>NC_059072.1:197325498-198702194 GCF_020497125.1 Mauremys mutica
TGTTGTAAGCAAGAGACTCCAAGGTGTTGACCTTGATATATCTGGAGTAATGGAACAACTGGACAAAGCAAAGTCATACCTACAGTCTTACAGGTCAGATGAGGGATTTCAAAACATTCCCAAGAGTGCACAGAAGTTGGCAGAGGAACTTCACACTGAAGCTATTTTCCCACCTATTCAAGAATACAAGAGTCACCGAAGAAGAGGACATTTTGATTACAAGGCATGGGATAATTCCATAAGAGGCCCCAAACAACAATTCAAAGTTGAATTCTTTAACCAGGTGCTAGATTGTGCAATACAGTCAGTTGAAGAATGTTTCATGCGACTCAAGGAACACAGCAGTATATTTGGGATGTTGTATGATATTCCAAAACTCCTCACTATACCTGAAGACCAGCAATGCAGGGCACTAGAGACAGTGTTGACACATGATGACATGCACGGTATTGATGTGAGTGATTTAGGTGATGAACTGAAAGCCCTTTCAAGATACATTTCAGCAGGATCAACTCCAAAGGCTGTTCTGGAATATATGTTCACAAATAAGATGACCACCCTCTTTCCAAATGCTTTTATTGCTCTGTACGTATTTCTAATGCTTCCTGTAACAGTTGCCAGTGGAGAACGCAGCTTCTCCAAGCTGAAGTTAATAAAAACACATCTACGCTCCACAATGACACAGGAGAGGCTGGTCGGCCTTGCAACCATCTCAGTGGAGCATGAGCTGGGCCAGACTGTGGACCTTCGGGAAGCAGTTCAAATCTTTGCAACCAAGAAGGCACAGAAAGCACCACTTTGATTATCCAAACAGATAAAAATGCTAGTGTTTACTATGCAGACAAGAAAAGTTACATTTGCTGTTACGGCATTTGAAAGTTAAGTGTTACTTAAAATTTTTGAACAAGGCATTTAAAGTTGTTAGTTCTCCTTTATTGGGGTAGGTAGCAGAGCAGTACCATGAGAGGAGTAAAACAGGAAGAGGGCAGAATTGAGACCTTTCAAAGTTTTGGCCCAAGCAAGGGGGTATGGGAGCATCATTTGAGCTCCCCGTCTCAGGTGCCAAAATGCTGTGGGCCGACCCTGGCTGCAGGGAGCTGCAGAGTGCACTATTGCTGGTGGCTCCCGGATGGAGCAATTGTGGAGCTATGGCCCTACCTTCTGGCAGAGCAAGTAACAGTTGGGGATAGAGCTTGTGACAGCTGTGCAGGGATGCATCCCTATTACCTAACTAGGTTCTTGTGTCATGCCCATCAACAATTCCCAGCACCCCCCAGTGCTGGTACATGTATTAAGTCTTTGAAGCTTCCAGGCAGCATCACTCCCCTCTCCAGTTCATCTTAGCCACAAGGGAGCCATAAGTGAGAGCCCCACATCTGGAATGCTTTCTTTCATCTCCAGTGTAAATGTGACTCATTTGACAACTGAGTATCAGGCCCCAAGTGAAGTCTCTTAACATACATCACAATATCCGGTAAAGCCACAGCTCTTGATGGCCCTTCAGCTTGAAATTTAAGGGACATATTCTGCCCTCGCATACATGCATGCAGCTCCTGTGGATGCTCATCAGAGGAGACAACTGGGCTTTCAAATGTGCAATGTTCCAGGAAAAGAACAAAAAACTCCCGAGTTATGTAACACTCAGCGTTTCAATCAGATAGAGTTTGATTAACTTTGTGTTTCAGTTCAAACACTTTGCATCTTTCACTTTCCAGTTTTGGCTGAATTTTTTGCTTTTTGTTTTAGAGTTTGTATGAAACCAAATCACCCCAAAATTTCAACTGTTTGGGTGTGTAAAACATAGAAAACCAGTTTCATTTATTGCCTCCAGAAGCTACCCCTTCTCCCAGCTCTCAGGGAACAGGCCACAGACCAGGAAAACACTTTTTTGATAATTTTGATACGACTTAAAAATAAGCAAATCAATATTAGCTTTAAAGCCTCCCAGGCTGATATTGCACTGGTCATAAACAGGTTGTAGTTTTACTGTATAATTAGCCACCACCCACCTGGAAAACACTGCATGAGTAAGTTATATAAAAGAGAGGTGGCAGTAAAGAGGCTTGTGTGAAGTTCTTTTTCCAAGTCTGCTACCAAGTGGACATATTTCCCTTCTATGACCCCATTCATGAATGGGAATGAGGAGCAATCACATGGTGTGATGCTGGCAAAATTGCCACCGGTCTGAAATCCATGGATCCCCAGTCAGCTGTGCAGGGACCCCCTCCTCCCCTTTGATCTTCTGATAGCCACATGAGCCCAAAGCAGCAGGAAGTCAGGACATAGCCATCTGTCACAGTATGTTCTCTACCTTCTCTGAAGGGGGAGTCACAAAACATGCAGGAGAGCTATTGTTACTTCAGTGGAGCGCTAAGCTCTACAGTGGTTCTTTGACATTCTCATGGGGAAGCATACCACCTACCGCTACTCACCTTGAGCTTCTGGTCATGTCCACTTCCTCTGAAAATTGCTGTGATAGGCAAAATAGATACATAGAGATGGGCTGGAGAAGTGCCTATAACCTTCCTCCTCCTCCCCCATTGGATCTTTTACACTAACTTGCACAGCTGGGGGCAACATGAAGGAAGCAGAGGAGCCTGAGTCTTGAAACGAATAAACTCTTTTTACTAGAGTTGTGTGAATGCTATTAATTATTATGGTCCAAATTAAAAATAGTGACTAGCGATTTTAGATGCTGACCTTGAGATACCTTATCTTTAGGAAGTTCTAAGCAACCACTCCCTGAAAATCAGATCACTTTTAAAGTGGTTCAGCGTGGGCACCAAGAATTTATTCCTCACTTTTGAAAAACGTGGTGTGTATCATGTACCGCAGTAGCAACAAAGGGTGCCAATCAAGGATCAGGTGCTGTACAAAGAAGTGTATTAAAAACAGTTGCCACCCCCAGAATGCCCACAGGGAGTGTTACAAGGAGCCTTTATTCTTTCAAAAGGTCCTTCATTTGATTTAATGTTGCAATAGACTATTTCGTATACCATTAGGATTCTGAGGTCCTTGCAGGTTGTGATTTGTGTCTTTGACATGGTCACACTGACAACCATAACCTTCAGATATTTGAAATTAATACGTTCAAAGTGGTGAGACTTGTGATACTGGCCTACTTACTTTAAAAAGGATATGATGGGTAGCCTAGGCTTACTAGTTACAGTTAGAGGTTCTTTTTTAATTTTTTTTAAATATATTTCTATTAATGTTTTTGATAGAAACAAAAATAAAAGATCAGAGGTTTTAATTTAGACATTCCCCTCTGTTTGCAGCAAGATGCTGGTGTGTGGGAACAAGAAAAAGAAACGTTTCAGTGTCCAAACTGAATTATGTGTCAAATGAAAGACTGTAAAGAAAAGGGGAAAAGCAAATTAGGTTTTAAAAATTTCTTCAGTTTTCATACATTGAAATTGTACTTAAGAACATAAGAATGGCCATGTTAGATCAGACCAATGGTCCATCTAGCCCAATATCCTGTCTTCCAATAGTGGCCAATGCCAGGTGCTTCAGAGGGAATGAACAGAACAGGGCAATTATCAAATGGCCCATCTCCTGTCATGCAGTCCCAGCTTTTAGCAGTCAGATGTTTAAGGACACCCAGAGCATGGGGTTGCATCATGCCCATCTTGGCTAATAGCCATTGATGGACCTATCCTCCATGAATTATCTAATTCTTTTTTGAACGTAGTAATCCTTTTGGCCTTCACAACATCTCCCGGCAACGAGTTCCACAGGCTGACTGTGTGTTGTCTGCAGCCCAATCATGTCTGTCACCTGCTGGGATCCACTGGTGAGGCAGGGGAAGGAACTCTCTATGCCTTCAACTCCCTCCTTAGAAGTTCTCTGTGCGGGGGAGGCCATTATTACACCTATAACTGCTCACGCTCTCAACCTACTGAAAATGTTTTTTCATTTCAACAGAATCTTGGAACTAAACTTCTGGTGATGACAAAACCCTGTGAACAAGTTAATTAATCACAGGGACAATGCACTAGAATAAATATGAATATTCTTCATGCTACAGTAGTTCAAAGGAACTAAGGAAAAATTTCTGCTATTGAACATATCACTGCCCTTCTTCCTAACTAAGAGGCTAAAAAGAGGTAGTATTTCATGAAAGACTATTCTTTGCTTAATAATAGGGTCTTTTAAGTGGTGCCCCCTGTCGCTCTTAGAGCAAGTAGTGATAACCCAGAAAATCAGCACAGTTCTGTTTTCTAGCAGATGCAGTCTAGCTTTGACATTTTTGTGGTCCGTTTTATAATATGAACAAAATGAACTGTCTATTGTTGGCTCTTACGTATAAGGGAAGCATTATAAATTAGGAATTTCTTTGGTACTATGAGCCAGAGGGATAAGGCAGTGTACCAATGGCTGGGCTTCCAACTCTCTCAACTTTTTCAGGAGGTTTGTAATATTTGGTATCTTTTCTTAAAGCCCTACCCTTAAGAAAAGACAGAGAATCTCAGCTTTCATATTAAAAAAATTCCTAGCCCTCCTGGTTGCAGAGAAAAGCTTGAAAAAGTGATCCTTAATAGGTCAACAATAGGAAGGGAAATAAAAAGAACCTATCATTTTCAAGCCACTTAGTTTTGTAGAGCCTGACTCATGATTTTTAGATGCTTGTGATTGGCAGTACTGCAATTTTTATAAAAAGAAAATAAGATTACATTATGATGACTAAGAAAGTGACAGGAAAAATGTAGGACATTCAGATTATTGGAAAAAAACAACCCTGTATCTTTATTTAGAAAGCACATACAGCGATGTATGGGGAGGGAACAGAGATGCAAAACAGGTCGGCATACAAATTCCTTTCAAAAGATATGGTGAGACGCTTCTCTGATTAGTTGTATATCAGTCTATATGAGCATTTAAACTGCTATACCTTCCCTAGATAAAAAGAAACCCCACACAATTTCTGAAGAATAAGTAAAATGTCTATTTTCAGAAATTCCTCCATAGTCAATTTTGTAGGCAGCAAAGTTTTTGTTTTGTTTTTTATTCCTGATGTTTCCCAAGAGGGGTTTGGTTTTTTTTGTTTTAAGCCATGGTTTCTTTCCTCAGTGTCCGCCTCTGATGACAAGTAAGGATACTTGTGAATGATGATCTCCCTTTAGTTCTTGACCTTTTCTTTAACTTCTTCTGATGCTTGAGTGAAATCCCGAGCTCCTCCATTATAGCATTAAAAGAAAGACACTAGAGAAATGTGGAAAAAGTGTTTAACATTCAATGAACATAAATTTCAGTCTTAAATTCTGCAAAACTTAGGGTTTAGGTTTCTATAAACACAGGCTTTAAGGCCTAATTCCCAGAACTCATGAAGTCCATGTGTCTCTTCATTGAGTTAAACAGTCTGTGGAGTAGGGCCATATTGCACAGTGGATGGGATTTTCAAAAGCTCTGGGCACTGACCCAATCCTGCTCCCTTTGAAAATTAATTTAACTTTTATTTCAATGGAAGCAGAGTTAGGCCACAGCTGTGCGATTTTGAAAATCCTACCTAAACACATTTATGCCTTCCATGGTGCCTTCAGATTATGAAACTTACCTTTCCTTGGGAAAACCGTACTCATGTTAGTCTTGAAAAACACTAGTGCTAAAGAGAACAAATACAACTTCTTTTGACGATTATTTGATTTCTCCTCCCCCATCTATAAAATTAATGAATCTATAAATAAAACATTTTCCAATGCTCTTTCTACAGAGAAATGTTTTAAAAGTGTTTTTCTCTGTGTGTCCAGGAAAGGAGAAATTACATTAGAGTGAAATAGTTGGAAAATTGCAAAATGGTTTAGAAAGTGACATGCCATTTGGCTACAGGATTCATGAAGATGTGTTTGGGGGCAGGGAAATAACATAAAATGGACAGCTAAAATAACTCTGTGGTATGAAAATGTATATAGCTTCACATGGAAACAGTTGTGATGTACAACTAATATACAGACTTAAAAAAAATCAGGTGATAAGTGTGATTAAAATGTACTTTTTTTGACCACCTCACCAGTACCCAGCCCGCTAGTCCATCCCTTATTTTTAACATTCCAAACCCCTCTCAGGATGCTTTTTTAAACAGCCCGTAGAAATGTTTCCTCTTTCCCAAACATGGATTTTTTCCTAAAATTACACTGCTGGAAGATGGGCTCTACGCAGTCCTTGACCAGTAACAAGTCAATTCTAATACGTCAAAGCCCTGCAGAGCTAAATATGAAATATTTATTCTAGGGGAAAGAGAAATCCAAGCTTCCCTACCAGCTTCGAGTCCCAAGAAAGACTTTAAAATGTGAAGTGTGTCATTATGATTAGGGCTGTCAGTTAATCGCAGTTAACATCACACTGTTAAACAATAGAATACTAACTGAAATCTATTAAATATTTTTGAATGTTTTTCTACATTTTCAAATATATTGATTTCAATTACAACACAGAATGCAAAGTGTACGGTGCTCACTTTATATTTTTATTACAAATATTTGCTCTGTAAAAAGATAAACAAAAGAAATAGTATTTAATAAAAATACTGAATAAATTTGGTATTCTGTTATTGGTTAACAGTGTGATTAAAACTGTGATTAATCGCGATTAATTTTTTTAATAGTTTGACCGCTCTATTTATGTTAGATGTTAACTCAGGCAGAAAAGTGATTTACCAAGGCTGCAGAGGGAATCCTTGTCAGAGCAGAGATTAGAACTCAGGAATTCTAGACTTCCAGTATCATGTCGGGTCCACTATTAATCATGCCCTCCTTTATCTGAGTAGTGCCTGGCGCTGATTCTGCAAGCTGGTGTGCACACAGCTCCAGTCAGAGATTGGGGCATTACTATGAGTGCTTCTTCAGTGTACGTACATATATTGTATGTACTCCATACAATGTGGTATATACTGTGGTGTACCAGGTGAGAGTTTATTTGAGCAATATGTTGCACACAGACCCAGTATGACCCTAGATTATTTAATGTACACTTTCTTTGGCCTGGGCTACACTAGCGGGGGAAGGGAGGTTTCGAACTAAGATACGCAACTTCAGCTACGCTATTCGCGTAGCTGAAGTCGAAGTATCTTAGTTCAACTTACCTGGCCGTCCTCACGGCGGCGAGTCGACTGCTGCGGCTCCCCCGTTGATTCCACTTACTCATCCTGCCAAGGCGGAGTACGGGCGTCGATTCGGGAATCGATTTATGGCGTCCAGACGAGACGTGATAAATCGATCCCCGATACATTGAACACTACCTGCTGATCCGGCAGGTAGTATAGACGTAACCTTTGAGAAGCTTAATTTTTGTTCATTTTATAAAACACTGAATGCCTTGAGTATATAATAATTAAATGGTTATTAACTCATGACTGACTTAAAATGTAATTGATATGGGCAAGAAAAACATAGTGCTTTCTTCAAATTACTTTCTAGTAGATCAGCCCTTGGTAATAGTCAGGCAACACGATTTAGGAATTTCTGGTGCTAAGCATTAGTTTGAACCAGTGATATTTGATAGATCCCTGGGCCCTTTGGCAGCAGTTGCTGAAGCAGGTGTCATCATGCTGTTGAAGTTACTTTTAAATTGAATGAGCAAAGTCTTTTCAGAGAATATCACCACTGATTTCTGCAGCTGATAAAAATATATGCACCAACCTACTGGCTCTAATGCGTGGTTACTCCCCCTACATTACTTTAATTGTAATTGGATTTTTTTAAAAATCTGGATTTTTAGAATGAGCCAAGAATTCCATGGTGATTGAGCAAGGGAATATATCAATCACTAGACTATCTACTTTTCATATGACTGTAGTGCAGCATCTGATACTAATCATTGTTTGTTGTGTGTGTTATAGATGTGAATTTCTGCAAGATGATGTGCATAGGGATAACTCCTATAGTCGGAACAATATCTTCTACTGGCATGTTAATGTTTACATCTAGGTTTTTCCCAAACTTATTCAGATTATCCAGATCATACTGTACTCATTACATTGTTTATCATTTGATATCAAGAAACTTAATCCCACAAAGAATGTAATATTTAGGCAGAGATGTTTGACACGTCATTGATAGGTTGGTACTTGAAGTCTTAAACATTTAAATACCTGTTGAATAAACTACATGGAGCTGTTCTAGCTCCTAAAAAGCTTTAAATGGCCCTCAGTCTGTTCTACTTGTAAACTTTGTCTTTTTATCTTTAGGAACAATTGATGCTGTTTATCCAAGTCTGTGTCTGTGTGTGTTTAGATCTTGTATTTCAGAAGTAAACTTCTGCCATCTTCCTCATTATTAAACATTTTACTTTATCACCAGTTTCAAGAGTTATTGGTTTAAAGGTCTGTTGCTGGTCTTGGTTTTAAATTTTGGTTTTATCTATAAGTAGTTTATCATATTTACAAGAAGTACATATTGGGGCCCTGGCTTAATCCCAAATGTCTTTGTCCCGCAGAAAATATCCACAGCCATACAAGCAATTCAGCATGCAGATTTGGGCTGACCCATTCAGAAGAGAGGTTAATCAGCCAAAAGCAAACACATGGGAATCTTCTGTTATATACAAGGCACAACTTGGGAAGGGGGGAAGGAGGAAAGTTTATATGACAATTTCCTGACTCCTACACACCACAGCTCTCAATGCTGTATCTATTGGAAACACACGAGTTGTTGTAGCCCTAGGGTTGGATTTAAATCTATGTCTTGGGAGAATTAACCAGCTACAAAAGTTGTTTTGGTTTAGCAGAGTCCTATAATAATGAGGTGAACATAAAAATAAGACTGGGAACCTGGACTGATCCTTTTAAGGGAATATTGATAAGGTTTGTAGGCTCCGACTTTGATCTATGGCATATCTGTGTCTGTCTGCAAAGTCCTGCCACCTTTTAGAAAACAGAGTGGAGGATGTGGTGGGTCTTTATAAATAGTTTTAAAAGGCCTTGAGATGAAGGGCTCTGTACTGCTTCTCCTTCCTCCCTCCCCATTTCTATGCACTTTAGGATGTTCTGAAGTGCAACTGGAGAAGGTTCCTTGAACTTTCAGTGTTCTAGTAAATAATTTATCAGAAGAATGCCATACAAAATCCCCTATGAGCCCCATGAAACATATCCCAAAGTACTCTTTATCTTCAAACGTGTGCATAGATCACACTTCACTGCTTCTAAAGTGACCTAGGCCCAGTAACGACATGAAGCACTTAAAATTGCTCTCTTTCTAGTTTGTCTCATGCAAAGTGGAGATGAGGAAGCAGGACAGATGTTCAGAAAACAGAATTGCCCTGAACTTTTCAGATGAGGAGACAAACCTTCATCAGCACTACAGAGCAACTGTAAGCCAAGCCAGCATGCATGTGACAGAAGAAAAAATGGTGGTAAGGGAAACACATTCCATTATCAAGCTGCTAAAGGATCTTTATGAAAAACTAATGTTTATGAAATATCATATCATTCTTTTAAAAGGGCATTGTTAAGTTAAAATTCCATTTAAAATCACCTTCTGGGTTTTACCTCTTCTTGAGGTATTCAAACTGAATTTTTTTAAAGAGCTTTAAAAATTGTTCTAATGCGGTCAACTCCTTAGAGTTAGTTGAGGGTGAACGTTGAAGACAGACCCAGAAATTTCATTTTTGCTTATAGTGTGCTTCACTTGCTGGTTCTGTTGGGATGCTGTGGTATTTGGCTTACAAACACTGCATGGGAACATTATTCCTTTAAAATATATTGGTTGAGGCCTAATTAAACCAGGGAATTGGTCTCTTCACTGTATAATGGGCATAGCAGCAGATCCATCACCTGCTCAGGTCTCCCAAATCTTTCCTCTGCTCCCATCTCAAAACTGAAAATTGTGTTGGACTTTGGGGTAGCTACTTCATTGGGCAGGGATTTAAAAAAAATGTAATAGAGACTAGATTGAGGAAAACAGAGAACTGTAATTCTTAACTCAATATGCCACACATGAATCTTTGAAGCCAGTCTGCCTGTGGTTTCAATCTATTCAGAAGACTTTATACTGAACTTCATAAATACCTAAGGAGAAAGACCTTAATCTAGAGGTGCTGTGTCACACTTGAGAATTATGAAAATTCTTCACTGATGGGACAAATTTATCCTGGCAGAATATATGACAAGAATCCAGCTCAGAGTTTAGTAACAGAGAAGGAAAAGCAGAATCAGGATTTCCCTTCTGTGAGCCACAGTAGCCATGTTTTTATAGTTACACACAGATGGAACAGTGGCATATGCTTAATTTTTTGGGGGGGAGGGGGGAGAGGGGAAGAAGTACTTTGCCTTGTGTCTAATATACTGGAGGAAAATGTTTCAAAGAAGTTCTTTCTTGTGACAATATCACCGCTGTAGTGAACGCAAAGTCTGCTTGAGTACTCTGCCACTAAGAGCTAATTATACAAATTAGACTAGGCAGGCTATTCTAAACTGTGCATCAGATTTTTAGAAAGCATGGTTCTGCACTGAAAGTGATGATAAAAATGGCCTTTCATGTTTGTTTTTCCCAATTTTCAGTTGGTAAGAAAAAAGATGGTTTCTCTGATTGCCAGCCCCACAAACCAGTCGAAGGCTAGTGGGATAACTGAGAGTAAAATCTGACCTGCATATCATTCAGAACTAGTGTAAATGCACAAGAAAGACTGAGCTCCTATTGATTTTTGAAGCAGAGGGTCAAGTTGCAGAGCTAGCAGTTTGGGGGAAAATCCTTCTTGAAAATTTGACGTAGATGTTACTGAGAAATGATAAAATGCTATTTGTATGCAGTCACTTCTCAGAGTAGAATTAAACTTCAGAGATGTGAAGAGTTTTATTAATTATTTCTGTAATCTCTACCAGTTCCACCCCTTTCTTGTTTGTACCACGCATGCTCTGAGTACACAGATTTGTTTATACAACTCACAAAACATTAAGCATGCGTAGAGTCTAAGTCATGCATGAAAGGACTCTAAATGTCTCCTGATTCTTATTAATGATTTTAGAGACTGATGTCTGCATATTTTCAAGTTGCCTTTTAGATAATTATATTTATAATCTGAGGAACAGGTCGCTTGTTTCATAATAATAACTACATTAACCATGTTATAGAAAAGTGTAATTGCAGCACGTTTTGAAGCCTTTGCAGAATATGTTCATAAGGGCATGGTAAATAATATGTAAAATATAATTATCTAGTTAAGTAAGGATAGTCTTTGGACATAGTCCTCTTAACACAAAAAGTATTAAATAAAGAGAACACTTGCAGTTTGATACGCTACAGCATTCATTTTTAAAATATGTAAAAAAATGGTTGTAGTGCCTAGAACCCCCAGTCATAGACCAAGGCCCCGTTGTGCTGGGCATTGTGCAAACACAGAAAGAAAAGACGGTCACTACCCCAAAGACCTTACAATCTGTGTGAACAAAACACTTGATCATCAATTGGTTTGGTTTGTTGATCTGCCACAGACTTTCTGTGTGACCTCGGCTGACCCATTTAATCCCTCTAGGCCAGGGATAGGCAACCTATGGCATGCGTGCGAAAGGCGGCACGCAAACTGATTTTCAGTGGCACTCACACTGCCCGGGTCCTGGCTACCAGGCCGGAGGGCTCTGCATTTTAATTTAATTTTAAATGAAGCTTCTTAAACATTTTAAAAACCTTATTTACTTTACATACAACAATAGTTTAGTTATATATTATAGACTTATAGAAAGAGACCTTCTAAAAACGTTAAAATGTATTACTGGCACGTGAAACCTTAAATTAGAGTGAATAAATGAAGACTTGTCACACCACTTCTGAAAGGTTGCTGACCCCTGCTCTAGGCCTTAGCTTTCCATCTGTAAATGGAGACGGTGATGATTTTTGTCTCCCCAGCCTTAGTCCTTTTTTCGATGTAGAATGCAAGTTGTTTAGGCCAGGGACTCTCTCTAAGCGTATGCACAAGGGAGCCCTGAACTCTAGTCACCAACATAATACAAATAAATATAACCATTTAGGATCAAGTCCTTTTGGCTTTGATAAGTGCAATGACTAAAATTACTAAATGCCCTTAACTTCCATTACCCTCAATAGGAGTTGAGAGTGCATAGCTCCTCTCTGGAGGCACTGAGCACCTGGCAGGATCGGGTACCTTCGCTAAAAATGTACTTTCTACTAGAGATCAAGTAGCTGTCCCATTTTTCACATGAACAGATGCTGGTATAATTTTTGAATGGCAAGTTTTTTAGCACATCTTTGTGGCTAGATATGAAATTCCATTTAAAAACAAGATAATTGTTTCATGATTGTCCCCAGAGGCAAGCTAAATCTACTATGCTGTTTGGCACAGTAAGACAAGAAGTAAGGAGCATTGTTATTAAGACTCTTTTTTTCCCTATAGCTTCTCTCCAAGATGTGACGGTGCTCATCTAAAAACTGAAAAAAACAAAGTCACGCCACACAATGTCCATCCAAAGTTCAATGGAGATTAAGGGACTGGTGAATGGGAAACTGAGGGGAACAATGTTTAGGATAATAAGCATATTAGTCATTGTCCTTCTTCTCTGAGAGCTCAGAGGAGGTGGATTTGATTGGCGTTAAAGTTCTTTCCCCACTGGGGAAATCACATGCTTAAATGCTTTGTTGAATTGGGACTAGAGTGCCTAATTCTCTCACGGCGATTAGATCTTGGTTTGTAAGAGCACACATTTTGCCAGCACTTATGGATCAAAGGTCTGGGGGCCTTAGCCAACAAATTTTGTTACCAGGTGAAGTATTAACTATCGTGAGCAATTCCATCATAATCAGGATAACTTAGTCCAGGGTCTTGAGTGGGATGGACACAAACTGATATGCTTATATTGTAAAGAGTACTTTCTTGGTCAGAAAAACACAGACTGTTTTTAAGATCCAATAGAAGAACCAGGGAAACCGCTAAGATTATTAAAAGGGTACATAAAATTGGCCAATAGACAATAATGCAAAATGGAAACAAAATGAACAGAACTCCTGTCACTGTATATAGAAGATCATGTTTTTTTGTCTCAGTATTCAGGTCAGATAGAAAGCAGATAGAAGAAATCAGAACAGGGATGTGTTGGAGTGTGTTAAGGGAGACTAGAGCATCTGGAGCACTTTACCTACTTAGTATGAAGAAGTCAATCAGCAAGAAGTGTTTTATTGCAATAGAGCTCAGACATGGTCCCTCCAAAAAAAGGGATCATTAAGTTGCTACATCTTGTGTTGCAAGGGTAAACTGTAGTGTACAAAGAAACCATACCAATAGATTAAAAAAAAAAAGTCAAGTACCCATAGCAGACAAAGATGATCAATACAAATGAGTTGTAATGGTCAGGATGCTGTATCAAAGAGACAGATGGGAGTGATGTGTGGGAGATGAAATAAGTGAAATTACAGGATCAGCTGGGGTATAATCAGATCTGGATAAAAAGTAACTGGGCTTATTTAGAATAAAGGACAGTTTCTCATGGTTCATGACATTATTCTGATCCCAGATTTATATAAATATATATCTAAAACTACAGTCACAATAGTATTTCAGCATAGCTATTCAGACTAACTTCCTACACACAACTTTGTAGTAACTTGTATATTTATTATACAAAACAAATGCCAAGGGTTTACAGTTCAACATGATTTGATATCCTGATTGGTGCTTATACCATGAAAGAATCCTCTGTCTTATAATAAGTACAGTATGTCTGATCCTCCTTTCAGTTACACAGATGAACATCAAAATTAAATCTATGCCATTACACAGATGTAAAACTAGTGTATACAAGAAGAAAACTAGGTGTTCTATGAGGATGTATTCACTGAATAGTTTTTTTTAATGTTAATGGTTACCAGTTTAAAACCTAAGTGTGATTTTAGTGGTACAATAGTACAAGCTGCTTGGAGGTGTTGTATAATGAAATTTAAATGGATGAATTAAAATTAATTAAATATTTGACACTGGGAACAAAGTGCTGTCAGCTAAAAATCACTGGCTCTTTGCCATGAATGGGTTTTTCAGAGAGTTAATGGAATCCTGCAGATTGTTGATTTGTGAGGTTTCTAAATAACTGCATGGACTTTTTGCTAAATGCTCTGCAGAGACTAAAGAGTGAGTTCCTGCAAATCATACTTTCAGCAAATGGCACTGCAAGGGAAAGATGGAAAGAAGGTAAATGCATTTTTCTTACCTGAAAATGCTGAACTACCCAAAGGAATGACAAGAGGCTTATTCTCTATAGAGACTAACACTTTTTTTAAATCTATTTTTTATTCTATGATATGCACCTAACTGCTCACATTCTCAGGACCCTGGAGATCCATCTGCTACAGTAGCCAGGCTTTAAGGCTATTAATATGTGAGGCAATATTTTGATCACTGTCATGTACACTCTTTTAAGATGAATGCTTTCCATTGGACACACCTTTTTCCTTTACTGATTATACAGTGTGAATTGAGGGTTGTGTTCGAATCCCTCGCTCCTCTCGGATTAATTTGCCACAGTCTAACTCCGTAGATAAGGTGGTTCCAGAGGTGGAGTTGGATGGATGGGTTTGCTTACATTGTAGTCCATAAAAGAAACAAAAGGCCTTGCATGCAGGAAAAAAATGGAGAAAAAATAAATAAGTGAAATAACAAAAAATATGAAAATGAGAGCTCTAAATTAAAGATACTATTATGGAAACAGAAAAACTCACAAGATTATATGCAATTTATAGTCATAATGAAACTGTGTTCTTTTTATACCGTCATTTCCCACAGATTCTGTGATAGTAATATGTGATATCGCCACTTTACTCTAATGCAGCTGAAGATTTTCATTATGATGAGACAGGCTACCATCTATTGCATGTTGCTGTGATATAGTAGCAGGATTTTCACATAAACTGAACTTGTCACATAAGATTCACACTGGTACTCACCCAAATTATAAAGAAGTGAATGAATAGTCTTCTTGGGATACAATTTTTGGCCTATTAATTATGATTCCAGAAATAATATTGTCCTACACACTTATCCGATTATTATTTTTCTTACAAACTTTAATCAACTTCATGACCTTTGTTTTTTTATACAAAAAGGATATAAAAACGGAATAATGGATAAAACCTATCTGAGTCAAGAGCTGGAGAAAACCCTCTTTTCATTGTGTGTTTTTGAAACTGGTAATTAAGATTTTAAAACTTATAAGAAATTAACAATATATACAAGGTACATCAGTTCTCTTGGATTTATGCTTAAAATACCAAATGTTTGGCTTACTAAAACCTTGATCCTGCAAATCGCTCCACATAGGTGTGGGTCTGCTCAGGTGCAGGGATCTGCCTGCATGGAGCAGTTTAGAGTATTTTAGGCTTGATCCTGCAATAAGCCTATCCCTGTACCATGATGACCAAACTAATGTGATGTCACTGACACTTATTGGCTCTAACTGATCTGCTGGATGCACCTAAGTGCCATACAGACAAATAAAGCCATGGTGCCTGCCTCCAATCTGCTCCCAAGCCAAATCCCATAGAAGTGAAATTGGGGGCTGAGCAGGCCCTGGGGATCCACCTACAAAGATGAGATGGCAGAATCGGGGTCTCACTAGAGAAGTGACAAGGGAAGACATAGGGACAAAGTAGAGATTACTGAGGACAGTAACTGTACTGTAGCTGGAGAATGGAAATGGTAATGTTGTCTCTCTAAGGAGACCCTGTAGAGCAGAACAAATTATTTAGTATTTGTTGCAGGATCTGGGCGTGTGCTCAGTAGTACTGCTCTCATCTCGTTTTGTTCTTAAACATATTTAGTGTGTGCTAGGTTCTATAATGAAAACAGAACAGTATTTCCTCAAACATTGCAAAATCCATGTATTGGTTTACATATATTTATTTTCTTGGATTTTTATATTGTTCATTACCCTTCAATGGAGTTACTCCAGGGATCACTTTTAAGCCAGATCCTACTGTTCTGCAGCTCCCATCTTTCTATCAAGGCTTCCCACTTTATGGCCTGCCCTTCCCTGTGGAACATGCAGAATCCTGGCTTTGAAGGAGTGCTTTGGAGTGAGTGAGTGAGAGAGAACTGTGTTGGTGGAGACAGACCAGCAGACTGCTGCCATTACCAAAGGGATGATGCTGAAGCTATAGAGAGAGCTGCAGTTTTCCGTTTTTATTCCTTTCCAAGTCCATTTGTTTGAAGTGTTAAGACCAAGCAACAACTGTTTGAGAAATTAACCAGGCTCGAAATTTCTGCACAGTCATACTAAACAACGCTAATTGGATTGAGTGTGAGGTACTTCCCTCTTCTCATTTAATAAATGTATGTGGCTTTAGTGCCAGAAATGCGTAGCAAAGATTCAACAGCACGAGAGCCTGAATAGACTCTTAATGGTACAGCCTCCTATGCCTTGGCAACCCCAGGCCCTAAAAAACAAACCAGAAACAAGCTGGCAATAGACAACTAACTCACCTGTTCAATATCGCTGTTTTTCCTGGATTTATATATAAATTCTCCAATGGCTACGAACACTGAAAGAACAAGTCCGGCAGCAAGCACTATAAAGATGCCCCCAATATTCTCAACCCCCAGAGCACTGGCCTCTTTGCTGTCCTCCTCAGGGCATCCATTGCCCCGCCACCACTTTTCTTTCATCATGTGTAGTTTCCCCTCCTCCTGTAGCTGGAGAATGGCAATGGTAATTTTGTCTCTATAAGGAGACCCTGTAAAGCAAGAAGAAACCATTTAGTATTTGTTGCAGTATTTGTTGGAGTGGGGAGGATGCGCATTTGAGACAAAAGTGCACCCTTGTAACAATACAAATTATTCCTGATAGAGTATAACCAAAACAGTTCTGTGCATGACTGCTCATGTTTGGATTTCTCTCATATTCTCATAGGTGGATAGCATTAGCTAGTGAAATTTGCATTGGTGACTGACAAAGAGAGGGATCTTTAAGTCTAGCTATTCATTTAGGAATGCATTGGGATTTCTGTGGATGCCTACAATGGACTTGGGTGGGGAGGGATAGCTCAGTGGTTTGAGCATTGGCCTGCAAAACCCAGGGTTGTGAGTTCAATCCTTGATGGAGCCATTTGGGGAACTGGGGTAAAAATCTGGGGATTGGTCCTGCTTTGAGCAGGGGGTTGGACTAGATGACCTCCTGAGGTCCCTTCCGATTCTATGACTTTGACTAAACCACTGCATTGCAGCAGATTTTCCCCTAAATTCCTTTCTGTGTCTGAGTATTTCACATTCTCCTAGACTCTCTACTTTTACGTCTATTCAATTTACTTCAATTTTTTTTGTATTTAAAACTCAGCACAATGTAAGAAAACATAGTGAGTTAAATAAGTTCTGGCCTCAATTATACCTTTGTGTCCTTATTTATGACAGTTGAGCTGGATGGTTATGAGAGCTGAAGCTGGCCTTGTATTTTCTTTGCATTCTGCAAAGTTTTGCCAACATATAGGTGCCGATAGCAAAATACTTGAGGCTTTTCTTTCTGGTATTTATTGCTTTCCCTCCACTGACATTCTACTGGTAACAATGCATGCTATACTGTCAGAGTGGATGAGTATGCACGATATCTGGCAAGCAAGGGGTTAAAACGGTGCCACCGCTGCCTCCACCCCCAGCCAGAACAAAGTCACAGTGGAGCAATTAAGCTTAATAGATTAGCAGGAGCTAGCAGTGTGGACAGGACTAATTAGCAGCAAGCACAAAATTCCCCAGTCTGGACTTTCAACTGTAGGAAGCTTTGTCTCCTAGGCTGGTTTATGCTACAACTTATGTTGCCCTAACTATGGAAATGTCTGCACATAGACTCATAGACTTTAAGGTCAGAAGGGACCATTATGATCATCTAGTCTGACCTCCTGCACAACGCAGGCCACAGAATCTCACCCACCCACTCCTGTATCAAACCTGTGTCTGAGCCATTGAAGTCCTCAAATCATGGTTTAAAGACTTCAAGGTGCAGAGAATCTTCCAGTAAGTGACCCATGCCCCACACTGCAGAGGAAGGCGAAAAACCCCCAGGGCTTCTGCCAATCTGCTCTGGAGGAAAATTCCTTCCAGACCCAAAATATGGCGATCAGCTAAACCCTGAGCATGTGGGCAAGACTCACCAGCCAGAAACCCAGGACAGAATTCTCTGTAGTAACTTGGATCCTTTCCCATCTAACATCCCATCACAAGCCATTGGGCATATTTACTGCTAGTAGTCAAAGATGAATTAATTGCCAAAATTAGGCTATCCAATTATACCATCCCCTCCATAAACTTATCAAGCTTAGACTTGAAGCCAGATATGTCTTTTGCCCCCACTACTCCCCTTGAAAGGCTGTTCCAGAACTTCACTCCTCTAATGGTTAGAAACCTTTGTCTAATTTCAAGTCTAAACTTCCTGACAGCCAGTTTATATCCATTTGTTCTTGTGTCCACATTGGTACTGAGCTTAAATAATTCCTCTCCGTCCCTGGTATTTATTCCTCTGATATATTTATAGACAGCAATCATATCTCCCCTCAGCCTTCTTTTGGTTAAGCTAAACAAGCCAAGCTCTTTGAGTCTCCTTTCATATGACAGGTTTTTCATTCCTCGGATCATCCTAGTAGCCCTTCTCTGACACTGTTCCAGTTTGAATTCATCCTTCTTAAACATGGGAGACCAGAACTGCACATGGTATTCCAGATGAGGTCTCACCAATGCCTTGTATAATGGTACAAACACCTTCTTATCTCTACTGGAAATACCTCACCTGATGCATCCCAAGACCACATTAGCTTTTTTCACAGCCATATCACATTGGCAGCTCATAGTCATCCTGTGATCAACCAATACTCTGAGGTCCTTCTCCTCCTTCTTCATGCAGACAAAACTCTTTTCAGGTACCCCCTCCAGGGACATGTACATGCTGCAGTTTCCACATCCAGTCATCTTCATTGTGTCTTCCACTGCTTGGGTCACTACAACTGCTCTCTTATCTGTCATAGGCTTCTATTGTGGGACAACTGCCCCACTCCCTCCTCCCGACATAACTGCCCTGCTATGCCGACTTCATAACGCCACCTTCCTGAGCGGTGTAGAGTTGAGGTTGATGTAATTAGCTTGGCGCAGTGTCAGTGCAGACACTGCATTGCTTATGTCAATTGTTGCTGGCTTTCAGGAGCCTTCCCACGCTGACAGTACAATTGATACAAATGCTCCTGGTGAGGGGGGGCACACCGCTGACACAAAGAGCAAAGTGTAGACACACACAAGCGATGTAATTACTGTGGTGGCTGTGTGCCAAAATACGCTAGGACAACTTAATTTTGTAGTGTAGATATGGCCGTATTGTTAGAGAGTGGAAGAACTCCAATGTGGTCAATCACTTAGTTGTGTGGCTAGTCATCGTACCTACTAGCTTAGCAATTAGCAAGACCGCTAAGTAATGATTCCACAATTGTAAGTTTAGCTGCGGACTAAGATGGCTGAAATTTCCAACCTGATCAATGTAAACAACATTGAGTTCTTTAAAGCAGGGACTGTAGGTCAGATTTCCATAGGTGTTTAGACATGTAACGATGGGCATCTAGTGGAATTTTCAAAAGTGCCTAAGTGATTTGGAAAATCCCACTAGGAGCCTATCTACATCTTTAGGTGCCTAAATACTTGTGAAAATCTGTCCCCATGTATCCATTCTCTCTAACATGCCATGCATCTTATGGTACTGTACACAAATGTATTAAAATAATTGTACTATGAATACAGTAAGACACCCACCAGAGCTTTTTATTTCCTTTAGTCTAGTCTACTATATTGTTTAGAGAAACAATGTAAAAAACATCCCAGTTCATTCATTTGCAGTGCCAAGCCTCAGATAGCTTTCAGAGCACAGTCTGTTGCCAGCAGTAGGATATGCTGAGACCACAGATGCCAAGAGATATTAGATTATGCAAAGTCTTTCTGGGTAACCAAAGATCAGCATCCTTTGCTCTGGGTAGCCAGAAATGAAGGGGAAATTATACCCTGAATAAGAATAGCTTATTTTAATGAACATGCATTCTAGTTTTAAAAAAAAATCTTACGAGAAAATTAAAAGTTGCCAGTTAAAATATAGTTAGCAGTGCCTCCTGGAAAGTGAGTACAACTGCCTAATCTTTAGGAGGGGTTCTGGTTCCTGCAACAGCTAGAGTGAGTTAACCTGCAGGGTATACTGCAAGGTCACTCTTCTCTTCCTCTGTTTCTCCTCACCATACCCCACCATAAGGAGATGGGTTGGTGTGGGGATTGTGTGGAACATCTATTCTTTGTTTCTGTTGCTGCAGGGTTATTTGATTCAATCTTGGGAGTAACAGAGACAGCTGTATTTATACTTGTACTCTTAGAATTTTTGCCAAGTGTGCCTAGAGCATTGGATTGGAACTTTTAAAATTATTATTGGAAAGTAGTAAAAATTCACACAAATCCATTCTGATACCTCTTTGTTCAATATTAAATTTATGGCCTTGGTGCTGTTAACAAAAGCCACCTCTCAGGTTGTTGAAATACAGCTACCCGCTTGCTTAGAGCTACCTCCCAAATCAC
This sequence comes from Mauremys mutica, assembly GCF_020497125.1. NCBI lineage: Eukaryota > Metazoa > Chordata > Testudines > Geoemydidae > Mauremys > Mauremys mutica. The sequence continues at coordinate 197,346,013 of NC_059072.1, forward strand.
TGTTAATAGTTAGCATGAGAATTACTAGCACACCGGCACTGGCAGCAGTAATTGTGGAAATCAGTGCTTGTTTGACGCATGTAATAACGTTTCTTTGTTCAACTGAATTCCTCCTAAGATGCCCTTTTGCATAATTTTTTTTTAAACATTACCTACGTACTATGCACTAGTCCTCTCAGAATGCACTAAGCAGATAAGTGCTAAGGAAAAACAAGTGTTGGCTGCTTTAGTTCAGAGCCAAATGCAAAACCCATATCTTACACAGTCACTAAAAACCTCTAATAGAAACAACACAGTGAACGTCCCTTATACCTGCCTCTTTGTGCTAGGGAAGGAAGAGAGCGCCTTGGTGTGTGGTGTTTTTTTTGTTTTTTTAAACTTGTAGAGATTGCTCAGATGCTAAGGTGATAAGTAGAGCTGGTAAGGAAAAATGTTGGAATGATTTTTCCAATGAAAAATGCCCCCCCACCCTTTTTTTTTGTGTGGAAAACTGAAACTTTCAGTGGAAACATTTCAGTCTCTCTCCTTCCCCCCCCACCCCAAATCAGTTTCCATCAGGAAAATCAAAATGACAGCTGCCTGCCATACTTGGCATGTCAATTTCTGAGTTGCTGAGGCAGAGCATCTTGAGCTGGAACGTCTAGGCTGTAATTAAACTGCCCCTTAGCCTGAATCCTGCGAGTCTCAGTCAGCGGGCACGGGCCAGCCCCAGTTTTTTAATTGCAGTATAGACATTCAACTTGGGTGTCAGAGGGTCAGGCTCTTATAATTTGACAAGACTCTTTCAGCTGGGCAGCTGCAAACCTGGAAAATTTCACTTTGGTTCTTCTGAAATTAGATTTTTCTTGAAAACCTTTCCCAGAAAATATTTCAGTTTTGATGTTTTACCCCTGTTTGATTGAAATTTTTTTCAAAGATGCAAAATTTTTCACAGCAAGGGATTTCCATTTTCCAGTCATCTCTAGTGCTAAAAGCCATGCATGTCCCCAGCTACATGTACAGATTTTTTTAAATTAAGAATTACATTTTTCTTTTCCACTTGTCTGAGGACAACACTGTGATCATACTTGGCACATTCATGAGAATTTCTGAAGTGCATGGGCATCTGTTTGCACCTGTAAAGTGTAGGCATGTTTGTGCATTTGAATTCTGAGGATTGCACAAGGGCAGACTTGGCTAAATATTTGGTCCTAAAAATACTGAGAACTCAAAGTACGTTTATCTTAGAAATAACATATTGGGATGGTCTTGGATACTGGGAGAAGACAACTGAGCCCGTTTCCTTTGGGAATTCATGTGTGTTATGGGAGTATCTTTGCAGCATACCTTGTCTAGGGCAAGTTTCAACTTTTAATTGTTTATTAAAATTGCCCATATGACATTAGAATGGTTTATTTCAAGATATGTGGAGACTTGTACATATATTCTATATATCTTTGACTCCTAACTGATCTTTCTAAAACAATATATTCATCATACAAGAAACATCTTACAATATATTCCACAGCTGCATTTCCAGTGGATGTATTCTCTGAGGATTACCATCTGTTCCAATTATCCTTCATTGTTTTTAGTTTAAGCATGGCAGTTTTATAACTGCTATGAAATTCTTGCCATGTATTTACCTTTATTTTGGGATATTTTAAATTTTTGGTTCATTCTTCTCAGCCAGAGAAGTTTGTTCTCACATAAGCAATGGAAAAATATTTTTACAATATCGTCTCTAGGGAATTCTGGCTAAGATTGGGCAGAGTTCAATATACTGGGGCAGGCTTCCTACCTCAGTGGCTCTCAACCTTTCCAGACTACTGTACCATTTCAGGAGTCTGATTTGTCTTGCGTACCCCCAAGTTACACCTCACTTAAAAACTACTTGCTTACAAAATCAGACATAAGACAAAAGTGTCACAGCCCCCTGCTACTGAAAAATTGCTTGCTTTTTCATTTTTACCATATAATTAGAAAATAAATCAACTGGAATATAAATGTTCTTACATTTCAGTATATAAGGCAGTATAAACAAGTCATTGTATGAAATTTTAGTTTGTACTGACTTTGCTAGGGCTTTTTATGTTGCCTATTGTAAAACTAGGCAAATATCTAGATGAGTTGATGCACCCCTTGGAAGAACACTATGTACCCCTAGGGGTATGTGTACTCCGTGTGGTTCTACCTCACTCAAAGATGGCCAAAGAAGAAATTGGAAGGCCAAAATCTGTGAACAGTTATACCAGTGTAAATCTATAGCTAATTCCATTGAAGTCAGTGGAATTACGCTGATGTAAACTGAGAAGAGACATGGGTGGGGCAAGTGCATGACTAAGCAGGACAAATATATTAAACTAGAAAAAGAACTGGCTATACAATGTCCATTTGCAGAAGGACCCACTTTGTGTGGAAAATATCCTATCTCTTTAAATATGTACAACTGGCAAAGTACTGAAACATACAGGGGCAAGGCAAGCAAATCCACTGAAAAGGGCAACTGCTTATTGGCAGAAGTGAGGGAGCTGGGTTTAAGAATGCACCCGAAGCACTGAGACTCTTGATGTAGGAATATAGTCTTGCAATGGCTTCTTATAGTCCCTACATATTGCTCTAAAAATCATTGCAAACTTTGTAGACTATTCTACTAAAGTGCACAGGCAATGGCGCATAGGGTGCGACATCAATCCTGTCTCGTTTCATGCAGCTTTCCAAGGGGCACCTACGTTGGAGATCACATTTACCTTGATTCTCCCCCCACATCCCCATCTTTATATATACAAATATGTAATCTGGCTTGCTAGCATGGTTTAATAACATGGGAGGGAGGAGCAGAGGGCACCCCGTCACCTGTGAACAGGACCTTTTATCCACAAGAGCAGCAGGCCAACTGACTGCTTCTTGAAGGCACACTCTACACCTTAATTTTGCTCACTTGCTTACAAGCCACCCTCTTGCCCCTGCTGAGTAGAGCCATTGCTGTAGCTGAGGCAAGAGGGGAGACGTTGAATGAAAGTAGGATCCTGGGTGCTCAAAGTTACAGAAAGTTCCTAATGGGCATCCAGATTTAACTGCCCAGAACCTCTTGAAGTCTGCTCATCGTTAATTATCTTTAATGCATCTTACCAATAGGAGTTCCCACGCCATAGCCTTTAGAATCAATGAGTCCACCGATCTGCGTGAGATTGCAGTTTCTCTGAGTCACGTATTCTATGCTGGTTGATTCCATCAGCAGGGCATAGTCCGTTGTGAGCACCCGCTGGATTCCCTCATCATTGTTCTTCACCAGCGCAGTCTGCTGCCTGCTGCTCATGAATGCCCACATTTTTTCATATGTTGATATTTTGGATTTCTAAGGAAGGAAAGTGGATTCAGCAGAAATGTTAGTTCTCAACGTATACTTGCAAAACATTCCTATGCTTTAGCGTGAATGTTGTCAATAACACCTCTTGAATTGGGAGGGACAGAGAGAGGACTCTTTCAGACTCCCTGGAAGCGTTTCCCCCCCCACACACTCTTTTCGCAGTGTGCTGTGAGCTAGTTTCTTACTGCCTCCTGCCCTAGAGGTGCCAGCATTTCAGTGTTCCCATGTAACCTGGGAGGAGCTGTGGGATCCTTTTGGATGAGCGGTGCTCTATAAAAATGTAAGATGTTACAATGATCCCAATGAATTAGTTAGCTGGGTTACATGTAAGCGAGTGTAACTGGGTCTTTTCCTGGGCCGCCCCCCTGCTGGGTCTGTGCTCCCTTAAGAAAGCACTGTGAGGCTTTTTTTCACTGCAGCACCCGTGGCTTGTATTTACAAACAGTTCCTACCACCAGCGATACTATGTACAAACTTACAAGGCTTGTTGTCTCCTCTTTACAGGGGGTCTCCCTTCAGCCTGGAGACTACCCCTTCCCTGGCCATTCCCCCCCCCCTTGCACTGGCTGCTAGCCAGCCTTTATAGCTCTTCAACGAGCAGGCCCCCAGGTGCAGCCAGTTCCAGAGGCCAGGCACCAGCCTTTTCCCCAGCCCCAATCTAGTTCTCCTGATTGGGGCTGGCTGAGCAGGGGCTAATTAGGTGCTTTTGCACCAGCACCCTGCTACAGCGAGTGTTTGAGATTGCTGCATTGTGGGACATTGTTTCCTCTTCGTTGGGCAGTAGTACCACACCGTGTTCCAAAAGCTGATAAATAGGGTACTATTTATCCGGTTGCCAGTAGTCTGTAAGTCGTGCACTCCACAAGGAAGCTTGAAACAATATGAGAAGGAAGTGAAATCTTAAAAGCCAAGATGCCCTGATACACTTGTGCTTCTGCCTCCCACCACAGCGAACATAAAGGGCCTAATCCTGCTCTCACTGAAACCAATGAGTATTTTGCCATTGTGTTCAAAGGGAGCAGGTATGGGCCTTAATGTGTTGAGATCTGGGCTTCAGATCATGCCATGTAACATGATACCATCTAAACAATAAAGCTAAAGAATAGATTGTGCCCGGTCCCTGCCGAGGTGCTCGGAGGAGGGAGAGGATGTACATAAGGAGTGTTCTTGATGCTCCTCATCTAAGAGCCAGGCACAATCCCAGGGAGCTCAAAGACTGTTCCCTTCTTAGCGCCCCTTGAGGGGAACAAGAGAAAGGGTTGAACTGAACACAGTGGTGAGCAGGTTTCACAATCCTTGAGGATGGTGCCCAGTGCTCACTCCCTTCTTCACCTCAGGTGCTACAAGAGGTTTTATGCCGCCTTAAGCACCATTCCTCCTGGAGCTCCCTGGGGCAGTGAGACACTGCCCATAGGCTCAGTGTGCACCTCTCTCTTGTAGCTACAATCAAACCTAAAGTGTTTGCACTGTATTAACACTATTCCCTGCTTCTTTTTTTGTACTCAATCATGCTATATTAAACACACTTTTTCTTTCTTTCTTTTTTTTTTAAAGTTACAAATTGAGATTTGGTCTAGAGATTAGAGCACCATTATACATTGTTTGTCCATATTACCTGTATTTTGTCTTAATGCTTCATAGCTTCCCACCCATTTTACAGAAATGAAAAACTACTGCAACTGTATGGTCCAATTACACATTTGTACATGGATAGAAAAGTTGTTGCACTCATCATTGCAGCTGAAATCAGTTTATTAATATCATGTTTTAGCCAAAAATCAATGTGCCATCATTTTTGTGTCTGCTCTCTCTCTCTCCCTTTAATTCTCTAGAGCATTCCATTGCACTTTAGGATAGTACTTCCTGCATAGCCACTGGCGGTATGGATGTTTCCATCTGTTGGACATCTTTCTGTTCTATTTTCACTCAGACAGACAACCAGGCTGTATTGCATCATTTGACTAAGGCTACCCCATCAACGATTTAAATGAAAGTCTGTTCTCCATTTACAGAATGAGTAATTAATGAATTGGAGGTTTTATTTTCATTTTTTGTTGAAATTTCAAACACTTCACAGCTTCCCAAGTAGCATCCCCCCTCTCGTCACATAAATGCAAATGCTATTAGAAAAGGACTCGTTCTTTAGCCTGGTGCATTTTCTGTTACTTAAACTCACAGAAAGGATCCAAGTGAAAAAACACTCTCTCTCTCTCTCAATCTGGAACAAGAAACACAATCCCTGCTGTAAGAGTCCTTGTTTTAAACGTCTATTTTTACAGCAACCAAGAAGTACCTCTTTCTAAGACTAATGAGCTAGCAGTAGAGTGGGTGCTGAGCTGTGAGTACAAGAAGAGATAGGGTTTTGTTCCTTGTCTCTGCCTGGTGCTGACCTGCTGTGTGACCTTGGGCAAGTTGCTTCACCATTCTGTGCCTCTGCTTCCCCTTCCCACCCTTTGTCTATTTAGATGTCACAGGCTCTTCGATATTAAGAGTCTCTACCTCAGTTTGTATGCTTAGCTTAATGGGAGCCCCAATCTTGGGTTGAGGCATCTAGGTGCTTCGGCAAGAGATGCAAGACATAATCTGTTTACCCACACTGGTTACTGAGTGCTTGTGAATATTGCATTGTCTCCCCACCCTAGTAGTAGTTAGGCTCCAGGCTAATGTGGTTTTGAAAGGCTGGGGAAAAGGAAAGGAAAAGTAAAATGTACAGGAGTATGGTGCTGCCTGTAGCCAGGTCTGTGGACATGGGCACTTCTGTCTGGGGACTCAGGCTACACTGAAAATGATTACTGTATTTATTTCTTGTGCCAAGTGCTGGGTAATGTGAGGATTCTGTTCCCAGTAAACTAAGCTGGCTCTTTATTAAGAGAGCTGCTCCAATGGCAATGTAACATTCTTAGCCAAGGGCACACAGATTGACTTCTTGGTGCTTCCTCCAAATTCTTCCCTTCTGCAACCCATAGTCCTTCCTCCAACTTGCTACAGTAGTAAAACCACATAATCTCATTTCCTTCATCTGAATAGTCTTGATGTAACACTCTTCTGACCATGTCACAGGTCAGGGATAACGGAACCTGTATTTCCGCTCACTGGTTCATTCTCAAGCTTCCAGCTTCCCTCTGGTTGCCTCTCTTGAGCGGAGACCTGTCTCTCTCTCTCTTCTGACTGGGGTATGTCCAGGCTTTACAGTTCCCTGCATTTGCTTCATTGTTCCCAGCAGAGAGAGGCTTTGTCTTCAGAGATAAGTGTAATTGCTATAGTTAAAAGTACCACACAGTTCTTTCTCTGCAACCCTATTTTATTTTGAAGGTAAAAAGTACTACAGTAGAAAACCTATTCTGGTAGGAGCAGTTCTTTAAACCCACACCCCAGGCACTGGCTTGTGGTTACAAGTTCATCACAGCTTCAACTCAGAACAAGCACCCAGTCTTATGGAGCCTCAATAGGCCCAGTTCTTCCAACCCTACCCTGGGGACTGGGGCTGTCTGTGAACCAGGGGTCCTCTCTGTTTGCTGGATCAGGAAGAAAGCCCTGAGCCAGTTTAAAACCAGGCTATTTATCCAAAACCCCTTTCTTTGTCTGTTGGTCCCTAGAATCTAGTTTGAACTAGTATATGTGCATCTCAGGGGGGTGGTTTCAAAGTGTTGATAACAAAGGAAATGCATTAGCATCTCCCTCCTTACTAGAGAAGGTACCATATAATGCCACCAAACACATACACAATTGCCTTTCTAATACAATGGACCCCCAAAAGTATGAACCCAAATTGAATAAGGTTTAACTTAATTCAATACATTTTATCTTAATGTTATAAGGTTTGTGCAGGATATTGTCAGTCTGTCTCAGACCATTTTTAGGTTCATTGGGTAGAGTTAGTATGTTCTTATTAAACACTATTCTGCATGGCAGCTCATATTAGATATTGATTTCCTACTTGGCTGAGTATTAAACTTTTAAGCAAAATTTCTTTGACTCTGAAGTTTGGGCCTTAATAGTTCTTCTAATTCTACTCTTAAATTTGTTCAGTCAGAGGACAATGCTAAACTTTGAAGGTTAAACAGATCTGTTCAGTTTCTTCTCAATTAGTATAAGCTATTTTTTACCCTAATTAGGAATATATTTTTTAAACTGATACACTTAATAGGGTAGTTTTGAGACTGATACAGACCTATAGAGGTTATAGGAATAATGTATTCTGTATGCAGATGAGTTTGTGAGAGATATTCTAGCTTCCTGCTGCGCTAATCCCCACTTCCACCCCCCTGCCATGCCCCCTCTCACACACAGATTTCTCCACTAAGGATGAAATTCAAATTTCTGCCTTTTGGGTGCAGATGCAGGACTGACTGATTTCAATGGAGCTGTATATGCATAGCAGGAGGCAGGATTTTGCAAGCTTCAGAATGGGACATTAAACATCAGTTATTATAGATGAGCCAAAAATAAAGTGAGAAAACAGAACAAACGGATAGAATTACAAGAAGAGCTGGTTGCAAAAATTCAAATGAGACAGGTTTTCATCAGAATTTGCTGACTTAGCAAAACTGAAGCATTTTGTGGAGACAGTTCTGATGGAACCCAAGCATGTTTCTACTCAGCTGCTGGGGAACCAGATTTCCAAGGTCTGCGGCCCCAGGGCAGCCTGCTATGCGGAGTGCTGTGGTGCCTCTGAGGAGAAATTCAATTTTGTGGGGGTCATACTTGGAACAAAATAGATTTTGAAACAGATCTGCCATGAAATGGAATGGCCTGTCTTTGCACAGCTCTAGACGAGATAGATGCTTGCATTTCTTAAAGCTGCTATTATTCTAAAATAAATTTTTTGAGAAAAGTGTAGTGGCCTGGAGTTTCTACTGAAGCTAGTATAAGGTATTCAACACATGAGTGGAAATATGCTCAGAAGTGTGTGTGTTTGTATTCTGTGTGTATTATAAACCAACAACAGGAATGCGAGTGGGCGTGGGACAAATGATGTAAACATGTTTTCCCAACCTGCTCCTACCATATTCCCTATACACTTGTTAGCTTCTAAAAATACCCCCTTCTTCGGGTTTCCTTTTACTATTTTAAACAAGTTATAAATTTAAGCTTGGGCTTTCTCTAGAGTCCAGCTGATCCTAGGATTTCTTTCTGCAGGCCCTTTCCACTTCTGCCTCTCCTCCTAGTTCTTTTTATTTTTAAGGAGTTATCTATGTCTTACATTCCATGGATTATAACTAATCATCTCAATCTGGACTGACTGCTAAGGAGAGTCCAGAAAATGGCTCTGCGTCTCATGTGGGGCACATGACACCTGGTCACCTATCTTTTACCACAAAGAGAGTCTGGAACAGTGGGTGTGCCTTGAAATTTTCTACAGGTTTGAAAGAGATTGATTCTACTGGCATTTCCCATTTTAAATACAAGGATTATCTTCCAAAAGAGAATACACTTTTAAAGAGTGCCCGCTGTATGCGCTGTTTTCCTTGCAACCTAGTCAGGGCTAAGCTCCTGAAGAGCTATGTTGCTGCTACAAGACCCAGACTCACTGCTGTGGCTGCTGCTGCATGCCTTGCTTCTATTTTGGTGGCCACGAGTGACCTCCCTGATCACCTCAGCACTTTCTGAAGGGGAGGAAACTGCTCCTAGTCTCTCCCCAAGAAAACATACCAGCTCGTGGACAGGACACTACCTGCCTGGACTTGACTCCACTGCACTAATATTTGGGCACTCCCTGAGTCCACTAAGCCCAATACCATCCCCCCCACCCACTCACTGCCTTCTAGCCCGACTGGTCTGGAATAGCCCTCTGGGAACCCTGGGCCTTGTGAACTCAATAAGACCACATCTCCCCCACAGTAACTTTCTGCAAAGGGACAGGACTTTTTCCTATGTCCCCTCTAGAACTTCCACTGTGAGCCTAATCATCATTGATCTTTTATGGCTACCCATATCTGATCACGCGTTAAACTCAGAGCACTTACGTTCTCTTGAACTGAAAACCATTATCTTCCCGCTTCACCTGGCCTGGAGATTTTTGTACATTTCCTAGACTTCCCCCACCTGTTACAGCAGCCGTCTAGTTCAGTGAGCTTGGCTCCCCTCCATCTGTTTTTCTTCCTATTATGAGTTTCCTAGGAATCTATTTTGAGGGACAAAGCCTTTCTTTTAACTGAGCCACTTGAACCTCACACCCTGCTGGTTACCATATTATCCACCGTGCCCCATTCAGCTAGCAGTATTGCAAGCTGGGAAACAGCTTGATGCCAGTAGACTGCAGTATCATCTTAGGGAGAAATATGTTTTTTGATATCTAAATATCTCCTCTATCCTATGAAAGTTTTATTTCAAAAAATAAAATAGGAAGGCTTGCGCTTAAATTTAAAATATAACTGCCCTTTGTCTCTACTGTGGCTCTGAAATATTTTGCAAAATCGGCTCTTTACTATAAATCATGATGGGCCCACAGAACTCAATCCTCTGAGGGCCCTCAACTCCCAGTGACGTCCCTTGAGTTGAGAACTGTCAACACATTGCAGGGTCAGGTCTGAAATGATTTCTTAGAAACACTGGGGAGGGAAATCACACCATTTCCTTCTTCCTCCCCCAGAAGTAAGCCAGCTCTTCCCTGACTTTACATGGTAATGTATAACTCATATATATAAAATTACAGCGGAGGCTGGTAGAACTGCCTATTGATAAGGTTGACTGACACTTCCCATTATAAGACCCTGTGCTTTAAACTTTGCCAGCATTTGACTGTTTGGCCTATATTTCTCATGGTTAGTGTCAGCCTCAGGGTGATTTCTTTTGCCTTGGAAAATTTTAGCCCAAACTATTTGTTTCCAAGAATGAGGCTAGAGAAAAATAAATTGCTTCGTCCATGTTACATACTGGTGAACTTTTCTTTGAAAAGCTCTAGTGCCCCCATGCTGTGGAGCAGAGACTCGAAATTTTGTAGGGAGTGTCCTTTGTCCAGGATGTGCCTCTTGACACCCTAATGAAAATCTGCTCAAACTTGAGAAAGTTATAAGCCTTTGAAAAATCACAGTTTGCACATGCTCAATAAAGACTTCTCAGATTTTAGCAGCTAAATTCCCCCTAAATTCCATCCACACTGGGCATGCACCAGCCTGGACTGAGCAGGACTTTCCCTGCTGTTGCGGCTCTGGGCTGTGTTGGGTCTGGGCGCCTGAACTGAGAGTATGGAGCCTATGTCTCCTGTGCTCTCAACGACACCCCTACACACACCCCACCCCCGCAGCCCAGATAGCATGGAGGAGGAAGCTGTCAGATTCAAATGCAGAGGGGACAAGAGTTGAAACTCTGGGGAGCAGTGGAGTAGATTGGGACAAGGAGCCTGGCAGGGATTGGGCATTGCGGGGGATGGGAGACAGGGACTGCAACTGGCAGTCAGGGGCAGAGATGGGTACTGGGAAGTAAGTAGAGTGAAGACTGGGCAAGGAGACTGGAACTGAGAACCATTGGGATGGAGGAACAAGGTGATGGGAGACCGACCTGAGGAGAAGCCAGGTTGTAGGACTGGCTGGACAAGGACTTGGGAGAAGGACCAAAGGGGCTCACTGAAATTAGATAGAGGGGGAGATTGGAACTGGGAGCCAGTGCAGCCAAGGGGTGTGGGTGGGTGGTTAGGTGGAGGAAACTGGAGGCTGGGGTGGGGGGAGAGGCAAATCAAAGGAGGAGCTGGGAAGGAGGGAAATAGAATGGTTGGGCAGGAAGACTGGGATGAGAAACATGAGGAATGTAGACAGGGAGTGGTGAGGTAAAGAGAATGGTACTGGGGCAGGTTGGTGGGGTGGGACAGAAGACTCTGTGCCCACTAAATAATGCTCCCTTCCAGAGCCTGCAGTGGAACCCAAGATTCCTGAGTCCCACCATGCCCCTGCTGTCAGCAAATATCTGTGAAACCTACTGGCAAAGTGTCCCATTCCCCTTTAGTTGTGGTCACATAAAGGAGGCCCACCTATTACTGCTACTATTGGTTACTCCATTAGCTAAAGTGGCAGAGGTCTTTGTGGTGGATCTAAAGGTTCCAATCCTGCTGATGACCCGTGTGGGTGTCAATGTGATGCCACCTGATGGAACTTCTAATTTTTCAGTTTACTTTTTTAAAATCCTAGGAAATGACACACTAAAAACTATATTAAAAGAACATTATCAAGGTTGCGAAGTCAAGCACTCAAAAGTTAGGAAATGCCAGAACTAAGACAGCCTGGGAAACCTTAATTCAGCCCCCTTGTGCATATGCATTATGACAGTCTTTAATTACATGATCACATAACTATTTTTTCCACAGGATCATTGCCTCAGTCAGTGCATAAAATGGACCTGCTTTGGGGGTGAATCAGGGTTGTGTAGTTTAGCAGACTGTTGTCCATAGGATTCCTGCTCCATTTGGTGCAGAAGTAGGAAGATGCATGGTGAATGTGGCAGGGGATTACAAGAAAAGGATCTCATGGTTAAGGCAGTTGAATGCCGCCCTGGAGGGTTGGATTCTATCCCTTTCTCTGCCCCAAAGGCCCAGATACACACAGTGATCCGCAAAAAGATTTAGGAATTGCAGTGGAACAGCTTCAACAGGAGAGATTGAGCCTACATCAGAATGTTTCATAGCTCAGTGATTAGGGTAATCTTCTGAGAGAGAGGGGAAATCTCTGTTCAAATCCTTTCTCCCCTATTTGACAGAGAGGGGGGAACTGAACCTGGGTCTCCCACATACCAGGTGAGTGTGCTAACCACTAGGCTAAAAGTGATAAGGGAGACACTACCACCTTCTCTCACAAATTTGCTATAGGACTGATCTTATAGGTAGCCTCTGCTCAGGCCCCACAGGTGAGGTAGCGGGAGGAACACCTATCTTCCCCCATTTTCTGGATCATTCTGGGACTTAGACAAGAGATAGACATTCAGATGCCTATTGTGAGGGACATGCCCAGAGGCGGAAATGAAGGCACCAGGGGAACTTTTACCCTGAAAACTTAGGTGCCAACTGAGTATAGGTTTTGTGAGAGCCACAGTTTTGTGGTTTGCAGTGGAATTTAGGGGTTTAAGTACCTATGTATCTTTGTGTGTCTGAGCCATTGTTCCTATGTGATGCTAGGCAAGTCCTTTAAACCAGCCTCTCACAGCTGCTCACCAGTTCTGTATTTCTCATTTCTGGGTGCCTGGCTTGAGAGTCTGGTGTCTGATTTGCAGAAATGTTGAGTGGCATATAACACATAGTAGGTTATAAATAATATATATCTTTGTTTGTATAACATTTAGACTGAACGCACCCTGGGGACATGGATTTGTCTCTTCTATGTCTGTAAAGTACTATGTACATCTCTGATGCTTTACAAATAATTACACACTAAAAAACTCCATTAACCTACTGTATGTTATTTTGGGCAAGTCATTTTCTCTGTCTGTACTTCTATTTCCCTTCCCACCCTTTGTCTCTCTGATCTGTTTAGGCTGTAAGCTCTTCAGGTCAGGGTCTGGCTCTGGCTCCTAACTTTGTTTTCATACATCACCTAGCACAATGGGGCAATGATCTCTTTAGCTCTTCTAAGAGGTACTGTATATAATTTATTAGTTGTATTGCATGTGTAGCAGTGATATGTGAAATTGCATTTTTCGTGCACCTTTCACCAGATCACCTTTATTCTTCCAACTCATTCATCTCCATTCTCCACAGAAATTACTTCTAGCATTCATCATTCATATATAATTGCAGACACACACAAGCATGGGTGAATTTTGTAGAACATTGATACCTAATTACCTATTTGAAACCTCAGTTAGATGTATAAATGCTAAAAAAAAAAATTAAAAAAATTGATTCATCTTTATTTGTGCCTGCAAAATTCCACCCTCTTATTTGTGTCATAAAAAGCCAGTGCAAAACGAAGCCGCTTTGGAAAACTTGTTCTGATTTCCACAATGCTTAGAGTATGCAGTGATTTCCTCTGCTATAGAGCAGGACCCACAACTGCGGAGTTCTACTGTGCAGATCCTCTTTGTGCAGATTCATCTTTCAAGGCCCTGCATTGTGGTGTCCTTTCTTGGCCAATGAGAGGAAAATGGGCTAAGGAATTTTACTGGGGTCTTTTAAGTAGTAGCAAAAAGTACTAACCAGCCTAATAGGTGTTCCTTATTAAAATAAGTGATATTGTAGTTACTTTGTGACAATTCCTAGGGTTCTTGAGCTGTTTCCCAGCATATGTTAATAGAGATTTCAACTTGTCATTTCAAAAACTGACTAAATAATCAGGCTTTGAAAAAAGCATTGTTTTTTCTCTTATTCAAATACACAGTCACCGCTCCGCAATGATAGATGGAAGTAAGCAGGGGCAGCAAGAGAGGAATTTACCCTTAACTGCTAAAAACAGAGTGGCCATGTAAGATGTAGCAAACTACTGTAGAATCCTTTTTGAAAATTACTAGTTTGGGGATATGATCCAAATATTTGAACTGCAATCCATTACTTTCTTTTATTTGTATATAAAACATCTTTCTTCATCTGAAGATAGTCTTGTGGTTAAGGTACTGCAGTGGGATTTGAGGCATCTGGGTTAAATTGCCAGGTTTGCCACAGACTTTTTTAAAATACTCACATAAGATGTCAAACTGATAACACCAGAAACTGAAATGTTCATTCGCAGAAGCTATTTTTCCCACATGTTGTTTCACCAATGTGACTCATTCTCATTCTCTTTGGAAGGACTGCTTCCTAAAGATTAGTTAAAAGATGCTCAGATACCATACTGAGGAGCATGATATTAATACTTACCTAGGTACATTCAATCCTTGGATTTTCTCCTGGGTGTGAGAACAAAGCTGCTAATTAGTGCTAATTGCCATGGTTTGGTTTTTGTACATTTTCCATATTTATAACTAGTTGGTATATGTATTGACATTTTGAGATCCATTCATTTTATATGTAATTAAAGCTGATTATCAAAATGAATTTAATTATCTACTGAAGCAATTGCACTAGAAAATGCTCTCACTTAATAATTATATATATTAAATTTTAAATCTATATTCTTTATATAAAATATTTTTAAAAGTAAATTAACTATTTTGTATTTTTCCAATTGCTTTGCAAGATCGAGTAGCTATCTTAGATGGTGCACTTATTATAAACTTCAGGTCAAACAGCCCCCTTTGTGAAGAATAGCTAGTGGTAATGGGCCCTGATGGTACAAAACTGTGGAGGTCCTCCTCGCAGTGTTTTCACTAAATTCTTTTGGCTAGGGCATGGGTTTGCCTTTCTCAAAAGGAGGAGGTGGTTGGGCCCCAGACTATATAGATCCTGAGGGTTCACTAAAGGCATGGGGCTATTCCAACAGAGACTTTGTGCCTGTACATTGTTCCAGAGTCCTTTATCCCCTCTTTTATTGGACCTGTTCTAGAAGGGACTTTCCAGATTGAAGCTGCCCTGAGCCCTCCATTCTTAGGGAGCAGCTACAGTACTGAGGACCTTTCACTAAAGGTGATACAGTATCAGACTGTAATCTGTTTGTGGCAATTTCCTGCTGGTTGACAGAAGGAAACATGCATGTAACAACCTTCCCCGTCACTCATGTTTAGATTCCTGGAGGACGTTCTGTGGATTAGGGATTTGTTATAACTGCTTAATTTTACTAAACGAATGTTTTCAAAATTTCTCATTCCGTTCCACATTTCAGAATCTATTAGTGAAAGGTTACAATTCTGACAGTGCAAAACCATCTGGTGCTATTTTACCTTGAAGAAGGTCATTGTTGATCCATCTCTAACAGCCCCATATTCTATCTTGGTTTGCTTTGCCAAATCATCTGCTGAATCGATGGGGGATTCCATTCTCTCAACTGTCAGGAAGGCAGCCAAGTTGGCAGTGTAGGATGAGATTATGATTAAGGTGAAAAACCACCATATTCCTCCAACTATTCTGGTAGAAAGAGCTTTAGGCATCAGCTCTGATCCTGTTATAATATCATCAAAACAATCATATTAAAACATGTTGAAAGAAGTCTTTCTCTGGCAGTAGATTATTTTTAGGAGCATAATACATTTATGAACCACAGAATAATAAAAGAAATCTACACAGTAATCTCACATATGTACAGATAACATTTATAATGGTAACATACTTTAAAGGGGATGTATGCCATGATACCTAACAAACACATGATTATCCATGGGTCTGAACACCAATTTGTCTTTGAGATAATGTCACCTTTGGAGTTAACCTTTTAGACTCCTAGCAAGCTATACTAGCCATTTATCTGTATCTTAACTGCTTGTTACAAGTACTCTAATGAGGCTTTAAGCCTTAAACCTTCAGAAGAACAATACAGTAGAACCTCAGAGGTTTGAATACCTTGGGAATGGAGTTTATTCGTAACTCTGAACAAAATGTTATGGTTGGTCTTTCAAAAGTTTACAACTGAGCATTGATGTAATACAGCTTTGAAACTTTACTATGCAGAAGAAAAATGCTGCTCTCCCTTTATTTTATTAGTAGTTTATATTTAACACAGTTCTGTACTGTATTTGCTTTTTTTGGGGTGGGGGGTATTTGCAGTTGCCTGATTGTGTACTTCCGGTTCCAAATGAGATGTGTAGTTGACTGGTCAGTTCATAACTCTGAGGTTCTACTGTATCCCATTCACCACTTAGAGGAAGTGCTTAAAAAGATGCTTTGCTCTGTGTCTCTTATCTACACATGCTGGTATGTATGGTCCTGCAGCCCTCACTCAGACAAACAGTATCACCGCAGTCAGTAGTGTTCCAGTAAAGTCAGTGGGACTTACTCACATGAATAAGGGCTGCAGGGGTCAAGACCTAAAATATGTAGTCTTATAAGCCTATACTTAGTTTTCAAGTGCAGTCCCTTCTGGATCTCTACATGATGGTGCAATGTTACGAATAATAAATTAATCCCAGTTTAAAGGTCAGAATGCTGACTGAAATGGCATGAGCATATCTGACTGCACATCTCACATTGTGAGACTAGGACAATAAATGGATAATTTGTATGTTTCATTTTACTTTTTAAGGGCATATAATTGACTCAGGAGGGTTGAATTTGATCCCAGCTGTGAAGCAAAGTACTCCTAAACATTACGAGCCAAATTCTGCCCTGACTGACACAGTATGCAACCTTGCTGACTTCAGTGGATTGCCTGGGGTTTAAGGCCCAGATTCAGACACGCACTTGATTGTGTGCTTATAGTCAACTGACTTCAGTTTAACATCAGAGTTAAGCACAGTGCATAAGTGTTTTGATGAATAAGGATGGACTTAAGCAAATGCTTAAGTGCTGGCTGAACTGGGGTCTGAGTGTGTACAGAATTTGATTTAACTAATATTCATTATTGTTAGAGAAAGGTCCCTGTTGTTGAAGTGTTATGTCATCTCATCTACTTAATGATTAGGAACTTCAGACATTTCACAGAAAGTATTTAAGACCTTGGAAGATTTAAACATAAAAACTCTATACAATTTGAGCAAAAGTTGAAAGGGTAATAATCTTCCAAACCACAGGCAAACAGATTTAATGTAGCTTTTTATAAATATATGTACATCTCTCTTAAAGGTCAGAGCTAAGCATAGCCGAGGGCTCTGAGTACATTGATGTAGCTACCAAATTATGAGAGGTAACAGCAAAGCTGACTTCCTGCCGTGTGTAGCCTTTGTGTTGCACTGATTTTAAACTAGGCCAACAGTCTAAAAGTAGAGGTTCCTATTTAATTTAGGGAATCTTAATGTATCATTTCAAGAGCTGCAGATTCATCCAGATTTATGTTTGTTAATTGTGCTTTTCTTGGTGCTTTATCAGACTAGATTTTTTTAAATGTAGTGAAACACGATTTTTTTATTCCTAAGGATGTATTTATTTCTGAAGTGTAGTTGACCTAGCAAACGTAAGAGCAGGCTGCTAGGTATGCTGATTCAGATCTTCATGAAGATGTCATTTTCTAAAAGCCTAGATAGTTGTAGGAATATAAAAGATGTAGTTAGACACTGGTACAATCCTAGTTTTAATGTATAGTGATAGTAATAGCAACTAAACTTCAGAAACCTTAGCAGCTTGCCATAAAAGCTGGTAGTGCAGCCTTACAGTTAGAGGTACACGATAATAGATGGAGGTGGAGAAACTCTTGGCTACTGTAGCTTTTTGGCAAAATTATAATACTCCAATGGTTTTCTCCAGTGGCAAATTAGTTGTATAAATCTTTAATCTAATTAAACTAAGGACAGTACATTTTAACCTGCCACAGAGTGTTATAAGCAAGGCGATTGATCTTGTAAGATGCTGAGCACCCTCCAGTCTCACAAAAGTCAATCGGAGTTGAGTGGGGTTCAGCATATTGCGGGATCAGGACCGTGATTTTTTTCAGTATTCACCATCTCTTGGAACCCGATTCAGGAAAGTGCGTAAGCACATGCTTTAGTTTCATTGACGTAATCTTGTGAGACTTAAGCTCTAAGTTTTAAAGGTAAGAATGTGCTTATGCATTTTGTTGAATTCAGGCCTTAGTAGGTCACTTGAGTTTTTACAAGTAATAGTTTCTCATACATTTTTTAATTATCTGCTCACTATAATTAGAAGTATGCCATGTTTGGATACCTTCAAAGACCAGAGGAAATATCTGGATTGAGAACTTCAAGGGAATGGGGAAATAACGTCTAAGTAAAATGTTACTAGTAAGATTCAGGGTCAGAGACAATACTTGCTGAAGTCTCTCTAGTGCCTTTTTATGGCAGACATGACAGCCAATCCTGATCCAGACTTTGCTCACGCTCTGTAGAAAAGAGAAAGTCTGATCATCACATTTTAAAATTTAATAAACAAGTGGCTTCCAATCAAGCACAACAAGCAGCTTCTGTTAACAAGAAAGAGCATAACAATAGATGCAGAGGTTAGCAACCATTCATCTCTTGTTCAAACTCTACATGTTACTGATGGTGCACTTACAGTCACACGTACCACAAGTTTGTACATGGAAACATTTGCTTCGCCTTACAAATGTTTTTGTAAAGCTTCTTGAAAGACAAGCAGAGTCTGGTTGGGGCTGACTGTCATGTACCCAAGGTAGTGGTAACTAGTAGACACTGCATCCCACAGTTTGCTGTGGATGATGGTAAACTCCAAAAAGGCAGGACATTAAAAACACAAAATCTTGGGGCACTCTCACACACAAGGCAGTCACAATTATATACACACACCTGCCTGATACTGTAAAACCTTAGTCTGTACTTTACAGATACATTGGAAAAAAACCCAAAAACACCTTATCTCCAATCTTCAAAATAATTTTGGTGAGGATCTGTGTGTCTGATGAATATACCAATAAAACTTTGTGGATGTGTTATCCTAGTTACAGTGTGAAATTTCGTCACCACCCTGTCTAAGAAAAATTCCTTTTTTTAGGAATAATAATTTATTATTATTTTTTTTTACAAAATCCAAATTGGTATTCATGCCTATGAAAAGAATAAATTGTATCTGAATGAATGTAGGTATTCCTTCCTTTCTTAAATATTTGGGAATTTAATACCAATGTATTGCTGCGACTTCCTTATGTGTTGCCTTTTTTTGGGGTGGGGGAGGAGGGGAAATGTTTTCAGAGATGTTGAATGGAGCCCCGTATTGATACAATATAGCCCTTTAATGGGAAGCCTCAGTATACACATGCCATAAGCATAAGTATTTAAAGTACATGTATCTGCGTGACTTCCCCTATCGAGTGCACTTCGTGCCCTTCATTGTCATGCGAGTATCTGTGTGAAGTTTCCAAAATTCAGCAGCAACTGGGACTTGACTTGGTTAATTCTAAGGTTGGATGCATTTACAAGAGCATGGGACTCAAACCTGCAGAAAAGCCAATAAAAATAGGTTTTGTTTTGGTTTTAAATAAAAGTTTGGCAATTGCCAACAAAATTTAACAATCTTTGTGAAGTAATACCTTTTGACTGGCTGGTCCTGTATGTGTTCGCTATGGCTATTACTGTCTATATTGGGATGAAGCCTACGCAAATAGAGATTTTTCCTGTTTTCAGTGTAGGAATTTTAGATTTCTCATCAATAAAAATACCTTTGTAGTCATCTGGCTCTTATTTTCTGTTTTGTCCACAGAAGCTCCCATATGGGACAGCTGACTTTATACTTTCTTGTATGTTTTCCCTTCTAATTTCTGCAGGTACCATATTTTGTACTTAAGCAGGTGTCAGTTTAATTTCCCTCTCCCCCCAACCCCACTTCACTGTGTAATCTGCTTTTTTAATTTCTGAGATCAGGTTTTACAATATATGCGGTAGCTACAGATGGTGGAGTTTACCAGCACAGAAGCCCTTGAGCAGACTGTGGGATGTGTGCAATAATGATGTGTAACCGGTGTACCTTGCTGCATGAGAGCTCCAACTCCAAACCAGAAACTATTAAGTAAAGTAAAATTGTTTTCCACCACATCTGAGTCAGGGTTGCACGGGTGGGGGTTATACCACTCATAGGGTGTAAACCTGTGGTAGTTAACAGAAACAGTCTGTAAACATCAGATAAAATACACACTGAGCCAGCAAACCTGCTAAAGAATGCAGAAAATGAAAAGATTAATGAAGAAAATAACCAAAACTAAAGCATAGATATGTGTACCGTTACCATATGCAAGCTGCAGAGCAGCACTGCACTGCAGGGAGGGGCTTTCAGAGCTCCAGTTTTAGCATAAGCCCTACTTCATTAATCCTAATGCTCTTTGACTGTAATCCTCAAATATAAGACTACTGTTTCTTTCAAAGTTCCCAGTCATTCCCCTAGCCACGCGACTGATGACCTGCAGAGAAGGGGATGCACTGATTCCATGTAGCTGCTCCCTGGTGAAGCACAAAAGATAAATGGCACTCTAAAAGCAGTGCCTTTGGAGTACTCTCTATATAAAGAACTGGCATTGGGCATGACAAAAAAACTATATTACAAGACCTGTTGGTGTTATGATATTAATTTTTGTGCCACTTTCTCCAATAGGTTACAGCACTTTAATAAGTTGTTGTTACTTTGCAGGAGTAATTTCAGTGCTTAAAAACCATAGGGTATATTTTCAGTATCATGTACAGAGAATTAGGCAGCCAGTTTCCCCTTAATGAGTGGAAGAATAGTGCTTAATTCCCAGCACACCTTGCTGAAAATGCAAAATCTATACCCTATTATGGTAGGCAAAATAGTTGGCAAAGTTGCTTTAAAGATTGTTCCTCCCCATGGTACTGTGCCTGCTGCTTCTCAGCTCTGCAGGGCACATTAGGTACATTCCTGCTGAAGTTTATGAATATAGCTTTAATTGACAATGCCATGCTAATACATTTTAATTACTGTTTCGGCAATATAATTAAGCTTTGAATTTATGCACTCTTGCAACCAGAGCGCTACGCTAAGCTGAAGTAATGAATGCTGATAGTAATGAACGTACTAATTGAAACAGTAGGTAGCTTAAGATGCCATTTAACTAAACAATATCATCATCACTAGTACAATAGTTGTTAAACATAATTGCAAAAGGCAATATAAAGATTAAAGACAAAAAATTTCTACATATGCCATTTAAAAAAAAACAAAAACAAAAACAAGCCATTACATTCCAGCAAGTTTTTCACTGTGCTAATAGAGTGAAAACCACCTTTCTACAATCAATGAAATTGTTCTTATCTAGATTTGTGCACAAAGGGTGAAACTCATCCCTGTGAGCCATGGTCTATGTACCAGCTAACTTGCATATAAGCCATCAAAGTGCAAAGGCCTTCTGCTGGGCATTCACACACACTGAATTACAATGTCAACATGTTACAAGGAGTGTAAAACAGAAATTGTGCATGATCTTTTGCTGGGAGTCTTGCACTGCAAATTGAGCAGGGCTGGGCTCTTACTTTTTTTAAGTAATAAACATATTCTGTAGCTTAGACAAAAATGTGTCTACAACAGAAGGAACAAAATGGCAACTGCTAGAAAATAGCAATAAAATTCAGTCGGCAGAACTACTTCTGCCAGACTAGAAAGGCTTTATTTTATTATATGACCTTTTGATTATTCAAAGAGCAAAAGTAACTACAGTTGATATTTTTAAAAATTTTGTGCTAGTATATCAGTGACTCATTCTCTATTAGAGTTAAATATCAGATTTTCTTGTTATGCACCTTATTCTGTGCAATGTACCGTATAAAATGTTGATGCAATGAACAGAGGAGGGGCAGGTCAATGATTTTATTCCAGGACTTGGCTAACCTAGGAAATTTCTGTTAATATTTTCATTGTTGTTTCTCCTCATTTGTTTCCATCAGTGGGAGCAGTAGTGTAGACAAGATGTTGTAGGTTGCTGGCAGTTAAGCATTATCTCATGCAGGGGCGGCTCTAGGAATTTGGCCGCCCCAAGCAGGGTGGCATGCCGCAGGGGGCGCGCTGCCGGTCGCCCTCTTGCAGATGTGCCCGCGGAGGGTGCGCTGGGAGGGCGGCAGGCGGCTCCGGCGGACCTTCCGCAGTCATGCCTGCAGGAGGTCCACCGGAGCCGCGGGACCAGCGAACCCTCCGCAGGCATGACTGCGGAAGGTCCGCTGGAGCCGCCTGCCGCCCTGCCGGCAAAATGCCGCCCCAAGCGTGCGCTTGGCGTGCTGGGGTCTGGAGCCGGCCCTGACCTCATGTAGGGTTTCTATTAGCAAAGTTTTATGACATTATGCCTATATCATTGATAGACACCTATGCTAGCACTTCCACCACTGATATCACCAGTGGAGATGAAATGAAGGTGGCAACAGAGAGACATTTTAGCAGAACATTATTAGTGTAGTCACAGCTAATGTGGAGAAGAATTAAAAAGAAACTGTAAAAATCAGTAACTTTACAAATAGTGATAAGGCATAGCTATTTGTTTAATTATTATGACACTTTATACAAAATTTAAATAACAATGGTAATGCTACATAAGACCTAAGAAGAACTAAGATATGAGTCATGCCACTGAAAAAAAAATCTTTAGAAGTACAACAGACATGTCCATAAATATTATCCCTGAATATTTCTCTCAATGAGAGGGCAACAATAAACAATGAAGTGTATTTGTTATAGCACTGCTAGAATAGTGGAGATTTGTGTGTGAGGGTCTTCTTGAGCTCTGCCCCCAGTATCTCGCCAAAAGGTTCTTGAGAATTGACCTTTTCAATGCATGGTGAAAAAAGCAAATCTTTAACAGATGAAAAACAGATTTGGAGGTGTGAATGGACTATTCTGGCTTTTCCTAGATGTGTAGTCAGAGTCCTAGCGTGTTGAAGCAAGTTTAAATGTCAGATGTTTACTAAACACTTCAGCATAACTATTTGCCAACTAATTTAGCACTGCTTCTAGATACCAGTTCAGCAAAGCACTCAAGCAGGCTTTTAAGTTCCATTGACATGAATAAAACTTTATTAAGTCATTTGCTGAATTGGGCCCTGAGTCTCCTGTTTTCCTAAATAAGTAATCAGCAAGAATAATAAAGCTTGATATGTCTAAGGATTTTTTTTAAAATTAGAAAATGAGAATTATCATTGTTCCAGGGGCAAAGTACTGGTTTTACCTAAAGGGAGCAACGTTTAGCGGTTGAGAGAGTGAAACACAAGGGATGATGATTCAATAATATTTTCCTCTTTTTTGTTTGTGTTCATTTGGGCATGCATTTGGGTATAGCCCATTGGGTGGCTTTCTTGATTACTTGGCATATCCGGTGCATTCTTTCATATACGTAAAGCTTTGTCTGTTTTCTGAGTTTGACATGGCTTTCCTAGAGGATTTACAGGGCTGAGGGCAAACTGGGGCTTGCTTTTTTTTTTTTTTCCCTTCTCCCTGTTCCTGGGTGGAGAAGGCTGTGGGATGTTTTTAGTCTTGGCGCACAACAACAGAACGAAGTTAATCTGTCACTGATGGGCAGATTGAATATCAGCCATGAATGAGACGATGATTTGTGTGCAGTTAGAATTATTATTCATGGTACAGTGAGCTACTGCAAGAGCTTGTGGGAAATCATGACTAATTGTGCACAGTCTTGTGGCTGATATGAGATTAGCCGTCAGTGATGGATGAACTCTTTCTGTCACCCAGGACCTACACTAATGAGTTGTCCCATGATCCTCTACCCACACTCTAAGCGGTTTAAAACAAAACAACAATAAAACCTACAAATTGCCCCCATCACTGTAGTTTGCCTTGGGCACTGGTGCTGAAACCAGCAAGCAGACAAAGTTTGACATATATGAAAGAGTGCATTTGGACAGTGCATCCACTTGAAAAGAAAGCTGTTCTGTGGGCCATAAAGAAATACACAACCACATCCAACTGACCTCTGTGGGACTGCTCTTGTAAATAAGGGAGCTCACCAATTAAAAGAAATCATAATTTGTGGTGCGGGGAACTCATGACAAGAACTATGTAACTCATCTCAGAGCTGTACAGGAAATCAGACGGTATGTATACATATTATCAGAATGACTAACATGGGGCTATTATAATGATGCTATTTTATTACATTTGCTCTTTCATTGTGGTCTCTGGAATCAAAAGATACAATTTTAATTGACTCAAATTAGTTTGCGTGTAAGCAGAGTCAGGATGAGCTCTACCCTGACATCTGGTGGTGAATTGTGGCGAGTTGTGGAAAAGAACTTCAGGGGCTGATCTTGTTTGCAGAGGCACACCCACCCCGCCTAGCATGAACCCACAGCAGCCCAAATGGTCACTTTGGCTGCTGTGGGATCCCTAGTTTCTCTGTTATTGGGGCAGGAAGAATAAAGGGTTGTTACCCTGATTATGTGAATCAAGGACAATGAAAGTGTTTTATGACAGAGGGACTCGCTATCAACTAAGTAGCACTCGCTAGACAAGGGACATGGGTTTCAAAACCCAGTGAATTGAGAGAGGCTGGGGACAAGTATTTGTACCTGATGGTATGGGCCCCTTTTGAGGGCCTGAAATACCAATTGCACCACCTCCTCTCTCTACTGTGGAATATCAGAGCTAATTTTAATTCCATTAGGAGTCTAGTTACAGGCTGCTGAGCTGAATTCACTTTGGGCCAATGGTGCACCAGAACTGAGGCTTGCCTACTACAAGCTGAAATCACTAAAGAGCTAACATTACTGAGAGTTGAAATCACTGAGTGCTTGGGTGGGGGTGAAGATATATTGCTGAGCAGTTTGTGGGATGACTGGAGCAGCTCGCAGGACAGCTGGTGGAGTGGAGTGCAGCGGCTAGCAGAGCGGAGCAGTTCGTGGAACGGCTGGAGTGGCTCACAGGACAGCTGGAAAAGTGGAGCGGCTGGTGGTGAAGGCTGCAGCAGAACCCCATGGAGAGGCAGGCAGTCGGCCTCGGACCACGTAAGGTGCCCCTTAACACTGCTGTGCCCCCTCCATCCCCCCCGCACCCCCCGGGCTGGGAGGTAAAACCCTGCAGATAAACTTTTGAACTCTAGGGCTGCACTGACCAGGGACAGAGAGTTTTGGGTTGTTGGACTTTTGGGTGATTTTTGGGTTGCTGGACTCAAGAGACTTTTGGGGTGTTGGACTTTTGGGATTTTGGGTGATTTTTTTGGGTTGCTGGACTTAAGACCTTGAGGGGAAAAGGATACTGCCAAACTTACTGTGGGGTGAGGGGGGGTGTCTTTTACTCATGGTTTGTGTTATGAATTCTGTTTGTGGTGTTTCCCCAACATAATGCCGCATTGTTTCCCTCCTTTATTAAAAGGATTTTGCTACACTCAGAGACTGTGCTTGCGCGAGGGGAAGTATTGCCTCTTAGAGACACCTGGGGGTGGTATGTAATTGTCCCAGGTCATTGGGTGGGGGCACGAGATGGTTTTGCATTGTGTTATTGAAAGGGAACTCCTAGATACTGAACCTGGCCCTTGTTGCTGCCAACTCAGATGGGCAGAAGGGTTACATGAGCATTTACAAGAGTTTTGTATTAAATGTTTACATTGTATCTTTACTCTGATGTGAGGAATATTTAGAATTTCAACAATACAGCATTACAGTTTTATATATTATCCTATAGTTACCTGTATTATATAAATGTTAGACCATGAAGAGTTACATTATTTGAAACTTATTTTCTTGTAGTATCTACTCTGATGCTCTTTTTCCTTCATTAGTGTGAATTATGTCATTGTTTTATATTCAAAGCAATACATAATAAAATTGGGGGAAAAGCTTTACAGGGTATCAGAAGAAAAAAAAATTGTTGGTAATGGAAAAACCAGTAACTCAGACAAATATTTTTATGTATATTCCTAGGAAGGAGGAGGAAAGTTTGGAAAATGTTCAATAAATAGTGATGAAAATTATAATTCCAAATAGTGGAAAAAGTAAAAATAAATGACTTTTTACAGAGTCTTAGTATGGATATCAAATGCCATCAGAAAAAAAAATATGTTTCAAATATGGCATCCAAGGGATGTTGAATTAATATTTTCTATATAAAATATTGAAATTCCTTAGGAAGGGATATCTTGGAAAGTTTCATATGCAGTGTGGATGTCTGATCCCACAAACCTTTATTCAAATGGCTAACCCTTATTTATACCAGTAGTAGCATTGAAGTTAATGTGACTACTTATATATGAACTATTCATGTAAGAAAGGCATTGGAACATCAGACTCCAGAATTGCTAAGAAAGGAGTATTGCTGAACTCTGTCAATCATATTAATATTAATATTTTTCCTTTTCAGTTTTTAAACACAATTCGTTGAACTTTTCATTAATCGAGTCCCCCCCCTTTCCCCCCATTTCTAAATTTGTCATTTCTAAACTTCTTGTATCCTATTAGGAGTTTGCTCTTCCATGGGTTAGGAGTTCATTGTTAGCAGAGGCCCTGATTCAGGACAGCATATAAGCATATGCTTAATTTTAAGTCCTGTTCAAGTTAAACACATGCTCCCCTGGATCATAAGTGCCTTCCTGGATATGGCTCTCACTTGGGATTTGAGAGTACACTATGCTTTGTACCTCCTGTGACAATTCACTTTAGAGAGAGGTATGGGAACATCTTGCAGAGTGAAGCCCTTAGGTTCTCTGTTATGCTATCCTGAATTTTCAGAGTGAATTGATCTGAGCTGACTTCCACCCTTCAGCAACAAAGATTTTCAGATTCTCTCTTGGCTTTTAACTGTATGCACTGTTAGTTGAAAAGTGCAGTGTTTATAAAGGAGTAACTATATGCTGAAAAGCAGTTGTATGCACTATTTTCATTTCTATTAAGTAACTGATGACAAATTTTATCAGTTTTATTTTTTCTCCCTTAAACTCTTAAGTAAAGAACAATCCCATCACACTAAGAATATTTATTTTCATATACAAAATAATGCAAGACAACCCTTCCGGAATGCAATGTTTTTGCTACTGTATAAAATTCCTAGAATATCATTAAATTGTCATTAGTGGAGTGAGTATATGTTGTGTGATCAGTGCAACACATATATGATAAAAGGGAAGTAAAGAGGTTGTCTCTCACACAGTCTTTAAACTTACCTTGCAATTACAAAGAGTACACAACTGACTCCAAGGCAGGCTAGGAGGACATACATCCAAATATCAGGAGAAAGAGGGTTGAGAAAGGAGAAAACACCAGGATTTGTGCCATTGGGTTTCCGGTACAAAATACTGATCCCCAGCGTCATGAAGGGTTTTGAAAAGTCGATTACTTTCTCCCTTACATAGGTGATAGTGAGAGGAGCAACCGCCAGATCGGCTTTCTGGGAACACAAATTGGAAAATATTCTCATTTTCTTTGCATTCAACAAGCATATTTTTATTCCTTCCACCTTTTCCCATGGGTATTAAACAAGCTAAAACAAACATGTCTAGTTTTGCCTAGAAGCTGAACTGTAATTGAGTGTAAAATAAAAATTCTTGGTTTTCTTATTAAAGGTCATTGTGGGCAGAAAACTACTTCAGAAGAGCTATAGTAATTTGAGTATGACTGAAACAGTTTACATCAAGAAATTGTGGCAAAACAGTGTATTATTAGGACGTTACCAGAAGCAGAATGGACATGTCTGAAATATTGTTCATGGGAAGTGAGCACCCAAACAAATCAAAGCTTTTCCTTGTCTTTGCAGACACCAAGATCCTTTGATGCAACAATATGGGAACCTTTCCAATGCATAGGGTAGGGCATGATTTGCAGAGCCTGCAGGGGGGCTCAGCACCGCTCATGAACTGCAGAGCAGTGAAATGCAGCGGCTCCCTGCCTACTGTTGTGCAGGGGAGATTGGGTCTACTGGTATGGAGATTTAACTATCATTGCTGCAGAGTAAGGGCCCAGGTGCTGGGTGAACTACTGTAGTCTCAGGGCTGTCATAGTAGCCATGGATCAGGTCTACAGTGTGGGGTAATGTATTTCTTCCCTCCTAGAATACCCCAGCACAGGGGGGAAGGATTTCTCCCCAAAATGCAGACCCTAAGTGCTTGTCTTTGTTCAAGGGCTTTTCTGCTCTGTGAAAATGGCTAGTCCTCCTGTTAATGTAAACACTTCATTTGACTTGGCTTCTTATAAACTATCTTAGGTTAAAGTAGAATAAAGACAGAACAATTCATTCTTACATGATCTATGAGTTCTTTGACCATCCCATTCCACTCTCCTTTGTCATTCTGGGCTCCATATTTACCATCAGAAACTAGTTTGACCTCATAGATGAAGCCTAAAATATTTGACAGTTCCTTCAACAAATCCAGGCAATATCCTTCGAATCTGTCATTTCCATACAAGGGCTTATCAGACTTTTTGTACATAACATAGGGATCTTCCTATAGAATAAACACATCAAATATGTAACAATAGAAATGAGGTACATTTCAGATAATTTCCATTTATACATTACACAAATAGTTGGATGATTTACTACAATTGTATAGGTGCAACAAATTTACTATGTCCATTAAAAATCATCTTAGATATGTTAGTAAATTGCCCAAATCAATCAGCTATAAATGTACTGTGTCTGAGTTTCATGGGATCTGAGGGCCTGTTACTCCCATTGGCTTTAATTAGAGTTGTTGGTGCTCAGCACCTCCAAAATCAGGCCCAAGATCTATACTATATAATGTGCCATGTTAAGGGATGGGTAAGGATACTGCAGTAGTACAATAAATACTAGACCAAGAATCATAAAATAACCCTAAAAATTGACTTTCTAAATAAAACAAACCTTAAAAAGTATGAAATAATATAGCCATCGACTGGAATATATTAATGGGAGAGAATAAAAAAATAGCATAGGTAGAGTGGTTTTGTGCACATGGTATTTCCTTTTCAGCTCTGTGCAAGGCAGGTTTCTGTAGTTTTAACCTAAAGCGCAGGGCTCCTGGCAGTGGAAAGTCAGCAGAGAGGGAGTTGTGGCACAAGGAATCTCAACTTCCCTTTCTCAAGGGAACCCAGAACCAGCCAGCACAGCCAGGGCCGCCCAGAGGATTCAGGGGGCCTGGGGCAAAGTAATTTCAGGGGCCCCTTCCATAAAAAAAATTGCAATACTATAGAATACTATATTCTTGTGGGGGCCCCTGCAGGGCCCGGGGGAAATTGCCCCACTTGCTCCCCCCCCATGGGCAGCCCTGGGAAAAATAAACCTTCTGCATCTCGGCACAAACCCAGTTTTGAGAAAACTTCTTTACAAGGTATCACTAGTTCTCAGCATCAGCTAGTGCTAAAAGGCACTAAATCTCATTAAAAGGGTTGGACAAATATTTTCCGTCAAAACATTTTTTTGGATTGAAAACTAGGGGTTTTTAAAAAGCAGAAAAAAATAACAGACAATGTCTGCTTTCCTTCAAAATTTGTTGTGGTTTTTTAATTGAAAAGCTGAAATTAGTCTGCCAAAACATGAATATAGTTTGGGGTTTCAGAATTGTATGGCCAAATATTTGCTGCTTGCTGTGTTTGATTGTTTAAAGAAACAAAAAAAAATTCTGCTTAAAAAAAATCTAAAACTTTGAACCACCTCAGCTTGTGACCAAACGCCTTAGCCCATCCAGTCAGAGATTTTTCCAGGTTTCTGATACTCTGCTGGCTTCTTTGACTCATATCTGTCTCCATAACTTTGGGTTCATTTAGCTTAGAACATAAGAACGGCCATACTGGGTCAAACCAAAGGTCCATCCAGCCCAGTATCCTGTCTACCAACAATGGCCAATGCCAGGTGTCCCAGAGGGAGTGAACCTAACAGGTAATGATCAAGTGATCTCTCTCCTGCCATCCATCTCCACCCTCTGACAAACAGAGGCTAAGGACACCATTCCTTACCCATCCTGGCTAATAGTCATTAATGGACTTAACCTCCATGGATTTATCTGTTTCCTAGAGACTGGCTCCATGGGGTCCCTCACAAACTGGAGACGGTTACTGTGGGTTTGTTTTTAGTATAGCTTATGTACATACTCCACGAACTGAGCATTTGAGCTTGTCCAGAATCTGGGATGAGCCTATGTTGTGAAAACTGAAATGCTCAAAAGAGCACATGCATGTGAATGGACACAGGGTGCTAAAATTAAATTAACCTAGGGGTTCTCAAACTGGGGGTTTGTAACCCCTCAGGGGGTTACAAGGTTATTACTGGGGGTCATGAGCTGTCAGCCTCCACCTCAAACCCCGCTTTGCCTCCAGCATTTATAATAGTGTTAAATATATAAAAAATGTTTTCAATTTATAAGGGGGGGGGCGGTCCACACACACAGCTTTGCTATGCGAAAGGGGTCACCAGTACAAAAGTTTGAGAACCATTGAATTAACCCTTCTAAAGCCTCAGGGAATGCAGGGGAGGTGGGTCTCCCTTGGTAGGGTTGGGAAGGAGGTAGGTGGTGTAGGATATTGCTTTTCTCATGTGATCCCTCTCCCAGTGGCTAATTTTAAATGAAGCTACCATCCCCTGACATGAATCTCCCTATGGCACTGAAATTAAATAGACTATAATTTGGCATTTGAGAAGTGAAAGGGATGGTAGCCCTAATGGAAAAGCTAACAGCTTGGCTCTTCTGCAAGCCTCAAACTGCTGAATGAGCTTTAGGGTAGGGAAGGCTGTGCCTCCCAAACAGCCTGGCCCTGCTCCCTATCCGACCTCTACCCACTTCCTGCCCCCCGATTGCCCGCCCCCCTCAGAATCCCTGACCCATCCTGCTCCTTGTCCCCTCACTGTCCCCCAGAGACCCCCCCCAACCACCACCCCGGGACCCCACCCCTGCTCCCTGTCCCCTGACTGCCCCAACCCCTATCCATCCCCCCACCGCTGAGTCCTGACAGACCCCTGGAATGCCCACAATCCAACCCCCCCATTCCCTGTCCCCTGACCGCTCCCCCCAATCTCTGCCCCCTCCCTGTCCTCTGACTGTGCCCGGGACTCCCTGCCCCTTATCCAACCCTCCGGCCCCTTACCCCTGGCTCCCCCCTCACCCGGAGCCTCAGCGTACCGCATCCAGGAGCGTCCCTGAACAGCAGTGCAGCGTGGCTCCGGTGGGGCTCCTGAGCTCCTCCCCACTCAGAGCCGTGTGGTAAGGGGGCGGGGCTGCGAGCTCCAGCGGGGCCTGAGCTCCCTCCGCTTGGCATGGAGCTCGCAGCCCCACCCCCTTACCACATGGCTCTGAGCGGGGAGGAGCTCAGGAGCCATGCTGCAGCTGTTCAGGGACGCTCCTGGATGCACTGAGGCTCCAAGAGAGGGGCGGAGGCGGGGTCGGGCCGGGGAGGGAGCCTTGGCCATTCTCGTGGGGGCCCCTGCGGAGCCCGGGGCCTGGGGCAAATTGCACAGCCAAGTAGCAGCAGCACTGACCAGGAAGACAGGGATCAGGGTGGCTGGAGGATACACAATTAAACATGTCCTCCCCACTGTAACTTCCATTAGACACCGGTGAGGATGTACCATTATCTGTCTCTTCACTCTGCACTATAAGCTGCTCTTCTCGTCCAACCTTGTTTGTAGTGAGAAGTCAAAACATGTATATGCTGACTATAACAGTTAGTATTTGGGTGTGTGAAATTTTCTTGGTTGAAAGAAATACAAATTGTTTCTTCAAAGTACAGAGATAAGCTAAACATAATTTGGAAATGTGACTACTTTAGTGTATAGGTGAATAGTGGGCAGTTTGATTCTGTGTCTATATGCAAATAATATGCTGGGCTAGAAACTTGGGGTGGTTTGTCAAACCATGTATTGGTACAGGGAACCACAAAAGATGAAGTACAGAGTTTAGGCTGAAAAGGAAGGCTTCATATAAATATGTAAAACAATGTAAGCAATGTATGATCTGTTCTACACTATGGATAATAATATTAACACTGTGCAGCAGGACTTACCAAAATGGTAGTGACTATGAGTGTTCGGTTAGCCAGTGAATCGGTGATATTGGTAGATCTGTCTTTATTGCTGTCAGTCATATTAAGGCCACTATTTGAGTTCCAAACCCCAATCTGTGCAGAACAAAGTAGATAAATGGCTGCTAAGCCTCACGGATTGCATTCAGTGAAATTATGTATAATTTTGCATAAATGTGCATTATAGTTCACAGTCCAAAAAAAGAACATTGATACCATACATCACTATGATTGACTAAAACACCAGCAGTATGAAATGTTTCAGGAACAAACCGGTTGTAATTCTAAATAAGGGAACATCATCAAAGGGTTGATTGTCGTATTTAAATCATTAGGAACACACTGCTATTTCAAAAGCAGGTTGAAATGAATTAACCATAAGAGTATATGGTATGTCAATATAGCTGTGCATTTGCCCATTTACTACAAAAGTGGAACGTGTTGACTTTGTTTCCTCCTAAAAATGTCAAATGTCTATTTTCATGAAATTGTTTCGTTTTGTAAATGGTAAAGTTGAAACATATGGAAAGACCTTTCCTTTCCAAGACAACAGATTAAAAGCGTGGATAAATATGCTGAAACAGATTGATGGATTCACTGGCCTTTTACTTCTGCTCTGAACCTGCTGAAGGCACAAATGATTATTCCAATCACTTCTTGACTACTGATATGACAGAACCATCAAGGTGATGCCACTTGACCTCCGATCAGTGTTTGTCAGTAAATGCAAAAGACTAAAGGAGAATGTAGGTTTAGATTCCTTTCCAATCCTCACAATAAGTAGTAACTCCAGCATTTAGGGCCTGATCCAGAGCCGAATATAGGCAAGAGGGAGGCTTTCGCTGATGTCAATGGATTTGGATCAGTATTTTTACAGTGGTGCAAATTACAAAAGTAAAGTTAATTTATTCAGATAAATATCAACTTTACATATATTCGAATTTAAATCATCTCAAGATTTTATTTCCAAATCCTTCTGGTATTAATGTCTTTTAAAATAAAGTTGTATAGATTTGGAAATTGGGCAATAATAACTGACCCCACACAAGTTTTCATGCATAAGTTTTCCTCCTGAAAAAATGTTGTGCCTCCAAATAGGCGTAATTAAAAATGCTACTTGCCTAACTTTGCACAAGGCCCCAGTTCAGCAAAGTATTTAAGCACGTCTAACTAAACACATGAGTAGTCCCATTCACTTCAGTGGGGCTGTACATGTGCCTAAAGTTAGGCATGTGCTCAAGTACCTTGCTGAATAGGGGCCTAAGTGCCCAGCTCTGCAATATGTTGAGTGCTCTTAAATCCTGCTGAAGTCACTTAGCACCTCACAGGACAACTGGCACATTGAAGAATCAGGCTGAATGTGAGAACCACTGTTCTGTATGGGCCTGATCCTGCTAGGTGTCGAATGTCTCCTACAAGAAATGAATGCCCAGATCCACAAAGGGACATAAGCGTTCCAATGCTAAGAATCACAATGCCCAACTTTTAGGTGCTTAGAGAAATCACAGGAACAACACTGCGATCCACAAAGCCTGAGTTAGGTGGCTAGGCTCCCTATACAATGAATGGGGAAAGATAGGGGCCTTAAACTGCCATCCACAAAAACCATCACACTAGTCAGCTTCCTGCTAGCCAATGGCAGATGCTGACTGGAACAGGGCGGGGGTATGTCCAGGGGCGGCTCTAGGTATTTTGCCGCCCCAAGAACGGCAGGCAGGCTGCCTTCGGCGGCTTGCCTGCGGGAGGGCCCCGGTCCCGCAGATTCGGCGGCACACCTGCAGGAGGTCCGCCGAAGCCGCGGGACCAGCGGACCCTCCGCAGGCATGCTGCCGAAGGCAGCCTGCCTGCTGCCCTCGCGGTGACTGGCAGAGCGCCCCTCGTGGCTTACCGCCCCAGGCACGCGCTTGGCGTGCTGGTGCCTGGAGCCGCCCCTGGGTATTTCTTAAGCTCTGCCCCTGTCTCTGCTTGCACTCCACAACTGGGAAGCCTCTTCTGGAGTCAAGTGACTTAGAAGCCAAAGGCGTTTCTTGTGAGATGGAGCGAGGCATCTGTCTGTCTCCACACAAGGCAGCTTGGGGGTGAGGAGGGGGAGCATTTCAAAACCTTTAGCCCAGTGGTTAGGGTACTCCCTGGGATGTAGGAGCCCCCCTGTTCAATTCTCCCCTCTCCTTGATGAGGAGAAGGGAGTTGAACAGGAATCTGCCACCTCTCTGGATGGGTCTCTCTCCACTTTAACATTCTCTCCCCACCACCAGATCAGGCCAAACAAGCAAGCCAGGCACTCCTCTGCCTACCTTTCCCCCTAGTCTGTGGATTGCATTTGGGCTTAGGTGGGTGATTAGTGCCTGGGTGCCTACAGCGGGGCTGCAGTGTGCATGCCTAGAGGCAGAAACATAGGCCCCTAGGGAATATTTACAGCAGAAATGTAGGTGCTAAATGAGTCTAGGTGCCTACAGAGTTAGGTGGCAGCTGAGCAGGAGTTTTGTGTATAGCAGAGGAGCCTAAACCTGGGACTTAGGTGCCTAAATATGGGGTTTAGGCATGTAAGTACCTTTGTGGATCTGGGCCTATGTGCCCTCAATTTTTATTGGATTGAATATGTCACTTCAACGGGAACTGACTTCAGTGGGGATTGAAGGCACTGAGCATTTCCAGGATTGGCCCTGAAGTGACATCTGAATACAGCAATTTGAAAATGGAGCTTTTCATTATCTATCTATTGTTAGACACTCGTGATGAAATGACACATGCAGAAGATGTTTAGAGAGTATTCAGTATCTTTCTATGCTAACAGAAAACTTGATGAATGAAGCATGATATGCCTTAGACCAAATTAATGCAAAAAATGCACAAAACGAGCAGATTCCCTGTACCAACATTCTAGGCTTTTGAAAGGTTAGAAAAAGAATCTTGCCAAGTTAACTGTCAAACCACCGGAAATACAGAATCAAAATATCTGTTACTGAGGAATGATACATTTTACAAAGCTCACCACAGGTTTTACTTTAATTGCATGGAAAGATTTTCTTCTTAACCTGAGCTAATGAAACAATATCCTCCACTCTGAGGAGCAAAATCAATATGAAAATGGTATATAAGCCATCTGCATTAAACTGCCAATTTAAATATGATCAATACCCATATAATCCACATTCACTGATTTGTTAAAACAGTCTGGAATGATGTCACAAACATCACCTACCATCTTATGCTAGAAGAGTTAACCAATTTACCTTGGATTTAAAGAGACAGGGCCAGCTGTGGGTCTGGTCCATTCAGTATACATATATTTTAAATTGAAAGTTTGTGAAAGGTAGCAGATTGATGGCTTTGGGGACTGGCATACTCCATCCTCAGAACAGCATGCTTCATCACACTGGTCTGCCAGTGCATTTCAGCCGTATCCTGGAGGGACCAGCTTTCAGTGCCTCCCTGCTGAGATTGCCAACAAGGCTGCCAGATCAGACCAAGACTGAAACTGCTGACCTGCTTTACACATTGTACACCTCCATAAGCTGGTTGTCAGATGGTCAGTCACTACTGACTCACGCGGGATTCGTTCAGATTATTAACTGAGGCAGGGACTGTCTTTCCTTGTCCAGAACCCAGCACAATGGGGGACTGCTCCCGATTGGGGTTTTGGGGATTTCTATTATATAAATATTACAGTAACAATTATATCATTCAAACTATCTATGACTGAAAGCCCCAGGATCCCATTGTCAATTTCTTTAGCTAACCATTTCTCCTTCTATGGAATTTTTAATTGGGATAACGTTGTTCATGATTCCTTCCCCTCCCCATACAGACACACACACACACACACACATCTTTTAGATTTCTTTTGCTTCCAGAAGGAGATCAAATTGGGATTATTGATCTGAAAAGTATTTATATACGTGACGTTTTGGGCATTATCAGTTTAGTTAATCTGGGGCCATGATAAATGGCTAGTTTCTTTTAATTTGTTTTGGGGGCAGTGTGCATTAATCAAAAGCTATTCTGTTCAGCGTTGCTGACTTCCTGACAGACTGGTGTGCTTGAAATAGCTGGCAATGAGGAAGAGCAGAACGATCATATAGAACATGGAATAGTACAGTCAGTGTATATGCAATACATCAAGATGGCCACTGTACATTAAAATTAAAGGAATGACACTGTAGGTCAGTCTTGATACTAACAATGAAAAAGGTCAGAAGGGCATTGGATGAATGAGGCCAAGGTATTACATCACCATGGTGAATCTAGAGGGGTTTATTGCAGTTTAGTGACAAATTCAAGACCTATAATATGCCCTTCTCAATGAGTCTGTGTTCTGAACCAATTGTAATTTGGTTTAAATTAATTCAACGTAACATGAAATGCCTTAGAGTCAAAAGCTAGATTGGTTCAATAAGCTTCTGTATGTCAGGTAGGATGATCTATCCACTAGTAATGAGGAAAATAGAATCCGTTGTGCCTTAGCCTGATTCACTGAAGATTAAAACAAGGTTATTAAGTATGTGTTTTATTAGATTAGAAAAAGAGTGCTATAGGACACTGTCAGCTACTCTAGAGTAGAGTGCCAAAAAAAAAGTATTTTTAAATTGGGGGAAAAAAAGTTTAACATTTTTAAAGATGTATGCAAAATATAAGAGTTATTATTTTACAGAGCATTTTTTAAATCTGTATATCCCAAGCACTTTACAAAGGTGGGTAAGAGATTATTATCCCCCTTGTATAGAGGTAGAAAACTAGATTCACAGAAGGCTAAAGGCCTTCTTATCAGAGGTGCTGAGCACCTGTAGTGCCCTTCCACTTCAGTTGGAGCTATGGGTGCTCAGCACTTCTGAGAATCAGGCCTTGTAAGTGACTTGCCTATGGCCACTCAGTGAGTCCACAGCAGACCTAAGAATAAAACTTGGTTCTTCTGATTCTCAGTCTGGTGCCTTTTCTATTGGTCCAAGCATCCCGCATATGTTAAAAGAAAGCATGAGATGCCTGGAATAAGTTGGACAGTTTATAAACAAGCCTGCTTCCAGTTT
The DNA here is from genome assembly GCF_020497125.1 of Mauremys mutica. Classification (NCBI taxonomy): domain Eukaryota; kingdom Metazoa; phylum Chordata; order Testudines; family Geoemydidae; genus Mauremys; species Mauremys mutica. Next base: position 197,382,727 of record NC_059072.1, read on the forward strand.
ACATGTGTTACTGAATATCTGAATTGCCCATTAATCTTCTTGTATGCCAGGATCTAATGTAGTAGTCAAAACTTAAGTCGATACTAGAAAAATTATTCCTGGCACACACTTTGTGGGAGTGTCAATAAGCCACACACTTAGCACAGCACCCACCATTAATGCTGTTAAAGGCACTGATACTTGAAACCCCACTTTAATGAGTAAGGTAGAGGAACAGCTGTGAAGTGGCTTTTTAATGCCACTATTCAAAGGAGGAAGAGGGCCAACCCTTGAGAATTAAAAAAAAAAATTATTATTAGGGGAAAATATTTAATCCATCTGAGGCCTCTTTACAATTTGTAAGTACTAGAGTACATATCCTGAGTAGGAATGGAATTCATTCTATCACAGAAAAGCACACTCTGAGATAGAATATTGTCTCTAAACTGCAATCTGAGATCCATTTGTCAAAACCCAAAGGATGAGTTTTAAGACCCAACCTGAAGGTTTCTTGCATCACCTGTCTGTGTACAAACCTTCTTCCACACTTTATATAAATGCTTAGAAACCTCGCCAGCAGCCTTGGTAAAGAGAAAAATAAACAGAATGCTTCATTAAAGATGAAAAGTGAAACCAGTCTAGAGAGCTGGGTGCTAGTAGTTATGTCTCAATTAACTCTCAGATGATTATTCAGAATCAAAATGGAAATCCACTGAGCCAAATATTTTAAGTGGGAGGAGAAACAAAGTTGTTTTTAGTTGACATTAAGCACTGAACTCTGTAAATCAAGAACTCTAACTTTTTCATAATTTACACCTCCCGTCTCCCCCCTTTCCCTCCCACCATGAGCCCTTTCCTCTCTAGCTGGAGCACAGGGAGCCCTGTTGAGCACAGTTCCTTGGTGCACAGGGTGCATGAAGCCCCTGAGTGGGTGTTTGGTATCCTACCCTCTACACCACACAGCAGAACTGTGCTGGTTCCAATAAATTCAGAGACTTCTGCATCCTTCATTTTTGCCAGTAGTAATTAGATCTAGCTGACAATATGACGCTTGAGATAACAGCAGTGGCTTTGCCTCTGTTGTTATAGATTGGAGCCTAAATGGAATCTTCTGGGATTAGGTGCTTTTTCTTACCCTTGTGTATTAAATAAGGAAAGAGAGGTAGGTTCTTTAGTATCTTCCCAATCTGCTAGCCTACAAATGTGGATTATTTGCTTTGGTTTTATTTAACAAAAAGAAGATCCAGATAGGTGTCCAATCTGCATCCTCAGGACAACTGGTAAACAACAATGTAAGGGAGACAAGACCTTTTCACATAGATTATTTCTGAAGTATAGCTTTGCAATTTACAAGACTCTAAAGCATGTCCTGATGGAATGTGATTTTGCTTGACCTTTGATTGAGTGTAATACCAAATTCAGAAGCTTATCCCAAAGAACACTGTTTAATCTCAATAGACTAGACCACACAGAATTTCATTTTTCCTCAGTAGCATAACCATTTTAGTGCAACTATGAGTAATTAGGGATGGAGTGAAAACATAATTGATTGGCTCATCTTCAATAATTAAAATTTTTTTAGTATTTCAGCACATTTTGAGAATATTACTTAAGTTCCTTAACCCCCCCCCACCTCCTTAATACACACTCATTAAAAAGTGCACAATAGATATCTAACTTGGCTAAACTAAACCTCTGGACATTAAAAAAAATCACTTTCTTTAAAATACAGATGCTATTCTTTACAAGGCACACCGGTTTATTGTCTGATGGTACCTACATAAAAGTTCGTTCAACTAGCGCCATTAATTTTGTGGGGAGTTATAAAAATTATAAGATTGAGTTGACATTTAAACTTATATTTACAGGATGTGAGTTGACACAGTGAGGCCTGGGAGGAGCAAAACCTCATGGGAGGAGCAAAAGAAAATATATTTTCACTTAAGATAATGACTGCCATTTCCAGATTCCTATTCAGTACCCAGATATGTAAGATAATATGAATTGCAAAAGCCAAAAATCTTTTCTCAGTATCCGTGTAGGAGAGTGAGGGAAGGGTGACCTGTCTCCTTCCCACCCGATGCCAACACCCCCTGCCCTCCTGGAAGGATCTACCCCCCAAACTGCTTCAGCTCTCTTATAAGGAATCAGCTGCTTGAGATTTCTTCCCTGCACCGGTCTCTCTGGTTAGCTCATTTAGCAAGCCTGCTCCAGACTTCGTCTCTGCAGGACAGCTCCCTCACTCCTTGGCTCTCTGCCTTTGAGTGGGTCTGTCGGGGCACTCACTGTGTGGCTTTCCATCTTTGTGCACATTCTGGTGGTTCTTGTTGGCATGATGGTCTATATGAAAATGAAAGGGCTGTAAGACGAGGTATCAATGGTGACCTGGGCATTGTCTGGAGCCATTGGAGTCCTGTGTGGTCAGTGATGAGAAGAAGGTGGATCCCAAACAGATGATAGAGCAGAACTTTCTCCACCAAGTGTGTTGCTAGGCATTCCTTCGGGGATCGAATACCATCTTTCATAGTCCAGGAGTTTCCTGCTCATATACAGGATAGGGTGTTCCTAGCCATGGAACTTCTGAGGCAGTACCACTTCCAGGGCCCAATATGAAGCACCCATGTGTAAAATAAATTCTTTTGAAAAATTAGGGCTACACACTACAGGTTTGTTACAGAGAATCTCTTTAACTTCTCTGAATCCCAGTCACTCTGGGGGGACCAAGTGACTTGCCGAGAAGCTATTTTTTAATGAGATCATTGAGGGGAGCTGCTAGTGAGGAAAACTCAGGCACATATCACCTATAATACTCTGCCATCCCAAGGAATGCCCAAACTTGTTTGTTTTATTCTCAGAATGGGTGTGTTGGCTAGAGCTTCCACTTTGTCGACCAAGGGTTGTACTTTACCGTTTCCTGCTAGATCAGTGGTTCTCAAACTTTTGTACTGGTGACCCCTTTCACATAGCAAGCCTCTAAGTGTGACCCCCTGCCCCCTTATAATTTTTTTATATATTTAACACCATTATAAATGGTGGAGGTAAAGTGGAGTTTGGGGTGGAGGCTGACAGCTCGTGACCCCCCATGTAATAACCTCGTGACCCCCTGAGGGGTCTCGACCCCCAGTTTGAGAACCACTGTGCTAGATACTCTAAGTAGGTGGTCTCCTGCTTCCCTTAAGTGTATTTCTTTGGGTTTACAGTTAAATTGGCATCTCGTAGGGCAGGAGTTGGCAACCTTCGGCACGCAGCCCATCAGGGTAATCCGCTGGCAGGCTGTGAGACATTTTGTTTACGTTCACCTTCCACAGATATGGCCCCCTGTGGCTCCCAGTGGCCACGGTTCACTGTTCCCGGCCAATGGGGTCTGCGGGAAGCAGCAGCCAGCACATCCCTGCAGCCCATGCTGCTTCCCGCAGTTCCCATTGTCCGGGAACAGTGAACCGCAGCCACTGGGAGCTGCGGGGGGCCGTGCCTGTGGACAATCAACATAAACAAAATGTCTCTTGGCCCGCCAGCAGATTACCCTGATGGGCTATGTGCCGAAGGTTGCCGACCCCTGCTGTAGGCTCTGAATGATGGCAGCTAAGTCTCTGAGGTGAGTTGGCCAGTTGCAACTATAGACTACCACATCATCCAGGTAGGCTGCTGCATAGGTCTAATGTGGCCATAACACCTTGTCTATTAGTGTTTGAAAGTAGCCAGGGTGCTGTGTAACCTGAAGGCAGTATTAGTGAACTGAAACAGGCCCACACTGGTCAAGAAGGCAATCGTGGCATGGAAACTGGGGGAGAGCAGGTTTGTCAAAAACCATTAGTGAAATCTAATGTAGAAATGTATCAGGCTTTGCTGAGCCCATTGAGCACATCACAATTCAGGGCATAAGGTATACGTTGAAGTCAGGGATCACGTTTATCTGGTGGAAGTCTATGCAGAATCGAATGGTCCCATCTGATTTAGGGACAAGGACCACATTGGATTACACCAGGGACTTTGATGTTTCAATTATGCCTAGCTTTAACATCTCCTGGACCGCCTGTATTAAATGGGATTTTAACCCTTTCAGGATAGGTACATTTAGCAAGCCTGCTCAGGCTTCAGCTGGGTTTTATCTGAATGTAGTGGTTGACTAGCAAGGTTTGTCTTGGAAATGGGTAAAGTACGTCCTAGTATGCCCACCCCAGGTCTCTAATTGACCTCTTTGGTCAGTGGACAACCCATTACCAAGTTGGATCCCTTTGACCCCTACTGCAACTAGTTCTGGGAGCTGGGGTCCTAACTCCTCATCTCTTTCTGGATGGATAAAGAGATATTCTGCACCCTCCAAGGTCACAGCAGATTTACATGGTAGATCTCCTGTGGCCTTTGTCAGTCTGGGTAGTAAACCCTGTAATCAGCTGGCCCAACACATAGAGGACCTCATAGGGGCCCTGAAATTTGGCTAGGAGTTTGCTCTCTGAGCTTGGGAGAAATAGGACAATTTGGTTGCCAGGCTGGAATAACCTCATCCTAGCTTCCTTATTATACTGCCAGGCCTGGCTCTATTGGGACTGGAATAGGTTGGCCCTGGCAAAATGACCAAGGCACTCCAGCCTCTCTTTCATTTGTAGAACATAGTGGAGGACATAAGTGGGTAGGCTGAGTTTCCCATGACTTCTTGACCAGATCTAAGATACCCCGGGATTGTCTTCCATTGAGAATTTCAAAAGGGGAGAAGCCAGTAGATGCCTGTGGAACTTCTGTGTGCCACAAATAAAAGGTACAGCAGCAACTGATCCCAATCTCTGGTTTCTGTCCCAATGGACTTTCTTAGCATCAACTTAAGAGTCTGATTAAACCATTCAAGTAGGCCATTGGTCTGAGGATGGTAGAACCAAGATCCAGAGTCAAACCTTTAAGGGGAACAAGACCCCCATGATAATTTCTGAAGGAAGGCCTACCCTGGAAAAAATCTGCAGTAGCTCCTGCACAAGGGTGGAAGTGATAGGGTTCTGCAAGAGAGCAGCTTCTGGTTACTTTGTGGCATAGTTGATGAGTATGAAATAAATGTGACCCCAGGCACTTTTCTCAAGGGGGCCTCTGATGTCAATCCCTACCTTATCCTGTTACAAGGAGGGATATTAAGTGTGCCTGACCTCGTTCCTTAGGGGCTACCTTCTGTCAATATGTGCAGGACAATAAAAATCCACTACTTCCTAAAATATACTCAGCCAAAAGAATTGGGCCAGTAGTTTTCCAAATGTCTTTGCCTTACCCAGATGTCCAGTCATCAGGACAGAGCGTGCTAGTCTCAACAGTTCTTGATGAGCTGGTTTGAGAACCAGGAGTTGGACCCTGGACTCTTCCATGTGAGGTTGTTTCTCCACCCAGTCCAGAATTTCATTATGTAACTTGAAATGGAGAAACTGTTGGGTAATAGTGTTCTTAGGTGGCTTCCCCATTGATCACAGCTACCTTGTTGAAACATTCTTGGAGGGTCTGAACTTCATCCTGAGCAGTGATGAAGTCAAAGGTGTCATCTAGTTTAAGGGTTTCTGACTCACTTTGGGGCAGAGTGTGATGGGGGTCTATTGGGAAGTCTGTTCCAGGGGGTCCTCTTCTCGGGATACACTCTCTCCAGGCCCCAGGGGTACAGCCCCAGCACAGACCCAAGTCTTACTGGGCCCTTGAGAGTTGCCTGGGGTAAGGGGCATTGAGTTTCTATTCAGGAGCATGGGGAGGTGTACGCTAATCGTGACCCAAGATTACAGGCCAAGGGTGGTGCTCCACTACATCCATCTGGAGACACCCTATGTAGTCAGTTACTTGTAAGATAATAGGAACAGTCGGATAAGTGCATCTTTCCCATGTATGTAGAAGATTTGGACAGTTCGGTTGGATTAGAAGGCTTTGGGCAGGAACAAATCTTGGTGCTGGTGCAGGAGCATTTGCCCAAAGCCAGAGTCCATCAGCCCATCTATGAGGTGTAGTCTAACTTGATGGGAACCAAGAAGGGTCTTTTGACATCCCTCTTTGGCAGGTATGAGGTCTTGCCCTGTTGGCCAAAGTGACAACCTAAATAATCACACTCCAGGAGGGGGCACTCTCACTGCATGTGTCCCAACTGCCCACACTGATAACATATGATCACACCCTCTTGAAAGGTAGATGAAGTTCACTCTGGCGCCTGGAGTGCCATCCACTTGAGATCCCCAGGAAGGTAGGAGCTCTGTCCATCAAGGGGGCCAAGTAGTGTGGGTACCTCCATGTTCCAGGGGTGCTGAAACCTAGTGCAGCTCCAATGACTCTTGAGTTACCGTGGGGAAGCAGGAAGGGGTGGTGGTCCCAAGGCCTGGGGCCTCTGCCTCTGAAAAGCTTTCTGTCATCTCCACGGCCTCTGCAATGGTTGCTGGGCAGAACCAATGGACCCAGGCTTTTACTGCTACTGGGAGAATTTTTAAGTACTGTTCCAAAACAATGCTGTGTATGACATTGCCCGTGGTCTTGGTTTCTGATGTCAGCCAGCCAAATTTCAGAGCTGTTGTGCGATAGGTGGAAAAGGCTGCCTCCTTTTGGAAATGTTTCCTCTTGAAACTTCCTATGATAGACCACTGGTGAGAGTCCAAACCAATCCAATATGGCAGCCTTCAGGCTTTATCTGCACATAGGGCCCTGTAAACAGTCTGGACCCACCTGTTTAGATAAGGGGCAAGCCGGATGGCCCCGGAGCTCCTCTCTTAGCCAGTGGTGGCCACCCACTCAAATGTTGTCAGGAAGATTTTGAGGTGGAGTTAGTCAGTTTGGTTAGGGTGGGCCCTGGGAGAGCCTCAGTGAACCTTGCATGAACAGCCTGGCCACCTTGGCTTGGAACTGCCGATTCTATTCCTGGTTGGCCAGCTGGGCCTTCTCCATGCACTGATGAGGGATGGGGGGTTGTAAGGCCTCCTAGAACTGATGATTTCACTCCTTCTCTATCTCTTGCTGCTATATTATTAATTGCAATATTTCCTTTCTGGCTTCTCTTGGGAAAGGGGAGATCAAGTCCCTATTCAGACACTAAATGTAGGAGGGTGAGGGAGAGATGGACTGTCTCTTTCCCCTAGCCCTACCACCTTTCCTCTCACAGTGATCTGGGGAGGTGGTTTCCTTTCATAAGAGTGCAAGAAACATTAATGAAAGACTGTTTCATCAACACACGGCTCATTTGGGCTCCTTTCTGGAGGGAGGGGTGCCAAATAAACTTAAAAGGGAAATTCCCCAATCACTCACAGAGTCCCAAAATTGTGTCTCAGGGAATGGCTCTTACCTCAGAGCCTGGGTGAGGGGGAAAAAGTGGTTCCTTCACAAAGTCTCTCTTATCAGTTCTTATGAGGCAACTCACTCCAGGTCTAGTTTGTAGCTGCTCTGCCCAAAGCTTGACTCTCCAGCAGCCTCTCTGAGTCAGTCTTCCTCCTCTTCCCCGTAAGAGCTACTTAGCTTCCTTATAAAGAATCAGCTACCAGGTGTCTCCTACTGGCTCATTTAGCTAGCCTGCTCCAGGCTTTAATCTTCTGCAGGGCAGCTTCTTTGCCCACTCTTGCTCCTTTGCTCTCTCCCAATCTGTGTTTCAACTTTAACCCAAACAATTTAAAAACTAGAATGAGCTTTTTTCAACCATAGGAAAGGTAGGTCAAGAGGAATGGGCTTCGAGATATCACTGTCAAATTAGGTTTTCATCCCCTTAGTTCATGAGGTCAACCTTTCAGTAAGCACAGTCCCACTGACTGTACTGTATGGCTCACAGTTTGAACACAGTTAGTTACCTTTTCTGTTCCTTCCTCCTTGAGACTAATAATGTCCAAATCAAAATCCTTTCTTAAGCCGTCTGTTTTGTTGAAGGTAATACGCCCTGTCAAACCATCCCACCGTGCCTAGGGACAAATGAAAAAACACACTTCAATTTAATGTTTAGCAACAATTATTCTAAAGCCATCAAAAATGTTACACTTATTAGCGCACCAGATGGCTGTCCCCTTGCCGGGCCCATAAAAAGGGGTGGGGCCAAACCTGTCCCCCCCTACACCCTGCCAAGCAGACTGAATGATGTGGAGAAAATCACCAGGGGAGTTTTCCTACCCTGGAGCACTCCCCCACCCCCCATGTGTTTTAGTGTGGCACATTGTGATCGGGACGTCAGCTGTGATAGTCTGTAAAATGTTGCTGAAGCCTCATTCCCTTCCTTACCAGAATCAGTTGGGTTCATTAGCTGAACCAACTAACCATCCAAAGTTGCCAGAGCATCCAAAGTTGCTGATTTTGGTTTTCCTCTTTAAAAGTGACACTCATGTCACTCCTGCCAAATCCACTACAGGAGCCCGATGCACAGAATCTCCAATTTCACCTAGCACTGGTAACTTGTGAAGGGCTTTCATCACTCACTGTTTTGACTGTTGAACAGATTGTGGTTAAATCTTGTCTAGAACCAAAGGATTTGGGTCCTAATGCCCTTAGATGCCTCTGAAAATCTCAGCCTAAATAACTTTGTTCAGATCATTTTCTGGAGGACTACGTTCATAACTAATATATATGCAGCTACAGTGGTCACCGAGGAAGGGGTTTTGTGTGTTTGTTTGTAAAACATGAGACATATCTTATTTATAATTAAAATAATGCTCTTCAAATTGTGACCCCAATTCTGCTTCCATGGATATCCGTGGCACAATTCCCATTGACTTCAGTGGAAGCAGGAGCAGGCTTTCACGGAGGCTGGCAAAAAGCCAGTTACACTCAAGTCTTTAATACAAGATTTAAATGGGGCATAGGTGGTGCATCAGAGTTTGCATAGACTCTCAGGATCAAGGTGCATTTTTAACATAATTAAATAAAATGCATTTTCACAATTTCCTTTAAGCTTTAATATCAGGGAAGAAATTAAACAGGGACATTTGTTGTATATCACAGTATATTCAGCTAGAGTTATTGTATATAACAGTATATAGTAGATACAACCAAGGATAATTCTGAATTGTGGTTGTCAATTCTCTGTTCTAAAACAACCTCTAATGAAGTATAAGATTGGTACATCTTGTGTTCTTTTCCAATATAAACCAAAGATTTGCACCTTTTAAAATTAGACCCATATGCTATGTTGCCTGCGAATTTTGGTCCGACCGCTGAATCTTATCAACTAGAGAGAAGGATTTGATGGATTTTAAACTGAAAACAATTTTTGTAATCTATTTTTAGAGACCCCCCCAGATTAGATTAATTTCTTCAAAAGTACAAGGAAGATATAAATTATGACATAGCTTCCACATACATGCCAGCCTTATAATTATTAAATTACAGGCTTTTCTGCTATGCTTTTCTTTTTTTTCTTCATTTGATTTATCTTAGGTGGCTTTTAAAAAAAGATGCATAATAAAATCAACAAATATAAATTACAGAGTAGTGTAACCACTTCTTGTTTAATCTGCACATAGTTCTGAATCTTCAGGGATTAATCTCAGACACAGGTTTGCCATTACCATGTATCACAAGCAAATCTGCTATGGTTAGAGCTTGTCTCTAAATGTTATGGAAGTAGAGTGGGATTTTCGAAAGTGACAGGAATTTAGGAGCACAAGCTGCCCATTCAGCAGGGCTTGTTTTCCTAAATCACGCAGGAGTATATGAAAATCCCACCCATAAACAATTAAACATTTTTCTGAATATGCAGCTCATATTTTGATTCGGTGATGTAAGATACTAAAATGTGCATCTGAGAAGGTACATGTTGACGCATTTTGTTTTATGAGACCAGTTCAATTTCTTCTTCTGACATGATCACCATCACTAGTTGTAATGATGGATCTTGTCTAAATGATCATATTTTTTAGACAGTGATTTGCCACTAACAATTCGCATTCGTCATCACTGTATCACATACCTCACTCCTCCATTAAACGTATTATGGTCTTGAATAAAAGAACTACCAGTAAAATTTTCAAAAGTGACTTAGCAGCCTAAATCTCATTGAAAAATCAATGTGACTTGTGCTCCTAAGTGTCTGAGTTATTTTTGAAAGGAGGATTTAGGATCCTAAATCATTTAGGTGCTTTTGAATGTACATAATTCCATTTCTGTCTGCAAAGATACTGTAAGAATAAAAATGGGGTATTTCCAGACAGTCATATCATAACCTTTTTTTAATGCCCTGAATGCTCTATAAAATTACAGAAAGCCTTCCTCAAAAACTATGGCAGGATATGGGCCAAAGACTGCCCACTTAGGTTCAAATCTTGGTCCTTTTGAAGTCAAATCTCACACCGGCTTCAAGATATGCTCAGGGAAGCTCTATGGCCTATGCTACAGGAGGTTGTTTTTAGAAATGGTCAGACTAGATAATTACAGTGGTTCCTTCTGACCCTATAAATGAAGAATAAGACCAGAATTTGGCCCCTAAAATGAAATATGCCAGTTCCAAGAAAGAATAGTCTATATTCACTTCTAGGGAATGATCAGGTAACTCCAGGATGTTGGAGCATATTAGGTATCATGTGGTCAGGCAAATGACGGAAAATCAGTTACACAGTTCTCAAATGTAATTAACTAACAGAAATGAAGCAGAACTTTCATTACAGTTAGGATGACCAGATGTCCTGATTTTATAGGAACAGTCCTGATATTTGGGGTTTTGTCTTATGTAGGCACCTATTACCCCCCACCCCCTGTCCCGATTTTTCACGTATGCTGTCTGGTCACCCTAAGTGCAGTTAGAATTCACATAACTGTGTAACAGTGCAGCAAGATTTCATGCTTTTATATGCAAGATTTATAGCAATTTTAATGTTTCTAGTGTCATTCCATGTTAAGTGTTACAAGGTATAATAAAAGTGAATCAGAACCTAATCAGGCAACTCATCAAAAGAAATTGCTTTTTTTGCACTTTGTCCTTGCTTTTGACACCAGTAGAAGTTAGGGCACAATTTAAAACGCTGATGTATATTATCTTCCACGTTATTTTGATTTGCTTTGAGTATGGCTGTAGCTTAATTAAAAAAACTCAATTTCATTAATTTGTGTTTGCAGTATCCTTCTCTTAAATCTCAAACTTAGGGGCTGCATCCAACAATAGTACCATGGTCAAAAGAGGTCAGGAAATGAACTCCTACAATGCTTTTCATTCGGGTTCTTGTTGGCAGCAGTAGGACAATGCAGTGATTAACAGAGGTTCACAATCAGATGCACTACCTAAATTATATTTTATCATGTGATTAATATTTTCATTTCTACTTTCTTTATATTTTCACTTCATCAACCAGAATCAATATTAAGCCTTAGTTCCATCCAAAGCCAATCAACAGATCAATAACAAAGTCAATAGTTTCAGTTGCAATCAATTTTCAGTAGCTGACAACTTTAGAGTTCAAATCTTTGTACAACAGATGGGTTTAATGTTCTCTTGTGTTTCTGATAGGTTTGAAAATGGAAAATGAAGTCTGAGTGTTAGCAAGGTATAACTAGAGCAAGTAATTAGACACTCTTAGTGTCATGAGGAATGAATACATATTTATCTTCAGGAGGAATCTGTCTAAATTCAAATCTCAGTGTTACAAATGTACCCAGACAATCTTATGTTTAGACCATGCTCCATTACCATTGACATCGAAACATTAATCCTTTCTCAGGCAGCGTGATGGAGTGTACAAACCCCACTCTGGAGAGGAAGGGGCATTGTAGGATGGCTCCTGAAAGCCAGTAACTGTTGACCTAATTACATTGACTGTGACCCTACACTGCTCAGGGAGGTGGTGTTACTATATAGGCGTAGAGAGGCACTTACGTTGGCAGGAGCCAAATTTAAGTGAAGACACTTCCACAGCTAGGTCAATGCAAGGCAGCTTACATTGACCTAATTGTGTAGTGTAGACCAGGCCTCAAAAAGAGGTATGCCCTGGGAAGAAGTCAACCTGCCATAACTCTGCCCAACTATTAGTTTTATTTTTATGATGTATTTATTTTGATTTATTTAAAATATGTCTATCCAAAGTACTTCAATTAGCTGCTTGCAGCATTCTCTCTCGCTTACTGGTTATGTCTAGACTTCAATCACTGGGAGTGAGTTAATCTAACTAGCTTGGGTCTCAAAGCAGTGAAGCCAGCGTGAGCTGCATAAACCCTCTCAGAACTGTGTGTAACTATCCACAAGGCCAGCCTGTGCAAAAGCTGCTGTGGCTTCACTGTTCTGGGACCCGAGCTAGCTAGATTCAAGCCAGCTCAGGCACGTTGGCTTGAACTGCAGTTACACTCAATGATTGCTGTCTAGACGTACTCTCTGTGAGACTAATATTACAATGACAGTCATTGGTAGTGGGGGATTTTAAATTTCAGAATCTCAGCTTCTTCAAAATGCCATAGCAATATAAAGATGTAATCAAGCAATCTTTACTTCTAGGATTTTAAATTATCCCCAGAATATTTACTATGGGATCTTCACAGAGAGACTATAACAGGATTCAAAAAAGAACTAGATAAATTCATGGAGAATAGGTCCATCAATGGCCATAAGCCAGGACGGGCAGAGATGGTGTCCCTAGCCTCTGTTTGCCAGAAGCTGGGAATAGATAACAGGGGATGGATCACTTGATAATTACCTGTTCTGTTCATTCCCTCTGGGGCACCTGGCATATCGGAAGACAGGATACTGGGCTAGATGGACCTTTGGCCACTATGGCCATTCTTATGAGAGACTTGATGTCTGTACATTCCCTCTTTTCTATTGATTTTCCCATGTTCTCCAATATTCTCTGTAACGTGACTTTTTCCTGGACCTGTCCCTTGGTTTTCCATTTGGCATCTTATCAAGCACTACCTCTTCAGTCTCAACCTTCATTTCAGCTATATCCAATTTCAACTATATCCAACTATATTTGTGGGTAATACACGAATGGGAAACACCGCAGGTCTCCATGATCTATCCATAGGTGGTGGTGGTTTGAGAAAAGCATGGGAGAGGAGGAAGAGCCAAAGTATATGTGTGTGAAATATATAGAATATGTATGAATATATGTGACTAAGTACTTGCAAAATGATTAAGGTCCAGGTTACCACAATCTTAAATTAATAGCTTTTAAAAATAACCAGCCCAAATTATCACTAAATACGGCCGTTGGCTGGACTGCTTGGTGTAAATGCTGCTTTAGAACTACACCCACTACAGAAAATTCATTCTCTTTGCCATGCATCATTGAGATGCTGCACAACATCAAGCTCAAACTCAGTTGTGTGAAAGGTCTTCTGACATTTTGCATCTGTCACAGGACAGTTGAATTATTATATAATATTAAAGCATACCAAAGGGATGTTAAGCTGTATCTTGTGTGGAAATGTGAAATATATCTTTGGTTACAAATGCTAAATGACTGTCTCCTTCTCCCCCAAAAAGCCTTGCAGATATAACTAGGCAGCTATAAATAGCACTGTTATTGACCTGAGAGAGTCACAAAGCTGACAATGAGCTACATATAAAAAAACAATAGCCTCTACATTTTGTATAGTCAATTACTGTGCTTGCAGGTGCAGCTGGAATTTGAGCATTTAGGGCCGGATCTTAGAATCATAGAATATCAGGGTTGGAAGGGACCTCAGGAGGTCATCTAGTCCAACCCCCTGCTCAAAGCAGGACCAATCCCCAACCAAATCATCCCAGCCAGGGCTTTGTCAAGCATGACATTAAAAACCTCTAAGGAAGGAGATTCCACCACCTCCCTAGGTAATCTTAAGGCCATGCTAGTTATTTGGAGCCTTTCTATTGACTTCAGTGGGTTTTGGATCAGGTCCTTAAACTGGCTATTTGGGCTGTCTCCATATTGCTTGCGTAAAATTATGGATACAAATTCAGAGACTTGGTTGAGGCCTCATTAGAAATGTGGATCTTGAAATCCAGTTTTCCAGTAGACAGTGAGCAGATTTCTCTGTGTAACAGAAATTTTGGAAAAGGCCCCTGCTGAAGATAATGGAGTTATGATGATTTGCACCAACTGAAGATCTAGCCCATTGAGTATGACTATATGCTTAAAATGAAGAGATCATTCATGGTCTAGTAGTTAGAGCAGAGACTAAAAGTCTAGAGGCCTTGAGATGAATTCCTGACAATTGCAGATGCTTGGCACTTGTCAAGGTCAGGCCTTCAGTCGTGTCATTGCTGCCTGACTATACCAAATATGTGAGGCAAGATACACTAACAGTGGTGTAATAATCATTCACCGTCTCTTTCCTCTTTCGTGTACTTATCTCTCTCTCCAGTCCTTTGTCTTTCTTAAACTTAGTAGAAAGTTTGAGGAGGAGGAATTCAACAGCAGAGTTTGAGGGAAAACAGATTATTCCTCTCCTTTGTCTTTATTAGCACTTCCTGCTTATACAGAATGGAAGGGTGACCATTTTCTCTGGCTTTGACTTAATAGTCAAATGTGTGATCAGGACCCTATTGTGCTAGGTGCAGTACAAATCCAGAGGTAGACATGGTCGCTGCTCTGAAAAACTTGGAATGCTAAACTGGAAAACAGAATAACATTCCAAGGGTTATGAGAATGAATGCACATGCTGGGAAGATATAAATTATATTATTTGATTGGCAGTGGTAATTAGGAAGTTGATGAGAGCTGCTTTTCTCACTCTTCGCTTTTTGCTTAACTAAGTTTTGCTTTTCGACTAGTACTATAGAGCTACTATTTGTCATCACAACACATTATTGAACAGGTATTAGAATAAGCTTTTTATCAATTTTATTCCTACTCTCTTCAAACAGCATTTAGTGACAGTGCTGAGTAGTTCAGTAAGCCCAGTGAAAACAGTTGGAAGTGGCTTCCACTGGGTGTTAGGAAACCTGATCCTCTATATTTCTCAGACAAGACCAAAGTCTGGAATTTGATAATGCTTGCAGTTTTATTTTGCTGTTCTGTGTTTTACAATCAACTTAGTTAGATGTAAAGCTATATAAAGTGTATTGTATTAGGTATGTGATGGGCCCCAGGCTTTTTTTAACGCCACCGTGTTTTAGAAATGCTTCTCAAATATACTGTTGAATCACGTGTCTTTCCCATTTCTCATATAGTTTTTATCAACTTCACAAAGTGTGTACAATTCAGGTGTCTGAAAGATTTAGGCAAACTTGGTTTACTGTACTACACACACGGACAGGCAATACTGTAGCTCACTTCTCCAAGACAAAACTTGCTAACAAGTTATATAGCCAATTCCATTGTAAGCCATCTTGAGCAGTAATGAATACGAGAAACTTTGCTCTTCTTTTGGTTTATTAGTCTGAAGTCAAAGTTTCTGATTTTTTTAGAATTGTAAAGAGATTCCTCACAGTTAACTGATGATATTGCTTTTGGTTAGAGTTGTAAATTCTCTCATCAACTGAGTGACTCATACAATTAGTCTTTTGACTAAAGTTGACATCTTGGGGGTTAAATAGCATAGTGGGTTAATGCATTACCTTTCCTCTAGGTAGGTTCAAATCCAGCACAAGGAATAAGAGAAAAAACATTTGATGATGCAATTTTATCTGCCCCACCCAAAACCTACCACATTTGACAGCGTCTTTACTTGGGAGAGGTCCAGGACTAAGAGGGTGTGAAGAATATAGCTAATTAGGATTGAAGTGGGAAGGGAGAGTTATGTGGTGAAGCTTGTTTATATACACTGGCTCTGACCCCACTTATAAGACTCTTATTTTCATGAGCACCATGTTCACCTAGTTTTGAAAATAAAAGTTGGAGAGCTAGTGAAAGAAATGGAGGCGGGTGGATTTCTCATAAAAGCTGAAGTTCTTTGACCTGTTCAGCAACACTCATTTTCAGAGCGGTTTGGGCTACATGGTACGCAAGAGTAGTGAAGAAAATTTTTGAGTGTGCCATTTCAGTGTGAAATTTGACAAAATGATCCCTAATTACTTGAGGGTGACAATTCAGGTGTCCTTGTTTCAAAGTCTGTGTTGTGAAATGCCTTTGAGGAGATTCTTCTTGGATACATGTCTTCAATGCTTAAATCAGACAGCTTAAATTTCCTATCAAATAAAATACAAAGGGGAAGTGGGTTGAGATTTGAGGGGAAAAGCTTATTTTATAAGGTATTCTTCCCACTAGGAACTAGGGTATTGCACATTTTTCAATTACCATTACCAAAATGACAAAGTGCAGCACAAAATATAAAAACAATTATTTTTTATGTTATGGTACAGTACTATTGGTTAGTATTAATTGGTTTGAGGCTGGGATTCCATTGTGTGTTATACACTGTATAAGCAGTAACATAAGAACGGCCATACTGGGTCATGTCAAAGGTCCATCCAGCCCAGTATCCTGTCTATCGAAAGTGGCCAATGCCAGGTGCCCCAGAGGGAGTGAACCTAACAGGTAATGATCAACTGATCTCTCTACTGCCATCCATCTCCACCCTCTGACAAACAGAGGCTAGGGACACCATTCCTTACCTATCCTGGCTAATAGCCATTAATGGACTTAACCTCCATGAATTTATTTAGTTCTCTTTTAAACCCTGTTATAGTCCTAGCCTTCACAACCTCCTCAGGCAAGGAGTTCCACAGGTTGACTGTGCGCTGTGTGAAGAAGAACTTCCTTTTATTTGTTTTAAACCTGCTGCCCATTAATTTCATTTGGTGGCCCCTAGTTCTTATATTATGGGAACAAGTAAATAACTTCTCCTTATTCACTTTCTCCACACCACTCATGATTTTATATACCTCTATCATATCCCCCCTTAGTCTCTTCTTTTCCAAGCTGAAAAGTCCTAGTCTCTTTAATCTCTCCTCATAGGGGACCCATTCCAAACCCCTAATCATTTTAGTTGGCTTTCTCTGAACCTTTTCTAATGCTAGTATATCGGCAGTATTCAAGATGTGGGCATACCATGGATTTAAGGGCAATGAGATATTCTCTGTCTTATTCTCTATCCCTTTTTTAATGATTCCTAATATCCTGTTTGCTTTGTTGACTGCCACTGCACACTGCATGGACAGCTTCAGAGAACTATCCACGATGACTCCAAGATCTCTTTCCTGATTAGTTGTAGCTAAATTAGCCCCCATCGTATTGTATGTATAGTTTATTTTTTCCAATGTGCATTACTTTACATTTATCCACATTAAATTTCATTTGCCATTTTGTTGCCCTATCACTTAGTTTTGTGAGATCTTTTTGAAGTTCTTCACAGTCTGCTTTGGTCTTAACTATCCTGAGCAGTTTAGTATCATCTGCAAACTTTGCCACCTCACTGTTTACCCCTTTCTCCAAATCATTGATGAATAAGTTGAATAGGATTGGACCTTTGGGGAACACCACTAGTTACCCCTTCTCCATTCTGAAAATGTACCATTTATTCGTACCCTTTGTTCCCTGTCTTTTAACCAGTTCTCAATCCATGAAAAGATCTTCCCTCTTATCCCATGGCAACTTAATTTACATAAGAGCCTTTGGTGAGGGACCTTGTCAAAGGCTTTCTGGAGATCTAAGTACACTATGTCCACTGGCTCTCCCTTGTCCACATGTTTGTTGACCCCTTCAAAGAACTCTATTAGATTAATAAGACATGATTTCCCTTCACAGAAACCATGTTGACTTTTGCCCAACAATTTATGTTCTTCAATGTGTCTGACAATTTTATTCTTTACTATTGTTTCAACTAATTTGCCTGGTACTGACGTTAGACTTACCCGTCTATAATTGCTGGGATCACCTCTAGAGCCCTTTTTAAATATTTGCATTACATTAGTTATCTTTCAGTCATTGGGTACAGAAGCTGATTTAAAGGACAGGTTAAAAAAATAGTTAATAGTACCACAATTTCACATTTGAGTTCTTTCAGAACTCTTGGGTGAATGCCATCTGGTCCCAGTGACTTGTTACTGTTAAGTTTATCAATTAATTCCAAAACCTTCTCTAGTGACACTTCAATATGTGACAGTTCCTCAGATTTGTCACCTACAAAGGATGGCTCAGGTTTGGGAATCTCCCTAGCATCCTCAGTCGTGAAGACTGAAGCAAAGAATTCACTTAATTTCTCCGCAATGACTTTGGCCTGGTCTACACTGGGGGGGGAGCGGGGGGTGTCGAACTAAGGTACGCGACTTCAGCTACGTGAATAGCGTAGCTGAAGTCGAACTACCTTAGTTCGACTGACTTATCCGTCCTGACGCCGCGGGATCGAAGTCCGCGGCTCCCCCGTTGACTCCGCCTCCGCCGTTCGCGGTGGTGGAGTTCCGGAGTCGACGGGAGCACGTCCAGAGTTCGAACTATCGCATCTAGATTAGATGTGATAGTTCGAACTCCGAGAAGTCGAACTCTCCGCGTCGACCTGGCGGGTAAGTATGGACCTACCCTTTGTCTTTAAATGCTCCTTTTCTATCTCGATTGTCCAGGGGCCCCACTGGTTGTTTAGCAGGCTTCATGCTTCTGATGTACTTAAACATTTTGTTATTACCTTTTGAATTTTTGGCTAACTGTTCTTCAAACTCCTTTTTGGCTTTTCTTATTACATTTTTACACTTAATTTGGCAGTGTTTATGCTCCTTTCTATTTACCTCATTAGGATTTGACTTCCACTTTTTAAAAGATGCATTTTTATCTCTCACTGCTTCTTTACATGGTTGTTAAGCCACAGTGACTCTTTTTAGTTTTTACTGTGTTTTTTAATTTGGGGTATACATTTAAGTTGGGCCTCTATTATGTGTCTTTGAAAAGTGTCCATGCAGCATGCAGGGATTTAACTCTAGTCTCTGTACCTTTTAATTTCTGTTTAACTAACCCCCTCATTTTTGCATAGTTCCCCTTTCTGAAATTAAATGCCACAATGTTGGGCTGTTGAGATGTTCTTCCCACCACAGGAATGTTAAATGTTATTATACGATGGTCACTATTTCCCAGCGGTCCTGTTATAGTTACCTCTTGGACCAGCTCCTGCGCTCCACTCAGGACTAAATTGAGAATTGCCTCTCCCCTTGTGGGTTCCCATACCAGCTGCTCCAAGAAGCAGTCATTTAAAGTATTGAGAAATTTCGTCTCTGCATTTCGTCCTGAGATGACATGTACCCAGTCAATATGGGGATAATTGAAATCCCCCACTATTACTGAGTTCTTTATTTTGATAGCCTTTCTAATCTCCCTTAGCATTTCATCGTCACTATCACTGTCCTGGTCAGATGGTCAATAATAGAACCCTACTGTTATATTCTTATTGGAGCATGGAATTACTATCCATAGAGATTCTATGGAACATGTGGATTCATTGAAGATTTTTACTTCATTTGATTCTACATTTTCTTTCACATATAGTGCCACTCCCCTCCTCCCTACACGACCTGTTCTGTCCTTCCGATATATTTTTTACCCCAGAATGATTGTGTCCCATTGATTGTCCTCACTCCACCAGGTTTCTGTGATGCCTATTATATCAATATCCTCCTTTAACATGAGTCACTCTAGTTCACCTATCTTATTATTTAGACTTCTAGCATTTGTGTACAAGCACTTTAAAAACTTGTCACGGTTTATTTGTCTGCCCTTTTCTGATGTGTCCGATTCTTTTTTATGTGAATGTTTCTCTTCTGATCTGGCCCATACTTTATCCTCTTCCATCCTCCCCTCCTGACTAAAACCTAGAGAATCTCTATCAATAGACTCTCCTCTAAGAGAAATCTCTGTTCAATCCACGTGCTCCTCTGCAGCAATCGGCTTTCCATCTCTTAGTTTAAAAACTGCTCTGCAACCTTTTTAATATTAAGTACCAGCAGTATGGATCCACTTTGGTTTAGGTGGAACCCATCATTCCTATATAGGATCCCCGTATCCCAAAAGTTTCCCCAGTTCCTAATAAATCTAAACCCTTCTCTTTACACCATCGTCTCATCCACGCATTGAGACTCTGAAGCTCTACACAGTACATGCCCCAAAGATCTTATAATTCAAATAGAAATAACGTACTCTTATCCACGTTACAGATGGGACTCAGACAGATTGTGACTTGCCCAAGGTCATACAGGAAGTCTGTGGCAGAGTCAGAAGTTATCCAGATCTCATGACTTCCAGTCCAGTGCCTTATCTGCAAACCCATCTTTTCTCTCTGACCTATTGGTTTATTAAAAATGACTTATTGATCAGCTGAATAACAATAACATTCAAAAGAAAGTTTAAACTGGTTTTAAATGGTGCAAAAGCATTGTGCTGACCTTCTTCAAAGGGATGAATTTCATCCAAGATGAACAGGCTCTGACAGTGGCAAATCAATCGTGAGTAGATGGGAATGTAATCCAGGTGAGGGACTTGCAGCAACAACCCTCTGCCCCAAAATCTGGGGATTGGTAGCAAATGCTCCTTCGCTAGATTCAACCGCATTTAAGAAAGCACTTAATCAAGTGCTTAAGTCCCGTTGACTTTTTAAGTTAAGCATTTATTTAAGAGCTTTCCTGACTAGGGATATGCTTAAGTGCTTTCCTGACTAGAGATAAACTTAAGCCTGTGCTTACATTTAAGTATATGCTTATGTATCCTTAAGTGCTTTCCTAAATGTGGTTGATTTAAACGTGTTTAAAAGCCCTTCCTTAATAGGGATGTCTTCCTGAAGTGAGGTCTATAGGCTATTTTGCCAGCCCTGAAAGGAGCAAATACCACATCTGAGTGTTTCTTGGCCCTTGCCTCTGTGCACAATTTGTTGGTTGAACAAAAAGCTCATAAGAGAGGCTACAATTTTGGCACAGATATTTTTTAGTAAATTTCATGACAAAGGTCAGGGAAAAAACAATAAGTTACCAAATATTGTTTTCACTACATCAACATAAACAAGAGTATAATGGTGGTGCTGAGAGGTGAGGAGAGAGTGGGCTGGAGGGTGAGCACATGCCACGCTCACCTCTCCAGTGGCAGCTCCTGTCCTTCTGGGCTGGATCTGGCTCCCCATTCTGGGTGTTGTGATCTGACACACAGGATTGCAGCATCACCCAGGTTTGGCTCAGATACCTGTTCGTAGATAGAAACCAAGGGGCAGACAGGCCAAATCTGAGTGGTGCTGCAATCCCATGTGCCAGCTTACAATGCCATGTGGTCTGGGGCCTAATCAAATGTCTTTTTATACCCATTTCCAAGATTGGTCCTGATCTTGACCATTTTTTTTCCTGAAGAAGAGCTCTGGGTAAACTCAGAAGCTTGTCTCTTTCACGCCACAGAAGTTGGTCCAGTAAAAGATATTACTTCATCTCTCTCATATCCTGGGACCGACACAGCTACAACAACACTGCATACATTTTTTTTCCTGGCAGAACTGGAGATCCCTTTGGATCCTCCCCAGCCTCAGAGGCTTCTATTATCTGGATTTGTTGAAGGTTTGAGGGAGGTTGTTTTTTGGACAGTTACCAGAAAAGCTGGCTGAAAAATGCAGAGTATTTTTTGTGAAAGCTTTTACAATTTTCTTGAAAAATATTTTCATCAATTTCAAATTTTTGAAAAAGATTGACTGTGCTGTAAGCTGGCCACACAAGTGCAAAAAAAAATCACTAAAATTTTGAAAAACGTTGCCAAAAATTTTCAGCCAGCTCTAGCCACCACCTTTGGGAGTAGGGGATTGAGTTTGGTATTGTTAGAATGTAGGCTAGATGATCATCCTCCATTCCTGTTTTGTAGAAGAAAAAAGCTTGTACCAATGGCAAATTTCCCAGTATCTACTCAGACTGTGATTTGCGGGCATTGTCAAGCTGCTTTTATAGGCTGGGATTTTCAATAGGACTTAACCAGTCATCCACTAAATTTCTGGATCCCCTTACCACAGATTCCCTCTGGCCCTTCCTCACCTTCCCCAGATTCCTCCAAGAATCTTCTACGTGATAGTTCTACCATTTCCCCTAATGTGAGTGGGAAGGGGGATGAGCCACCAATGGTTGTGGGGGGCAGAGATGAGAATCTCTTTCCTCCCCTGCCTGTCAGGAGGCCAGGCCCTGGAACGTCTGCTCTCCTCTTAATGCAGCGGCTGGGAGGGAAATGGTGTCTTTCTTGCAGCTCTCCTGCTGCCCGCTTGCATAGCTGTAGCTATCTGTGCAGTTAAGCTGGAGAATTTTTAACCCCCCATCAACAGCTGATCAGAAGCTGGGGGACAGGACCCAGAGGCAACAGGCAGTAGAGCTAGATTCCTGGACTTTTCACCTCACCAGTGGCTTCTTCCCTTTGCTCCTTCACAGGGGGCTGGAAGTTTGGGGGAGGCATTGTTGTCCCCCTCTATCCTAGACTTGGAGGGAAATGTTCTTATTCTCCCTTATTAAGCCAAGGATAGGCCGCTATTTATAGAGCAAGACTAATCATTTGCTTCTATTCCTTGTATTAAGGGGATTCGGTGGCTGGTCCTTCCCTCTGAGAGGGACTGAGGGACCCACCGCTGAATTGCTGCTGAAGACCCAGATGTGCCGCCCCTTTTCATTGGCTGCCCCAAGCACCTGCTTCCTGCGCTGGTGCCTGGAGCCGGCCCTGGCTGTGAATCACCATCATGCTTCTGAAGTGCAGATGCAAGCAAAAGATAAGAAGATAAAGCTCATTACATTGTATAATCTCATCATGTTGGTACTGAGTCCAATTGCTGTCCTCCTGGGATTTTCAGGCTTGCATATGTCCATGGGGAGGTGGATACATTCTTATTTATACTGTGGTAGCATCTGGGAGCCCAACTCAGGATCCCTGTTTTGCTAGAGACTCTACAAACACAGACAAAAAGACAGTTCCTGCTCCAAAGAGTTTACAGTTCATGGATTCCCAGGTCAGAAGGGACCAGAGTGATCTAATCTAACCTCCTTTATGACACAGTCCAGAGAACTTTTCCCAAAATAATTCCTAGAGCATATCTTTTAGAAAAACATCCAATCTTGATTTAAAAATTGCCAGTCATGGAGAAGCCATCACAACCCTTGGAAGTTGTTCCAATGGCTAATTACCCTCACTGTCAAAAATGTACAACTTATTCCCAGTCTGAATATGTCTAGTTTCAACTTCCCGCCACTGGATTGTGTTAGACCTTGTTCACTAGATTGAAGAGCTCATTATTAAATATTTGTTTCCCATGCAGATACTTACACACAGTAATCAAGTCACCCCTTAGTCTTCTCTTTGTTAAGCTAAATAGACAGCTCCCTGAGTCTATCATTGTCACTATAAAGCATGTTTTCTAATCCTTTCATCATCCTTGTGGCTCTTCTCGGAACCCTCTCCAATTTATCTTGAATTGTGGGCACCCGAACTGGACACAGTATTTCAGCAGCAGTTGCACAAATGCCAAATAGAGAGGTAAAATAACATCTGTACTCCTACTTGAGATTTCCCTGTTAATGCATCCTGGGATACCTAAACGCTTTTAGCCACAGCGCCAAGCTGATTATTCATCACAACCCCCAAGTCTTTTTTAGAGTCACTACTTTCCACGCTAGAGTCCCCCAATCTGTAAGTAATGGCCTACATATTGTTTGTTTGCACCCAGTTTATCAAGGGATCCAGATCTCTCTGAATCTGACCTGTTCTCTTCATTATTTACCACTCCCACAATTTTTGTGTCATCTTCAAACTTTATCAGTGATTTTATGTTTTCTTCCACGCCATTGATAAAAATGTTAAATAATGTAGGGCCTGAGGGCTCCCACTGGAAACACACCCACTTGACAATGATTTCCCATTTACAATTACATTTTGGGACCTATCCGTTAGCCAGTTTTTAATATATTTAATGTGTGCTATGTTAATTTTATATCATTCTAGTTTTGTAATCAAAATGTTGTGAGGTACCAAGTCAAACGCCTTACGGAAGTCTATTACATCAATACTATTACTTTTATTGACCAAACTTGTAATCTCATTAAAAAAATCAAGTTAGTTTGACAGGATCTCTTTTTCACAAACCCATGATTTGCATTAATTACATTATCCTCCTTTAATTCTATACAATGTAAGTACATTAGGAATTTAGTGAAATTCTGCCTTATTTATATATCTACAGTAGGATGAGTCTGAATCTACCAGTAGTCTTCTTTGGATCCAGAAAGAACCTAGAATAAGTTCTCTTCTAGGTTTTCCTGAAGTGAACCTAGTATGATGAGACTTAATACTACCAGACCTTTTTCTTTGTTGGTGGTTTAGAAAGATACTTGCAAAAAGAAGTCAAGGGACTTCTTTGGAATCTGAGGAAAAACTCTTTATTACTGTTAGAGCCTACTTGTCTTAAATCAATCAGCCCAAAAATCAAAGAAATCCCTCTTCTAGTCTCAGAGATAAGGCTCTTGTGCTTGCAGGCATGCATTGTGTTTGGGCTAGACTTTTCTCAAAGGGAGTCCTGGGGCATATTTTTGGGGAAGAATTATTGCAGCTCTATTGAGCCTGAAGCTTGAAATAAATGTAATTATATTATACTAAATAAATAATAATAATAATAATAATATAATATAAAAGTTGGTAGTCCCTGGACTGACCCAGTGTACCTATCTTGTTGATTTCTAGGGTCCTGAGCCTAAATAAGGAGATTCTTCAGTTCAGAAGAATCCTCAGCAGATTTTGCTAATGATTTTTTAAATAACTTAGTGCCATCAGACTAGATTATTCCTTGATCTAGAGTTTGTATGTAAAGCTTTTAAACACAGATTTCTTCTAGCTAATGGTCCTTGAGGAAAATCTTGTTATAGCATGGGGAAAATGAAAGTTTAGGGTGTAAATGCTTCAAATTTCTTTTAATCTTTCTTTGGAGGTTTGTGATTTGGAGAAGAGGGATTTCCTAAAGCCTCTCAAAAAGATGCAACACAAACAACAGCTAGGACTGTCACAGCCTCCATGTCATGTAGGATATTAGCCACTTTTTCTTTGTTATCATCTAGAGATTGACCTTCAGAGCTAAAACTTGAGACTTGCCTTCCTTCCTCCCACTACCTTGCATTGGAAAACAGCAACAGGCTTTTAAGAGACATTGTCTGCTGTGGGAGGAGATTTCCTGGCCTGGAACCAAGAAGCAACTTTGTGATGAAAACCAGGTTGTTGGTGATATGGGCAGGTGGGGGCATGAAGGTCTCCTGCTTGGATAAGGGTGGGCGTGGAGAGGTCTGTCTTCTGTAGCTGGGAGTGGGAGGAATTGGAAAGTAGGGTGGTGTTGGTCAAACAAGTAGAGAAGAAAGAGGGGAACCAAATGAACTCAACCTTCTTTGCAGGGCTGGGTTAACTCTCCTGTGGGCCCAGGGCTATTAGATTTTGTGGGGGCCCTGTGTACAAGTCTTTTTCCTGGGAGGGAGTTTGGTGCAGGAGTGGGCTGTGGCAGAGGATTGGGGTGCAGGAGGGGGTGTGAAGTGCAGACTTTGGCTGGGAGGCGCTTACCAGAGGTGGTTCCCGGCTGGCGGCACAGCAGGGCTCGGGCTGCCTGCCTGCCATAGCCCCATGCCACTCCCGGAAACAGCTGGCTGCTAGCATGTCTCTGCAGCCCCTGCAAGCGCTGCCCCCATGGTACCTATTGACCAGGACAGTGCTGGGGACGCAGGCACAATGTGGAGCTGACTCCTCCCTCCCCCCACCAGGGGCCGCAGAGATGTGCTAGCGACTGGCTGCTTCCGAGAGCAGTGAGGGGCTATGGCAGGCAGGCAGCCTGCCTGACTGCCCCTTTTAGCGGCCCGTAGATCGCTGCCTGTGATTTATTTTTGCGGGGGGCCCCCCTTGAGCTGGGGCCCCGGCCTGCAGCCCCTAAAGCCCCTGCCTTAATCCAGTCCTGCTTTTTTGGAATGTCTCCTCCTCCTCCTCTCTCTCTGCTTTTCTAATGTGCACACCACCATATCTAGGAGCTAGATACAAAAGTAATGGCCACATTATAGATGCCAGAAAATTACTGAATTTCTCTCTCCAATTTAAGCAACTTTTTCCATGGGAATCGTGGTGGCTGTTTCCAGCAGAAATGTTGCTAACCATTATAATACTCATCTTAGGGTGCCTACTTTGTGCCTCTGAAAATCTCCCCCTTTGGGGATCTGAAGGAATTATTTATTTTTAGATCAATGAAATATTTTGCAGCACCTGCCCCATCCATAGGAATAAAGAGGGTTTTTTTCTTACTGTTACTAGTTTTCAGCAAAAATAGAGCACACTGTGTTGGGGGGAGCGGTAGAAAAATCTATTGTATTTATCTGTTTAGATTTTATGAGTTTAAGAGGATCCTTTACTGATTTGCTGTTTCTTAACAAGTGGAGGACATTCAGAATCCAATGCCTTTTCCATCAACAGCAGCACAGAAAAATCATCTTTTTTTTCCAGATTTCTTCATGTTTTAAAGGATCTTTAATTGGGATATGCCCAGAGAATCTGATCATTAGGGTTTTTAATACTGAGTGCAGAGTAATTTTCAAAGTAATTTATCCATCTCCCTACTGAGACTTTTCTGGCACTGTAGAGAATGAGATTTCTCTACCTTAAAGACTTAAAGGTGGCAATTTTGCAACAGAAAAGCTTCAAAAACAGACTCCAACGAGAAACTGCTGAGCTTGAATTAATATGCAAACTAGATACCATTAACTTGGGTTTGAACAGAGACTGGGAGTGGCTGAGTCATTACACATATTGAATCTATTTCCCCATGTTATGTATCCTCACACCTTCTTGTCAACTGTCTAAAATGGGCCATCTTGATTAAGTTTTTTTTCTCCTGCTGATAATAGCTCATCTTAATTAATTAGCCTCTTATAGTTGGTAAGGCTACTTCCACTTTTTCATGTTCTCTGTATGTATATATATCTTCTTACTATATGTTCCATTCTATGCATCTGATGAAGTGGGCTGTAACCAGGGGTGAGCTCCAGCGGGTTCGCAGCGGTTCGCGCGAACCCGTTGTTAAATTTAGAAGCCATTTTAGAACCGGTTGTTAACTTCCAGGACAACCAGGTTCTAAAAAGTTTTTAAATTTAACAAAGCTCGGGCAGCTGTCCACCCGGCCTCCAGCCCCAGCTCACCTCCCCCTCTCCCCTGAGTTCCGCCCTCCTTCTCCTCCCCATTCCCTGCTTCCCGCGAATCAGATGTTCGCGGGAAGCCTGAAAAGAGAAGGAAGCAGGTAAGCCGGGCCTGGCGGACCGGGGAGTCGGGTCCCGCGGTGCCGGCCAGGGGAGTCGGTCCCGCAGCGGCGGCCGAGCGGCTCGGGTCCCCCGGTGCCGGTCTGGGGAGTCGGGTCCTGCGGCGGCGGCCGGGCGGCTCGGGTCCCCCCCCGTGCCGGCCCGGGGCGTTGGGTCCCGCGGCGGTGGCTCGGCCCCCCCCCCCCATGCCGGCCTGGGGATTCGGGTCCCGCGGCGGTGGCCGGGCGGCTCGGGTCCCCCCCGTGCCGGCCCGGGGCGTCGGGTCCCGTGGCGGCGTCCCCCGGTGCCGGCCCGGGGAATCGGGTCTCGCGGCGGCGTCCCCCGGTGCCGGCCCGGGGAATCGGGTTCCGCGGCAGCGGCTCGGCCACCCCCCACCGGGGTGCCGGCCCGGGGCGTCGGGTCCCGCGGCGGCGATTCGGTCCCCCCCGGTGCCGGCCCGGGGAATCGGGTCCCGCGGCGGCATCCCCCGGTGCCGGCCCGGGGAATCGGTCCCCAGGTGCCGGCCCGGGGAGTCGGGTCCCGCGGCGGCGTCCCCAGGTGCCGGCCCGGGGAATCGGTCCCCAGGTGCCGGCCCAGGAAGTCGGGTCCCGTGGCGGCGGCTCAGCCCCCGTGCCGGTCAGGGGAGTCAGGTCCCGCGGCGGCGGCCGAACGGCTCTGGGAGTCGCCCCCCCCCCCGCGGTCGTGGTCCTGGTCCTGGGGGAGTGGACCCGGTCCGGCCCCAGGCAGTGTGGGGGCAGGGAGGGGGTGGGTTGTGGGAGGGTGGATAGGGGTCAGGGCGGTCAGAGGGCAGGGAACAGGGGGATTGAATGGGGGCAAGGGTCCCGGGGAGCAGTCAGGAAAGAGCAGGGTTGGATGAGGTGGTGGGGGCACTCAGGGACAGAGAGAAGGGGTAGTTGTATGGGGTAGGGGTTCTGGGGGGCCATTGAGAATGAGAGGAGGGGTTGGGTGGGGCGGCAAGGGGCAGTCAGGGGACAGGGAAGGGGGGGATGGGTCAGGGGTCTCGGAGTGTGTGTGTGTCAAGGAACATGAGGGGTTGGATGGGGCATGACCCCCCCCGGGGGGGGAGGAGGGAACCCGTTGTTAAAAATTTGGAGGGAGGAGGGAACCCGTTGTTAACAATTTCGCTGCTCATCACTGGCTGTAACCCACAAAAACTTATGCTCAAATAAATGTGTTATTCTCTAAGGTGCCACAAGTACTCCTGTTCTTTCTCCCTTCAGTATATGTCATTTCACTTTTATTATAACCAAATGGCCAAATTCTGTCCTCAGATACATAATTCTCATCATTTGAAGTTAGTAGAAATGTTTTTTATCTTATATTTCCTTAGGGGCGGGAGAGAGGAAGAAGAAAAGTAGAAATTAGGAGAATTCCCCCCCCCCCCCACCCTGACTTTGTTTCCTGCCTGTAGGAGGACTAGGAGAGAAGGAAGACTCATGTTTGTTTACTATTCCTTTCTTTCGGTGTGAGGAAGAATTATGCTTCCTTTTTGTTTCCTTTCTGAAGAGAAAATGACTTTGTTTCCTCTCTGGGCAACGGATGGGGGTGGGGGGAACAACACAAGATGTGCTCATCTGGAAACTCTTCCATAAGTAGCTGAGGGATTAAAATATTATTTACATATCAGTGACACTAGGTCATAGAGAGAGGTGCTTCTGACAAGGATTTAGTCTTCATTAAAAAAAAGCTTCATGACCTACTGTGGGAGATCCCACACAATGTACTGTATGTAATATTCTCCCAAGCAGGAACTAGCTTATGACCACTGGGACCTCAAAACAGTTTGGACAATTGGGGGTTTGGGTTTGGTTTGCTTTCTGCCTGCAATTTTCTGGTTCCCAGAGTCAGAAGCAGCTCTTGGGGTATTTAGAATATAGATGATTACAGTTTTGTTGAAGTATTGATCACTTCTATAGCCTCAGACACTTTGTCTGATGTTCTTTCCCTCTAAAAGATAGAGCTAATGGTACTTAGCTAAATCAGTCTTCTAAGGTCTAAAGCCAGTGGAATTGGTATAATTGGTTAGGTCATACTGTTAATTCTGAGGTGCAGGGAGGACTGCACTCGTATTAACACAGTAATTCATACTCATTCATGGGTTTTGACTTTTTAGACAGGCATATATTCAGATTAACATAAATAAGGGGCCAAATTCTGTCCTCAGATATGCAGCTCATGAGGAAACCCATTCATGCACATCTGAGGAGAAGATGTGGCTCAAACTCTGATTTCCAACAGAATATGGATACAGAGCCGCCCAGAGGATTCCGGGGGCCTGGGGTCTTGGGTGGCGGGGGGCCCCCGCTTCGGCGGTAAGTCGGCGGCGGGCGGTCGTTCCGTTCCGGGACCCACCGCCAAAGTGCCCCAAAGACCCACGGCGGGGACCCCCCGCCGCCGAATTACCGCCGAAGCGGGACCCGCTGACGAAGTGCAGCCCCCGCTGCCGCCGAAGTGCAGCCCCCACCGCGGGTCTTCGGGGCACTTCTGCGGCGGGTCCCAGAATGGAAGGACCCCCCCACGCCGCCCAATTACCGCCGAAGATCCGGCTGCACTCCGGCGGTGGGTCCCGCTTCGGCGGTAATTCAGCAGCGGGGAGGTCCTTCTGTCCCAGAGAGGAAGGACCCCCCGCCAGCGAAGACCGGGAGCGAAGAAGCTCCGGGGGCCCGGGCCCCGCAGGAGTTTTCCAGGGCCCCCGGAGCGAGTGAAGGACCGTGCTCCAGGGGCCCCGAAAAACTCTCGTGGGGGCTCCTGCTGGGCCCTGGGCCTGGGGCAAATTGCCCCACTTGCCCCCCCCTCTGGGTGACCCTGTATGGATAGACTGAAAAAATTAATTTGCCCAACTGCTGAGAGAAGCAGAAGCCCAGGTGCTCTACAGGTCAGAGGATTTCCTCCTTTATTCTCTCCACTGATATGTCAGAAGAAATTAAATTACTGAAAATCTTTACTGTGTCTAAAAGCAAAATCCAAATGAAAACATGGAGTTACCAAGGTGTATGCTTAACTTTGCCAACCATAGAACTTGTTGTTTTCCACCTTTGTCTGTACATCCTCTACCTCAATTGCAGGGCAGGTATCTTATCTTCAGACCTGTCTATAAAATTGTTCAGACTGTTGGTACTATACAAATAATAAACAACTAAAACTAAACCGCACTTAGGAAAATAAAATGGACACAACTGTTGTGCAGCTACTTGACTTTTTTTTTTTTACTGTGTATTGGCTTCCTCCCTAATTTGAACAATTCACTCATCCTTGCTATGCCTCCTAGTTCTTCGCATGAATTAGTGAGGTCCTAGTGTATTTACAGTTTAATTTTAAACACCTGTTGTGTCCTCCTTTGTGAAATAGATTACTGCCTTAGTCATTCTTATCAATTCATTTTAATAATGTACTTGTTGGCTAGCACAGAAAACATGAAGATAAGAGGCTTGAAGTGCGTAAATCAGTGTTTTACTGACCCATGAAAGAAATTATCCGTGAAACTATCAGTAATTAGTTCACATGTCTCATTCCCTGCAAGAAGCAATCTCTCCATGATAAATGTGACCATAGAATTGCTTAACATATTAAACCCTGAACTGGATTTGCTGAGATACTTACACTGCTTTTGGTCAAAGTTTTAAGATGTTTTCGAAGCTTATGATCCAGGCTATTTATACTATGTGCTAAAAGTCCCTCAATGTGTGCAGCAGAGCATCACTGAATTATGAAACAGAATTAATTGATTACAAAGTCACTTTTCAGTTCCATTGTAAAAATGTACCGCAAAGTGAGACTATAATGACTACGTTATTTGAATTTCAGATATAACATCCTTTGCATACAAACTTCCACCCAGTGGGAGTGCGGGACAGCAAGCCCAGGAACACTTCAGAGACAAATGAATTAGAAGATCTATGGAGTCTAAGGACTGGTTTACACTTAAAACTTACTTTGGCACAGCTATGCTGTCAATCCCCCCAACCCCAGTGTCAACACAGCCGGCAGAAGAGTGTTTCTATTGACACAGCTAATGTCATTTGGAGAGGTGGTGATGTTACACTGACAGAACAACTCCTGTTGGCATACGCTGCATCGACACTAGGGAGCTCTGTCGCGGTAGGCTCAGTAGTGTAAATATAGCCTAAGATGAGGTTTGTGAGGATGGGAGAAGTGGTGGTTGAAGCAGCTCTTAGGCTTGACTTAGATGCTTAGGGCTTGTCTACATGGTGGAGTGATGCACTCTATGGGTATGTGATTTCTAAACTGCGCAAACGTGCTATGCTTTAATTGGTCCATGTAGATCCTGTTGGTGCACTTTAACATAGTGCTATTTGAAACAGTCCTACATTAAAGTACATTAGGGATCCGTTAGTGTGCACCAGACACATTCGTTAGTGTGCGCAACACATTCATACCGTTTAGAAATCACACCCCGGAAGAGTGCACTACCCTGTTGTTTAGACAAGCTCTAGATTGAGATCAACAGTGTCCTACTTTCTTCAAGTGAATATGTGGGAGAGGGAGATCACATGTGCTACAGACATTTTTTTTTTGGAGCTAGTTTTCTGTCATGAATAGCTGTGGGAAGAGTAGAGCATGGGCAGGGAGCAGTTATAGGGTTTCAAAGCTCTGCAGCGCTGCCGCCCTGATCTTACAAGTACTATGGCCCTTATTGCCACAGGCTGCCCCTACAACAGCCTCACAGTCTCACCTTCTGCTCTCCTCTCTTACAGCCCCTGCAGGAGAGGACCTGCCATGCAGCAATTTTGAACCCCACTGGAGCGAGGCACTTTGCTCAATGGTACTTCCAAATGCTCTTCGGGTCGCTAAATGTAGTGTGGGCTTCTTTCTGCTACTGTGCACCCCTTCTCCTACAGATCCCCTCCTGGGGAGTCCTATGCAGTTCAAGAGCTGCTGTGTGCCTCCTCTCCACTTGCACTGTGAGTAAAGCTCATGATAGTATCCTCACTCCTTCCCCATCAAACTTTTTTAAATAAGGTCTCTGGGGCAGGGGTTGCTCTGGTCCTTTATCCTTTTTAAAGGCAGAAGCTTGGAGGCAGGTATAGGAAATCTACAGAATTTCCCTTGTGGGGGGAAACATAGGAAAAATAGGCAAGAAAAAGAGGGCAGAAGGTAAAATGGTTGTCAGTACAGCAAAAGAACCAATGCTTTGGGAACCTGTGCAGCTGCATAATCAAATGATATAGGGACCTACCTGTGACAATCCTTGAAGGAAAGAGCCCTCACAGATTCTGAGAAGCTGCCTGTATCTTGTCTATATTTTATGTAACTTCATGGTCTGGCTGCAACTTGCTTCCAGAGAGATTCCTGATCTCAATAACATGCCACATCATGCCAGCTACTGTATATGTATCCCTCAGCCAGCCAGTTCTGTTCCACTTACACAAGTGCAACATTGGTATAGCTTTGATAGGAATTAAAGCTCTCTGAATGAAGGCAGAATTAGGCTCCAAATGTGGGATGTGGGGGAAAGGAAAGAACAATCACTTCTGACTGCTGCCTCCATACAGCCTTTCCTTTGCAGGAAGAAGAGTTCTGATTTTTACTAATGAGATTCAGTAATTTAAAATAAATTTGTGAGAGAGTGGAAGCACTTCACCCATTTGACAAGTGAGGAATCAGCCTGACAACGGCGGTCAAACAAGTACAGAGCTATGGAATCTGGTTACAAAGGTTCACCCCAGTTTCTACAATGGTAGCAGATGGTTCTTCCATAGTTTGATTACTGGCTAGCACAATTTAGTGAATGATGAGTACCCCAACTCCATAATAAATATAAATCAAGAAGGAACACGGGAAGTCGCAGGGGCGACTCCAGGCCCCAGCTGCTTGGGGCGGCATGCCGCAGGGGGCGCTCTGCCGGTCGCCGGGAGGGCGGTAGGCGGCTCCGGTGGACCTCCCGCAGGCGTCCCTGCGGAGGGTCTGCTGGTCCCGCGGCTTCGGTGGAGCATCCGCAGGCACACCTGCGGGAGGTCCACCGGAGCCGCAGGACCGGCAACCGGCAGAGCGCCCCCCGCGGCATGCCGCCGTGCTTGGGGCAGCGAAATGGCTAGAGCCGCCCCTGGGAAGTCGCATGGGAAACTTGATCATGCCTGGAGTTTCTTGCTACATTTTTAAGATGGGATAAAGTTGCCATTGAAATGCAGGCAGCAGCCTTATGTTTGTAAACCAAAGCTCCTAAAGGAGGAAAACAAGATAGAAATGGATATTCTAACATTAGAAATCAGAACGTGCAATAAGTTCCATGGTGGCATGTAATACGGAATCCAGTGCAATAAAGAACAAAGAGAGGATTACGCTGGCTGTAAGCAGATGGTTTACACTTGCCTCTTTTATCAGATTCATAAATCTGGGTCCAAAACGCCATGGCTTGTGTCTGTGGCACTGCAGGGAGCTGACAGTCATTTGGGAGGCACGCTGGGAGGCCACTGCTACCATGTAAACAGCATCATACATCAGAGCTGCTTCAGTCTGCATGAAAAACAGAAGGGGGTTCTTTAATTTACATCCTTCTTCCCCCTCCCCTTTTGTCATCTCAGAACAAACATCCCATTCTACTTATGAGAGATTAAGCTGCTTTTTTCTGCGACTCTCATGTGAGTCCAAAGTTAAAACAAAAGACAGGCCTTGTTTCTTATGCCTTGTGTTAATTTGTACTACTAGGTATTGTTAAGCAAAATATTTAACAATCAGATGGAAGAGAAAGGAAGAGTGGTCTAGTGGTTAAGGTGCAGGAATAAGGAGATTTGCATTTTATTCCCATCTCTGCTGTAGATTTCCTTGTGATACCGGGGAAGTTATTTGGGATGGAATTTTCACAAATGCATCACGCAAAATTTTGAAAAGACTAAGTGATTTAGGAGCCTAAGGTCCATTTTCAGAAGTGCAGTCAATCCCACTAGTTGCCTCTCTATTTTCAGGTGCCTAAATACCTTTAAAATCTGTCCTTTAGACACTTAGGCTGTTAGGCTACTAAGTCTCATTAAAAGTCTATAGGACTTAGGAGCTTAAGTGTTTAGTCACTTTTGAAAGTGGGACTTTAGCACTTTTGAAAACTTTACCCAAAGTGTTACTGCAAGCCAATGGGACTTGTGCCACTGAGGAGTTTTTGAAAATCCCACCCTTACTCTCTGCCTCAGTGATCCCTTTATATAACAGAGGGATAATTTTTACTCACCTCACAGGGATGTTGTCAGAATTAATTCATTAATATGCTACATTATTTATTATAAAAATACTGACTAATTCAGAAGTAAATTTGGGCCTAAGAAAATACTGATGACTTTGCAGATGAGAAACTGGACTCGTTTATATGAACTACATAACTAACCCATTTTTTATTCTTTTTCCCTTGTGTTCCTTTGGGAAATTAACAGCTTTGATTCGTTGTCTGTTTCATTTACCTAAGTAAATTACAATGGCATCAGTTTTATCAACACTGAAGGCTTTTGCTGGCAATCACATGTGATCTGAATGTACTTGCTAATCTTAATGTACTGCAGAAGAGGAATCACTCCTGACACCCCTGGGCAGGCTTTGCACAAAACAAAGCTCCCACAATCAAAAGCTAATAAAAAATGTTATCAATGGGGAGATGCACCGCAGGAGACAATAGCAGCTGTACTGTGGGCCAAGCGTCTTTAAAAGTTACAAACAGATCCTGTTGACTAAGTTCCTAATCCAAAGCCCCACAAAGGATATGTCTACACTACCCGCCCATCCAGCGGGTAGTGATTGATCTATTGGGGATCGATGTATCGCATCTCGTCTAGACACGATACATCAATCCCCTAATGCACTCCCCGTCGACTCTGGAACTCCACATGGGTGAGAGGTGGAAGCGGAGTCAACGGTGGAGCGGCGGCTGTCAATCCCGCGCCACGAAGATGCAAAGTAAGTCAATCTAAGTCGATCTAAGATAAGTCGACTTCAGCTACACTATTCTCGTAGCTGAAGTTGTGTATTTTAGATCGATCTCTCCCCCATCCCCCATGTAGACCAGGCCAAAGTCAATGGAAAGACTCTCATTGACTTCAATAGGCTTTGGATCAGGCTTGAAATTAGGCTGACTAGGGCAAATTCATCTAGGGTTTGACTCTGTTTCACTGGAGTTACACCCAGGATGAATTCGGCCTAGACAATTTGAGGATTTCTGGTGGAAATGCTTCAGAGCAGATCTCAGTTTGCATCACTATAATGGTCAGACCGTACCATTACTCCAAAATAAGATGCATATATTGTTTGTCAATGGCAGCACTGCCTGCATTGGTACTGTTGGGTATGAAGCTGGAAATGGTTGATCAAAGTTCACTGCTTTATAATTGTTAATATTCATCCATCTTGCTGTGTGACATTGAGCCGCTCACTTTACCTCTCTGTCTGTACTTCCCCTCTGATCCTTTGTTCGTTTCTCTATTTAATGTTCAATCATGTGGCTGCACTGAGGAATGAGAGGGCACCTTGCTCCACTGCATGGGCCACCCATTCTGTGGGTAGCTGTGCAGGGGGAACAGAAGCCTCTGTGGGATCACGACATCTCCTGCATTGAGCATGTGGTCAGGAGAGAGTGGAGAATGGCTCTGCATTGTCCAGCATAGCTGCCCACATGCACTGGGAGATGTATGCTGTGCCAGATATAGACCTACTACTTACCTACTGGAGCAACCAAGTGGCAGATTGTGACATAATCCCAATAATCCCCCAAATACATTCCTGGAAATGCAATTTGAGTGGGGAAAGGCTTTACTTCTGTGAGGGTTGGTAAAATATGCAGTGGATTGTTGGTAAGAATCTGGTCCAGTGTTACAGCAATGAAAATCATCACCCTCTGATGGTAGTTGATGGCCTATGTGAAATGAGTTGGTTTGTTCTCCTTGAATTTTTAGTAACCACCACTCAATTAAAAGGCCAAACGTTGTGTTGGCATGGAGACTGCAATTGCTTTCTCACCACTAGTAGCCACGCTGTTATACTACCCGGCCAAGGGAGTGCAAGCTTCAACTGCTGCCCGTGTTAAACCTGTTCTCTGGATCGACAAATTAACTTAGTAGGCCTGTCAGCCACCTGCCATTCACTTAAAAATACAACCACATGGAAAAGTCATAAAAACAAGATCAGGGGTGTGCATTGGCTGGATGTTATAGACATGGCTATGACATCATGGACGCTAATCAAAAAGTGACAGTTTTATCCAGGTTTCACAGTTCAAAAATGATTGTGATCATCACAAAAACATTTTGCCAGTGCTAGTCGACGTGGACTAGAATGAGCTGATATTTTGTAGAAAACATTACATTTAAAAAAAAAGGCCACTCTGCATTCACAACAACAAACATGAGTATATACAGACATTTCTCATTGGCTAGCCTGAGATCTATGCATTTCCCAGAAGATCTCAAAGCATCTGTGTGGTTAAAGCCATTCCAGACCTCCTTGCGTAGCCTGAAGAGCAGAACACATCAGAAATTCTGTGTAGTGAACTGCCTTGAGTGTTTCCATGTAACTTTTGCCCTTAATGTGGGTTTTTCTCCAAAAAAAATGATAGCGTCCTACCTATTCTACAATAGTTAGGCAAAATAGCATAAATCCGGGGCAGAGATTCAGCCTTTGAATTTCTCATTATTTTGATTTTAATATTTTATTTAGATGATTGCACAGAAATCCGGGTCTCTCATGGTGAGAATCTTTCCATTTTCCCCACCCCATGCAAGTGCCATTTTTTGAACTAGAAGGGACAAATCTTGTATTAATATTAGAAAGTTTCATCATTCTCCTGATAATGCATAACTTGTCATCTCCTCACTATCTAATGAATTACAGCAGTCATTGGCAATCCCTTGAGGCTGAGGACGATCTCTTTCACAGGTTATATGTTCCATGGGTCCTTAGGTGGCTGAGGAATCTGATTCTTGAGCCACAGGCTCCTTAGCACACATTGCAGGTGGTGCTGAGAGACAGGGTTGGGCGGTGATTGCTGTGTGACAGTTGTCTTTCCTTTCTTACAGCAGTATTATAGCTCTCTACCTAACTAACTAGCGAACTTGCTATGAATGTTTAAAATAAGCACAGCTGATTAGTAACCTCGTCTGTTTGTATTGCCTCTCAGACATCTGAGCAAATTTGGACATATGGAAAAGGAAGGTTCTGCCTAATAAAAGAAGAGATCTGAACTCTGTCTTAGACCCCAATCCCGCAATCAGATCTGTGTGGGTGAATGGCTCTGTCTGCATGTATCCTATTGGAGGACTGGGGCCTTCCATTGTAAATTCCTAGGGACAAAGACACTATCTACTCCATCTTGTATATTGCTGTACGCACAGCAGTAGTGCTTAAAAGATAATTTTTTAAAAGTTTTGCTGAAGATAGTTGACCTGGGAAATTCTCTGTAACGATTAGTGTGTTTCAAAATGACACCAGACATTATTTTGTAATAAAGTCTGGTTCCATACTGCATCCCATATCATTCAATTCATGTTAAGAATGTTATCAGATGCTGGAAAACAATGCCAAAATCCAGAACCATGTTCGTCAGACTTAATCAATTCAATTGTTTCTATTTGTTCTTTTGATCCTTTGAAGGGACCCCCCCCCCACATTTCTCAACAAGATGATACCTTTCACTTATCTCTAAATTACATCTTCAAAGCCAAAGTGCTGCTGTAGATGATCGGAATGAAGAAAGAAGGCACTTTTCCAATTTAAAAATGCTATTACCTGCCTACACATACAGTATCTTTCCTTGCAGATTACTACTACTATACCTCTCTGGAAGTTTTTATCTCCTCTTATATTCATCAAATTCTGAACTTTCTTAGAGAAATGAGACTGCTGCAAGTACATTCGACAAGAGAGAGAGAAATGATAAGTGCAAAGCACCTTCTCAGAGTGCTTTGTAACTCATCTATTCATGTGAGTGTCACTGGTTGTCACATGCCTAACTTCAGCATTGGTTAAAGGAACAAATTCACTACCGTGGTCAAGAAAAGCAATAAATAAATAAAACATTTAAAAATGCATCTTTACCTCTATGGATTCTCTTCCAACATTTGGAAAATGGAGTAAGTGGAAAAGCAAATGGGAAACCTCTACCTCTGCTTAAACTTGGTTAAACTTTCGACAGTGCATGCTGAATTCAATCTTATATTCTTACTATGACTATTTATGTAGGTAAGGGCTTCAGTATTGGGCGCATAATGCTTGGGGAGATGTTGGCCACCAAATTACACTTTAATTTTGTTTCCTAAGTGTCTTCCTTTGCTGTCTCTTGCTTTCTTCTCCTCTACCGATCCAGATAAATATGGGGAATTAAGAACAAAACATCTGTGTTTATCCTTGGATTGGAATAGAATTGGAAAGGCCTCTGTAGCCATCTGCTCTAAGTCCAGGCTGTGGTTATTCACTTACTGTCATCATGCCATCCAGGAGGCCAGTTTCTGGTTTGGGCGGTGCCTGCAGCCGTTCCATCGACCACTTTTCAATAACTGATGTAACCTGTGGATTGTCAATGTTGAGCAGGCGAAACCCAGTCATGTTTACTCCACTGTATCTGTAGGGTTCCAGATCTAATGCAAATAGATCCTAAATCATCATTTAAAAAACAAAAACAAAACACATTTTCAAGATGCTGTATTATTTTTAGAGCAAACTATTTATCAGTTACAATCAAAGACACTTGAAGCCTAAACGATACAATTTTTTGTCATTTTCAATCAAATGCTAGTATATTTTTTTCATTGTATCTCTTCCCTCTGCACTCCTGCAAACAATAGTCAC
Source organism: Mauremys mutica (assembly GCF_020497125.1). NCBI lineage: Eukaryota > Metazoa > Chordata > Testudines > Geoemydidae > Mauremys > Mauremys mutica. Next base: position 197,421,548 of record NC_059072.1, read on the forward strand.
AACATTTGCAAAGAGGCTTTTTTTACAAATCTCATACCTAGTTTGTTGGAACATAAAAATCAGTTCCCCACAACAGCACTATTCTACAAGCAAGCTGCACTTCAATATCTGGTTTTGATTTATCAGTCCTCTCATAACATTATGGCTATGACAAACCAACATGAAGAATTGGTTGGCCAACATTAAGTATACTTCTCAATCCTGGGAATGAAGATTCCAGATGTGGAGAGTAATACAGTTTTACGACTTGCGAACCCCATTTTTCTCCTGCCTTGCCAGCTACAGGTAACTTGCTGTCAGTGTGTCTAATGTATGTGTCAGGCCAGTGCAGAGTAACTCCATGTGCATTAGATGCTTGAAGTTTGCAGGGCAGGAAAATAATGACTACTGTAAGTGACATAATTCCATGACACTTTTCAAAACAATATGTCCTGCAACGAAAATATGAAAGGTGCTTGCTAGAGCTGGTTTGCATTTTAGAACAAAATCTTGCTGATATCAGCAGACCAATGAAGCAACAAATGACAGTACATAGTAATGACATGATCATCACCCCTAAAGTGTCAACATTTACAACATCACAGCGACTTCTTGCTCTGAGTGTAGGGGATGTACAGCATTGCCCCAGATATTGTAGCATGCCAACTGTCTGGTAAGTGTTGACTTTTTAAAGTTGAATTCACTAATCTTTCACAAAGGAGGGAAGCCCACATCCAGTCTTAAAATGTGGTGTGTATTTTTGGAGGAGATTAGGGTGAGTTGTATGGGAAGTTTTTCAAGATTCTGTTTCAAGTTCTAAACATTCAAGGCAAGATGTCTATTTGGCATCTTGATGGAGTGACTTCAAGAGTGAGGCTGGATTTCACTTCAACATAAATGTTTATCTGATACAAAGAAATAAACAAATTTATGCATAGGAAGTGATATGCACCTGACACTGTAGGCTGTGCGCCACTAATCTGGGTTCTCTCCTCTGCCTGCGGTTTAAAATGAAAACGGATCTCAAGTTTAGATTTCAAAGAACAAATGAGTGATCTATTTAATGAAAATTCAAATATTCATATCATAAAAGAAATATGAGGGCTCTTCTTCTGTAAGCCAAAACATTCCTGTAGTTCCATATTTTTGTTTCCTTATTAAATAAAACTTTTTTAGCCATAGGTTTATTTGTCAGACACTTGGTATCACACAACACACACCAGCCTAACCCACTACAGCTGCTGACCTGCAGCTGAAGGACCTTGACTACCTTCTAGTTGCAGCACAGCTGACAAACTCGGAGCAGAGGGAATGGAAAGAGAATAATGTTATAGGCCCTGATTCAGTCAAGTATGTTGGCATGACCCCCATTAAGTTGGACCTAAACACATGCTTAAAGTCAGGCAGGTGCTCAAGTTCTTTCCTGAGTAAGGACTGATTTAAGCATGTGCTTAAAGTCTTTGCTGAATTGTGGCTTTAACATAGACTGAGCAGAACAAGAGTTGGGGCTTCATCCCCAAATGGGGAAGTTTGGATTTGCTCCAAACTTGAATTTCTGGTCTCAGGCCCATTTCTGTAATGGGGTAACTCAAAACCCTATATCTAGCCCCCCCTCCTCTGCCAAATCTGAACTTAATTATTTGAGCTTCCTCAAATGTAATTTTGTTAATGAGTATTTCATTTTAATTATTTTTATGGAGCACAGTAAGTTCTGCCAATTTTGATAGATTCTTGAGGACATCTCCACCACAAAATACTGGATCCTGAAGTAATAAAAATACTTAGTAATTTTCTAGTGTTTTTCATCTGTGATAGTGACACTCAAAACTCAGAGGGAGATGCAAGATTTCAGCTGTCTTCCCTGAAATAGGAGAACCAATGTTATTAGCAAAACTCTCAGTATTTCTTACCAGTGTTGTAAAAAAGTAGTGATAGTATTCAGTCATCATTCCCATGGAAAGAATCTGTTGAAAAAGGAAGTCAAAGGGTGAAATTGACAGTCTAAATAAGAAACAGTCAGAGTTGACCTTGTAGTAGAAGCTTTCAGTGATTAAGGTTATTTCACTGTCTTTTGAAGAGCACAGGATCAGCTTGGAACTATAGAATGCAGTTTACATTGACTACAATGAAAACTGCACTTTTCTTAAGGAACATATGTGATTTTTGATTAAAACTAAAGATTTTCATTACCTCTCCTCAAGAAAGAGAGCAAAGATTGAAAAAGTTCAGGGAAGGGAAAACTGGCTAGATATTTGTGATGTGGGGGTGGTGTTAAAAGAAGCGTGCTGTTGTTTAGTCTGGAATGGAGATGCCTCAGAGGGAATGTGATTGAGACATACCAAATGAAGGGGAGAGAATACTGATTTGACATTCCTTATAATGGGAGAAAAAGACACTCAGTGAATGTGTTTGGCAGTAAACTTGACAGAAGAAGAAATGATTCTTTAAATAACACAGTCAGCTTGCATTCAATTCTGCAGGAGGACGCCAAAGCAAATAGTGCAAATAAATAAATAAATACATAAATAAAAACTGGATCTGGAATAACTCCAAGTGCTAATACAGTCTGAAGCTATGCAAACTGAGACAGTGTTTCAGTGCTAATTAAGCTTTGTTTAAACACAAGCTGATTACCTTTGTGAGTTGAGGAAGGAATTCTTTTTCTGCCCATGTCATTAAATTGGTCTACTGGTTAGGGTGCATTAGAGGGCGATTACCTTTGTTAGATGGAAATAATGAAAACCACATGAAAAATAAGGGACAACTCTTTATTTTAAGACTCTTTAGGGAAACCATTTCCCTTAACATATCACATGTTTTTTCTCTCAAATGTACATTTCTATTGCCCCCAGCTCTACAGTGCAATCATCATAAACTTCAATTTAATGTTTAAAATGGTACTTATTAATTTTAATATATATTCAATACATCTTTTTTTAAAATCAATTCACAAAACTCTTTACATGTACAAGTGAAATTAATTTTAATTTGAAGCTCAGCCTTAACAGAATCCATATTTAACAGGTTTCTACAATCTGTCCAAATCTGTTTGCAAAAGGAAAATATTCTTTCCACTGCTGCATTTGAGATACAAAGGCATATAATAAATTCGTCCTAGTATTTCCTTACCTGTGTTTCAAGTGCAAAAACACAGGCCTGGGGTGGAGAAGATTTAATATCTTGAACATTTAATATCTTGTTTTAACAGGCAAAGTCTCAAACAAGAAGCCACATCCATGATTTTTATTTCAGGTGTGCAAATCAGTGCAGTCTTAGGACAATATAAAAGGAGAACTAACTCTTTCTTTCTTTCGCTTTGTGATTAAGCTTTTGTTAAAAAGACTAGGTTTCTTCAAGCTGAATTCTACACTGAAAGCAAGGTTTAACAAACAGTGATATTGTTTAGTGTTGTTCTTCAAAGGTTTGATTCAGCATTTCCTTACTTATGTGGCAAATCAATTAAATAAAAGAGCCAAAGGACGTCCCATAAAATATCAGAGGGGTTCTCACCCTAGTGCATTACAGGAACGGGGGTAGGTCTAGTCTTCCTTTAAGGCTTCAGGAATTGGCTGCTACTGCAGCTATGATACCAAACTAGTTCCTCTCCTATCCTGGAGAATTGGCTCATATATAATTAAAATGGTAGTATTGGCCCATGTGTAATGGGATGTTCCACACTCTCAATTCTATTTCTTTTGCATTTATCTCCACATCCACCCACACAGTACAGTAAAAAAAAAAAATGAGGAGACCTTGTGGCACCTTAGATACTAACAAATTTATTTAATGTATTTATACCTGCTCCTGTATTTTTTACTTCACGCATCTGATGAAGTGGGCTCTAGCCCACGAAAGCTTATGCCCAAATAAATTTGTTAGTCTCTAAGGTGCCACAAGGACTCCTCGTTTTTTTTTTAGCTGATACAGACTAACACGGCTACCACTGAAACCTGTCATAGTACAGTAAAGTGGCTCAAGTGCATTTTATTCTCTGGGATCATGTTGGGAGAACTAATTGTGACATGAGAGCTAGTTTCTCATCTACATCAAGGTGGTAGCACAGGCTCAAAATAAACATTATTCAGACGTGCTCTCAGCAAGGCTAACAGAAGTGCTATAAATAATATCTTTAGAATATTTATAACAAATGTTTGTATAGCTGTTTGGCATACCAGGGCTAATAACATTCTTGTGTAGATTCTCTTGTGTAGATAAGGCCTCTGTATAGCAATTGTCTACTAGTGCAATTCTTTGGTACAAATAGAAAAGAACCTGTACTCCTAAAATTGCTGGTAAATAATAACAGGTCAGTGTGCATCCAAGATGGCTGATCCACTCTCAACTGCTAAAAATGAGCCAGAAGTTAAGTATTTCATTTAATCACTTCATTGAATTTATATTTCAGGAGGGTTTTTTTAATTTCTTACACTAATTTATTGCTTGTGGAAGGAGGCAAATTGACAGTCCTGGAGATTGATGTCCTTTATATACCATATTTGTGTATGACAGCAAAAATAGAAACTTTGCCATGACATCCTGCCAATGTGACACAGTCTGACTCAGTTCTGGGCCTGAGGTAGTTTCCTCTCTATGCCAATTCAGTCCCTGGTGCTATATTCCTTTATAAATCTTCTAATTCATTTGGTCTCCCACAAAAAAGTCCACAATCAATTAATTTTATTAAGTCAATATAAAAGCAAGAACATATACATTTTCAAAATTTACATATATAAATATTTACATTAAAATAGTTTGTGTATGGTTTCAATTTAGCCTTGAGAGAGAAAAGCAAACATGAGGCTTTGCTGAACGCAGCATTCCCATTCCAGTGTCTAAAAGCAGAAGCGTGAGATGCAATCTGCATAAGACACTTGAGTCCATAAGATACTAAGACATTTAGACCCAGATCCATGAAAGGACTTAGGCATTTAAATGAGAAGTTAGTTCAAAACGTAGGTGCCGTTGAGATCCTCAAAACCCCGGCTTGGTTGCCACCTAATTCCGTATACACCTAAAATCCTTTGGTGCCTAAATTTCCCTCAGGCACCTAAGTTTCTCTCACTGGGCGTGTGCACAATGCCTCACTCTAGGTGCCCAGATACCTGAGCTCCAGCAGGATCCTCAAAGATAGATGCTGCCCTGCATATCTCAACTGTGGGGCCCAATGTGGTAGGCATGCTTTGAGCACTCCTACTGGATTAGGATGCACACCAGGCCGGTGATAGTGCCACCGCCTTCTTTATAATTTTTAGCCCAGTAGTTGGAGCACTCATATGGGACACCTTGATTCAGTTCCAGTCTCTGCCTGATCGGGAGAAAGGATTTGAACAGGAGGTCTTCCACCTCTCAGAGTGCTCTAACCACTGACATATGGGATGTTTTGATGTGGGGCTCTCTCACTCTCTTACTGGAGCTGTTCTGCTTTGTATAAATAAATAGACATTGGAGCAGAGAGAATAGACCCTGGGCCTCCCATCTGAGTGCCCAATCACCAGGCAACACACTCACTTTCTCTCTGGCACAATTGCTGTTTAAGCATTTATACAAAGGGTATGTCTACACTACAAGACTATTTCGAATCAACTTAAATCGAATTTGTGGAATCGACCTTATGAAGTCGAATTTGTGTATCCACACTAAAAACACTAATTCGACTGTGTGAGTCCACAGTAACGGGGCCAGCGTCGAATTTGGAAGCGGTGCACTGTGGGAAGCTATCCCACAGTTCCCGCACTCCCTGCTGCCCATTGGAATTCTGGGATTTCCCCCCAATGCCTGCTGGGGGGAAAAATGTGTCGAGGGTGGTTTTGGGTAACTGTCATCATTGAACCGTCAATCACGCCCTCCCTCCCTCCCCGAAAGCGCCTGCGGGCAATCTGTTCGTGCACTTTTCTGCTCAGTGACAGCACGGGCACCACAGCACTGCGAGCACGGAGCCCGCGGCAGTTATGGCCGTTGTCAACTCCTCGCACTTTATCGTCCACCTCTTCCACAGTCAGCTGCTGAGAAATCGGGCTACTTTTCAATGGTGCTGCGAGCACTGGTGGACCATGGGGGACGTTTTACCAACATCAACGTCAGGTGGCCAGGCAAAGTTCATGACGCGCGTGTTTTCAGGAACTCTGCTCTGTTTAGACGCCTGCAGGAAGGTAGTTTCTTCCCGGACCACAAAATAACTCTTGGGGATGTGCAGATGCCTATAGTGATCCTCGGGGACCCAGCCTACCCGCTAATGCCCTGCCTCGTGAAGCCCTATGCAGGCACCTTGCACAGCGACAAGGAACTCTTCAAGTACCAGCGAGCAGCGTGACCTGTGACTGTTCAGTTTCTTTACAGAGAAGCTGAACCTGCCCCTGTTTCTTTACCAAGTTACTGTTGACCAGCATCTGCAGTTACATACCTTGTCCACCCCGCTTCCCCCACTTCCAACACACGTTTAAAAATAAAATACATGTTCCACTGTAACTTTACAAAGGTTTCTTTATTGATGACTTTGCATTAAAGGGTTGAAACTGGGACGCAGACTGTGCTGGGTAGGGTGTGCGGTGATGTAAAGACCACCTCTAAACTCGAGGAATGACAGGCTTCTGCTCCCAGAGCGGTCTGCAGTGCCGGACTGATTGTTTCAACGGAGCCTGCCATCCCTCCTTTTTGGGACTCTGTGTGCGGGGGCTATGTGGCCTTGTGGCGGGGGAGGACGGATACAGATTCCTCTGCTGCGTGGCTCTGTGGTCCAGGACAGGGACCGTTGCATGAGATCTGTAACCCCCCTCCCACGCTACAAAGTCACGTACCCCCCCACCCACACAGAACCTGCAAACCACCTCCCATACCGACCAGGGTGCCTACTGACTGCACTGTGTGTGTGACCTGCTGCTGATCCTGCCCCCGTCTCTGTACCCTGCTAAAGGTGACTGTCCTATGCAATACCCTACCCCATTCCCCACCCACCCCTTCAAACGCAGCGTTGTGTAAAAAAGCATGACGGAAACAGTAATTAACAGCAAAGTATTTTTAATAATTAACCAGACAGTCAGGGGATGAAACTGGGATTGGGGCTAGGGTGAGTCAGGAAGGGAAGGAATTCTCAAAATTTAGGGTATGAGAGCTTTTGTGTACTTGAGCACTCTGCTGGGGTGCAGTGACAGTTTTCACGGCCCCTGGCGCCACTCCTTCTGGTTACTTTGGGTGACGGGAGGTATGGGACTTTGTGGCGGGGGAGGGCGGTTGCAGATACACTGCGGGGGGGCTCTGTCCTCCTGGCTGCAGTCCTGCAGAACATCCACAAGGCGCCAGAGCGTGTCCGTTTGCTCCCTCATTAGTCCAAGCAGCGTTTGAGTCGCCTGCTTGTCTTCCTCACGCCACCTCTCCTCCCGTTCGCTGTGTGAGCGCTGGTACAGAGAGAGGGTCTCCCTCCACTGGCTCTGCTGGTCCGCCTCGGCTCGGGAGCACCCCATAACTTCAGCGATCATCTCGTCCCGTGTCTTTCTCTTTCGCCGCCTAATCTTTGCCAGCCTCTGCGAGGGGGATGCTGTGGCAGGTCTGGAGACAGTCGAAGCTGTGTGATGGGAAAGAGGGAGTGAATTCCTTGCAAAGATACATTTCTGCGAACAATGAACACAGTCTAGTCTGTGTCTGTGAACAACACCATGCACAGCACCTATCTCGTCCGCACTCCTGCAGCAGGCAATCCGGAAAGCATAAACTCTGCCCCTGTTCCACCCCATCGCAGTGTCCCCTGACCCTTGGAATTCCGGGTTGAGATCCCAGTGCCTGATGGTGCAAATTTCATTGTCGCGGGTGGTTCTGGGTAAATGTAGTCAGTCATTCCTTCCTCTGGGAAAGCAATGCCAGACAATCATTTCGAGCCTGTTTTCCCTGGATTGCCCTGGCATACGCCATAGCGTGGCAACCATGGAGCCTGTTTTGCCTTTTGTCACTGTCACCGTATGTGTATTAGATGCCGCGGACAGAGGCGATTCAGCAGCGCTACACAGCAGCATTCATTTGCTTTTGCATGACAGCAGAGATGGTTATCAGCCATATTGCACCATCAACCACGCCAATGTAAATTGGCAAGGTGATGACGGGTAGCTGTCCTATTGCACTACACCTTCTGCTGCTGTCATAGGTGCCCCTGGCCGAGATCGGCCGGGGGCGCAAAAGACAAAACTGGGAATGACTCCCCGAGTCAATCCCTCCTTTATGGTATCTAAAAATAGAAACAGTCCCGCCTAGAATATGGGGCAACTGTACTAGGGTTTTAGTGTATCAGAGAACTACAGAGCACAGCCGCTCTGTGTCAGATCCCACAGGAATGACGAGCTGCGTGCCATTCACAGGGGGTGCCCCTGCAACAACCCTACCTGTTGCTTCCCTCCTCCTCCAGCCTTCCTGGGCTACCGTTGTAGTGTCCCCCCATTTGTATGCTGAAGTAATAAGGAATGCAGGAATAAGAAACAGTGACTTGTTAGGGAAATGAAATGAGGGTAAGGCAGCCTCCAGCTGCTATGATAGTCCAGGCAGTACAGAATCTTTTCTTTACACATGAAGGGCGGGGGCTGATGGAGCTCAGCCCCCTGTTGCTATGATGAAGACGGTTAGCAGGCCGTCTACTTATGGGCTGATGATGAGGACAGGTAGCAGTCCTATTGCACTACATCATCTACCGCAAGGCTGATGATGATGACGGGTACCAGTCATTTTGCACCATCAGTCACCCATGAGGCGGGGGAGGGGGGGCGAGGATGCTACCGTAGCGTGCCGCAGCATGGCGTCTACCAGCAGCATTCAGTACACATAGGGTGACATTTACAAGAGTCAAGAGACGATTTCTTTCCCTTTTCCTTCTGGGGGTGGGGGGTGGCTGTACATTGACGAGCTATGCCCTGAACCACCGCGGACCCTGTGTTTGACCCTAGAAGCATTTGGAGCTCAGCCAAGAATGCAAATGATTTTCGGACACAGCGGGAACTGTGGGATAGCTTGCGTCCTCAGCCCCCCCCCCCTCCTTCCCTCCATGAGTGTCCATTTGATTCTTTGGCTTCCCGTTACGCTTGTCACGCAGCAGCGTGCTGACTCTCTGCTACGCCGTCTGTCCGGATAATTTTTTAAAATACTTTGGACCAGGCGTAACTTTATGGTAATTTTCCTAATTAGATGCAGGAGTCGCCGAGTGAGATCGCCCTGAGGAGGGTCACTGAAGGAGATAGAGAGCACATGCTGCGTGAAAGCCAGCACAAACCAGGGGCCTATGCAGCCGTGCTCGGGGAGGCAGTGCTCCCTGAGTAGCTCATGAAAGCCTGGCGCGGAAAAGTGTGCTACCACGGAGCACCCAATAAGGCAGCTCTCCCCAGGAACCTCCTGCGGAGGCTTTTCGATTACCTCCAGGAGAGCTTCGTGGAGATCTCCCAGGAGGATTTCTGTTTTATCCCCATATATATAGAGACCTCCTTTTCACATACTTCAGATTCCTGTTATAATAAGAATAAAAGTTTACATGTTTAAAGCACTTACCGAGTGATCCTTCCCCTGATTCAGGGTCCGGGTTAACGGCCGGGGAGGGTTGGTAGGGGATCTCCATGACGGTGATGAAGAGATCCTGGCTGTCAGGGAAACCAGCGTTGTAAGCGCTGTCACCTGCCTCGTCCTCCACAAACCCTTCCTCATCTTCCCCGTCCGCGAACATCGCCGAGGAACTGGCCGTCGACACTGTCCCATCGTCAGAGTCCATGGTCACTGGTGGGGCAGTGGTGGCAGGCTCCGTAGCGTCTGTTTGCCGCTTTGATTTTTTGGTAGCCTAGTCTGGGGTCCTTGATTTTCACGCGGCGCTGCGTTGCATCCCGCCTGTATCCTCTGTCTCTCATGGCTTTGGAGACCTTCTCGTAGGTCTTTGCATTCCGATTTTTGGAGCGCAGCTCCGAAAGCACAGACTCCTCGCCCCACACACCGATCAGATCCAAGAGTTCCCGGTCAGTCTATGCTGGGTCCCTCTTTCTATTCAGAGATTACATGAACTCCTCTGCTGGAGAGCTCTGCATTGCTGCCGGTGCTGCTGAGCTCGCCCCGATGTCCAACCACGAAATGAGATTCAAACTGTCCAGACAGGAAAAGGAATTCAAATTTTCCCGGGGCTTTTCCTGTGTGGCTGGTCAGAACATCTGAGCTCGGACTGCTGTCCAGAGCGTCAACAGAGTGGTGCACTGTGGGATAGCTCCCGGAGCTACTAAGTTCGATTTGCATCCACACCTAGCCTAATTCGACATAGCCATGTCGAATTTAGCGCTACTCCCCTCGTCGGGGAGGAGTACCGAATTCGAACTAAAGAGCCCTCTATGTCGAATTAAATGGCTTCCTGGTGTGGACGGGTGCACGGTTAATTCGAATTAACGCTGCTAAATTCGAATTAAAGTCCTAGTGTAGACCAGGCCAAAGTGAAATAGCTTGAATCAGAAAGACAGACAGGTACCCACATCTGAATATCCCATAGCTCGGTGGATAGAGCACTCTCCTGAGAAGTGGGAGACGCCTTCACATTCTTTCTTCCCATCAGACAGAAGGGGGAAATAAATCCATGTCTCCCAGATCCAGGGTGAGTGCTCTAACTATTGGGCTAAAACTTATAAGATGAGAGATGGTACCACTGCCTCCGCCTCTGGCATTTCTTGCAAAAAAATAACTTAGATGCCTTGTTCCAGGAGAGGGCTCATGGCTGGATCTCAAGCAGAAGTAGACACCTCCCTCCAGCCTGCACTTATGCAGCAAATTCCCTGAGGGGGTGGGGCTTAGAACAGACCTCTGATTGGGCAGCTTAAACGGGAAGCCATCTAGCATACTAGCTTTTGTGGATGCCATTCTTAAGCACATATTTCTCTCTATACAATGTATAGGTAGCCTGGACTCAGGCTTTGTGGATTCCAGTGATTTTTCTAGGCACCTAAAAGTTAGGTAGTGTGATGCTGAGCATTAAAACACCTAAATCTCTTTGTGAATCTAGACTTTAGAGGCAGACTGGAGAGAACAACCTAGTGAACATATCACCTCCTGGTTCACTGAGTAGGAAAATGCTACACTACACAAACCCTTAAAGTATAGTTCCATTCTGAAAAGTGGATCATCAGATTTTCTCCCTGTGTGTGTTCAGAATGATATTTGTGGACTAGCGTGAGAAAAATAAGTTTTTATTGCTTTTTAGTCCTTTTAGCCCTACAGAATCAAAACAACGAAGGTGAGCAAGGTAGAATCTGTTCCTTGTTCATAAACAGTTCTGTTGATGCACAAGTTCTAGTCAGTTACACATGAGCAAACCCATTGACAGCAATAGTTTTCCACAGATGTCACTAAGGGCTTAATTTGGCTTACAGATATTTATTCCTGGTGATTATACACAAGAAGAAAAGAAACAAGTTTGACTTTCAAGATCCCAAGTTGACACTGGAGCTAGAACAAGCATCATTTTACTTGTAAATTGATTCACATTTGAGTCATTGAGATAGAAGGGACATGGAATTCTAGAATGCCTTGTTAATGAAATCACTTTTTAGAGTAGCACTGCACTTCACAGAAATATTAAATCCCATGTAATTTAACTTGAACACCATTGGCAGTATATACAAATACCTACTAACTATAATGATTTCAAAAGTCAGTCTACAATGCTGCCTTGGATGACAAAGAGTAAATAAGTATTGAGATGGAAAGAGTGAGTTCCAGTAGGAATTTTTATCTACCAAAGTCTGCACCCCAATCAAATAAATCTACTGAAGTCAATGGAAAGACTCCCACTGAAATCAATAGGCTTAGAATCAGGTCTGTAACGAAGGATATTAGGTGGACTACCCACAGCCAAAGAACTGCAGTCAAGACATGAAAAAACAAAGCTTAATCAGTGTAATGCTTTTTGAATTTAAAAAAAATAATGGCATTGCTTTTCAAAGTGGGAGAGTAAATATTCATAAATAGCTGAAGTGCGAATTACAGAATGTCAATTCGCAGTGTAACATGCTATACTTTCCTAATAATGAATGTGATTTTACTCTTGTTCTATTCAGATTTGGGCCCTGTTGCTGCAATGAGCTCTACGCAGTCCGTCCCCTCTGCTCACACGGTACTCACTAGCAGGGCCGGCTCCAGGGGTTTTGCCGCCCCAAGCAGCTTAAAAAAAAAAAAAGCCGCGATCGCGATCTGTGGCAATTCAGCGGGAGGTCCTTCGCTCCGACCGGAGGTGAGGGACCCTCCGCCGAATTGCCGCCGAATACTTGAACGTGCCGCCCCCCTCCGGAGTGGCCGCCCCAAGCACCTGTTTGCTAAGCTGGTGCCTGGAGCCGGCCCTGCTCACTAGGATCTAAATCTTAAGCAGTAATAATCATCAGCCCTTGTAGTCATTAAAAATTATAAAACTTGGCAGTTCATAGCACTTACATACTATAGCGATGTGTTGTAATAAAAAACAACACCCTGAAATAGACAGCTAAATAGGATGTTTTTCATCCACAATTTCAAAGCACGTTACAAAGTGAGTAAGCATTATTATCTCCGTTTTATGGCTAAATTGGTTCCCAAGTGAACTTCCCAATAAAGGAGAGTGTACTACAATTACTTTTTGGTACCCTTTTTCAACAGTTGTATGGTAATCTTTGTTTGCAAGTAATTGGTTTCTATAATAACTACTACATTTTATTATTAAAGTGCATGTAGTCCTTGTGAATGGAGACAATTTATTTCAGTCTTTATTTTCGGGACATATATAATCCGGAAAGCAGTCACTAAAGTTTTCTTACACCATAGCAGCTACATACTTCCCCTCTGAGCTAGAGGGACCACTTTTGAGGCAAGAGAGCAGTGCAGCCTTTATGTCAATTCAGTCCTGAATTTCTCTGCGGAGATGGACAACTATTCATAATTATTTTGACTATAAGGTCTTTGGGGCAGGGGACCATCTTTTTGTTCTGTGTTTGTATAAAACTTATCACAATGGGTCCTGGTCCCACTGAGACTCCTACATGTTACTATTACTAATAATATGGTACCACCCAAAGGCCCCAGTCACATTTGGATCCCTTTGTACTAGATCCAATATTTACAAATAGGTAGATGTGATCCTTGCCAAAGAGAAAGACAGAGCAAGTGACCCTAACAAACAAGAGGAAAGACAGAGTTAGTGGGAACCATGAAGTGTTATTGGGAGGGGTTAATATCTAGACATCTGCCCACAAGAAACTAGACTGAGACTGCTAATTTATTTTATGTCCATCTCTGACCAACTATGCAATGAGTGATGAATTTGAACAAATACATTACAGATGAAAGACTCTGCACCCTCCTTGCTAATCCCCTGAGTCATCCAATCCTGTATAAACCTATTCTTTAGGTAAAACCCTTCTTAAGAGAAGGATCACTGGCCAGATATGAGAGATTACGTGTTGAATTTGTCAAGATTATTCTGTTGACCTTTGATGGCAGTACTTAAAATGTTAAATTAGTATGGTCTTCAGCTGGAAAACAGCTTTATGAGCAATAGGTAAATGTATCCATGAGGAATAGATGAGGCTTTTCTTAGTTGTAGTTGCAATTGCCAGTAATGTTAAACTGACAGAGTGTTGCAGAATCAAAAGGACAACAAATTAATCCACTAATTTTAATGGATTCCCATTAACCTACATTCTTATATCCTGGCTACATTTAGTGCACGGTTTCTTTAGACAATGTCAAAGGAGGCTCTTATGAATGCACTGAGGTGCTGCTTAAGACTTTTATAATTGAGTGGGTGCCATAGGTGACCAATTTTTCCAGAGGCATTCTTTTTAAACAACTTTTAATTTCTGTTGCTGGGAACTGGATGGCTTAAGAATTTGTAATGAAATAAAGACTCTTTCACTTCTAAATCACCACCCAGCCCCGATCAGTGGTGAATGAAATTGTTGTTACATATCTGGTATCTATTTGATAGCGCACCTGAAATTAGTTTGGCCTTCTCTGTGTAGTTCCCAGACGACACATTTGTCCATCCCAAAAATCTCAACCACAACTGGCACTAATCAAGTACCCTGTCTTGTAATCTCAGCAAAGTGTCCAATGACTTTGAGGGCCAAATCCAAAGACAATTGAAACCAATGGAAGGATTATCCTTAAATTCAACAGGTTTTGTTTCAGGCCATGAATGTGTGTGAAGACTGAACTCTCCTATCATTCATAAAGATCGTCCTTTCAAGTCAGGTTATAGGCACTCTTGGCCTGATTCATCAGTGGCTTGCACCTTTTGTAGTTATTTAAATCAGTGCAAAGTGAGGGTAAATTGCTACCAAATCTGAACTGAAACATTTCATGCCCACTTTGCACTATTGTAAAATAACTACACAAGGCACAGGGCAATGGCAAATCAACCTTACTGTCAAGTTTTATGGGGAAGCCTGTGCCATTAATCAGGCATTACCTGCTAATCAGGAACCTTTCATTATGATTAATTTGCTTATTTATTCTAAAAAATCCCCTCTTTCTAGCAGTTTCATATAGTTCTTTACTTATTAAAGGACAAAATGAAATGTCAGGAAATTTCAAAAACTTCTTGTGACATTTCTCTAAAAGAACGCTATAAAAATAAGCCTAAGAATTTCCCTACATTGCTGTGATATGTAAAGCACAGGGATGAAAATGTGGGCCCACTGAAATCACCCAAGTACAAAGTTTAAGCAATCCATGTGTAAGTTTGCACTATTGCTTATTCATTGTCAGTGATATTATTCAATTTCATGCGCATTAAGTTACTCATTAATCAAATAATTAGATGCATTATCACCACTCTATTTCCCCAGGTTATAAAAATAAGCCTTATTAAATACATCTCACGCACATCCCCTCAATGTTAAATGTTCTTATTATAATATAGAATGAGAGAACCATACTGTGTAAATCCAGAATACAGTAACTCCACCGACTTAAATCAAGCTATTTTAGATTTACACTGGTGGATTTGAGTAACTCGACTGCAATCCATGGAGTTTACCCTTCCCTAAATATGCACTTAGCTATAATTGAGTGTAGAATTTGGCTCCAAATGTACATATGTTTAGAGAGAATGCTATATTCTATAAAATACTCCAATTAGAAAATAACTCTTGTATGTAATTATTCCACTTTGTGCCATCATACACATTGCTAAGACTTCAAACAAATAACTGTCCTCTTACGTAAGTGACCCAAGTGTCACTATAACCTGCTGACCAATGCGTGGTACATGTTTCCCTGTGTGCTTGATCCACAGAGGATGAATGTTGTACAGTCACCAGTTACAGTGTCTGGCTCTTTAACCCAAGTTATGGAGGCTAATGCTCTTAGTTCTGGAAGTCTCACGAGTGTCAGCAAAGATGGTAGTTGACACAACATAAAGGATTTTTTCAAATTACGTATGTATAGCCTCATATCTCAAATTATAATTTAGCCTCTAAGGATCTGCCC
The DNA here is from genome assembly GCF_020497125.1 of Mauremys mutica. Lineage (NCBI taxonomy): Eukaryota > Metazoa > Chordata > Testudines > Geoemydidae > Mauremys > Mauremys mutica. The sequence goes on from NC_059072.1 coordinate 197,436,980, forward strand.
AATCTCTCCCTGACTCTGTGTCTGCTGGATGTGTCTGTGTCTGCTGTGTCCTCAATGCACCCAGCATGCACAGCCACAGCAGGTGCTCACTTTTCCAGTGAGGTACTATTCACACAGACACAGCCATCTAATGCTGTCTTATATTGCTTCCTAAACCTGCTCCATTCAAATGATATATGGCATTAAGGTACTTGTGAAAGACATGGTGAGATGCACTGAGCATGCTCAGTTTTCACTGATGGCTTAAAACCAGGGATAGGATTTTGCCCAGCTGACTGATCTAATTTAGCTAGAGGAACCATTTTAAAGGAGCCATGTGACCAGAAAAAGAAGTCTTCCTGGTTAACTGTCTCTTTAAGTTCAGTGAGAGAGAAGGGGATCATGGATCTGAACATCTCTTCCCTGTGCTCCCAAGCCCAGATAGTGATCTAGAAGAAAAGAGCCACACTTAATCATGGGAATTCCTCCAATACAGGGGCGGCTCTATGTTTTTTGCTGCCCCAAGCACGGCAATCAGGTGGCCTGCGGGTGGATTTGGCGGCGTGGGACCGGCGGACCTCCTGCAGGCATGCCGCCAAAGGCTGCCTGACTGCTGTCCTCATGGCATCCGGCAGGCCACCCTCTGCGGCTTGCTGCCCCAGGCACGCACTTGCTGTGCTGGTGCCTGGAGCTGCCCCTGCTCCAATAGGAGTGGGAGTAGCGCCAAAGATACTTAAGTTGTGCCATTGTGCGTGGGCCGAGGGATCTGCTGGCGCTGCTTCCTGCAGCCCCCATTGGCCTTGAGCGGCGAACCGCAGCCAGTGGGAGCCGCGATCGGCCGAACCTGCGGACGCGGCAAGTAAACAAATTGGCCTGGCCCGCCAGGGGGCTTACCCTGGCAAGCCACGTGACAAAGGTTGACGATCCCTGGTGTAGACAATTCCTACAGCAAAAGAAAGGGGGGGTTTCTGCCAATGTTGTTGTTCCACCTCTCAGAGAGGCTGTAACTAGGTTAGCAGAAAAATTCTTTCATCGACCTACTTGAGTCTACACTGAGGTTTAGGTCAACCTAATTCTGGTGCTCAGGTTGCAGAATTGTTCACAACCCTGAGGGACATAGCTAGGTCAGTCTAATTTTTAAGTGTATACCAGGTCTTAGACAAGTGGGACCAGGCTTCCACCTACCAACCAGTGACTGGGGGATGAGTACTGAAATGGTAGAGTTTTTAATCTTAAAAATAATGAAAAGGCCTGAGTTCCATTCTCCTTCTCTCCCAACCTCCTTTCCTACTAGAGCCATACCAGGGGTGGGGGTTGAAGTAATGCCTGCAGGCTGTTCTCCCCTCTCACACCTACTCCCCCAAGAAGATGTGTCCTAGGATAGTGAGCAGCATTAAGGAGAAGCTGTGGAGCTCATTTTATATGATCTCCCATTCTGCTATGCACAGAGCAGGATTTTGTCCTTGCACCATGCAACAACCAGGCTTCTGAGTTGGCTGATGGGCTGTGAAGCTGCCATGCTATATGTGGCTTACTGGGTCCTGTGCAATCATGAAGTCTGGATAAATTGTGAGCTGGTTAAGGCCCCTAATACTTAGAGATACTTTAGCCAAGAAAGGTTCTTTAAAATGTCATACATTACTTATTTTAATGAAATATCTTTTCATATTTATCATAGTAGTTAGAGTGCTTACTACTGTGGCACACAGTTTTAGCATTTCTATAAGAACTGAATTAGTTATTTTGCTGCTATGACCACCACGTAGCTGAAGTGACTCTAGAAATCTTCATAAAACATTTTCTGGGTATCCAAAATCTTATTAAAAATACAAGCACATTCCATAAACAATGTAATAACAAAAAAAGTGTGGGAAAAGAGAGCATTTAAAATGAGTACCTACAAAATCAGTCAGAGTTTGTCTAGCAGTAAAATCTACATCACTATGCTTAAGTCAAAAGAGTAAATTGCAAGTTAATGTTAAAGACTTAACCTTAGCAGGTAAGGCATGACACACAAAAAGAGGCTATTATACCATGTATATCTAACCTCTTGCATATCTCAGGACACAGAACTTTCCCAAAATTATTCCTGCTATATTTAACTTTAGAAGAGTTGGCCAGTAAGTAGGGTTGGTCAAAAAATAAAATTCTGAAAAAATTCAAAATTTGTAAGTTGTTTCCATTTCTCTGGGTTCAAAATTAAACCCAATTTTTATATTTTAAACACATTTTCTCAAATGTTGACATTATTTTAGTAAGTGAAAATTTTTATAACTCTTTCAATAACTTTTTTGATTAAAATGTCTAATTTTTTTAAAAAGTCAACCATTAAAAAAAAGGATGATTTTTTATTAATTAACCTTTTTGTTTAAAAATTTCACTCAATTCTATTAAGGAATACTGAGCTCTTTAGTATTTATATATCTACAAAATCAAACTTTCCTTACCCAAACACAGTCCTCTTTTCATAAAGCCCAGTGCATACTTTTAATTTATTTTACATAGACATTAAAGATTTCATGTTTCTTTTAGTCAAATAATTTACCTGGATGTCCCTGGCCAAAATTGCAACTCCCTCAATATTATGTCAGTCTTTGTGAACTTTGCCAAAACCACATGGAGTTTAGAATCACCCTGGGAACATAGCCATGGTAGAAGAATTTGTAAACCTGCTCAAGTTCAGGAAGATTACACACTCTGTTAGCAGAATTTATAGAATCTTTGTCAGCAGAGTCACACAGGGCTTGCATGTTTGTATACTTCATCAGCCAAATCACTGGTTTAAAGAGAATTAGACCGAGATTTTCAAAGGAGGTTAGGTGCTATTGGAAAATGCCACACTATAGACGCAGATGGTGCGCTGTGTTTAGTTTGTAAGTTCTATCAGTTCAAAATTTAAGAAAACATGAAACTGTGGAGCACATAAGCTCAGTCAACTGAATTGCTTGGTTCAAGATGATCCCAAAATCTGTTGACGAAGTTGGTAAAATCTGTAAGCACCATCAGCCAAATTGCTCCAGTTCCAGGAGGTTACAAACTCTTTTGGAGGAGTATTAGAGATAAATATTATGTTGTCTTGTAGTTCATTGACTAACATTAATCATCTTTCCTCCACATCTAGAATTACAACAAAGTATCATCTTCTCATCAGAAGAAAATATAATGCTCTGTATAGGGGGACTGACCCTTCAGAGTTCCAGTTGGAAATTATATCTAGTCAGCAGCTCTCTCTCCCTCTTTTGCTCTGGAGAAAATTCCAAGCAGCTACAGAAAAGGTGCAGGCCACTAGCAGGGGTTAAAGAGTTACAGTTGTTTTCCACTCTTCTTAGACTTTGGGTCCGAGAAGGGACAGCTGTGATTCTGACCAGTCAGTCAGAACAGCTAGACCTTGTTAGGCTAGTGAGGGACTATAAAAAGGCTCTTCAAAGCAGGTACCATATTAAAAAAAATGAGCCCCAGGGATCAGACTACTCAGAGGGGAATGGGTGTCAGAGTTTGTTTGAATTAATTTATTGATTTTCCTATTTGTTTATAGTGTGATTGCTAACTATACAAGGGAGAAGTATGCCTCAACTATATTTTATTTGAGTCATAAAATAAGCTAAAGGTATTTAGTCCACTCTAGGAAAGGGAATTCTGTTTTTTGTTTGTTTGTTTGTTTTTTAAAGGGAGTGTGGGGTAAATAAACTACCCCTTCCTGCATGGAGCCTCAGTTTGTACTTACTTATCCAATGGGCCTAGCTGTACTATATATTCACACATTTCTGCACTTACATGTTTTAAGGGCTTTATTTCTGATGTATCTATTCAGTTAAAGGCCATTTCCAGCCATAAAACAACCTGTGATTCAGTCAGACTCCTGATCCTGCACTCAGAACCATGCAGGAGCACCATGCACCTGTCTGGGGACTCAATGTAGTCAACAGCCACCACTTTGCAGCATAGCTGCAATGGTGGTAGGGGAGACAAATGCTTGTCTTCTTATGTTCAGGCTGGCTGGGGAAGGAAAGTTAATTTCAAAGGAACAGAGCTCTGTTCCATAGGTGCCACTCCCAATAGAGAGAGAAAAGGTCCATCTGTGACAGGGAGAATCCACTCTCTTGGGGACATGGAGCCCTTGATACTGGGTGGCACACACAGGTCTCTGACATGGGGGAGAGGAGAGAGACTTCTCAGAGCCTCAGGGAGGGACAGGATACAGGCCTACCATTGTGGGGACACGGACACACACACACGTGTCTGTATTTTTGCTTTATAAAAACTTTCTTATGTACAAGCTCTTTCATTACATTGGTCAGTGGATGCAAACATGGGCTTTAAACGTATATTGCAGCATACTGGGGAGGAGGTGAAGGGGCTGAGTGTCTAGTCAAGTAGCTCTTTGTCCACCCAATATTTGGGTCAAAATTCATCCGCTGCATTGCAGTAGCAGAGCCTTGGTTTGTACATAGATGAATTTAATGTGACATGTTATGATGATGATGATGTTTTTAAATATTGTTTGAAAGACTGGTGATTCATAATTCATGTGCCCCCTGTAGCCCATTACCCTTTTAACAACACCCTACCTTAGGGTGACCAGATGTCCCGATTTTATAGGGACAGTCCCGATTTTTGGGTCTTTTTCTTATATAGGCTCCTATTACCCCCCACCGCCTGTCCCGATTTTTCACACTTGCTGTCTGGTCACCCTACCCTACCTCCACCTCTCCATCATCCATCCACAAATATCCAGGCATCTTCCAGTATGAGCTACCAAGTCTCAACTGTCTTATTGTAAGGATAATAAAAAGCTAAAACATTGTAGATATTGGGATTACTCCCATAGTGAGTTACGTGATTTTTGGCTTTGGTTTCTGCTCTTATGGGAAATCTTATATGCCTTAAATGAGATTTATATATTTCCTATAAAATTCTATGGCACGGTTTAAATATCTCTAGAGGGAAGATATTGTTCTCTATTAAGTTTTATAGGTTTTCAGAATAATTTCTGTAAGACTTGTTTAATTTATTCATTTCATCCCTATAAAGTTAAATAGGACTTTCCAATAAGGCTACTGAGAATATCAAACACCATGCTTTAGGTACAGATCTACCCTGCAGCATAAGTTGACAACCTGAATATAGATCCCCATCTCTGCTTCAACTGCCTTTTGATGGGAGGAAGTCTCAATGTTTTGCTGCTGCTTCTTTCATCTGCATTTCATAACAAGACTGTCTCATAACCACCATTCATTCTTTCTTCTTCTACAAAAGCTTCAAAATCCACTTCTTATTTTGTCATCACAGCCAAAACTTTGGTTCACACCATGGTTATCTCTCCTTTGACTACAGTAGCCACATCCTCTCTGACCTCTGATCGTTTCCCTCTCCAATCCATTCAACATGCTGTGCTGCTTCCTTCCCCAAAGCTCTGACCCAAGGCACAGCCCTACTCAGTTCCCTGTTTCTTTCCACAGTCCACTTCAGGCTCTTTGTCTTCACTTTAAATTCTTTGCAGAGCATCTTTCCTATCACTTGTCTCCCCCCTGCACTCTATGCCACTTTAGCCCACCGTAGTGCACCCTTTGGCTCCTCTTGTTTTTTTGACTCAGTGGTTATTTTTTCATAAACAATTTACTATGCTTGAAGTACTCCCCACCTCCACCAGTGAGCCAGGTAACTTTAGTCCCTTCCTTCATGTCCCTTGGGACTGACTTCATTTGTTTAGCCTTCCACTGCAAAGCTCATTCCTTTGCCATATGTTCCTGCTCTTCAGAACTACCAACCTGTGTGCCAAAAAATAAATCATATTGCATGACTTCCTGGAGCTCCTCTTCAGGTTTGCAGCTTCATTATGTCTGATGTAAGCTCCCAACCTGTAAGCCAATGTGCACGGCCTGTGTGGTGCCTCACTGAAGTCACTGTGTGTCTGCATGGGCACAGGGGTCTGCCCGAGCTGATCAGTTTTCAGGACTGGGATCTTAGGCCCCATTGGTGCCTAAGATTTACACACCTACTTCACTTTATGCACTGAGTAGTCCCTTTGAAGTAAACGCACTACATAAATTTAAGCAGGTGCATATATCTTTAAGGCAATGGGGCTTTAGATTGTAATCTCCTTGGGACAGGAATCTTTAGTGTTTATTCCTGTTTGTATCTGTGGTGCTGTAGAAATACCTAGATTTTTTTTTAAATTTATTGTTATGTACTATGGTGCCATTTTCTTTGCCTCTTCTCCAGCTCAGAGCTGAAATTTGGCAAGTTGGAGCCAGTGGGCCAAATTCTACCCCCTTACAGTGGTGCAAATCCAGAGTTGTTATGTTGTCTTCAGTGGAATTACTGCAGACTCATCCCGGTGTAACTCAGTTTAATTTGACCCAATAGGTTTTATGGCGAGAATGACTTGATTTGAGCAAGTCAATGTGCATTTGGAAAATGATCCTTACATTTAGACATAAGGTTAAAAAAATTGAAACAGGACATATTAAAAAAAATGAAACATTCCTTTCACGCCAGCAGAATCCAAAGTTGTAACTACAATTGCAAATCATCTTCACGGGTACAACCCAAATTCTCATCAGAAACATAGCACTGCACGGCTCTGAAGTGCTGTAAAACTCAACTGAGCTCATATGAGTTGCTCTGTACCAACTGTCTCTGATAACAGATCTACAGCTTAATCCACATGAATGCAGTTTTATTGTTTCCCAGCAAATGAAAACCAAATGGCATTATATCTTTGAGAATGAGAAATGAGCATTATTGGTGGGTTTTTTTCCTCTTACCTGTTTAAGGATTTCTGCTGCTGTTTCATGTGAGCAATCAAATATCACATAGAACTCCTTGCCTTTCTTCATCTCCTTGAGTAAAGGCCTGGCATCTTTATTCCCAGAGGGCAACTGACGGATTTTGATTTTAATGTTATATCTAGAAGGGGCTTTGATGAGCTCTTGCAGGCGAATTAGACCTAGAAAATGACAACCAATCATACAGTTGACTGTTCTGTGAAATGAGTATTTATTGCCACTTACTCAATCTCTTATCATTCCCAATATATTTCAAGCTGCCACCTATCTAAAGGTTAAGCTATTAACTTTTCATTTGTCATCTTTCTTGCTGGTGTGGTTTATGCAGCTGTTTACCCTTTGTGGCATATTTACTTTGGAAAAATAAACACTACAAATAGGTTTGAATTTTTCTAAGATGTAATTTCTTTCTCCCCAGCCTCTAATCATAAACATCACTGTTAAACAAAGCAAACCTGGAACTGTGTAAACCTCTTGTAAATGTTCCTTTATAACTTCAAAAGTGAGCAAATAATAAAACAAGTTCTGGCAATAAGCATATCCACCATAGTTCACTTACAATCCAGTAGATTAGGATGAGTGGCATTTACCAATATTTATTTATTATTTATAGGCATTTCGGTGGTGCTTATCACTCTAGTGCCAGAGTACCTTGCAATACCTTTGAAGTAGGAAATTATCATTCATTATATTTTTTGGAGAAAGTGAGGCATAGTGAAGTTAAGTGTCTTGTATAACATCACACAGGAAGAGTGATGCAGTGAGTATCTCCTGACACCCAGTTCTGTGCCTTAATCACAAAACCATCCTGCTTCTCATGCTATTAGACACACCTAGCTTGATTTCCAGTGGCTTAAAAACTCAGATCTTTTGATTTAGGACCAGACCTTCAGTTGGGTGTAAATCTGTACAGTTTAAGTGAAGCCAGCAGGACTATGCTGATTCACCACAGTTGAGGATCTGGCCCCAACTATCTAAATACAGTACGCTGCTTACTAATAGGGCTGTCAAGTGATTAAAAAAAATTAATCATGATTAATCATGCTGTTAAACAATAATAGAATACCACTTATTGAAATATTTTAGGATATTTTCTACATTTTCAAATATATTGATTTCAATTACAACACAGAATACAAAGTGTACAGAGCTAACTTTATATTTATTTTTATTACAAATATTTGCATTGTAAAAAAAAAGTTCAGTTCATTTAATACAAGTACTGTAGTGCTATCTCTTCATCATAAAAGTTGAACTTACAAATGTAGAATTATGTACAAAAATGCATTTGAAAAAAAACTATGCAAAACTTTAGAGCCTAGAAATCCACTCAGTGCTACTTCTTGTTCAGCCAATTGCTCAGAAAAGTAAGATTGTTTACATTTGCAGGAGATAATGCTGCCTGCTTCTTGTTTACGTCACCTGAAAGTGAGAACAGGGATTCGCATGGCACTGTTGTAGCCGGCGTCGCAAGATATTTACCTGGCAGATGCACTAAAGATTCATATGTCCTTTCATGTTTCAGCCACCATTCCAGAGGACATGGGTCCATGTTGATAACAGGTTCTGCTCGAAAACAGTCCAAAGCAGAGCGGACCGACACGTGTTCATTTTTATTAACTGAGTCAGATGCTACCAGCAGAAGGTTGATTTTCTTTTTTGGTGGTTTGAGTTCTGCAGTTTCTGCATCAGAGTGTTGCTCTTTTAAGACTTCTGAAAGCATGCTCCACACCTCATCCCTCTCAGATTTTGGAAGGCACTTCAGATTTTTAAACCTTGGGTCGAGTACTGTAGCTATCTTTAGAAATCTCACCTTGGTATCTTCTTTGCGTTTTGTTAAATTTGTAGTGAAAGTGTTTTTAACATGAGCATGTATCTGGCATGTAAATACCTTGCAACACCGGCTACAAAAGTGCCATGCAAACGCCTTTTCTCACTTTCAGGTGACATTGTAAATAAGAAGTGGGCAGCATTATCTCCTGTAAATGTAAACAAACTTGTTTGTCTTAACAATTTGCTGAACAACAAGTTGGACTGAGTAGGCTTGTAGGCTGTAAAGTTTTACATTGTTTTGTTTTTGAGTTCAGTTTTGTAAAAAAAAATCTACATTTGTAAGTTGCATTTTAACAATAAAGAGATTGCACTACAATATTTGTATTTTTCAATTTATCTCATACTATTTCTTCTGCTTATCATTTTTACAGTGCAGATATTTGTAATCAAAAATAATATAAAGTACACTTTGCATTTTGTGTTGTAAGTGAAATCAATATATTTAAAAATGTAGAAAAACATCCAAAAATATATAATGAATTTCAAGTGGTATTCTATTGTTTAACAGTGCGATTAAAACTGTGATTAATCACAATTAATTTTTTTGAGTTAATCATGTGAGTTAACTGCGATTAATCAACAGCCCTAATTACTAACCATCTAGCTCAGTAGAGGTCCCTGCTCTTCAAAGAACTCTTGAAGAGTTTTTTAAGTGTGTCATTGTTTTCTCTTTCTAATTATGCATGAACCTAAATTTCCCACAAAAACCGTATGATGTACTTCTGCTGAGTGAAAGTAAAAGGGATCCGTGAGAGGGTGAGCTCTCCACACTGGCCCTCAGGGCTGGTAGTTGGGGCATGGGAGAGGGTTTGGGGTGTGGGCTCTGGAAGGGAGTTTGGGTGTGGAAGAGGGCTCAAGGCTGGGGGCACAGAAGGGGGGTGTGGGGTACGGGCTTTGGGAGGGGGCTCAGGGCTGGGGGTGTGGGCTGCGGGCTGCGCTTACCTCGGGTGGCTCCCTGCAAGCGGCGGCATATTTCTCCAGCTCCTAGGGAGAAGTGCAGCCACGCGGCTCTGCACGCTGCCTCTGTCCGCAAGTACCATCCCCACGGCTCCCATTGGCTGGCCACTCGGGGCAGGGGTAGCGTGTGGAGCCCCCATAGCTACTCCTTTGCCTAGGAGCTGAGGGAGATGCCGCTGCTTCCGGGGAGCTGCATGGAGCCATGTAGGGAGCCTGCCAGCCCCGGCCAACCAGACTTTTAATGGCCCGGTCAGTGGTGCTGACCGGAGCCGCCAGGGTACCTTTTCAACCAGGTGTTCCAAGTGAAAAACGGACACCTGGCAACCCTAAATGTAACTGAAGCTGATGCTAGACCCACTTACCACAGGGTTTACACTGCACTGTGTTGATGGGAGACCCTCTCCTGCCGACTTTCCTTATGCTTTTCGGGGAGGTGGCATACACAAATCAGTGGGAGAGCGCTCTCCCATTGACATAGCGTGTCTTAACCAGACCCGCTAAATCAACAGCAGTGCCAATTTAGCCGGCAGTGTAGACATGCCCTGAGTGACCTAGCTGGAGGGCTAAGTCACAAAGGAGACACGGAGGGTCTGGGAGTGACAGTGGAACTGCAGACCAGAAGGAGAGACAGCATAGTTGTATGCAAACCATGGCAGGGGCTATCTACTTCAGAAGCTAATCCTCAGAGCAACCAGGAGAAGGCACCAGACCAGTGGTGAGTGGTGAACCTAGGATTGACACCTTTCCAATTGTGGGTAACCAGACCCCAGAGGACCCACATCTGAGGTTCTGTCTCAGCTTCGCCTCTTCCCTCTTGACCCACCACCAGATAAAATAATCTCAGACATCAGGGCTTGTCAAATGACACCCAGACACACAAGCTGAAACCTGAGTTATCTGGGTGAAAACGGGATGGGGGGCAACCCTAAGTCTCGGTGACAGAATAAACAGAATAAAAGCAAGAGATACCTACTAAGAAAAGCTAACGAATAGTAATTATGAAAATGAACCCCTCAGTGGCCAGTGTGAGGTGTATTTTATCTTGTAACAAAGGGGTAGCCGTGTTAGTCTGGCTCTGTAAAAAGTAACAAAGAGTCCCGTGGCACCTTATAGACTAACAGACGTATTGGAGCATGAGCTTTCGTGGGTGAATACCCTTGTGTTTGAACCTACTTGGCTGAATAATCCTCTAGTATAAGCGCTGTACTAATACAAGGCAAACTACAAGATAAAGCATTATTTTGTCCTCTGATGTTAACTGATGATAGCAACATTGCATGGTGTTGGCTTTCACTCAAGAACTCACTCTTACATTGGAACAAATGCCTTTTTCCCTGTTGTAGTGGTTCTGTGCTTTTCGGGTGTGTGTGTGTGGGGGGAGTTTAAGCATCAACAGTCAATATAACCATTATGAGTATTCAAATGGAAATCATTGTACACACGGTCAGAGACCACAGGCTGGCTTCCAGACAGGCTTCTAGATTCATTGTTATAAGAATAGAGCTCAGGCTTCTGAAACTTACCAACAAGCAGGGGAGTTTATGTAATTTGGCTGTAAACTTGTAGTTTGGCTGTCTCAAGAGTTCAAGTATTTTATTGCAAACTGTGATGCTTCAGCCACTGGGACCAAAATGATTTTAACAAAGAAAAATAGAGATTCATAAAAAAATCATTTCTGGTGCATCATACTAACAATAATATCCAAGCTCAATTATTGCTTTGTTTAAATGTGTTCTGTAGGAACAGGAATTATAATACAGTTATAGGTGAACTGTGGGAGCAAGAATGGGATTTGCTGGAGAAAATGACTCCATATTGCAGGGGTGAAGGAAAACAGCCCAGCTCCCTCAGAATGTACGGTGGGAAATATAGGGTCCTACTGATGTCTGTGGTCTTTCTAATGTAAAAGCAAAGTAAAAACCAGAACAAAAATGTATTTCATCCCTGACCTCCCCCACCCAGGTTTCTAGGAGCAGTAGCTAAGTATTCTGGGCCAACTGAAAGGACAAGGTGCAGCTGCAGGGGAACAAAGAAATTGAAGAAGCACTTATATCTGAAAGCAGCTACTATTTTAAGAACAGCTAAAACTCCACAAACAGTGACTGGAAGTAATCAATAGCAAAGAGAAATATCTTTAGAAAGAAAAGTGTGTGAGAGAAGTTACACTTTCTCCCTCCACCTCAAAACCTAGGACATCATCAAATTGTGATGGTATTCAATTCTTAACTTCAAAAATTGAAGTGTATTAGCTGGGCAAATGCAGCACTTAGAATTTCAGGCTCTGTCACTTTGGTGGTAATAGCTCAAAAGCTCAATCTGCATTTTGAAAATGTTAACAAATTAGCAATCCAGGCTGGTGGTGTTGGTGAAATGGAGACAGGGTCTGTGGTTCTATACCATATAAGAAATGATGGGTAAGGTGGGGGTAGGTGATGAATAGTGAAGGAAAAAAAGGTGAAATATGGTATATGCCTGATGTGGAGTCAGTGGAAGGATGCAAAGAGGGGGTAATATCATAGTCAAAGCAATTATCCAGAAAAATGATTTTTGCAGCAACATTTTGAATGGATTTAGGTAGGAAAGATATCGCTTGATAAGACCAGACAAGAAGAGGTTGCAGTAGTCAAGATATGAAATAATGAGGACCAAGAGGAGAATTTTAGCTATGTGGATGAAGAAAGTCCATATCTTAAAGATATTTTGTGTAATTCCTAGGGATGGAAATTATATTGTGAATAGTTGCATTCTTAATTTCTTTCATGGATTCATATAGTCATTTATCAGAACACTTGAGTAGTATTTTTTACCCCATGGCTATTTGAAATATAGTAGAACCTTTACTAAAAACTGGAGGAATTAACACAAAATAGGGTATTAATTCAAAAGTCAGCACAAATACTTCAGGAGTGTTGAGGAAGGAGGCTCTGTATCTTGCTCCTAAAATTCAATGAGAAGTTTGAGAGATGTTGATTGATGAACTCTGGAATTTGGCATTCGATTCATAAGATGGTGTTTGTATGTGTCTAGTTGACTAAAAGGACTAACTGATTTTTTTTTAAAATTAAAATTGTATTAGAATGTGAAAGAAGCAGATGCTATGCTGTAGTTACTGCTGAAGAGGCACTGTTTTTATAAACCATTGGAGTGCATAATTTTCTGAATAAATCACCTCTTGGTTGAAATTTCACACACTTGTTCTTTGACCACCTGGTTTATGGTTGTTTGAACACAGGAAAATTATCTAATTAGATTTAAACAGTAAAAAAAGAGAGAGAAAAGAGGAGATAAAGCTCATATAAAAACCTTTAGGCACCCTGACAATTAATTAATCTTAGAGCAATATAACAATGATCCCCCAGGAGAACTAGAAAATCATAGTGAGAGAAGGCAAACTCAACCCACTAGCAGCATATAAATTAGTAAATGGTAGCAATTTGATGGTATGTATCATGGTGTGGGTCTTCTTTCATTTACCTCGACCTCCAAAAATATTGAGTTATTTGACCTCAATCTTTTTCTAAATCAGATTTGTTTAAAAATTTCAAACATACTATAGCCTTATTCTTTATTGAGGAAATATGCGCTGATATTTTTTAAAAGAAAAAATAGAAGTAACAAAATAGTCTTTTATAAATATATGGGTGCTAATAAGGCAAATGCATGTTACAGTAGAGGTCTACTATAGACCACCAAATCAATAGGAGGAGTAGGTGAATGTGAGGTATTTCTAGAACAAATAACAGAACAAAAGAGCTGGTAGTAATGGGGGACTTTAACTACCTAGAGATCAACTATCCAGGCATCTGTTTGAAAAGTAAGTTGGCAAAACACAAAGTGTCTAAGTTCTTGGATGGTATGGGGGACAGCTTCTTGTTTCAGAAGGTGGAGGAAGTAGCTGGGGGAGAGCCATTTTAGACTTGATTCTGACTAACGGGGAAGAATTGGTTGCAAATCTGAAGACTGAAGGCAATTTGGGTGAAAGTGATCATGAAATGATAAAGGAAGGAGTGTGATCAACAGAGTAAAGGTAGTGGACTTCAAAAAAACAGATTTTCAAAACTGTATAAAACTGATAGGTAAGGTCCCATGGAAAGAAAATCTAGGGGAATAAGAGTTCAGGAGAGCTAGCAGTTTCTGAGAGACAATATTGCCAGCAGAACAGGAAACTATCCCGATGCAAAGGAAAGCTAGGAAGAAAAGTAAGAAGACAATATGACTCCATCAAGAGCTCTTTAATTACCTGAAAATCAAAAAGGAATGGTACAGAAAGTGGAAACATGGATAAATTGCTAAGGATGAGTACCAAATAATGACACAATCACGTAGGAACAAAATCAGAAAGGCTAAGACGCAAAATGAATTATACCTAATAGGGGAGATAAAAAGCATTATGAAGAGGTTCTTTAAATATATTAGGAACAAAAGAAAGATGAAGAAAAGTGCAGATCCACTACTTAGCAGGGAAGGAGAGCTGATAACAGAGGACATCAAAAATACTGAGCTGTTTAAATCCTATTTTCCTTCCTTCTTTACTAAAAAGATTAATAGTGACCAGATAATAAGGGGGGAAGGAATGCAAGCTGGAATAGGGAAAGAACAGATAGATATAAGTCAGCATGGCCTGATAAAATTCATCTTAAGGTACTTAAGGAACTAGCTGAAGCAATCTTAGAATTATTATCTTTGGGGAACTCCTAAAAGATGGATGAGGTCCCAGAGGACAGGTGAAGGGCAAACATAGAAACTTTCTTGAAAAAAGAGGACCTGGGGAATTATAGATCAGTCAGCCTAACTTCAATACCTGGAAAGATACTGGAAACAATATTATTAAACAATCACTTTGTAAATATCTGGAGGATAATAGGGTTATAAAGAATAGCCAACATGGATTTGTCAAGAACAAATCATTCCAGACTGACTTAATTTCCTCAGGGTGACTGGCCTACGGGATGGGGGGAAGCTGTAGATATATCTTGATTTTAGAAAGGCTTTTGACACAATCCTACATGACGTTCTCATAAGCAAACTAAGGAACTGCAAGTCTAGATGAAATGACTACAAGATAGGTACATAACTGGTTGAAAGACCATACTCAAAGAATAGTTATCAATGGTTTGCTGTCAAACTGGAAGGGCATATCTAGTGGGGTCCCAGAGAGGTCTGTCCTGGGTCCAGTACTATTAAATATTTTCATTAATAACTCATAAAATGGAGTGGAGAGTATGACTATAAAATTTGCAAATGACACCAAACTCGGAGGGATTACTAGTGCTTTCAAATTCAAAATAACCTTGAGAAATTAGAGAACTGGTGTGAATTCAATAAGATGAAATTCAATAAAAACTACAAAGTAATATACTTAAGAAGGAAAAAATCAATTGCACAACTATAAAATGGGCAAAAGCTGGCTAGGCAGCCATATTTCAGAGAAGGATCTACGGTTTAAAATGGATCACAAATATGAGACAACAATATGATTCAGTTGCTAAAAAGGCTAGTTCTGGGTGCCACACTTTAAGAATGAGATGGACAAATTGAAGAGTCACAGGACAACGACAAAAAACATAAAAGGTTTAGAAAACCTGACCTGTGAGGAAAGGTTAAAAAAACTGGACAGCTTTACTTTTGAGGAAAAGAAGGCTGAGACACCTCATAACAGTCTTCAGATATGTTAAGGGCTGCTCTAAAGAGGACTGTGATCGATTGTTCTCCATGTCCACTGAAGGTAGGACAAGAAGTAATGGGCCTAATCTGCAGCAAGGGAGACTTAAGGATAATTAGGCACCAGACTAGGCTTCCAAGGAGGTTGGGGAATTCTGTCATTGGAGATTTTTAGTAGGTATTATACCCAACAGGAGGTAATTCTGTTTTGGACCTTATGACAGATAAAGATGAATTCATCACTAGATTGGAAGTTGATTGTTGCCTTGGGGCCTGATTACATTCAGTAAGGGTGAACAAAGGACAGTCTCAACCACTAATATATATATATGCTTCAAAAGGGCTAATTTCCCAAAGGTGAGGAAAATTACACAAAATTGATTGAGAGGATAAATTTAGACAGAAAAATGTGAATGAATATTGGGAGCTCTTTAAGAAGGTTTTACATGACCAAAGAGCCCAGTTTCTCAATCAAGAAAGAGGACAACTTTGGCTAGCAGCCCATTGTGTTTCAGTGGCAAAGTGAAGCCAGAAATTAGAACTAAAAAAGCAATATATAACAAATGGGAAATGAGAAAATAGATAGCAATCACTAAATTAGGAGTTATGACATGCAGAAAGTTGATCAGGAAAGCTAAGGATGTCAAGGGAAAGTCTGTGACAGGCAGGATTAAGGACAATAAGCAGTTTTAAAATTTATATTAGGAAAAAAGAAATCCTCGAAGTGGATAGGCCCATTATTAGATGGAGATGGTAAAATTGTTGATGATGATGTAGAAGAAGCAAAGTTTTCAATAAATACTTTTGTTCTATACTTGGAAAGAAGCAGAATGGTCTACTCATATCACATTATGAAGATTAAGTACTTTCCAATCTATTAGGAATTGAGGAGGATGATAGATAACATCTACTAGTGATCGCCATTTTAAAATCAGCTGGCCCAGATACCGTACATCCCAGAGCTCTAAAAAAGTTGGCTGAGGCAATCTCTGGCTTGCTGGTGTTAAATTTTAATAAATCTTGGGAAAGTGAGTGATTTCCAGAGTAGCCCTAATGTTGTGCCTGTATTCAAATTGGGCAAGCGGGATGACCTAGGTAACTATAGGCTGGTTAGCCTGGCATCAGTTCCAAGCAAAATAATGAAAAGGCTGATATAGGATTCAGCTGATAAAGAATTAAAGGATGAGACTATAATTAATGCCAGTAAACTTGGTTTTATGGAAAATAGGTCTTGTCAAACAGACCAGATTTCATTCTTTGAGGGAATTACAAGATTAGTTGATAAAGATAACTGTAGATATAATATACTTAGGCTTTTGTGAAGTGTTTGACTTAGTATCGCATGACTGATTAAGAAATTAGCACTGTACAATATGAATAGAGCATTTGCTGAATGGATAAAGAACTGGCTAACTGACATTTCAAAAAGTAGTTATGGTTGAGAAATCATCAACAAATGGTGGTGTTTCTAGTGGGGTTCTGCAGGGATCGGTACTAGGTCCAATCCGGAAGTAAATATAAAATCGCTGCTGATGTAATTTGTGAATGACACTAAGATTGGCAGAATGATAAATAATGATGAAGGTGGGGCAGTCATACAGAGCAATCTGGATTACTTGGTAACCTGGGCCTACACAAACAAATGCAAACAGAAATTATCTACTTTGATCTACTTACTGAACTAATATCTTTAAGGTCCAGTTTTATCTAAAACATGTCATGATTGATGCCTCAGACTAGGAGCCAGTTCCTCAGCTGGTGTAAAATAGCATAGCTCCACGGAAGAATATTTGAAGAGTTCTGACAAATAAATAATTGGAGAGACCATGTAGTAGAGCAATGGCTTGGGAGTCAGGAGACCTGGATTCTATTTCCAGGTCAGCCATTAAGCTGCATTAACAACAAGGAGTCCGGTGGCACCTTAAAGACTATCAGATTTATTTGGCATAAGCTTTCATGCGTAAAAAATCCTCACTTCTTCAGATGCATTAAGTGAAAATTACAGATGCAAGCATTATATAATGGCACATGAAGAGAAGGGAGTACCTCACAAGTGGAGAACCATTGTTGACAGGGCCAATTCAATCAGGGTGGATGTAGTCCGCTCCCAATAATAGATGAGGAGGTGTCAATTCCAGGAGAAGCAAAGCTGCTTTTGTAATGAGCCAGCCACTCCCAAATTAATGGTGTTAAATTTACAAATGAATTTTAGTTCTTCTGTTTCTCTTTGAAGTCTGTTTCTGAAGTATTTTTGTTCAAGAATAGTTACTCTTAAATCTGTTATAGAATGTCCAGGGAGGTTGAAGTGTTCGCCTACTGGCTTTTGTATGTTATCATTCCTGATGTCCGATTGGTGTCCATTTATTCTTTTGCATAGAGACTGCCCGGTTTGGCCAATGTACATGGCAGAGGGGCATCGCTGGCACATGATGGCATATATCATATTAGTAGACGTGCAGGCGACTGAGCCCTTGATGGTGTAGCTGATGTGATTGGGTCCTCTGATGGTGCCTGCATCTGTAATTTTCACTTCATGCACCTGAAGAAGTGAGGTTTTTTTACCCACAAAAACTTATGCCCAAATAAATCTGTTAGTCTTTTAGATGCCACCGGACTCCTTATTGTTTTTGTGGATACAGATTAACATGGCTATCTCCTGATACTATTAAGCCACATTGTGTTGCTGGGCAAATTACTTAATCACTGTGTCCCTTTGTTCCCCCTCCAACCCTTTGGCTGTCTTGTCCATTTGAAAGAATATAAGCGCTTCAGAGCAGGGACTTACTGTGTGTTTGTACAGTATCTAGCACAATACTAGGTGCAACTGTAATATAAGTAAGACTAAAAGTGCTCTTAATGTACACTTAATTCCTAAGAAAAAACGAGGTTTGCTGTTTTCCCGCAGGTTTAGTTTTTTCTTTTTATAGTGTAGTAATTTAAAAAAAAACCCAAGCCAAGCAGTATTATTCCCACTCAGAATCCAAATGTGGTGTCTTTTATTGATCATACTTGACTTGTTTGCTCTGCCGACTCCCATTTAATGTCATGATTGATTATTCATTTACATTGTAAATATCTCTGCAGATGAAATCTCTTTAACATTAATCATCTCTGGAATGTAAGTAAGCAACACTTAAATGTTTTTAATGCTAATTGGATAATATATTGCTAGATTGAAACATAAATTTACATTTATATATCCATAAATATATTTTGACATCTTGTCCTGTGAATCCAGCAAAACGCTGCTGAGCTACAATAACCTTACTGGGAATGAAAATGACCACTACAGTAAACCAGTCTGTTTTTCCCTCTTTGTGTACTCTTGACTACTTGATAAATTCTGTAAGTACACAGAGAGCAGAATACTCATGTTGATCTGCAATGTGATCTGAAATAAGAGTTTTGTCCTTTGTATTGCCACTGATAGTATAGAACTCAAGATAAAAGTATAGTTCTTAAAACTCCAGACGTGGTTAGCAAGGATTCTGTGTTCATGACATACATTTCATAATAGAAGTTATCAGTTTTGAGAATCCCATTTAAAGGCTTTGTGGTCGATAGTAAGATACTTGGATTGTACAGAATGAGGGTAGATAATCAAGTATCAAAGGATCTATTTAGACACCACCTGAATGCTTGTATAGAGGTATGAAAGCCCCACTATCTTTCTATGGGAACTCAATAGACAATGGGAAAAGAAAAAAATTAAGTCATAGATAGTCAGCAGTGCAATACCACATTTGGGAGGCGAGGGTTGTGACAGCTGAATGATGAGAGTTTCAGAATTGCTTAGCATTAGGCTATGTCTTCACTGCATAAGAGATGAGATTTTTTAAAACTGTGGGATAACTAATGTACATTAACTGTCCCACCGTAACAATCCTAGTGGAAACAAGGCAGTGTGGTTTGACTGAAAGGTAAACTAGGTGAAGTCAATGCTATACACCAACCTATGGCTGATCTCACCTACGGTAGTTTACCTCACATTAAAAATACACTGCCCTGCCCCCACTCGGATTTTAGAGCGATAGCCAACGCTGGTTAGCTATCCTGCTATAAAAGCAATCATTTCTGGCAGTGAAGACAAAGCCTTAGCATAACTGTGCCATTGATGTTGGAGTTAGGCTAACATGGAGCACTTTTTTAAAATCCCACACTATAGTTGTAATCTTAATACCTTGACTCCTGGGGTAGTAGGGACTGTGTTGCTAAAGACTCCACCCTCCGCCTGCTGTGTTATAAGAGGCAGTTTGCATGAATTCCAGAGAGACAGGAATGTATCCAGGGTTCCTTGGGTGCTGGTAGTGGACTCAACCCTGAAGCATTTTCTTAGCCAAAGCTCTTAACTAACGTAACGTAGAGGTTTTTGACTGAATAAAGACTTTAAAATGGGATTACTCTCAACTGGCTGTTGGAAGCTGAGGCTATACAACTTCAGCCTTGATATTTTTTTGTTTTGTTTGCTTTTTTTGGCTTACATTGAGAAGAGAGTGTATATGAGTGTGTGCTGCATTTGTCTAAAATGCAAGTGTGATCAGTTCCCCTGGCCTCTGCATTGTTTTTGGAAGCATGGTAAAGAATTGCCTTAGTGATTTATGGGTGTTGCCCTTAAATGTCATTTCATCTGAGTCTCTGGGGTGCCCTAAGAAAAAATGTGTCTGTATCCCTTTTTGCTTGGAGTTTCTATGTTTTGCGATCTGACAGTTTGCAAATTTCTATAAGCTGTAAATGGAATGTTGCATGTACACTTTTCCTGCAACAGGTAGGTTGCAGACCCTGAACTTTAAGCCTGTGTCTGCACGTTAGTTTAGACTATGTCTGCTCAGAGGCAGATTAGGGGTTTGTGGGGCCCTGGGCCAGTGCAAGTGGGGCCCCCTCCCTACCTCTTCCACCTGCAGTCCCCTCCGCCCCCACCCCTGACATTCCTGCTGGGGAAATGGGGTCAGGGCGGAGTGGGTGGGTGCACAGGGGTGCCCATTTTTCCTGGGGCCTCCCAATTGGCTTTAGATTTTGCCAACCTGGTGGCTAACATATGCCACCATGGTCTGAATGGGTTGATTATCAGTGTCAATTGCAAATCCAGTCTCTCAAATATTCAAAAATTCCTAAATAGTATTCAGGAAAAATTCCTAGTCTTCCACCACCTTTGGAAACACTTCACCATGTTCCCAGGAAGGCAAAAGTTTCCCCAAATCTCTTGCTTCACTGACCAAAAGGATACATGCTAGTGATACTGATCTTCTATGGTATCCCAGTGTACAGCAATGAAAGTGTCATCCACGTACCACATTGTGCACATGGGGAAGGGGGCTTCACCACAAAGGAATACGTTCGTCTGTATTTCATTCCCAGATGAGCAGCATCAGCAGCAACTTGAGAATTCACAGCCTGGCTTTCATATACTGTACTCACTTGTTAACCAGGCTGGTGATTTCAGGGCACAATTTTGGGAGACACAGAGATCATGCATGTTAAAAGGGCTTCAAGTTGAGTTGCTCAACTGTAGTCTTCTACATACAATTACTTCCAGGTGAGCTAGGCATCAGTGCGATTCTCAACCTGTCATTCATAGATTCTGAGGCCAGAAGGGATCATTGTGATCATCTAGTCTGACCTCCTATGTAACGCAGGCCATAGAACTTCCCCAAATTAATTCCTAGAGCATATTCAGACAAACTATTAATCAGCACAGCCTATGGAGATTAGCTATTTGAGTCTGTATTATTGTTCTCAGTGATGAAAAGCACGATGTCATTTTATAGCTGTGGTCAAACCATATTCTTTCTGTACTCAAAGCACCAGCTGGTACCATGAGGGTGGTAGCACTTGAATGTGCAGCTCTGAATTCTGATCAAGTAAAAACCTATAAAAGTGTGTCAAGTGATCAGTTTCTACACTACATCCTGGGAGAATTCTCCCATATGTGCCACATCCTACTACCTTCAGTTTTTATTAAACAAAATATCTTTATATATAATCATGCTCCAACAGTTACGTACCTGTACTGTCTTCATATACTACTGTCACTATTTTCCAGTTGTAATATAGTACCAAATCCAAAATTGCCCTACTGATGGCTGCATAGTCTGGGTAGAGGTTGATATAAAATGTATCTTTGTTATCCACTGTAGGGTGCTTCCATCGGGTCTGTACATGTGGAACTTCAAGAGCATTGCAAATAGACTGTACCGCACTGACCGAGGAACTGTGGGAGGGTCCAAACAGTGCAGCTACACCAAGCGCAAGCTGGTCACATGCTGAGAAAGAGAGAGGAATGGGAGAAAAGAACTGTAAATGATCTGCAAAGTCAGATAATGTGCTGCATTTTTTGTTTGGTTTTGTGGTACATTCCATGTATTGAAAGACATGCTTTTGAGAATGGGTGACCACGCTGCAGTCCAGTCCCCCCAAGGCACCTGCGTTATAGATACTTTACATTTCACAACTGATGAGCAGTATATCACAGAATCAACTCGCTGCAAATAAAAATAAGATGGCTTTCACTTCATTACCTTTCATCAGACTGAGCTGAAATCCCTCACTCAGTGTAGTGTTATCCTGGAGAAACCTAGAGCTATGCTGACAACCTATATGTCAAATGAATGTCATATGAATTAAGTTTCATGGCAGAGTGACAATGGAGAGATTCATTTAGTTGCAACAGACACTATAAAGGTTCCCTTGATGATAGGCAAACTGCTATCAAAATGAGTTAGTTTGTTAATTTCAAGCCAAAGAGTTATAAAGAGGCAAGGGCATTGTGATTCGTGGTGTATATTTCTTGCTATTTACTATTAAGGGTCAGGGACTTTGCTACCAATAAAAAGGGGAATGGAGATTCAGTGCACATTGGTATATTCATTTTTTAAAATGTCAAGCAAATGTTGTCTTCTAGCGATGAAGTCATTTAAATGCAAAATGATGTAATGCATATTCGATCCAGTCTTGCTCCCACTGGGGTCAAGAGCAAAATTCCCATTGAAATTCATAACAGCAGGCCCAGGCCAGTGATATCATAAGAAAAACAAATAAGATTGTTCTGGAAATAAAACATATCAAATCAGAATACTATTACTCCAATCACTATAACATATACTATTTCTAGCGATAAACTAGAAAAACCCACCCCCATGTTGCTCTACATCTCTCTGTTCCTCTCCTCTTTTCCTCAGGCTAATCACTCTAAAATGCAACAAAATTCACAGCTCTTGTGTATGTGATAGAAATCTAGCTGCAAATGTTTCTATCTTTATAGGTTGGGGTGAAACCAACCATTCTGTGTGGCCTGCAGTGATCTGATTCTTTGTTTGGTGGAAATGTTGAACAAACACAAAATAAACTGCAATTACTTGAAATTTCCAAACACCTACAATGAACTGAGCTCTTCTCTACTAATATTTAAATCTGTGATACTAGTCCAATGTGACACAAAATCAAGCACTTTTTCTTTTCTCAGCTTACAAATGAGCACTGTACACACACAAAATGAAACATGGCTTTGCAAGGTTAAATTTGCAAGCCTTCTTAAAGGATTGTGAGTATTGATGTCCAAATGATAAAGATGCTGTCAATGTTTTATGAGGACAAAAAGTTAACATTTGTATTTTGTGGTTTGAAATATGTGTTTAACAGTATTTCTAATCTTCTAACTAGATGTAGTTCTCAGTAGCTACAGTGTAGGACCTTTTTGTGGAATCTGAAATTCTTTGTCTGTTGAAACCTACCACAATCTATGTAGTATGCATGAGTCCAGAAATGATATTTGAAAGGCAAATTAACAAGAAAAACTACAAAGAACTGTCTTACAAGGGAATTTTATGTTTTGCCTGAAGCAGCTCACTGGATTTTTTGTTTTTTTCCCCCAGTTGTGTAATAAATTACATTGAGTGCTATGAGGCAAATATACTAAAAATTTGGATATCTGAAAAGGTGTCAGCAAGTCATTGTTTCTAGCAAGCCTCATAATGTGGGTCTGTATATCTATTGCAGTAATCCTGAGCTTGCCTTCTAGCAAACTTATCGTATGCATTTGCTTTTACAGTAACTCACACTGTTTTAATGAATGAACTGCAAAGCACATCCTCAATCCTTGGTGATTTATGGCTCTTTTTTCTAGTCTCGTTTCCATCAAATTTTGTGACAGTGTCTTAATTCAGGGAACTCAACTGCTGTCTATGGACTCTTAGTGTACTTTGAGGGTGTCTTCTAGAAATGAATGATTAGGCTGCGTCCAAGGAAAAAGTGACAGTCCCAAATGAGTTTTTGCCTTTTAGTCTGCATGTATGTTAGATGAGGTGTCAGACACTTGTCTTCCATTCAGGGAAAATAAATGGATGAGAATATATATTTCTTACTTTTTCAAGCCCAGTTTTTATAAATTGTTAGAATAGAGCAACCCATCTGCTGTTATGCAAAGTGTTAACATTTCAGGATAACCTCTTCATTCATCCTGTGCTTAGTACCTTGGAATTAATTTGGTGTGAATTATGTATATCAGTGTGTCTTAATTATGAGATATGACATCTCGCTGTTCTCTTCTAGACTGCTTTCATTTTCTTCAGAATTCTATAATGAATCCATTTTTTTAAAGAGAATTGAGTTGGCCCTGCCATCTTCCATTTGGTGGTGTTAGGGTTTAGCTAGAATATAGGTAGCATATCAAAGACTAGATAAGAATAAGTGTCTTCCAGCTTTAACTACTATCTCCCAATAATGCTGTAGACTGAATTTTCCTGCTATATTTTGTCTATAAATATCTGAGCTACCGTAAAAGCATAACACTGTACAGAACATAAAAATTACAGAAGATTAAAATATTAAGATAATTACCTCGTCTTGAAGCTTCAAAACTATCAAAGAGGTTAATTCTCTGGATGTCGTAGGTTAATGTGGTATTAGGCATCAGTGTTCTGTTTCTGTTAATGTTGGTGACTGCAAACTTGAAAGCTAATTCTTCAACATTAACAGGTTCATTTTCCACAGTTTCAAATATTCCTCCTGTAGAAGAAAGGAGATAAAGGAGAAGCATTATTCACCTCTTAATTCATCACTATACTTAAAAGATAAAAGGAAATTATGAGCAAAAGTAGCCTGAGTAAAAATGCTGAATATTTTCTGCTATGAATAAACTAGGATTTTAAGACTAATGCATGCGGGGTCATTCATTTTATCCATGATATTACTGTAGAATAAATCAATATTCTACACACTACCTATAGAGACATGTGTGAAAGATGCTGCACATGTTCTATGTAGATATTTTCAAAGTAACATACTTTAGGATGTCAAGTATCAGAGGAGTAGCCATGTTAGTCTGGATCTGTAAAAGCAGCAAAGAGTTCTGTGGTACCTTACAGACTAACAGACGTATTGGAGCATGAGTTTTCGTGGGTGAATACCCATGCATGCATTCGACGAAGTGGGTATTCACCCACGAAAGCTCATGCTCCAATGTTTGCAGCGGCGGCTCTAGCCATTTCGCCGCCCCAAGCTTGGCAGCCCGCCGCGGGGGCGCTCTGCTGGTCGCCGGTCCCGCGGCTCCGGTGGACCTCCTGCAGACGTGCCTGCGGATGCTCCACCGAAGCTGCGGGACCAGCGGACCCTCCGCAGGGACGCCTGCGGGAGGTCTGCTGGAGCCGCCTGCCGCCTTCCCGGCGACCGGCAGAGTGCCCCCCGCGGCATGCCGCCCCAAGCACGGGCTTGGCGTGCTGGGGCCTGGAGCCGCCCCTGTATGTCTGTTAGTCTACAAGGTGCCACAGGACTCTTTGCTGCTTATACTTTGGGATAAACTTTTCAAAAGCATGTAGGTGACTTAGAGCCTAAATCATGAATAGTGTGGAAATAGAGAAGTGTTATTTTTCCCTTTCACACAATACAAAACACAGGGGTTACTCAATGAAATTAATAGGCAGCAGTTTTAATGTTAACAAGAGGCAGTACTTTTTCCACAGTGCACAACTAACCTGCGGAACTCAAGGTCCGGGATGTGGTGATGGCCAAAAGTATAAGTGGTTTTTAAAAAGAACTGGATAAGTTCATGGAGGATAGGTCCATCAATGGATATTAGCCAAGATGATCAGAGACACAATCCCATGCCTGGAGTGACCCATAACCTCTGACTGCCAGAAGCCGGAGTGGAAGGTGGGTGGATCACTTCACAATTGCTCTGTTCTGTATGCTCCCCCAGAAGCTTTGTTATGGGCCACTGTCAGAACAAGGATACTGGGCAAGATGGATCATGGTCTGATTTTAAAAAGTGATTTTAAGTACTTTGAGAACTTTAGTCATTTCAGGCAGAGCTGGGCATTAAGGGGACTATGCAGAGATGCACTACCGCAGTGGGACCTCTGGGAGGCATTGTGCCTTGTGTAAGCTTTATGCCACCTGTTGCTCCTGAGAGAGCAAGGGGAACCTGAGCACTGCACCACCCTTCTCATGGGTAATGTAGTCACTTGCTTCTGTACCTGCTGACCGATGGAAAGGAGGGTGGGGTTATGATTCCACCTCCTTTGTGGTTTTGTGAAGGAATTATGGCCATGACCATATTAAACCACGACCTCGCTTAGAGAAGTCTACATACTTAAAATTAACAAAAGTCAGGAAATACAAAAATCAAAGGCCCAAATCTTATGCTCTCACCGAAAAGCACCCAGCACAGCTCAGGAGCAAGGACTGCAAAGGTTGGATTTGTGCCCTTGAGTCTAGGGTAGCTGTGCACTAAGACCTTAGCGTAAATCAGAGCAGGTGAAAGCTGCTCTAAATTGTGCTATTTAAGGATCTTGTATAGCTTAGTTATGCTTCACTTCAAGGGTCTTGAATAGCAGCCAAGGATCAGCAGGAATGCTTTGGCCATGCCCTCTATATTGGTATAGCTGAGGTGGATTCTATGCTACTGGAGGGTTGCCTGTGCTGCTGGGTTGAGCCTCCTGTGATCAGCAATAGCAGCTTATGGGTCACTTTGCATCAGCGCTACACCACAAAGCAGCTGCACCACAGTGCTGGATCCAGACCAAGGATCTTACAACAACATTAATTTGGGCACCTTATGTATGCTGTACATTTTGTAACATATTTAATATAAACAGAAATATATTAAGTTACTGGTAACCATTTAGCAAGAAAGGCAGGAAGGGAAGATGCTGCATGTATGCAACATGAGTTAATGTTGCTACTGTAGCCTTAACTTTAACACTTCATTACTTGAAAAATTTAAACTCTCATGTTAACATTGTATTGACACCATGGTGGGTCCACCCACATGGAGCCACTTGGAGGAATGGGGCCTTAATGGGAGCAAATCTGGCCCCTTAAACTGTATGCAGGGATCATTTTATCCACTAGTGAAATGAAACTACTTCTGGGGTGAAAAATTCCAGCAGTTTAACAGCACACAGAAATGTCGCACAACAATGAAGGATAAAGAATGCTGCTATCCAATTGAAACTGCAGGGAGAAATGTAAGTAGGTAGAATGCAGCTTCTGAAGCTGGAATTTGGTGAAGGAACTAGAACTAATGTCTCTGTTCTGACAAGTTTTATAAGTGCTCAAGAAAAATGATGCCTCCTGCAACACAGTGCCCACTAGCACCAGGCTGGAGAATTGGTTCAGCGGTTTCTCAAAGGGGAGAACACTACCTATTGAATAATCACCCACAATACTTCTTGCAGCGTGTAGGTAGGTGGTTTTTGGGAGATGTCCCACCCAAATACTGACTCAACCCTTCTTCAACTTGTAAAATCTGATAGGATCATGGCTGCATGCCATTCCACATGGACAACTATATTAATTCCTAGGTTCTGTTCTGCTTCTGTTCTAATTTCGGAAGCCAGAAAATAAAATCTATTTGGTCTGCTCCTGATTATACTGCTGTCAACTTAAAGTAGGTCTTTCTGGAAACTTGAGGTGAGATTTCCAAGGAAGAGCCTTTTTGAGAGTAACGGGTGTGGTTGGGTTTTTGTTCTTTTTTTTAGATGAATTGAACATTATAGTGGAATGCCTTGGTGTCTTCTCAGAGGGAAGTTTAGGCGGAAGGAAGGCTAGTATGTTTCAGGGTTCTCAGGTCTTCCTGACCTGGTGCTTAGATGTCTGATTTGTGGTGACTGGAATATATACTAACCTCTAGGGACTTTTTTATGCCAAAACCACATTCAGGCTTTCTGGGAACACTGTGATTTGATGAATGCATAACAAACAGCCTTTTTTAAAAAAAAGCTCCTTTAAACAGCAATCTCCAGATTCAGTACTTGATTTAGCAAGCATAATTTACTCATTTTGGATTTCTCAGTTAAATATTTTCCCATTTCCCCCTTGTGAAATTTAAGCACCAGATATCACTTTATATTTTCTGTTCATCAGACTATATTCAGCTAATGTACTGCAATCTCTTGCAGTTTTGATGTCACCAATATAGGTTTAGTGTAGTCATTAGCTGACAATCAGGAAAGGGAAACACACAGTGGAATTAAGACCTGCTTTGCATTTTAACTCAGCAGTAAAAGAACTAGAAGCTATCAAAAGAAAACAAGATGGCAATGTAATCTCTTTCTATAGCTACTCTTTAAATATGCTACATAATATTACCTCTCTAATCCATATAAAATAGCGTATCACATCTAAAGCAATGTTCTTATTTAAGTTATGTACTGCAGGGTTAACTCTGACTGCACGATTGTTTCAGGTCCTAGAAATCTTTTTGATAATGAACAGTGGCATTACCAACCAGTTTACCATTCCTTTGGTTAACCACAATTTACCTTCCTTCCTCTCATCAGCCGACAATATTTCTCCTCTCTTGGATTACAGCCTCAGGATAAGAAGATACAACTGATTTGCCACTCACTCAGCCTTGCTTTTTTGGTGTTCATCTTTTTCCTCCTCAAGTTGCATTGCTACTTACCCCTGAAGATGAGTGTATACATCTGCAGGGAATACTATGGTTAGCTTTAGGGGTAATTAGCAATGCAACTTGAATGGCATGTGTACAGAGTGGCAATGAAGTTGGCTAAACAGCTGTCTCATTGATATATGGCAAAGTTATAATCAACTGAAAACAGGGTCTTATAATGGGAAGTGTTGGACATTCTCTATGTGCCAGATCCTGTTCTCCTTACTCAGTTGCTTAGACTGCTCACCTGAATAAGGCATCAGGATTTGATCTTTTGAGTCCAGTCCTCTTCCAACATATACAAACATTGACTAAATCTATTCCCAAACAGAGGTAATTCTGTGCTAAAGCAAGTCAGAGTCTGTCTATATAGTATGCCATCCTCTTTTTCTTGCCGTTGGTTTCTTTAAACTATTATCTTAGCAAAACATTTCCTCTATCTTGCTTGTTACATATTTTATGCTTCTATAACTTTAGTTTCCTGAAATACTTTAAATGGTTTGATCTCTCAGATTTTGGGTGCCTCACACACCACATGCACATTTGTAAATGCAGGCATCTTCCCACCCCCAATGCAGAAGAACCTAAGAGCCTCCACTGGAATATTTACATCATTATTGTGGCCCAATCATTTGCAACCTACATGCCAATTTAAAGGGCCCTAATCCTGAATGAGATTCATGTGGGCAGATCTCTGTGCCTGCACACAGCCTTATTGATTTCCATGCAGGAGCAGGGCATCTATTGATACTACTCTCCTTACTACATTGGGGAAAACTAGAAATATTTAAGTTAGTCTGTATTTAGGACCACACTTTTTCAGATGTTATCGGTCACCTTCTAAGTACACTCAGAAAAAACAAAAAGAGAAATTAAGATTAATAGTTAATATATATCACCGTAGTCATTTATACTTAAAAAGCAGAATTTTACATCGAACTTTTTTGGTCTCCAAATAAGAAGTGTCCACGAAAGCTGCAAGCTGATTTTTTTTATTTTAGAGGAAAAAATGCACATCCTAAGAATATTACTGTAAAGGACAGAATCCTCATTAGAATATCATTGCAAAGCAATCTCAATGGGAATTGTATATGCATTGTTGTACTCTAAAAATGTACTCTGAAAGTATTTCTAAAAGCCTGCTGTCTATAGCTTAAATACCTGCTGTATTTTAGAGGGCTATGCAAGTGTTCCAGATATGTCTCATCTACACTAATGGTGTTAAAGTAGTTTTGAAAATGGCTTATGCCATATACATACCAGGTGAGTTTATTTGTGTGTGTGAGGTACTCTGGGTATGCCAGCAAGCATTAGTTTTGGATATGCATTTGGTATGTATACGTATCTGTACATGCATCTGTATGAAGCAGGGTGTTTAGTTGAACTAATCAGATGCACAGCCATCAAATGCTGGATGCTTTTTCATTGGAAACTGGCCTGAGACCACTAAACTGATTATTTTCAGAGGCCAACAAGCAGCTATCTGATTGTTCATAGTTGTTTAGGACAAGATGCCACCACCCTTCTTCATGCTGAATAATGTCTGGATTTGAATAGACTCCTGTTAAATCATACAAAGAAAAGGGATTCTTTGCAGAGTAAGGTGCTGCTCAGTGTAAGAGTGGTAGAATCTACTCTTGTGTGAACAACTTTGGATCACTGCTGACCTGGGTTTGGTTCTAGCCGGTGACCTAATGTGAAAAGGGTGATATCAGACTAAATCCTTCACCAGCCATCGTTAAAAATGATAGTGAATAAAATGCATCCTGTTGTAGTCTATTCGTAATATTGCTGAAGAAATTTAACAAATTCTTGCACTAAATAATTCACTTTCCTATATTTATTCACTACCTCACAATCATGTTTGTTGTGAGCTCCAGATTAGAAGAGAAACAGAAGTTTAAGTGATAAACTAGTTCTTTATCATACTTATCAGATGCTGCAATTAAATGCAAGTGAAGATTGTACAACATTTTAAAAATGAATTAACCAGAGGGCTCTACAAGAAAAAAAATCAATACACTAGATACAAACAATGCTCCCGAAATGATGCAGTTTAACACAAAACCTGGAGGGGACTTTCAGAAGCAGGGCCGGTTTTAGGCACCAGCATTCCAAGCATGTGCTTGGGGCAGCCCTTTTCAAGGGGCGGCACTCCAGGCTTTTTTTTTTTTTTTTTTGCTTAGGGCAGCAAAAAACCTGGAGCTGGCCCTGTTCAGAAGGGGCTGACGCTGATGTTTGTTTCAAGTTCTTTGGAAACTCTCCCATTGTTCCCCATCCTATAAGCTAGATCTGAGACACCTTTTCTGTTACTCTAATGCTCAGCCCCACCAGGGGATGAACTATTGTAACCTAGAGCACTGTAAGGGCTGCTCTGAAGTCCATGGTTTAGAACAGTACCCGGGGAGCTGTTTCATGAGCCACTGAACACTGGAACACACTGGAATCCTGCTCTTTCCTTTCATACCCCTGTCATGCTTGGGATGGAGGGAAGCACGTGATGTAGAACAGATGCACCAGCCTTACACCACCTGGCCCCTGTACATCAGGGGAACCCCAGCTGCCCTGAAATGACAGCTGTCCCTCTGCTTTGCACTGCTGGATCAGTGTGAAATGCATGAGTCCAAGATCTGGTCCCACATCTTTTGTATACACACACACACACACACACACACACACACACACTTCTTTGTGGATGGATGTGGAAAACCATCTTTCACCATTTTCACTGAAAGACTATGGGCGAAGGGCTAAAGAAAGACATTTAGAGTCACGTGTATAAAATATTCCTCCGCAGTGAGTATAAGGGAATAATGGCTACTTGGCGAGGGTAGTTCTGACAGTGACAAGAACCTTAGCCATACGAGTGACTGATGTTCAAAGAGGAGGAGGAAGGGAATCCAAGTCGAACTGACTAATATGACAAGGCATCAACCCCATGCATCCTTTGAAAGAAAAAATCGACAAGTGAAATGTCAAAACATAAAAGCACACTTCAGTGGACACTCCTAAAAATGCTACAAAAGTCTTTCTAACCATATAAATCTGTCTTCATTTAAAGAAGCTGTCAAGGACTAAGACAGACTCAAAGTCATTACTAGATCATGTTCCTCCCCCTGACCTATTCTTAAAATGCTTCACTCCAAGGCGCTCAAGACAGTGCTAATGGGACAGAGCTTTTGATTCCTTTATGTACCTGATTCAAATTCAACCCTAATCAGTAGCAGCAAAAGGTTGTTGCTCTTATGAAGGGTATTATTGTCTGCCCAGTTCCCAGGGAGATTTCTCAATGTGACAAAAGCATCATATATGGCAGTTTTAGCACTGCGTGCAAGATTGAATAGGCATGATGGAAACTGATCCTCAAAGGTGTTTGTGCATGTTGGAGCCAAAGCATGGGCAGAGCAGAGGGGAAATTCTCCATGCTGGAGCTCTTTTGCGATTCTGGGACACCATGGTGACCTCTGCTGATGAGCTCTGCATGGTCACCTGTGCTGATCAGCTCGCAATGCTGGCCGAACAGGAAATGAAATTCAAAAGTTCGCGGGACTTTTCCTGTCTACCTGGCCAGTGCATATGAGTTGAGAGCGCTGTTCGATGTTCTTCATGTAGGCTGCGATTTTAAAAAGCACACAAGTGACTTAGGAGAACATATCCCACTGAGAGTCACTCCTACATCACTTAGGCCCCAAAGGGTATGTCTACTCTGCAATAAAACACCTGTGGCTGACCCGTGTCAGCTGACTCCAGCTGAGGGGCTATAAAATTGTAGTTTAGATGCTTGGGCTTGGGCTTGGGCTCCAGTCTGAGCCAGGACATCTATAGTGCAGTTTTATAACCCCGTAGCCCGAGTCAGCTGGGACCAGTCGCACATGTTTTACGGCAGTGTAGACATACCTGGTGTCACTTAGGGCCAGACTTTTAAAGGCATGTATAAAATACAAATAGGCATCCAGTGGGATGTTTGAACGTTCTGAGGCATTTATTGCCCATTGAATTAAATAGGAATTAGGTGTCTAGGCTCTCTTGAGCATCCCACCCGTGGATTCTAATGGTCTGGTTTTCAGTCAATGCTAATTGTGGGTGCTCAGCACCACTGAACATGCTACCACAAGTTTTTATCATCATTGACGAGATACAGGTGTTTAAATCATAATAATTGCAGTGGTATGGCAATGTCTATTGCAGGGGTAGGCAACCTATGGCACGAGTGCCAAAGGTGGCACGCGAGCTGATTTTCAGTGGCACTCATGCTGCCTGGGTCTTGGCCACCGGTCCAGGGGGCTCTGCATTTTAATTTAATTTTAAATTAAGCTTCTTAA
Organism: Mauremys mutica; assembly: GCF_020497125.1. Lineage (NCBI taxonomy): Eukaryota > Metazoa > Chordata > Testudines > Geoemydidae > Mauremys > Mauremys mutica. The sequence continues at coordinate 197,469,406 of NC_059072.1, forward strand.
ACATTTTAAAAACCTTATTTACTTTACATACAACAATAGTTTAGTTATATATTATAGACTTATAGAAAGAGACCTTCTAAAAACGTTAAAATGTATTGCTGGCACGCGAAACCTTACATTAGAGTGAATAAATGAAGACTCGGCACACCACTTCTGAAAGGTTGCTGACCCCTGGTCTATTGGAAGAGCTGGCAGCAGATAACAGGAGCTGTTGCTGTAATAGAGGTAATGCAGGAACCTAACTGAGCCAAATTAGTCGTCATTCTGTCTCCTGCTTATACAGACATAATGCATGGCAGAAGTCCCTGGCGATTAAAACCTCCATTCGGGGATCAGGCTGTGGCAGTGCACAGCAGCTATCTGGGGGGCAGAGAGAGTGTATGGGACAGTGCCAAAAATGGCATTGTTGGGCAGACTGGTGTCCATTTCTCTCCAGACAATTTCCCACTTGTGTAGTTACCATGGAATCCTGTTTGGGAACGAAAGCTGCAGTCTCCGTTGAGGATGTCTACTCTGCTATCAGGAGATGTGATTGCAGCAGGCTGTAGATATATCCAAGCTAGCTTTGATGGAGCTAGCTTGCTAAAAATAGCAGTGTGGTCACAGTAGCTATTTCAGTCAAAGCTGGCTGGGGATGCCTATATGTGCAGTCTGACTGCAGTGTAGATATACCCTTATTGGAAAACCCATGAAGGGCAGAAATGTTTCCCGTGCCTGCCCTTCATAGGAAAGAGGTTTTCTGAAGCACTGATATTTTAATGGGAAAAAATCAAGTACGATTTATTATTTGAATGGACAGTTTAAGTGTATCTGTGTTTTTAATGTTACGGTACATTGACTTACATATGATTACTCTAGAAATTGGCTCACATTTCACTTAGACATGACCTGAAGAAACTCTACAGTATATTAAGAACTGGTTCATAATAAGAGTCATTAACTGCTCTACACCTGTAATAACCATCTTTTGCACTTACAAAGCCAAATTCAGACTTGGTGTAAGTGGATGCATCTCCATTGGTTTCAATAATTAATAATTTTTAGTACCCTGTGCTTTTTATGACCACTTGTGGATGTGCATTTAGGCCTTGATCCCGCACCATTGAGGGCTGTGGGAACTTTGCCATTAACCTCACTGGACACAGGATCAGACCTAGAGTGCTTTGGCATCCTGAATTCAAACTTTGATTTATTTGCAGTCAACTCTCACAGGGACTCAACCTTCATGTTTTTTCATGCAACATATTTAGTGTTTAATTATACAATATTGGAACACTGGTTGAAACCGGATTTCAAATTCAGACCTTGTGGAAATAGATGTGTCTCCTTTGACTTCACTGGAGTTGTACTCACTCAAACCAGGTCTGAATATAACCTCTAGTGAACAATCACTATTTAAAGGTCCAGCTGAAGTATGCAAAAGAGGAAAAGGATCTTGGTACAAAAGTGATAAAACACTACACCATCCAAAATATTCTGTTTGTAAATCAAGTCCAGAATTTTTATAGATTTCTGCATGCTAACAAGGGACTGCATTCAAGTAGGTTTTCATCCTTTAGAAGAGCAGAATGAAAATGGTATTTTTTTTTAAAAAAGGTCATGCTTGAAGATATACCTTTTCTAGTGGGATCTTTTTGAATTAAGCTTGCAAGTTTGGACATATTTCCCAAAGGCTCAATTGACATGGTTCATGTTCCAGAATATCCAAATTGATGAACTCTTTTAAAGGTTGGTTGACTTGATATACTTAACTTTTGCCCTGAAGTGGCAGTGCCTACCACATTTTGAATCATTTTAAAAGTGCAAAATCTGTGAGTGACTAGAAGTTTAGAAAGTGACCACCTTGCTACGTACACTTTCAATTATTTTCTAGTGGTGAGATCAAGCAAGCAGAAATTGAATATGTGATGTAATGTGTGTCTTATTCACATAGTTTCCTATTCTGCCTTCACCACAGCTGTGTGTGTATTTTGAAGGAACACTTGAGTTTGGGTTGGGGGAGGGAAGGAAGGCAAGGGAGGAATTTGGCCCCAGTTATCAAGTTCCACAGACAGGCCTAGATTTTGTCTGGCTATTAAATGCAGTGTGAAGAGAGAGAGAGAGAGAGGAAGGACTGAGCAGATTTGCAGTGCCTGTGCTAAGGGGATTATTACTGAGATGTTCTCCCCAGGAGCAACTTGCCTTCAAAGAGCAACTTGCCTTGAAAGAGCAGATTGAGGGAATTGATTATTCCTCTCTATTCAGCATTCATGAGGCCACATCTGGAGCATTGAGACCAGTTTTGCTCCCCGCCCCCACTACAGAAAGGATGTAGACAAACTGGAAAGAGTCCAGCAGAGGGTAACGAAAATAATTAGGGGGCTGGGGCACATTACTTATGAGGAGAAGCTGAAGGAACTGGGCTTATTTAGTCTGCAGAAGAGAAGAGTGAGGGGGGAGTTGATAGCAGCCTTCAACTACTTGAAGGGGGGGTTCCAAAGAGGATAGAGCTTGGCTGTTCTCAGTGGTGGCAGATGACAGAACACAGAGCAGTGGTCTCAGGTGGTAGTGGGGGAGGTCTAGGTTGGATATTAGGAAACACTATTTCACTAAGAGGGTGGTGAAGCATTGGAATGAATTACCTGTGGAGGTGGTGGAATCTCCATTCTTAGAGGTTTTTAAGGCCTGGTTTGACAAAGCCCTGGCTGGGATGAGTTAGTTGATGTTGGTCCTGCTTTGAGCAGGGGGTTGGACTATTTGACCTCCTGAGGTCTCTTCCAACCCTAAACTTCTATGATTCATCAGTGCCTGATTAAATACATCCTAGAATACTCAAGAAGCTGACTGAGGAGATATCTGAGCCATTAGCGATTATCTTGGAAAAGCCATAGAAGATTGGAGAGATTCCAGAAGACTAGAAAATAGCACTATATTAGCCCATCTATAAAAAGAGGAATAAGGACAACCTGGGGAATTACAGGCCAGTCAATGTAACTTCAGTACCTGGAAAGATAATGGAGGAAATAATTAAGCAATCAATTTGCAAACACCTAGAAGATAATAAGGTGATAAGTAACAGTCAGCATGGATTTGTCAAGAACAAATTCTGTCAAACCAACCTAATAGCTTTCTTTGGCAAGGTAACAAGCATTGTGGATGGGGGGAAAATGGTAGATGTGGTATATCTTGACTTTAGTAAAGCTTTTGATACTGTCTCACATGGTCTTCTCATAAACAAACTAGGAAAATATAACCTAGATGGAGCTACTATAAGGTGGGTGCATAACTGATTGGAAAACCATTCCCAGAGAGTAGTTATCAGTGGTTCACAGTCAAGCTGGAAGGGCACATCATGTGGGGTCCCACAGGGATTAGTTTTGGTTCCAGTTCTGCTCAGTATTTTCATTAATGCTTTAAATAATGGCATAGAGTACACTTAAAGTTTGCAGATGATACCAAGCTGGGAGGAGTTGCAAGTGTTTTGGAGAATAGGATTAAAATTCAAAATAATATAATAACAGTAACATATAGAGATATACCTATCTCATAGAACTGGAAGGTCATTGAGTTCAGCCCCTTGTCTTCACTACCAGGACCAAGTATGATTTTGCCCCAGATCCCTAAGTGGCTCCCTCAAGGGCTGAGCTCACAACCCTGGAGTTACCAGGCTAATGCTCAAACCACTGAGCTATCCCTCCCCCCATAAGCTTGACAAACTGGAGAAATGATCAAAATAATCTTGACAAAGTGGAGAAACTGTAATAGGATGACATTTATGAAGGACAAATCCTAAGTACTCCACTTACGAAAGAACAATCAGTTGCACACATACAAACTGGGAAATGACTGCCTAGGAAGGAGTGCAGCAGAAAGGGATGTGAGGGTCATAGTGGATCACAAGCTAAATGAGTCAATAGTATAACACTGTTACAAAAAAAGCAAACATCATTCTGGGATGTATTAGCAGTTGTGTTGTAAACAAGACATGAAAAGTAATTCTTCCATTCTACTCTGCGCTGATAAGGCCTCAACTGGGAGGTTTAGGTTGGACATAGGAAAAGCTGTCAGAGTGGTTAAGCACTGGAATAAATTGCCTAGAGAGGTTGAGGAATCTCTGTCATTGGATTCTTTTAAGAGCAGGTTAGACAAACCCCTGTCAGCAATGGTCTAGATCAGTGGTCCCCAACCTTTTTTGCTGGCGGGCGCCAGCCGAAGGACCACTGCGGCGGTGGAGCACCCGCCGAAATGCCGCTGAATTTCGGCGGCATTTCGGCGGCGACGCCTCTCGATGACGTCACTTGTCGACAGCAAGTGGCGTCAGCGAGAGGCGTCGCCGCCGAAATTCAGGAGCGACACCTCTCGATGATGTCACTTGTCGACGGCAAGCAGCAGCATCGAGAGGCGTCCCCGCCGAAATTCAGGGGCGATGCCTCTCGATGACATCACTTGTCGGCGACAAGCGTCATCATCGAGAGGCATCCCCGCTGAAATGCCGCTGAAATTCGGCGGCATTTCGGCGGGTGCTCTCCTGGGGGCCAGGATGCGGGCACCGCGTTGGGGACCACTGGTCTAGATAACACTTATTCCTGCCTTGAGTACAGGGAACTGGACTAGAAAACCTTTCTAGATCCCTTCCAGACCTATGATTTTATAACTATGCAAAATGTACATTACCATGTTCCTTTACAATGTACGATAATAGTCCATTAAAGATCTTGTACATTCCAAAAAGAATTAATCAATTATAGTATGTGCAGCCACTGCATTTTTTCTGTCATGCAGAAGATCTATAGAAAGAATGAAGGTACATAATTTTGGGGAGAATAAAGCCAAGAGGTTGTACTGGGACTGGAAAGCAACTGTACAATTCTATATTCAGGGGAAATTATGAAGAAAGTGGATAACTCATAACTGAGCTTCAGCCTGCTTTAGGACCAGCCTTTTCATAATGCTGTTATCCTAAAAAAATGTGGGTTTTATACACCCTACAATGTTCCTTGAAGTCTTTGCTGTTCAACAACTTTTTTAAAAGAATAAATATCTTGGTTTCCTCTTTAAAAAATTACATTTTTTTTTGCTTGAGTGCCCATTAGTTATCTGTAAGGCGCTTACAAACATAAGGTTTTTATTAAAGCTGCAGAAATCTGAGCTTATCCTGTAAAAGCATGGATAAGCCCAGATCACCGATTTTTCACATAGTACATCCTTTCCAAAAGGAAAGAAAGAGAGAGAAGAACAAGAATTCTGTACATTTTCAATTGTACCTAACTGTTGTTCTTCTCATTGAAATCCACCCATAATAATTCCTTTAATTGCAGTGACATTTATTGATAAGGAGATTATCAACTCAGGTTTCTCTGAGGATGAACTTCCAGGAGTCAGCTGCTTGCAGGTTGCAACAGAGGTTCAGCCTTTGCAATCACGGGGGACTGTATGCACTCTTTTTATTTTCATGCACGGAGAAAAAAAAATCCCAGTGTGGTTGGATCAAGGATTTTAACTTTAAGGAGACACAGATTACACTAGCTTGTGACATTCTGATGACTATCAGATCATGCTATTGCGTAAAAGCAAAAAAATCAATAGCAGCTGACAAGATTAAACTTGTTTGCTTTGTGAGTTTCAATGAGGTACTCTCACACTGGAGAAAACCTTTATAAAATAATTTGGCTAAAAATTAAATTACTTTGCCAATAATTTTCAGTGTGTCCTCTAGATTCAATGGAATTGTCAGGGTATTTGATTCACTGAACCTACAAAAGTGCTTAGATACATGTGGATCCACAAGCACAGGCGCATCCATGTAGAGGCCCATGGTCTCTGTACAGCTTCCATAACTCTCTCCTTCCTTAGAAGTCATGTGCTATTCCCTCACTCCTGTAACTGAATCAAAAATCTTTCTGTCGGTTGGGGTTCTGCAGGCCATAGGGGAAATTATTGCTGATCTGAGGAGCAGTGGATTTCTGCTTGGAAATCCTGTCATCCTCTGTCTGTACACCTTCCCTTTTACTCCACCCACTGGTTCTGCGGAGACACAGTCCCAGAGAGGGGTCTCTGCAGGATAAAGGGCCAGGGGAGGACAAGCAATGGAGCCAACTGCTTCCTCCCTCCCCCACTCTCACCACCACCAGAGGTTTGGCCCCAAACTTGTTTCATGTTGCTACTCTTTCTTGTGCATGGCTGAGGTTTAGGAATGACCCAGTATTATTTTAGAGTAGCAGCCGTGTTAGTCTGTATCCGCAAAAAGAACAGGAGTTCTTGTGGCACCCTAGAGACTAACACATTTATTTGAGCATAAGCTTTTGTGGGCTACAGCCCACTTCATCGGATGCATAGAATGGAACATATAGTGAGGAGATATATATACATACAGAGAGCATGAAAAGGTGGGAGTTGCCCTACCAACTCTAATAGGCTAATTACGGTAATTAAGATGAGCTATTATCAGCAGGAGAAAAAAAACCTTTCATCTTAATTAATTAGCCTCTTAGGCCTGGTCTACACTAGGACTTTAATTCGAATTTAGCAGCGTTAATTCGAATTAACCGTGCACCCGTCCACACCAGGAAGCCATTTAATTCGACCTAGAGGGCTCTTTAGTTCGAATTCGGTACTCCACCCCAACGAGGGGAGTAGCGCTAAATTCGACATGGCTATGTCGAATTAGGCTAGGTGTGGATGCAAATCGAACTTACTAGCTCCGGGAGCTATCCCACATTGCACCACTCTGTTGACGCTCTGGACAGCAGTCTGAGCTCAGATGTTCTGATCAGCCATACAGGAAAAGCACCGGGAAAATTTGAATTCCTTTTCCTGTCTGGCCAGTTTGAATCTCATTTCCTGTGTGGACGTCGTGGTGAGCTCAGCAGCACTGGCAGCGATGCAGAGCTCTCCAGCAGAGGAGTCCATGCAATCTCAGAGTAGAAAGAGGGCCCCAGCATGGACTGACCGGGAAGTCTTGGATCTGATCGCTGTGTGGGGCGATGAGTCTGTGCTTTCGGAGCTGCGCTCCAAAAAACGGAATGCAAAGACCTACGAGAAGGTCTCCAAAGCCATGGCACTCAGAGGATACAGCCGGGATGCAACGCAGTGCCGCGTGAAAATCAAGGACCTGAGACAAGGCTACCAAAAAATCAAAGCGGCAAACGGACGCTCCGGAGCCCAGCCCCAGACATGCCGCTTCTACGAGGCACTGCATGCCATTCTCGGTGGGTCTGCCACCACTGCCCCACCAGTGACCGTGGACTCTGAGGATGGGATAGTGTCGAGGGGCAGTTTCTCGGCGATGTTCGCCGATGGGGAAGATGAGGAAGGGTTTGTAGAGGACGAGGCAGGCGACAGCGGTTACAATACCACTTTCCCCGACAGCCAGGATCTCTTCATCACCCTCACAGAGATCCCCTACCAACCCTCCCCGGCCGTTAACCCGGACTCCGAATCAGGGGAAGGATCAGTCGGTAAGTGCTATAAACATGTAAACATTTATTTTTTAACAAAACAGGAATAAAAACTATATAAAAAGAAGGTCAATGCATATAGGGATCGAACAGAAATCCTCTTGGGACAGTTCCACGAAGCTCTCGGAGAGGTACTCAAAAAGCCTCCGCAGGAGGTTCCTGGGGAGAGGTGCCTTGTTGGGTGCTCCGTGGAAGCACACTCTTCCGCGCCAGGCCATCCTGAGGTATAGTGGGAGCATTGCCTCGACCAGTATGGCAGCATAGGGCCCTGGTCTGTGCAGGGATTCACACAGCATGCGCTCTCTGTTTCTCCTGGAGACCCGCCTCAGGGTGATCTCGCTCGGCGACTGCTGCATCTAATTAGGGGAATTACTTCAATGTTACTATTGTGAATGCTTGACTTTTCCTTTGCATAACAATGACCGTCGTTTAACAGCCACGTGTTGGAGGCTGCAGAGGAAAAGCATACAGGGATCTTTCCCGGGGACAGCCGCGAGGGGCTGGAACAGGGTCAGACTTTATGCTTTCCAGATTGCCTGCAGCAGGAGGGCACTGCTATCCATTAACTGTTAAGCAGCCTAAAGTTTACAGCTTACCAGGCCTGGCTGCTACACGGATTCTGCTGTCCTGCCCCGCTTGTCCGATCTCCAGTGCAAGACCCCAGGCAATGAAAGCGAATGCCGAAAATTCGAACTTGTCCTGAGAGCACATGAGATTAGGTGCCCTGTATGGTCTTGTTCACAGAAACTGAGTAGACTGTGTTCAGTGTTCGCAAACATGTATCTTTGGAAGGAAATCACTTCCTTTTTCCCATCACACAGCTGCGGCTCTTTCCCGAACTGCCCCGGCATCCCCCTCACAGAGGCTGGCGCAGATTAGGCGGCGAAAGAAAAAGACTCGGGACGAGATGTTCGCTGAACTGATGGCCTGCTCCAGAGCCGAGGCGGCCCAGCAAAGCCAGTGGAGGGAGACCCTCTCTCAGCAGCAGCGCTCACACAGCGAACGGGAGGACAGGTGGCGGCAGGAAGACCAGCAGGCGACTCAAACGCTGTTTGGACTAATGAGGGAGCAAACGGACACGCTCCGGCGCCTTGTGGATGTTCTGCAGGACCGCAGGCAGGAGCAGAGAGCCCCCCTGAACTGTATCTGCAACCGCCCTCCCCCGCCACAAAGTCCTGTCCCCCCCTCACCCAAAATCACAAGAAGGAGGGGCGCTAGGGGCCGTGAAAACTGTCACTCCACCCCAGCAGAGCTCTCATGTACCAAACAGCTCTCATTCCCTAAAGTATGAGAATTGCTTGCCTTCCTGGCTCACCCGATCCCAAATCCCAGTTTCATCCCCCAACTGTGTAGTTGAGTATTAAAAATAGTTTGCTGTTCATTACTGTTTCCGTCATGTTTCTTTGCAGAAGACTTTGTGTGAAGGGGGGGAGGGGTTTGTTAATTGCATAGGACAGCCACCATTAACAGGGTACAGACATGGGGGCAGGATCAACAGCAGGTCACACACAGAGTGCAGTCACTAGGCACCCGGGTCACTCTGCGAGGTGTCTGCTGCCACAGGTCAGTCTGGGAGGTGTATGTTGCCCCAGGGTCCGAGCGCCTGGCATCCACAAATGGCAAGGCAGGCTGCCCTTACCATGCCCTTCCACCCTAGCCATGAACCTCTCCGATGCCCTGAGCCCCAGCCAGAGCCATCATCCCCCCACACCTACTCACCCTTCCCACACACCCCTCACCCCTTCCTGCAAACCCACCCCTTCCTGCACACCCTCCGGTAACCGTCCTCCCCCCAGAGACCGCTGTAGGAGCAGGAGCCTGTCAGTCCTCGAGTGTAGAAGCGGTCTGTACATCACTGCACACCGTACCCACCACAGTCTGCGTCCCTGTTGGAACCCTTGAACGAGAATTCGTTAGTAAAGAAAACTTTGTTAATTAAAAATGTTCCAATAACTTTATTTTTAAACGTCTGTTGGAAGGGGGGAAACCTGGTGAACGGGGTATGTAACCGCTGAAAAAAGTCAATAGTAACTGAAACAGGGGCAGGTTCAGCTTCTCTGTAAAGAGACCGGACAGTCATAGGTTACCCTGCTCTCTGAGGAACCTAGCTTTCAAAGCCTCCCGGATGCACAGCGCTTCCCGCTGGGCTCTTCTAATCGCACGGGTGTCTGGCTGAGCGTAATCAGCAGCCATGCGATTTGCCTCAACCTCCCATCCCGCCACAGCAGGCTGCACACAGCAAGCTGCAATAACAATGGGGATATTGGTTTCGCTGAGATCCGAGCGAGTGAGTAAGCTCCTCCATCTCCCCTTGAGACGTCCGAAAGCACACTCCACCACCATTCTGCACTTGCTCAGCCGGTAGTTGAAGAGCTCCTTGTCACTGTCCAGGGTGCCTGTATAGGGCTTCATGAGCCAGGGCATTAGCGGGTAGGCTGGGTCCCCGAGGATCACTGTAGGCATCTCCACATCCCCAACACTTACTTTGTGGTCTGGGAAGAAACTACCTTCCTGCAGGCATCTAAACAGACCAGAGTTCCTGAACACACGCGCGTCATGAACCTTGCCCGGCCACCCGACGTAGATGTTGGTAAAACGTCCCCTATGGTCCACCAGTGCTTGCAGCACCATTGAAAAGTAGCCCTTTCGGTTAATATACTGGCTGGCCTGGTGGGCCGGTCCCAGGGTAGGGATGTGAGTGCCATCTATAGCCCCACCGCAGTTTGGGAATCCCATCGCGGCGAAGCCATCTATGATGACCTGGACGTTTCCCAGGGTCACCACCTTTGAGAGCAGTAGGTCAACGATTGCGTGGGCTACTTGCATCACAGCAACCCCCACGGTAGATTTGCCCACGCCAAAGTGGTTCGCTACTGACCGGTAGCTGTCTGGCGTTGCAAGTTTCCAGAGGGCTATGGCCACTCGCTTCTGCACACTCAGGGCTGCTCGCATCCGGGTGTCCTGGCGCTTCAGGGCAGGGGCCAGCAAGTCACACAGTTCAAGGAAAGTGCCCTTACGCATCCTGAAGTTTCGCAGCCACTGTGATTCATCCCAGACCTGCAGCACTATGCGGTCCCACCAGTCCGTGCTTGTTTCCCAGGCCCAGAATCGCCATCCCATAGCATGAACGTGACCCATTGCCACCATGATCTCCGCGGCGCGGGATCCCGTGCTTTGTGAGAGATCTGTGCCACTCTCACACTTCATGTCCTCACCGCGCTGCCGGAGCCTCCTCGCCCGATTTCTCAGCAGCTGACTGTGGAAGAGGTGTTCGATAAGGTGCGAGGAGTTGACAATGGCCATAAGTGCAGCGAGGATCGCAGCGGGCTCCATGCTCGCAGTGCTGTGGCGTCCGCGCTGTCACTGACCAGAAAAGTGCGCGAACAGAGTTCCTGCCGGCGCTTTCAAGGAGAGAGGGCGGGAGTGACGGTTGAATGACGACAGTTACCCAAAACCACCCTCGACACATTTTTCCCCTAGAAGGCATTGGGGGCTCTACCCAGCATTCCAATGGGAAGCGGGTACTGCGGGAACTGTGGGATAGCTGCCCAGAATGCACCGCTTCCAATGTCGATGCTTGCCACGTTAGTGTGGACTCACAAAGTCGAATTAGTGTCCTTAGTGTGGATACACAAATTCGAATTCATCAGGTCGAATCAAAAAATTCGACCTAAGTTAAATCGAACTACTCTTATAGTGTAGACATACCCTTAGAGTTGATATGGCAATTTCCACCGTTTCATGCTCTCTGTATGTATATATATCTCCTCACTATATGTTCCATTCTATGCATCCGATGAAGTAGGCTGTAGCCCACGAAAGCTTATGCTCAAATAAATGTATTAGTCTCTAGGGTGCTACAAGTACTCCTGTTCTTTTTGCAGTATTATTTTAAATGCTGCTATTTCTGGATTTGAGAGAGCTGAGCCAAGCTGTACTTTAGGACTGATCTAACTAAAATGGTGGTGGCTCTTCTTGTAATATCTCAGTGAGGGGAAGAGACATTTTGTTTTTTGTTTTTTTAGATAAAAGTGGAATTCAGTCCTGGGAGGACATAGCTCACTGAAGTATAGCGAGTTTCAGCACCCCCTGTGTAATACCACTATTGTGAAGAGTTTAATCAATCTGTGTAAAGTGCCTTGAGATCCTCCGATGACCTACTGCCTAGTGTCTGTCTGAACAAAGAATGTGTTCCTACTGCTGTGTTAACAAGAACTGCTCAGAAGAGCTCCTCCTCTACCCCTGCATGGAGAGGCCAAACTTACGCATGGTTGAGTCTGCCACAGTGTGACAGGCAGACCTAAAGACTTGTGAAACGAGTGACAGAATCCAAGAGAGAGTGCTGCAAGCAACCAGAACAATTTCTGCTTTTTTTAAACAATTCTTTTTGATTTCAAGTGAATAACAAAGTCAGGGAGTTGAAAAGGTCAATACGAGACACTTTTCATTATTGACATCAGGTTTCAGACCTTAAGAGCCAGAAGAATAAAAAGAAATTTGTGGATTTACACTGAGAAGATATGAAAACAGAACTTAAAAGTAGAAGAAAACCAAAAAAATAACAAACAAATCACCTTGTTTTCCATTATAAAATTCCTTTGGCCCCACAGATATTTCAGTGGGATAGAGGTAAATACAGAAATAAATGTGACCCCAAAACTCCAAACAAGCCTGTAGGGATTGAGTTCCTGTAATGGAAGCCTCCAGTTTGTTTGTGAAACTCCTGCAAGCTTAAATAAATAGATTTTGCACAGCTTTACCTATTATCCATGGAGACACTTAAAAATATTTTTACTTTTGTGTTGATGGATCAATATATGCATTTTCTATTAGCACTAATGGAGTTCCATCCTTGAATATTCATGCATCAAAATGAGCACATGCTACAAAATGAAAACATTTTTCTCAACTAATTATGATTTATATAACACCATCAGCGCAGTAGGTGCTTTACAGGCAAGCAAGGAGACAGACCCCCTGCTTTGGAAAGCATATCATTTAAGCAGGCAAACCTGCAGTTTCACTTTTAATGGTGGGAGTTGCAGATTTTGCAACTGATGTATGCTTACAACAAGTACGTTTCATCAACACATGCACATTGAATTCCAATATTTCTTTATAATAATGTGGCTGGCTCTTGTTAAAGACATTTAGGTGCCTGCAATTTGTAACTTTCTTGGTAATTACCAATCTGGAACATTTCTGTTCCAGAATCCACTGAGGGCTGTTAGTATCTCAAAATATCTATTCACGTCTTCATTAGTGAGTACTAAAGTAATAAGGGCAAACAGACTGCATCTGCACCTAATCGCAGCTTTATATGAAGTGTTATACTATGCAAGTTGAATAAAACTTCTGCAATGGGAACCCAAGCGGAAGTTGTTATGAGAGTACTGTTTTATGAGATGACTGGTTTCTTTACTAAAGAACATGTGATAATCTTCAAGAGACTGTATTCTCACACCTGTGATTTAAAACTACTGGGAATTCTCTATTTCCTGTGTGAGCTGGTAGTGTCAGACCATCTATAGAGGATCATATATACTGTAATTCCTATGCATAATGGTTTTAATAAAGGGGGCTATGGAAGCCTTAACTCTGAATTGTCTTGCTTTAGTGGGAACCGTCAATGCTATATCATTATAATATACGTTTTAATATTTAATATCCCTAAAGATCCTTTTAAACAGAACTTTGTTTCTTAATTTTGTTTTTACATTTCTTTGTGACCTTTTATAGGCTTCAATTGAGGTCATCCTCAAAAGGTTTAAAAACTATCTGATAGGTAAACCCTGGTGCTATGTAGGCAAAAGACCCAATCTTACAGTTTATAAAACTCTCTAAGCCTATACAGCTAACTCTGCACTATAAGTAAATAATAAATACCTATTTCATGCACAGCCAGTCACACATTGGGTCTTGCTAGTTTGGGGGCTAATTGAAAGAGCAAAATGTTGGATTCAGTATATGAGCTTAATAAAGGAGAAATAATAGTTAGGTCTGGTATCAGAGGGGTAGCCGTGTTAGTCTGGATCTGTAAAAGCAGCAAAGAGTCCTGTGGCACCTTATAGACTAACAGACGTTTTGGAGCATGAGCTTTTGTGGGTGAATACCCACTTCGTCGGATGCATGTAGTGGAAATTTCCAGGGGCAGGTATAGTTAGATATAGTTAGGTCTTAGTTAGGTCTGGTGTTTTTTAAATAGTTTTTCCTCCCGAAGGTATTAGTGTTAGGTTTGTGTCTATCATTTGGTAATTAATTGGTTTTTTTATTAAATGCTACAAATTGATCATGTTTGTAAGCAAAGCTTCTTCAGATGAATAATCTCTGATCCAGATGATGTAACATTCTTGCATTTTTACATATCCATTAGTCATATGAATGATTCTTGTGCAAATATGTAAAGTATATGTGAAATTTCCATTTTTAAAAAGGTATGACCCATGTAGACAATGCACATGTAAAAATCACACTGTCCCCAAAATGTATCATTAGATCATAGCTCAGTAGGGGGGAAAGACCTATTTGGCTGTCTAATCCATTATGCTGCTCCTGAAGGACTATTGACTACAATACATTTTTTGTTGTTTTTTTCCAGTCCAGTATTAAACATCCCAGGAAATGTTACTAAGTAAAATTAAAGTGGATTCCTTTCATTGACATCATTGGACTTTGGATCAGGTGCAAAATGCATAAGAACAATGATTCCAGGCTATGGTTGCAGTATGCAGAGTGTCTCCACATGTCTAGTTTTAAGCATATGGGTAGCTTCAGTGGGAGTAAGGCCCAGATACTCAACGGTATTTAGGCACCTAGCTCCCATTGATTTAAATGGGATTTAGGCACCTAAATACCTTTGAGCATCTGGGCCTAAGTGACTTCAGCAGGACTATTTATGTGCATTAAGCTAAGCATGTTTAAATACTTTGCTGAATTGGGGCCTAATTTCTTGCAATATTTTATTCAAAGGTGGAAATTTGGCAATAAGAGAAAGTATCTGAATTCGTAAGAATTCTACAATTGTGTTGGTCACTTACTCCTAAATTGCTAAGCCAATTTAAATGCTTTTTAAAAAATGAAAATAGTAACAGTTGAAAAGTTGTATGCAACATTTGTCTGCTGTAATTTGAGTCTCTGAGATATTAACTTGCCCCTCAAAAGTGATTCAAAATGGAAAAGCTGAAACTGTAGTAAAGCTACCAGGTATAGCTATAATGTGGCACTATTTGAGTTCTAGCTTCATTGTCAGAAACTGAATTTAAATGTCCATAAAACCATCTTACTACAAAGAAGAAACAGTAATAGCTTATGATTAATATAGTGCATAAAATATGCCTCACAATCCATTACATAGCTGTAATTTCAACATACAACCAACCAGGAGAGCAACGCGAGTTTCAAATAAAATTACAATTTTTGTGATAGCCCAATAGAGTATATATATTTTTTGCAATAAGTGTTTCTCTTCTCCGTCCCATATGCAAAATTATAGTGTAAATTTGACATTTCCAAGTTTGAGATAGTGTAGATATTCCAGACGAGCTGCTTCGGTTTATTTTGTTGATTTATCCACTTATAGGTCTTGCTTTCTTTGTGCATAAGATAGTTATTTTACAGGCATAGGGCCCGATTCTGCTCTGTCATCAGTTTTCCAACACTGTAACTCCATTTACTACTTAGAAGCTGTTACTCCTGATTTATAGCCGTTTTAATGGGAGGAAACCCAGGCTCATTGTGTGTTTTCTTAAACAAAAACAAACCAACACGTTTTGGAACAGAAACTGTGGAAATCGAGTTGATGATTTCTGCCATTATCCAAAAGCAGGGGCTTCACGATCCTAGTGAGGGTTCTTAGGTGGCTGGTGACCTTGCTGGGGGTTGTTGGGAATGAACAAACCTCCCGAGACTTGTGAGGAAAGGAAGGCTTGAGGTGCTAATGGAATAATGGAGAGTTTCATATGAAAGTCCCCTATAGACTTGAAACATATATATCAATGGCTGTTTATCTAAACAAGGTCTATGTGGCCAGGCTCTTTATTCTTTAAAAATATTTAGTTTTACAAACCATAAGCCTCATTCATATCCAGACTGGATGCCTTTCTGGAAGATATGCTTTCATCAGACACAAGTCATTGGGCTCAATACAGGTGTGACGGGGTGAAATGTTTTGGTCTGTATTATACAGGAGGTCAGCAAAGATGATCTGATAGTCCCTTCTGGCCTTAAACTCTTTGCATCTGGGAATGAGGTAGTCAATCATATTAGAATATCACACAGGAAGTTGTATTATAATAGATTAAAAGAAAGCTTTATATCACTATTATGCATATTAAAATGAATTGTGTAATAGAATTTAGGCACACTTGTGGCTTTCATTTGGCAACAAAGTTAATCATATTCATGTATTTTTTTGGGTGATACTGACTATTGAAACATGGTCAAATTAATGACCACAGTACATTTTCTATATAAATCAAGCACATGTAGAAGACACTTTTAGTGATTATAGCTCTGTGTGACATATGCTTAATGATTTAGATTGGCTCCTGTGAAGAAGGATTAAATCTAAGGCATTTACAGCATTGGGCTCAAATTATTTGTACCAGTCGACTGAAGCTTATATTTCACCCTGCAGCTTATGTTCAAATGAGGATACTTTCCTGTGTACGTTCCATTTGTCTCTTGCAGGATCTAAACTGGGAGCTTTTGTCAGATTTTCCCTACTCAGATGCAACTCTCCAGACGTGTTGTTTAACCAATTTACAGTGCAGTAACCTGTCACTTTTAAATCAGCTTTAAAACCCATTTAAAAATTAACAGATAAGTTTCATAATTCATTTTTTTATTTGTATGCTTTGGCTAAGATTTTCAACCCCTTCCTTCCCCCCTGCAAAAGAGGGCTAGATGCCCAGGTCCAGTTCAAATTGCTGGGCATCCAAATCACTTAGGATCATTGAAAATCTCAGCTTTTATATCCACTGTTTCATCAATGGCAGATTAAGGACTGATTCAGGGGTCCCAGGAGAAGAGAAAGAATGGACCTGTGGCTCAAAGAGAGGCTCATAAGTCTACCACCAAAATCTGGCATCTACCCTTGTTCAGCTGCCTCTCTGTTGACTTCCAGTCCTATACATGGATCCACCATTAATCTGCTACTATGTATTGTGACTTCTTCCCCATCTTAATAAACTACACCCCAAAGTATAGTTTTACCTGCAGCTGCACATATATGTTACTTGTTGAAGCAAATGGGAGTTGTGCATAGTTTTAATTGGAGTGGTTTGGGTGTGCACTGTATGGCCCTGATGCGAAATGCACGGACATTGATGGAAAGGTTCCTATTGACTTAAGTAGCCTTTGGATCAGGCTCTGCACACTCATGGGACCTGGGATCAGGCTCTATGCACTCACTGTTCCTGAGAATCTCTGGGGCCTTTGTGACTCCTATTAATAGTAATGAGAGTTAAATTCAAATATAAAGTAGGGAATGCAGAGCCTAGGCTAGAGCAAATAATCAAAATGAATGTGTCATTTCCCCCAGCACACCGGCAGCTGTCTTAGAAACGATTGAGGGCAGCTGAGGCGTTTTTTTCATTTTACTCCAAAATTGGGTGGCTGATGAGCCTATTTAGACTCACCAGTTGGATGTTTGTCCTATTTTGGCTCATTTGATAGGAATGAACCTCCTAAGGCTTGGATGAGGGAGGAGATAATTGATCGATCCTGGAAGATTTATTCTAAGGCTTGCAAGGGATGAACGCTGTGGACCCTGCTTGAACATCCTGCAACAAAATGGCGGGAGCAGGGGGACTCCAATAACCTTATAATGCTTGTGTGGGCAGAGGAGAAAGAGGTGTGTCAGAAGGCTTATTGTGGCCAATCAAAGCTTGAAGGAGTTGGACTTTGCCTCCGCATCTCCAAAGAGCTTTCTAGGGCTCTTAGAGTGGCAGTGGAGGGCATAAGCTGTGCCCTGAGGAAAATCAAAACCCCAAAGTGCCATATGTGACGTGACCATCAAACCTAGAACACTTGACTGTAAATAACACATTGTTTGTGCCAGCTGTAGCTGTATCCTACTATGCTCACTCCACAGAGGCAAAGTGGTTTGCCAGTGTCTGATTAGCATACTGGTACCATACTTACACGGTTACAGGACAAGCTGTACTTTAGATAAATTTTTGTCCCTCTTGAGTGCACTCCTTTTGGGGACAAGTTTCGCTACCGTCACCCCCTCTACCACACTTAGTCTGGATCTCTGGGCTGAAGCCCCTTCTTTATCAACTATATTACACACAACACTCCTAACTGATCATCGAGTGAGTGTGTTTCTAGTGGGTTCCCAGAGGGATCGGCTCTTGGCCTATGCTATATAACATTTTTATCAATGACCTGGAAGAAAATATAAAATTATCACTGATCAACTTCGCAGATGACACAAAAATTGGAGGAGTGGTAAATATTGAAGAGGGCAAGTCACTAATACAAGCTATTTGGGTCGCTTAGTAAACTGGGAGCAAACAAATAGTGTGTGTTTTAATAAGGCTAGATGTAAACCTATACATCTAAGAATAGAGAATATAGGCCATACTTAGAGGATGGGGGACTCAATCCTGGAAAGCAGTGACTCTGAAAAGGATTTGGAGGTGGAGGTAGATAATCAACTGAATGGGAGCATCCAGTGCAACGCTGTGACCAAAAGGGCTAATGCCATCCTGGGATGCATAAACAGGAGAATCTCAAATAGGAGTAGAGAGGTTATTTTACCTCTGTAATTGGCACTGGTGTGACCGCTGCTGGAATACTGTGTCCAGCTCTGGTGATCACAATTTGAGAAGGATGTTGATAAATTGTAGAGGATTCAGAGAAGATCCTCTAGAACAGGGATTGGCAGCCTTTGGTATGCGGCCCGTCAGGGAAATTCGCTGGTGGGCCGGGCCAGTTTGTTTACCTGCCGCGTCCACAGGTTCAGCCGATCACAGCTCCCACTGGCCACAGTTTGCTGTTCCAGGCCAATGGGGGCTGCGGGAAGCGGTGCGGGCTGAGGAATGTGCTGGAACGGTAAACCGCGGCCAGTGGGAGCTGCGATAGGCTGAACCTGCGGATGCTGCAGGTAAACAAACCGTCCCAGCCCGCCAGCGGATTTGCCTGATGGGCCGCATGCCAAAGGTTGCCAGTCCCTGCTCTAGAATGATGAAAGGTTTAGAAAACATGCCTTATAGTGACAGACTCAAGGAGCTCAATCTATTTAGCTTAACAAAGAGACGGTGAAGGGGTAATTTGATTAGTCTGTAAGTACATACATGTGGAACAAATATTTAATAATGGACTTTTCAGTCTAGCAGACAAAGCTGTAACACAGTCCAATGGCTGTAAATTGAAGGTAGACAAATTCAGACTGAAAATAAGGCATAATTTTTTTTATAGTGGGAGTAATTAACCCTTGGAACAACTTACCAAGGATCAGGGTGGATTCTCCATCACTGACAAACTTTAAAATCAAGATTGCCTATTTTTCTAAGAGATTTTTCCAGGAATTATTTGGGGAAAGTTCTATGACCTGTGTTATAGGTGAGGTCACACTAGATGATCACAATGATCCTTCTGGCCTTGAATTAATGAACTGTTTGGCACCTGTACACACTTTTCCTCTGGAGCCTGTGACAGGTGCTGATTAAAGTGACTCCAAAATGGCTTCTTAAAGCAAAGCATTATTTATTCACGCCAACGTACAGAGCAAAGGGTAGAAACAATAAAGGCCTATATAAAAATATAGGCAAAATGACACACAATCAACATAAAAGAAAAACAGATTAAAGTATCTGCAAGCCATGGCTCAAAGATGGCTTTGTGTGCTACAGGATAACTGGCAGGAAAAGACAGCAGAAGAAATACAGCATTATACTAATCCTAAGAATGCAACATTGTTTCATAACTCCCTGAAGGCCATTTATGGCTCATCCAAAATGGCACCAGCTCCACTAAAGACTTCAGATGAATCTACCTTAATCAAGGACAAGGGAGACATCTCTGAAAGATGATGCAGCAGCACTTTACTGAGCTACTCAATCCTCCCTCTGCTGGCAACCCACAGATGTCAGAGGAACTAACCCAGCACTCCATACATGAAGAAATCATACTACCATTGAGAGAGTGCAAAAAACCTATCAAAACCAATGCGGTCAGATAAATCATCAGGCAAAGGTAGCATATTAGCTGAAATCTTTAAACTTGAAGGCCACCAAACTGTCAACTCTATATGAAATTATTTAGGCTATTTGGGAAACTCAGAAAATTCCTCAGGATTTCAAAGATGCAATCATAGTTATACACACAGGCAACAAATCTGACTAGTATCACCCTGCTATCTGTAGATGGTAAAATCCTTATTTGTATTTTGCTCAGTCAGCTTGTCAATACAATATCAGAGCAACTTCTACCAGAGACTCAGTGTGGATTTAGATCAGGTTGGCGAGCCAAAGACGTGATTTGCATTGTGAGGCAGATTCAGGAAAAATGCAGTGAACAAAACATGGCACTGTATGCTGTCTTCACTGATCTAAAAAAAGGATTCATCACTG
Source organism: Mauremys mutica (assembly GCF_020497125.1). Lineage (NCBI taxonomy): Eukaryota > Metazoa > Chordata > Testudines > Geoemydidae > Mauremys > Mauremys mutica. Next base: position 197,489,420 of record NC_059072.1, read on the forward strand.
AGCAGAAATGGTCTCTGGATAACTCTAGAAAAGTTTGGGTGCCTCACCAAATTCATTAACATCATATGTCAATTCCACAAAAACCATGACTGTTCAAGTACCCTCAGATGATGGCCTCTCTAAACCATTCCCCATATTTAATGGGGTGAAACAAAGCTGTAATAGTCTTTTTTGGTCTCTTCTTTACAGATGTGAGTTATGCAACTGACAACCCTCAAAAGAGCATTTATGTAAGGTACAGAACTGATGGGAAAAAAAATTTTCCAGTCTCAAAGGCTTACTGCTACAACAAGAGTCCTTAAGGAAGTCATGTGAAGCCATTCTTGTGGATGACTGTGCTCTACTTCAGTCATAATGAAAGTGACCTACAGCTTATCCTTCACAGACTCTCAGAGGCAACTAACCAGTTTGGACTCAATGTCAGCATGGAAAAAACTGAAGTCCTCTTCCAACCAGCTCCATCAACGCTACCACCAAATACCAATGGAACAAAACTAAAGAACATCAATCACTTTACATAGCTTGGCAGTACTACCTGAAGTGCCAGGTCCCTGGGTTGAGAAATATCAAACAAAATATGAAAGGCAAGCCTGTTTTCAGAAGACTTTGCCATAGGATACTGAACCAGCATATCGTCAAATTGTCAATAAAACTGATGCTATACAATGCAGCAGCGATAGCACCCCTTTTATACCGATGTGAATCATAGACAGTTTACCACAGACACATCAAGCAACTTGACATGTGCTGTGTTTGCTCTATTCTGAAGGATCACTGGCAAGACAGAGTCAAACATCATCCCTAAGAGAGTAAAAACAACCAGGATCAAGGCAATGATTATCAATGCTTGGCTTAGATGGACAGGTCACATTATCAGAATAGTGATGATAGGCTGTTGAAATAAGTCTTCAGTGGCAAGCTGAAACTTGGAAAGCTCAGGAAGGGCAAACAATGTAAATGCTTCAAAGACACCTTTAAGCAGAATCTCAACCCAGGAGGCATAAATATTGATAATTTTGAAGATACTGCCAAGAGCAGACCTGAATAGAGAACAACTATCAATAAAGGTTGTAAACACATTGAGAAAGACAGATGCAATAAACTGGTTGAAAAAAGGGCCGTTATCCCAAGTCTTCAGTGGGACCCTACACTTTCCTATGTGACGTCTGCTTGTGATGTTGCTCCTTGCAAATTGGGCTATACGACCACAAGAGAGAACATGAGATGCTGTGATGTCATTGTTGGGTATGATGGGCCGCTATCATGCCATGAAGTGTGTCCCACAGAAGCCCTCTCCCCAGTTGTAGAGTAAATGTAAAGCCAGACAATCCCTCAATGATAAAAATGAGTAACTCATAGTCTCAAATAATGAGCCCTTGTGAGGTCCTATGAAGTGCTAGGTGCCACTATTGGATTCTGGGAGGCATGTTGTAATGCACAAGGTGCTCAGTTCTTTACAGTCCTGTAAAGAGGTTAAAGGGTGACTTGATTACCATCTATAAGTACCTACATATGGAACAAATATTTAATAATTGGCTCTTCAATCTAGCAGTGAAAGATATAATAGGATCAAATGGCTAGAAGTTAAAGCTAGACAAATTCAGACTGGAAATGAGGCATACATTTTTCACAGTGAGAGTAATTAACCAATGGAGCAGTTAACCTAGGGTCATGGTGGATCCTCCATCACTAACAATTTTTAAATCAAGATTGGATGGTTTCTAAAAGAGATGCTTTAGGACTTATTTGGGGGAATTTCTATAGCCTGTATTATATAGGAGGCCAGACCAGACAATTATAATTGTCCCTTCTGACCTTCCCCATATTTACACTTCTGATTTGGGCTAATATGGAAATTCAAGATGCAAACTCAGATCTGAGTCTGGGAGATCAGGTGGCTGACATGATTTGGTTTGCATTCATTTCTCCTTAAAAGTAGTTCCTCATTCTTTCATTTTCCCTCTAAAATTGATATGAATTTCAGATTTATTGTCATGCAAAGCATACACTAGGCATAGATTTGCTGTGTCAGGAATTGAACTGCTTTGATTGTCCTTTCCAATAACACACTTGTTCATATTCGTAGGATCTCATTTCTTTATAATCTCTGCTGTCATATGGTTAATCTTGCCAGAAATAATACTGGTTGATGTTGACAGGATTTCAACATGCGGTTTTATCCTGCCAAGAAATCATTTCTTAAATTTGTCCTGCCTGAACTCTTAACAGATGGTTTTTGTGTGTGTTCTGGCAAGAATTTGGTCTTGACAAGAATTCAGTTATGTATGTTGTCCCTGAAGCAGAGAAAGTGAAGGTGGAAGTTCTAGAAGATGGTAACAATTGTAGCATTAAGCATTTAAAATTTTATTTGTATTTAATAATGCTTCAAAGTTACTGCTTTGCATTTCTGCTGTCCAAGCTTCACTTTCATCCAAGAATGTGATGATTCACAAAAAACAAAGAAGGGGGTAAATAGTAGAAAATCAACGCAAGAAGGTGGCACATTGAAATCCTGTATGAGAAAGAGGAGGAGAAACCCTTATCTCCTTGGCATCTCGCTTTATACTTTTCTACTGTTTTCCATTTTGATCTGGCCATTTGCTTTCTAAGAACACAACTGGGCTTAAAAAGTATATATTTTAAATTAATTTTGTTTGGTGTGTAAAAAGGCACTAATTACCTTTCTGAGTAGTAAACATGAGGTTCAGATGGAAAGCAGTCCAGTAACCCTGACTAGTGCCAGGAAAATTGAGCAAGGGGATAATTAAAATTAGTGAGTTATATAACATCTGGATTAAAATGTTATACATCTTCTGCAAAGGAAAATCATGCCTCTCTAGTTTGCAAGAATTATTGTGTATGTCAGTAGTGGATAAAGGAGAATCAGATGACATTTATTTGACCTTCAGAAAGCTTTTGACAAACATCCTCAAAAAAGGCTATTACAGAAGCTAAGCAGTTGTGAAAGTAATGTTCTGTGAAGGATCAGAAACTAGCAAAGAGGCAGGAAACAAAGAGAAGGAATAGACGGTCAGTTTTCAAAATTCTAAATGTCTAACAGTAGGGTGCTTCAGGGCTCTGTGCTGAGACTTGTGTTCTTGTATATTAATCAGTGACCTGCTAAAGGAATGAGCAGCAAGGTAACAAAATTTGCAGATAACAAAACATTCTGTTTGGGCAGGTTATTCTGCAATTGTCTACGATTGGATTTATTGCATCATCCTCTGCAGCATCTGATGTTGGCCCTATTAGAGACAAAATACTGAGCTCAATGGACTGCTGCTCCAATCCAGTACTGTAATTCCTATATTCCTATTCTGTGCAATTTACTTTAGGAGGGGAAATACTTCTCTCAGTTAGTTTTAGCTGTGGCTGCTCTTTTCCCAGAAGTAAAATATAAAAAGTAAAGACCCAAGTTTGCTTTCAGGCTTTCAAGGGCTTACTTAAAAGCTCATTTGGTATCTTTTGAATATACAAAGAAACCAGAATCTATGGTCAGTGTTACCATCTAGGGCTGGATTCTGTGCTTAGTTCCCTAGGAGCAATTCTTTTTAACTTCAGTGAGAATTGCCCCCAGGTAGAAGATCCCTAGTGTAGGATATACTCTACTTAGCAAGAAATCCACTTAATTATGATGTATCTCAGGGAAACAATTTAAGCCTAGTGATACTTCATGACTGCTGGTTAGTGGGGACAGTAATTCCACTTAATGGAGATGCTTCAGGTGGTTTAGTAGTCTTTTATGTTTCAATCTGGTGCTAGTTCTGGCTATTTGCTCTTCTAACAGCTTTGATTTCGTCTTTAGCTGCTGTAAATGCAGAAGGCATATGAAGTGTTTCACGCCACTGCTTGTTCTTTGCTGTTAGTTTGCGGCTTCATCAGATACGTATATTGGGCCAATATGTAGTATGTTTCACACTTGCCCTTGTTGCTGACAGTGGGCAGGTTCAGGCTCATTCCCTGTTTTAGTGCAAATAATGCCTCCTCTCACCTGCCTATATCTGTGTTAACATGATGGGTTTGCTGCCACTCTGGAGCATTAAAATGGTGCCTTTTTAAAATCAGAATTTCTATTGCTGTTCACCAAGGTACCTCAATTAAAAGGATTCCACTAAATTCAGATGTATATTTTAATAATTTGAATATCAGTTGTCAATATCATCAATGGTTGTCATTTACACTTAGACAAATGGTTACATAACAATTTCACAGCACCAAGGCCCAGATTTTTTGCTGTTCCCAGTATCTGCTGGGTACAGCCGGAGGAAGGTGAGGGTGCAAAGGGACCAGTTGCAGTTTCCTAATTCTCAGCCCTGTTTTACACCAGCCTCTAATTTATGTCAGCTGGCTATGACCCTGAAGGTGTTGTCCTCCAGCCCTAGGGATGGTGCAGAGGGAACAGAGTCTGGGCGAGAATATGGCCCCAGATATCAAGATTTAGAGAAGACGAAGATCTATTTTCTATCTTTTTTCCTTTCAGATATAAATGGGACAGAGCTCTCTCTGCTCAAGAGTTACTCCTGTTGTTATATCATCATGTTACTGTTCCTCTAACAGTGAACAACTCATTCTAAAAGCCTTCTGTGGAGCCCACAAGTTTGAACAGGTACATCTCATCTTTAGCTAGGATGCTGATGTGAGAAAACAAGTTTATTATTGCCTAACCTGGCAAATACTGTGGTTCAGCTATTACAGTTTTAGTGCATTCGTGCATAGCCTCAGAATGGCCAGTTCCCCCTTTTAAGGTGCTTTCTGCAGAAACAGAATAAATCTCTTTTCTGAAAGCCCCATGTGATGTTTGTAAATGTTTTAGCATTAAGGCTGTACATGTCCTACAAAAATGTGTCAAAATTACTTTCCTGTTGCTTTGTCACGGAAGGAATCTTGCCATATGCCCCATACATAAAACTAAATGAGTTTAGGAAAAGGTGACTAGGATTTTACCTAATTTGGCTTTACATTTCTTAAAGCAAAATCTTCTCTTCTCATGAAAAGGGGAGTATTGCTGCAAACATGAATGAATTCAGTGCTTCATTTTTTTGTAAAAATGTAGGTGTGAATTTTTCTGAAAGATTCAAGATACTCTGCAGACACTATCTGGATTAACGCACGTGGAGACAAGACAGACAAAATGTAGTATATAAAGGATAAGCTTGGATCATACTTTATTGTAGTTGCACTTAATGAGTGAAATCCTGGCCCCATTGAAAACAATGTTAATTTTGCCATTGACTTCAATGGAACAAGAATTTCACCAAGTTCCTGCAATTTGTATTCTGAGATTCTGATCCTACAAAGATTTGTGTGTATAAATTCATGCACATGAGTAAGCCCACTGAGCTCAAGGGAACCACTCACATACTTAAAGTTAAGCATGTGCATAAATCTTTGTTGGATGAATGGAAAATATTTTAATCCCTGCACCAGGTAGTTACATTCCATACCAGTAGATAGCCAATTTTCGCCTCTAGACCACAAAAGTGCATATCAATCAGTTTAGTCTGATAGACAGAAAAAAAGACACCGATCCCTCCCTCAGGCCAGTGCCTCGGGATGCTGTGGACAGAAAATCACAGCAATCTGAGGGTACTCAGCGAGCAGTGGAAATAATAGCTTGGTTTTAAAATTTAGAGTTCAAAAAGTTCGACTTTACTGTAAATCTCACTGAAGGAGATTATACTTTCTAGTGATTTGAGATTAGGGAAAGGATTGATAAAGTTGAAGAGAACAGTAATTTCATTCCACACAAGAAAAGAGTTGAAGAGGAACAATAAGATCCTTGAAGTTACTGTTCAGTATATCAAGAAAAGGGTAGCAAATGCACCAGAAGAAGAAAAAGTGATAGGCATGTTGGGAGAAATGGAGTCAAATTCAGTTCTAGTCTGATATGTATGTACAATTCCATTCACTTGAATGGAGTTCCACTGGCCTACACCATTGCTAAGTTTGGCCCAGTCTGTCTTTTGATCCTAATTCTATCTGGAATGGGATTTAGGGGGCTCTACATCTATTTATTTTGTTAAACTGCAGCAAAGCTTGAACTGGTACAAGCAAAAGCCTTTCTCTGCAATGACGCAAATCTTTGATTTTTTTCAGTGATCAAAGGGCCCCCATCTTGCTTCTGCAAAGTACAGAATTTATTTAATTAAAATACGTGGCTACTTTAACAGAAATGTACAATTAATCACTGTTTTTTTGTTTTTATTTTTGGAAGAGTAGGACTCTGCGAAAGTAGCTGTAATTTTATATTTAGTATTTTGAGGTGACTGGTGTTGCTAAGAGGACTTCCTCGCTACTGAACCTGGAGTATCCCTGTGTGGTTATATGGCACTTTCTGCATACGGATCTCAAGTTCTCAACGCAATTAATTTAGCCTCAGAGTACCCTAATGGCCTTTTTTACACAAGCATTTTTCTTTAGATTTCTTACCTTTTCACCACCACCAGTGCATTGGCAGCAATGGCATAGAGGCCACTGGCCTGCCTTTATATAGTGTCATGTTGGCCTGCTCTGATGGCAGAATAATTAAAATACATCTGCTCCATCCACAGTATTGCTCCCACCATTGCTACTGTCAGTGGTACTGCATCACAGGTAATGGACAAGGTACAGTTTAAGGGAAAATGCTAGTGCAGACACAGTTTGAGGTAGGTAAATATTATCCCCACTTTACAAACTAGGAAACTGAGCTACACAGGGAGCTTAAGGGCCTGTTTTGGTCAAAGTATCCGTTTAATTACAACACAAACGGGAGACACTTGGATCTAGAAAATAAGATGTTTCAATCTGTACTAAACAGCACATACCCTTAAAGTTTTTAACTAAAATAAAATGAGCATATTTGACTATTATATTATGTCATAATGATATATATGTCACATGATGTCCTGTTATACCCTTCTATTACTGACATCATAAAATAATGTAAAATTAATTTTAAAAATGAAAAAACAAAAAAAATAGATTTTGAAACAAAGTTCATTTTGAAATAAAAATCTGAAATTCTCCTGAAATGTAATTTTTAAATGGAATTTCTATTTTGCAGAAAATTTTAAAAAATATTTATTGTAGTTCCCATTTGACCTGATTTTCTGCAAAATGGAAATTACAAGTTTTGACCAGCACTAGTCAGCATGGCCTATTCTTTGCTCAGACTTCCTATTGAATATAAAAGGAAGGTCACTTGAGAGACTAGAAGAGGTAACTTAATTTTTCTGGTGGAAGTTATCCTTTAGGTCTCAGAAGGTCTATCTACACAGCAAAGAAAAACCCATGGCTGGCCCGTACTAGGTGACTCAGGCTTAGGCTGAAGGGCAGCTTCATTGCTGTGTAGGCTTCTGGACTTTATCTGGAGCCCAGGCTGGGACCCTCCCACCATGCAGGGTTCTAGGCTCCAGCCTCAGCCCAAACAGCAACACAGCAATGAAACAGCCTCATGAGCCTGAGTCAGCTGGCATAGCCCTGCTGTGGGTTCTTCTTTGCTACGTAGACATATCCAGAGTGTCTCTGATTTGTTTTTATAAAAAAGCCTTAGGTTAGGCCTACACGACAAGCTAAAGGTGTGATTCCCAGCATGTGCAGACGTATTCACACTAGATCTCATCTGAGCTAGCATACTAAAAAGAGTAGTGTAGCCACAATAGCAGTGGAGATACGGGCTAGCCGCCCTGAGTACACACCCACGTGGATGCGGTGGGTACATGCCAGAGGTGAAGCCGGCCCCTCAGAGCACAAAGAAATCTACTGTTGGTAAAGTAGATAGCAGGCCAGTTTCTTCCTCCACTATCCCAGGTCACTCTAACATCAGGAGTGAATTTGTAAAATTTCTCAGCTGTTGACAGAATGGGGACTTGTGAAGAGGGGAAGATTCTCAACAAGCAGTGTGAGGAACATGCACTGGCAGAGGCTGGGGGTCACTGTGTTGAGGAAAGCGGGGAGGGGATCATGGGTAAGGGGATAGTTTTGACAGGATTTAAATGTGCTTGAAAAACTTTAAAAGAGTACAAATGAATTATTAAAATAATTTGAGCTTGTAGGAGGGGCCAAGCACTAAGAAATCTAGGTACCAGGGCAATTGGAGATAATTCAGACAATGTGGAAAAAAATGGAATACCCATGGAATTAACATAACCGCTAGAATCATTTTGTTTGTTTGCTACATTGTATCCATTTTCCCTACCCTTCATTAGTTTTTCATCATAGTGTGTAAGCTTTCCACAATAGAGCCTGTGTCTGTCTAGGTGTCTGTGCAGTGCCCAGAACATGGAAAGTGCTAGTAAAATATAAATAACTGTTAGAGAAGCTACATTGTCCTCCTTTATTCAGATCTAAGAGCACTCTAAGATTTCTGGGACAAGAGAGAGTCTTTTTGATCTATGCCCAACACCTGTCACATTGGGGCACTGGTTCGTGACTGCGGCTTGTAGATGCTTCTGCAGTACAAATAATGACTGTGAGACAAATTCTCTGCTGGTGTAAACTGATGTATTGATTTCATCAGGTGGGAATTTGGCCTTGCATTCCAACAATGCTTCATATTACACATGAAACTAACACTAAAAAAGAAAAAAAGCACTTCTTCATGTTGGCTAAACAGTCTGTTTAATTCATATTGCTTGGTGGTGAGGGTTGGATTTCAGCTTCATGGGAAACTTTTCAGCCTTGCTGCTTTGTGCTGAAAAGGTCTTTCCCAATGCATTTGTGACCAAATAATCAGAGGACTTTTTCTCATCCTTTACTACTTTCTCTCTTTTCTTCTTGATCTTTCTCATATGCCTTTAGTTTTATTCGCTTGAATGGAACAATTTTGCTCTACTATAGCCAATGCTGTTATGTTAATCTCCCGTCACTTATATGCTATCATGATTCCCAAGACTTGATCCAACATGATAACCTCTTTCCAACATTTTCCTTTACAGACCATTTTCTGAGGTTTTTCTTCAGTAAATCCAGGACACTTAATGCCAAAGCAAGAACTGACTTTTAGGTAGATATAGATTTTGATGTTAGTTCCTGCATTTCATAAAGAGACTTTCTTGGGCAATGCTTGTCTTGAGGATACTTTATACATTATGATCTAGGTATAAGAAATTGATGTTGTTTCTTGGTGAAAGATGCAGTTTTCAGAAAAGCTTGTTAGTTTTGTCTACTTTTTTGTTTAAATTCAGAAAATAACGTCCCTTGCATTGTTCAGTCTTGGCAATAATTAATTGCAAGACTTTTGTGGGCAGACTCATACATTTTGTCCAGTATTTCCCTTGTGTTCTTCCTGTCAAGAAAACAATCATTCTTTTGTAAAAGCTGAAATGTCTGAGACGTACTGCCCTTGCACCACATGTTCAGCTCCCACTGATACCACTGGGGATTCTGTAGGTAGACTGAGGGCAATGTGTGCTCTTCAGTGTTCAGATTACAGACTGCCACAGTTGATTGGCAATGTTAACTTACTCTGAAATCACTGTCTTAGAGAAAACAGTGATTCTACAAACAAAAAGTTAAAATAATTCCAAGTATATAAATAAGAGATGGAAGAAGAGATGAGGAAGAGTCCTGGGCAAAGGCATATCATTTCCCAGTGTGTTGAGACACAAAAACAGGGCCACCCAGAGGATTCAGGGGGCCTAGGTCTTTGGCGGTGGGGGGCCCCCACTTCGACAGTCATTTGGTGGTGGGGGGTCCTTCCGCTCCAGGACCCACCGCCGAAGTGCCCCGAAGACCCGCAGCGGGGCCCTCCCTCACTGCCAAATTACCGCCGAAGCGGGACCCGCTGCCGAAGTGCCGGGTCATCGGCAGTAATTCGGTGGTGGGGGGTCCTTCCACCCTGGTGTGGAAGGACCCCCCGCCGCTGAAGACCCGGAGCGGAAGAAGCTCCGGGGTCCTGGGCCCCGTGAGAGTTTTCCAGGGCCTCCGGAGCGAGTGAAGGACCCCGCTCCAGAGGCCCCGAAAAACGCTCGTGGGGGCCCTTGCGGGGCCTGGGGCAAATTGCTCCACTTGCCCCCCCCCCCCAGGCGGTCCTGCACATAAAGGGTGAAAAATAATCCTTTAGAACCACTGAGTTGTTATTTGCAGGTGCTCAGTGTGTGTCCTATAATGCTTTTCCCATTAACTACTAGAAATTCTTTCTAATGTAATTATATTTAGTTCTGATAAAATGAAGGTGTGTTAAGAGAGCTGGGAAGTGTGTGTATGGGGAGGGTGAGGGTCAGGCTCTCCTCGCTGTGTTATGTAATGTTGAAATAAAAAGAATTCAGTTGTTAAATACAAGCTTTCTATGCCTTCCTAAGAATAACACAGTCCCTCCTGGCATGGAAGGAGACTAGGAGCATGGACCCCATTGATTCCACTCAGCTCTCCTTTGGTCTGGTCACTACTGCTAGCAGCCATTGTGCTCCTCATTGCTTGCTGCCAAATATGGCTATCTTCTTTGTGGGTGTACTAGCGGGAAGGGGATCCTGGTGCCCTCTCCTCTTTCTAGTACAACTGTTCAGGGAAACTCTTATTTTTCCCTTTGGTGCTCTCATTACTCTCAAAATGCTGCATATAAAGATCCCCAACCTTAGATTAATCAAGCACATTCTAGTAGCTTTTCAAGGCCTTTTGATCACATCCTACACAGAGGTATACATGGTTCACTGCACTTTCTGCACTATATATTAAAAGCCCTGTCAATAGACATCATTTTCCTTTTCACTGTAGAGACCACAGTTGCGTATAGATATTGACAACTGTAAAACCTCATAATTATACACTTGTTGAAATTAGCTGGTAGCTGTCACTGCACCTTATGCATACTTACTCTCTGTTACTAACGGGCCATTTTATCTGAAATCTCACCATATAGGACAGAATGACAAGCAATGATGGAACTTAAGCTGTGATCTGGTCTCACTGCGATCATTTTAGACACAAATCAGGAACTAACCTTTAATGTTAATGCATTTCATCCATTATTATGGCACTTAACAACTACGGATATCCAGTGTCAGAAATAGCCCAGGGGGCCTAATTCAGCCCTGATTATAAATAGGTACAACTCCATTGGCCTCAGTGGAATTGAATCTCTTTTACGTCTGGACTGATGTTGGTGCATAATATCAAGGTTTAATCTGCCAAATTGCAGGTAGAAAATGTCTTAGATTTTATTATATAGTAGCATTAGCAAATTACCCAACCCTATTTTTTAAGTTATTATGGTCCTGATTTTCAGAAATGGCCTCCAATTCTGTTCCCACAAATAATGGAGTGCAATTTATAGTAAATAATTGCACAAATGATATCTATGTGCTATAAAATTTTCCCAGAATAGAGTAATTTGCATCTGAAAAATTGCTTCCACAAAATGGGAGAGTGAGTTGAAGCCCTGTTAAAAAATTGGAGATAAAAGTAATTATATGATTACTGTATATGTCAGGAAACGGCTGCTATTACAGGAAAAAAATGTTTAAAAACCTCTTTCAAGTACATGTTATTTTGTCTGCTGCACTGAGAAACTTATGGCCATCTTCTAAAATTGTCACAGTGGTGCCTACTGCATATGAGAGAGAAAAATCTTCCTTGTGATAATAAAAAAAATCAGTTATCTTGTTCAAATGTTTTGATTTATGCAGTACGCAATATGTTAAATGGCAGAAGTGTACGGTCACAAAGATAAAGTAGCTACCAGTAAATGAAAAAAAATCGCTTTGAAAAGAATGTGAAGTGTCAGGGATTTTTATTAGCCTTATTTTGCATTGTGCAGTGTGGATTTAGTGGTGCTAACATCTATATATTATTGGTATTCTATCTGTGATTTACTGGAGGCCCAGTTCTTCATCCTTTACTCATGTTGAGAAATACCTATGGTGATAGTCCCATTTATATCTGTGAGACAACATGTATGAGCAACTGAGCAAGGGCTGAAGGACTCAGATAAGTTGGGAAATGATATATCAACTAATAAACCGTTGGTTTATATCAACACACTATGGCTCAAAGTTATTTCTGATAGCAATTGTAGAGTGTTTTTTCTCTCCTTCTTCAGATGCTTAGAAAAATTTAATTAATCAGTTTGTCCTAGCTCCACATTACAGGATAGAGCTTCACCTAGTTAGATTGTCACACATAATAAGCATGAATCCAGTTGGAAGATGACCCTCTATTATGATTTCCCCATTTGGGCAAGTAACAGTACTCTAGTTTGAGAGTAACTTTAATAAAATCTATATACAGTATTGCATAAGAGTTCAAATATATTAAACAAGTTCTAGGCTATGTGAAGAGGAGAATTCATTAGCCCAGGGTTGTTCACACTTCCTGTTCATTCTACCCTTATGTGTGTCATGGTAGAGAGCAAAAGAACCTTTCTTGGAGTGCTGAACATCTTGAAGCCATCTAAAGTGTGACTGAATCAGTAAACTAAAATATGGAGCTAATTTATTCATCCTTGCACCACAGCAGCCACAAAAGCACTGTAGCTTGAGAACTGTGTGCGGTTATTCATTATTTGGAGAAAGAAGCACAATGTGATCTTCGTTGAAAAAAAACCACTTCATCATTGAGATGGACGGATATGTAAATGCTGCATTGATAAAGTAGCAAGTGAATGTTCTCTGGCAAACATTGAAGTTGAACATACATTCCCTTCATCAAGTAATGCAGCATTTATTTCATACGAGAGAAGATTCCCTGCTGCAAACTTATCTTGAGCTTTGACAGCTCATGCACACTGATATCTGCATGCTACTCATAGTGACTGAGAACCAGCATTACAGACTAACCTCTGATGTTAAGGATTTAATTTCCTATCTAACTTCCATTCCAAATGAAATTTGGCGCCTATCTTTCCTTTCCTTTCAAATTGGACAAGTTTTTATTTTTGCAGAGAGGTCTCTTCCTAGATGACAAATGGTAGAGAATGTACCATAAAGGATTTCTTATGACATGTTAGAGTATGGCTGGTTTAGTGGATGGATCCTAACTCGCAGCCTGCCATGTCCCAAGAGGGACTTAGATCTCTGGTAATACTGCTTGCCATCTCTTACATCAAGTTTTTCCATGCTATGTCAATGAAGAGAAATCACTGGAGTATACACAGTTTTGAAACAAGTGAGATGGTTCGAACTGATTAAATATAAATTTCATTCCCCCACCCCCCAAAAAAAGAGGAGGAAGAGTCTATGTTCCATGATTTGTTCAAACTTTAAAAAAAAATTCTAATGGAGCTAATTCTGCATTCTTTTGGCATCCAAAATGTCCATTGAAGTCAGTGGGAGTTTTGAATGTGCAAATAATCCAAGACCAGGACCTGAATGTTATACAGAAATGAAGTACTATAATTAGCAGTTTTTGATTAAATCTGGCAATTTAAAAGTAAAGATAAAATCATACTTACGAAAAATGAAATGCATGTTAGAATAACATTGAAGTATGCAAGCAATCAGCATGTTATAGCATTGCTCCTGTAAAGCACTAATTGAAATTTGTGATTACAGAATATTCTGTAACGAATTAGTTAGCCATGTCATGTAGGAATATATGACCAAATTTATGCTCCCAGTCCTCCACTTCCATGAGTGAAGGGAAGGAAGTCTGCAGCCAGGGGCGGCTCTAGCCATTTCGCCGCCCCAAGCACGGCAGCACGCAGCGGGGGGCGCTCTGCCGGTCGCTGGTCCCGCGGCTCCGGTGGACCTCCCGCAGGCATGCCTGTGGAGGGTCCGCTGCTCCTGCGGCTCCACCGGACCCTCCGCAGGCACGCCTGCGGAAGGTCCACCGGAGCCGCCTGCCGCCCTCCTGGCGACCGGCAGAGCGCCCCCCGTGGTGGGCCGCCCCAAGCACGCACTTGGCATGCTGGGGTCTGGAGCCGCCCCTGACTGTCTCCCTGATAGAAGAATTTCAAGAAAACTAGCAATTTGGAACTTGTTCAGTTTCCACTTTCTTATATATGAACAACCTATCTCGTTCTGGAAGACCCACATTTTTACTCCATCAGATTGCATCTGTATGTTGTGTTATGGTTAATGTGCCTGTTACTTCCTCATTGTAGGCAGGCATCCTTGCAAAATCAGGATGCAGTACTGTCCTAAACGCAGTGAATGGCAGAGCAGTGAGGTGAGGCACAGGTAGATGCTTAATACTTTGCTATTATTTCTGTGACTTCAACCTTCCCCTGCAAAGGTCACGAAATATCATTAAGTGTTTGTTTTTTAAAAAGCCCCCCCAGAAACTGACCACTTAATCTGCCACTGCTTAATCTGTAGTCCATGACAGATCTGCTACTCTAGTGATGGGAAAATGCACATTGAGCAAAACTGTGCAATATTAATAAATAGCAAAATCCTAGAGAACGAAATTTGAAGGGAAGGGATATTTTTGTTTTTCCAGCCGTAGTGCTCCATTATACAATTATAGCAAATCTGTGTAATGCTGTTTTACATAGTGTCTTAACCCAGCACAATACAGTAATGACACACTGTTGAATGTTTCACCACTCTAAATGGTTCTGCTGATTATTTTTTCATAAATAAAGTTCTTAGCCCCATTTTCACAGAGAGAATCCCTGTAATATTGAACTTCATGTTACTATTTGTATTCTGGTTGTGCCTGCGAAGTCTCTGTCCAAACACGTGGGAAGACACCATTCCTGTATCAAAGAACTTGCAATCTAATTAATGTGTGACTTGTTTATTATAGTAACTCACAGCAGTAAATAAAACACAAAACTTATCTGTCAATCAAGTTTTAACTTTGACTCATGAAAATATGGCAGAATATTTTATCTTTACTGGAATGCATCAGCAATGAAAAATGCACACCATTAAAAAGGTGCCAGTGGCCTTCTACTCTGGGATTTTCATTTGGATTACCATAGTCCGAAGGAAAGAATGTATCTCCTCTGTCTAAAAACAATCTATTCTTTATTTATATGAATTTTGTTGGTAAGGCACAATACAGTAAACACTTTCTCAGTGTTACCAGATCTTGCAATTTTATCACAAGTAATCTGCCTTTGTTCTCCACTGTAGGCAGTCTTGGATTGACATGAAAAGTTCTGGCCCACATGTGGTTTCAGTGAAGCAAAATCAGAGAGACGCTCATGGTGCTCCTTAGCCTTGTGAAAGGTGCACTGCGAACCCCCAGATCATGGGTTCTAGTTCCAGCTCTTCTGCTGATGGTTCTTAATATTTGTGTGCATGCACAAGCCTTATTATTAAATAAAATTTCATATTGCAGGGGAGGTAACTATAATTTACCCATGTTACAGATAAGGTAACTGGGAGCTTGTGCCTAGTCACTTGAGGCGGACTTGGGAATACAGCCAAGTCTCTATTATCTGTCCATTCCAGAAGAAAGACAGGAAGCAATAGATATTGTTTAATTAGGCCACAACATTGGTCACTTAAAATATCCATGAGTACTTGGCAACAAATTGTACAGTGCGGTGAGGAAAGGGGTCAGCTCTCTGCTGTTTCAGAGCTAGGAGCGCCAAACCTTCTTCCTCAGCTCTCTGAAAGGGAGCTAGGAAAAGGAGGGGTGTTAGCTCCCTTTCAGAGAGCTGAGGAAGAAGGTTATGAGATATAGAAGCCCCAAACTCCCCTTATTCAACTCCCTTAAGAGTTGCTTTGCTTCAAAGCCCTTTTATGGTTAACTGTGTCCCTTCCGTACTGAGTACTTGCACTGGACGTCTGCCACAAGTTTGAGCTATAATGGTGCAAATTATTATGTAACTACCCCATTCCCAGTCCACCCCACCAGGTCCCAGACCAGCTTCGGGGATGGCAAAAAAAACCAAAACCCCACCCTGCCTCTGCCAATGTGGCAGTGAGGGAAAAAATTCTTCCCAGCCTCCTAAGGAAAAGGGCAACTAGTGTAATGCCCACAGCAGGTCAAGAGGGAACCCACTCTTTTTGCTGAGTTCATGGGTGGGTGCTGCTAGCCTGATGCCAGTAGCTGCATGAGGTATAAATGCTCTTCCCGCTGACTGGAAGAGTGGGGATAATGCAGTGACTTTCCCCTGACCTGGCCTCAACTGCTTCCTGCTCTTCCTGTTCATCCCTGTAAACTTTGCCCCTTCTCCCCATTGTAAGAAGTCCTTAAAGGGTTAACACCCCTTTTCTTCCAGCTAGCCAAAGACCACCTCCCTTGCATGAAAGTTGCCATGTGCACAATATAAGTGTCTCATTCACTTTCTCTCAGTCTTTCAGAAGGCATATGGCCAATTCTGTGCTTTGATGACCCGCACTAACACAATGTTACTCTGTCACCCTCTAGCAACTAGCCTACATAGTGATGTATGACTCTACTACTGCTGTGATGCTAAGGTATCTGATTACTTGGCTTAAATTGTAGAAGGCTCACACTTTTATATCCACACAGCCCAGACTCTGTCCTTGAAGATGACCCAAACTGGAATGTTGGTACATTTGGCTATGTTCTGTGTAGCCAGTAAACCACAATCTGCTCCTACTGCCAGGAGCTAAAAAGAATAGTATTGCTCAGTATTCCACTGTGTGGAATAATGTATTCTGTGCTGTGTAATGTATACTTGTGCAACATTATTGCAAATGTCTATGTGTTGTGTTCACTCCTATAATTGAAGGAAAAGCAGGCTGTGCTTTGGATCTGAAGTTTGTAGGTTCAAGACCAGCTGATGACCCACTCTGGGCTGAAAAAACTGTGTGTAACATATATATACATACACACACACAGTAGAATGGGAATGGAGGTTGTTCATAACTCTGAAATGTTCATAAGGCTGAACAAAATTTATGGTGGTTTCTTCAGAGGTTTACAACTGAACATTGACTTAAAACAGCTTTGAAACTTTACTATGTAGAAGAAAAGTGCTGCTTTTAACCATCTTAAATTAAACAAGAACAGAAACAGTTTCCTTACCTTGTCAAATCTTTATCTTCAACTTTCCCTTTGTTTTGTTAGTAGTCTAACACAGTACTGTACTGTATGTGCTTTTTTTTGTCTCTGCTGCTGCCCGATTGCATACTTCTGAATCCAAATAAGGTATGTGGTTGACCGGTCGGTTCGTAACTCTGGTGTTCGTAATTCTGAGGTTCTACTGTGTATATATATACATTAGTGACGGGACCTTGGCATGATTGGCGGAGTGATTTTATATTGCAAAATGTTGCAATGAAGTGAATTTAATATTATGTTAAAGAACAGGATGTGGCAGATTGTGTATGAGGCAGAGAGAATGTATGGGGCTGTAGAAGACTTGTCTGTGTAAGCTCTAAAAAAGTCAGAACTTGTGTTAATAACCTTATCTTTCTAGAAAGAAAGCCGTGTTCTGGAAGGTGTAATATTAGCATTTATGGGGACTGAATGCCTCAAAGTATAGCTAATGAGCTATAGAGCCTTTCAGGTGTAGGTCATGAGTTTGAATCCTGCCTAGCACCACAAGGCTTGAAAGTTGTTTCCATCTAATGAAGTTTGGTAACCTCTATATGAGATGAGTATGGCAAGTGTCCAGCTCAGGGGTGGGCAAACTTTTTGGCCCAAGGGCCACATCTGGCTAGGGAAATTGTATGGTAGGCCATGAATTCTCACAAAATTGGGGTTGGAGTGCGAGAGGGGGTGCGGGCTCTGGGGTGGGGTCAGAAATGAGGAGTTCAGGGTGTGGGAGGAAGATCAGGGATGGGGCGAGGGGGTTGGGGTGCAGGCACTGAGTAGCGCTTACCTCAAGCAGCTCCAAGAAGCAGCGGCATGTCCCCCCTCTGGCTCCTATGTGGAGGCACAACCAGCAGCTCTGCATGCTGCCCCGTCCGCAGGCGCCACCTCTGCAGCTCCCATTGGCTGTGGTTGCCAGCCAATGGGAGCTGCGGGGACAGCACTTGGGGCAGGGACAGCGTACGGAGCCCTGGGCTGCCCCTATGCGTAGGGGCCGGAGGGGGAGATGCTGCTGCTTCCCGGAGCTGCATAGAGCAACGGCACGCATGGAGTGGGGCAAGCCCCAGACCCTGCTCCCCAGCATGAGGGCTGGATTAAAACGTCTGAAGGGCCGGATGCGGCCCCCAGGCCGCAGTTTGCCCACCCCGGTCCAGCTCCTACCCACAAACTCAGCATTGTACTCTGTGCTAGGTTGTAAACTCTTCATCAGAGCAGGGACTTTCTTCTTCTATGTATTTGATTTGCACAATGGAGCCCTGATCTTAGTGGGGACCTGTAGCAAGAATTCCTGCAGCAGAGGACAAAAATGCTTAACTGTAAATCTGTGAGAGTCAGCAAGTCTATAATTCTCTTTTTTACACACATGATGAGAATAGGCAGGGGAAGTTCAAATGTCAAAAGAAAGATTAAAAATCACGATTTAGACTGTTCTTTAAAATGTCATGATTTGGGGCCAATCGCGGTTTTTAGGGTTTGACTCATGATTTTAGAATTTTGGGGGATGACAATATTGTTTTCTATAAAATGTTTTAATATCCAGTATTCAAAGCCCATTATTCCTAATACACTTTCTCAATGTGTACAATAATTGCCATGAAGCCAGTGAAAGCCATGAAACTGTAATATTCTAATCTATTACTCCTATGATTTACTGCCTTCCAGAACTTGATGCATGGCTCTCTTCTTTCTCTCCCACCACCCCCTACCCTTATTCTGAAGAACTTCAATGTCCATTACCCCTTGATTCCTTTCGTGAACCTTACTTGATTGCTGGCTTTAGGCAGATTTCCCCTACTTGCTATTTCAGTCATGTTGTTGAACTTGGCGTTTACCAAGCTGTGTTTTATTTCTTTGACCCACCATTTTGTTCTTTCAGCATTCTTCACTCCTTGTTTCCCCGTCTCTTTTTTTTTTCTCATCTCCAATCCATTAATCTTTCCGACATCTCTGCTGCTCCCAGACCTTGGGCAAGCTATGTGCACCGGGCAGTTATCAAGCTGCATTCAAGAGAGGAGTAGTGGAGTTGAGTTTGAGCCCAGTCAGGGGCAGGGACTAGGTTGCAGACACCAGGCAAGCAGCAGAGTTGGGGACAAACCAGCGTCAGAAGCCAGAGTCTAGGGTACACAGTAAGGCAATGCCTGGAGCATAATCAAGTGGGCGGTTTGCACCATTGCTCAGATAGCTTCCTATGCTGGCTTCCTGGTTTATATACTAGCATGAGCCAATGATGGGCTGTGTAGGCTGCCCCTCAGGCCCTGCTATGTGGTTTTTCCTGCAGTGCCTAGCTTCACAAGTTCCTCCAGTAGAACCCTACCCTAGGCTTCCAGTGGCAACAAGAAAGTGTCAGTAGCCCCAGCTCCCATGGTCCTAGTCCTGCAGGTTCTTTATACCTTCTCTCTGTGCTGTTATTCTGTTCTGTCAGCTTCATGGTCTCTTCCAGTTCCTTTACTTCCCTCCCACGCCGCTGTCCCTCTAATCCACATCTTTCCTCCTCCTTCTCTGTTTCCCACCCCCGCTCATTGTCTCATGCTGCTGAGCACCAGAAGACAAAGTCCAGTGACAGTGTTCCCTTTCTCCACTGTAAATGTACTTTCTATTCTACCCTTTTCCTTTCTAAACCCTTTTCCTTTCTAAACCAACACTTGCCCCACCAATGCTTGTCAGCACTTTAACACTCTCATTAAAATTTCTTCCCTTGTCTTCCTCTGCCCAGGATCACTTTTTATCTTCAAAATAAAATGGATACCCTCTAGCAAGAAAGCATTGTCCTTCCCACTCTCATCTGTCTTGTCCCTATTCAACCATCTTCTTCACCCCAGTTTCCAGCTCAGATCTTCCTTCTGTCTGCTTCTCACCTCTCCATGTCCAGTCCTTGTTCTCTCATTCTTGACTTTTCTTTCCTTCCTGTGGTCTCTATTCCCTCTGCCTGTCAGAATACTCTTGTATTTCTTAACTTGATAACTATCTTCCTTCAGTCTCCACTATTATTGTCCTATCTCTCTCCTCCCCTTTGTCACCAGAATCTTTGAGCATACTCTCTGCTCCCACTTCCTTTCCTTTGCTGTGATAGCTGTGTTTCAATGGTGGATGAAGAGATCCTTATAACAGCCTGTAAAACACTTTGGGATGCTTGAGAATGGATGATGATATATAAATGTAAATGTCTTGGTTTCCTTCCTTCTTTATCTCTGGGGGGCTTCGATAAATATAGTTTAAATTTTGCCATCTATTGTTATGTTGAATAAGCATTGCTGGAAATTCTTAATTTTCTGGGAAACAGGTATTTTCTGACAATGCTGATTCAGAACAGAAGTAGTAGTCAAAAATCATCCAAGAGATTTACAGAAGTGTATGTGGCTAAGAGAGAAGAGCCTAACAGATGAGATAAAGCTTCAATAGTTAGTTAAGATGCAGTTTTGTTCCACATATCTTTCAATAATTGGCTGTTGTTCTACTCTCAGTAGGTGGTTGTTTAATTTTCTAGGGGAAGAGGCACATACATTGATCTTGACACTCAGGTTAAAAATATGCTACCCAATAAAGGAATCTTTGTGCTTAACTAAAAAATGGCATAGGTCATGAGAAGTAGGGAATTAGAAGGTACCTGAAAGGTGCAAGTATGTAGAGTGGAAGGTGTAGCACCAACACAACTGTAATTAAATATCTGGTCCCATAATACTGTTTGTTCTGATGTTGCACTAACATGATCTGGCATAGCTGGTCATCAGAAACTAAATAAATACATTTGGGAACTCTGCCAATGCTCCTCTGTACATTTGCTTTTTCTCATAATCATCTATGACTTTCACACAAATGTAAGGGTTCTATAAAGGGAATACAGTCCCAACATCAAGAAATTTCCTTATTCAGAGATTGTATAGGTTTCTATTTTATTTTCAATCCATATGTTTTCTTTTTATTGTAAATACATTAATCATTTTATATGTAACTGTAGCTTTGCCATTCCCCATGCTATGTTTAAAGATTTACTGGCAGTATTAAATCTAGGGGGTTATATTAGACTATGAAAATATGATCCCGGCTGGAACTTGACATAACAGAATTTTAATCAACATTTTTTAAAAAAATCAAGTTTTTTATAAGCTAGACTAGTGTAGTAAAAATAGATTGAGATTTCTTTTTCATAGATTTTAAGGCCAGAAGGGACCATTATGATAATGTAGTCTGACTTCCTTCATAAAACAAGTCACAGAATTTCAAGAAGAAATCATTTGAGCTACTAATACTAATTACTGGGTTCTAAATTAATTTAGCCCTAACTTAACTAATATGACATGGTAACCTGCTTTTTGGGTCTCTTCCTTAGTGGCTTTGTATGAAATTTGTAAGAAACCAAGGAAATTCCATGGCAAAAGCTGCATTAAGATGGAGTGAAGGTTTTGAATACATATCAGTAATTTAAGGGCAGAGGAAAGATTGTTTGGGTGCCTTAACTGTACATTTCCATACTTTAAATTTAAAAGAAATCTAAAGATATTAACCTTAACTCTGAATTTCCTGGGTTTGTAATGCTTGCTTGGGGATAATTATAATCCCTATAATGTGTTTACTCACAGGTTACTGATCAGTACAATCAACCTTAACCCCATTTTAAGGCCTTTTTTTAGGAATATGGAATATATTAAAATGTGAATTCTGTACACATGATAAGTGATACAGAATGAGATGTAGAAGGCAAGTTTATTTGAAAGTCCAATACTCAAATTGTTTATCAAAATAAGTACCAAGGAAGCTTTTTAAACTTTAAGGTTTGGGGATGGAGGAGTTTACCCTCCATTCCATTTTACAAGGATAATGTGAGGTCATAGTTCCTATCTGCTCTCCGTCTGAAATATAACCTATCATTTTGAAAAATTTGCAGACAAAAGGGTGCTGTTATGAG
Organism: Mauremys mutica; assembly: GCF_020497125.1. Lineage (NCBI taxonomy): Eukaryota > Metazoa > Chordata > Testudines > Geoemydidae > Mauremys > Mauremys mutica. Next base: position 197,511,201 of record NC_059072.1, read on the forward strand.
ATATCAGATCCATTAGTCACTTAAAAACCTGATTCCTCGTTTTCAAGTCGATTTAGCCTATAGCAATCTGTACCGGAAAATTTGCTACTCAGTTTCTGGAAATTGTAAAAAAAAAAAAAATAGGGTTATCCTAATATCCGTTGCTATTGTAGGTAACCATCCAATAGAATTTTACACTTGAGTACCTGTATATATATTGCTATTTACTAGTCATCTTGGCAGCAAATGTTTGACATGTGCCTTGGTGTCTTTTGAGAACATACAACAGATTAATGTATTCCCCTCGCTATATAAAAGTGTAGATTCCCCTTGCTATATAAAAGCGTAGAACCATTTCTAATTTATCAATAGTTTACTTAGTAAGGCAGCCACAATTAGATATTGATGTTGTTATAAAGCAACTGTGGTTTACCAGATGAAGAATATTTTTTTTGTTAATTCCCATGTAGCATATATGTATTTACACAAACAACTGTGTCATTCTGGCCTGTCATGTCAGTCCACATATGACTAAAGTACAGCTTTTTCTTCTATGTAACATCAAATGCTACTAAACAAAATGAAAGGCCCAAGACAAGGGAACCAAAATAAACTACATTAATGTAGTATAATGAGTCTGACCCAAACCTAAGGTAAGGACAACACGTGGGTGTTACATCTTATAATACAATTACACATTATTGATGAGATATGGAGCCTCTCACTTCTGGGTCACCCATTCAAATCCATTTCAAGTTATTAAACCAAAAGGCTATGTCACTGAACGCAAGTTCAGGGGCCTATCTGAAATGAGCTGGTAGGTCTCAGTTAAGTTCTGAGTGGATCGGTGTTGACATTACAAAACAGTTACCACCACAAGTGGCAGCCTTGTTTGGCAATGTCAGCAGAGAGAGCAGGAGCCGCATGGATGAGGATGCTTTCACTATAGAATCAGGCCCTGCAAAGCAGGTTTGATTCACACTGTCAGGAGTGTGCTGAGAAGTTTTCACTTACATGGCACCATTTACCTTTTGCACCGTGGAATAAACGGTTGTCGTAAAGGCCTTCAAGTTGTATGTATTATGCAGTAGTTTTTATTAGTAATAATCTGTGAATTGCCATTCGAGAAGCAACTAGTAACTAATGTCTCCAGGAACCTGTTTCCAACACTGGCCAATGAAGGATGGTTCATAAACCTCCTATAATACAATTAACTGTGGAAAAACTTAATTGTGACCTTAATTGTACAATAGTATACTGTCCTGCCCTATACTGTAGTACTCGCCAAAGTCAATGGAGCTATGCCCAAATAATAATCTGTGACACTGGCATTGAGTTTGATGGATGGGTTGATAATGTGGTGGCTAAAAAATAATTTCCCTTTTATCTGTTTTAAATGAGTTGTCTCTGTAGTTCTGAATGCTCTCTTGTTCATGGTTTTATGTGAAAGGGTAAACAGGAACCCCCGAGTGCCCTCTATGCCAGTAATTATTTTATACATTTTCCTCATATCAATTCTTACTTTTCTGCTATCCAAGCTTCTGTAAATAATCCTGGGCCAGATTCACACCAGGGGTGTAATGGGGTGATGTTTGCACCATCTGTACTCATGGCAGAAGCTGCACCACGTGACTGCGATTTAGTCTCTCCAGGAGATGGCAGGCACCAATACCCCTGCTGCTCTTCCCCAGGGGTGCCACCTTGGGAGGGCAGCTTTATATTCCAGCCAGGGCTTCACTGCAGCCCTGCTTCCCAGGAGATACTGCTCCCTCCTGACCAACTCTTCCTCTCTACTGAGTTTGTGACAAGCTGGCTCTGGGGCCCTCCACGGATCAAGGGTTGCAGGCAGCTTGCTATTGTGTGCTCATACTCCTGGCAGACTTTCTATTGCCAGATGCCCAAAGGCTTGGTGTGAGTTTGGCAAATCCTCTGTTTAATCTCTCCTCGTATGGAGACTCCACAACTACCAGGCTTTCAGTCATTTTAATTTCCCTTTTCTGGATCACCTCTATTTCTGGTATATGTGTTATAGTCTTGCAACTAACAGTGCAATCCTTGTGAAAAACCTGATTCATTTTTCCAGCACATCTGATTTATAATGCCCTTTGGTGCACACAAATGGATGAGTGCACAAGTTCTGCATGTGCACAGATCAGAAGCCTTTTGCAAATACGGCTTGTGTCCAATGAAATCAATTATTTTCCCTGAACAATGATTCACTTTTAAAATGCACTTTCAAAAGTTACCTATCCTGTGAGACACCCATCAAGTAATTATTCAGTTAAGCCTGACACCAATGTGACAAAAGTGTAGATTAAAACCAAACAAAATCTCAAAAATGAAGCATCTTCAAATCTGACTTGAGACCAGAATATATATATATATGTGTGTGTGTGTGTGTGTGTGTATTCTGTATATTTTGTTTTGCTGGATCCTCTTTTGCCTTGATGCAGGGTCAGAGTAGTGTTCATGATGGTGAAGTATGTTCTAAATAAACTGCGTCTACAGCTATCAAATGGCTTGATTCAGTTCAGCATATGATCACCCACAAAAGCTGTTCATTGCTTTGTATACTCCTGCATCACTTAATTATGGATGAATTAACAGCCAAATCTTGTGGTGTTTATTAAATCACATTAGTTTTATGTCCCAAAAATAGTAATGGGTGAATTCTACTTTCTTTTTTTTTTTTAAAAAAACGAACCAACAAAAAAGGTTCATCCCCAAACCAAACTCAGTCTTCATTCAGGGTCAAATAAGGAACATCATCTTCTTCCTCCCTTCACCTTACATCCTGACTGGCAGTACTAGTGCATCTTTTCCCTGTCTAAGAAACACCATTACAGGGAACTTTCACCTCTTCATGACCTCTCCCTACTTTTAGGCAAACACATTTCAAACAAATAAGGATTTGTAACTATTTAGCCTTCAGTGGTGCTTTCCTCTGAAATGATCTTCTCCTGTGGATTACCAGATAATGCACCTGGAGCTACATTAGTTTGTTCAGGCTTGTGGTTTATCTCAAAATAATTTCTGAGTAATCTTATATATACCATCTGGCTAGACATCCTGTTTAGGCATCAGCCACTGAAAAGAGACAGAAGCATTCCATTTTCCCAAACCATTGCTGAGGAGCTGAAGTAATAATAATTGAATCTTTTTTTTTCTCTTGTGCAAACCTATGTCAAGCAAGATTCCTCATCCACATCTGAGGCATGGACATGCAATTGCTAAGGTAGATAAGCTGTGAAAAATGGCTACTTTTTCATCTCTCCGTGATCCTGTAGCCAATGTACAGGGAAGGTTATTTTTCCCTATAGGAAACTGATACTACTTACTTTCATTTGAGGGACTCACAAAAGGGAGCCTGCTCCTAAGAAAGGAGGGAGTTCCTCCTGGGTGATATTGTTTCCCCCGCCTCTCAGTCCATGGATGCCCATTGACAGGCCTGCCGACAGCAATTCCGGGCCCAGGGCAGAACAGTCAATGGGCTCCCTAGAAAGGGATGGCTGAGGTTTGATTTGTGCTGGGCAGGCTGGAGCTGGGCCCCACGCTACTGCTGACTTGATGTAGCATCACTACATGGGCGTGGAGCTGGGCCAAGTGCAGCGGCTGGTGCACGCACGCACAAGCTGTGCCCACACAGATGCAATCCGCCTGACATTTGGGCGGTGCTGCGCCTGTGTTGGCTGGTGCCCAGCGAGCTGCTGCCAGCTGCGCTGCTGGGCGTGCTCTTCTGGCACGGCCAGGGCTTCCACATGCCTGCCCGGCTGCCTTCGCCACCGCTGGTACCACTCCGTGCATGCAGAGCTGTCCCTTGGGTATGGGGAATCGGAGCAACTGCCCCGGGCCCTGTGCTTTGGGGGGCCCCATGCTTTGATAAAATTGTGAGGAGGCGGGGAGGTGAGGCGGGTGGGCGAGCAGGGTGAGGAGGCGAGCGGGGAGGCAAGCTGCAGGCAGGCAGGGTAGTGAGGAGGAGCCCCCCTACCAGAGCCTCCCCCTCCCCCCAGTGCCTCCTGCCTGCCAGCAGGCCCCGCCAATCGGCACTTCCCCCTCTCAGTGCCTAACGCCTGCTGCGGATCAGATGTTTTGTGGCATCAGGAGATGCTGGAGGGGAGAGGAGCGAGGGCACTGTGTGCTCAGGGGAGTGGGTGGGACTGCGTAGGGAAGAGGCAGGGTGAGGGTGGGAAGAGATGGGATGGGGGCAGAACGGGGGTGGGAAGAAGCAGGGTGGGGGTGGGGCCTTGTGGGAAGGGATGGAGTTGGGGCAGGGCCTGTGTGGAGCTGTGGAGAGCCCCCCCTGGCAGATTAGAAACTGAGCAGCTATGTCCCAGGCCCTGCACCCCTCTAGGGGCATCCCTGTGCGTGCGTGCGAGCACCTAGGAACCCTGGGGCCCACCGGGGCAATTTAAAAGGGCCTGGAGCTCCTGGCTGCCACCACTGCTGCAGCAGCAGTGGCAGTGGCTGGGGACCCCCCAGCCTTTTTAAATCACCCAGACCCATGGGCAGTTGCCCCCTTCCCTCCCGTCCCCCCATCAGTGGGCCTGCCCATTGATGGGGACTGTGCAAGGTTTGGGACCCATGAAGATTCATGGGATAGGAGGGCTAGGAGTTGGGCAGGACAGGGGAGCCATCTGAGCTCCTTAGGATTGGCTTCCACCTTCCCTGCCCTCATCCCAGCCTTCAGAGGACAAATTAATAAAGCCTATGATTATTAACTTGTATTGCTTTCTCCTAAACAATGCGGCTGGCTTCAGGGGGCATCCCCAGTCATTGGATCCCCAGCCATGCTCTCCAGGTGTCAGTAGAAACCACTGGGACCAACTGGGAGAGGGACGGCAAGAAAACATCTATGAATTCTAGGAACTGACCCCCCCCCCATGATTTCTTCTATGAGGAAGAAAAAAGGAAGAATTCATATGAAAATATGGTCATGTCTAGACTAGGAAAATAGGTTGTGTTTTAAAATGTATTAGCTAACACTAACATTTTAAGTAAAATGATTTCAAACAGGAGCTTGCACCAAGTGTGGACAGGGCCAGTTGAATTTAAAAATGTGTCAACTGGTTGTGCTTAACCCTAGATTCTCCCCTAGTTTAGACATGGCCTCTGAGATTAAATTCAGTGTACAATATTGGTTACTGCTTATGAAGGGGAGAATCAGATAATAAACTAAGTTAATTCAAATGCATCTGTATAAGTTGACCATCTCTTTCAAAGCAGGCAAGTTTACTAGCGAATATATGTAAGCAACTTTGCTATTTAAATGAATTCTTCCAAGATCTTATTAATCAATCTCCGGAACACTGCAGTTGCATTTATTAATACAGAGAGCATCATGTTAAAATGTGGTGATCCCTTCTGACATATTAAGCTGTTTTTAATTTGCTCTCATCATCTCCAGCCTCTCTAGTAGACATTAGATAATTCTAGGGTCCCAAACAAGCTAGAGTGATTTAGGTGGAAAACAAGGGAGTTATTAATCTTATGCAAATACCTGTTTAATTTTCAGAGGATCTTGGCACCATTCCAAATGCTGAAAGTCATGGACTATAAAGAGGAAAGATAATTTCTGGTTTGTTTAATTGATCTCTGTAACTTTTCTCCTGGCAGGTAAAGCTAAGTAATGGAATTTGCATGGTAACATCATTAGAAAAAACAGCATGACATTTGATTAATCCAGTCTATTTAGATTTAATATGACTTATGTTCTAGAAGAAAATTACTTGCTATTTCTCCTTCTGATTTCTAAATGTATTTATAAATGTATCTAGTGTTATGATTATTGACCATCAGTTGCTTCCTGTTTTTCTCCATAAGCCTTATGCGTTCATTAGTGCAGTAACTAGTAATCTGGTATAGGAAAGAATGAATTGTCCAGAAGTAATACTTAATTTTCTGTAAGATTTGTAATTAAAGGAACTTTTTGATCTTTGTAATTCCTGGATATAAGTGCCATATGCCTGGAAAGCTACTAGAGCAATGAAAAAAACATTCAATTTGTGAATACCTGGAGGATCAAGGGGTAATGACTAGCAGCCAGCATGGATTTACCAAGAACAAATCTTTCCAAACCAGCTTGATTTCCTTCTTTGACAGGGTAACTGATTTGACTGATTGGGGGAATGTGGTGCACATAATATACTTTGGCTCCGCAACTCTTTTAACACATTCCCACATGACATTCTGATAGGTAAGCTGGGGAAATGCGGGCTTGGTAAAACTACCATTAAGTGAATACATAATTAGTTAAACAACTGCAAAGAGTAACTATTAATTGAATGATGTTAGATTTGAAGGAGGTCTCAAGTGGAGTTCCACAGCGATCTGTTCTGGGCCTGGTGTTATTTAACATCTTTATTAATGACCTGGATGTAGAAATAGAGAGCATACTGATCAAGTTTGTAGATGACACAAAGCTTGGGGGAGTAGAAGAGGATAGAACTTTGGAGGATAGAACTAAAATTCAGAGGTATCTTGATAAACTGGAGAACTGAGCTCTAGATCATAGAAGATTGGGGTTGGAAGAGACCTCAGGAGGTGATCTAATCCAACCCCCTGCTCAAAGCAGGACGAACCCTAACTAAATCATCTCAGCCAGGGCTTTGTCAAGCCGGGCATTAAAAACCTCTAAGGAAGGAGATTCCACCCTCCCTAGGTAACCCATTCCAGTGCTTCACCACCCTCTTAGTGAAATAGTGTTTCCTAATATCCAACCTAGACCTCCCTCACTGCAACTTGAGACCATTGCTCCTTGTTCTGTCATCTGCCACCACTGAGAAGAGCCTGGCTCCATCATCTTTGGAACCCTCCTTCAGGTAGTTGAAGGCTGCTATCAAATCCCCCCTTACTCCTCTCTTCTGCAGAATAAACAAAACCAGTTCCCTAAGCCTCTCCTCATAAGTCATGTGTCCCAGCCCCCGATCATTTTCGTTGCCCTCCACTGAACTCTCTCCAATTTGTCCACATACTCCAGATGCAGCCTCACTAGTGCCGAATAGAGGGGAATAATCACTTCCCTCGATCTGCTGGCAATGTTCCTACTAATGCAGCCCAATATGCCATTAGCCTTCTTGGCAACAAGGGCACACTGCTGACTCATATCCAGTTTCTCATCCAATGTAATCCCCAGGTCTTTTTCTTCAGAACTGCTGTTTAGCAAGTCAGTCCCCAGCCTGTAGCAGTGCATGGGATTCTTCTGTCCTAAGTGCAGGACTCTTCACTTGTCCTTGTTTAATCTCATCAGCTTTCTTGACAAAATGAAATTCAACAAAGATAAATGGGAAGAAAAACAGAATGGGGGAAAACTGGCTTGGCAGCAGCACTGCTAAGAAGGATCTGGGAGTTGTGGTAGATCACAATCTCAACATGAATCAGCAATGCAATGCTGTTGCAAACAAAGCAAATGCAATTTTAGTTGCATTAACAGTGGCATAGCATGCAGGTCATGGGAGACAATAGTACCACTCTACTTGGCGCTGGTTAGGCCTCAGTTGGAGTACTGTGTCCAATTTTGGTCACTGCGGTATATAAAAGATGTAGAGAAACTGGAAAGGATCCAGAGATGAGCAACAAAGATGATCAAAGGGATGGAATGCAAGCCATATGAGCAAAAGCTGAAAGAACTGGGTATATTTAGTTTGGAAAAGAGAATATTAAGTGGGGATATGATAATGGTCTTCAGATACTTAAAAGGCTGCCATAAGAAAGATGGAGAAAAATTGTTCTCTTTTGCCACAGAGGGCAGGACAAGAGGCAATGGATTCAAAGTACAGCATAGCCGATTTAGATTAAATCTCAGGAAAAACTTCCTAACTGTAAGAAAAATAGGACAATGGAACAAACTGCCTAGGGAAGTCGTGGATGCTCATTCACTGGAGCTTTTCAAAAAAGAGGTTGGATAGCCATTGGTCTTGGATGATTTAGACACAATAAATCCTGCATCTTGGCTGGGGAGGGGGCTAGACTCTTGCGGTCCCTTCTAACCCTGTGGTCCTTTGCCTTTGTCACTTGCAGTCATACTGCTTTATGGTATGGTCTCATCACATCTTTAAAGCTGTAGAGGGTCAGTTTGGCCACTTTTTGGATGGAAGTTCTCTCAGGGAAAGCAAGCATGTGATGATTCAGTAAATGGCACTTTTTCCTCTGAATCAGTAATGAACCACTTACCCATAATGCTTGCTTTTCACTGAGACAAGAGGTTCTTCTGTCCATTCAAGGTAATTAAAAACCCCAGGTCACTTTTTCCTAAGCACAGGAAAGTTAGCCCCAGGATCATGGCCATCTTCTAATTTGTTCTAATTTCTAAATGTTCTAATTTCTAAATCCCCCGGAGTTCCACTTTAGCTCACTTCCTGTCCTAAGGCATTGTTTAGTGGTGGTGTGTGTTGTTAGAGCTGTCATATTTACCATACTTATTGCTGTAGCACAGCATTGAACAGTCATTTCTTTTTAGGAAATGATGTGGGATAAAGAGTGCCCTATAAATGTAAGGTATGATGGTTAGGAGTGATGCTGTAGTACTTTGTAAAGTTTGGGTTATTTATGGGTATATTTTTTGGTAACTCTGTAAAGAAAGAAATTGCATTCCTTGTTTTGTTTCTCTTGGCTATAATTACTGTAGCTTCTATTTCTATCATAGTAATATCCAGTGAAATCACATCCATTTAATTTGATCATTTATGTTCCACTGCACTTATCAAAACAGACAATACCAGTAGATATTACAATTCATTAAACATTACTAATTAAGGCACCAAAGTAAAGTAGTAGCTGTAAATACCGAATGTGCATTTCACACTGCAATGCATTATGAGAATGCTTTACAATGCAGTATTTCAAATTAAAATTCAATTATTTTGATTTAATTTTTATCTACTCTTCTTGCAAGTGCACAAAGAGTCTTATTTGCCAAAGTTGTGACTATCAATCTAACTTTGGTTTGTAATTCAAACTCATGTGAGGTATGTACTTTTTTAAATGTGTTATTCCGTAACAATGTCCACAGGAGTTTCACTTACATGAGGTGCATTTAAATACAAGTTGCCAGGTATAGCAGGAATTGTATCCTTGTCTTTGCTGATTGTTCCAGTCCCAAAAGGCTACTGATACTGGCTCCATGATGGAGGAAAAATACAATTAAAAAAGCATTAATAGTGCTGGTCCAAAGATGAAGAACTCATATAAAATGATCCTCTGATTCTGTTTGTATGGGATCAGTTGCCAGATAGTGTTCAGATAACAAGTAGCCTGATTTGCCTCTGGAAAGAAGATATTCACCTTTCAAAGACCCTATTGAGGGGGTACATCCCTCTTTAAATATGTAGCAACCTCTGTGGCTCACAGTAATCTTACAGAGGTGCAGTGGATGCATACGCAATTTTTGTCCTACTTGCTGTACGTTATTATTTATGTAACATTTATATTGCAGTAACACCTTTAAGCCAACCAGATTTGTTCACCATTTTGCTAGGAGCTGTATGCACATGTAGAAAGTGACTGTCCCTGCCTCCGAATACATACAATCTAAAAGACAAGACATAACGGATGTATAAGACAGACAAGGTAGGGATGGGTGGGAGGAGAGCTGTAACAAAACTGATCATTTATGCAATTATTAGCTATTTTTCAGAGGAAGATATGTTGCATTTATAAAATGTCATTAGTCAATAGAAAATGACAGGCAATGATTTCTGAGCTCTTCTGTCTCCTGTTGATAACTGTGTTTTAAAAAAAGTTTGAAATTCTAAGAATAGGTATGTTTGATAGAATTTAAATATGAATTGCTATTGGGATGCTGTCACAGGTAGGCTCGGTGCCTGACCCACTCAGAAGGACAGCTACTGGTGACATACTGCTCTAAGGAGAATGAGCCAATCCAGATCCATCTGTTACTCCTGAGAGTATTCTGCACCAAAAAAATTAAAATTCTGCAAATTTTATTTGTCATGACAGGGAGAGCACAGACTGCACAGAGGTAGGCGATCACCTTGCCTCCCCCGACCCCGATAAGGACACAGTGCAAGGACCAGGACTGTCCCAGAAACACCATGGGGCCCTGCCCCTCTATGCCAGGCACACTAGATGTAGGCAGGCAGGCTCAGCCCAGAAGGATACAAGTATGGAGGGGCTTAGTGTAGGAAGATCCAGATGTGGTGTGATAGGATTCTGTGTGGGGCAATCAGTGTGCAGGCAGTTTGGTGGGGGGGGAGGTCTGGGTGCAAGGGAGATCTGGATGAACAAGTGTTCGTTGGGGGTGGGGTTTGAGTGCAGACACAATGGGATTTTGCAGGAAAGTCCAGGTGAAGGTGGTTGGGAATCAGAAGGAGAGGTCCAGGTGCTGGCTTGGTGGGGTTCAGTGGGGTGGGAGTCTGGGTGCGGGAGGCTAGTCAGGGTGGTCCAGGTGCTGGTGGGATGGGGATTTGAGTGTGAGGGGTAGTCTCGGTGCAAGGGGTCTCTGGATGCAGAGGGTGAGGCTTGTCAGGCTGTGGGTTCGGGTTCAGGGGAGTCAGTGGTGGGGTTCTGGGTGCAGGGGTGAGGCTTGGTGGAGCAATCTAGGTATGAGGTGAGTCTGGATGCATGGGGGTTGGGTGGATGGGGGAGCAGCTCCCTGTACAGAGACTCCTCCCCTCCATGGCTGAGGAGCGATGGGGGCAGGAAGCAGAGATGGGAGGGGCATGGTGCTTCCTGCCGCCAAAGAGGTTTCTGGGAGTGGGTCTGACCCAGGCCTGGCCGCCCCTTGTAGGGAAAGAGGAAGTCCCGTCCTCCTTAGCCCAGCCAGGACTAGTAGCTGAGCCTGGCACAAAGTAGGAGCCACTGGCTGGGGCAACCTCAGTCCCGCCACCCCTCCCCGCCCAGTGATTTACCACTCCACTGGTTGTTCTGGGTGCCATGCGGCTGGGGAGCGGTGCATGACAAGTCTTGAGGCTCCCCTTCTGTCAGAAAGTCATTTTTCTGCGGGGGACATGAATTCTGTGCACACGCAGTGGCGCAGAATTCCCCCGGGAGTAACCTGTGCTGGTTAATAATCAGCTGAGGAACACTTGGGCCTCATTAGGGCTTATGAGGGCCCAGTCAGGAAATTCCAGAACACAGGACAGTTCTGAGGAGAGAGGCTTCTCAGGGAGCTGCTTAGGGAGATCACCAGGAAAGGTACTCCTAGAGGGAAGAGGGTCTGAAAGGGAAGAGTTACAAGCCTCCAGGGAGTCATGGTCTCAAATAAAGGACTTTACCAGATAGCAGCAGGTGGTCCAGATCACAGAGGAATTACACACTACTCTGGAGAAGGGGGTCCAAAGCAGGAATCCTTTCCCAGGTTATGGTAAGAGGCCTATCTCCAGAGGAGGCCCTGGGGCAAGAGGGCCTTACTGGTAAGGAATCTGAATGGAGGCAATGGATGGATTCAAGTGGGGCAGAGGGACTAAGATTAACTTGCCTCTTCCTCCTCCCACCACTCCCACTGGATGCCTTGGTTGCATATTCATTTGGCTTTTAGTTACATAAATTAGAGCCCTGAAGGGCGCTATTCACTGCTCAAGAGTCTCACTGAACTCAGTGAAAGCCCATTAGGGGAAACTGAGGCAAGGATGTATCTGTGGTAATGCACTAAGTTGCCAGGGTGTGTGCAGCATAATATGCCAGCCTTGACACAAGGGAGGTGCTCCAAAGGTGAGCATCCCCTTAACAGTTGCATAAAATATCTGTAAAAGCAGCAAAGAGTCCTGTGGCACCTTATAGACTAACAGACGTATTAGAGCATGAGCTTTCGTGGATGAATACCCACTTCATTGGTATGCCATCCGACGAAGTGGTTATTCACCCACGAAAGCTCATGCTCCAATACGTCTGTTAGTCTATAAGGTGCCACAGGACTCTTGGCTGCTTTTACAGATCCAGACTAACACGGCTACCCCTCTGACATCTGACAATGTACTTTATTTTCTCTCTAAATGAAGTTTTGCAGTGATGAGTTTGTACATTTCTACTAAGTGTCTATTTTTCTAGTTGATTCATCATTCTTTATATCACATACTACCTCATGTATGCAGTTATTTTCAAATGCAGCTTTCCTTTTCAATTGTCTTGTGCATTTTAATAATCAGTTGTGCTATGTTCATTTTCTTTCCTCTGTATTTTTCTTCTTCTGTACACATAAAATAATAATTGCACATTCAGATATTTAATGTACTAATCTAGAGAGTGAATCTTTAAAATGTGTTTGTGAGTTCAATCCTACCCTTATTAATATGTGCTTTATAAATGGACAATAGAATAAAGTCATTTATTTCCTCTAAATCCTGCCTTTCATACTAATTGAATTACTGCAGTATTGCACCTAATAATAGCCCTACTATTCAACTGTATTAAATGTATATGACCAATGTAGCAATCCTTTTTATGTAATGTAATGTAGTAATCAATCTTTGGAATTTATTTTGGTTCACTAAAATGGTTCTTAGTTTCTCTGGTGCTTTGCTTCAATGCACAGCTGAGATGCTAGATTTAGAAAACTTCTTTTTCTTTGAAGTGGAAGGTATTTAATCTTATTCTGAGAAAGTGAATATTGGCTAATTGTAGGTTCAGCAGACAATCAGATTAGACATTTAATAGGCTAACATCATATAGTATACAGTAATACAGTCAATTAGATTAGCCTATCCTGATGTTTTACAGTTGCAGTAATAATTGTGTACCTAAAATTATTTTATGCTCTTTAATCTTAGATGTCTAACGATGACAGTAATCTAACCTATTTGTAATTTATGGGGTTTTCCCTATCATATATTACTTGTGCAATTTTAGATTTAGCTCAAGAACAAATCAGTAGTTGCACACTAGGTAGTAACAAAGTACTGATGGTTCACAATATCTGGATCTGTTTAAACCTTTAGACTGCTAAAATGTTAACCTTACAGAACACATTCAGATTTCCAGCTTTATACCTCTCTCTTTCTAGACTGGTTTAAGAGCTTCTTTTTTGGTTAATTCTGCTTTGACAGAATCATGTAGCTGTTAATATGTCCATGACCCTCATTACTTAAATACAGAAAACCATTATTTACAATAGTTTACACCTAAAATATGTACCAGAATGTCTGTGGATATCTGAAGTATTCTTGAAATATTTGTCCTTCAGTGATCATTCTTGTGCTATGTAAAATAAGACAATAACCATTTTAATATATAAAATAAAAAAGATGCAGTGCTTGTGATAGGAGCTAGATTGGCATCCTGTGTAGTGGGCATTTTTATTCCAGAATGAGTCATTTTCTGGTTTAGCTTATTCCACAACGGTGGTATAATTAATAGGTGGTCTCCTCAGGTAAAGTTTGAGGGACATTAATGCAGGGTGAAGCTTACACTTGCACTGCTATATCTGCTATATCTATTCTGCCCAAAGCTGAAGATGAATAAATCCATGTTGTCTGAGACTGCCATCACAAGAGTGCCAGTTAAGGCCAGCTCTTTTGCATGGGAAATTTGTGATGTGGACTCTTATCCCTTAGGTAAAATTCATGGACACCACCAAAATGGCTTTACACAGGCAGTTGAACTGCGTATCAGGTGGTAACTGCTTTCAATCATGGCTGGCCTGGGCTGCATTTCAATGCAACCAGTGACAGAACTGAATGGCTCCATATCCCATTAGCCATCTCCTGAGGAAAGCTGTTCCTTCCTAGATATACTTACAAAGATATTGCAGTGCCTCATTCCAGATACTGATTTGGCAGTCAATGCTAGTACTTGATTTTGAATGGTCTTCTTTGGAAAACACACTAGTATCTCCTCTATCCATCAAGACTTATTGAGTTTTTTAAAATTTAGTATTTTTCAGAATGCTCGATGAGCACTCCAGAGTTACCTACAAGAGTATTCATTATTGCTTTTTCTCACAGATTGTGATTAGTAATGATCCAGTTGTTCAAGTATCTTCTACACCAAAACTCAGAGACTGTATGCACAGATGCCTAGTTTTGCCTTTACTTTCTCCCAGAGTCTTTCTACCCAAACAATCATATGAAACCACATGTCCCATTTGTTTTATATGGCCACCCTTTTTAGTCAAGTGCCTCTGGAAAACACATCCTTATTTTTCAGAGCTTCAGTGTAGTTGTCATTCGGGTTGACAGACACTATGGGCATGGACACTTGGATCAGTCACTCATTCTACTTCATATGAGCAGGCAGGATGACCTTTCAGGATACTGATGTCCTCCCATCTCATATTGGGATTATTAATTTAAATGTATTTATAAAAGCATAAAAGGTAGATTGAATTAGCTATTCACAAGTTCATTCAAAAGTATGAGCAAGTTTACCTTCAAGTGACACGGAGGTAGGGTTTACATAGGGGAACTAGATGGCAAGATATTTGAATGGGATATAGCCTTTCACTTCCAAGTCACCAGTTCAAATCCAGCCCAACTCAATTGTGACTAAAAGTTGTTACCAACAGCTGATTGGTGACTGATTTGAAATCGTTGTGAAGGTTTCAGTCTACACTCTAGCATCTGTTGTGCAAGTAGAGCTGTGATGAATTCAGTTATTCTACTCTCACAATTAGTGGCTAAATAAGAATTGGCAACTTCCAGCAACTGAGCTCTGTACCTTTTCTGCTATTAAATAGTGTATAGTTTCTGAAAGATTCTGCAGAACAGCAGACAACATAAAATGTCCCATTTATGACACTGTATGTAATGGGTCTTCTTAATATTGCAGAATACAAAGAGAAAACATTTAGTACTCCAGTTCTTTTGATGTCTCCACAGCTACTCAAGGGAATTATACCTTTGCACTGCACTGCTGTTTTTGTATTATTTTCATTACGTCATTTTAATGTTAATTTTTTCTGAGTTAACCAAAATTGGAATTATCCCTATCCTTTAATTATGTATCTCATAATGCAGATTACCTATTCCTGCAACATGCCTGATTACTTGTTAAAATTAAATGGAAAATTGAATGTATTCATAGCAGACAGAAAGTCATAACTCCTTCCATCTCATGAAATGCACGGAGGACCACCAATAAACCATTTGGAACTGAAAACGTTCATACTTAGAGGACTTTCTTCTTCAGAGACATTTCTTACATTTGACAAATTAGGATAATTATCTTTATCATTATGAGAAGTTTCCCTTTCATGCATTTGTTAACAGAAAGATAATTGCAAATGGAAAGCAGCAAAATGAAAGGAACTTTAGTTATATATAAGAACAAATGTGTTCTAGCTCAGGTGCAGCTGACCAATTAAATATGATTAGTGAATGAAAACAATTGATGTTTCCTTTTTTTCAGGTTAAGCCAGTTGACCTTTCAGTGGTGAGTGTGCTATAGTATCTCCCCCGCTCCTCCATATTCAAGACTGTATATCTTAATTGGCAGAACCTTTTCTTAAAACTAGTTCAATGTGCTTACAGACAAGTAAAGCTTTTTGTAACTGGAGTAGGTGAGTACTAACTCCAGTCACACAGAGATGGTATAACCCGACTCAGGGTACACAGTGAATAGGGCCAGGAAATAAAGACCCATCATGTACCAGCTCTTAGTAATGGATCTTACAGTATTCCAATAAATGAGAGCAGATGGAGTTAGAGATGAGTCTTAACAAAATCCTATGTCCATACATTGCTGAAGTTTGAAGTCCACATTTTGTCAGCGTTCAGATCCAGCTTTGGACTCATCTCTAATTTTAATAACAAAAGTATGATCATATTGATTTGTATTACAGTAGTACAGCTAAAGGCCCCAGCTAATGTTGAGGGCCCATTGTGGTGGGTGTTACATAAGCATTGTGAGAGACCATCCTGTAGTAAAGAGCTTACACTCTAAACAGACAATAGAGACACAACCAGGTGTAGAGATTTTTCTAAAATCAGAAACAGTCTGGAACAGAACCTAGGTCTCCTGGGTCCCAGAGCAGTGTCTTATTCACTGGACTACACTGTCTCTCATATCACAGCAGCATATTCAGACCTTTTAAAAACTGACTCTCCTAATTCTGCATTGGTATATGATTATAGCTCCAGCAGCCTGGAGGATTTAGTGAGCATTTACATTCCAAAGACAAAGCAAGAAGTGTCCTTTTTCGAAGGGCACTGAAAGTGATGTGACATTCAGTTTGCTATGGGAATGTCAACATAATGTAAGAAAAAATAACTCATTTTAAAAAGTAAGCTGTCTAAAATACCCTTAATTTTCCTCCAACTGTGACAAGTAATTTCTGGTGTTTACTTTTACTTAGCACTACTGAATAGCTCTTTAATTCAGCCTCTGAATAATTTGGCATGGTATGCTGCAGAATGCATCACATTTCTTTAGAACAGAAGCATAAAAGAAATCACTAGAAAGCTAAAAGTGCCAGTAAGTAAAAGATTCATTTTACTGGAATCTCCAATTGACAGAAATGCCGGAATTGCTTAAAATGTGGCTCTACTTTAAACAGGCTTCGTAAAAATGGCACTGTGGGTTCCATATTTATTATGAGCCACTGGTTCTATATCACATGTATTCAGTTTGGTAACATGATGTCCTGCAACTACATTGATTGTTTTCAGAATATGCCCTCAGACATGTGTGCAGACCCACTTTTGGGTAATGGAGTTATACATATGTCACTGGAAATAAGGTTGCACAGGTGTAAGCATAGGACATAATTTGGCCTGCCAAATTATTACTAATGATTCACGAACAATAAGAAAGTTCCCCTGTTGACTATCAGAACCTGGCATGAATTAATGGGGTTGGAAATTAGAAAAAATATTTTATTTTCATCTGAGTAAATCTGATATGGAATTGGTGAGGCATAATAAATACAGAATCCTACAATGACATTTCTAGTCACATTTTTTGGACAGCGATAGGGCTTCACTTTGAGCCTGTATTCAAGATCAGAAAATTAACAACGTTTTAATTCCAAATGAAATGAACTGTGGTCATATTTATGAGGGAGGGCTGTGGCAGGGAGCCATGCACAGCTTTCTGTTACCACTTATGTATGTAGGAAAGTTAGGTGTGGGGACACTGAGACACATAGCATTTGGGTATGCGCCTCTGCCTTTCTCAGCATTCCATCATAGGTGCAAGATTCCCCAATGGTTATGCACCCTTAGTTGAAATGGCATTTACCTACTGTCTAAGGGTACGTCTACACTACGGGACTATTCCGAATTTGCATAAACCGGTTTTGTAAAACAGATTTTATAAAATCGAGTGCGCGCGGCCACACTAAGCACATTAATTCGGTGGTGTGCGTCCGCGGTCCGAGGCTAGCGTCGGTTTCTGGAGCGTTGCACTGTGGGTAGCTATTCCCTAGCTATCCCATAGTTCCCGCAGCCTCCCCCGCCCCTTGGAACTTCCGGGTTCTGTCTGGAGAATTTTTAAAAATGATTCTGAATTTCATCTTCTATAACGGAGCGCTGATAGAACGGATTTGCCTGCCCTTACAGCGATCACGTCCGCATGGTCCATGCTGGAGCTCTTTTTTTATTTTGATTTCGGACTGCATCGCCACCCGTGCTGATCGGAGCTCCACGCTAGGCAAACAGGAAATATTCAAAAGTTCGCGGGGCTTTTCCTGTCTACCTGACCACTGCATCCGAGTTCAGATTGCAGTCCAGAGCGGTCAGTGGTGCACTGTGGGATAGCTCCCGGAGGCCAATACCGTCGATCAGCGGCCACACTAACCCTAATCCGATATGTTAATACCGATATTGGCGCTACTCCTCTCGTTAGGGAGGAGTACAGAAACCGGTTTAAAGAGCCCTTTATATCGATATTAAGGGCCTCTTGGTGTGGACGGGTTGGGCGTTAAATCGGTTTTACGCTCCTAAAACCGATTTAAACGCCTAGTGTAGACCAGGCTTCAGACACTCACACCACCTTTGGCTGAGTGGGTTGCCAGGAATAGCTCCTAAAGGAATTGTATGAGCAGACAGTAGGGTGACTAGGAGGAGCATGGATAATTGAACTCTGGGAGCCTGGGGAAATGATTTGAAGAATACTGTGAGGGGATTTTTGCAGGCTTTCATCCCCCCCTGCCATAGTCCCCATGGGTGTCGCCACAGAAAAACTACACTTAAATCTGTTTTGAATCCGAGACTTCCTCAGTGTGAAGATATTAATCACTAGTCTCCAGTTGCATATGATAAAATGATTTGTCCCGTAATCAATGAATGCTGAATTTTATCATGTGCAGTTTAGAGAATAGTAATTTAATATCTTCATACTAGGGAAGTCTGGAATTTAAAATAGATTGAAGTGTAGTCATCTCTGCGTGTTTGGCATCCACTTGCTTACTTTTGATTAACATCTTCACATTTTTACAAGTATGAAACGAGGATTCATGTTAAATCAGTGCAAGTAGAGAGCATGAAAAGAATCTGCTACTGAAGATACTGGGCAGAGGATAGATGAGTTGAAAATAAATAAAAAGGGGGGGGAGGAAGATGAATGTAAGTTGTTTGTTTTTGTTGCGGTTGTCCTGAAAAAGGTCCCAAGACCAACAACATTGCCAACTCTCCTCTGGTCTTTCATCTTCTTCGCTTGTGTTCTGCAGACTGATGGCAACACAAATTACTAGGGTAAATTATCTTTGTCCAGGTCCTGTGAATGAGATTGAGGGATTGTAGGTAACTTTCAGCACTTCTTCTTAAAGAATATGGATTCAAAACAAAATAATTGGTTTGATTAACATCTCTAGATGTACACTTCTTTTAAGGTAACATAGATAAGGGACTGTTAGCTGACTTAGAGACAAAAAGAAAAAGTGAATATCTCACATCCCTTGAAAGCAATTCTCTCTCTCTGATCACTCTTTGGGCAGCCTGTCAGCATAGCTTGTTAACTATACCAACTCCCTTTGCTGTATCCAGAGATCTCTCGTATAAAGCCCCTTCATCTGGATCACTCAGCTGTTTAGCTACAAATGGTATTAATTTAGATCAGAGATCGGCAACCTTTGGCATGTGGCTCATCAGGGAAATCCACTGGCAGGCTGGGCCAGTTTGTTTACCTGCAGCGTCTGCAGGTTCGGCCAATCGCAGCTCCCAGTGGCTGCAGTTCACCGTTGCAAGCCAATGGGGGCTGCGGGAAGTGGCGCGGGCCAAGGGATGTGCTGGCCGCTGCTTCCCGCAGCTCCCATTGGCTTGAAACGGCCTGGAACGGCGAACCGCAGCCAGTGGGAGCTGCGATCGGCCAAACCTGCGGACGCAGCAGGTAAACAAACCGTCCTGGCCAGCGGCTTTCTCTGATGGGCTGTGTGCCAAAGGTTGCTGATCCCTGATCTAGAGTAATTCCACTGAACCCTATCGTATTACTGTAGGAACCAAGTGAATTACTGTAATTTTAGACATCTGTAACTGAGATCATGCTTAGCAGGTGGCAAACAAGGTGTCATATCTTTTATATACTTGAAAACTGTTATGTAAAATGTTGTTATAAGGAGGAAGAAGAAAAATTGTTCTTTTTAACCTCTGAGGATAGGACAAGAAGCAATGGGCTTGAATTGCAGCAAGGGAGGTTTACGTTGGACATTAGGAAAAACTTCCTAACTGTCAGAGTGGTTAAGCACTGGAATAAATTGCCTAGGAGGTTGTGGAATCTCCATCATTTGAGATTTTTAAAAGCAGGTTCGACAAACACCTGTCAGGGATGGTCTAGATAATTAGTCCTGCTTTGAGTACAGGGGACTGGATTAGAAGACCTCTTGAGGTGTCTTCCAGTGCTACGATTCTATGATTTTTCTCTTCCCTTGATTCAGGGCCACCCTTACAGTTTTCTCCACATCATGGTGTGGTTTGGAGACCCACTGCCTTCTTTAAGGGAGAGCGAGATGGCGACACAAGGACTCTTAATGAGGATTAAGAACTGACTTTCAAATACTGAACTACCCAGCTCAGAGACCCTGCTCCACAGATTCTCATGCCTGGTTAGAATCCAATTTATGCAGGTTTAAAATCTTTCTGTTTATCTATTTCCCCTCCAAACAGTTTTCCTTTGCTACATATATGAAATATATGCAGGTGCCCAGACCTGTCACAGTCCCCAATCAGGATCAGGACCCCATTTTATTATATGCTGTACAGATACATAAGAGATGGCTTCTGCCAAAAGAACTTGCAATCTAAACAGGCAAGTGTGTCTAACAATAATGGACAAACCACATACATAATGTGCAATTTTAAGCCGTATGACATGAAATAAAAAACAACATGCACTGCCCAATACACTTTAGGCAATGAAGGTTGATCACAAATCTTCAGTTTTCCTTCCCTCCTATTACCGGATTTTGTGATCTACTGTACTTGTTCATTGGAATTAAAATTATTTAGACCATGCTCTATGAGGAACTGAGTGCTCTCAGCATTCCACAGGATTGTATTGTTTGAGCAAAATTCACTTGTGTGTAGAGGGGCCAGCAGGGCCAGCTCTAGATGTTTTGCTGCCCATGGCAGAAAATGTTTTTGGTGCCACTCAAACAGCTGTGGAAGCCAGATGAGGTCTATGCTTCATTTAGATCTTGTTTTGAGAGATTAAGTGGGATTTAGGGGGTGACGTTAGACTGTGTTAGCTAACATGTGCTAGTTAACTCATTTTAAAATTCTAACGTAAGCAAGGCACACTAGCTTTAGCTTGTGCAGTTTCACATGTGTTAAAGCCTAGAGTGGGTTAAACGTCACACTTTAAATCCTAATCTAAACAAGCACTCCAGTGGTATGTAGGGTATGTCTATGCTGCAAAAGAAAAAAAGAAAAAAAAAAGAAAACAACAACCCCAAAACCACCCATGGCGGTGAGTTTCAGAGCCTGGATTTACAGACTTGGGATCAGGGGATCATGCTACGGTGCTAAAAATAGACATATAGATTTTCCCATTTGGGCTCTGAAACCCACTCCCCTCCTGGGGCTTGTAAACATACCAATGGAGGTCTCTGTACAGAGCCCAGTTTCACCCTGAATGATTGTAGTGGTGGTGGTGGTCCTGTGAAAGGCAGGTAGCAACTGATGGTGTTGCCTTTCCAGGACACTCTCCAAATTTCTGTTCCAAATATATGGTCACCTTACTACAGCTAATGTTCACAAGGACTTAATTTTAAAGAGAAAGGGGACTAGGCTACATCCCAGGAGGAATTTAAATGAAGACTCAGTTTAAACCCTCTGTTTAGGATGCAAGTGAGAGAGATTTTGGTGATCGCAATCTAGTCCCCCGTCTTATAACTACCACACAGCTGGCAGTGTCTGCTCAAAAGAACCACATAAATGAAAGAGCAGAGAGGCTTCAGGTCAGGACTGAGGGGGACCATGTGGGGAAGCTTGCTTGGCATGTATCCACAAATGGAAATCAGTCAGAGCTGTTAAGCACTTTCAAGATTGAGACCACTGTGTTTATTCCACAGCCAATAGATTATAAATTCCTCACTCTCATGAGTCCCAGATCAACTAAGGTTGTCTCTACTTTAACATGAGGGGAAAATACACACTAGTGTGCTTCCTTTATACCATTTTATGAGCTACCCACTCAGTTAGTGTAAATTGGCATATCTCAGATCTCCACTGTAATCAGTGGAACTACTTCAGTTTACAATAGCCAAGGATCTGGCCTACGTGTGTCTTTATTTTTAAGATTTGAACTGTGAGAATCCCAGCTGGAGTTAGCAGTAACTGTTTCATTTCAAGATTTTGTACATTGAAATGAACAAATTTGTACAAAATTTGTACAAAATGTTATCCAGCCAGGTGTCACTAATGATTATTTATTACATTAGAAATACATTCCTTCCCATCTTGCAAAACACTGCTCTTCTCTGACTGAGCTTGGACCTGCATGGAGGATGCAATTCATGCACAAAGATAAGCCAAGACGAAATATTGGAAATAATTTAGTATAATAGTTGCCAAAAACAGTCTATACTGCATCTCATATCATTCTTTTGAAATTCATAACCTAAATGATAAAGGAAGCCGTCCTAACAAACAAAAGGCAATTAAAAATCAAATGAGTGATAATGCAGTGAAAGTTTTTGTGTCAATAGTTTTGGTCACAAATAGTGATTTCAGGTTTTATAAATCCCATTGTATACAGGATATAATTCATCAACTTGGATGTCTTTTATTGTTACAAAAATGCTTGAGGTTTAGAGAAACAAAACATACTTTTGTAATATTGTGACAATACACTGGGTTAGTACCTAATAAACTTTTTGTTATTATGGAAATGTCACAGCAAGGAATCACCACATATAGGAAACAAAAGCATGCATTCAAACAAGTAAGGATTTATTTTATTATTATTATTATTATTATTTATTATTTTATTTGGGGTGGGGCGACAGTTAAAATTTTATTTCAAACCAGACAAAAAAGACTGAAAAAAAATTCATCCAGCTGCAACTAATCCTATTGTGTCTAAGAATTACAGCAGTTAAGGTCTGCTCCTTCTTCTGCTCCCATTGACTTCAAGTGGTGCAGGATCAAGCCCTTCGTGTGTAGTGGATGATTGTATCATTGTTCACTGTATGCTATAAATCAGCACAGCTTCATTGACTTCACTTGAGCTACACTGATTTACATCCTCTCATAATCTGGCTTTACATGCTACAATTTATAAACACACTAAAGTGAATTTAGAATGTTATTGTTTTGCTGCAAGGTACTGAACATTCAGGCCCTGATCCAGCAAATTGCTTAAGTATATGTAGTGCTTTTGATTCAGTGGGCCAGAGTGCTCAATGCCTTGCAGGATCATGTTCACAATTCATTTACTAATAGGAATGCAATGTTTAAAAAAAAAACTTGAGATACAGAAGAAAATAGCCAAAAAGATTTTCTTGGATGGTAATTTCTTGACCAAGTAAAAGAGCTCTCTGCTTTAACAGTGTTACTGAATGGCATTTCACTCAGTCTAAATTATCGATTCTGCCACCCAAGCAGAAACACAATGAGCTGATGCAGATGAATTTCAGCAGCCTTTGAGGACCTCTCTGCCATGGAATGCTGCCTGATAGAACTCAATACAGTGCACTGTCAGATATGAATTATGCATTGACACTTCACTCCCACATCATTATACCTTTCATTCTGCTGTGTCTGCACAGATAGAATTGATTCACACACCATACACTGTAACATTCATAATGGGGAAAGGCTGGAAACATTTTCACAGTGAGAAAAGACATGAATAAGTACACTTTCAGTATAACCTTATTAGTGGTTGGCCCTATAGGTCCTAATGGGGCATGAAATGTCTTCCAAAAACTCTTTTGCTTTTATCAAAATATTCCCTGTTTAGGGAGTAATTCAAAAAGCATGCACTGGGGGTCTGATGCAAAACATCTACATGCATACAGTCTAGCAAGAGTGAGAAAGCACTTCATGAATTCTGAATATCCTGCTTTCCAGAACAATGTTCTATAACAGCTAGACCAACCTTTCTTGAGTATCATTTTAGACTTCTTGCAATAAAGAATTGCCTCAACTATGCAGTAAAAATCAGAACAGAAATGTTGCATATCAGGAATGACATTATAAGGCTGTAGTATAGTATTTTATTTTACAGCACCTAGTCTTTTCTGAAAAATAACGTGCTCATTTTTTGACTGACGACAAGTGCATTTCTCAACCTCCTTCCCATCCTCACCTTTACACTGAATAAGGGGTCCAAATTATTTCTCTGATACACATATCATCTGCATGTGATTTAAGCAAGAATTAATTACCAGTTTTCTACATAAATGCAGCTTGATCTGAAAATATAGATAATGTAATGAAGCATGGATTGGAAAACATCCATTACTATCGACTTCCTACCCAAGAGGAAAACTAGCAGTTTCTTTATTAAGAGGCCAATCCATCATTGTATGAAGAAATAATTCATTAGTTTGAGCAGCAATCCTGTCTCTCCTGTGATCCTAATTTTTGCCCATTCATTCTGTTGCTGGGAGGAAACAAACTGACTCTTGAACAGAATTAATAATATTCTGTATATCGTTCTGTAAGGGTATTCATTGACACAGAGAACTAATACGAGAAAAAGAAAGATTAAATTGTATTCCTGGGAGTATTTTTAATGGAATCATGGTAATGACTTACACTCATACCCATGCCCTTTTGGTTCCCCTTCTATATCAAAATAGCTACTTTTCATCTAACAATTGTCATGCTTAGTCTCTGGACAGTAGTTTTTTTTCCAAGGTGATCAAAACCATTTTTGAGTTATAAAGATGGAAAGACTTCAGTAGGTTTTTGGATCAGCTTGAATGGTAAACTTTCCATTGCAATGTGTCAATTTTGATGAAATCTCATCTAAGAAAAAATTAAAAGGAGCATTTTGATAAGGATGAAATGTTCTGTTTTGACATTTTCAGAATGGTTTGTTTTGACGTTTTATTTTGAAATGACTGTGAAAGTAATGTTATAAATTATAATTATAATAATGTTAAATGTCAAAATTTGAAAATAAATGTTTCAGTTCTATTGAAACAAAACAACAAAATTTTGAAATTTTGTTTTGTGGGAAATTTCAAAATGATTTGGTTTTTTTCTTATCTGGAACAAAACACATTTCAAAATTGTGGCATTTCTGACAAATCAGCAATTTTGGTTCCCACTCAGCTCTATTTACATGTGTATCTTTAAACTTACATGCTACAACTGATTTATTAAATTATTCTGGTCCATCAGTTACTCCTGCTGAAACTGTACTGAACCCAGCCCAGTTTGTCTTTGCTCCCACCAACCTCTCTTGCTGTAATGCAGTGGTCCCCAACCTTTTCCAGGTGGCGGGCACCGGATGACGAGCCACCAAGGACCGTGGCCGGCGGACAAGCATCCGCCGAAATGCTACCGAGAAGCGGCAACGTCAAGAGGCGTCGCCACCAAAAATCAGCTGCATTTCGGTGGCGACGCCTCTTGGTGACGCTGCTTTTCAGTGGCATTTTGGCGGTGATGCATCTTGGAGACGCCACATTTTGGCGGCGACACCTCTCGATGACGCCGCTTTTCGGCGGCATTTTGGTGGATGCTTGTTCACCGGCCAGGACTCAGGCAAACATAGATGCCCCGGCAAGCACCATGGCGCCTACGGGCACTGCTTTGGGAACCCTGCATAATGCAACAAAGAGAGAGGTTCCATGATAACTACAATCCAAAGCAGAGATGTCCAACAGCACTGCAGTCTAGTATTTACCAAGAGTCATGGTAGTGACCTGAACCAAATCAGAAAACATGATAGTATGTGTACAAGAATGAACTTGATGGGGAAGTAGTAATACACTGACTATACTGAACATTAAGGGATTGATTCTTTATGCTGTCTGAGCTGCTCTCTGGCAGTGTAAAGGCACCTTTACAAATGGGAGTAAAGGGGGGATCCTCCAGGGTCACACTCATCATTTCAACACCAGAGCAAAAATGAACTAGAGTGTTTAAAGAAGGTTCCTTATCAAGAATCTGTAAGGGTCTTGTGTATCCTTGGAACCTGAACTTCTGGAAGATGGATGGTGAGTGAGGAGCTGTTTCCCCTAGCTAGTCTGAAGATGGAACTGAATTACTGACTCAGGCCAAGTAAGTAGTCTGAGTTACACCCTCAGGCCCCAATTCTGGACAGCACGTAAGCCTCATTGGCTTCAATGGGATTTAAATACATGCTTAGGTGCTTTCTGAAATAAAGAGCCTTTCCTGAATTGGGGCTTTAAAGGAGGTCAGGAATGGGAGATGGACGAGCCTGTTCTGAAAAGTCCATGCAATACAGAGGACTAAGGAGGGAGTGTAGGACTTAAGTAGTAGTGGTCTGGATCCATTTTGCCCAGGTGACTATATATAAGATGCAAGACAGTGGAGAACAGGTCCCAGTGTCTTTTGTTTCATGCACACCAATCTGCTTTTCATGCACTATTCTGTCCGCTAAAGGAAATGTATTAATATCTTGAGTACTTAGTTCTGTGATTAGAATTTATTAAATGTCACTTGGATACCAACAGACTGAACACTATTCCGTCAACTAAAGGAAATATATTAATATCTTGAGTACTTAGTTCTGTGATTAGAATTTTATTAAATGTCACTTGGATACCAACAGACTGAACACAGTGGAATGGATAGCAACATGGTGAAGGGGAAAGTAACACAAATGTGAGGCAGGTGTCTGAAGTTGGGGCAAAATACGAGAGATGGGCAAATAGATATGAGAGCAAAAGAGAGTCTGCATAAAGTATAAGAATATGCTTAGGTAGGGAAAGGAGAGAGGGACAACAAAATAGGATGAAAGAGGTGCAGAATACAAAATAGGAGGAAGGAAAGAGACATAAACTCTTCCTGTCAAACTCTTCCACAAAACTTCTTGCCATGAAAGGACAGCCTTATATCATGAGGGAGCACAGGGTAATGGGTGACTGAGTGTAATTATGTTGTAAAAGTGGCTGGCTGTCCCAAAGGAAAATTAATTCCTTAAAATGGGCTGTACCTTTAGAACAAAACTGGACACATTGTCACCTAACATGTAGGATGTGCCAGCTATGCCATTATCCTTGTTTCTAGCTGAGTAAGCTGTCAATTTCTGAGCACGTCTTCTGATTGTGTGACTGATAAAGAGCTGGGACAAGGACAATATTGCCAAACTTAATACCTTGTTCTTTGAGACAAATAGCAGTTCACCATGGTGTACAGCAGTGTTTCTCAACCACTGGTCCATGGGCCGGCGCCAGCCCCTGAGATCTCCCTGGCACAGTTTAGGAAGGCAGCAAGCCAGTCCATGGTATCAAAAAGATTGAGAAACACTGGTCTACAGTCTTTGGTTAAAAGTGCATTAAGGAATGTTCATTTATAAAATGCATTAATATATAAGAGCAAGAAAACAACAAATAGGTTATTGGTTATAAGACCACATTCTACGTATGTTCAAACCAGTTGTGTCTGACATGGCTTATGTAATTGATTGACAAGTAAGGCAATTTTCATCATCCAGAAGACCAGTTCTAGCCCAGCAGAAGACCAATTTTCTCACAAATTTGATGATGCAGATGAATTGGAATCCTGGCTGGGGGAACCCCCACAACCCACAGCAGCAGCTGCTGTGCAGCTTCAAGCACAGCCACCAGCCGCCATACCCTTCCACCATAGGAAGAATCCATGACTCTGTCCCTCACTGCCTTATGTGTATTGTTGGTTATTATGTGTATTATTGTAGCACCTAGAGCCCTACTGTGCTAGGTGCAGTACAAATACAGAACAAAAAGATGATCCCTGCCCCTTGGGGCTTACAGTCTAAGTATAAAACGAGACAACAGATGAAATACACGTTCAATAATACGACAATATTGTTCAGCATAGGCAGTGTACACCAGCAGCCAAACTGTTGTCAAGTGTTTTGTAGGAATCACTCTGTGTGTGTGTGTGTGTGTGTGTGCGCGCGCGCCTACAGGTATATATCCCAATAACACTGCACTGCTACTGCAGTGTGCTGGTTGATTACTCTGGTGCTTTTGCTGGAGAATAATTTTAAGGAATCATTCCTTCTTTCATGTCTTGGTATGTAGCCTCTCTGGAAAGGGTGATGGAGCACAGCAACCTGCAGAAATGCATGTGACCCAGCTGACAGTTTTGAATCAGTGGCGCCAGCTGGGGGTGATGGGACCCATCAGGACCAAATTCATGCTTATGCCCAGGATTTAGCCATTTTGACTTTAGAAGCCTCAGAAAATAGCTAATTCTCCTCACTCCTTCTTATGGGAAATTCACCTTGCTCAAAAAGCGTAGGGAAGACCTCATGACAGGAGAGTTTCTCACCTGGTTGAGTCCATTGTGAGGTTTATTTGGTGACTCACTCTAGTTCATTCTGTGTCTGAAAAGAAGTTACATTTGCTCAAAAACACTCCAGACTCTCGTGAAATGGTGATACAGGTTTGGTGTGTAAGGAAGAGAGGGAAAGCACAGTAATACATTACTGTGAGCTTTTAGTGATGAATAATGCTACTTAGTCTCATAGCCGGGTACAGAAAGGGAAAGCTTAGTTTTATGGTATTTGGATATAATTAGGGTGAAAAAAACTACAGGTGTAGAATTCTCAGCATTTTCATGATAAAGTCTTTTACCAATGACAAAAACAAGGAAAACTGTGGTGTTAGTGACAATATAGGTGGTTATTTTCTGTGCACTGAACCGATTTAATGACTAGTAATCTGCCATCTACAGGAGGTAGCAGCCATTTTCTGTTCTGGCCATATGAAGTTTGTTACTGTGGTCTCTCTGAGACTTTACTTTTCTTCTTTCTTGGATTTTTTGTTTTTGTTTTCCCTTATAGAAAAATAAAGGTAATTTAAACTGAACATATATAGTTGTTTTTTGTAAGGAGAATATTGGAAAATAATTCCAGGCTGAATTTTAACATACAGGTTCCCTCAGTGAATAACATTCACCTTCCCCTATTCCTTACATGAAGCCAGTGGTAGTAGTAATAATTAATACCTAGCATTTAAAAACCTAGCTTTTCATGCATAGATTTTTGAAGTGCTTTACAAAGGAGTTAAGTATCATTATCCCCATTCGACAGATGGGGAAACTGACTAAATGGGCTAATAATGAGCTCCTAATAAAAAGATTTTGTGTGTGTGGAGATTTTGCAGGGGTTGTGATCTGTAGGAAGAGTGCTGTGCAACTGCGGTTCCAGTCACTGAGCTGGAAAAGTGCTGAAAGCTCTTACATAGGGGATTGAGATGCCATAGGGTTTCTTGTGGGGGAAGGAATCTGGATACACATGCTATATGCTCCCCTTTGTCTGCCCCCAAATTTTTCCCTTGGTATGTTCCAGGAAGAAATGGGGTCAAATCCTTAGCTAGTGCAACTTGGTGCAACTCTACTGTCTTCAGTGATGTGACATTGAGTTACAGCCTATGAGGATGTAACCAATGATACCTATCGCCTCATGCCAGCGGAATTGGTGGGCTTCCAATTTCATCTCCAGAGAGGAGGAGAATTACTTTTTTCTAAACTAACTTCTGTTCCAAGCTGCTTGAGCTCTGTGTCTGTTCAAAAGGGGGAGGGGAGACGGAGACAGGAAGGGGGAATTAAATACATAACACAATTTTTTTAATTTCCCATTTTGTTCTGTCAGTAAGACAAATACAAGCAAACAACACACATGCTTTCAAAGAATTATCCTGTAATTGCCACTATAGTAGCTCTCAGTTTGGCCTGGTGCTTGTGGCATTTTTATATTCTTATGAGAGTGGGAGAATAATGACTAAAATCCTCACTGAGGATATGTGGTAACTACTCCCTCATAAGAGTTCCACACCATTGAGCTTGACAAATGAACCCTGTCAAATTGGGTTTTCCCACAAACTTCCTTTGGTATCACTTCAACTCCTTAAGTTCATTTAGTCTCGATGAAAACACTTGCTCAGATCAGGGCTTCCCACAGATACTGGGGTTTGTTTTTTTAGTTTCTTTGGTTCAAGAGGAAAAAGATAGTTTTTGTGTTATGACAACATAACTATTCAAAGTACAATTCATTCTTGTGTAAATCAAGCATTTAACAAACTCCCTGCTCTTGTATGAAGATCAGATAAATTCCCCTGAGGCAGGTCTTTTGAATTTATGAAAAAACTGTCCAATATGTGAGAATGGCATGGGTTTTATGATCTACTCCCAAGCACATAAAAATGAAAAATATTCACATAGTAGGTGAATGTTTAACCACACAGTCTTTAACATTTAGGCAGCTTGGCAATGTGTCAATTATTGATTCAACCTCGGTTGGCATTTTTCAGCAAAAATCACCACTTCCCACCCCCATGCACTCTCTAAAACAGGCATATATACTTATTTATGGCTACTGTATGGTGCTCTATTAAAATATTTAACAAATGGTGTAATGCAAGAATAGTTTGCTTTGCACTCCTTAATCTTTATAGCCCTGTCCACAGGGGGACAGAGTTGGCAAATTATTTCATTTGCTTCTAAAACTGTTGTAACAAACACACTCAAGAATGGTATGACCTGACTTTCCCCCCTTAATATCTCATATGCAAAATCTGTTTTAA
The DNA here is from genome assembly GCF_020497125.1 of Mauremys mutica. Classification (NCBI taxonomy): domain Eukaryota; kingdom Metazoa; phylum Chordata; order Testudines; family Geoemydidae; genus Mauremys; species Mauremys mutica. The sequence goes on from NC_059072.1 coordinate 197,541,214, forward strand.
CTCTGTATTTGACATTTAGTGATCAGAACATTTCAATGCATTTTCCTTTAAAATAAATAAATAAATAAATAAATGTCGACAGGCCATCCTGTGCTGCTTTGCAGCTTGACAATAATAAATCAGTCCTTAAGGAAATTTAAACTTTCCAAGGTCTGATTCAATGCCAATTAAAGTCAATGGAAAGATTCCTTTTTTGAGCATTGAATCAAACCCATGATAAACAATGAGAAATATCTGGATGTTAAAATAATATAATAAAAAAGCCCTTGATGTCGTTTTATGGGCATTCCAACATTCTCATGCTTGATCAAAACAATTAATTCACATATTCATTGAATTTTAAGCCTATTGAATTTAATGCTTATTAAGAGGTTAAATCCTGGTTACCAAACTCATGTAAGCTGTCCTAGTCAAGTCAATTAATGTGAAGTACATGCCAGTGCATAGCCTGGTATGTCACATATGGGTGAAATTTATCCTTTGTGCACAGGTCATACACAAGGGACTATGCACCTCTTAAATCTTCAAATTAGGGCTTAAGTTGCACTTAAGTGGTGCTTAGGCCTTGTGCGGGGTTGTTGCCCAGAGGTGAATTTCAGAATCCAACCCTAGAAGTACATGAGGCAAGGAGCTATAGAATGCCTAAAATGGCATCCCACAGCTGGCAGAGAGGGAAAGGGTCCCTTTACCGAACAAATGAGACGCAGCCTCCACAGCCCTGATGGAAGGCCCAAGTAAAAATCTTAAGAGCAAGAGCCTGGAGGGCTCCTCTAGGCTGCACAGGGCAAGCCACAATGGATCAAATTCTCTGTTTCTCCATTCCAGTGCTCACTGCAGGAACCGAGGGGGAAGCAAAGGCAGCTTTGTGCCTTACACCCTCAGGGGTTGCTCTAATTTATGCTCTACTACAGGGGTCGGCAACCTTTCAGAAGTGGTGTGCCGAGTCTTCATTTATTCACTCTAATTTAAGCTTTCGCGTGCCAGTCATACATTTTAACATTTTTAGAAGGTCTCTTTCTATAAGTCTATAATATATAACTAAACTATTGTTGCATGTAAAGTAAATAAGGTTTTAAAAATATTTAAGAAGTTTCATTTAAAATTAAATTAAAATGCAGAGCCCCCTGGACCGGTGGCCAGGATCCGGGCGGTGTGAGTGCCACCGAAAATCAGTTCGCGTGCCACCTTCGGCACATGTGCGATAGGTTGCCTACCCCTGCTCTACTACAACAGTCACCACTAAGGGACCAGCACTGTAGCCAATAATAGCTAGCATACAGGGCACTCCAGCCACAAATTCCTTCTCTCCTGTTACTTACTCCTGGCACACCCTCTACTCTAAGGGTGGGGAGGGAGGATGGTGAAGAACCATTGCAAAAGTGCCATTAAAATAATTTTAAAAGGGATAGAGAATAAGACGGAGAATATCTTATTGCCCTTATATAAATCCATGGTATGGATACTTGAATAATGCATACAGATGTCTCCTCATCTCAAAAAAGATATACTGGCATTAGAAAAGATTCAGAGAAGGGCAACTAAAATGATTAGGGGTTTGGAATGGGTCCCATATAAGGAGAGATTAAAGATGCTAGGACTTTTCAGCTTGCAAAAGAGGAGACTAAGGGGGATATGATAGAGGTATAAACAATCATGAGTGGTGTGGAGAAAGTGAATAAGGAAAAGTTATTTCCTTGTTCTCATAATATCAGAACTAGGGACCACAAAATGAAATTAATGGGAAGCAGGTTTAAAACAAATAAAAGGAAGTTCTTCACACAGCGTGCAGTCAACCTGTGGAATTCCTTGCCTGAGGACGTTGTGAAGGCTAGGACTATAACGGTTTAAAAGAGAACTAGATAAATTCATGGTGGTTAAGTCCATTAATGGCTATTAGCCAGGATGGGTAAGGAATGGTGTCCTTAGCCTCTGTTTGTCAGACGGTGGAGATGGATGGCAGGAGAGAGATCACTTGACCATTACCTGTTAGGTTCACTCCTTCTGGGGCACCTGGCATTGGCCACTGTCAGCAGACAGGATACTGGGCTGACTCAGTATGGCCATTCTTATGTTCTTATGTTCTGCACACCACTCTGATGCCCGGTGTACTCCCCAAGCAGTATGCAATGGCTGCAATTGCTTTACAATACTTCCAACCCCGCCTCCTATTAGCCCAGGGGTTGGCAACCTCTGGCACGCGGCTCGCCAGGGTAAGCACCCGGGTGGGCCAGGCCAGTTTGTTTACCTGCCGCGTTGGCAGGTTCAGCCAATCGCAGTTCCCACTTGCCGCGGTTCGCCATCCCAAGCCAATGGGAACAGCTGGAAGCGGTGCAGGCCGAGGGATGTGCTGGCCGCGGCTTCCCGCCGCCCCGATTGGCCTGGGACAGCGAACTGCAGCCAGTGGGAGCCGCGATTGGCCAAACCTGCAGACACTGCAGGTAAACAAACTGGCCCAGCCCACCAGGGTGCTTACCCTGGTGAGCCGCGTGCCAGAGGTTGCCAACCCATGTATTAGCCCATAGTGTAAAGAGTATGGAGTGGGCCTGGTATATTTAGTGGCTTCCTTAAAGGTGTATATTGGAAATTTGAAGACTTAAAATTGTAAACATTATATTCTACGCTGTAATTAAATTCACATTTCCTGTCAGATTCTTAACTGCTAATCTCACTATTGTTTATACCAGTTAATTTTCAAATCTGATTATTTAGTGACCATTTTAAGAATCAAATCTGTTCTGAGGCTGTTACATATTTCTCCCTCACCTTACATTTACGATAAGTCTCCTGGTATTTTTTTAAAAAGGGAAGAGGGTTATTTTAGATCTAGAGTCATTTCTCTTCAATTAATTGTTATTCTACTTTATAGAATTCTAATTAGCCCAAGATTTTTTTTAAAATACATTCTTTCTCTTCTTTGGCCCTCATTTACCTCCTTCAGGACAAAAGCTTCTGAGAAATTGTGGCCTGTTGTTACAAGTACCCATTATAACGGGCAAAGCTGAACAAAGTCTAAATCTTATCTACTAAATTAGTCTTGAGCCTCTGGAGGATCCTTTTCTTGGGTCTCCAGCCCAACAGTGTTTTATACCAGCTGCATTTCCTGCTCCTTCCTCTCTGCTATTCTTCACTCTGTTCAACGTGACCCTCCTCCCTGTATGTTTGCTTTTCCATTTGCTAGTTTTTTTTATCTAACTTTAACACAGCTAGCTTGCAATTTTTCATTCTTCTTTCCCCCTTCCTTTTCCACCGCTTTTGTCAGTGTTTCATTTTATATTCACATAACATCTTCGGGAGGATCAGTTGTTGGGATAGTATTGATGATGATTTCACTTCTATAAAGTTTATGTCTGTACTTCCATTAAAAGTATTTTTTATAGGAGGTGAAAACATCTCCATAAAATTTCATCTGGACTGAAGCATGGTATATGTAAGCAGTTCTAGCGTTTTTTTAATTTTACAAGTTTGAAAGCAATGTTGTAGAAAGTTAGTTGTGTCCAATTCTAGGGCTTCATCCTGCTGCCATTGAAATCAGGGGCTAAACTCCTGTTAACTTCAGAGGGAGAAGAACAGGGCCCTGCTTTGCAATCTTATAAATTAAAAGCTTTCAGTGTTACTTCTTGGAGTGCTTTTATCCAGCACATTGTGAAGAGTTTTTAAACTATTTTATTTCTTTCTCACACATCTTTTTAAACTAATGGTTTTTGTAGGCTGTACATTCAGAGCTTAGCACTCCAGCCGATGGTACGATTGTGGTGTGTGTCTCCATATATAGATATGTGACATACACTCCATGCGTATGTGTGATTCTAACTTAATTGATCAGTCATTTGTTTTGGATGACGTACCTCACTCATTTGTGAGTAATGCAATCATTCCATGTTCATGCCAATAAAATCTTCATAATATCCCCCATGGTGCCCTGTCTTCTGTGGATGTGTGTTCATATCTAAATAAATACAGATTCACAACTAAATCTGTTTTTAAAAGTACCGATAACAAAGTTTTTCCCTTTTTTGTTATATAGCACATGTTCATTTATGGGACATTGTGTAAAGACACGAAAGTCATGATATTGTAAAATGTCATCATTCAGTGTTTCTTGTTTTGGTATTGGTACAGCTGGTATTTATTGGGCTTTCACAGAAGGGTAAATGCCAAATGAAGCATTTGGTATGCAAACATAATGAGAGCAAAAAATCCAGTGTGGGGGAAGGAAAGGGAATGGTGAAGCATGCAGTCCTATGGGGGCTTCTTCCAGAATTTCCTAGGGCTCTGCTGAATTGTAGGTTGTTTGACAGCAAGGGCATTACAATTTCTGTTACCCATGGAGTGAAAAGTCTCTCATTCTGGGATGTTGCTGAATGACTACAGAATGGAAAAGCAGCTTAGAACCGAAAATGGTGTTCTCAAGTCTGTAGCTTTTTCACATGATTTTGTTAATAACAGGACAGAGAAGATGCTCAGTACAACAATAACATGAGGATTTGGTTATTTTCCCTGCAAAATGAAATACGTCCTAGCTAGTCAGAGGCCATTTTTATGTATTAAATATTATAATTAACTTCATGGTGATGGGATTATAAGAAATTAGCCAGTTAATGGTGGCTAGGGGAAAAAACAGATGGGGATAGTGGGCATTTTACCTGCTTATAATACAAAAAATGAAAATGTATAGAGTTGATGCTATATCTCTCCTCATGTCAGCTGTGATTGTAAGCTGTTTGGGAAACACACCAGTTTGTGCAGCACCTAGTACAGTGGGGCCCAGATCCTGTAAGACCCCTCTTGGTGCTACAGCAATGTAAATATTAAATAATAATTATTTTTTGTTAGAGTTCACTTTCTTGTGTTCTTGATTTCTTAAAAGCTGACTCCTGCCACACCCCCACCCCCTGACTGGAAAAGGTAAAAACGAATTACATGGCTTATTTTAATGGATATGCAGTAGTGGATTTTTTCCAGTATGTTTATATACCTCAAGGTTGCTTCTTTAGTGAGATGTGCAAGTCTTACTCTGGGGAGAAAAGGAAATTATCAGCTGCTCAGCTCCCAGTACTGAACTATGATTTAAAAAAAAAACAAAAAAACCCAAAGGCGACGTAGCAGATTCATTGAGTCTGTAAAATAAATAACTTTTAAAAAGGCTCTTCCTCTCTGATGGGGCTGCTCTCTCCTTTGGGAGTAGGCATGTAATCCAATGTCAAGATCCCAGGAAACCTGTTGTTCATAAGTATAAACCAGGGGCGGGCAAACTTTTTGGCCCAAGGGCCGCATCAGGTTTCGTAAATTGTATGGAGGGCTGGTTAAGGGAAGGGGTCGTGGCCCAGCCCCCACCTCTTATCTCCCCCCCCCGGGACTCCTGCCCTATCCAATCCCCCTGTTCCCTGATGGCCCCTCTGGCCCCCCTGCCCCATCCACACACCCCTGCTCCCTGTCCCCTGACTGCCGCTGGACCCCTGACGGCCCATCCAACCCCTCTTCTCATTCCTGACACCCCCCCAGGACCCCTACCCCATCCAACCACCCCTTCTCCCTGCCCCTGACTGCCCCCTGCCACGCCATCCAACCCCCCTCCTTCTTGAATGCCCCCCAGGACCCCTGCCCCCATTCAACCCCTCTGTTTCCCCCTGACCACCACCCCGAACTCCCCTGCCCTCTATCCAACCCCCTCTGCTCCCTGCCCCCTTACCGCACTGCCTGGAGCACCAGTGACTGGCAGCACTACAGCCACGCTGCCCGGCTGGAGCCGGGCCTCGCTGCCGCTGCCGCCACCACACAGCTCAGAGCACTGGGTCAGGCCGGCTCTGCAGCTGCGCTGCCCCAGGAGCTCACAGTCCCACCGCCCAGAGCATTGTGCCAGTGGCAGAGCGAGCAAGCTGAGACTGCGGGGAGGGGAGACAGCAGGGGAGGGGCCGGGGGCTATCCTCCCGGGCCAGGAGCTGGGAGGCTGGACAGGACGGTCCCGTGAGCTGGATGTGGCCTGCAGGCTGTAGTTTTCCCACCCCTGGTATAAACCATCCCCGCTACCCGCTTACTGATCAAAAAAAGCAAATCCAATTAGCTTTTCCTGAAGCAGCTTTCAGTATTGTTTTTTAAATAGCTGCTCTTCTCTCCATGCAAACTGTGTTCCCAACAATGCTGCAGTTGCCCTGAACTCTTCATTGGTGAGGAAGAACCATGGGACAATTGCCAGTGTTGCTGGATCTATATATAGGGATGGCCACCTGTAAAGCCCACAGATGCAATTTCAGTGCCAGTGGCAACTTACTTTAATCAGTGAATTGGCACAGGTTGTTATGAATATTTCCTTCCCCTGCAATAAAACACACCTTGCCATATTTTCAAAAACAGACTCCACCTTTGTATCTATCCCATGTCTTGAGTGCACAAAACATGTGGATTCAAATGCTAAACTCGATCCACAATTTTCAGACGTGGTTAACATTGGCCTAACTCTGCCCCCATTGAAGTCAGTGGGAGATTTTCCCATTGACTCCAGGAAGAGAAGTTACATCAACAGTGAAGACTTTTTTGAAAATCCCACCCTAAATATGTGACTACCTGATTGTCCTACAAATTGGGGTGTTGTTGTTGTTGTTGTTGTTTTTACAATAGTGCCCAGAGTCCCTAGTCTAGATCAGGACATTTTTCACTGCCCTGGGTGATGTAGCTGGGTCAATCTAATTTTCAAGTGTGGATCTGGCCACTCAACATTCCAGAGATAGCCCTATTTCTCATTTCATGCAGAGGGCCAGATTCTACTGCTGTGTAATTACACACGAGTATCTCTGACTTAAGCGCGTAACCACTCCGTGAACTCAAAGAGCACGTAAGTAATTCTACATTCTCCCTCTTTGTGCCTCTCTCTAAACCCCCATAGGATGGTTTAAATCACTGCATGTTTTACTTCAAAACCCAAATATGGCCACAGGGAAAAAGCTTTTCCACGTAAGGTCAGAGAGCACATCCCTGTGACTATTATGACTTTGTGCAGAATAGACAGTGGAACATGAATGGTTTTCTACAAGTGCCATTTTATAAAACTGTTAAACTTAATAAAGTAAGGCAGTTTTAAAACGAGGAGGGGGGGAACAAAATAAGAGAGTCCATGAGAAAATCCTACCCCTGATCTTTCTTTCTGTCTTTCTAATGGTGTTTCAACACCTTCACTTTACCCTTGGCCACTCTTCAATCTTTTTTTTTTTTAATCCTCTAACGTCCCTAATTGAGCCCTTGCTTTAAATTGTTAAACATCTTTCTTTGGCTTATAACTTGTATTTCTGATTATATGACCGAAACCTTTCTATTGAATGGAAAAAAGATATAAAATTTGCTCAGATAAACAGGGTTTTGGATACAAGGGGGAGTTGGAGTTTTCAGTGTAACTGATGTACCTGGGGACATCGCCCAATTTCAAATAAGACTGTTTTTTAAGTAAGATGGATGGCTAGAGCTGAATATGTTATATTTTTATCCTCATGGAAGCTGATATTTACTACTGTAGGAAGACATTACTGGCTTATTATATGAGAAATGCTCTGCTGTATTCTCTACGAGAAGGTTCACCAAGGGAAATGGAGAAGGGTGCTAGAAAGAATATATTTGGAATTGGCTCCAGAACGCTGGCTACAGATAACAGAATACCACAGCGGGGTGTCAAGGAAAGGAGCTTTGCTCTGTGGAGCAGTCCCTAGGTTAGAAAGGAGAGACAGGATTTTTGAGAGATCAGAAAATGCTGCTCTTCTCAGGGAGCCTGTTATGAACTGGGCTGAGGAAAGAGAAAGCAAAGAGTGAAGCACAGACGTGAACTCCGGCCTGCAAAATTTCTGCATTGTTTAACCTTTGTAATTCGTTTTTCATGAGCCATAGAACACTAGCTTCCAACTGTCTAGTCTGCACAAAAGGAAATAAATCCACTTTAATTTAGTTGTTTCTCTCCTCTCTTCCTTGAAGGAAAATGGCATTGTTTAACTGCAACAAAATCTGAATCTGACTGTTAATACTAAGGGGAACAAAGGCTGACTTGTTGCCCAGGCTCTCCCATTGGGGAAGGAATTGCTAAGAGATAGAATTGAACCAAGGCATAATGGAGATAAAGAAAATGAATGGAGTAGAGCAGGTTGTGCAGTGCTGTTTATCCTTTCTCATCATACAGGAACAAGGGGATATTCAGTGAAATTGAAAGGAACCAGACTTGAAACTTATGTAAGCAAATACTGTTTAATACAAGGGATAATTAACCTGTGGAACTCATTGCCGTGATTGAAAAAAGGATGAAACATTTATATAGATAATGAGAACATCTACAATTACATTGGATAAGAATAAATATATTCTAAGGGCTACAAACCCTCATGCTTCAGGGATAAGCTAATCAGTAGCTGATAAGAGGTTAGGAACTAACTTCCCATATAAGTAGTCTTTACATAATTAACTTCTTTGGTGTTTCTTGCACATTCCTGTGAAGCTTCTGATCCTGGCCATTATCAGAACAGGAGACTGGACTTAGTGGGCCACTGGACCAATCCATTGGCAATTCCTATGTGCCAATGAAGTGTAAATGATTTTAATGACTCCCTTACTTCACTTTTTGTGGAGCCCCCAGTTACACGGTAATACCTGCCGTGATTCTTGAGGCAAAACTCCATCTGTGGATTCGCTTCTACGAGACTAATTATTTTTAGTTTGTATCTGAATTCCCACCAACATCAGTGGAAGTTTCATGCAAGGATCAAGGCTACTATATAGCCCCTAATCCTAACTATATAATATCTCCCTTTCCCTTTCTCCCACCAAAATGATGCACAACAGGTGGCTCAGCAAATATTAAAAACCTTCAATTCATACCCATTGATAAATGATCAATCATAATCCTAACCACCAGCTCATAGACAGTAAGAAAGAATTATTTTTTAAACACAGAGACTATTGTATCTCAGTTCTCTGTGTGGAATACAAATATTATCAGTGGTCTGCAGAGATTCAGCAGTGAGACGTAACGGCTCACTGGACTAGGCATAAAGCATGTCTGGCACTCTGATGATTTGGTGGATAAATAGTTGCTCCTGGGAAGGAATAAAACAACGGATCCTGACTCCAAGGGAAAGCCATTTGCTGTGATTTATACACTTATTGCAGTGGATAAACACTAATGGCCATCGTGATTGCCCATTGTAAAGATCCTGTCATCCGAAGCAACCTGTCTTTTCCATTGGGGCCAACTGTGCTAGCTGGTGCTAAATAATAAAGCTCTAGAAGGTGACTGCAAAAGTAACAGACTGTCAGTAGCAGTCAGTGCTGTCATTTGTTATGTCACTGCCAGTTGTTTGAATTTTTAAACTTATAAAAAGGAAACCTGCTGCCTTTCTTTCACTTGGTCTTTGTTTTCCTGTCAGAACTATTGTCCATCTTACAATCTGAACTAAATTCAAAAGCAAACTATAGTGAAAGATCAATGATAAATCCCCTATTAGCTGCTAATACACTCTCTTATGAAATGTTGTTTCAATAGCTTTATCAACATGCTAGCGTGACCTGCAGTTTGAGTTCACAGTTCAAAAACTATACACAGCTTAGGGCATGCATTAATATACCAAGATGTGGGAAATATGTTTTTGACTTTCATTACAGTTTTCTCAATGAATTCTGTAAGCAGTTAAACATATTGCGTAGTGAAAAGAACTTCAGCATGGACAGAAAACATGCATAAATACAGTTCACAGATTAACATCAACCTGCCAATTCACTCTTATCTAGGTGGGGGCAGGAGGAGCATTACATTTTTACTCTTTTGTCCCATTTCTCTCTCTTTATCCTCTTTGTGTACCAGTAAGAACAATGACAGGGGATGGGAAGACTGTAGCAAAGAGTTCCTGTGGCAGAACCCTTCTCACTGAATCATCTCACAATGATCAGCTTTGTAGGGCAAGGCTGCTTGCTTCAGGTACACCATCCAGCCCCAAAAGAATGAACATTATGACAAGGAGAGTTTTGAGAGTGAGAGTGAGATGTGAAATGGACAAGGGCAAGAATTCTTGAGACACTGAGGATGGGAGCCCCTGCAACCTCCTCTCCCTCAAAAAAGACAAAAAAGTATCAGGAACCTTCAATGATAAAATGCTTTGCAATTATACGGCATCACAGCTAATGACTACGTAATGTATAGCACCGATCAATCTAACAAGATCAAAGTACTTTGCAAATATTACTTCATTAAGGCTTACAACATTGGTGAGGTGGGTAAGCGTTGTTATGCCCATTTTCTAGATGACTAACTTCAAGTTCACAGAGTCAGAGCAGTGCTGAGAAAAATACACACACATCCTGACTCCTAGCTTTAAATAGTAGATAGACTTGGCAAAATTCAATTTTTATTTTTTATAATTTCAATGGATAATGTTTCTTTATAAGCATTTTTTTCTTTTTTTATCTAGTTAAATTTTCACAGTTGCACAAAATTATGCGGGGTGTCAGACAACAGAGCAAGTCAGACAATAATTATTTAATGATAGTATGTGTCGATTTCAGAAAGTGAAAGCTTTGTAACCATTAAAACACAAATTGTCAACATCTATGTCTCAAAATATACAAAGTTTATAAAATAAATAAAACTCTTAACTTCTCAAGAAGCATTTTCTCTACTTTACCTATCTGTAAATTTTGAGTATTATTAGTGGAAATATTTTTCACCAGTTTGTGTGTGTACAATGAAATCAGTGTTTATCAACATTTACAGTTAAAAATCTAATCCTTCCAAGCCTTATAATTAATCACACAGTCTCCCTTACAATTCTTTCTGTTTTTCCTTCCATTCTTTTTTCAGATTCAAAAGCTGGATGTTTATGAAGATAAATGTGGAATATTCAAAGGAATCTTATTAATAGTAGGGTTAAAATGGGCCTCTTTGATTTTTGGGCTTTGCTTATTATCAGCAATATGACATGGTACATTTTGAAATAGGAGTGCAAGATATAGATTACACTATTTTTATAATAATATACCATTTTGCTTCAAAACTTCCTGTGCTGCTTGAAATCTTAGAACATTTGCCTGTAAAATGGAGCAATAACTGTTACAGCAATGGACCTAACATTCCAGAAATTGGTATCAAAGCTTTTTCCATTGATATTTGCCTGTGTCCTGATTGCACTCTCTCCTAGGCTGGACAGGCAGAAAGATATTGATGACACAGTGTGAAATGACTAGAAGAGAACTAGCATGAAGTCTTAATCCTCTCTTGCCCCACAAGGAACATATCTCTCTTCAGATCCAATCTCTTCAGAAAGCAGGTGCTGTACTGTGAGGGCAGCTACAGTTCGATTTTGATTACACATCTTCATTGAGCACTGGGGAGAACCTTGCATTTTGTCTACCTCTAATCAAGCCAGCTTATGGATAGACAGACATATTCATTGTCACTTCAGACACATTGACTTTCATAAACTAAAATTCTCCAGTCCCTTTTTGCATTGATCTTTTCTCTCTTTGCACCTTGATTTTTTTTTTTACAGTAAATTCCAGTATTTCACAGAATAAATTCAGGATCAGTTTATCCAGCAAAAGGGATCTAGCAAGTTCAATTAATTTTGTAGGTTTTCCATACTGAATAAAACAAAACAATGGGGACCAGATCTTCTGCTGGAGTAAGTCAGAGTAGTTCTATTGAAGTCAGAGAAGCTGTGCTGATTTACATCAGCTCATGATCTGGCTCATAGTAGCAATCTGTATTTAAAGATCAACAATCTAGTTATGTTTTTAAAAAGTCATCATTAAGATGGATAAATATATTTGAACATCTCCATCTCTTTACTTCCATTCTTCTTCTATGGCTCCCTCCAATTTTTTTTCTCTTATACTTTCTCCACCTCCTCCAATATATACCATTCTCAAAGTCCTCATATTTCACACGCATTCCCATTTCAGCAGGGCTGAGGGCGTTTCATGCCGTAGCCCATCAGCGCCACTCCAGTATGTCAGCCAGAGGTGCTTACTCCAGAATTGGTGCTGAGGATACTGCCTCTATTGCAATCCCGTCCCCATATGAGGCAGGGAAGTGATGGACTGAACTCCTATCCCATTTCATGTTCAAACATGCAGTAACCTAAGTCCTGTATAATCAAGACCCACAGCACTTGCAGCTAACAAGAGATCTTAGTTATGGCCACAGTAGATAATTTTAACCTTTTAATATACATGTCCTTGCAAAAAATGATCTCCTCTTTGGCTTTCAGTTCAAAGAGCAGAAAGTTTTCAGGTTGTCTGTATCTCTCCAATGAATAGTGGATTTAGCAGGCACACAATCTAAATGCCACAAATAGGATAAAAAGCTGGCACACAATTCTCCTACACCTGTGCAGAAGCTGGCAGTACAGTCCCAGAGAAATCTGGGGTCATATATATTTGGCAAGCTATGCATCCATTGATGGCAGCAGGAGTTCTGTGTACAGGTACAAGGTAGTGTGGTATCCCAAAAGCTTGCCTTATTTGGGTTCCTTTTGTTTGACTTTCATTTTACACTTTAAAGGTATCATGACAGAATATGTTTAAACGCTATCTCCTTTTCATGTTATTCAATATAATAAAAGCAAAGTTATGATAAGATAGACAGTGTTATTACGTTCCCTATTTTTATCCCTATTGATTCTTTTATATCTTTCATGAATCATCCTATTGAAAATGTTATAGGTTTATGCCAGTCACAACAGGATCAGAAGAATTTAAAATGACATTTAACTGTATTATATTTAACTTAATTTAAGGTATTCCCTTGCTGAATCTAAGGGTCGGTGCTAAGCCCCACAAAAGGAGGAAAAAGAAGATCTTTCCTAACAAGATATTCTTCCTATATCATTACCGGCCTGTGCTGCTATTTTGCATGATAGCATTAGTAATGCGTACATAAGTATACAATAATGCTATTTTTAGAATTTGTGGGTGGAGGGAGAAATCCCATCCTTTTTATTATGAAAGTCTGTTTGCAGCAGCATAAGTAGCTGAAGTGATTTGAATCTGTCAACATCTGTTCTTATTATAAACCAGGGAATTTATGGCAGTGTTTTTATGCATATAGCCTGTTTTTTTTTTAAAAAACAACTTAGCAACCCCATTATATTTTTAGAAAATCAGCAGCCTGAGAAAGGGGGAGCTAGGAGGAGGCTTTCCTCATTAATTTCCTCCAGCTAACAAATCCAGAATTTTAATGGTCTTTAATGATTTGGATGAATGGTAGTAAATTAACTGGCTGTTGTCTTCAGTCAGAATAATACACTGGCCAGATCCTCCGCTGGTGTAAATCTGCATCATTCCATTGAATTTAACAGGGCTGTGCCAGATTACACTAGCAGTGGATCTGGCCCTTTCTATTCCTATAGCCCTTATTATCCAAAGATCTCAAAGCACTTTTACAATGGTTAATTCATTTTCACAACATGCCTGTGAGATGATTAAATATTTTTCCTAATTTATAGATGGAGGATGGATCATGTGGCCACAGAGAGGCTTAAGGGACAGATTTTCAGAGATGGGTGTTCACCATTGCAAGTGTTCTGATATGTGAGGCAATACGTACATGGCTGCTTTGACAGCATTAGAACAGCTTTGGCATGACTTTTCCTGAGGGAAAAGAGAAAGATGGAGAATCAGAAGTTCTTGTTCTATACTCACTTACTGTGAGACCTTACACAAATGACTGAAGACCTCATTTCAAAGAATGATTCCTGCAGTTATACATGCTGTGAATAGCTAGTGAAGTCTAGTGCCAGAACAACCTTACTGGGGATCCATGCTAGAGGTTAAAGGGCAAGAGTTAAGTACATGATGTTTCTGTTTTCCCTTTTTTTTCAGTGCTCAGAAGGTATCTTGCCATCCTCTCTGGTAATGACGGATATGCCCAAATTGTGACTGACTGGTAGTGCTCTCTTAAATTACTGATAACGAACATAAGACCTGCATCTTATTTTATTATTGCATTGTTTATAAGTTAGGCAGGTTTGATTTGGTTTTGAATGTTGTAGGTAGTAAAGAATGTAATGCGCTGTAAGTAGCTGCATGCTCTTTATTGGACTGAATGTGCTCCCAGTGAAGTCAATGACAAATTTCCATTTGACTTCAGTGGAGCAGAATCGGGTTCTAAATCTTTCCATGATGATGAGCCCGTTTATCTCCAAGCTAGCCCAGGCCCAAAATGACAAAAGCGATTTTAGATATGATGTAGTATGGAAGTGCTTGCCAGCATTTCTGCACTTAAAACCTGTCAATGAGTCAAATATAAGCCTCTGTTTTTAGGGAGCTTCATGGCATGCAAGACTGAGAGTCTTCTTTTTTACATTTTGGCTCTTTTTAACATCCAGGAGTGCAGAACAAAAATAGACAGTTGTGGTTATGGATATTTTACAGTTTGGCAACTTAAAAACATGTTGGATTTTTTTCTAAATGAAATTTTGTTGCTCATTAATTTTACAGTATGGCCTAGCTCAACTGAGATGCAACGATATTAAAAAAGCAGCAACTTTGCATGAGCACTTTTCATTAGACTTTCCTCTGTGCTCTTACAATGATGGGCCAAATTTACCATGAGCAGATGTTATTTTAAATACATATGGTATTTCAACATGAAATGTCATCAGTCTTCATGGGTTCATTCTTTATTGATTGCAATAAAAACAGTACTCTCGTTGTAAATATCTATCTCAAAACCACAAAAGGAAGGAATTCTAGCATTAGCAAAACCAAAGGGCCAAATTCATCCCATATATGTCTCCAGTGATGTCAATGAATAGGGACTGATGACAGTGCATGGATCAATGGCAGCCGGTCATGGCCCCACATGAGTAATCTAGCACCTTAAATTAGGCAGAAGTGTTTGGGCAGCAAAGGATTCAATGAGCCACTCTGGTGCAGGACAGATTGTCCATTTCAAAGTGAAAAATCTGCATTCTTTAGGAACTAGTATTCAAAAATATAATCTTCAGTCAGTTCAATGGAGCAGCTGTATAATTTACAGCACCAGATAAAGCTAGAAGATGTAATATGAAATAGCTGAAGCAGTTCTTGAGCAACAGAGCCTTAACTTCCCTTAACATATGTGTGTAGCAGATAAGTAAACAATTTGGACTTGAAATGGACATTTTAAAGATAGCTATGGTTGGAAAGGCATCAGCTCACATTTAATGTTAGCTGCATTGCCCCACTGATGTGTTTTTTGGGTTGTTTGGCACAGGAAAAAGGAAGCAGCTATGGAAGAATGAAAACCAGTTATTGGAGCAGAGATAGTGAGAAGAAAGACATCATTTTAAAGTATCAGAGGTGTAGCCATGTTAGTCTGGATCTGTAAAAGCAGCAAAGAGTCCTGTGGCACCTTATAGACTAACAGACATATTGGAGCATAAGCTTTTGTGGGTGAATACCCACTTTGTCAGATGCATCTTTGCTGCTTTTACATCATTTTAAAGGGAAGTTGTGGAAGTGGGCTTGCCTGAGGGTTTGAGTCGGGTGCCAGTCAGCGTAGGTAGGTTGAGTTGAGCAACTCCATGTTCAGAGTAGAAGAGAGAGTGGAGCAGAGGAGCCAAACATGGGATTTGCAAATGAGTCTGAGGCATTTAGGTGTGCAACTTGCATTGAACTCTATTGGGATTTGGGTTACTAACTCCCTTTGGCTCCTAGGAAAATCTCAGCCCAGGGCCTTAGTCAGATGAGTAAAAGAGTGTAATTCACATTCCTGCTCAAAGCCAGTGTCACTGGGCTTCACATGGGGCACTATGTGTGAGGTGGAGGGAAGGGGTGGCATTAACCACCACCATTCCCAACTCATAGCCAGTCAGAGGACCGCAACTCAGCCTCTCTTCAGTTGCTACTCTAGCCTGTTTCAAATCTTCCAGCATAGTCATAAATCCAATGCTCCCTTCCTAAAACTCCCTTCCCCCCACCCCGCCCCAACAACCTCTCCTTTGCAGCGTGCTGCTTATTTGATCACTCCTGTACCAGGGAGTTTAACAGCTGTGGAGAGCATTACGTGGGCTCTAGGATGACCAGACAGCAAATGTGAAAAATCAGGACGGGGGTGGGGGAGTAATAGAAGCCTATATAAGAAAAAGACCCAAAAATCGGGACATCAAGCTGTGGGAGGGAGGCAGAAGGGTCTGTGACCACTAGAGACACTCCTCTTCAGAACCTGTAATGGAACTCAAGTTTCCTGGGTTTCATCATTCCTCTACTGTCAGCAAATATCTATGAAATCCACTGGCAAAATATCACTCCCTTCCCCCAGGTTAGCCCACATAGGGGATGACAACCTACTATTGCTAACAACTCAAGTGGCAAAGGTCTATGCAGTGGACCTAATGGTTCCAACCTTGCTGATGATCCATCTAGGTGTCAACATGATGCCCTATGATGGGATTTCTGGGTTTTTTCAATTTGCTTTTTTAAAAACCTAGAAAATTACATATAAAACCTTCTGCATTAAATAATGTTATGTTTGGAAAGTCAAGCACTCAAAAGTTATGAAGTGCCAGAGTTAAGGTTGCATCTGCAACCTTAATTCAGCCCCCTAGTGCATTTGCTTTATGATACAGTCTTTAATTACATGATCACATACTACTTTTTCCATAGGACATTTCTGCCTTAGTGAGCACATTCTTTTAATATAGTTTTGTCTGTGTAATATAAAGTGTGGGTGTGTGTTTCGGGGCCATTTAATACTAAAATGAGTAATGTGGTGTTACAGAATTGTATGAACAAAGTAAGCCTGCTTAGCGTGATCACTGATTTTTAAACACTATGCATCACAATAGCAAGAGAAAATAGTGCAGTTGTGATTTAGTCACTTAGTGTTCCTTTCATGTGTCACATGTTAGATATTCTGTACCTGAGTTCTAATCAGCTATCCAAGATTATTTTGTTTGGGTTTTTTTTATATATATAATTTGTTATGCTTATCTGAAGTCTTCCAAAATGAAGGCTAGAATTCTCCAGCAAAAAAACAGAACTATTTATTCATACAATATAATTATATACCTTTTCCCCTGCCCCCGTTTAGATTACGGAGAAGAATTCCCCACTGGTTTATTGCTGCAAACTTTTTTTTTTTAAAGAAAGTACTAACATGCTGTACATGTAAGAGGTCTAAATTTGTTCATAATATGTTTTCATTCCTGGGTCAACCTGACCATGGTTGTCAATCTAGAGGATAGTACTGTGATCTTTAAAAAAAAGCTGACCTATCTTTTAAATAAGCTCCTATTTGACATCAACATCAAATAGAGTTATACAGAGGTTACACGGTTGCTGCAGCATCCTTGCCTGCTCCCCATGGCCTGCTACTATGAAGTTTCTTGGCATGACATACTCAAATGAAGAATGTCTTGAGATGTATCTCTTGGGATCCTTCCAGAAGAATACAGATTAATTTGCACTTCCACAAATATAAAGTGACTAATTCATGTAAACTACTTTCCATGTTCCATCAAATCTGAGATTTCCATTCATAACTTTTATAGAAATGACTGATTTGGCTTGAAGCCCTCAGTGTAGTGGAGGGTGGTTGGGGATAAAAAAATTACTTTTGCTTCATTTTTTTTTTTACTTCATCTTGAAAGTATATTGGCTCACCACCTCCCCAGGCTCCGTAATGTCAGAGTTGTGACATAGTGGATAGAGCGCTGGATTCGGACCTGGAGACATGACTTCTATTCTCAGCAATGTCGCTGGCCTGCTGAATGACCTCGGGCAAGTCACTTTACCGCTGTGTAACTCACTATCCCCATCTCTAAAATGGGGATAATGATACTTCCTTTGTAAAATGCTTTGAGACATAAGTGCCGATTTCCTCATTTCCCCGGGGGTGCTCGAACCCTCTCCGCTCCAGACCTTATGCCCAGTCCACTCCTTCCCCCAAGGCCCCACCCCTGCACCGACTCTTCCCACCCTGTTCTGCCAGCTCTCCTGAGCACGCCCTGCCCTTGTTCTGTTCCGTACCCCCAGGGCCTCCTGCACATCGCTGAACAGCTGATCCATGGCGGGCAGAAGGTGCTGGGAGGGAGGGGGAGAAGCTGATCGGTGGGGTTGCCAGCGGGCAGGAGGAGCTGATTGGTGGAGCCGCCAGTGGATGCTGAGCACCCACAATTTTTTTTCTGTGGGAGCTCCAGCCCCAGAGCACCCACAGAGTTGGCGCCTACACTTTGAGATGCACTGATGTAAAGTGCTACATGAGAGCTAGGTATTACTATTATTAATCACAGTTCTTCCTTAATCACCATATTCCATGGACTTCTACTTCTTATGACAAGTTATGAGCCTAAGGTATGCAGGGCTATCTACTTAACAGAGCCTTGTGCTCTTATACCAAACCTGTATTTCAGAGAACCTACCTTCTTCCAAGGTTATCATGATTCATATTATGCCATTCACTGCCTAATGTTTCTGTTTTACAATATGCAGGCCTTTAGCAGTGACACCACATTACACTGCAGTTAACATTTTGTTAATATTTTCATTGGAGATGCAGGGCAGCATGCCGCGGGAGGCGCTCTGCCGGTCGCTGGTCCCGCGGCTCCGGTGGACCTCCCGCAGGCGTGCCTGCGGAGAGTGCGCTGGTCCCGCGCGGCCACAGCGCACCCTCCGCAGGCACACCTGCGGGAGGTCCACCAGAGCCGCCTGCTGCCCTCCCGATGACCGGCAGAGCGCCCCCCGCGGCATGCCGCCCCAAGCACACGCTTGGCGTGCTGGGGTCTGGAGCCGCCCCTGTGGGTGGCGATTTTGAATAAAAATCCAATCCTATTTCTGCAGTGACAAATTACCCTGGTATTCTGTGTTTCACTTTGCAGTGGCTGAAATCTTACTAGTACCTACTCCTAACCCACATTATTGGAACCCTTCATTGGTGTGAAGTCAACACAACTGCACAGGGTGCAAACTGGCAAAGAATTTGGGCTGATTTCTCTGCCTACAAATTTTTAACACCAGTGATACTGATTGCCCCTTTGATGTCCACAACGAGACTGCTTTGAGACATAAGTGCCGATTTCCTCATTTCCCCGGGGGTGCTCGAACCCTCTCCGCTCCAGACCTTATGCCCAGTCCACTCCTTCCCCCAAGGCCCCACCCCTGCACCGACTCTTCCCACCCTGTTCTGCCAGCTCTCCTGAGCACGCCCTGCCCTTGTTCTGTTCCGTACCCCCAGGGCCTCCTGCACATCGCTGAACAGCTGATCCATGGCGGGCAGAAGGTGCTGGGAGGGAGGGGGAGAAGCTGATCGGTGGGGTTGCCAGCGGGCAGGAGGAGCTGATTGGTGGAGCCGCCAGTGGATGCTGAGCACCCACAATTTTTTTTCTGTGGGAGCTCCAGCCCCAGAGCACCCACAGAGTTGGCGCCTACACTTTGAGATGCACTGATGTAAAGTGCTACATGAGAGCTAGGTATTACTATTATTAATCACAGTTCTTCCTTAATCACCATATTCCATGGACTTCTACTTCTTATGACAAGTTATGAGCCTAAGGTATGCAGGGCTATCTACTTAACAGAGCCTTGTGCTCTTATACCAAACCTGTATTTCAGAGAACCTACCTTCTTCCAAGGTTATCATGATTCATATTATGCCATTCACTGCCTAATGTTTCTGTTTTACAATATGCAGGCCTTTAGCAGTGACACCACATTACACTGCAGTTAACATTTTGTTAATATTTTCATTGGAGATGCAGGGCAGCATGCCGCGGGAGGCGCTCTGCCGGTCGCTGGTCCCGCGGCTCCGGTGGACCTCCCGCAGGCGTGCCTGCGGAGAGTGCGCTGGTCCCGCGCGGCCACAGCGCACCCTCCGCAGGCACACCTGCGGGAGGTCCACCAGAGCCGCCTGCTGCCCTCCCGATGACCGGCAGAGCGCCCCCCGCGGCATGCCGCCCCAAGCACACGCTTGGCGTGCTGGGGTCTGAAGCCGCCCCTGTGGGTGGCGATTTTGAATAAAAATCCAATCCTATTTCTGCAGTGACAAATTACCCTGGTATTCTGTGTTTCACTTTGCAGTGGCTGAAATCTTACTAGTACCTACTCCTAACCCACATTATTGGAACCCTTCATTGGTGTGAAGTCAACACAACTGCACAGGGTGCAAACTGGCAAAGAATTTGGGCTGATTTCTCTGCCTACAAATTTTTAACACCAGTGATACTGATTGCCCCTTTGATGTCCACAACGAGACTGTTTCCTGGCCTCTGTGTACCTCTATCCCTGATCATGAGGGTCAAAGCTCAGACATGAGATAAGTAAGCATTAATGAAGTGAGGAGATATCAGTTGCAGCTGAAAAGACTGTAAATGCCCCAAGTCACTGCTAGATAACCATGCACTGCAGAAGTTATCAGAAAAAGGACACAATATAGCTGAGCTAATGTGTCATGTGGGGGGAGGGGTGTTAAGGGAGAAAATCAAATTGGAAAAATGGACAACAAATGTTTTTGTTTTCAAAAACCAAATAGTATGTTGTATATGGAAGGCTGGCCTTAAAGTTACATTGCTTTCAAGGGCTTTACAGTGCACCATTGAAGTCAATGGGAGTTTTGACACTGATTTGAATGGGAGCAGGAGCAGAGCCCCCAACATAAATAGTAATACTTGTATCAGAACAGCTCCTTGAGCATGATGGATGTGTGGAATTTTGCTGTCAATTCAGCAAATTCAGGTTTAATTCAGTGGAATTGAGAGTTTTATGCACATTCTCACACACCCATCTATACAACTAGGGCCAAATTCTGCTCCAGTGTTTTTCGATCTGTTCCATTTTGGGACTGTGATGAAGTGGGACTGTTCTTAATGTTTCCTCTGAATACTGTGTGGACTCCTCAGTTTCCCCTATGCATTTCTTAAGTCTTCAGCATGCATAAATGCCCGACACTCTGTCTCCTGGCAACAAATGGCCAGGGCCCTTCCCCCCCTTCAAGGGGATGGCTAAAGGTGAACAAAGAGATCAGGTGACCTCCTGGCCTGGGAAAGAGACAAAAGCCAGAAAGGAGGGGCTGGAGGGGATTTCAGTTTGGAGCTGGCTGGGGACGGGAAGTGAGGACAGACAGGGTTGTCTGGCTCACTAGGCCCCAGTATGGACCCGGCTGAGGGGTCCTGTTCTCTGTACCTACAAGCTCTGTTTTAGACCGTGTTCCTGTCATCTAATAAACCTCTGTTTTACTGGCTGGCTAAGTGTCACGTCTGACTGCGAAGTGGGGGTGCAGGACCCTCTGGCTTCCCCAGGACCCCGCCTGAGCGGACTCACTGTGGGAAGCGCACGGAGAGGCATATGCTGAATGCTCCAAGGTCAGACCCAGGAAGGTGAAGCTATTTGAGCTTCTTGCCCTGAAGACAGTCTGCTCGAAGGGAGAGGAGGCTCCCCAAAGTCCTGAGTGGCTTTGTGGGGAGCAGTTCCAGAGCATCACCCAGGGACTCCGTGACAGGGTCCACCACTTTCTCTAGTCAGGATCTAACTGGGACTGCCATCCCATTTATAAATGTGGGAAGGACAGGTTGGTCGCGACTTCCACGTTCAGAACCCAGGCGCTGTGACATATGCACAGCTGCTCTCCTCGAAGTAAACAGAATTTGCCTGTGCCTATCTGAAAGCAGAATTTGGACACAATTACAATGTAAAGAAATGTTTAATACCTATTGTTTTGATTTCGGGGGTAATTTTAATGCGAAGGAACATAAAACATGTAACTTGTAGAAATAATGTTTAAATCCTAATGTAAAGCAACAAGGAAGGAAACTCAGAATTAAGGTTCTCACTCTGTTATTAACTCACCTGCCTGTATTGCAGTGGTACATAAGTGATTCAGGTTTTCTCACTGTTTTGACACACTAATATAATATCTAGGTGCAGGAGGTGCCTTAAAGATACTGTAGAGAACAATTGTGCATTGGTTGGCAGGTAAGAAGTCTGTGATTTTGATGACAAATGTGCACAATTGGAAGAGTGTGATTTTAATAGTGAATTGTGACTTGATCCAATAAAAGCATATAATATAGTTTTAAAAATAAGTTTTTGAATGGAAAATTTTATTAGCTTCAGCACAGAGAGTGGTAATAGCAACATTCCCTTTTTAAACCTCTCCCAAAATCATAAATTCATTATTGTAATCTAAAACCTAAAGTCAACAGAAAACTAGGACAAACTGGGCTTGCAGGTCACAGATCCAAAGCTCTGAAGTAAAACTAATCAGTTCTTGGATAGGATTTTTTTTTTCACTGCAGCACAATCTATGGTCCAGTCAGTCAAATCAAGCCTTTCTGAGAAAAGAAGATTAGAGGCAGTTGTTTAAAATACTTGGAGGGGGGGAAAGATTTAAGCTTTATTACTGACCAGGATATACAGAATAGTTTCTAATGAAAAAACAGTAGTGGGGTTGTACTCACTGAGTGAATAGAAAATTTTAACTGAAGACAGGGCCATATGGAGCAGCTCATAGTTAACAGCAAAGACTGATGATGAGGCAAATGTCCCCTAAGTATGTGAAATTAGGAACTGTAAGTTTGTTATGAGATATATGCAGAAAGTAGGAAAAATTGACTACATTAAAAGGGCTGTAAGCATAAAAGGCTCATTCAGAGAAACCTAACATTTATTCATATGAGTTATTCCTTATGCAATAGCCTTACCACTGTGCATTCCAGATAATAATTGGCATGAACTAGGGATGCAAATCTTCTCTCTGCCACAAGTTGGTATAATTATTTTGTTTAAACAAAGCATGTAGGGTGAAATCCTGACGCCCCTCCTTCCCACCTCTCAGCAAAACTCCCATTGATTTTACTGGGACTGGGTGTTTACCCTGGGTCTTTTCTAAAGCCTGCAAGCTGATACACATTGGTAGACCCATAAACCCATTTAAAGCTCACCTGACTTGAATGGGGCTCCATGCTAGTGCATGAGTCTGCCTGCATGGAGTTTGTTGCAGCATCAGGGCCTACATATGTTTGAAATCATCACACAGTTTAGAACAAAATCACATTAGAAATGTGGCCAGAAATGAAGAGGATATGGTTAATTTTTTTCAGGGGCTGATAAAATTCCTTGGTGGTATTGTTTACCTACGCCCTCCAGGAATGTTGGAAAAGATATCTAAATGCGGCTAAATGAAAGTAATAGTAAGAAGGTCTCCAGATAGAACTCTATTCCTAGGTACAATATCTGTCTGCTTAACAGTATCTTCATGTCATATCTTCTACAGACTTTATTTCCCTTAATAATTACTACACTGCTGGAGAAGTTCTAGTTTTGGTGTAATTTAGGCAAATTAATTTGTAGCCTCTAGTAATTTAGTTGCCAAGTTCTGTTCTCGGCACCTTCCCTTTCTTGTTCTCCGCTGACTTTTTTGACCACTGCTCCAGTACAAGAGCAATTTATCATCAATCTTATGCTGTTAATTGGGTCCTAAGTGATTGGCTGCCTGTTGCATAATCTGACAAGCTCAGAAATGCCTAAATGCCACAGTGCTATAGACCATTTGAGAACTATCCTGTGTCTTTACTCTGTGGCTAATTTCTTTTATGCTGGAGCAGACATTTAAAGCCAAAGTGTATTCTTACTACAACAAAGACACACATTTCCCCTCTTTACATTTTCTTCAAATGTCAAGCGGCTGTTTACACATTTTCAGCCATAATGAAATTCTAGCAACTACACACAGTCATTCAGCATATTTATTGAGATATCAGTCATCACACAAATATAGACTTAGTGTGCTTAGTGATCACCATTGCTCAACCTTAGCAATGAATTCCAGAAATACAGTATTTCCAAGTAACTGATCTAAAACTAAGGCAAAAGTAAATGTAGGGCTTGATTTTTGCCAGGTACTATTCAGTCTGAGTAAGGGTGGAATATTACTGGAATTATGAAAGATTTCCCTTGTTTTCATACATTAAATACTTAGGGTCAGACCTTTAGCTGGTTAAATCAGCATAGCTCCATTGACTTCAATACAGTGATGCTGATTTACATCAGCGAAGGCTCTGGCACAGGGTTTTTAAATATTCCCCTGCAACATCTGCAACCCAATATTGCAAGATTCTTCTAAAACGTAAGAACCAGAAAATGAAAGTCTAGAAATCAGAATAAAACTGGCTGGTCTGTTTTC
The DNA here is from genome assembly GCF_020497125.1 of Mauremys mutica. Classification (NCBI taxonomy): domain Eukaryota; kingdom Metazoa; phylum Chordata; order Testudines; family Geoemydidae; genus Mauremys; species Mauremys mutica. The sequence continues at coordinate 197,565,332 of NC_059072.1, forward strand.
ATTGTCCAACGTAAATAAAGAACAAAAAATGAACGGCCAATGAGCTTTACCATATTTCAGCTTTAATTACTTAGGGTCCATGCAAACCTTTCTCATTACAAGTGTTTTCACTGAGGTCTGCATGCATTAACCTCAGTGGACCTCATTGCCTTTATTTGTGTTAGTAAAGGTTTGCAGGACTGTGTTCCTCAGATGTTAGATTTCCTTAACGGTCTCTCATTTATCTTTTAAATATATTTTTAACTAACAGTATCCCTTCAGAGCTTGTAGGCCAAACGTTCCACTATCTTACATGTTGTGGAACTCCACCGATTTTAGTTGGGGGACATGGGTTTAGTTGCCACATAATTCAGCCTTGTGTTTTCAAGCAATAATCCTTAAGAAATGATTTGTTACAAAGAGTTTGCTGTTAAGTGTGGTGCAATAGATTTCAGGGAATTATGGTAAGGTTAAATGCTGAACTGTTGAGCATCTGGATTCTGATGACCGGACAGCAGCGGATGTCTGATTTGCGTTTAGATGTACAATACAATCCTACGAATTTATACTACTTGATCAAGTTTTGTAATTTTGTTACTAAAGTCCATCTCAAAGCAGATATCTAGTAGTACATATTATTTAATATTTATGTTGCAGCAGTGCCCCAAAATATGATAGGGACTTTCAAAATACACAGGAAGACACAGTCCCATTGAATAATCTTAACGTTATATTCATCTCCTTGATGTTACAAGCAAAGCCTCTAATCAAGCAATTTACAATAAGGGCATATTTGTGATGTTAGTCTCTTGCCAAGTTCCCTTCACACCTTCCAAGGTGCCGGTGCAGTAGTATCACATTAGAAAGACCTTATATCTGTGGCACGAAGTAAGAAAATAAACATCAGAAGGAAGATGTTTTCAAATCTACATTAATCCTGTGGCACCTTATAGACTAACAGACGTTTTGCAGCATGAGCTTTCGTGGGTGAATACCCACTTCATCTTGCATCCGATGAAGTGGGTATTCACCCACGAAAGCTCATGCTGCAAAATGTCTGTTAAGTCTATAAGGTGCCACAGGATTCTTTGCTGCTTATACAGATCCAGACTAACACGGCTCTGATACTTCAAATCTACATTGTAAATTTTAACTTTTTATTTAAAACATATTTCATAAATTAGGTTGATTTGTGTGTATGTGTGAGATTAAATCTCTCTCTCTCTCTCTGAGTTAAATAGAATGGAACAAAACCTGCTCTTCTTACTCATTGAATCAATAGGTGTTTTGCCCAGTTAGTTAACAAGTTAATGTGGGATTTGACCCTATGTTTCAGAAATTATGATTCCACTACAATAGTCCATACAAAAAGTTACATGAAAATTGCAATTTATCTGTTTCAGCACCTAAAATGTTTCATATGAAACCTAAAATATTATTCATTTACTTCTTAAGATGTATTAATTTTAGAGACTAATTCCATTCTTCAGCCAAGTATATATTTTTAAAGTATTTGTTGAAAAATTGACATACTTCCTTTTTAATGAACTTCATTGATATATTAGTAACTTGTGAACTTTCTCAACTATTGTTTAATTTTAATTGGGAAAATGGGTTAAATTAATATATTTTTGTAATTTGTCATGCAATAGTTCAACATAGCATTAACGGATATTCTTATAACTTGGATTTATGAATGGTATCAATTGCAATGAAATGGTAAAGCTGTGAGTCCACTCGTAATGAACAAATAATTCTGTTTCAGACTTGGATTTCACTGTTTTGGGAGCTGTTCCGACACAGGTTAGTGCATACTCGTTTTTTAATTTTGTTATTTCTTCCTTTTCTCATTTGAGCTTTACATTGGGCATTCTCATTTATTTTATACAAGTAGCATAGGATAGACTGAAAGGGGTATGAAGGTTAGGTTGACAGTGCAAAAAGTAAAAATCCTTTGCTTTTAAATCAGAAGTATTGGGTTCATTAAGTTTAACTAACCTTTATATAATTCCGTTCAGTGTATGTGTGTAGATATAGATGTTATTGCCTGGGACTTTGACGTATGAACTTGCACAAAAGAAAAAGCTTTTAAAAATGTACCTGACAGGACTAGCCCAGTAAGACACTAGGATCTAAATACTGAATTATCTGAAACTGAGTGCAGTACTATCTTTCAAAATCTCTTGTTTATGGAGAAAGTCATTATTAAATTATTTGTATGCTAATGATTTAGTTTTATTGGTTGTATTGAAATCCCTTATTTGTCTTTTCTTGTTCAAAGTGTTAGGCAACATTTGAAAATCAGTAATTACCTAGATAGTGAGAAGTATCTAGAATTTCTAAATGTCACATGTTCCTCCATGAGCTCCTTTCTCTAGTAATTAATTGTAAGCAGTAAAGTACACTAATTTGTTATATAAGCCAACAAAATCAAATAACCCAAAAGCACTCCAGCAGTGAAAAATGCAATTAAGGCCCCAATGTATTCATTTAGATACAAAATACTGCACCATGGTATACCACTGTCTTCCTTTCCTTCATTAACTAGAACATGAATAAGAAAGCATGATGGCTTAATAGCATGTTTTTCACTGTTAGAAAGTATTTTGTTATCTCAAAATGGGATTGAGGAGTCATCCACATCATTTCCATTTGTCACATGTAAAAGTGATACATTCTACAGAGAAACGTGTTATGGCATATGGATGTGAAGGATTAATATTTATTATGCCATTTCTGTATAGGCAGACTGACTATACTAATCAAAATGTACGTTTTTATAAAATTAAATATCTGCATTTAAAAACAATATAAGAATAGTTTTTCTTCTATAGCGTGTACTTGTATGTGTACTTGTTGCTGTGATTTAAAGCTTACTAAGGGGCTACTTGTTATTTATTTATATGGTGGTTGCATTCCAAGGGCCCAGTCAGGATTAGGATCCCATTGTTCTGGCTATTGTACAAATACATAGGAAACATTGTCCCTACTCCAAAGAGTTTACAGTCCAGGGCTTGATCTTGCAAGGAGCTGAACATTGTGGCCCTGATCCAGCAAAGCACTTGAGCATACACTTAAGTTTAAGCTTGTGAGTAGTCCTATTTACTTCAATTGCTATTGATTTTAAAGTAAGGAAATTAAGCATGTGCAGGATCAGGGCCCAAGTTAATGTGCTTCTGAAGCATAATGATGCTGTTTAGTATATTAATTTAACAAGTTAAAATATCTTCCTCTTTATTCAAGCCTGTTTCCCATTGAAGACTGCAGAACCATGCCTTGAATTTACCAGCATATGTAAGTGTGATGATTGTTGTTTCTTCTAAATTCTGCACAAAAATTTTCTTCATACACTGCAGTTTGTTATGCCAGTATTACACAGCTTCATTGCATTACAATGGTTAGTGTTTATACAGCGAAAATAGTCCATTTCACTTTTGGCTCATGCACAAAATAACGGAGTATGTATTGAATACAAAGAGTTGCACTCTTTGGACATGACGCTCAACTCCCGTTTGTTTTGTAGGAACTGCTCAGCACTTTGCCAGATTGGACCCCAGAGGGCATGTGTGTGTATTTTGCCATTTTTGTTTTATTCAAGTTTATCAAAATTAAACTCCTTTTCTCTATAAGTGTAAGAGTAATCCCCTTGACTTTAGTGTAACTATTCATGTGAGTAGTATGAAACAGGTTAAGTGTTTGCACAATCAAGCCCTCAGATAGCTGACTAAGGGCAGGAATATTCTTTTGTGAATGTGTCTGTCCCTTGTTCCACGCACCTTCCCCTCTCTTCATGCTAGGCATATATCAAATAGAAAAGAGAGAGTGCAAGGAAATGGAGGTGGGGGATTCCGCCTTTATTTTTTCCCCTCAGTTTCTGCCAGTCCCTAACTCTTTTGATACTTTGTATTCACTGGCTGACTTGAGTGACACAAGAAACCCACTGTAGGAAGAGAAGCTTCCTGTGAACTAAGCCTTGTTTCCATGGTGCAGAGTTTTCTATTTAAAAATAAATTCCTGTTTTGGGGGCTACATGTATGTACAGTGCTTGTGGTGTATTCACACCAAGCAAAGGTTACATGGGGGCAGAGGAAGATAAGGATTTCTCTCCCCCTCCCTACTCTTTCTCACATACACACACCCCATAACATTTACATTCTTCATGTTTTAGCTTTCAACTCTTTGATTCTGAGCAAGAAAATCTCATTACTTTTTGGCATGCATTTTAAGGTCACTGAATCATTTTGTGATGTCTCCTTGGCATTGTAATGACTGACTAGACTTAAAAACTGTTGCGTTTGATTGTTTTTATGTTCATATTGAATCCTCTGTCGTTGTGTATTTTACCATTTTAAACACCCTGACGCCTGTTAGTTCTACACGGTTGTTTGGTAGGTTTTGTCTCCTTGTCCCCATGGCTAGAGATCACACTTGCTGTCAGTAGGAGGAGGGGGACAACTTCCAGCCCACAGGGCCTCACTTTAGCCACTTTGGCTTAAGTCTTTTAGGACTTCAGCTAATTCTAAGCACTTGAGTATCTGTCTTCCAAGTGATTTATAAACGGAAACACCAGTTCAAAGGTTAACAGACAACACTGTGTAGGGAAGCTAGTCCGCCTATTAAAGCCTCTGACCAGGAACTGAATTTGAAAGCAAACTTGACAGGCTTTGAGACTTTCTAAGTGGAACTTTAGTGGTGAAACTCACCTCCATCCCCTACCCCCGGTACTCTGGGCACAGCCGCCTCCCTCTTTCTGGGGCACCTCACTGGCATTTGAGAGCTCCTGGTATGACAGAAGCTGTGGCAGGGAGGAGGGAGAGGGTGGCAAGTGCTGATCCAAGGCAAAAGACAGATAGAAGGAGAGAGACTGCGTGAGAAGCACCGTGGGGCACTCCAAACAAATGCACCAGCAAGGCAGGGCACAAGCCACAGCGTGTGCCCTGCCATCAGCCTTCAGCTCCGAGCAGTGTGTGCCCAGTCACCTAAGAATGACGCTTGTTAAGTAGTTAAGTGACAGCATGATAATCAGAAATCCTGTCAATTAGTGTGTGTGAGAATTAAATGTGATTGGGGAGGGTTGGAAAATTGATATGCACATATGTAAAATAAATTGATCTGTTTCTCGTACACATAATATTTGGAGAGAGTTAGGGCGATATTGTCATTTGAATGTACTGTACACAGTCCTGATGTACGATCCGAATGTGTCTGTTAATATCTATACAATCAATAAACCGCATACACATTTCTCACCACCCCTCACCCCCAGAGTTACCAGCAAGCGGGAAACACTGAGCCCTTCTTTACCCTCTCCCCACCCTCCCCTTGGCACTTACCGATCCTTAGCACTTGCTGGAAAGTCTGAGGGATGCCTATTAAAACGTAGAGAAGGAGAAATAGGAGTCCCCTGCTGGTATCCATAGCAGAGAGCCTGGGCTCACAGCGAAGGGTGCTCTCCATCTTCTTCACTCCTTTTTAATTCATGCTGAGCCTCTGCCAGTTCCTTGCACTCACAAGCTGCTCCGAGGTAGGCTGTATTTCCACCTCATTCTCTCTGCGTTTCTTGTTTGTCGTGCAGCGTGTTAGAAGTGTATGTTCCCTCTGAGGTATTTAGACACAAATAGCTGTTGCTGCTTTTTCGGGTCCTGTTACACTTCTCTCTCTCTGTGTCTCTTTCTCTTAGCCCATCAGTCCCCCTCCATCAGTTAGTCACACGTTGCAAAAGGGTCTTCCCAGAGATTACGGATCGATGCTTCTGTTCTGTGTTGAGCTCCGGGGGGTGGAAAGTTGCCGCTCGAAATGGCTGGAGTGTCTTGCTCATTCGTCCTATAGTCAAGTACAAAGGTAGAAAAGCAAAGAAAGGAAGGGCAGGGAGAGAGGGGGAGAAGGGAGTTGTTGCAGAGGCTCCAGCACTAGTCTGATCTCCAGCAGATTAACTGGGATCTCGGCCACCTCTCTCCCTCACTCTCTCACACACACAGAAGTACTTTATGCTGCTGCTCTGGAGCTGATTGAATCTTCGCTTGCATCCTGATGATACAAGCAAATCTAATCTCCGTATTGGCTGGCACCGATGCTGTTCCTGGATATGATTAAAGCGGCACTGTCAACTTGAAACTGGTCAATTTCACCAAAGTGAAATAAAATCTCTTTTCTGGCATCCACCTGCCCCTGAATTCTGCCTTGCAAAATACTCTGGTTTTTTGGACCACCTTGACCTGTTCTGTTTTACCTGTTTTTCCTTCCCCTCGTTACTGTGTGAGAGACCCACGCACCCAGCATGTGAGTTGGTGTGACACAGCAGGGGTCTTCCGGAGTATGAGACTTCAGTTCTCCTTGCTGTGCACACATTTCTGGGAGCAACTGAAGCTAAGTGCCAACCCCTGCTATCTCCTGTCAAGCTCCACAGAGGAGCTTTTGGGGGTGGGGGGGGGTCCTCTCTCCACCTCCCAGCCCCCATTTCTGGCTGCTTTTCCTTCAGCTTGACTGCCAGTCTGCTGCTAATTCTGCAAAGAAGCTAGAGGGAGTGGGGACCTCCTCCTTCCCCCTTCTTGGCACCTAATCTCGTGCCCAATTTGGCAGAGGATACAGAGGATGCAGGGCAAGCCCCCTTCCTGTATTCCAAGCTCACCTGGTTCCACCAAGAGAGATGGGCAATGGAGTGACTGTGCAGGGAGTACCCTCTGCTTCCTAGCCTGGCTAGTCTGTCCCAGGCTCCTAGAGAGGCAGAAATAGGCTGTCACCCAGCATGCCTTCTCCTGCTTCTGGTGGGGTGAGATAGGTCGTGAGTTGTGTGGTACTTCTTAAGAGCTCTGCTCTGAACCCTCTCCTACCCTTTATTGGGAGTACTAGATGGTGTCTGCAATAAACCGCCAAATCACATTTAGGAACAGAATGACCAGCTCCTTAAGCACCCATCTATAATGTTGTGGAAGAAAAAACTGTGTTATCATGGGGGGACTTCAAACGGAATGGCATATGCTGGAGATCTCATGTAGCCAATCAACATGGTTTACGGAAAATAGATTTTGTCAAACCAGCTTGATATTTTCTTTTTTTTATGAAATCACAAGTTTGGATGATAAAAGTAATAGTGTTTATGTAGTATACTTAGATGTCTATAAGGGTTTTGATGTGGTACTGTACAACAATTTGATTAAGAAATTAGAATGATACAAATTAAACATGATGCATGTCAACTGGATTAAAAAATAAGTAACTGATACCTCTCAAAATGTAATTGTAAATGGGGAATCATCAAATGGGTGAATTTCTGGTAGGGTCCTGCAGGGTTTGGGTTTTGGCCCTACCCAGGGGTGAAAGTAATATGAAACACTTATCAATATGGAGGCCCGGCTCTGGGCCCCTGGAAGGGACGAGGCCTTTAGCAGAAGGGGTGAAGATGTGGGTCAGCCTCCCCCAGCCAGCCCATCCACGCTGCCTGGCCTCCACCGCCTGGGGCTCCAGCAGCGATTTAAAAGGGCTTGGGGCTCCGGTCACCACCGCAGTAGCACCAGTGGCGGCCAGGAGCCCTGGGCCCTTTTAAATTGCCGGCCCCAGGGCAGCTGCTCCTTTCCCCCCTATCAGCTGCCCTGCCTGTAGAGCCCCACCAACAGGGAGGGGCAAAAGGGGCAGTGACATTAAAGCGCTGCCGTGGCAGCGCTTTAATGTTGGCTGCGTGCGGCCCGGTACCAGCTTCTTACTGGTATGCCATACCAGCTCACTTTCACCCTGGCCCTACCCTATTCAACATTTTTATCAATGCACTGGAAAAAACATAAATTCATTACTGATAAAGTTTGCACGTGACCCAAACATTGGGGAAGTGGTAAATAATGAAGAGGGCAGGTCATGGATATTGAATGGTCTGGCTCACTTGGTAAGCTGGGTAGAAGCAAATAATATGTGTTTCAATATGGCCACATGTAAAGTCATACATCTAGGATCAAACCATGCATGCCATAGTTACAGAATGGGGGACTCTCTCCTGGGAAGCAGTAATGCTGAAAAAAAGACTTGGGGTCATGGTAGATAATCAGCTGAACATGAACTCCCAGAGCTAATGTGATCCTTGGATATGTAAATGGGAGTATTAAGTAGGAACAGAGAGATTATCTTACTTTTGTATTTGGCCCTGATGCATCCACTACTGGAATACATCTACTTCTGGTGTCTACAATTCAAGAAGAATATTGATAAATTAGAGAAGGTTCTGAGAAGAGCCATAAGAATGATTAAAGAATTGGAAAACCTGCCTTATATTGAAAGAGTCAAGTAGTTCAGTGTATTTAGTTTATCAAAGAGAAAGTTAAGGGGTGACTTGATCACGGTCTGCAAGTCCCTACCAAAAATTCACTAATGGGCTCTTCTATCTAGCAGACAAAGGTATAATGAGATCTTATGGCTGGAAGCTGAATCTCGACAAATTCAGACTAGAAATAAGTTACATGTTTTTAACAGTGAGGTTAATCAACCATCTGAACAATCTACCAGGGATCTTGGCAGATTCTCCATCACTGGGTTTTTTTTAAAAATCAAGATTGGCTGTTTTTCTAAAAGATATGCTTGAATTCAAAGAGGAATTAATTCAAAGAAGTCAGTGGTCTGTGTTCTGGAGGAGGTCAGAGAAGACACACTCCCGTTTGTCTGAAACCCTACTATCTGAACTGCCGTGTAATCCTAATCCCTTCCTTGTCCCCCTTGTATCTCAGGCTGGGGAACAAGGAAGGGATTCAAATAAAGTGAAGGTTCAGATAATAGAGCAGAAACCCCTGGCCCAGCTGTGAGGAGGAGGAAGAGGACAGGCCCCTAGCTGCAGAGGAAGCCACCCTGCTGCTGAATGGCTCCTCACAGGAGGGAGGGAGCAGGGCGATGACAGAGGAGCTGTAGAGGGATCCCTGTGCTGTGTGACTTCCAATCCCTGTAGGCACAAGGTGCTCTCCTGACTGGCACAGCAGAGTCCTGTCTGGGTGTCTCTGCTCTGCCGCACACCTTGCTTCAGGAAGAAATTTGTTTCCTTCTGAAAATGCCAACTGGTAAAGAGGTATACATAATACACTCTAGAGTTTAGTACTGATATAAAGACGGCTTTCCTTTTTAAATAGAGTATTAATGATTGATAAATACACCATGGCCCCAATTCTGGAAAAGATCTCTCTTCAGCAGAGCACTTAAGCATGTGTTTACATCCCATTGTAGCCCATTTCTTTCTGTATTTTAAGTGTTTTCAAGCATTTAATACATGCAGAGTGTTCTTTAATAAATAATATTAGAGCTGGTTGCAATTTTTCTAATGAAACCACTTTAAATTGAAAAATGGTCCCTCTTAAAAAACTGAATTGTTGCCAAAGGCTTCTTCAATTTTTAGAAAGTTTTCCATTCCTCATTTTCCGTTAAAAGTTTAAATGAGGAAAAAATAATGTTTGCTCTTCTGTCAGATTTTTTTCTTTTTCTGTATTTTTTGTTGTTAGTCAGACTAGTCACACTGTGGGATTTTTTCACAATTGGGATTTTCCATTTTCCAAATTAAAAATTGAAACTCTTCTTTAGGAATTATCTGTTTTTGACATTTAAAAAAATGAAAGCTGGACCATTTTAAAACACGCAAGGGCAGGAAATGTTTTGAATGTGTTGAAATTTCCTTGGAATCCCTGCCTCCCTCATTTTTCATTCAGCTGATCTCAGTATGTTTTTTTATGGTATTCTTGCCTTTGTGGGTCAGAAAGTTAACAGTTCAAGTCAGGGGCGGCTCTAGGCATTTTGCCGCCCCAAGCACAGCAGGCTGGCTGCCTTCGGCGGCTTGCCTGCGGGAGGTCCCCAGTCCCGCGGATTCGGTGGCATGCCTGTGGGAGGTCCGCCAAAGCCGCGGGACCAGTGGACCCTCCGCAGACAAGCCACCGAAGGCAACCTGCCTGCCACCCTCGCGGCGACCGGCAGAGCGCTCCCAGTGGCTTGCAGCCTCAAGCAGGGCCGGCTCCAGACCCCAGCGCGCCAAGCACGTGCTTGGGGCGGCGTGCCACGGGAGGGCGGCAGGCAGCTCCGGTGGACCTCCCGCAGGCCTGCAGGAGGTCCACCGGAGCCGCGGGACCGGCAACTGCCAGAGCGCCCCCCCGCGGCGTGCTGCCCTGCTTGGGGCGGCGCAATTCCTAGAGCCGCCCCTGGCCCCAAGCACGCGCTTGACGAGCTGGGGCCTGGAGCCGCCCCTGGTTCAAGTTGTACACCAAGATGTGGGTTAATATGAAATGCTGACACTGCAATTCACTGCAATGGGGAGTTGAGGGTGTAAATCAAGGGGTCTAAACCACAATGGTTCTTGCCTGTCTCTGGTGAATGTCATAGGATCTTTAGTGTCCACCTGGGCATATTTTGGAAAATGTAGAGGAAATCCTAGGTGTCCTGGCCAACATTCCTCCTCTCAAACGAACAGGTTCCAGTGCCCAGAACTTTTACATTTGAGCTGTTGTTCAGCTCATACTGGCTGGCACATTTGCTTACTCATTCATGGCATTGCCAGTATTTAATTCAGTGCATTAGTAAAATACTTTGGAATTCCTTGAGAATGAAAGGCACTAACTAAACCCTGGACTAACTGTAAAACACATTAGTATTATAAATATGTCTCTTTAGCAAAAATCAAAGGGGGGTGTTTCCTTGCCTTTCACAATACTTAGTTTTAGCTGGTTGAAATGTTTAATTTGCCATATTACTATTGCTATAAATTGGAACCTTTTAATGTTTCAGGTGCATTCTTATTTGAATCGCAGGATTTAAATCCTTCCCCTAAGGTTTTTGTTCCAGGTTAGTGTCAAAATTAGAACAGCTCTATTTTCATGTTTGGATGTGGCCATTATCCTCATGAAATTTCTACCCCATATAAAGAAAATCTCATGAGAATGGCTCATACAATTTCTTCCAATTTGTGAAATTTTGGCACCACTGAATCCAAATCTGATACCTGGTTCATCCTTGATACCAAACTTTAACTTAAACATTGTCTGATCTAAACAGTGTCTCCTTTTTGGATTCAGGTCTTAGAAGTCATTTAGTGCTAATTATAGTTAAGAACATTTCTTCCACATTCACATTGACCATTTCACTACACCTCTAACATCATGCAGTATAATAGTCAACATTGCATGTTAGAAAACATTAGCAATAAAAACTCCAAATGGAAACTTAATAAATCACACTCCACAAGTTCTTTCATAACCTGCAGGCAACACCTTATAACACGGAAATAGATATGATCATTTAAAAATAGCCACACCAAATCAGCATTCCGCTCCTGAAACAAACAAAAATCTCTTGTGTTCACAAAATCTTCTACTATGACTATACCATAGAAAAAAACTGCCAGAAATGTAAAAACAAAGGAAGTAATTAATAATTCCTTTATTGTCCTTTTTCTTACTAAAACATGCCCTTTCTATATCACCTGCAAAAAGTCGATGGCTCTAGGTGAGATAGAACTTGATAGTTCAAATAATTCACTACTCACTGTATTGTAATCACACTGAGAGGTTCCCCAGGTTTGAAAAATGCTACAATTTCCAGAGAGATTCCCTCTCTTTAAAGTGAGGGATTCCACTGGCAAGGGTGGACTCTGTCTAACTGGTGAGACTTTTTAAGGGTGCCCAGTATACCTGAGTTACCTCTTTCTGACCATCACCTAATCTCCTTAAAAGTGACCAATTTACCAGCTCACCCACCTAACACTTCTGTAGTCTCCAGTCCATCAATATACACAACTTCTCTGCCACTTTCTGCAACTAATTATCTCCTCCCTATCATTGACTGTGGATTCACTTCGCTCAATTCCTTTGCCTCTTTGTCTCACCACAACCCTCATCCCTGGGTCATCCCCAACATCTGCTTCCTCTACTCCTGATCACACGCTGCTGAATGGCTTTGGAGAAAGTCCCATATAGCCTTACTCCACCCAAAACTTGCACTCTCCTCCTGGTCAAATAACACTACTTCTCCACTGTCAAGCCTGGTCTACACTAGGCGTTTAAATCGGTTTTAGGAGCCTAAAACCGATTTAACGCCACAACCGTCCACACTAGGAGGCACCTTATATCGATTTTAATGGCTCTTTAAACTGGTTTCTGTACTCCTCCCTAACGAGAGGAGTAGCGCTAGTATCGGTATTACCATATCGGATTAGGGTTAGTGTGGCCGCTGATCGACGGTATTGGCCTCCGGGCGGTATCCCACAGTGCACCACTGACCGCTCTGGACAGCAATCTGAACTCGGATGCAGTGGCCAGGTAGACAGGAAAAGCCCCGCGAAGTTTTGAATATTTCCTGTTTGCCCAGCATGGAGCTCCGATCAGCACGTGTGGCGATGCAGTTAAAAATCAAAATAAAGAAAGAGCTCCCGCATGGACCATGCGGACGTGATCGCTGTAAGGGCAGGCAAATCTGTTCTATCAGCGCTCCGTTACAGAAGACAAAATTCAAAATCATTTTTTTAAATCTCCAGACAGACGCCATAGCAGGGGCTCAGCGCACTGCTGCGTGACAAGCGTAACGGAAAGCCAAAGAATCAAATGGACGCTCATGGACTGGAGGACTCAAGCTATCCCACAGTTCCTGCAGTCTCTGAAAAGCATTTGCATTCTTGGCTGAGCTCCAAATGCTTCTAGGGTCAAAAACAGTGTCCGCGGTGGGTCAGGGCATAGCTAGGCAATTTACGCACGGCACACCCCCACCCACCCCCAGAAGTGAAAGGGAAAACAATCCTCTCTTGACTCTTTTACATGTCACCCTATCTTTACTGAATGCTGCAGATAGACGCGATGGTGCAGCACTCAACACCAACATCCTTGCTCCCCCCACACTATGGATGGCTGATGGTACAAAACGACTGGTATCCGTCCTCATCATCAGCCTATTGGCACATGGGGCAGTGCAAAAGGACTGGTAACCATGCTGACTAGCATCTGTTAGGTCGATCAAGAGCGCCTGGCCCTAATTTTTCCTGGTAGATGGTACAATATGGCTGATAACCATCGTCATCATAGCAACAGGGGGCTGAGCTCCATCAGCCCCCACCCTTCATGTGTAAAGAAAAGATTCAATTGCCCCTGAACTAGCAGAGGGATGCTGGGCTCCTCTCCTACACACTCCTTACTGTCCTGTCTGGACTATCATAGCAGCTGGAGGCTGCCTTCCACTCATATCTCACTAACAAGTCACTGTGTCTTATTCCTGCATTCTTTATTACTTCATCACACAAGTGGGGGGACAATGCTACGGTAGCCCAGGAAGGCTGAGGGAAGAACGGAATCAACAGGTGGGGTTGTTGCAGGAGCACCCCCTGTGAATAGAATACAGCTCATGATTTCTGCAGGATCTGACACAGAGCAGCTGTGCTCTCTGGTTCTCTGATACAGTGGTTCTCTAGTACACTTGCCCATATTCTAGGCAGGACTGATTCTATTTTTAGATACCAAAAAGGAGGGATTGACTCAGGGAGTCATTCCCAATTTTGGCTTTTGCGTCCCTGGCTAAGAGCAGCCAGGGGCACTTATGACAGCAGCAAATGGCACAGTGCAAAAGGACTGGTAGCCACGATCATCTTATTACCAATTTATGGTATGGTAGATGGTACAATATGGCTGATAACCATCTCTGCTATCATGCAAAAGCAAAAGCATGCTGCTGTGTAGCGCTGCTGAATCGCCTCTGTGAGCGGCATCTAGTACACATACGGTGACAGTCACAAAAGGCGAAACAGGCTCCATGATTGCCATGCTATGGCATCTTCCAGGGCAATCCAGGGAAAAAAGGCATGAAATGCTTGTCTGCCGTTGCTTTCCCAGCGGAAGGAGTGACTGACGACATTTACCCAGAACCACCCGCGACAATGATTTTTGCCGCATCAGGCACTGGGATCTCAACCCGGAAATTCAAAGGGGCGGGGGAGGCTGCGGGAACTATGGGATAGCTACGGAATAGCTACCCACAGTGCAATGCTCCAGAAATCGACGCTAGCCTCGGACCGTGGACGCACACCACCGATTTAATGTGTTTAGTGTGGCCGCGCACACTCGATTTTATACAATCTGTTTTGTTAAACCGGTTTATGTAAATTCGGAATAATCCCGTAGTGTAGACGTACCCTCAGTGACTCCCACGCCTGCATGTGCAGCCACCTGTTAGTCACCTTTGATTTTCTACTATAATCCCTCCCTCCCAGCACCACCACTATCACCAGCCCAGGGCAGTACTGTTCTACTGTTTGACCCCTACACATACAGCAGATAAGGGACATTGGCCAGCAATCTTGTGTTTAGGGTGCCTGGATCTCTCCTAAGGAGACCCATTCCCAAACAGAAAACCTATCCCATCACCAGGAGGTTCTGCAGCCCACCTGACAAATTATCCTCCACAGACAGAGTCCAAGGAACAACCCTCCTGCCATCACTACTGCCCGCAGAAGACATAGAACACTTGCCTGCCTCTGCCACCACTGTGGCTGTGAAGAACCACCTCCAAATATGGGAACCACCTAGAGGAGTGTTAGTAAGGTTCTGGGTCTGAGTAAGCATGGTGGGGCAAGAAGGTTGGTGCGTGTGTGTGTGAAAGAATTGGTGGATTTGGGGGGAAAGTATGGAATTGGGGGATTTTGCAGGGGAGGTTAGGTGGAGAAGTAGGAAGGAGTATTTTGAGGTGGGATTTTCAAAAGCACTCCGTTCTGGCTATGGTAAAACTTGCATTGACTTCAGTCAGAACAGAATTAGGCCAATGCTGAGCACTTCTGAAAATTTTTACAGCACTCAACACAATAGGGCTCTGATTCAGAAATGGGCATCTGAGCACTACTGTAATACAAATAGGTATTATTATTATTATTATGTCACATGTGCCATCAAGTGTGGTAGAAACTTCAAGTGAACCTTTATTGTTTCTATTTTAGCAGTGCATCACTGACCCATCTGTAAACTGAATATACTAATCCTTACCCATCTCACTTGGGGTTTGAGATTTAATTATTTCTTAGATGAAAAGCAATAGGATAAAATATTATTTTTATTAAAACATCATATCACACAATAAGATAAATATAATTTATTCCCAATGAACATAGTATAATACTTAGAAGCTTTTAAATGTCACATGAGAAGAACTCTGCTGTCTTATCCAGTTGCTTTCCTTATTCATATTTTTAAATCCATTAATACAGTACTCTCCTTCCTAACTCTAGCAAACTCTTCACTGAAACATCTGCTGAGAAATCCTCAAGAAACTAACATCAATGCACTCCATTGAACTGGTCTAAATTTAATCTGCAAAATTTCCCCCCCAGCAGCAGCTACTTTTCCCCACCAAAGTATTAAACTACAATCTAAAATGCAACCTAGGTCCACCAAAGACCCCTCCCACGCAAAGGCATGATATATAGGCAATATTCTGAAAGAAGAAACTTCTACTATACAGAATGTTATTGGTGCCTCATATACAGAAGTAGATACTTTGGGCCGAATCTGCTTCATTGTTACATTGTTACTGTTACATTGAAGGGAAACCAGAAAATTCATTTGAAGTTAGTGGAGTTAATCTGAATTTGCACAGAGCAGAGCAGAACTTGCCCCATTAAAGACAGAATGTTGACTGACTCCTGAAAATCGCCTCTTCAAATTCCCCACATTTATACTTCTTTGTGGTGAATTTTTCAGTAACACATATGTTTTTAAAAAGTACACCTCTACCCCAATATAACATGGCCCGATATAACACGAATTTGGATATAACGCAGTAAAGTGGCGCTCCGAGGTGGGGGGGCGAGGCTGCGCACTCCGGCGGATCAAAGCAAGCTCGATATAACGCGGTTTCACCTATAACGCAGTAAGATTTTTTGGCTCCTGAGGACAACGTTATATCGGGGTAGGGGTGTATATTGTTACTAAATTGTACTGAGCACTACATAGACCATTTTACCAATATGCATTAAGGATAAATTGGTTTTGGCAAACTAAAAATTATACCAAACCCCCACCCATATTAAAATAAGAATTGTCTTAACTAACTTTTCCCCTCTCCATTTTTGTACTTTTTTGTTTTCCTCTCTTGTTCTGGTTTTGGCTTAAATGCCAAGTGAGTGTGGAGGTTATTGCAGTATTCCACCATGTCTGAAATTGGGTAGTACTGAAAATTTTGAGGATAAAGCATATTATCATCCCGAGATTTTTCTGCCCTCATGTAGAATTGACATAGAAAGGGGAAGAAGTATTAAGAACCAGATTCATCCTTTCTTTGGTGCATGCACTGACATGGGGAGAGATGGGAACAAGTTCCTCTTCCCTTCTTTGGGGCTTTCAGTAGCCAGTTCAGTTCCTGACATTGGTTATGGCAGCTATGAGCCTTTAGTTAAACTTCTGCTTCCGTGTGTCCTATTGCAGAACTGTAGAATCACTGGTGGCACAGGTCTACACTGACAGCCCTCACTGACAGCCCATGATCTGAGGCCTATCCCTACTCTGCCCCCCACCTGAAATGCCTCCAATGCCCAGAGCTGTTGCAGTAGTAGCAAAGAGCTGAAAGCAGCAGCTCTGAGATGGGCCTTTTACCACCAGCCTAGCTTTAAGAAAAAGGCTCTAATGGAGGATCAAGTCTGCAGCTTGCAAAGTACTGTAAGTTCACTTAAGGCCTAATAACCCTGACAGTGTCGGTTTAAAGAGTTATTGATTTACATTTTGATAGCATATAATAATGTCCATATAACAATTGACTCAATAAAAACTACAAAGAACACAATAGCTTTGGCTTCTAAATCTCAATGTACAAAGATTAGTGGAAGTGCGCTACGTTCTCTTGATCTTTCCATCTTTGGCATGTGAAATGTGCATAAGCATATGTTCATAAAAATTTCTCTAAATTACTGTTTTTATCATTTTTCTCTGCTGGTAACATGACAGCTTCAGTCAGGATCAGGGCTCCATTGTGCCAGATGCTATACACACACAGGCGGGTATAGTCCCTGCCCCAAAGAGCTTACAATCTATAAAGATTAAAAACAGAGGGTGGGCAAAAGAGGTATTTTGCACCAGCAATATGGCTGCAGAAGGGGGCGGGAGTCACATGGCTGGTTAGTTCCATTTCTTCACTTTTTTATCTATTTCATATTATTTTGGAGGCAGAGGTGGAATGAAGAGGAATGGAAGGAGCAGGTGAATAATTAGAGGTGAGGGAGTAGGAAAAAGGAAAGAAGGTGAAATGAGGCATTAAGGAGGAAAGAGGAACGGAAGGATGGAGAGGTTCAGACAGAGTGAGGCTGGTAGTGGCAGGACTAATGAGCAGACAAAAAATAATATCCAGGATTCAGATAGTAAAACAAAACAGTTCGTTGCTTTCACTGGTATCCAGGGGGTTCTGCAGGTCTATGGGGTAGGGGCAGGGAGACCAAGCTAGGGCCTTCATTGCTGCTGCTCTCCTAACTCTAAAAAGGTCCTGCTGTGGTTTCCCCAGCCCATGTGGTCTAGGGTGAGGCATGAGGATGTGGCTGAGAGTCTCTGCTTATCCTGGTAGGCAATAACGTAGTTTATTAAAAATAGCCTCATATAGAAGTTTGTCTCTCTTAGGGTTTTCTATAGCATCCATCACCATACTGGTATAGTGTCTAAAGGCTGCACAGATAGATTAGATTCACACTTGAGTCCACGGTGAACTTCATGCAGTATTCTAGTTTTTGTCCTTCCCACTCTCTACGTAGCTTGTTCTATAGCTGGGCCCAACTGACTGAAAATGTGCTGTGTCTTGCTCTCACATATTTTATTCTGGGCTTTGTGAGCTCCATTGCTCCAGAGGAGAGCGTATGCCTTGGCAGATCATGAATAGAGACATTGGTGCTGACTGGAATTCAATCTTGACCTGTTCGTGGCTTTGAACTGAAACAGAAGTGAATTAGGAGCCAGAGGCGCATGTGGAGCATAGAGGTGATGTGTTCATAGCGAGTGGTCCCACGAATGAACCAGGCTGCCATATTCTGTATGTGCTGGAGTTTCTCCATCACTTCCACCTTTGGCTCCAGAAATGATGAATTGTAGCAATTTGATCTGTAGGTGACAGATGACAGGTTACATGATCAGATCTTTGAGTGGGCAAAGCCTCCCAGCAAGCTGAATAGGGGAAGAAAACCGGACTCACTGCTGGTGCTACTTTGTCAGCTAGTGTCAGTGCGGGGTTGAACAGTATGATGAGAGTTCTCATCACTTGGGGCAAAAAGGGATGGTCAGTGTCCTGACATAGTACTTAATGTTCCTCCCTTTACAACCAGTATCATTTTGGTCTTGGGGGTTTGATATTGAGATCTTCACATCCAGATATTTTATGCTTTGAGGGCCTGATTCTTCTATAGACTTTGAAGGGCTTTGGATCAAGCACTTGATATTTTCATGTCTGAAATTTTTCCCTAAAATGCTATCATGTATTTCCTATCACAATGAAATTACACAGGAAAATAAATGATCATTTAAATATAACCAAATTAAGGAAATAATTCCTTCAGAATTAGCTTGAAGTTCCTATATACATGAAATTATATTATACACAATCTAACCCTGATATGATGCTCTCGTAAACCTCTTAATAACCCAAATCCTTCACAAATTACATTTTATAAGTATTTTAGATGTAATTTTAAGGTAGTTCTCCTCTGCAGTACACAAATTAAACCAAAACTGTATCTGTAAATCAATTTCTTTGTAAATGTTGCTGTCTTTCTCATATAGCTAATGACACTGCAGACCTTAGCAGTGGTACAAGTAATGTGGGCTGATAACAATCCACATGTTCTCCAGCACTGTCTGCATTTTTATTTTATCCTTTTCCTTCTGACTAATTTGCATTCCGTCCACTCTATTGTGTTGCTGCATGAATGCTTTCTCTGCAACTATCTGATGACTGTCCAATCATTTGACCCAGCAGAAACATGTTACTGCCTTTTCTGTACAAAATAGGATAGGATCATATATATCAGCCAAAATACCCCATTTTTCTATGCTGAGTATGTCTGAAAATTAGTCTCACCAGCTGCTGAAATAACCAGCTGGAGAAAATACTAAGACCACTACACGTAACGAGACTCTAGGCCTGGTCTACACTAGGACTTTAATTCGAATTTAGCAGCGTTAATTCGAACTAACCGCTCAACCGTCCACACCAGGAAGCCATTTAATTCGAACTAGAGGGCTCTTTAGTTCGAATTTGGTACTCCACCCCGGCAGGTGGAGTAACGCTAAATTCGACATGGCTAGTTCGAATTAGGCTAGGTGTGGATGGAAATCGAACTTAGTAGCTCCGGGAGCTATCCCACACTGCACCACTCTGTTGACGCTCTGGACAGCAGCCCGAGCTTGGATTCTCTGCCCAGCCACACAGGAAATGAACCGCGAAAATTTGAATTCATTTTCCTGTCTGGGCGGTTTGAATCTGACGTTCTGGTTGCACATCGGGGCGAGCTCCGCAGCACCGGCAGCAATGCAGAGCTCTCCAGCAGAGGAGTTCATGTAATCTCTGAATAGAAAGAGGGACCCGGCATAGACAGACCGGGAACTCTTGGATCTGATCGGTGTGTGGGGCGAGGAGTCTGTGCTTTCGGAGCTGCGCTCCAACGAACGGAATGCAAAGACCTACGAGAAGGTCTCCAAAGCCATGATACAGACTGAGGATACAGCCGTCATGCAACGCAGCGCCGCGTGAAAATCAAGGACCCCAGACAAGGCTACCAAAAAATCAAAGCGGCCAACGGACGCTACGGAGCCTGCCACCACTGCCCCACCAGTGACCATGGACTCTGATGATGGGACAGTGTCGACGGACAGTTCCTCGACGATGTTCACGGACGGGGAAGATGAGGAAGGGTTTGTGGAGGACGAGGCAGGCGACAGCGCTTACAACGCTGGTTTCCCCGACAGCCAGGATCTATTCATCACCCTCACGGAGATCCCCTACCAACCCTCCCCGGCCAGGAACCCGGATCCTGAATCAGGGGTAGGAGCAGTCGGTAAGTGCTTTAACCATGTTAACTTTTATTCTTAATATAACAGGAATCTGAAGTGTGTGAAAAGGAGGTCTCTGTATATATGGTGATAGAACACAAATCCTCCTGGGAGAACGCCACGAAGCTCTCCTGCCGTTAATCGATAAGCATCAGCAGGAGGTTCCTGGGGAGAGCTGCCTTATTGGGTGCTCCGTGATAGCACACTTTTCCGCGCGAGGCTTTCATGCGGTATTCAGGGAGCACTGCCTCCCAGAGCACGGCTGCATAGGTCCGTGGTTCGTGCTAGATTTCACGCAGCATGCGCTCTCTATCTCCTTCAGTGCCTGTCCTCACGGTGATCTCGCTCTTAGACTCCTGCATCTAAGTAGGGGAAGAAATGTTACGTTACGCCTGGTCCAAAGTATTTTTAATAAATAAACGGACAGACGGCATAGCACAGACTCAGCACGCAGCTGCGTGACGAGCGTAACGGAAAGCCAAAGAATCAAATGGACGCTCATGGAGGGAGGGGGGAACGAGGACGCAAGGTATCCCACAGTTCCTGCTGTCTCCGAAAAGCATTTGCATTCTTGGCTGATCTCCAAATGCTTCTAGGGTCAAACACAGTGTCCGCGGTGGGACGGGGCATAGCTCGGCAATTTACGCACCCCCCCGACCCCCAGAAGTAAAAGGGAAAACAATCCTCTGTTGACTCTTTTACATGTCACCGTATCTGTACTGAATGCTGCAGATAGACGCGATGGTGCAGCACTCAACACCAACATCCTTGCTCCCCCCACGCTATGGATGGCTGATGGTACAAAACGATGGAAATCCATCCTCATCATCAGCCTATTGGCACATGGGGCAGTGCAAAAGGGCTGGTAACCATGACAACCGTACCAACTTGCTTGGGACCGGTCGGTCAAGGCCGCCTGTTGCTAATTTTTCATGGTAGATGGTGCAGTATGGCTGGTAACCGTCCTCATCATTGCAACAGGGGGCTGAGATCCATCAGCCCCCACCCTTCATTGTAAAGAAAAGATTCAATTGCCCCTGGAGTAGCAGAGGGATGAGTGGCTCCCTCCTCCACACCCCTTAATGTCATCTCTGGACTATCATTGCAGCTGGAGGCTTCCTTCCACTCATTTCTCACAAACGACTACCTGTGTCTTATTCATGCATTCTATATTACTTCATCACACAAGTGGGGGGACAATGGTATTGGAACCCAGGAAGGCTGGGGGAAGAACGTAATGAACAGCTGGGGTTGTTTCAGGAGCACACCCTGTGAATAGCGTTCAGCTCAAAATTTATGCAGGATTGGACAGAGAGCAGCTGTGGTCTCTGATTGTATGATACAGTGGTTCTCTAGTACAGTTGCACATAATCTAGGCAGGACTGATTCTATTTTTAGATACCCAAAAAGGAGGGATTGACTCGGGGAGTCATTCCCAAATTTTGCTTTTGCGCCCCTGGCTGATCGACCAGGGGCACTTATGACAGCACCAAATGGCGCAGTGCAAAAGGACAGGTAACCATGACCATCTTATTACCGTCTTCTTACCAGTTCATGGTATGGTAGACGGTGCAGTATGCCTGGTAACCATCGCTGCTGTCATGCAAAAGCATAAGCATGCTGCTGTGTAGCGCTGCTGGTCCGCCTCTATCAGCGGCATACAGTACACATACGGTGACATACACAAAAGGCAAAATAGGGTCCATTGTTGCCACGCTATGGCGTGTGCCAGGGCATTTCATGGAAAACGTGATCGAAATGATTGTCTGCCCTTGCTTTCCCGGAGGAAGGAATGACTGGCGACATTTACCCAGAATCCACCGCGCAAATGATTTGTGCAACAGCAGGCACAGGGGTCTCAACAAAAAATTCTCAGAGACAGCCTAGATTCAGTTAATTGTTCGCAAAAAAGTATCATTGCAAGGAATTAACTAACTGTTTCCCATCTCACAGCTTCCACTGTCTCCAGACCTTCCACAGCATCCACCTCGCAGAGGCTGGCGAAGATTAGGCGGCGAAAGAAAAAGACAAGGGACACGATTTTCGATGAATGTGTGGGCTGCTACCTAGCCGAGGCGGACCAGCAGAGGCAGTGGAGGGAGAAAGTCTCTCTGTACCAGTGCTCACACAGCGAATGGGAGGAGAGGTGGCGTGAGGAACACAAGCAGGCGACTCAAGCAATGCTTGTACTACTGAGGGAGCAAACGGACATGCTCCGGCGACTTGTGTATGTTCTGCAGGTCCGCTGCAGGACAGAGCCCCCGGCAGTATCTCTGCAACCGCCCTCCCCCGCCACAAAGTCACATACCCCCCTCACCCTAAATAACCAGGAGGATGCCCGCCCTGGTCCGTGAATACTGTCACTGCACCCCAGCAGAGTGCTCAAGTAACCAAAAGCTCTCATACCCTACGTTTGCATAAGTCCTTCCCTTCCGGACTCAAACAAGTCCCAATCCCAGTCCCATCCCATAACTGTGTACTTAAGTAATAAAAATACTTTGCTGTTAAGTACTGTTTCCGTCATGTTTCCTCACTGAAGACTGTGTTTGAATGGGGTGCGTGGGGAAGTGCGTTGCTAATTGCATAGGACAGGCACCTTTCACAGGGTACAGACACGGGGGCCGGATCAGCAGCGGGTAACACACACAGTGCAGTCAGCAGGCACCGTGGTCGGTATGGGAGGTGGTTTCCAGGTTCTGTGTGGGCGGTGGGGATGTGACTTTTTAGCGGGGGAGGTCGGGTACAGATCTTATACAGCGGTCCTTGTTGTGGACCGCTGAGTCACGCAGCAGAGGAATCTGTATCCGTCCTCCTCCGCCACAAGGCCACATAGCCGCCCGCACACAGAATCCCAAAAAGGAGGGATGGCAGGCTCCGTTGAAACAAGCAGTCCGGCAATGCGGACCGCTGTACGATCAGGAGCCTGTCATTCCTTAAGTTTAGAGGCGGTCTTTACATCAGCGCACACCCTACCCACCGCAGTCTGCGTTCCAATTTCGACCCTTTAACGAAAAGTCATGAATAAAGAAACCTCTCCTCAGTAACAGTGTGACATGTATTTTATTTTTACACGTGTCTTGGAAGTGGAGGAAACGGGGAGAACGGGGTATTTAACCGAAGAGGAGAGTCAACAGTAACTGGGTAAAGAAACAGGGGCAGGTTCAGCTTCTCTGTAAAGAAACTGAACAGTCACAGGTCACGCTGCTCGCTGGTATTTGAAGAGTTCCTTGTCGCTGTCCCAGGCGCCTGTATAGGGCTTCATGAGCAAGTGCATTAGCGGGCAGGCTGGGTCACCGAGGATCACTATAGGCAAATGCACATCCACAACAGTTATTTCGTGGTACGGGAAGAAACTACCTTCCAGCAGGCGTCTGAGCAGCCCACAGTTCCTGAGAACACATGCATCAGGAACCTTGCCCGGCCATCCGACGTTCATGTTGGTAAAACGTCCCCTATGGTCCCCCAGTGCTTGCAGAACCATTGAAAAGTAGCCCAATTTCTCAGCAGCTGAATGTGGAAGAGGTGGACGATAAAGTGCGAGGAGGAGAAAACGGCGAGGATCGCAGCGGGCTCCATGCTTGCAGTGCTGTGGCATCCACGCTGTCACTGACCAGAAAAGTGCACGAACAGATTGCCCGCAGGCGCTTTCAGGGAGGGAGGGAGGGCGTGATTGACAGTTCAATGACGACAGTTACCCAAAACCACCCTCGACACATTTTTTCCCCCAGCATGCATTGGGGGGAAATCCCAGAATTCAAATGGGCAGCGGGGACTGCGGGAACTGTGGGATAGCTTCCCACAGTGCACCGCTTCGAAAGTCGACGCCGGCCCCGTGAATGTGGACTCAGAAGTTCGAATTAGTGTATTTAGTATGGATTCACAAATTCGACTTCATAAGGTCGAATCCACAAATTCGAATTAAGTAGATTCGAAATAGTCCTGTAGTGTAGACAAGGCCCTAAATGGTTCTAACCATGGCCTTTCTCTCTCTCTAGCAATCATGCTTGTTGCTGGTGAGGTGAATCAAAATCGGGATCAGGAGAAGCAGAACATATGTGTACCAGTGATGTTGTCATTGATAAATCCACTGCCAGCATCCCACAGATCTCTGAGTTGTTATGATTCTTAATTACTCTGAAGTGTAGATAATTGAAACAACCAATTTGATATAGGGCAACCTCCATAACTGTGACTGAGATGCATAATGCAGTGTTTTTGGCAATAATAAAAGTCTTTGCGAGCTGAGAAATTAATCAGCACAATTATTTTTAATCCTTTGGATCACTACAGACTTCCTTCATAACACGGAATATATCACTAATACCTAGTCTTCCTAGTAACATAACCTAAATACTGAAGTTTAATTTGCTGATTCTTTCACCATGTATTAGAGAATCTTGTCAGTTAATTCTGGCATTTCCCTTTTGACCTAGGAAAAGGGGAGATGGGAGGAGGGGGGAAAAGAGCCTTGACCATTATAAACAAAATGTTTCAGAAAATACCAGAAAAAGGTTCATTATCCCAAGCCCAGAAGTGATATATTTTGTAAGTCTCCTTGCTGATATACCTAAACATAGTAGGCCAGATCCTCAGCAGTTTGTGTAGCTCCATATGACTTAAATGAACCTATGCCAATTAACACCAACTGAGGAGCTAGCCTGTTCTGGGGCTAGACCCTATTGCACTTAAAAATGAAATAGAAATTGAATTATATCAATGAGACATGGAAATAGTAAATCTTAAAAAATGAAGAGAGTTTCCCCATTAAAATGAGAGCGAACTGACTTTTACCTCCAGAGTTATTGACCAAAATCTACTTGAAATCCATCTATAAATATCTAATACATATCTCAAACTCTGCTGCAATTTTCTGATCCCTGAAAATTCTACATGTCCTACCGGATGAATTCCGTTCAAGAACATTGTGTTCCTATTAAGACGACATCTTCTTGCAGGATAGATGAGATTTATAAGCTCCAAGACTAGCTCATTTATAACAAAGTTTAGCATCAGTAGCTGCGGACTAATCTGGTAATGGAATAGCCTGTGTAAATTCACATTGCACCAGTCTTCTTGCTGTATTTGCTGCCTTTGATGTTTTGGAACTAAACTGAATGCAAAGGGATCAAAAAATCTTATTTACTAACAGATTAGATATAGTGCAGGGAGTACCAAAGTCTGCCCTGATGCAACCCTGTTGATATTTATGGTCAGGATCTTCAGGTAGTACAAAGTGGCATAGCTCCATTCAGTGTAGCTGATTGCAGCTGAACTATGCCAATTAACAGTAGCTGAGGATCTGGCCCCTAGACTTCACTGAGATTGCTGTGTTGTGTTAAAGCCTCTAATGTTGGGGTTATCAATAATTTTATGAAAACCTTGCTAAACCATAGTGGTTCTTCTTGACCTCTAAACATGTTATATAAAATTAGTGATTAAAAACAAGCACAAGTTGGAGTGAAAACAGGGCCGGCCCACAACATTTTGGCACCTGAGGCAGGGAGCTCAAATGATGCCCCCATATCTCCTCGCTTGGGCCAAAACTTTGAAAGGTCTCAATTCTGCCTTCTTCCTGTTCTACTCCTCTCATGGTACTGCTCTGCCACCTACCCCAATAAAGGAGAACTAACAACTTAAAATGCCTTGTTCAAAATTTTTAAGTAACACTTAATTTGCTCCAATCCCTCAGACAGAGATAAACACCTACAAGATCTCTATCATGCATTCTTAAACCTACAATACCCACCTGCTGAAGTGAAAAAACAGATTGACAGAGCCAGAAGAGTACCCAGAAGCCACCTACTACAGGACAGGCCTAAAAAAGAAAATAACAGAACACCACTAGCCATCACCTACAGCCCCCAACTAAAACCTCTCCAGCGCATCATCAAAGATTTACAACCTATCCTTAAAGATAATCCCTCACTCTCACAGATCTTGGGAGACAGGCCAGTCCTCGCTTATAGACAGCCTCCCAACCTGAAGCAAATACTCACCAGCAACCGCATACCATACAACATAAACACTAACCCAGGAACATATCCTTGCAACAAAGCCCGATGCCAGCTCTGTCCACATATCCATTCAAGTGACACCATCATAGGACCTAATCACATCAGACACGCCATCAGGGGCTCGTACACCTGCACATCTACCAACGTGATATATGCCATCGTGTGCCAGCAATGCTCCTCTGCCATGTACATTGGCCAAACCGGACAGTCTCTACGCAAAAGAATAAATGGACACAAAACTGACATCAGGAATCATAACATTCAAAAACCAGTGGGAGAACACTTCAACCTCTCTAACCACTCAGTGACAGACTTGAAGGTGGCAATTTTGCAACAATAAAACTTCAAAAACAGACTCCAAAGAGAAACTGCAGAACTTGAATTAATATGCAAACTAGATACTATTAACTGTGGCCTAAACAAAGACTGGGAATGGTTGGGTCATTACACCAATTGAATCTATTTCCCTATGTTAAGTTCTCCTCACGCCTTCTATGGGCCATCTTAATTATCACTTCAAAAAGTTTTTTTTCCTCCTGCTGACGATAGCTCATCTCAATTGATTAGACTCTGCCTGTTGGTATGCATACTTCCACCTTTTCATGTTCTCTGTATGTATAAATATCCCCTGTCTGTGTGTTCCATTCTATGCATCCGAAGAAGTGAGCTGCAGCTCACGAAAGCTCATGCTAAAATAAATTTGTTAGTCTTTAAGGTGCCACAAGTACTCCTGTTCTTTTTACTTAATTTTCAAATGCCGTAACAGCAAATATAACTTTTCTTGTCTGCATAGTAAACACTGGCATTTTTATCTGTTTGAATAATCAAAGTGGTGCTTTCTGTGCCTTTTTGGTTGCAAAGATTTGAACTGCTTCCCGAAGGTCCACAGTCTGGGCCAGCTCATGCTCCATTGAGATGGCTGCAAGGCCGACCAGCCTCTCCTGTGTCATTGTGGAGCGTAGATGTGTTTTTATTAACTTCAGCTTGGAGAAGCTGCGTTCTCCACTGGCAACTGTTACAGGAAGTGTTAGGCCTGGTCTACACTAGGATCTTAAATCGAATTTAGCAGCGTTAATTCGAACTAATCGCTCAACCGTCCACACCAGGAAGCCATTTAATTCGAACTAGGGGGCTCCTTAGTTCGAATTTGGTACTCCACCCCGACAGGTGGAGTAACGCTAAATTCGACATGGCTAGCTCGAATTAGGCTAGGTGTGGATGCAAATCGAACTTAGTAGCTCCGGGAGCTATCCCACAGTGCACCACTCTGTTGACGCTCTGGACAGCAGTCGGAGCTTGGATTCTCTGACCAGCCACACAGGAAATGACCCGGGAAAATTTGAATTCATTTTCCTGTCTGGGCACTTTGAATCTGACGTCCTGGCTGGACATCGGGGCGAGCTCCGCAGCACCTGCAACGATGCAGAGCTCTCCAGCAGAGGAGTCAGCCCAATGCAAGAATAGAAAGAGATCCCCAGCATGGACAGACCGGGAAGTCCAGGATCTGATCGCTGTGTGGGGCGAGGAGTCTGTGCTGTCGGAGCTGCGCTCCAACAAGCGTAATGCAAAGACCTTCGAGAAGGTCTCCCAAGCCATGACACAGAAAGGATACAGCCGGGATGCGATGCAGTGCCGCGTGAAAGTCAAGGACCTGAGGCAAGGCTATCAAAAAGTCAGAGCGGCAAACGGACGCTCCGGAGCACAGCCCCAGACATGCCGCTTCTACGAGGCACTGCATGCCATTCTCGGTGGGTCTGCCACCACTGTCCCACCACTGACCGTGGACTCAGTGGATGGCATAGTGAGCCAGGACAGTTCCTACTCGATGTTCGCCGATGGGCAAGACGACGAAGGGTCCGTGGAGGAAGGCGCAGGCGACAGCGAACACAATGCCGCTTTCCCTGACAGCCAGGATCTGTTCCTCACCCTCACAGAGATCCCCTACCAACCCTCACCGGCCGTGAACCCGGACTCAGAGTCAGGGGAAGGATCAGGCGGTAAGTCGTATAAACAAGAAAATATTTATTTGCTCGAAAACATGTATACCAAAAATATAAATTCTATCTATAAATACTATATCTAAAACTTTTTAAAGGGAAACTAAACGAACAGTAGGTCTACACAGATTGGGATGGAACAATAGTCCTCCATG
Organism: Mauremys mutica; assembly: GCF_020497125.1. Taxonomy (NCBI): domain Eukaryota; kingdom Metazoa; phylum Chordata; order Testudines; family Geoemydidae; genus Mauremys; species Mauremys mutica. The sequence continues at coordinate 197,593,477 of NC_059072.1, forward strand.
GACAATTCCACAAATGCTTCAAACAGTTCCTCAAATACCCTCCGCAGGAGGTTTCGAGGAAGAGGTGCCCTATTTGGTCCTCCGGTGAAGCTCACTCTTCCACGCCACGACATCCTCAGATACAGGGGAACCATCGCCTCTACCAGCATGGCCGCGTAGGGTCCCGGTCGGTGAAGTGCTTCCCTTAACATCCTTTCTTTCTGCACTCGAGAGACACGCCTCAGGGTAATCTCGTTACTGAAGTGCTGCATCTAATTAGGGCAATTAGCGAATAGTTACTGTTCTTAATGGTTTACTTATACTTTGCATAACAAAGCCCCGCGCTTAGCAGCCACGTGCTGTAGGCCACACAGGAAAAGCATACATTGATCTTTCCCCTGCAGTGTCGGGAGTGGCTGCAAAAGGGTCATAGTATCTGATTTCCAGATTGCCGTTAGCACGACGGCACAGCTATCCGTTAACTGATAAGCATAATGTACTGTAAGGCTTACCAGGACTCTCTGCTAGAGGGATTCTGCTCTCTCTCCCGACTTCTCCGCTCTCCTGTGCAATGGCGCAGCCAATCAGAGCGTAGGCCAAAATGTTGTGCTTCTCTGGAGACCACGTGACACTTGTTGTCCGGTACGGTCTTCTTCATGGAAATTGACTAGACGGTGTTCACTGTTCGCGAAAATGTATCTGTACAAGGAAATCACTAACTTTCCCCATCACACAGCTTCGGGTCCTTCCCGGACTGCCCAGGCATCCCCCTCGCAGAGACTGGCAATGATTAGACGGCGAAAGAAGAAGACTAGGGACGACATGTTCGCTGAACTGATGGTCTGCTCCCGAGCAGAGGCTGCAGAGCAGAAACACTGGAGGGAGACCCTATGTGAGCAGCATCGCACACTCATGGAACGTGAGGATAGGTGGCGGCAGGAAGACCAGCAGACCACCCAAACGCTACTTGGTCTCATGAAGGAACAAACGGACACGCTTCGTCGCCTTGTTGATGTCCTGCAGGACCACAGGCTGGAGGACAGGGCCCCCCTGCAGTGTCTCTGCAATCGCCCTCACCAGCCAAGAAGTCCTGGCCCCCCTCACCCAAAAGTACAAGACGGAGGGGTGGTAGAGGACGTGAGAACTGTCACTGAACCAGAGCAGAGCGGCCGTGTACCCCGCACTTCTCACGTTAGAAATTTGTAGAAGTGCTTCCCTTATAGGCTCAGCCAGTCCCAAATCCAAGGTTCATCCCCCCACTGTTTATTAGATTAATAAAAGCTGTTTGCTGTTAATCACTGTTTCCGTCATGTCTTTCCTGTCAGAGGATTTTTCGGTGTATGGGGTGGACAGGGGTTTCATACTTGCACGGTATAGCCTACAGTACCAGGGTACAGACTTGGGGAAAGGATCAACTGCGGGGCACACACACACTGCAGTCAGTAGGCACCAGGGTCATTCTGTGTTGTGTATGCTGCCCCTGTTCATTTCGTAATGTGTATAATTGTCCAGGGTCCTAGCGCCTGTCACGCCATTACTGTGAAGGCAGGCTGCCCTTACGATGCACTTGCAACGGATCCACGAGCCTATCCGCTGCCCTGAGCCCCAACCAGAGCCCTCATCCACGGACAGATAGTCACCCTTCTCCCACACCCATCACCCCTTCCCACGCAGAAACCCGCAGCCCACTGCCGTCATCCAAACCCCTATGCAAAGAAGGCACCACTCGCCCCTTCCTGCAAACCCTCCCCTTCATGCAGAACCACTGTCATCCGTCCCCCACCCCAGAGACCTATGTAGGAGCAGGAGGATGTCAGTCCTCTATGGAGGAAGCGGTCTGTACGTCAGTGCACACCGTGCCCAGCACAGTATGCGTCCATGTCTCAACACCAGAACAGAAATGCAAAGTAAAAGAAAGATTTATTAATAATGAGTGTAACAATTACTTTGCTTAAAAACGTGCTTTGGAAGTGGGGGAAACTTGGAGAACAAGGCATGTAGCCGCAGATCCAAATCGACACAAACTGACACAGGCCCAGGGTCAGTTTCTCTTGAAAGCAAGTGGAGAGTCATAGGTTACCCTGATCTCCGAGGAAACTTGCTTTCAAAGCCTCCCGGATACAGAGCGCTTCCCGCTGGGATATTCTCTCGGCACGGGTGTCTGGCTGAGCGTAAACTGCAGCCAGGCGATTTGCCTCAACCTCCCATCCGGACAAAAAGGCCTCGCCCTTGCTCTCACACAGATTGTGCAGCACACAGCAAGCAGCAATAACTACGGGGATATTCTTTTCGCTGATGTCCGAGCGAGTGAGTAAGCTCCGCCATCTCCCCTTGAGACGTCCGAAAGCACACTCCACCACCATTCTGCACTTGCTTAGCCGGTAGTTGAAGAGTTCCTTCTCACTGTCCAGGGCGCCTGTATAGGGCTTCATGAGCCAGGGCATTAGCGGGTAGGCTGGGTCCCCGAGGATCACTGTAGGCATCTGCACATCCCCAACCGTTATTTTGTGGTCCGGGAAGAAAGTACCTGCCTGGAGGAGTCTAAAGAGACCAGAGCTCCTGAACACACGCGCGTCATGAACCTTGCCCGCCCACCCGACGTTGATGTTGGTAAAACGTCCCCTATGGTCCACTAGTCCTTGCAGCACCATGGAAAAGTAGCCCTTTCGGTTAATGTACTCGCTGGCCTGGTGGGCCGGTGCCAGGATAGGGATGTGAGTCCCATCTATAGCCCCACCGCAGTTTGGGAATCCCATCGCGGCGAAGCCGTCTATGATGACCTGAACGTTTCCCAGGTTCACTACCTTTGAGAGCAGTTGCTCAACGATTGCGTGGGCTACTTGCATCACAGCAACCCCCACGGTAGATTTGCCCACGCCAAAGTGGTTCGCTACTGACCGGTAGCTGTCTGGCGTGGCAAGTTTCCAGAGGGCTATGGCCACTCGCTTCTGCACACTCAGGGCTGCTCGCATCCGGGTGTCCTGGCGCTTCAGGGCAGGGGCCAGCAAGTCACAGAGTTCAAGGAAAGTGCCCTTACGCATCCTGAAGTTTCGCAGCCACTCTGTGTCATCCCAGACCTGCAGCACTATGCGGTCCCACCAGTCCGTGCTTGTTTCCCGGGCCCAGAATCGCCGTTCCACACCATGAACTTGACCCATTGCCACCATGATCTCCACTGCCCGGCGTACCCTGCTTTGTGAGAGGTCTGCGCCACTCTCCTCACCGCGCTGCCGGAGCCTCCTCGCCCGATTTCTCAGTAGCTGACTGTTGCACAGGTGGACGATAAGGTGCGAGGAGTTGACAACGGCCATAAGTGCAGCGATGATCGCAGCGGGCTCCATGCTCGCAGTGCTGTGGCGTCCGCGCTGTAACCGACCAGAAAAGTGCGCGAACAGATTTCCCGCCGGCGCTTTCAGGGAGGGAGGGCGTTTGTGAGTGACGGTTGAATGATGACAGTTACCCAAAACCACCCTCGACACATTTTTCCCCCAGCAGGCATTGCGAGCTCTACCCAGCATTCCAATGGGCAGCGGGGAGTGCGGGAACTGTGGGATAGCTTCCCACAGTGCACCGCTTCCAAAGTCGACGCTGGCCCCGTGAATGTGGACTCAGAAATTCGAATTAGTGTATTTAGTATGGATACACAAATTCGACTTCATAAGGTCGAATCCACAAATTCGAACTAAGTTGATTCGAAATAGTCTTGTAGTGTAGACAAGGCCTTAGAAATATGCGCAGAGCAACAAAAGCATTTGGAAAGAGGGTGGTCATCTTATTTGTGCACATATATTCCAGAACAGCCTTTGGAGTTGATTCTGCTGAAATGTATCTTGAAAAGGCTTTCAGTTCATCACCTAAATCACTCACATCAATATCGCACATGTCATCATGTGTCAACACTGTCTCTAGTGCCCTGCATTGCTGGTGTAGGTCTTCTTCAGGTATAGTGAGGAGTTTTGGAATATCATACAACATACCAAATATACTGTTGTGTTCCTTGAGCTGCATGAAACATTCTTCAACTGACTATATTGCACAATCTAGCACCTGATTAAAGAATTCAACTTTGAATTGTTGTTTGGGGTCTCTTATGGGATTATCCCATGCCTCATAATCAAAATGTCTTCTTCTTCAGTGACTCTTGTATTCTTGAATGGGTGGGAAAATAGCTTCAGTGTGAAGTTCCTCAAGGGTTTAACTCTTGGATCCATGTCTGTACTCCTCTGTTCTTTCCTCTCATGTTGGCACCATTATCGTAGCCCTGACCTCTCATGTCAGCTTTCACAATTCCCGTATCTCCCAGCTTTTTAAGAAGCACATTTGTCATACCAGCTCCTGTAGTATCATCAATGTCAATACATTCTAGAAAATGCTCTCTGACAGTCACCATTGCAGGGACATTTTCACTAGGTTCTTGTTGTTATAAAATGCACCATTAAAGCCATTTGTTCCGTATGGCTGATGTCAGGTGTGCAGACCAGAATAACAGAGTAATATCTTGCTGACTTCAGATCTGCCACAATCTTCTGTTTGTTTTTCCAAGGTAGTGGTGTATGTACATTTCTTGGGTGGTGACTCTTCTTAGATGGTCCAGGAGTACAGCATCAAAGTTAGCCATCAGCTCCACAATTTTAAGGAAGTTTCCATTGTTTGGCACATACAGCTGATCTGAAGTGCCATGCAGTGCTAGGTTTTGGGTAGCAAGCATTCTCACAATGGCAATGAGCCTTTTCAGCACATTTTGCCAGTAAAGAAACTCTGATGCACTCTTCTCTTGATGCTGATCATCTATGGTGGCCTTTAACCTTAGTCTCATCTCAATCTCTTTCCACCTATGGAATGCTTTCTGGTGACATGCTGCCTTCTCATGGCATGCCCGATTTTTCCAGTCCTTTCACAGGATATCAGGATTGGAAGGTACCTCAGGAGATCATGTAGTCTAACCCCCTGCTCAAAGCAGGACCAATCCCCAACTAAATCATCCTTTTTTTTTTTTTGGCCCAGATCCCTAAGTGGCCCCCTCAAGGATTGAATTCACAACCCTGGGTTTAGCAGGCAAATGCGCAAACCACTGAGCTATCCCCTAGAACCCAATGTGGCTGGAACATTAGACTGGAAGAGTTTGCAAGAAAAACAGTATGCAGCATTCTGGGGTTTTGAGTACATAAGCCATGGCTTCTCCACGTTATCACCACTGGGGATTTCACGTCAGTAATGTGTTGGATGAAAACAGCTATTTTCATTATCTTTGGGGAACATGACGTTTTTCACTTGCTGTGGCCCATGCAGTACATGCAGAAGTCCCTCAGGCTACTGCTCAAGTGGATCCACAGTCCTGGATCATCAAGACTTAAGGAACTAAACTCAGCAGCAGCTGTTTCTTGCACCTCCAGCACACACTTCTCTGATCTACACTTTTCTTCAGGAATGTGCATGGTTACATCTATTTGAGATGGAGATATGGATGCTGCAATAGCTGACAAGTCACCTGCACTCTGACTAAGTGGAAGATCAGGCATCTCCTCACCACTCACATCCTCACTAAAGCCAGAAGGCTCACTGTGAACATTTGTGTCTATGTATCTCAGGAGAGCTCCTTCCTGCTTAGATAGAAAAGCTTCCTTTGCTTGCTTTCTTTTTCTGAATGCTGCCCCAGAGGGGCGTTTTCTTCTTTCACTCTTGACTGCTGTTCTGTGCTAGCTATAGTGGCTCTCAACACTCAGTTGAAGGGGACAAATAAGCAGGCTGGTAGCAGGGCCTGAGTGAGGGAAGACATCAGCGTCTTAAGGGCCTAACTGGCTCCTACTACTTCAGTTGACTGCCTGTTCTCCTCAAGTGGGTTCAGGGAAACAGCAGGAAACAGGAAGCTCCCTGAGAAGCTGGTGTTAATCAGTCCAGGCTCCTGGGGGTGCTAGAGAGGTACATAAGAGGCTCCTCCTCCTCTCTCTCTCTCTGCAGCTCCTGCTGCTTTCTGTTATTCCCTCTCACCTTTTCTCCTGCCTGCCTGTTATGTCTCTTGTGCCCTCCTTCCTCCAGCACAGCACTCCACCATCTCTGTGCATCTAGAGCAGAGAGAATACATACGCACCAGCAGCAGACACAATTTTCTACACTCTGAGTCCTAGTGGCGCTCCCCCTGCCCTCCCCCCCCCACCACACACACACAGTCTGGCACTTGAGGCAGCCACCTCAGTTCGCTTCATGGTAAGGCCAGCCCTGAGTGAAAGGAATTTCATGAAATGAGTTTATTCAGGGTGAAATGTAACTACAGGGACTCTTATGAGGTCACAAGGCAGCATGACAATGGACCAGGAACTCCTTGGAACAGGACTGTTTGGACATCAGCAAGTGTTTTAGTAATGCCTTAATATCTGTGAGCCTGATACCCCTTTAATACAAGAGGTTTAGGTTAGGGTAGCAAATGGCCCATAGTATTCTTGTTATTTTGTCAGGATTCATAAAGTTATTTCTGTCTGTGTAAATTATTTACTCCCTGATATTTTGTGTATCATTAGACTTAACCAGTACACGTTTGTTGTTGCTGCTGTTCTGATGGAAATTGCAGTAGGAAGTATCTACATTAAAAGACTAGACCTTGGGAGATGTGGGTTCTACTCCTGGCTACATGCTTCCTGTGAAAACCTTACTTCTTGAGGTCTCAGTTTCTCCTATTGTAAAATGAGGATAAACAAAAAATAGAAGGAACAATGATTCCCTACCTCACTGTAGTGTTATTGTCCCAATTCATTAGTGTTTGTAAAAGACTTTCCAATGCTCTAATGGAAGTTACTATAGAAGTGCAAATGATTATTACCAGATTCTCATTTTATGTAAATTGGCATAGCTATGCTGAGTTCAGTGCCACTACACTGATTGGTACAAGCTGAAGATCTGGCCTGTACTTAAATCCGTGTAAACCAGGGCATGCATATGTTTCACAATCTAAAATGCAAGAACTGTAAGCCAAATAGGACAAACAGGGTTTGAGGGGTCATCATATATTTTAGACAAAATATAGGCATAGAAAAAGATCCTTTTGTGCCTTGAAGGGATTGTTCTGTATGTTGTATTTAAACTTGTGAACTTTGTCCTTTTAATATATTTAATGCTGGAAAAAAGTTATGAGATAGAACCATAGGTCCCCCCAGCACATCATAGGCCCTCTTCTTTGTCCAGATCAGTCAGCTTTTAACTGTAGTAAGCCTCTGGTGGCTAAAGAGAAAATTTCTGTTTCAAGGGATCTAATCTCCAGAAATATGTGTTCCAAATAAATACAGTATATTGCTAGCAAACTTGGAGGATGCTTTTATTTTAGGTATGTAAGAGAACAGATTTTAGTGGAACAACTTGTGAATTAAGGTACTGCTCAAGGTAAGCAAGGGCAGCAAATCTGAGCTCTCCCACCCTCCCCATGTTGCCACATGAAAAGCTCCATGTAAAGAAGGAAAGCGGACAGACAAAGCAAAACTGGCAGGCAACACAGTGAAAATGCCTGGATGCATAATGCTGTGGAATACACAAAATAAGCAAGCTGAAAAAGAAAAATAGGGAGAATTTATATTCTCTAATCTTGTCTAGTTATAATTACAAGGTAATATTGTGTAATCATGGTAGGTGAAGTTTTTTTTTTCCCAAACAGAAGAGTGATCTGCAAGTTGTGTTGCTTTAATTTAGCGTTTTGTAAAACTATATCTTGAGGCCTGAGTTACTCACTCAGCAGTGTCCTTTTAAAATACTCGTTTCTGTGAATTTATTAAATATTCAGGCAAAATCCTGCCATCAGGTTTTACCCCAAATTCCCAGTGACTTCAGTGGGAGTTCAGGGTATGTTGACAGTCTGTGGCTCTTATTATCAGTAGAACTAGCAGCAGCACCTAAAGTTAAGGTTGCCTAACTCTTTCCATTATAATTCTCTGTTTATGGTTTCTTATAACTTTATCATACTTTAATCATTTGCTTTGAAATTTTCTGTGCTTGGCCTCTGCATCAGGTTGGAGTTTTCTGGAAAGGTCAACAAAATGTTTTACTAATGATTTAAAAAAAAAATGTTCCAACCATTTGTTTGAAGAGCTCTTCCATGGTTTGGAGCAGAAATTTGGCAGACCTAAGAGCAGAACCCTATTTGCTGGCAAACATGAGCCTCATCCACTTATTCACACTGCCTTTGAGAATGAATGTGACAAATCGGTGTGCTGTCTGTGACCACTATGGATATGTCTACACATACACCTATAAAAGACCCATGACACAGCTGGCCCAGGTCAGTGGGCTTAGGCTGTGCGGCTAAAAATTGTGGTGTATATGTTTGGTCTCAGGCTGGAGCCCAGGGTCTGGGACTCTCACTGCTGGTGGGATCCCGGAGCCTGAGCTGTAGCCTGAGCCCAAATGTCTACCCCGCAACTTTACAGCCTCATGAGCCTGAGCTTCACAAACCTGAGTCAGCTGACCCGGGCCAGCCACAGGTATTTAATTGCTGTGTAGATGTACCCTATATGAAATATCCTGAGCCACACCTGCCCATAGTCAGAAATAGAACCCAGGAATCTCAACTCCCAGTATTTCACTAATATCTAGCATTTAATTATGAGGATGGCTTAAGTTTTATGTGAAGAAAGTCTTTGGGTGTTGAATCTCAAGGGAGAGAGTGGGGGCCATGTAAAAGAGTCATAACAGGACACAAATGGATCTCGTAAATTACAGGGCATTTCCACCCTCTTTTGCACAAGAAAAATGTATTGTATTTGACTGGTCAACAGATTTTTACATAGTTGGTTTCATTCTTGATTGAGGAATAGAGAAAGATTTAAGCCAGATTCATTGGCTGTCAAGCAGAATTTAATTTTTACTTGTCACAGTCACTCCACTAATTGCATGTACAGATATGTACATGATGCAGAGATTTCTCCGGCTCATGCAATTGTCTCCCTGTCAGGGATGTTCAGGGAGCAGGGGCGACTCCAGGCCCCAGCACGCCAAGCGTGTGCTTGGGACGGCATGCCGCGGGGGGCGCTCTGCTGGTTGCCGGGAGGGCGGCAGGCAGCTCCAGCAGACCTCCCACAGGCGTGCCTGTGGAGGGTCTGCTGGTCCCGCAGGTTCGGTGGAGCATCCACAGGCACGCCTGTGGGAGGTCCACCGGAGCTGCGGGACCGGCGACCGGCAGAGTGCCCCCTGCGGCGTGCCACCATGCTTGGGGCAGCGAAATGGCTAGAGCCGCCCCTGTCAGGGAGCTGCTGTATATTCCCCCATCATATATGGAACAATGCACACTGTTTCATGTATGAACCAAGAGCGTGGATTGACCCTGTTGGACTCCATTTTAACTAATGTCCTCACCAATCAATTGTTATATGTGTGCAGTCCTCTCTATGAAGAGTGTGTTCTTGTTTGTCCATCTTATTTGCTCCAGTTCTGGGGCTTTGGCTGGAACTGCTTGGAAAATGTTGTGTTATGTATCCTGTGCAACAACACTTTTCATAACCAATAAGAGCATTTATTGGATTTACCACTTTCCCATTTTCTGCCACAATTTACTGCTGCTCACAAACAGCAGCCCTTCAAAATTGTTCTGGTGGGAAACTGTCTGGCTCCAGGACTATACAGGTTATTTACCCCATGCCCGTCCATGACAGATTAGTAACAGATTGCTATTATTCTTTACTCCAAATGTAAGAAAGGAGACCATTTGGGTATCTTTATCTACTTCCTACCGAACAGTCTGGCAACAAAATATATATTTTCAAAAAACGTAACAGGAGACTGCATGCCCAGAACCCATATTTTCTTCTCATGAATTGTTCAGGAACCACCCACACAGTGTGTTCATATTTATCCCTGAGGCTGATATTATTTTTGACATGGCCTTATGACTAGTCAAACATTGTCTGCAGCGTGACTTTTTAATGCAAGAAAGCTAAGCACGCCCTGAATTTTACTACTCATGTCAGATTTATTAGACTCACAAGCAGCATCGGAGAGCTAATTTTATTGGCATGGAGGTTGGAAAGTCCTAGTACAATTCATTTACAAATCCAATTTTTTTTTCTATTGGCCCACCCCAAGGGAAGTTAGAAGCAGCATGTGCACTCTCTGTTCTTTACTGAAAAACTACCTTATCCCTGCATCCAGAGAAAATACTGCAGGAAATTACATATTTCTATTTTAATAACTTATCTTCAAATAATAAATAAGTCTATCATAATCCAAAGCTGTATATGCAAGTGAAGTTTGCCTGGTAGACAAAAGTTCACTAAACCTTGCACAGGGCGCTAAGATTTTTCCCTTTGAATCTGGATGCTATTACAATAAAGTAGCTGTCTTTTCATGGCTATAAAGGTACCCTACACATAAAGCAACACAGAACTCATTAATTTTCCTTATAGTGTCAAAAAGAACACCGGAGAAACATTTTATTTCTTTGCAGGGGGGTGGGGGGGAGGTCACTAGCTGCACACTGTGTGAGTACTAGAGATTAGAGACAACTTCTACTTTGTCAGCTAAAATTAATTCCTACTGCTGGGGAAACGGTTCCAACTGTTATTTTAAAGCTTTATGCAAGTAGATGTGGCAGCTGGCATTATTCTAAGAATCTTTATCATTTACCAGTTAGCCATATTAAGAAGTTGTAGTTTTCTACATCTGTTTTCCTTGCTTAAAGCATTTCAACTACAGAAGCAAAGGTAATTGCGAAGAAGTAGCAGCGGTAGTGTTTGCATAATTAATTTAATAAATAGAGTCTCACAAATTTGGGTCCAGAAGCTGAGTTGTGGGTAAAGAACACACTGCATAACCCCAGCTCAGGGGGTGCAAAGGTAGCTTTAAAGCATATGTGTGCTCCTCTGAACTTAAGCCAGCTGTGCACTGCTCCAGTCACCCCCTCATGTAAGTTAGAACAACCTGAAGGCTTCTCTAACTTGTGCAGCTGCCAGGGGCCCCAAAGCAGTGATACAGCACTTAGGGATTGCCCAAATGCAGCAAGCCATGCACCCTTTTTAGCCACTGTGCCCCTCTGCACTTGCAGGTGGGAGACCCCTGTGCTGGGGTGCTCCTCCTGTGTTTGTGTTCTGGATTTAATTGCCATTTTATGCCACCAGTGTAGCTCAAAGTAGCTGCAGCACAATAGAGAATCTGGCCCTTGTTTTAATTTCAAAAACTCATTTCCAGCCCCTGTGTATTTGAGCTTTTCGATAAACAATACTATACTTCACATTCAAATGCTTGATCTGTTGATTTACCATTCTTGAGTATAAGAATGTGATGAACAAATCCATCTATGGAAAGGTTAAATATGATTGGCTAGAGGTTTGTGTTATGTAACTTGTTATGTAACTGCCATGTGCTATAAAATAACAATGGGAGTGGGTCCTTGCTGGAGGGATTCTGGCTGATTTTTGTACCAGGTATTCTCCCTTTGTGCACATTAAATAAAGCCTTGTTGAACTGAATTGAATCTAATCAAATTTAATTTAGTTTAATTTAATCAAAGACCCTTGATTCTGCCCAGCATCTGACTCATTGGGAACCACAAAATCCCAACACCATTTATTCTCTTACGTAGGGACTGTCTGGTTTGGCCAATGCACATGGCAGAGGGGCATTGCTGGCACATGATGGCATATATCACATTGGTAGACGTGCAGGTGAATGAGCCCTTGATAGTGTGGCTGATGTGGTTGGGTCCTCTGATGGTGTCGCCAGAGTAGATATGGGGACAGAGTAGGCAACAAGGTTTACTACAGGGATGATCTGAATTCTTGAAGGCTGCAAGTCTTACAAAACATGCAGAAAAATCCATGGGATGTTTAATTCCTGCTGAACCATGCTGTTATAGTGCTTTGGTGTCCTTGCTTATTACAGTTCCTTTTAATTAAAATTGGGAGGAGGTGAGCAGTATCCAGTCAGGAGTTGTCACTAGAATTCATCTTAATCAAAGGCATACATTAAAAGCAAACATCAGTGCGTTCACATATATTAAAATGTGTTTTATTGGCATGTCATACATAATAACTTGCTTTTATTTCAATATTGTCCTTTGGATCTAATAAAATGGCAGCTGTGCACTGTGTTGTTATATGCTTGTGACTTTAACTTAAACCCAAATGGACTTGGAGTGAAATGAGTTTGTTGATGTCCTCCTAGTTCCTACTGTGCTGTGTATTATGCACCTGATACAATTAAGTGTTGCTGCTAGTCCACGACAATCAGACAGGATTTCCTGAATAATTTTGGGATATGTAATTACGTTGTGTTAGTTACTTGCTGATGCAATCACTCTTCCAAATGAGGAAGATATCATCAATAAACATAAAGCATATCAATAAGTAATCCTTAAATAGCTGCCTGGAAAAAGTGAAAGTCTTCCCCTTAATATTCCATTCGGGGTTTGAATTACACAGGGATCTATCTGTATATTTTTAGGGCTAGATCATGAACTAACTTATGTAACAGTTCAGGGACATGAGAGAGTAAAGTCCCTCCACACCTATACTCCTGCACAGTCTCCTTGGACTGTGGGTCCTGGTGTGTAGGTGTTGCACACCTGATTACCTGCTTCCCCACTCCCATGCCACCAAAAAAGGAAAGATGTGGGGTGGCCAAGGACAATGCACCATAGCTGGGTAGAAGTGAGGCTAATAATCTGACCAATATCCTATTACTACTCCCAGGAGCAAGGGGGAGCAGGGAAGTAATCAAGCCTTTGAGGTCCAAGTCCTTGCCTACGCTGCTCCTGGAGCAGCACAGCTGTGTGCCCCTCATTTTATGGGGCAGATTGTGTATGCCAGTCTAGCCCTTATTGATTCCCTTGTGTCTTGCAAGATATTTGATGTAAAAATGGGTTAAGCCAATTGGAACAGAAAATTGAAGTCCTGATAGAAATGTTGCAGAATATGAATGTCTGTTACCATTGGTCATAGGAGGCCAAGTATCAGTAACAATGTGTAATGCTTGTAGAACTGTTACCTTCAAGGCACTTTGCAAACAGTTAGTAAGTAGTAGTATCCCAAAATGGTGACCTCTACAGTGTTAATGTTTGTGCTCACATGAATCTCTACAGGGAGATGAGAATGTGGTCCTCTTTAGTTCTCCATCTTTCAGTGATTCTTCCAAGCTCAAATAGCTGATTATATATAATTGAACATCTGAGTCTGTGTGTGCAGTGACATGATTCTGGGAATCTTGGCACACCTGATCTGCATATTCAGAGAATAAAAAATATTTGTATTCCTGAACATAGCCTCATACTGTGCTGAGGCATGTAGGGAGAAGGGTGTGCAAGGTGTAGCTTCCAGAATGAATAGGAATTGCTTGGAACTACCTTTTCATAGGAAATATTTCTATAAGAAATATTTGTATTAGTTTCTTCAGAATAATGGATTTCTTCTTGGTCTAGTTCCTGGTATTTTGTACTTTAAAAGTTTTAAGGCTGCTGTTTTTAAATGCTACAAAGCAAAGGCATAGATAGCTTCTGTTAGATTAATTCCCTCAATCCCCTGATCATTTTTGTTTAAGATCATGCATGGTCTAATTGTCCAATCTTTATATTTAGACCTCTTATTTCTATGGAAGGTTGATATTAAACTGTCTGTGGTGGCATAATGTATTGCCTTCCCAGAATCTGTCACCACTTCTACTAGATCTAGAACTTCTCCGAGGGACCAGCATATTTGGAAGGAAAGGGAGAGTCAGGCTTTTATGGTGTTTGCAATTGATTTATTGTACCTTCCAGTCTAAAGCAACATACCTAATTTGAGTAGGCACACACTTTTTCTTTTTATGCTAACCTAGCTTTAATGGACACTTCCTCTCTCAAACATATATTTATGCTCACTCTCCACTATTGTTTTATATGCATAAGAGTACAAGTCAACTTGAGCATGTGCTTTCATATTCTTTGATCACTCTGGGCCTGAGCCAAAGCCCATTGAGGGCTATGGGTGATGTTCCAATGACTTCAATAGACTTTGGATCCAGGCTCTCAGTGTCCTATTATCTGTTGACAGGGTGCATGTGCTTTGAAATGGACATTTTCTGAAGTATAGGAAAACTGTTGAAAATGTAGACTTAAATATGAGATGAAACTGGAAAAGTCAGAATCCCCAAATATAGGACCAAAAGCAGAAATTGTGTTTGTTTCTTTGTTTTTGACGTGCTTGGGTCAGTTTCTCATGATATTTTTCTATTTAGGAGGAAGGATGTGGTAAATGAGTTACTGAAGGGTCCGTATTTAGCCAACAAAATCTCTGTCAACTCAATCTCTATGAAATGCTGAGTTCTTCTAATTCTCTACATATATTACCAAGAGAACATTCTCCTGTTAGCTGTTGGGATAATAGCACTGCCAGCTGTGCACCCATTTTAAAAAATCCTTTGCCATCAGTGGTCATTGGTTCATCCAGGGCCAGCGAAGTGTTTCACTCCAAAAGAGTCCAGCTCCCAATTTCAGTGGATTGTTGCATTAAATTAATCTTAATCATCTCAATGAAGGTAATCTGTTTAACGGATAGGGCCCATTTATGAAACTATAAAGTTTATCAGACTATAAGTATTTTACACCACTGGATTTCACCCATACAGATTCTAACTCCTGCAGGCATAGCAGCTTTTTTCACAACATTCTTCTAAAATATGCATTGACCAGTCCCAGTGGCACAGCATGTGGTCAACAATTTGGTCAACACTTTTTTCATTAAAAAATGCAGATGCAGGTCAACTGAAACATTTCATGGATTTGTGTCAATTTCAGCAGATTGTTTTGGTCAAAAGTAAATCAGCAATGTTGGGCTAGATTCACAAAACCCTTATGCCCAATAGCCAAGACACTCATCAGGGATGTGGGAGACCCAGGTTCAAATCCCCACTATTAAATAGGGACATGAGTACTGGTCTCCTACCTCCCAGGTGAGTTCCCTAACCCACAGGTTATGGGCTATTCTAGGGTGGGTCTTTCTGTCTCTCCTGTTGAAGCTTTTCTAGTTTGTATAAACAATTAAATGTTAATTGGAGTGGGGAACTGGAACCTCGGTGTCCCACATCCCAGGTAAGTGTCCTAGCCACCAGGCTTGTAGAGTCATTCTCTCTCTGGCCTAATGACTATAGCACCTTGTGGGAGAGACCTGGACTCAAATCCCTATTCCAGAGCAAGGATTTGAACCTAGGTCTTCCACATCCTAGATGAGTATCCTAGCAATTGGGCTATTATGTTTAAGGGCACCACCATCACCACCACTATTACCATCTCCTCTTCCTCCTCCTCATTTTGAATCTAGCCTTTCATTTTCAAATTTCACTTGCTTTAACTTAAATGACATTTTTTCCAATGTTTCAATTTGCTGAAAATTCTGAAAAAAATGTGGTTTCAGACAAAACCCATAATGAATTGTCTTTGATTTCTCAGAACTGCCAACAAGCCAAAAAAGTCAGTGATTTGCCCAGCTCCGCTAAGGAATCCAATCCAAATCTGTGGGGACTACTTATGTTAGGGTAGCAACATTACTAATTTCTGCCTGGAGGGGGATGTTGCCTACTCTGTGAAGTGAGTTAAAGAGGAGACATTAGCAATTGACTCCCTTCCTTGGAGAGTAAATGCTGCAGTCACAGCCCAAGGTGCATGCACTGGTGAAAAGGTCCCTGATAGCACCTAGCATAACAGTCTGACATGAATTTACTGACCTGTTTAAATAACGCTTTAAAAATGTTTGTTATTTGATAGATGATAACTTTTCCTTTTGAACTTTTATGTTGTGTTACGTAAATAAATGTATAGACAATGCTGTTATTCCTGCAGGGGAATCATAAGCTGCCAAAAAGAAGGTGAGGGAAAGAGGCGCTACTCCTAACTGAAGGTGAATTGTGAAGCAAAAAATGTCTGTTCCTTTATGATGAATAGATAAAGCCACCTAATCTTAAATATGAATCAGTTGTCTTTGTTTTTTTTTACACTTCACATAGCAGGCATATAAACTTCACATTTCCCTCTCTTTGCTAGAGGAAGTTGGCAGGGTCTTTGGAGGATGTGAGTAATAATGCCTCATGAAAGCTGCTGCTCTCACCCTTTTCCCAACTCTGTTGGGGGAAAGAGAGGAGGCTGACTCAGCATCTCTGCTGCATGTGTGAGAAAGAGAGAAAAAATCATAATTCAACATTTCCTCTCTCTGCAGTCGTGGGGAGAGGGAGAACTGCAAGCTCATCTCCTCCTAAGTTCTTGCCACAGTTCTACAGCAAAGAGAAGGACACAAGAACCTCATCTTTTTAATGTAAATATTGTTTGACTATTTGGACCATGTTATACATAGTAAATAGCAATGAAGGAAAAGGTTTTGTCTTTGCAGTTCATCTTCTCTCCCCATACACTAGAGTAGCTAGTTGTCTTCTCAGTTTGTATCTTTTTTGTTTGCTATTACAGTAACTCCTCACTTAACTGGTTAACATTGTTTCATTGTTACGTTGCTGACCAATTAGGGAACATGCTCATTTAAAGTTTCACAATGATCCCTTATAACGCTGTTTGGAAGCCGCCTGCTTTGTCCACTGCTTGCAGAAAGAGCTGCCCCTTGGAGCTAGCTGGTGGGGGCTAGGAACCAAGGTGGACCAGCAGCCCCCTATTAGCTCCCCCCTCCCCTAAGTTCCCTGTGCGGCAGCCGCCCAGCAGGCTAGCAATTGCCAGGCAGTTCAGCTGTCCCTCCCCCCACTGCCATGTGCTGCTCCTGCCCTCCCCCTTGGAGCTGCTCCCAGGAGCCTCCTGCTTGTGTGTGGGGCACAGGGGGGGAAGAGGGGTGCTAATGTCAGGGTGTCCCCCTCCCCACTCCTGCTTCTTTACCCCATCCGGCCATCTCCACAGAGCAGCGGGGACACCACAGGGCTCAGGACAGAGGGAGCTTGCTGGCAGCAGCTGCTGTCTCAACTTGCTGATCAACTTAAAAAGGCAGTGTACTTAGAGTGGGGGCAGTGTACTTAAAGGGGCAATGCGCATCTCTCTCTCACACACACATACACACACACTGTGTGTGTGTCTCTGTCTGCCATGCTGTCTCCTCTCCCTCCATTCATGCTGCCTTGTAGAGTGTGAGGCTACATTAACAACGTGTTAACCCTCGAGGGCTCAGCCGAGTGCTAGTTCATCATTTAGCAGTAAGGTATTCCCTGGGAAATATTCCACCCTCTTCCACCCTCTGACTCCGCCACCTCAGCCAGGCTTCACAATCATCATTGGTGTGTACAGTATTAAATTGTTTAAAACATATACTCTGTGTGTGTGTGTGTGTGTGTGTGTGTGTGTGTGTGTGTGTGTGTGTGTGTGTGTGTGTGTGTGTGTAAAATATAGTCTTTTGTCTGTCGAAAAAAATGTCCCTGGAACCTAACCCCTGCTATTTACATTACTTCTTATGGGGAAATTGGATTCGCTTACCATTGTTTCACTTAAAGTAGCATTTTTCAGAAACATAACTACAATGTTAAGTGAGGAGTTACTGTACAAACAATGTGATAGCTGAGATACATATGTTTAGTTAACACCATATTTCAGTCCAGAGAAATGAGACACAAACTAGAGTATGATCTGCCCATGTCAGAGACATTTTTCTCCTGTAAATAATGCACATTTTTACTCTAATTTTCTGAACCCTTCATTTTGTCTTGCCACTTGTGAAACCAGAGTTGCTCCTCTATGTGTGAAATTGACTTTATAATGTGAAGTATTCCATTTAATTTTAAAAACCCCAAATTCCAGTGTATATTAAATCCATGTTTATGGTGAGCACACACATACTTTGATCAAAGGGAAGCTTAATATGTCGGTAGTCACCCCTGCCACTTTAGTGTGGGTCGGAACAGCCAGTTGATTGGGTTGGCACTGGTGACTGAAATTAAACTGAACAATGTAATCTCAATGTTCGTATACACAAGATGTGGCTTCTGACCCATGATCATAGAATACCTTCCCCAGAGACCAATAGAGACTGTCTGTGGGCCGTATATTTGACCTAATTTGCACACTCAGTAGGAACTGATATCAGTGAGATGTCTACTGTAGATCAAAGACAATTCCTAAACTATATGCAGATTCTGGGCTGTTCTGCTGCATCCTTTAACAACTATTTCTTGGGTCCACCTTAATATGAACTTTGGGGACTTTTATTTGAAAAAAACAACAAAGCAAATAGTTTCAATTAAATGAATAATATTCCTTCCCCCTAGATGCTTTGTTTTTAAAACTGTGGGAGTTTGCATGCACTGATCTTTACATCTCATCCTTCCTGGGCTTTCTTGTTACTATCCTCTCCTGGTTCTCCTCCTACTTTTCTGAGTGCTTTTTAGTGGGTCCTCTTCTGCCCCCTCCCATTGCCTGTGGAGGTCCCAAGGATTCTGTCTTTCACCGTCTTCTCTTCTCACTTTGCACCCTGTCTCTGGGCAGTCACATCCATTCGTACAGCTTCAATTCCATATCCAAGGTGATGATTTGCAAATTTACCTCTTCATTCTTAACCTTCTTTCTCTGCATCTAGTCCCACATATCACTCTGCCTCTCTGACATCTCTTGAATGTCTCATCATCAGCGTAAACCTAACATGGGCAAAAAAGCCCTCTTATCTTCTCTCCCAAGCCCTCCCTGCTTCCACCCTTATCTATCACTTGCTGACAACACCACCATTCTTCCCATCACTCAGACATTCAATTTGGGGATTATTTCTGACTCCTCCATCTCCCTTGCTCCTCATATAAAGATCATTTCCAAATCCTGCTGTGTCTTTCTTCTCAACACCTCAAAGATCCATCCCTTTATTTTCATTCCCACAACTAAATCTCTTGTTCAAACCCTCATTATATCCTGCCTCAACTAATGCAATATCTTCATTTTTGGCCTCCTTAAAATGCATATTCTCCCTCTCCAGTTCATATGAAATGCTGAAACAAAAGTCACTTTCCTGGCTTCTTGTTTCTGATCACAGTACTGATTTCTTTGAATTGTTTCACTGGCTTCTCATTTGCTGTTGCATCAAATTCAAACTTCGTGTTGCCATTTACAAATTTCTATGTAACTCTATCGCTCTCTCTCTCTCTCTCTACTTAGCTAAGCTTGTCCCACTGCACATTTTTTCTCCCCTCCCCCGTACTATCCACTCCGTTAGCATTCTCCCTCCCCCATAAATGGCTTTGCCTGCTGCTGTTTTCCCCATTATGGATTATTTGACCTTCCTGCGCTCATCCCAAAAGCCTGTTACCATTTTCACATTTAAGTCCCTCTTGAAGACCCACTTCTGCTGTGCTGATTACAATGAATCTTGTTGATATGTTCATTAAGTAAAAAGAAAGCAGAGTATATGTTGTTTCCCATTTCCCCTCATCTCGGTCTACTTGTCTGTCGGTCCTTAAGTGGTAAGCTCCTCAGGGCAGGGACTATTCCTTCTTGTGACTGTAGAAAGCACTCACAGTAGCCCACAGTAGGCACTACCATAAACAAATATTTTTTCTTCCTAAAGACCCCAAAGAGAGAGTCCCATGACCACATGCCAAAACCGTGCTGGAACATGTGATAGCTACTGTAGCTATTCATTATGGCCAAAAAATTCAAAAATAGCCTTTGATTTTGGGTGCATTTTTCTCTGGGGTGTCCAAGATGAGACACATTAGGGCCTGATTCTCAAATGTGCTGAGCACCCATAACACCGATTAAAGTTAACGGGAGCAATGGGTGCTCAGAACCAGAGGCGGCTCTAGGAATTTCGCCGCCCCAAGCACGGCGGCATGCCACGGGGGGGCGCTCTGGCGGTCGCCGATCCCGCGGCTCTGGTGGACCTCCTGCAGACGTGCCTGTGGAGGGTCCGCTGGTCCCGTGGCTCCGGTGGAGCTGCCTGCCGCCCTCCCAGCGACAGGCAGAGCGCTCCCCGCGGCATGGCGCCCCAAGCACACACTTGGTGCGCTGGGGTCTGGAGCCGGCCCTGCTCAGAACCTCTGAAAATGAAGTCCAGTGTGTCTTAACCCGGGCACCCAAAACCAATGGTCAACTTTGAAAATGTTGGCCTGTATCTATCTTTGAAGTGTTGTTGTTATTTATTTCTACAGCACCATAGGTGTGCATGGCTCTTTGCAGACAAATAAAAAAACCAAGTTCCTTCTCCATATAGCTTACCAGTCCCATTCCTACATTTTCAGACAAGGTTCTAGCCCATGCAAGTGGAGAGAGAATCATGCAATGTCTTTTCTGGAGACACATAGCTGTATGTTTTGTCTCCTAACAGTTAGCAGACAGATTTTTCTGAGGAGCTTGAAAGATATATGACTTGTTAGAACTTACAAATATTGGGCAATTTAAAACAAAATCAAGGAATTAGCTAGGCATGTTGGTGATTTCATTCATCTTTCTTAAAAGGTGGGTTATCTTTTAATGAGAACAGAACATGACTGTAGAAAATGGGTTGAGAAGCACAAAAGGGATGGATAGATGGATAGATAGCCAGAATAATAGAAGAAGTGAAAACTGACCATCACCTGAAATTCCTATCCTGACTTAGTATAATTAATTGAAGATAGGGTTAGCTCTGTTTTCCTAGATTCTCATTTAAATATAGTACTGTACTTGCAGTTTTCAGACAAAGTTGGCTGTAATACCAGGGTGGCATTTTTTAAACAAAATGTGAGCTCAATATTAGATACTATCAAACTATCTTCATTATATAATGTTTCTTGTATAAAAACAGATAGAACAAAATGTACCAACTATTTCTCTTTTAATCACTGAACTCATTAGACAGATGCTAATACATGTATAGTCTACGTGCATTTTATGTAGGCTCAGAAACATCCTGTTCTGAGTCTATTCCTCTTTAGTTGCATTTAAATTGGAGAATGGGATTGGGGGTACTTATTCCAAATGAATTAACAGTCTTTCCTAACTAATTCTTTTTAACCAGGAATCTGACTTCATTTTTCAAAAATGAGATCTGGTGACATTCATGGGGAAATTCCAGTTTTGATTTCTTTAGTAACTGCAAATGCAAATACAAGCCCCCTTGTTAACAGCTTGTTATTCTTAAGAAGTAAAGAGCACCGGAAATTATTACGGTCCATATGGTACTTAAAAGGGTTTTCATGTGGATTAGTGGCTTATATAATGGTGGGTCTAACCCACATTGGGCTTAATTTAGCTTCCCTCCTCCCACTCTGGAGAAGAAAAAGTTTGTTTCCTAATTATAAATGTGGGTATTAGTGTAATTTACGTTTTGTTTGCTTTCAGGCACAATCAGCATACACTGGAATAAGTATTTAAAAACCCTTACGAAACACTGTTGGTTTTTGCAATTATTCCTTTAAATTTTACTGAACCTATCTTGACTATTTTACTTGGTTGCATCAATTTGGTTAGGTTTGATTTGGAATTACAGACAGTACTTTTTTAAAAAAAAAGACTAAATAGTATGCAGTCTTCATTGGGAAATAAACAAATTCAAGATTGTTCAGTAAGGATGGAAAGATTTTAAACTTCTAGGTCCTGGTTCACTCAATAGACCTGAGGACGGTTCTCACTATGCAAAGAATACATAACCAAAGTCATCAACACAGGATATCACAAATAAATAGCTGCATAGAATACTTTTTGTAGCAACTTAAGTTAAGCCAAGCCATAAGAAAGAAGGCCCTGATGCATTCTAAATTTTCATTCAATTGTTTGTTACTAAAAGCAAAACTTTAAAAAAAAAAGTAACATTTATTTTATTTTTCCCAATACCTGTTCACATTACCACAGTGCTCCATTTTGGAAAATGTAACAGATCTAACCTCTCAGATTCAGATTTAAAAAAAAAAAAGCCACTCATTTGGGGTGCCTCCACTTTTTGTTGCCCAATTTGACATAACTAGGGCCAGATTTCTCACAACTCCAAATTAAGCCAATGGGAACTGTGAATGCTCAGCACCTGTGAAAATCAGTCTGACATGTGGCACCCTGAAATTGAGCTAAGTCAAAATTAGCTGACACTTCAGAAGCCCGATCCTTGGCTGGTGTAAATCAGTATAGTTCCATTACACCAGCTGAGGATCAGGCCAAACATGTTTCACTAGTTCTTTCTATTGCAGGAATCGGCAACCTTTGGCACGCAGCCTGCCAGGGTAAGCCCCCCGGCGGGCCGGGCCGGTTTGTTTTCCTGCTGCGTCCACAGGTTTGGTCAATCGCGACTCCCTCTGGCCGCAGTTCACCAATCCAGGCCAATGAGGGCTGTGGGAAGCGGTGGCCAACACATCCGTCAGCCCACGCCGCTTCCTGCAGCCCCCATTGGCCTGGAGCAGCGAACTGTGGCCAGTGGGAGCCACGATCGGCTGAACCTGCAGGCTCGGCAGGTAAACAAATCGGCCCGACCCACCAGGAGGCTTACCCTGGCAGGCTGTGTGCCAAAGGTTGCCAATCCCTGTTCTACTGCTTTCTGCACACCACGATTTTATTCTGTGAAGACAACAGTTGGAGCAAAAAACAGGTTTACTAACTGGCTATTTGGAAAAATATTTTCCATCTGGAACAGGTAGGTAGCAGAAAAGCTCTTGGAGTAAATCTTCCTCCTTTGACTGCTGCTGCCACAGATATAATTTGTATGATTGAACCAAGCAATTTGAAATTGTACTATATTCACAATTGGCTGCCAAATGGAGTTGTCAAACTCTTATTACAGATAAAGGTGGACTTGATATACTCAAACTACTCAAGCAAACACAACTACCACCAAAATATGTACCCTATTTTAGATGCATCATATTGTTCTGGGTGTTTAATGTTCATACCTGTAGTATTTGAAGCAAAAGTGTCTGCTTGAAATGATTGATCACTGAGAAAAACCTAAGTCTTAATTTCTTATAATTATCAGTACAGTGAAGACAACAGACATATTCCTATTATACTACCAATGGTGGGGGACAATTATGGTAGACACTGTGGTAGGTAACTGAGAATAGCAGGGACACTTAAAACTATTCACCTCAAGCTACTTGTATGCAGTGATATTTCTAGAATACAACAATAAAAGGTTATTAGATTTCAGGAAAGAAAATGTTGAGGAAATAAGAAATCTAATGAGTTATGTTTTATGGGGGGAAGTATTAAAGTCCACCCAGGTAGTGGAAGGTTGGGGAATCCTAAAAGTTGCAATACTTAGAACAGTTATTACTATTCCCCTGAAAAAGAAGAATGCTGGCAATATGAAATATGTAGCTTCGCTGGCAATATGAAATATGTAGCTTCGCAAGGGAAAGCTCAAGTATCAGGGTTAAAAGATCCTTGTACTACAAATGGAAAAGCAGAGAGTTCACAGTGCCAGAATATGATATCAGATAAGACTTGCCTAAGGCCAGCAAAAAATGAGTTAATGTTAGCTAAGAGGTCAAGGAGAAAAGCAAATGTCACATTAATTTTTAATAAAAGACAATATGATGGGGGCAGTCACTGAGGAGGAAGTCGTCATCTCAGGAGAGGTTTGGTTTTTTGTTTTTGGTTTGGTTTTATTCTCTTGTAGAGAAACCCATTCTCACTTTAGGGCCCAAGAATGAAGTTTCATGAGCAAGTATCATTGGAGCTCTGCTCAACCCGTTCCCCTAAGGCCTGCTGTTAGGGTTAGAGGGCATGTTAATGCCTGTGCCCATTCAATGCTTGGCCTCTTCTATGAGAGTGTCAACTTAGTTTCCAAATAATGTCAATTTGTAATACTGATTTATATCCTTGACTAACACTACCATCTATCTAAGGGCTAGATCCTCAGCTAGATCCTAAACTGGCAATGCTCCATTGGCTTCAATAGAACTACATTAATTTACACTAACTCCAGATCTGGCTGGCCCTAAATGTATAGAGCTCCCCAAGCAGTAATAAGGTGGTAAGGATTTAGAGTCACTACCAACATGGGCCAGATTCGAAGCTGAGGCCTAGTGATTCCAACGTTCTCTATGGCAATGCAAATCCATTGAGCCAATCAGACTCCTACTCACCACCTCTAACACATGTGCATGGCACATCTCACCACTGGCTATGTGCTGCCACAGAGTCCATTGCTAATGTTTACCCTTTTATAGTTAGTGAATATTTTAAATGTGTACATGTATAAACTTGGGATGAATATTAAAGGAATGCAAAGCTGTCCTCACACCTGTTAAAATCACACTTAAAACCTGCTAATAGTTAAAAATAGGTTTTAAAGATGCCACTCATATAAGAACACATATGCCAAATCTGCAGAAAATTTAAGTAATGAAAACAAAGGGATAGTTTTAAAATAGAGTATTATTTTTACTCTTATCTTTAAAGAAATTTACACAGATGAAAATGTCTGAGGAGGACACCATTTAAAAACACAAAAAATTAAGAGACTCCAATATCATTATCTGCTTATTGCTGTCTCAGATCTAGTTGAACTCCCCCATGGGACATGCACCAGACTGCTGTGAAAGGATCCAAATGCTGAATTCTCATGTGCTTTAAGCTTCCAGAGTCTTCTCCTTAACAGGCATTTGTATTCCTTTTCTCCAGTGTTCAAGCTGTGATGGGATGAGGGCTTGTCCATATACCCTCTTCACAGGTGTGGGGGAAGCAATCAACAAAGTCATTTGTCCACAATGGCTTGTCTGATATCTGTAGATCTTCTTTTGTTGGGGAGGAATTAATACCTCTTGTGGAAAACTAGCATTTCACACTTGGTAATGCTTCTCCCCTGACTCTGGGGGATTTACAGTCTTATGGCTTGTCTACACTGGCACTTTACAGAGCTGCAACTTTCTCGCTCAGAGGTATGAAACCTCCCCCCCCCCCCCCCGAGTGCAGCAAGTTTCAGCGCTGTAACATGCCAGTGTAGACAGTGCACCAGCGCTGGTAGCTGCACCCCTCGTAGAGGGGTTTTTTTTAGAGCACTGGGAGAGCTCTCTGTCAGCATTCTGCCGCAACTACACAAGCCACAGCAGCCCTTTAACGTTGCCAGCATAGACTAGCCCTTAGCAAACATTTTTATAGTTACAAAGCAAACATTTAAATATCTTATAACAGGGGATACAGATATTATAAGTAGGATTAATACATGCATCATCCTAAACCCTAAACATTCTTACAACTCTAATATCTATTTCAACAGTACTAACACACAGGTGAACCAGGTTGGTTTCCAGCTATGCATTTTTCAGTGTTTAGTAAGGCCCAGGGCCTTGACATAATCTGACACCTCGTCTGCCAGCATCACAGGCAGGGCTTTGGAGCGGAGCCTGGAGCCGGAGCGCGGAGCAGCTCCAAAGCAGTGGAGCTGCAGGTTTTTGCCTGGAGCTGGAGTGGAGCCGGAGCACAGCTCCAAAGCCCTGGTCACAGGTCCCACAGCTAAACTGGATGCCCCCTGCTATAAAAGCATATTTGTCTGTTCCCCAAAACTTATTTTGTCTCTCTTTCAAAAGCTTCCCCCCCCCTCCCGTGAGTCCTTTTTAAACCCATGTTTTGTTACCTTTGTCTCTTTGTCCTGTTTGGGAATTTTCCATTCTCCAAATGCTAGATCCCTGTTGAGGGGTTGGAGAAAGCTGCTTCTCCTAGCTTCAGCCAACTTCCTTAGTATATCCATTCTGTGGTCAGAGTACAGTCATGGTTAACTACTCTCCATTATCCCTAGTCTGGTGGGGTATATGGTACAGGTCGTGTCAGCCCATGGTGGATTCCACATTTACATAGAAGCATTCAATGATACAGCACTTTTCGTAGTAACAATTTAGATTAATAGATTCTAAGGCCCAAAGGACCCCTGTGATCATCCAGTCTGACCTCCTGCACAATAGAGGCCTTAGAACTTCCCCAAAATAATTCCTGTTTGTCACATTGTCCTGAATTCCTTTCGAAGCAGCAGCTCTATTTAGATTAGAGAAAACACTGTGGGGTGAAATCCTGGCACCCCAGAATTCAATGGTAAAACATCTATTGACTTCAGTGGGGCCAGGACTTCACCCTCTATTGGTATTAGTCTCCAAGGGATAGTCCAAATTCTCTGACACATCATGTTCAGTACCTTATTTTTAGGTAGTTAGCTACTATATCCACTGTTGGTTACTGCACTGACACTGCTCTTCCAGCAACCCATTATATTCTCTGGTGGCTGTCTTATCTCTTTCACCAACTGAAGTTGGTCCAGTAAAAGATATTACCTCACCCACCATGTCTTTTTAAAGTTTATAAGGTGTTCCTACAGAACTCTTACATTGGAAAATGTGTATGTGAGAGGAAAAGACAAAAACTGGAATCTTAAACTGTATTTAAAAATGTGTGCCCAAATTCACAGCTGCGCCCCATAGCCCCAGGTTCCAGCTGAGAAGAATAGGGCTAGTAAGAGAGTTAATTGTGATTCCCTGATCCTGGGGCTGATTCCCCCACCCCCTCAATTTGGTCCCTGTTGTAGCTTAGAGTTGCTTTAGAAGTGCTCTAAAATGGCTGTGGCTCCTCAAAGCTAAGACAGCAGCAAGAGATTGCTGCACTCCAGCCATTCCTCCCTTTACTTAGCCATGTCCCCAAAACACCCTCTAACACTGGACACTGTAGGAGAATTGGTAGCTATATTGGCTCTATGATAGTTGGGGGCATCTCCGCTGTGGGAGTCCTCAGCTAAATAAATCCACTGGTGGATGAGCCCAAAAGGTCTGTAAAGACAGTGGAGAATCTGGTCCTCAGGAGTCAATGGGAAGGGCAGATGAACCTTGGAACTGTAGGTGAGGAATTCATCCCCTTTCCAGAACTGTGGTCTCTTTGGGTCATGATGTTCATTTGCAAACCTAAGTCTGCAATGCAGCTGCCAGCACAGTTTGTTTCTTGTCAGTAAAGCAGTGGAGCCCCTTGGACTCTGAATGGCTCGCTAGCAATGAACCTTAAATTGATTATAACATTAGTCCTCAATTTAAGAAAAAAAAGAAGAAACAAACAGCACACCAAATCTCAAATGGCAGCAAATAAACCTTTGCTCCTGCTGACAGTTACTGTAAATTGAAATGCTTTCTATTTGGGAGGGTCATTAATATGAGCCCCTAAAGCTCATTTCTTCATGGTCTAGAGTTTTAAATCAAGATTTAAAATTCCCAATCGATGAAGCAGCTGACAAATCCCTTGGCAGTCTGGTATGAGCATGTATTTTGTGCTTTCCATTTAGATGGCACTTGGTACTGTCCTCAACTCATCTGAATTCCTCATACTAATGCCAGCTCTGAAAGAAAATTATTCTCATCCTCTCGCCTTCATGTGGTGAGATCTGGAGTCTCTTGTGTCTATTTTATGCATTTATTAGCATGAAAAAAGAGCTTCACTGAACACTACCATGGGTCCTGACTTTTGCAAAACTCCCATTGCTTTCAGTAGGAGCACTTCCTCTATAAGGACTGAAAAAGGGCTTCAGGACCTATGGGGAGAAATCTTGGCCCCATTGAAGTTACTGTGAATTTTGCTATTGACTTCAATGGGTCAGAATTTTACACATGCTGTTTTGCTGTTGAAAAGTTCCTTTGGGCAGATCTTCAGCTGGTATTGCTCAGTTGGAGTCAATGAAGTTACACAGATTTACCCCAGCTGAGGATCTGATCCTTTCTTTGCAGCCCCCAGTATAGCAGACCATCCCTATCCAACAAAGCACTAAGCACGTACTTAAAGTTAAGCATGTGGTTAAATGCTTTGCTAAATTGGGGCTTTAAAGTGCAGACGTTTAGTGGTTCCTCTCTTCCTAAGTATTATTTTTAAATAATTTCATTCTCAATTTCTTACTGTTACAAGAACTGTCGCCATGCAAAGTTCCAGTTACCCATTGGTAGCGATGAGAATGTTCTACTGCTAGCACAAAAGATCAAATGAAAATGCTGTCACACTGAAATGAATGATTTTTATGCTTTA
Organism: Mauremys mutica; assembly: GCF_020497125.1. Classification (NCBI taxonomy): domain Eukaryota; kingdom Metazoa; phylum Chordata; order Testudines; family Geoemydidae; genus Mauremys; species Mauremys mutica. Next base: position 197,621,315 of record NC_059072.1, read on the forward strand.
TTCAAATTCTCAAGAGCTGTTAGTAAACAGGCATCAGAACAAAATTCTCTTAACTATATGTAGTCCCTAAATTCCTTTGGGTTATCTGGTCATTCTGCCTAAATACCAAAACAAATTTGGTGTTAAGGACCTGAATTTTTTGTACCAGTTACTGCTCATTGCTTGTAATGGTAATACAAATTATATTAATGCTTAGCCAAACCAGAGCGCTGACTGAATCTGTATCCAGAATAGCTTTGTAGTGTGTAGCACGTTTTACAGTCCACATTATTGTTTTCATTTTATTATTTTCAAACTTGTTATTGTAAATATTATAATATTGGGAGATTTTATATATAATGCTTTCTCTCTGTTTGTTTCTCTATTTATATCAAAGCAAGGGTGTGAAGGTCTACTTATATCAAATAGTGGTAAGCTATGTTACAGCTTTTAAAATAATGGATTTGTTATTTCCCATTTCCTTTCAATCTGTTCCAAGCTCTGTGTTGCTCTGGCTACAGTTTGCTTCATTATAAGATTTACTATCACATTGAGTGATACACTGTTTCTGTGGTCCCGTAGTCAAAATTTCAACAGCTTTGTACTGGAGCTTTAATGGTTTTCAGAATGTAATTTGGGGCTAATCTTAAAAGAAGTACTTAAAGGAAGTTTGTTTAAAGCATTTAAGTTTTCTGCCATTATCAAGTCCTAGTCATCTCTCTCTGGAGATGAAAAACTGTGTATCCCTCCTAGTTGGGAATAACATTCATGCCTTCTTTACCACATTGCCTATGAATGATATTAATACTATTATTTTTAATTTTGTGAAAGCAAGTCTGCTAGTAGTCCCTGAATAAGGTCATTTCCTTTAGCTGTGACTTGTTTTTATCAATAATTGTATTAGCGTGGCCATTTATGTTTTTATTTTCTTTTAGCCTACCCTGGTCTTTCAGCCTTTTCACATTCTTTGAGCTGTTCACTAATGTACTGAATTCTTGGCAAGCTGTATTTCAACCATATTATAGCAGTTTTTCAGGTGTCTCTGCTTGCTGAATCAAACTTTCATGGCAAAAGTGCATTCATTATTGTATTCCTTCAAGTTGATTTTAGAGATACCCTCATTTCTTCTTAGATAATTTTAATTTGGTTTTTCATTTGGTTCTGATTGGCTTTGGTTTCTGTTATCATCTGCAGTATCCTGTTGAGGCTGTTAACCACCCACTGACAAAGCAGTTTCTGCCATTACTGTACTTTTTGGATTCCCATTTCTATTATTAATTGTCAAAAATAAATAACATTGCCCTATACATCCTTTCAGAGACTCCTAATGTAATGTAGACGTTGCAGGCTGGAATGTCTCCTCCCAATTTAAGGTGGGGCGGGGAACCTCAGACAAATATAAACCACCAAAAATCAAGCCAGAAGAGTCATAACTCCAAGAGTTCACAGGATCCAGGTTACTTTAAATATCCCTTGAGTATTAGTCACAAATCCATTGTTCGTCCACTCTATACTGAATCTTCATTTAACTAGTGTAATATTCACCCACTTTTTTTAAAAGTACTTTGCAGGGAATGGTGTCTAACTTTAAAATTAAAACTTTTATCCAAAACAGAGAATAAACTTAGAAATTCAAATATAAATTTTCAGATTTACAAATGTTTATTATTAAACTCAACAATGGACTAATAGCTATGCATTTTTCCCTTTCCTCACATATTCTTATTTGGGAATATTCAAAATTGTACATTATTATTTCTATTATGGTAGCACGTAGAGTCACTGATCTGGGACTGGGGCCCCATTGTGTTAGGTGCTGCACACATATAAAATAAAAAGCACAGTCCTTACCCACACAGAAACTGAAGTGTCCTTCAGTTCTGTATTTTCACCAATAAGCAGGGCAAGCAATTTCTACACCCATTACATATTACAGCATTGTGAGCACTTATGCAAAAGACTTACAAAACTATAAAAGCAGAAAACAATTATCTGTATTAGTCTAAAGAAAATGCTTGACCCCTGTGCTGGTTAGCAAACCGCTGATACTGCTTGTAAACATCTTCTCCCTGCTAGAGGGGAAAAAATGCCTCCAAACATAAAGCCTTAATGTACAGAGTACCTTCTGTCATGTAGGAATAGAATAGCTTTATTGCCCTTCAGTTACCCAGCAAGTACACTAGTTCATATAGGTTTACGTTTGTTACGCCATTAGTGCTTGGTGTTGAATACAATCATGTGCCTGCATAGCAAATACAAAAAAGGCAGCCTCCAGAGACCAGAGTTGTGTAAGGAGGAGCATTGCAAACTGAAATATAAAGTAAGCCTGGGTCACGTTTCTCCTCTGTATTAGAGAATATTTTCCTGTGTAGTACATTACAAGAAAAGCAGTCAATGCCCTTCTATTTCTCTGGAGTACTGCCCTCTTAGTCTATGGCTGTAACAGGGGAAGTTTTGAAACACACAAGTAGTCTATAACTGTGGGCAGACTGATACGCAAATGCATCAGCAAACATTCTGCATTATTTCAATTTTACACTCCAGCTTTAAGGAAAAGCCTTAGGTCCTGCCTTAGGAGCCACGCTGTACCTGCTTTGATAAGGCAAACAGACATACAGAGACCAAACAGCACAAAATGGAGAAAAAGCTCTAGTCGTTTGTGAACACTGTGGAGTGATTTAATATCAGACAACAGCCCAAATTCACTTATGGTCCCAGTGACAGAAAGTCTGCTGCGGAAGAGACTGGACAGTGCGAAGAATCAACATCCTTCCCCTCTGCTGGGTTTTATGCAGCTTGTCAGGGCCACCTAGGGTGACCAGACAGCAAGTGTGAAAAATCGGGATGGGGTGAGGGGTAATAGGAGCCTATATAAGAAAAAGCCCCAAATATCAGGACTGTCCCTATAAAATTGGGACATCTGGTAACCCTAGGGCCACCCCCCCCCAAATGGACCACATTGCCTAGGGAGGGGATCATGATTAGGGTGACTGAATGATTTGCTGGATCAGAACATGCTTTTTCCATTTGCTGGGACATAAGCAGAGACATGGGCTGAACAGGGATGCTCTCCTAAATCGGGGCCCAGGATTCATGACTCCCATTCCTGTGCACTAACCATGAGACACTCTTCCCTCCCACCATCATGCTGAATATACTCTGGATTTGTGACTGCATATGAGATTACTAGTTACCAATAAATATAAATACTTAACATGTCACAGTAATGAACTTAATTTGTAAAACTTTAATATGAGGAAAAATTAAATTACAATTAGAGAATGTTTTGGTCACTTTCCAAGATTTTTGCATATAAATAAAATGGTTGACAAATAGAGATTGCTTGTGCATGGAGACTATGGGAACACTTGATTTAGTAAACCACAGGATGCAATATTGTTTACTGAACTATTTCTTAATTCAGTATAGCATTTTAATGGTTTGATGTTTACTTTGGTTTAGAGTTTTTAAAATAATGTCTATTCTTTCCTTGTTAGGTAGGTCAGATAAACCTCTCAGGCATGAAACATCCAATGTTCCATTAATTAGCTCTCAGATGGTCACATGACCATCAAAAAGAATTCTGATGTCTGCTCTCAAATGAACCAGAATGAGCCAATTATTTCATTGTAACTAATCAATCCACCTAGGACACATACAGCCTGATTCTGGAAGGTGCTGCGCACCTCCTGAGGGAAATGATCTATTCTTATTGATGTCTGTGGGAATTCAGGGAGCTCAGAGCTTCTCTGGATCAATCCCAAGCACGCTAAGGGAAGAGCTGTTCTAATCACGCAATTAGCAAATGTATGTATTTTTGACTGCAGGTAGATCACACAGACTGGTAGGACTGCTCTTTGGTTTCGTATTTCGGAATGCCGGATACCATAAGCCAATTCTGTCACATTTGTGTCAGGCATGAGACAAGGAAAGGAACTTAAAATGATCACCCTGGCACCTGTTACTGACAATTTGTGGGTCTTGGGTACTATACACCATATATCAACACCGTCTACAGCATAAGTTCACTGCAGGAGGCAATGTTGCACAATCCTGAGCAGTCCAAGGTGAATCAATTTAAGGATTAATTTACTTGTTTAAAGTGGCTAATGCAATCACTTCATTTTTGGCAGCAATGCATGTCATCTTAGAATCATAGAATCTCAGGGTTGGAAGGGACCTCAGGAGGTCATCTAGTCCAACCCCCAACCTCTTAAGCATCTAAGATTTTTTTTCAAATACCACTTTGTGATGGGGTGTACAAACCACGGACTGGGCAACAAAGGGTTAAGGAGCTGCTCTGGGCTCACCCAATCTCATTCCCCTGCACCTGCAGAGATGCACAGGCTGGAGGAAGAGTTAAAAGGGACCAGAATAGCTGATTGGTGAGCAGGGCAGGGATGAGAAAGGACCTTTACCTTGCAGCTCCTGAGGAAAGGGCAAGGGGAAGGCAGGCTCTCTCCTTCAAAACCATCCTGAAGGTCCCATTTCTCCCTCCCCTCCCCCTAAGGGAAGGGAGGACCTGCTTCTGATAGACCCAGAGAGAGACGCATTTACCCCTCTCATCTACTAACCCAGTTTGTGTTGATTCCCCATTTTTTGTTTATGGTCTATCCCTGAAGGGGAGAGACTCAGAGCTGACCTGGCAGGAGGACAAGCCGTGAGTGGAGGCAGTTGTCACTCCAAGAGAGAGAGAGCGCTACCATGCCATGCCCGGCTGTGAAGAGCCTCCTGTGATAGACTGTGAACTTTGGACAATAACAGTGTGGTAAGAGTGAGGCAGCCGTAAGGCCCTCCTGGGTGTCAGACCCTTAGGTCACCCTGAAAGGGCCCTGAGTCAGTACCTGGTGGAGTGGGAGGTTCCATACTCCCCTAACAAAACCTTCCTGTGAATGTCGAAGGGCCTAAGCCCTGACCACTGGGAAATGTTCCCCATGAGCAAAGATCATCACACGTTTACATTAAATGTATCCCAGCTCCTAAGAGCCCTCCAGCACCTTTTGTTTGATTGTTTATAGAGCAGGGGTTGGGGGGGAGTCTGCCTTTTTTCATACTTTTTAAAAACTCTCTTTATTTCAAGTGTTCCTCTCAGTTTAGAGAGAAGGCACCAAGTTCAGAGCATAGATTTTGGATTGTTTGTGTTTATTTTCCCCTGCTACCTTTTTCCTGTCTGAATGATAGACAAACATATGAGCACCTATATCAAATACTGTATATCAGTGGTTCTCAAACTGTAGGTCAGGACCCCAAAGTGGGTCATGACCCCATTTTAATGGGGTCACCAGGGCCGGCGTTAGACTTTCTAGAGCCCAGGGCGAAAGCCCAAGCCCAAGGGCTTTAGCCCTGGACGACGGGACTCAGGCTTTGGCTTCAGGCCTGGGTGGAGGGCTTGGGTGGGCTCAGGCTTTGGTCCCCCCTCCTGGGGTCTTGTAGTCATTTTTGTTGTCAGAGGGGGTTTGAGAACCCCTGCTATATATACATAGATAAAAGATGTATAAGTACATGGGGGTGCAGAAAGAAAGGCAGGGGTTTTCAAAGAAAGATGAGAAAGGTAGGCACCCAAATACTATTGTGCCTAGCCCTTTCAGGCTCCTTTGAAAAGATCAAGCCTCAAAGTATAAGAGAAACTAAGGAAAGAGAAATTAAAACAGATGCATGTGCCTTCAAGTTATGCTCCTCTCCTCCTGAAAGTGCACTGGACAGCAGTCTGAGGAAATACTTCTTCACTGACCATACATTTCTATGGTGTATTTCTTGTTGATTTTTATAGTGCTAAAAGTTCCTGGGGAGAGAAATAAGCCTTCTTTTAAACTACAAAACTATGGTATGGGCTGTGTATTGCAAACTTCCCCACTTTTCCTAGTGATGCCAACATTTTCAAAAGTGGCTTCTAATTTGGGGCGCCTCTGTTTCTGGGTGCCAGTTTGCAACACACAGGGTCAGATTTTTAGAAGTGCTGAGTACCCACAATGCATGTGAAGTCAGTGGGATCTGTGGGTGCTCCATATCTCTGAAAATTAGGTCTTAAATTCTTAGACCGGGACACAAAACATTGAGGAATCTAAAATAGGTGGTCACTTTAGAATATTTTGGACTAAATGTGTGCCAGTCTGACTGGAGAGGGGCCTCCTAGAGTGGTGAGATGACTATCTAGACTTCATGCCCATAGAAGCTGTGATTCACAAAAACCCTTAAGCACATCCTTAAGTTATTCTTCCCTATTCAGGAGAGCACTTAAGCACATACTTAAGTTTAAATTTAAGCATGTGCTTTGCCCCTTGACTTCAATGTTTCTTTGATGAAGGTATCACTTGTAGTGTTGGTTTTGGAGATGTAGTACGTAAATGGAGTGATCTCCAGGAGGGTGGAAAGGAGGCCATGTTTGGACATATTCAGACGTTTTGTCATCCGAGTCATATTAAAGCTCTTACATATCTGGCATATGTTTGTCACTATATCTGTGAATGTGACCCATTATTAAACACGAAGGTCCCAATCCTGCAACAAGTTTGAACATGTAGAGGAGTCTCATAGAAAGATTTGGGTCCATAATTGTTATTCCATTGATGGGTTCTAGTAACCTAATAAACCAAAGGAATTAAACTTGTCCCCAAAATCCCAAAATGAAGCTCCTGGTTCAATCCTTGAGACAATGCAATTGTAGTATCAAAATGAACAAAAAATGGTAGATCAAGGCACTTTATTGCCCAGCAGTCCTCAATATTTCTGTTTTTACAGATTTATGCAATATATCAATTTAGTAAGTTAGGTTAAACTTTGTCAGTTTCACTGCAACTATGAGCCAAAGTTACCAGCTTGGCATATTTTTCTTGATTTCTTTAGTATTCGGTGGATTATCACAGAATTTCATCTCTTTGTGTTTTGTTGAGACCTTTTCCTTATTTGCTGGCCCAAGCTTTGGCCTGTTCTGTTTAAACTGTGGATATTTAAATTAACTACTGCAGAAAATAGAATTAATCTGGGTCCATAGCCAATGCTTCTCCCTGATCTGTTGTTAGATTCCTGTAATTTTTTAAAAACCTTATTCTCCTCCCCCCCACAAAAAAGAAAGGATTTCAGCCTTTTCTCTGAGCTGTGGATTGACCATTCATTAGTCCTTATTTCCCACTAAGTTTCTCCTGAAATGTCTTTGTTATCTTTTCCAACATGATGTGGCTGCAGGGTAGCCCTCAACCAACCCAACAGCAATCAATTGCATAAAAATACCCAAACTGTTGGATCTCCTTTGAAAGGAAGTTTCAGCCTGATCAGAGACTGTTCTTTGTTGAGGGTTCTTGATGCTGATGATCCTTTTGTTTTATATCTTTTATTTTGGTCTGTTCAATTTTGTATCTATTTCTTTGGTCCCTGGAGATCAAGTTTAAAAATAAATATTTTCTTGAACGTGATCTTTAGCAGTGTACTCACAAACCTTTCACACCACAAGCCCTATGTGCTTAAGCCCCGCTTTGAGAGATCTTCACCCCAGCATCTGATCTAAGAAACAAAACTTGTCTTCATGGCAACTGGTTGAAGGATTATTGAACAGCTAGAAATACATTGAGTCTGAACGTGCCATGTGTATGTGGAAGTTCACAACCTCTTCTTGCCCAGAAACCAAGAAGAGAGGATGAAATCTTGGCACACCAAAGTCAGCGGCAAAACTCCCATTGACATGGGTCCATGATTTCACACACAGGGTCTATTTCTATTCATAATCCTTAGAGCCGCAATTAGTACTCTGCAGTTAGGAGCCTGGCTTGATCTAGATAACATTTGAAAAGCTACCATATTTCAATAAACTTACCACAAATCAGTTGTACTTAAATATGCAAATTATTTGATACCTAGTAATATTACAATTACAGCTTAATATCTCTCTCCGGGGAGAGAAAAACCTGGGGTTAATTTGACCAACCATTGGATGTCACTGTTGAGCTATAGAATAAAGTTGAAAAGAACAGTTACATTTATGCGACAGTAATAACTTGAGTCTTAAAGGTCTTTTACGTTACGAGTTTCAGCTGGTTTGCCACATTTCAAAATTGTGGAGGCAAGTATTCTGTGTGTGTATATTTTTAAGTTAGATATTTAAATTATAAGTAACTAGCAAATAAATACCTGTCCTGTTGACTCATCTCACATTCAAACTCAGCTTATGACAGCAGCCAACAAGCTCTTGAAGGTAGTAATAACTTCTTTCAAACAGGAGGGGATAGTTTAAAACCTCCTCTAATCCTGGAAACAGGAGGATTTTTCAGTCTACAATTAACACCATTTTCCCATTAATAAACAGTCATTTATTTTTCCATGTAAATGAGAGTGCAGAACTGTAGCGAATATGTGCATATTCAACAAGGAGAAAAGACTAATCAAGCAACAGGAACCCTTTCCTTTCCTGAATTTCATTTGTTTTTTGTGTTCTACAAGCCCCCTCAAGGACAAATCTAATATGAAAAGTTAAATAAGTAACAGGGAGTGTTGTGCAAATTTTGCACAAGAAATAGATGTCACTTTAGATATGTGGGCAGCCGAGTCAGCAAATACCGAACCTAACACAGGCCAGAAATGCAACATTACTTGCATATAGAGTCCTGGCATGTCACTGAGAGGAATGTGATTATTTTAATTGCTAGCCACTCCTTGAAAGTGGTATATGTGTAAAATACAGTGGGCATACTGACATCTAACAACAATGAATAATATGTTGCATTTCTGTTACAAACATTAATTAAATCTCACAACACCCTTGGGGGGTAGATAAGGGATAGGGTGGGGCCTCACCACACCCACTACGGAAATGCAGCCATACTTGGGGTTACCACACAAAAGTACTGCACAATGGTGTAGGGCAGGAAGTGAAGGACACTGTATCCAACTGACATTGAAAGGGGTGTTTGAGAAGACTGACTGCACTTACCTAAACTGGAAAGTTCTTAAGAAATACACCACAGGGGGGAGAGGGGGCTAATGACCACAAGCGTTTGCTTTCATGTCTCATTCAAAAGACACTAAATTCACTTTCTGGCCTAAAATCTTCACTGTACACTACACTGTACTGCATGTGCACTGTACATATGAGAACACAAACTTTGGCTTGGGTTTAACATTGGTTATTTTATTAATATTTATTATTTCTATGACTGTAGCACTAGTACAGGGGTTCCCAAACTTGGTTCGCGGCTTGTTCAGGGTAAGCCCCTGCCAGGCCGTGAGACGCTTTGTTTACCTGAGCGTCCACAGGTACAGCTGCTCACAGATCCCAGTGGCCACGGTTCGCACTTCCCAGCCAATGGGAGCTGCGGGAAGCAGTGGCCCAGCCCATGCCACTTCCTGCACCTCCCATTGGCCTGAAACGGTGAACTGGGAGCTGCGAGCAGTCGTACCTGTGGACGCTCAGGTAAACAAAGCGTCTCACGGCCCGGCAGGGGCTTACCCTGAACAAGCCGCGAACCAAGTTTGGGAACCCCTGCACTAGAGTCCCTGATTGGGAATGAGAACCCCAGTCTGTTAGGCAGCGTGTGTTCACAAAACAATAGGTGGTCTTTGCCCCAAAGAGCTGCCAATCTCTACAGTCTAATTTGTTATGTGAAGAAATAAATTGTTGCCCTCTTTCATGAGCAAGACATCATAAGGGAGGGAGCCTGAGGGCCTGGTCATCCAGTTAAGTGCCTGCTTGTGTTTTGCAATGCAATTAGTTACTAACTAAATTCTCAAACTTAGTCACTGCATTTACATGGGCAAGCAATTATGATTTACTAAAAAGCACTGTGCAATGCGTTGTTCCCCATTTCCGTCAAATCAAATGACTGAGGGGTAAATCGGAGTCTAAAATCCATTTGAAAATGTTTTCTCTGTATTTATTTGTTTAACCTGGATGCCTCCGCACTCATGGCATCCATAGAGCAGTGCTCCCAGTGTGCCCCAGCAGCAATCACTGATAGCTCTTGCTACACTAGAGAGCTTGTGCTGCTGTAAGCTCCCTAGTGTAGCCACTCTAAGCAGATGGGAGAGAGCTTTTCCGTTAACTTAATTAATCCACTCCCAACGAGCGGCAGTAGCTATGTCAACGGGAGAAGCTCTCCCAGCAACACAGAGCTGTCCACACCTGCACGTCGGTCAGTGTAACGTTGTCGCTCAGTGGGGTGGCTGATTCACACCCCTAAGTGAATAAGTTATACCAACATAAGTGGTAGTGTAGCATAGGCATAGCCTCAGTTTCATGCCTCTTCTGTGAGAGACATGGGGGCACAGGGAGAAAGGATGGGAGTGGGGCCAGCAGAGTGAGATGGCAAGTACAGTACTGGGAGTGGGGAAAAACAGCCTTAGCAATGGGAGAGGACTGAAGATTTCCTAGTGAAGTATTACAGAGAGGTGACAGGTTTCAGTGGTAGCCATGTTAGTCTGTATCAGCAAAAAAAAAAAGGTGATGGTATAAATCTGGAATATTTCAGATTTGAGGACAATTTATGCCTTCAAGTCAGTGGGACCAATATGGGTACCCGCATGGCCCCTCAATATGCCAACATTTTTATGGCTGACTTAGAACAACGCTTCCTCAGCTCTCGTCCCCTTACGCCCCTACTCTACGTGCACTACATTGATAAAATCTTCATCATCTGGACCCAGGGGAAGGAGGCCCTTGAGGAATTCCACCAATATTTCAACAATTTCCACACTACCATCAACCTCAGCCTGGACCGGTCCATAAGTGATGGTCACATAAACACCACCCTATACCGGAAACCTACTGACAGCTATACTTACCTATATGCCTCCAGCTTTCATCCAGACCACATCACACGATCCATTATCTACAGCCAAGCTCTAAGATACAATTGCATTTGCTCCAATCCCTCAGACAGGGACAAACACCTACAGAATCCTATCAAGTGTTCTTAAAGCTGCAGTACCCACCTGGTGAAGTGAAGAAACAGATTGACAGAGCCAGAAGGGTACCGAGAAATCACCTACTACAAGACAGGCCCAACAAAGAAAGTAACGGAACACCACTGGTTGTCACCTACAGCCCCCAACTAAAATCTCTCCAGAGCATCATCAAGGATCTACAACCTATCCTGAAGGACGATCCCTCACTCTCACAGACCTTGGGAGACAGGCCAGTCCTCGCTTACAGACAGCCCCCCAACCTGAAGCAAATACTCACCAGGAACAACACACCACACAACAAAAACACCAAAACCCTGCTACAAACCCTGGTGCCAACTCTGTCCACATATCTATTCAAGGTACACCATCATAGGACCTAGCCACATAAGCCACATCATCCGGGGTTCGTTCACCTGCACATCTACCAATGTGATATATGCCATCATGTGCCAGCAATGCCCCTCTGCCATGTACATTGGCCAAACCGGACAGTCTCTACGCAAAAGAATAAATGAACACAAATCTGACATCAGGAATTATAACATTCAAAAACCAGTAGGAGAACACTTCAGTCTCTCTGGTCACTCAATAACAGACCTCAAAGTGGCAATTCTTCAACAAAAAAACTTCAAAAACAGACTCTAACGTGAAGCTGGAGAACTGGAATTAATTTGCAAACTAGATACCATCAGATTAGGTCTGAATAAAGACTGGGAGTGGTTGGGTCATTACAAAACTTAAACTTAATTTCCCCAATACTAATTTCTCCCTACTGTTACTCACACTTCTTGTCAACTGTCTGTAATTGGCCACTCTCTTACCACTTCAAAAGTTATTTCTCCTCCCTTGGTATCCTGTTGTTAATTGATTTATCTCATTAGACTGACCTAATACTTGGTAAAGCAATCCTCCATGTCATAGGATAGGTGGAATTTACTGGTCCGCTTATGCAAATAGCCATATTATTTGCATTATTTTAGTGCAAAGGAAATATGTTTGTGCTACTCATCAAGGGGCAAACATGAAGGGTTACAAAGGGGATATAGGAGAGGGTAGGATAAAATAAATGGCTACACCTGCTACTGAAAGAATGTTTGTGTAAAAGCGTAGCTGCAAGTATGGAAGAAGAGGCCAATGTTGCTAAGGCTATTCCTTTGTAGTACTGTGAAATCAAGTGACAGCATTGTGCATCAGCAACTTAAGTGCCAGGCATGTACATGACAGCTGTGTGATTTACCTGAAACCAGGAAAGGATAAGTCAGCTCCCCAAACTTGCTTGGTATCAGTCTCTGGCCTTCAAGATTACTGGACAACCAATGAGAGAGTTCTAATGATGTAAGGTTTCCTTCTGGTGTTCCACTGGGTCAGTATATTGTCATCCAGCTTCCTGTTGGAAAAGCTGTAGGGGTGGGGTTCTGTAACAACTGGTTTGAACTGTTTTCAAATTAGAGAAGGTTTTTGTTATGCTCATGTTGTTTCAATGAAGCTCAGTTGAATTTATCTCTCAATATAAGTAGTGTTGCAAAGACTTGTAATTTTATCGTGAGTCTGATGATATTTGGTGTTTTTCTTAAAGCCTGGAATCATGGGATTATGTAAGCATCTCGGTTTTCAATTTGAAAAATTACATTTTTAGCCCTCGTGGCAGAGCCAAACTTGAAATGTGCCCCCTAAAGTCTCAAAACCCAGAAAGCAAATAGAAGAAACCCAATATGGATTTAAAAAAAAAACCTCATGATTTTAAAGTCAATCTCACGATTTTTAAATGCTTGGGGTTGGCCATGATCAGGCAGACAAAGTCAATGGTGAGCATCTTGGTAGCTATAGCAGTAATACGACGCTTTTCCCTTACAGCTAACAATCAATTATTTCTGTCATCTTCAAAGGCTTGAAAAGCTCTGAGTGTTGTGTGTTGCCTTGCTGATCTATTTAACACAACCTTCTCAAGATCACGTGTACAGTTATGGTAACTTCCAAAGTGTAAATGGAGGGATTCTGTGCAGAAAGCTTATGCAAATGAAGCTCTCTCAGTAACTGTTCTTCTCCCTGTTCACCAACAGATGGGAACAGATTGCTCTTTACCTTGTAGAGCTTCAGGTCGCAGGACTTTTTGCTGCAAAATGCTTTTGACAGCAGTTAGGCAACTTATGTGCTGGGACCACTGCAACTACCGCTTATTATGGGGTTTATAAGTCTTTCAGTTACCATGTGCACTCCCCGCTTCTCGGTTTGTTTTATTCACTTGTCTCTCGACTTAAATTTAGATTGTAAGCTGTTTTGGGCAGGGACTGTCTCAATATGTTTGTTTACTGTCCATCACAAAGGAGCCCTGACGTCTAGGCATTGTTGCAAAATAAATTATTAAATATCCTCCGGCCTTGTACAGTATCGGGAGAGTTCCCCACCCAACACTCTGTGACCCATTTGGATTAATTCTATTTTGGTACATACGGTTTGTTATAGTATCAGAGGGGTAGCCGTGTTAGTCTGGATCTGTAAAAGCAGCAAAGAGTCCTGTGGCACCTTATAGACTAACAGATGTATTAGAGCATGAGCTTTCGTGGGTGAATACCCACTTTGTCCAACGAAGTGGGTATTCACCCATGAAAGCTCATGCTCCAATACATCTGTTAGTCTATAAGGTGCCATGGGAGTCTTTGATGGTTTGTTATAGTCTATGTAAATAAAGCAGAAATCTAGAAAAGGAGGAAGAGGTACGTAAATCATTCATGAATTGGTTGCAGCTGTATTCCATGTTTAATTCTTTCTGTGACCAAGAGAAAACTTTTCCAAATATGTATGCAAAGGGCATATGTAATAGTACTGTTTACTGTACTGCGCTAACGTTTCTTATTCTGCAGTGGTTCTACTGTGCCTCATTTTATTTTAGGTTAACGATATACAGATTCAATAGAATGCTACAGGAAACCAATGGGTACATTTTGATAAGGGCTAAAAATTTTGTAAGAAGTAGTTTCTTCACTCTTCTTTGTATCGAGGCTAGGTCTGGACTCTTAGGAACCACATAGGCTTGGACTGAGAACTAGCTGATTTTCTGTATTAATTTCTCTTAGAAGGTAAGTGTAAGAACAAAGACTTCACAAACTTTAGAGAAAAACATATGCTCCTTTCAATTTTCTACAAATGTTACTGATAATTGAAGGGTGATATTTAAAAAAAATATTGTTATAGTTAGAGCTCTGTCAAATGGCTGTCATATAATCCAGGATAATTTTCAATACAAAAATAATTCCCATTCATTTTAATGACTTCCCCCAGTCAGATGCAATACTCTGTGAAACTGGTACATTTTGGACTTCAGTGATTTACCTCAGCTGAAGATTTGACTTGGTGTCTCTTGTCAGATATAGATTTAACTTATGAGATGTGTAGAGTTTACATAGGCTCTTGTAAGGTAATGGCTGCTTATAATCTACCCCAGAAATTCTGCTGTGGTGTTCTGATATCTAAGATTTAGTTCTCTTCTCTGCATGTGTATGAGTCTGAGTTCCCATCCAACCTTGCTTTTCCAACTGCTAAGATGGCCTTAAAAAGATAAGAGAACTTGAATAACGTAAAATATGTCAGTTTATGGAATACTATAGAAGATGGAAAAGCAAACAATATTTCTATGACTACCAGCAAAGATATGAATTTCCAAGACAAATAGCAATGTTATCCTTAGGACTAATCAAAGTTTAATTGTATCTGTATTGTAAGTTTGGCAAAGGACTGAAGGAAACAAAACAGTTAGGTTATTGCTCGGTTTCAGAGGGTAGTGTTAGAGAGCACTGTTCAGTAGTTTTCAGAGGTTGCCAGCCAATTGCCAGAAGTGTCGCTGAGCTCTTTCTAAGATAAGCTGCCCTGATTGCTAATGTTACTGTTTTTTCTAATTATCTTTTCATTGTTCTATAAAAGGCTAAGTCCTTTCACAAAATTCCAACTAGGAAATGCTAATAGAGCTAGAAATACGTTTTTATAACAGCAGATAAGTTGGTCCCAGCATCCTTAATAATGGCTGATGTCTTGCTCTGTGCCAGCCTGGACCCCATCTGTGATATATTGCCAAGCAGCGAACACAGACCTTTGCTTCCCTCTTTATATGGCCCTCAGTATCTCTGGATGAGTTGAATCTGCTTGTTCGGTCCTCCTGCTCTTTTGTGTCCCAGGACATTCTGTCAATGCATATGTTCCCATATTAGCAGCCAAGTCAACTGATAGATGTGATTATCAAACCAGTGTTTATTTAAGAAAGAACAAAAGATTAAAAGAAAAAAAGAAAAACAAACTTACTCTCATCTCATCATGGGCTATGGAAAGCCATGTTAATGTGGGCTGCGGGAATTAGAAGGTTAAAAATTGTTGGCTGTAGGCCTTATGTGTTAATAGCAAACTCCTGTTCTCTCATGTTATACAACTCACAAAACCCATCTACTCTACTGATAGGAGCTAACAGCCTTATTGCACAGCCTTCCCTTAGCTTAACTCAGGATGCCAGTGCAGGGCCGCCCAGAGGATTCCAGGGGCCCGGGGTCTTCGGCGGCGGGGGGGCCCTTCCATTCCGGGACCCGCCGCCGAAGTGCCCCGAAGACCCGCCCCCGCCGCCGAATTACCGCCGAAGTGGGACCCGCCGCTGAAGTGCAGCCCGGTCTTCGGCGGTAATTCGGCGGGGGGGGGGTCCCCGCCGCGGGTCTTCGGGGCACTTCGGCGGCGGGTCCCGGAACGGAAGGGGCCCCCCGCCGCCGAAGACCGGGCTGTGCTTCGGCGGCGGGTCCCGCTTCCTCCCCCGCCCCGGCCCCAGCCTCTTACCCCCGGCTCCCTCCTCACCTGGAGTCTCAGCGCCTCGCCGGAACAGCCGCAGCGTGTGGCCGGCGGGGCCTGAGCTCCGTCCCGCTCAGAGCCGCGTGGTGAGGGGGCGGGGCTGGGAGCTCCACGCCGAGCGGAGGCAGCTGAGCTCAGCCCGGTGCTCCCAGCCCCGCCCCCTGACCACGCGGCCCTGAGCGGGGCGGGGCTCAGAGGCCCCGGCGGAGACTCAGCGCTTGATGCGCTGAGGCTCCAGGAGAGGGGCGGAGGCGGGAGCCTCCACTGTTCTCTTGGGGGCCCCTGCGGAGCCCGGGGCCTGGGGCAAATTGCCCCCTTTGCCCCCCCCCGGGCGGCCCTGTGCCAGTGAGCTTAGGGCTGGATTCTGCAACCATGGGAGTGTAGTAAGGCAGTGTGGCTCCCCGCTGCCCCACAGAGGGACAAGCCCTTCTGGACACTGGAGTGGGCGGAGCTAAGGAGCTCTGAGCCCGCCCCCGAGAGGGTCAGGTGGCGACCCGGAAGTACAAAGGCTCGACCTCAGAACTCATTGGAGAGACAGCCGCCGGGGAGGCCAGACGCCTCTGGCCTGGCCCGCGACTGGGAAGCCCCTGCGGCCCTAGGTGCACCCAAGGACTGGCCTGACCTGCCCCACACCCGCTACCTGGAGGAGTTGCCAGACCTGCCTCTTGTCAACTACTCCGAGGAGCCCATGGTGCTGGACCCCCCCGGAGGACACCACCCTGACCCAGGTACCACACGAGGGGGAGTCTGGAAGTAGCCCGGGGGCAGCCGACCCTAGTCTGGCTGCAGCACTGCCAAAGCCCATGTCAGTGTGTTGCAGCCAGGATCCCCACTGACTAAACAGCGGGTCTTCTGCCGCTGCTAGGGCCCCGGGCTGGGATGCAGTGGAGTGGGAGGGCCTGCGTCCCCCCTGCTACCCAACTCGTGGGTGATAGTCTCCCCCTCTCCCAGGCCCTTTGGAGGTCTGGGCTCATTGCTACTGTTTGCATTGAGCTCTGCCTGAAGGCCTGAGCACTTGACTCACTGTTGCCCTGCCCTGACCTAGGGCCCGGGCCTAACTGTACTTATTTCAGTTGCCGCATGGGCAGCTGAGGGAGACTCCTGCAGCCGGACTAATTCCCCCAAGACATCAACACTGTATAGTGAGGTGGTGTGGCTCCCTGCCATGCCGTAGAGGGACGAGTACCGGCTAACCTCTTTACAGGGAGTCAATACTCACATTGACTTCAATGGGTGTTGGGCTGGCCCCTTATTCTTGTATAGCAAATTCATCCTTTAAAGCCCTTTGGAAAGCAGGTATCAAGACTTCATTCTCATAGATTACCATTATATAGACACCATGCATGTCACCCACTTTGCATTTGTACTGTATTTTAGTTATAAGACATGTAATGGGGTTAATTATAGCTTGATATAATATCTGAACATTTCAAGAAAGTATTGTCCCATTTTAAAGAGAGTTCTTTTGGGCCTTGTGTAGCTTTAGCAAATTTATCTTGATATAGGTTATCTCTGCTGGGGCCTAGGCAAACATACATTCTTTGGGAATAATCTTCTCAAATATTAATTGAATTCTTCCTTGGGGGGAGGCATAGGAGCCAAATCCCTTCTGAAAAGGGAAGTCTGTAGTTTTTTAAGCATATGGAGAATAACCAGTAATGTGCTACTGACATTTTAACAGGGATCCACAAAATTTCTATATATTCTGTCAGTCAGTCAGTCATTGGTTTCATGACTGACTGAAACCATGTGCTATGTAAGAGCTAGGTGGTGATGGTATTTGTGATGGGTTCCCTCCAGGATGCCACTCAGAACTGGGGTACCACTGAGCCCTCTAACCCACCAGCCTGGGTTCCCCCTCACATTGTGCTTCTGTGACAAGCTGCAAAGCCCTCCAGCCTGCACTTTCACCAGCATTCACACAGCTGCAGTTACACGCAGTCTCTCTAACCACCAGCTTCCCAATCTAGGACCCCAGAGCAGTACCATCCTGCCCTGGTCAAATCTGGCTAGTATATGGGTTTAATACCCGGCCCGCATCTGCCTCAATGTGAAGAGAACAATGTACACTTGTGGTAACCAAGCAGAGATTTTCCCCAAGCACTCCAGTCAAAGCTCACTGGTTTGGATTAAAACAGAAATATATTTATTAACTACAAAAGATAGATTTTAAGGGATTATAAGTAATAGCAAACAGATTGAAGTAGATTACCTAGTAAATAAACAAAATACAAACTAAGTCTAATATTCTAGAGAGATAGGATATGAACTAGCAAATTCTCAACCTGGCTGATGATACAAGCAGGCTGCAGATTCTTATGGAAGAAGCTGCACTTGCTTTACAGCTTGGAATCCCCAGGTCTTTCATACACAGGCTAGAAATCCCTTTAGCCTGGATCCAGCACACAGATGATGTTACTCCCTGCTTTATATAGCTTTAGCATGTGGCGGGGATCCTTTGTTTCAAAAACTTGGTTCCCAGACCGGTTTGTGGAAAAATATCGACACCCCAAGATGGAGTCCAGAATCATGTGACCTGGTCACATGTCCTTGTAGAGTCATAGCAACCATTACTTACAGGCTGTCTGGAGTATTCTCAGAAAGGCTCACCAGGTGGGAGATAAGCTTCTTCTAAGACCTATTGTTCTTTCTAATGGCCCATTATCCTGAATAGACCCTTACAACCAGTTATTTAGATTACTGGGTGTTACCCAGGTATAACTACATTTGAAGTGCAGATACACAGTCAGTATTTATAACTTCAGATACAAAAATGATACGTGCCTAGAAATAGGATAATTATATTCAGCAAATCATAACTTTTCCAATGACA
The DNA here is from genome assembly GCF_020497125.1 of Mauremys mutica. Lineage (NCBI taxonomy): Eukaryota > Metazoa > Chordata > Testudines > Geoemydidae > Mauremys > Mauremys mutica. Next base: position 197,639,838 of record NC_059072.1, read on the forward strand.
CCTCATATGACTTATCTTGTACAAAATGCATTAAAATTATGCCATAACCATATTATAATAATATTAATATGACAGCTATGGGGTGCAGTGTCACAGTATTATCTGGGTCCTCCCCCCCTTCCATGCTGCAGTGACAGCTGCAGGGACTTTTCACCACCTTCCCAGGCAGGATATTGCAGGGAGGGAGGGGGAAGGAGGGAACAGAGCCACCCTGAGCTACTGGGCTCTTTCTCCTTCCTCCTCCTCTTTGAGAATGGCTTCACCTGCTGAATGGCGGGGGAGAGAACGCTGCCTGCTTCCTGCAGCCATCATGATTGGCTGTTTTTTTCCCCCGGAGACAGGCAAGTGGGGAAAGCAGCCAATCAGAGAGGGTTCCCTCTCCCTCCCTCCCCCCCCCGCCCCCGGGGCCCTGTCAATTTCTTTTCACATTTAACAAAAACTGTTTTCTTATACTCAGTTTTGCTGCGAAGGAGGCAAAACTACCAGGCAAACCAATGTATGTTAAGTTATATTAATAAAAAAAAATTCATTCCTGAAAAATATTTGAGAGTTCAGATTGTGTAATATGAAATGGAATACTGAGAAAAGAATGACCTTGCATGGGGTGTGAAGAGGGCCATGGGTAGCTTCCCCCAGGAAATGTGTCTAAACCACCTGCCATTTGGTGCAATCCAAAGGAAAACAATAGTTCTTCATGTGAGCCCCAGGTACAAATCTCTGAAATGGATCTAAAGCAGTGGTGGGCAACCTATGGCCTGCGGGCCATATGCGGCCTATCAGGGTAATCCACTGGCAGGCTGCAAGACAGTTTGTTTACATTGACTGTCCGCAGGCATGGCCACCCGCAGCTCCCAGTGGCCATGGTTCACCATTCCCGGCCAGTGGGAGCTGCGGGAGGTGGCACAGACCACAAGGAGTTTGCTTTAGCCCCGCTGTGCCACCAACCAGACTTTTGCCGCCAGGGTCCCTTTTCAACCAGGTGTTCCAGTTGAAAACCGGATGCCTGGCAACCCTACTGGCTGAGTTGTCCAGATTCAGCATATGACTGGAGGTGCAGAAAGAGATGAGATGCAAGCAGGGGCGGCACTGTGCAGTGCCTTGAAAGGTAGGATGAGCAGACTGAATTTGATGCAGAATCAGATAGGAGGCCAGTATGGTGACTTGCAAAAGTGGTGAGTGTGTGTCTGGGCATAGACAACTGTGGCTATTGGGGATTTTAGCTCCTCCCAAAAATTAGAGATTGCATTAATAAATAAAGAAAACACTGAATTTGAAACAGCTCATTTATCTCCCTTTGTTAAAAGTGGACAGATTTAGTCCTGGTACAAAACTGCTCACTAAAGCATTACTTTAAAACACGAGTAAAAAGAATGACTTAGAAATTTATAAAATATCTAACAGTGATCTTTGTCTTGGGTTTCTTGAAATGAATTCCTCTGCAACATCTGTAAGCTCGAAGTCATCAGTTTTGTCCTTGTGTACTATAAAATCATGTCAATTGAGCCATGATTGTCCCATTGTGAATTGAAGCAGTGTTTTAATACGGCATAGATCACTGAAACGATGCTCGCTTACAGCATTGGTTGCTATTACCACCAAAATAATTTTTATCAACTTCACCACTTTGGAAAACAGCTGACATTTGGTTTGGCTGAGTACACTGAGAGATTTCTGAACTGACTCACTGGGTTTTTTTGTAAGCAGTTTGCTTGCCACAGATAAAACTCAATAATCAGTTGAACATGGCTGAAATCAGACCCATACACCTAAAGCAAATCTTGAATTTGCCTTTCTGTTACATTTGGAGTTGATATGATAGTTTCAAGATTTTGAATATTTTTGTTGCCTTTCTGTTCAAACCTAGATTGAATACTGGACATTGTAAAATCAATTACTTCAAAGTAGATATTCTTATAAAAATCCTTTGCTGAATTTGGGTAGCTGGTTTCACCTCTCCCTATTTGCATTTTCTTGGCACATTTTCTCTTCCATTGAGGAGCAGACATTTTGACTAGCTCCTACTTTAAACTTTTCTGGTGGATTTGCTCCCTAAATAAATTGTAACTTTCATCTGATCAGATGGACTGAAGTGAATTAAGTTTCATTTTCATAAGAGATTGGCCTTTGGTTGTTGAAATATCTGACCCTGCATGGTTTTGGACAGATTGTGTGCCAGGTTTAGGACTCATCTATCTAGTTCAGTTTTAAAAAAAAAGTTTTAAAAAGTTTCCATTTGAGCTGCTATGCCATTAAGCTGTCATTTCAGGATCTTTTGCTGCATCCTTTGTAACCTCCCAGCTTTCATATGGTATAAGGTCATTCTCAGAAACTGAGGCCAGTGCTTCTGCATAGAGTCCATCTTTTTGGACAGTAGACATGGATGCCTGATGATGTGATTAACGTTTTATGATTTATGTCACAAAATATAGCACCTTGTTTGGGTGATTTTTAAAATAAAAACTTAAAAATTGTGATTTCATAAACAGTTTCAAGAATATATCTTAGGATAATATTATTTCAGTAGTGTGCTAGCATGCCAAATTCAAAGCATGCCCATAATAATGAGTATATTTACCTCATGGTTACTCCAGTTAGTGTGGTTGCTACACCTGACACTAGGCCTACCATATTAGTGGCTCCATTACTGCATTGTCTCTAATTGTGGTTGATCCTCAGATTTAGATGCAATCATATATCTTTACTTATTGATACTATTAGCACTGCTGAGCCACAAGCTACATTGTACAATCCAGTGAACTCTTCATGAATATTCATGTTATCATCAATAAGTACTGAAGGCATAAAACCACTTGCTGTTTTTGGAGAAGTCTGTTGTTTCAACTACAAAAATTATGCATCACGTCCTAGAAATGTTCTCAAAAATAAGCCTCATGATTTTGAGAGATGATTTCCATTATCTCACTCTGAATAACGACTTGCGAATTTATCTTGACTCTTTTACATCCATTTTGAAATACCAGGATCATACTCTGCCTGCAGACAAAGCAGTTGAATAAAATTGTAGTTGGTCTTTCTGCTTCAGGACATATTTTAGCTTATTCAGTATAATGGCCTTGCATTGCAAGCCCTTGTCTGTCAAGATGACCTATACTATTTCATATTTTCATTAGGATCTTCCTGTTTTCTTCTTTCTTCTGAGTGTGCTGAAAACTTAGCATGTCACCAGTATTCTTTGTGACTGTTTGAAGAATTTCAACTGCTTTGTGGTGACATACACAAGCTTGGTGCTTCTCAAGTTTGTCTTGAGCCTTTGTCCAGTTAGAGTGTGTGAAAGCTTCATCTCTGTATTTAGTCAAAAGTAGTTTGTACCTAAAGGCCTCACGACAGAAGAAACACTGTACAATGTGTGACGGGTTGGATCACAGAAACCCCCTTGGGGCTGCCAACTGATGTGCCAAGACTACTTCTACCCCTGCTTTCCCTGCCAGCTTGGAACTCCGGCACCCTGTCTTGTTAAGTCAGACACACCAGTCTGCTCCAACACTGACCCAGGGTCTGAACCACGTGCCCCAAAGCTGCAGACTTAACTGAAAGCAGCTTACAGAAGTGTTCCTGTCTTTAACACTCAGATGCCCAACTCCCAGTGGGGTCTAGACCCCAAATAAATCAATTTTACCCTGAATAAAGCTTATACAGGGTAAACTCTTAAATTGTTCGCCCTCTATAATACTGACAGAGATGCACAGCTGTTTGCTGCCCCTCCCTCCCCTGGGTATTAATATATACTCTGGGTTAATTAATAAGTAAAAAGTGATTTTATTAAATACAGAAAGTAGGATTTAAGTGGTTCTAAGTAGTGACAGACAGAACAAAGTGAATTACCAAGTAAAATAAAATAAAACACGCAAGTCTGAGTCTAATACAGTAAGAAAACTGGGTACAGATAAAAATCTCACCCTTAGAGGAATTCTAGTAAGCTTCCTTTTACAGACTAGTCTCCTTCTAGTCTGGGTCCAGCAATCACTCACCTGTAGTTACTGTCCTTTGTTCCAGTTTCTTTCAGATGTCCTTGGGGGTGGAGAGGCTATCTCTTTAGCTAGCTGAAGACAAAATGGAGGGGTCTACCACAGGCTTAAATAGACTTTCTCCTGTGGGTGGAGACCCCCTCCTCTCTCCTATGCAAAGTCAAGCTCCAAGATGGAGTTTTAGAGTCACATGGGAAAGTCACATCTCCATGCATGACTCAGTTTTTACAGGCAGCAGCCATTGCTTGCCTGCTACCTTAAACATTTCTCAAGAAGCTGACCAAATGCTTTACAAAGGCTACTTAGAAATCAAGCAAGTATACAGCCAATATTCATAAATTGATAATACAATACAAAAATGATACATGCCTACAAATAGGATTAATGTATTCAGTAGATCATAACCTTTACATAGATATGTTACATGGCATATGTAGCATAAACATATTCCAATTATATCATATATACATTCATAAGCATATTCCCATGAAGCCTTATGGGGTACACCATCACACAATGTCAGTAGCTTCAGAAAAGTGGAGCCATTAAAAATCATCAAACCAGGAAGAGCAGAAAGAATGGCCTTGTTTTCCTAAGTTATGCACAGGGAAAGGTTTAACTTCTGGTTGATGAGGTGTTTCAGCAGTGTGAATAGTATCAGGCAACTGACATTTAGTTTGACACGATCAGAGTGGTGGATATTTGATCCAAAGCCTATTGTATGTGAAAGAGAATAGTGGTCTTTGGATCAAGTCTTGGGTGAGGAAAATAAATTTTAGTTGGTGTATTTCAGCAGAGAGAGGATCGTATTTCTCCACAGATATCTCAAGGCCTATGCCAGGCCCTACCATTCACCCCTCCCCATACCAGCTCATTTGTCCTCAGAGGTCCCCTTGAATCCACTCTTGGTAAAGGTAAACAACCTTTGAGAATTTCTGAAAGATTGTTTGGATGGACAGCTCTAGATGCCATTCATCCAGTGGTTTCAACTGTGTCAGGGACATATAAATGTGGTCCCTGAAGCAGAAGTTTGACTTATAATATTTTTTCAAGGTTGCTTCTATACTAGGCTGGATCTGTTAACTTTTAGAGAAAATCTGCAACTCCCTTCAGATTCAGTTTATTTCTCACCACTCAAGATAATCTTTCAGATGGCCACCTTTCACAAATACAAAAAGATCTGTCAAACCACTAATGGCTTCCTTTATAAAGCAAAAACAACGAGGAGTCCGGTGGCACCTTAAAGACTAACAGATTTATTTGGGCATCAGCTTTCGTGGGTAAAAAACCCACTTCTTCAGATGCATGGAGTGAAAATTACAGATACACTCATAAATATATATTGGCATATGAAGAGAAGGGAGTTACAGGTAATTTTCACTCCATGCATCTGAAAAAGTGGGTTTTTACCCATGAAAGCTTATGACCAAATAAATATGTGAGTCTTTAAGGTGCCACCGGACTCCTCAGTGTTTTGGTGGATACAGACTAACACGGCTACCCCTCTGATACTTTATAAAGCAGTTTTCACTTCCATGGCTGTATGGATTTCTTTCTCCCTTCATTTTTCTCCATCTTTGGATGCACAGTACATTCTTGCTCTGGGTAAAAAATAAAAATCTGACTTCAGCAATGCATGACTTGTTCATAAACAAAACTCTACTCCATGCCTCGCTTCAAAGGTTCTTCACAACTAAAAAGCTCCTTTTCCAAATAGATATGCAAAAAACATGCTGAAAAGGCTCATTTAATAGATGATGAATTTGCTCTTGGAAAGGGCCAGTGGTCCCACTGTGCTTCATTTTATTGCAGATTAATTATGGAAATACTAGACAGGATGATACAATTAACCAACGGGAGAAACTGTGATAAAGGCTACTAATCTTGCTAAAGATCATTTTTGTACCTCCCTTAAGTGATGATGATAGTGTAGCACTTTAATGAGGCAATAATCCAGTTCCAAAGTGGCTAAATTATCAGGCTAAAGGCTGATGGTTTATCCCAATGAGGGGAAACAAATAATTTTAGAGAGAAACAGTACATGGAGCCTGGTATAATTTGTGTTACCATGCAGCCAGTTTTAAAAGAGATATTGGGGGGCATTTTGCATTTTTTGTTCATATGATGCTCTGAAATAGGCCGATTTGATAGCACTGGAAAGAGAAGCTCTCTCATTACGAGTTGGCATGGTCTAATGATTAGAGCAGGGAATGACAAGTCATACCTGGATTCTGTTCCTGACTGCCACTGGTTCCCTGGGATCTTGCTCAAGTTATTTAGAGACAGAGTCTGCCTGGCCCTTAGGCAGATGTACAGAGTCGAGAGCTGAGGTAGATGGTACAAAAAGCCACCACCTCTTTCAATGGACTACATAAGGGGCAGGTTGAATTGCAGCGTCCGCACTCAAGGAAGAGTAGGAACATTTCCCTCCGTACTACCACAAGGGCACTGCAGAAGAGGTAGGGAAAGAGGCTGCACCTGGTGTCTGACTGCATAGCAGGAGGAAATGAGGTGCATTCATAAATGGATGTAGTAGTGGCTGTGTTGCCACATCATGCCCAGGAACTCCAGGAATCATTTCTCATACCTCTCCCCCTGCAGTTCTGCATCCACCCCTTATGTTGTGTTGTGCCGTAATGGTGCACACTAGCTCTGAACATAACCCCTTTGGGAAGCTCATCAATTAATGTCCTTTTTTTTTTTTGCACCAACCTCTTAAGCAGCTGTGTTGGCCAGGCCATTGTCAGAGACTGGATACTGGGCTAGATGGACTATTGGTCTGACCCATATGATGATTCCCATGTTCCTGACCAAACCCAAATTCTCAAACAGATGAATGCACATGAACTTCTATGAGTGTCCAGCCACCATTTGTGTGCTTGAATGGAGGCATTAATATGGCTTAGCTGAATTTGCACAAAAGCACATGTGCAAATAGGAATGCACGTTTGAGAATTTGGACACCAAAATCCTTCATTCTTCCAAGATAGCTATCACTTACAAAAAACTATGTTGAGGTGGAATCAAAGTTGCTGCCCCAGAAGAAAGTTCTTCTGATCCCCACACCCTTCTAGACCACAAGACTTCAAAACCACAAATTCAAACAACAGAAAACCAGGAAATGCTCAGTTCAGATTGTGACAGGTTCGGTCACAGAGACCCCCTTGGGATTGCCATCTGATGTGTTGAGACAACCTCTGAGCCCGTTTTCCCTGACCAGCTTGGGACTCCAGAACCCTGTCTTGTTGAGCCAGACACGCTAGCCTGCTGAAAACACAAACCCAGGCCTGAACCTCATCCCCAAAAGATGCACGCTTTAACTGAAACCACTTAGCAGGTATTCCCGTCTCCAGCACCCAGATACCCAGTTCCCAATGGGATCCAAACCCCAAATAAATCCATTTTACTCTGTATAAAGCTTATAAGGGTAAACTCATAAATTGTCTGCCCTCTATAACATTGATAGAGAGATATGCACAGCTGTTTGTTCCCCCAGGTATTAGTCACTAACTCTGGGTTCAATAATGAGCAAAAGTGATTTTATTAAATATAAAAAGTAGGATTTAAGTGGTTCCAAGTAATAACAGACAGAACAAAGTAAGGTACCAAGTAAAATAAAACAAAAACACGCAAGTATAAGCCTAATACAGTAGGACACTGAATACAGATGAAATCTCACCCCCCGAGATGTTCCAATAAGCTTCTTTCACAGCAATCACTCACACCCCTGTAGTTACTGTCCTTTGTTCCAGTTTCTTTCAGGCATCTCTTGGGGGTGGAGAGGCCATCTCTTAAGCCAGCTGAAGACAAAATGGAGAGGCTTCCAGGGCCTTTTATATTTTCTCTCTTGTGGGCAGAAACTCCTTTGTTCTTCTGTGCAAAGTCACAGCAACAAGATGGAGTTTGTAGCCACCTGGGCAAGTCACATGTCTATGAATAATTCAGCCTTTGCAGACTGATGCCATTGTTTACATGTTAGTTTGAATGTTCCCAGGAAAGCTGAGATGTGGATTGGCATCTCCCAAAGTCCATTGTCAGTTAAGTGTTTCTTGATTGGGCACTTACTGAGGTTAGTCCTTTCTCAAGAAGCTGAACTAATGCTTCACTGAGGCTACTTAGAATCAAACACTCTGAGAGACAAGTACATAGCCAATATTCATAACTTAAAATACAAAAATGATACACACATACAGACAGCATAATCATAGCCAGCAATCTACACCCTCTGTACAAGACCTGGGGCAACTATAGGACCCTGGCTGCAGCAATGATCTATACGGTCACAGTTCATGTTAATAATGTCACACATATCTATCCATGTATTCCCAAAAAGCATGTTAGCATTACAAGGGGAAAAGAATAAATCTCAAACTTATGAAAACCAGGAAAGGCAAAGCTGAGGGGCTGCTTCCAACACAGCACAACGTAACTTTAATGTGCCTCATAGGGAAATCAACATCTGGCTATATCTTTCTTCTGGAAGTGGAAGATATTTGCCTAAAATTCAGGAAACAAATTGTATGAAACACCCTAATGTGTTGTTAGCCTCCTTAATTGCGATAGTGCAGCTGCAAACGAAGAGGAGAGGCAGCTCAGTGAATCCAGTGTGATCTCGGCCAAAGAGCAGCAATTACTTGTCTTATCAATGCTGGTAGACCAGCCACCTTGATGGTCCCATTGGAATATATGAAGAGTCATCCCCACTCCTTACTTTTATGTGCTTTATTCTTTTGGAGCTTTCTAGATGAGACCTTAAAAACTGAAGCCTCAGCTTCTCTTAGTGGCCATTAAAGATCCCATGGTCCTTTTGAGAGTAGGGGTTTTCCCCAATGTCCTTGGCTATAATTCCTTTTCTCCCCATTTTCACTATTGTGTGGCCATGTGTTATGTGTCAGTTGACCACTGTATCACACCCTATGGTGTCTTTATTTCATTGGTGCTATCTGAAGCTTGTGAAACACTTTGAGATCCTTCAAGATAAAATGTGCTCCATTTTGGATTTACTTCATATAGTGTCCTTGGTTAGATCCTTGAAAGTTTTCTTATTACTTGGCATATGTTGGTTTTTGTTGTTGTTGTTTTGATAATATGTTTTGTCCATTATAAATGCAATGCATCTCTTGTCCAAGTTAATTACATGGTTGGGTTAATTGCTTAAGGCCACCTGAGTGGGGAACATAGCCAATTGTTAACACATTGGTTCACTTACTATCTCAAAAGTTCCCTTTCAGTAAATAGATTTTAAAATGGTTTTGTCAAAACCAGATACAGACTTGGGACCTGAATTAAAGCAATTTGAAGTTAATAGGAATCTTTCCTGTGAAATATTTGCATTGACTTCAAAGGGAATTGGATTAGGCCCCTAGATAATTCACAGAAGTAAATGGAATTATACTAGACTAACATCAATGTAACTGAGGGCAGAAGTAAATCCAGAAACTCTGATCCCAACATGTTTTGGAATAACACATACCCTTTGGCTAATGTGTGGGTGACTGTAAATGAGACCCCCCAAGACAAAGGATTCTAATATCTTTGTGGAATGGTTACAACACAGACGCATAGCCCTGTCTTGGCACACTTTGAGAAACGTCGCTGCATAGGCAGAGTTTTGAAAGTTGTGCTACAACTGTGAGCAATAAGCATGAAATTTGCTTTTGTAATTCAAAGTGGACATGCTTCCTAGTAAAGGAGACTGGGTGTACGGTAGCGTAGGTGTGTGTGCAGATATTGATCTACCTCCAAGTAAATAGCCCATTTCAGTTCTGTGAACCCTTTTTGACTGGATGGAAGCTGCAACTGTGTCTGGGATTTTTCAAAGAGGCCTTAGGGAGCTTTAGTTGGATTTGAGCACTTAATCCCATTGGGCCTGTTTGAAAATCCTAGTCCATAAAAATAATTTTATCCTGTCATTGGTCATTACAGGCATTTCTTCCTTGTTGTGTAATGTGTATGTGGGACAGAGGTTTATTCACAAGAAGTTTCTATCCTGAACTGATTAGCACTTGTATCAGTTTGTCGACAGTCAAGATAATATTTTCCAAAGGTACTTTTAGAGTACTAGTGAAATTAAGTACTTTCCTCAGAAAGCACTTTTTCCATGTTGCATAAGCTGTTTTTATGCAAGGTTGAATGCAGCTCCGTTTGTATACAGTTTCCTGTCCCAAAGGCAATGTTTGTTCTCTTTGTTCCAATAGACAGTGGAATTGGCTCGCTAATGTTTTATTCATGAAAGTATATCTTATGAATGTGGCCTCCAATACATATTAGAGGCAAAAAATATCACTAACAGTAATGCCTAAAAGAATCTTTACTTGTGTAACAAATGGACACATAAATTAAATTACCACTGCTAATGCATGCCCAACTCCATAATTGTACCCCAGTTTGGAATGCTGCTAAAGCAATTAGCTTAATTCAGAATTGCAAATCAGGAGTTCATTGTAATCAGGAAAGTAGGACATCTAATCTTAAACAAAGATGCCAGTGTAGGTTTGCCACATGTCTGATAAATTACTATCAGTTTGGTGAAATGTATCAAATTATTCTGTTCCGCTCACCTATTCTTAAAATGGAACTATATCCAAGTGTCCTCTTTCTTCATTCCTTCTCAATAATCATCTATGTTTGCAGTGCTACTAAAGTAAAGGATTTGCTGTATTTTCCATTCTGCCTAGATACCACTCCCATAAATAGTTATAAAAAGGATTAAAAGTAATGGTAAATGGTTATGGGGAGGATGGCACCTTATTTATTTTCATGTAGCCTTTTTCAAAACTGGGGTTTTTACCCTAGTAAGCTGCACCACTGCAAGTTACGGTTTATTCTGATGGACCCTGTATATACTAGGGATTTACCCCATGCAGCTACATCAGTGTAGTTATACTGGTTGCTATAAAAACCCCAATGTGGACAAGTGGTAATGTTTTCAAAGCACCTAAATGACTTAGGAGCCTTAGTCCCATTGAAAGTCAATGGAATTAGGGTCCTAAGTGCCTATGGGGAAGACTTCCAAAGGCATAAATAACAGTTACACACCTACCTTCCATTGACTTTCAATGAGACATATGCTCCTAACTGCCATTTGTGCTTTTGAAAATCTCCTCCATAAATCACTGATGAAAATGGAACTCTTAAGTCATTTTTGAAAATGTTGCCCAAATGAATTACTATCTCACAAAAAGTTCCAGGCATTTTTATGTCACCATATTGGAACATGGGGGGCGGGAGGGGGGATGATGACTGTTTTTTAATAAAATTAAGCCTATCGGTTTAGGGTAAACATGCAAAGGATATTTTACTTTCAAACTAAAATTAAGTGAAGATTCATTTATTTCTACATCACAGTTCTCCTCAGTCTTCACCTATAGGGAACAGTAACAAGTTATGAGGGTGTATTAAACAGATCTTCTGGTTTGATCTGTTTGGAGATCACTCTTGAAGGCGAAATTGCTCATTATATTTATTGCACTGTAAACATGTCCCTAGCCACAGCTTCAATCCAACCCATTCACCAAGTATTAAAATACTGCTAAAAACTAGTATATTAATATTGCATGAAAAAGCCTATACCAAACTCTTGATCCTGTGTAGCAGGATATATGCCACCCTACTATAAGAAAATTCATATGAGCAATGGAAATGTTAGGGGTTGAGAACAGAAATTTCTTGTGCTTTCATCGTGACTCTTGCATATTTGCTGTTCTTAAAGCCCCAGGTTCTGAGGTCCAGTGATTATGTGAGAATCTGTTGTTTTGTTTTTTAAAGTAAGTTTCTAGCCCTTGTGGTTGCAGTGGTAAACATGATCAGAATTCACCTAACAGGCTCAAACTCCAGAAGGCAAATAAAAAAGAACCCTGTGAGAAGGGACAGAGTAGCTGCTTCCTTGGCTGTGGTCATTTGGTTGATGAGCAACAGGTGAGATAAGAGTCTGCAGCCCAGACAGAAGGTGGTGGCTGCCAGAGAGGCTAAGGACCATCCTGTGTCAGCAGCATAGTGGTGTAAGAAGCTGCCAAGGAGCAGGATCTGAAGGACTGTGGTAAGACTGCTGAGGGAAGCCTCACCAATGTAAGTGTATTTCTTTTCCCTGTGACCTAGAGAAAGACTGGACTCCCTAAGGCCCTGCTACCAAGGCCGGCAGGAATATGACATGAGGATTTAAGAATAGTGGGAACTGAGCCAAAAGGCTAAGAGAGTAAGCTCTTAAAGGCCAGTGCACTTTCAAAGGGCTTAAGGACATGTGAGAAGGTTGAGCCCCTCACAAGCCCCAAATGTATTAATGTTTTAAAATCTTATGATTTTTAAGCCTCAAAAAATCATAAAATGGGGTTGATTTAATGAGTTTTGAACATTTGGTGCTGGGCATATTGCAGTGGGGTCTGGGTCACTGATCAGGAGCTCTAGGTGCTACCATAATAAGTGAAGAATAAGAACAACAATTAGTTTAATTTTGTTAGCTGCAAAGTTAGCAGCTGTGTTTTCATGCAGACTTTAATAGGAGAAAATTTAGGGTTCCACATCTCCCAAAGTCATTATGGTTAGTAAAGCTGGACCCAAATGAAAATAATTACACAGATTAGATGGTAAAATGTTATAACTATCTATACAAGGAAACCTGTTTAAATCACCATTCAAGGCTTGGTAAAGCTCCATTACCTAATGGAAGCGTGTGGCAGATTTGGAGCTGCCAGAGGCCATTGTGTAGGCATATATTCTGTTAAGGACAAGAAATGTCCTGAGAAAAGGGAGGTACGCTAATGTGCTCTTCTCTCTTCAAACACTTGAAGGACAATGCAAAGCAATTCATATGAAGCCCTGGCTGGGCTCCTCTCTGGGCCTGCCAAACAGGTGTTTACCACAGGTCCCTGTGAGCTAGAAGGATAAAAAAGCTCAGAAAGGTTTAAAGACACAGACACTGTCAGGAAGGGAAATCAGATGGTTAAGGGGGAGGCAGAGACTGTTGGGAAACAGTCTGACCCCCCAGACTCCGGATCTTAGAGTATCTGGGGTTAAGATAGGCTGACCTAGGCTTTTAGGTAAGATAGCTATGCAGATACACTGTTTGTTGTTTTAAAAATCATTTTCTTACACTGCATTCCTACTATTAAGATTAAAACAGGTTTCTTAAAAGAAAACATTGTTTAGGTCGCTGTCTTCATCACTGATCACAGCTCCTGCAGGGGGGAGCCACAGGTACCAAGGCAGGTATGACCTGTTCGGGGTAATCACAGTTGATACACAGGGTACTAGCACCCTGGTCTAAGTGAGAGAATTGTGAGATTGAGCCCCAGAGAGGTGAAGGCTTGAAGCCTTCGACCTGGAGCAGCTGCACTAGGAAAGCTCCAAAGAGGAGCTCAGAGTTACGGCCAGCCCTAAATCATGACAAAGGGTCTTCTAGCAAAGGAGGAACAAAACTGTACCCATGAATCTGTTTTCTTTTTTGGGAGGGATGTGAGGATGTGGGGGAGGTCAAGGTAAGAAAGGAAGTTGCCTAACAAGGGTGCTGTCTTCATTGTGTAACATTTAAAAAGATACGTGACATTTATTTACCGATAGTGAAGTGATGGGAATATAGAGTAGGCAGCAAGTCTCATGTATGTTATGAGCTGGGTGAAACCTTATTATAGCGTGAGTTAAAACCGATGTGTGAACGTACCTTTCATTTAAGATAGTTGTGGACCCATAACTGTTTCTTACACCTAACACAAGGCCTAGCAGAATCTGGCCAACGACAGTGAGGAGTTTCCCTGGGTATTGTAACCAGGTGTGAGGGGAGAGTGGGGGAGGAAGGTAGAACCAGGGCTGGCTCCAGGCACCAGCCCAGCAAGCAGCTGCTTGGGGTGGCCAACGGTGAGGGGCGGCACATCCGGGTCTTCAGTGGCAATTCGGCAGCGGCCGGGTCTCTCACTCCCTGTCAGAATGAGGGACCTGCCGCCGAATTGCCACTGAAGACTGAAGCGGCGGCAGTAGTGCTGCAGATCGCGATCGTGGCTTTTTTTTTTTTTTTCTGCTTGGGGCAGCAAAAGCCCTGGAGCCGGCCCTGGGTAGAACACACACAAACTGGGAACAGAGACAGAGAGAGGCAGAGGTAAAAAGCAAGAAAGCCAGGCAGTAGCCTATGGGCACAGTGTGTGACCCTGCAAAAAGCTAGAGAGAGAGTTTTTGAGGTTTGTGTTAGCTAAAGAGGCTTGGAGCTATAAGCTAAGAAATGGTTCCTTTTGTTCTTGGTTTCTCCTGCATTCTGAGAACACAGGACTTTGTGCATTCCTTGTAAACAAACAAGATTGCCTCACAGAAAATACCAGACACCATCAATTTCTGCTTCCAAACAGATCATCCCCAGGGTCACGAACTTTGGCTAGCCGCTCAGATCAAAGAGGGGTAACATGTATTTAAAGAACACATTTTATTACTCCTTACCATGTGTTTATTAAAATTAGTTCTGTATAAAATAATCTGTGGAATAATTTGGGGAAATTCTATATTTAATAGACCACATGGAGACTTACATTAGTCAGTCCCAAATTAGCACCCTTCAAACTGAACTATGAGGAAATAGCCAATACTAGATGTGTCAATGGGTTATTCCAATCTGAATCACCTTTCTTTCTTTCTTTCTTTCTTTCTTTCTTTCTTATGTAATTAAATACCAGACTTGTTTTATTCCTGATGAGGTGGTTTATAATCTGATTTGTGACATGACATGAAACTTGGTACAATTTATTAAAAATACTAGAAGCCAGCAAGCGGTCATGGTTGTGACAGTGACTAGAATTCAGTGAAAAGGAAAACAGTAGGTGGAAAATTGGCTCCAGAGAGTTAGGTTTTTGCTTTTGAGGCAAAAACAAAAATAGCATGGGCCAATTTTTTCCTTTTGTCATTAAATTCAGCACAATTATACCAAGGATGAGTTTGGTCTGGGAACATTATATTAAGAACAAAAAAGTTACAAGTTCAGGAGCAGTAGCACTTTTAATGTAGTCGTACCCTTGGTCTTTACTGGGATTTTAGCATCAAGGGTCTGTCTAGCCTAGGAGAAAAGGTGCCTTTTAAATCATAATCATATTAGCTGATCTTCTCTTAACCTAGGCTCCCCCGTAAGGTGCAAAACAATTTTTAAGGTGTCAGACTGGCTACACAAGTTACCAAGTGGTGTTTCAAGTCATTTTACCTAGCTTGAGTAACTTAACTCAATTTTAAAAACACAATTTTCCCCTAGTTAAGATACAGTCTTAATGTAAACATGATTTGCACCAGTGCAATGTGAATTGCACTGGCGCATCATGTCCCAGTTTGGAACTGGGGTAGACTGCACCAGTGCAAATTGCACAGCACTGGTGTAAACTGTGTCTACAGCAGCACTCCCACGGGTACAGAAATCCCATTGTACACAAGGCCTTTGAAAATATATCTGAGTAGTGGCCTCATTTACCATTTCAGCATCCGCCTACAGGAAGGCTGTGTCCTTTAGCACTGTTCTGTGTACGCCCTTGTGTTTGGGTACCACTTTCCAGTCAGCCTTGCTCTTCCTGAAAACCCTGATGCCTGTCTGTGTTTTCATCTGGTGGGGGGGAAAGACAATAACCTGCCAGAGTGGGCACTGCTGTGCTTTAGCTGCCCTCTGAAAAATCCTGTTATTGCCTCACTCCCTTCAGTATATCTTTTACTGGACCAACTTCTGTGGGTGGAAGGTACAAGCTTTAATGCTACACAGAGCTTGTCTTCTGGTGTAAGGAAGGAAATCAGAGTGTCTGAGCTAAACACAAGTTGGGACAGATTGTTAAGCATAAGGGGTAACGGTTGATTTTAGGCAGTCACTTGAAATTAAGTGGGCAGTTGAGGGTTAGGTGTGGATACAGAGGATCAGGGTCAGATGCCTAATTTGTTGCTGATATGTTAGAAACCCATACACTGTATTTTCAGCGATGACTAACATGCATATGTAAAGCAAGCTTGTTTTACAAAGGGCTATTAGCCAACACCCATAGCAGCAACTTTTGTATGCTAATATTCAAGTCAGGTGATCCTGTTTTCTTGTATGATTCCCTTAGGAATTGTTTTTTGTTTTGTTTTTTTTTTTTCCCCTCTGGCATTCAAGATTTCCTTCCCTCTAGATCCCTCTACACTCATTGTTTTTATGAATGCCTCTGCTGATAACCAGTCTGCCGACTGTCAATCTTCCCTTCTGTAACTGAATCCGATTTTCATTTTGTCATTCTGTAGTGAGCTGCAAGTAAAACCTATATTTTTCTCAGAGTACAAAGGGCCCCACTAGTGTAAATTCAACATTAATATGAACTTAATTCTGTTCCAAGAGCAGTATGACCTGCTAGTTTGCATGTTAATAGACCTCTTACTCCCAGGAAAGTGAGGAAGGCAATCTTTGGCCAAACACAGAGAGAGTTAATTAAAATAAATAGAAAGGTTCCTGTGAAATATACGAAGCCAGCCTTGCATATTAAAAAAGAAATTATAACTACTCAAATCTCTATATACAGTATGTTGTCACAAGGAAAGTAGATTGTATTTTTGTGTATTAAAATATTACAGAAATATCAGGGACTAAACAATTGCTCAGTGTGTATTGTACATTTGTGATACCTTAACATCAAAGCAGATGTACAATGTAAGATGGAAATCAGACAGGCTAATAGGGCATTTTGAAGCAAATTGCCAAAGACATAAAAAACCCCCAAACAATAAACTTTTAAATTATATTGGAAGCAGGTATTCTGCGAGGAAGTCTATGAATCTGCTTCAGTTCCAGGGAGAAAAGGGACCATTCAAAGACATTGCAGTCTGAAAGAATATTGCAGAAACGTAAATAACTTATTTGCATCAATCTTTGCCACAAAGAGTTTGGAGAGATACCCCAGGAGCTACTGCTTGCAAATAATATAGATAAGGCATTGTCAGTCAGAAGTGTCAGAAGAAGTGCTAAAATAAATTGATCATTTAAATGGCAAGAAGTCACCAGGAGCAGAGTTTTCCTCCAAGATCCTGCAGTGAATTAAGAATGAAGTGGCAGAACCGCTAACGAAAATATTTAATCTATCATTAAAATCAGCTACTATACCTGAGGACTGAAGATTAGTCAATATTATACATAAACTAGGGATGATCTGGGAATTACAGGCCAATTAGTCTTACTACATTATCAGGTAAATTTGATGAATGAATTAAGGTTAAAATTTCAAAACACTTATTTATCTTACCAATGTAGGTTCTTATGATGGTGCCCATCACCATAGTATCTGATGAGAACATCCTTTAATGGGGACAAACCTCAATGGTGTCTGTAAAGGAAAATCATGCCTCTCCGGTTTCAGATAATTCTTTGAGCCAAAATAAATAAATACATACATACATACATAAAGAAGAATCAGCTGTTATTTATTTGGACCTTCCAAAGCTTTTGATAGTCACAAGGGGCTACTAGGGAAACTAGATAGTCACCGTGTGAGCAAAGCATTTCCATCCTGAGTTTGAAAACTGGTTGAGAGAGGGGAAAAATAACACAGAGTAGGGAAATAGTTTCCAATATGGAAACTGGTTCTGTGCTCCGAAGAGCCATAACAGAGGACAAAAGCTATACCCACTAAAGTCAATGGGAGTCTTTCCATTGACTTGATTGGTCATTGGATTTGGCCCTATGACGAGTGTTTAATACATTTATTTGAACCCCAGCAATGTATATGAGTAGTTCAAATTGTTCCTTCCGATGTACCTTACTTTGCTACTTGTCTACATAGAATTTCCCTGTGCTTTGTTAGGCTCCTCATATCCTATTTAGTCATAAAAATCCTAAATACTTCAATGTAATCTGCAAATTTTGCTACATTCTTGCTCACCCCTTTTTCCAGATCACTGAGAAAAATGTTAACAAATGCCAGTGTTAGTAGGAATTATGGGGGCACCCCAGAGTTAGCCTCCTTCCATGTTGAAAATTAACTATTTTGTTCTTATACATTTTTCAATCTTTTATCTAGTTTTTAATCCATTCCTCAGCACAAATGTTTTACTAGACGAGTTTAGTCTATGTCTACATTTAAACCATTACACTGGCACAGCTTTAGCAATTCAGTGTAGACACTCCTTACAGAGACAAGGAGGGGTTCTCTCATGACTATAGTTAATCTACCTCCCCAGAAGTGGTAGCTGTGTTGACAGGAGTTCTTCTATTGACCTAGTGTTGTCTAAACGGGAGGTTAGGTTGGCTTAACTGCATCACTCAGAGGTTTGGATTTTTCACACTCCTGAGCAACATACTTGGGTCGACCTAACTTTTTAGTGTAGACCTGGGCTGACTGTATTTTTGTGCTCACAGAACACCTGAAAGCAAATTGTGATTTCCTCAAAATAAGTCATTGTTCAAATTTATTCTGCAAGTATCATGTTAAATCTGTTTACTCTGTAGCTTGATTATGACCAGACATCTAGGAATTCCTGGACCAAATCCTTATCTGGGTAAATTGTCATAACTCCTTTGGTTCTATAGAGCTGTGGTGATTTACACCAGCTGAGATTCTGGCCCCCTGAGTACTATTTGGGGTCCAGAAGGAATTTTCCCATGGGTCAGATAGGCAGAGATGGGGGGGGGAAGGGATCTGTCTTCCTCTACCGCATGGCCACGGGTCACTTCCAGGTTTAAACTAGTGTAAATGGTGAATTTTCTGTAACTTGAAGTCTTTAAACCATGAATTGAGGACATCAATAACTCAGCCAGAGGTTAGGGGTCTAATTCAGGAATGGGTGGATGAGGTTCTGTGGCCTGCAATGTGCAGGAGGTCAGTTAGGCTAGATGATCACAATGGTCCCTTCTGACCATTAAGCATGTGCTTAATTTCCATTGAAATAATTAAAGTTAAGCTCATGGTTACATGCTTTTGTGAACTGGAGCCTAAACTCTATTTCAGTTTTCCCCATCTGTAAAAAAGGGATGAAAAATCTTTCCTACATCAAAGGGGATGTTGTACAAATTCATAAATTAATATTTGTGCAGTACCAAATAAATGCTAAGCATTAGACACTCATTATGCATAGCATCATTTTCTAGGCCATCATGCTTTCCAGCAGGCTCTTCTCAGTTAGGTGCTTGCAGCATTTCAGAACTTGTCTCTTATTTGCCAAACTGTGTTTGTGTTGAGGTTTCAAGTACAGAACTGTATGGTTAATACAGTATTTCAAATGACACTAGTATTGCTTTTTCTGTACTTTCAGAACATCCCAGTTTTTCTCTGCTCAATTGCTATCCCCATAATATAAATTTTTACTCTTCTTCATCTTTGCCCCACCATACCTATTGCTGCTACCTGTATTATATATTGTAACCACCATACTCTGCTTTTATTTTTATGTATAGATTGCAGTAAACCACAAAGCATTCTCTGATACTTTTGTATAGAAGATACTTTGCAGAAATAAATGGTAGAATATGACTAACCTGATCACATAGTTTGAGTCACAAAAGAAAAGGTCAAAGTAGTCTAGGAACACATTCCCCTTCCCTCTCTCCCCGCCCTCCCCCCCCACCCGACTCCACCCCACCCCGGTGAATAAATAGTTTCACTGGGAATTTGAGGAATCTAAGGATTTATGGTTTTGACAACAAAGGGAGAAGAGATGTGTTCCACTAATTATTGATAAAAAATATATACATCAATAACTTTATTTAGTGCTGAAAGGGGCAGTAGATTCATTTTGTTTTACCAAGCCACCAAAAGTGAGGACTTCTGTTTTTCAGTCATTATGAAGACTAATAGATTTAGACATCAATAAATGCACTTCCTGTGCTCATAATTGCTTTATTAACACTGTTAGAATAAGCCTTTGAAAAAATAAGCAGCAATTGGAATTCATTCAAGCAGATGCATGGTAACTGATCTTGCAATTAGGTGGTGAGTTTATAAGAGTTATTTTCTTTTTCAAGCTATCCTAGAAAATATAATCGTTGTCTGAACCATACATGGTAAGGGCCATACATAGTTTGAACTTTATGGTAACAAGGAGATTGGCTTTTCCTACCTTTGTCTAAATTAAGGATTGATGACTCATTCATCACTGAACTGAAAAAAGAAAAATAAGCCTCATGCAGCAGTACAAAAATAGTTTTTCAGCAGTTCCAGAATAATATTAGTAAACAGTTTTCTTTCCTCCCGATTGCATGCTAATGCTTAATCAGTTAATAAGTTGACCTTTATGTTTTAACAATACTTTGCAAAAATTGTTTATATATTAAGCATTATTTTTCATTGTTTCTTTTGTAATGGTAATCCTTTAAGAAGTGAAGTCTCATATAAATCATGGGTTTATGAAAGTCATAAAGCTAGCGACTTTTTACATGAATTGATGATGTACTTTAAATGAAGAAAACGGATCATTTCTACTTCTTACTAGTTTTTAAGTGATAATACATAGATTTTTTTCCCCCAAACTAACACTATTAATTAAACAAATTGCACTGCAAGAACAACTTTACATTATTCCAAAGCATAGAAACTATTTTTTTATTCTGCTGACAGTGACAGATGCCTCTTTATGAGGCCAACTGTGCAAAACTCAGAGGCAAAGAAAGAAAGACATAACTTCTATGATATGTTTTGTTTTGCTATGCCTACCTTCATGCCTCCAGCTTCCATCCCGGACACACCACAAGATCCATTGTCTACAGCCAAGCACTGAGGTACAACCATATCTGCTCTAATCCCGCAAACAGAGACCAACACCTAGAAAATCTCCACCAAGCATTCTCAAAACTACAGTACCCGCACGAGGAAATAAGGAAACAGATCAACAGAGCCAGACGTGTACCCAGAAGCCTCCTACTGCAAGACAAACCCAAGAAAGAAACCAACAGGACTCCACTGGCCATCACATACAGTCCCCAGCTAAAGCCCCTCCAACGCATCATCAGGGATCTACAACCCATCCTGGACAATGATCCCACACTTTCACAGGCCTAGGGTGGCAGGCCAGTCCTCGCCCACAGACAACCTGCCAACCTGAAGCATATTCTTACCAGTAACTGCACACTGCACCATAGTAACTCTAGCTCAGGAACCAATCCATGCAACAAACCTCGATGCCAACTCTGCCCACATATCTACACCAGCAACACCATCACAGGACCTAACCAGATCAGCCACACCATCACCGGTTCATTCACCTGCACATCCACCAATGTAATATATGCCATCATATGCCAGCAATGCCCTTCTGCTATGTACATCGGCCAAACTGGACAGTCTCTAAGGAAAAGGATAAATGGACACAAATCAGATATTAGGAATGGCAATATACAAAAACCTGTAGGAGAACACTTCAACCTCCCTGGCCACACAATGGCAGATCTTAAGGTGGCCATCCTCCAGCAAAAAAACTTTAGGACCAGACTTCTAAGAGAAACTGCTGAGCTTCAGTTCATTTGCAAATTTGACACCATCAGTTTAGGATTAAACAAAGACTGTGAATGGCTTGCCAACTACAGAACCAGTTTCTCCTCCCTTGGTTTTCACACCTCAGCTGCTGGAACAGGGCCTCATCCTCCCTGATTGATCTAACCTCGTTATCTCTAGCTTGCTTCTTGCTTGCTTATATATACACCTGCCCCTGGAAATTTCCACTCTTGCATCCAACGAAGTGGGTATTCACCCACGAAAGCTCATGCTGCAAAACGTCTGTTAGTCTATAAGGTGCCACAGGATTCTTTGCTGCTTTTACATAACCAGACTAACACAGCTACCCCTTTGATACTTTGTTTGAAATGTGATACAAAGATTAACAAAATCGTAGATCTGAGAGCTTTATACTACATTGTCAGAAGATATTCTATTCTGTCAGTACCTTAGTATAAAAATATATCCATTCTTGCTGAGACTTGAGGGGGGAGGGGAGAGGAGGGGAGAGAGGTGGGGAATTAATAGCCAATGTTTATCTGGCTCCCACACAAAATTTTATTATTTTATTCTTCAGCCATGCAGCTGAAGTTAACTGACTAGCACTATTCCCATAGCTATGCTGGTATCAGTGATAATTATGGTGCATAAATAGCTCAGGAAAATATGTCAGCATCAAGATCCACTTGGGTGGGGTGTATCCTAAAAATTAAGAAAAACAAAATTAGGAAGGAATTTTAGCCTCTGACAAGGGCAATAAATACATAGGGAGTAAAGGGCTTGACAGTATTGTTCTAAACTTTGTGAAACTGATATTTTGAACTATGAAAGGTAACATTGTAATGATTTGGTTAATGTGTCTGTATAATTTATGAATTCTGGTTGGTGCTATGAAGTTATTATGAAAATTGTTATATCCTAGACCAGAGATGGGCAAACTTTTTTTTGGCCTGAGGACCATACCAGGGTTGCAAAACTGTATGGAGGGCCAGGTAGGGAAGTCTGTGCCTCCCCAAACAGCCTGGCCCCTGCCCCCATCTGCCCCCTCCCAAGTCCCACCTCCTGACTGCCCCACAGAGAACCCCTGACCCATCCAACCCCCCCCCGCTCCTTGTCCCCTGACTGTCCCCTCCTGGGACCCCCTGCCCCTAACCTCCCACCAGGGACCCCACCCCCTAGCCAACCCCACCCCGCTCCCTGACTGCCCTGACCCCTATCCACACCCCCGGCCCCCTGATAGGCCCCCTGGGACTCCCACACCTATCCAACCCTCGCCCCCGTTCCCCATCCCTTGACTACCCCATCCAACCACCCTCTGCTCCCTGTCCCCTGACTGCCCCCGGGGACTTCCCGCTCCCCACCCCCTTACCATGCCGAAGCCAGCCACACCGCCGCGCTGGTGACACAGTGCACTGAGGCTGCTGGGGGAGGGGGGAAGCAGAGGAGGGGCCAGGGGCGAGCCTCCCCAGCTGTGAGCTCAGGGGCCAGACAGGACAGTCCCACGGGCTGGATGTGGCCCGTGGGCCGTAGTTTGCCCACCTCTGTCCTAGACTGCCTCAGTGTAAGTAGAATCCATCGTTGGCTGACAAGGGCTGCATCAGGTCCCTCCTAGACCAGATACAATGGTTCAATAGAACTTAGTGGCCACCTGTTCAGGTGAAAGCACCATGGAACAATGGGTTAGTTGAAAGGTCGGAGAACCAGTTTTCTCCTACTTCTCTGCTGGGGGCTGGTGCATAGGCGCAGACTCCGGGGGTGCTCTGGGGCTGGAGCACCCATGGGGAAAAAAATTGGTGGGTGCTCCCCGCTCCGCCCCCGCTCCAGCTTGCCTCTGCCTCCACTGCCTCCACGAGCGCACTGCCACATCATGCTTCTCCCCACTCCCTCCCAGAGCTTGCTTCGCGAAAGAGCTGATTCGCAGGGTAGGGAGGGACGGGGGAGGAGGGGGAACGTGGCGCATGGGGGGAAGAGGCGGGGCCAGGGTGAGGATTTGGGGAAGGGATCCAATAGGGGCAGGGAGGGGGCAGAGTTAGGGTGAGGACTTTTGGGATGGGGTTGGAATGGGGGTGGGGCCAGGGACAGGGATGGGGTGGAGTCGGGGCAGGGCCAGGGGAGGGGAAAGGAGGGGGGGTGCGGGCACCCACCGGAACCGGAGAAATTGGCACCTATGGACTGGTGTATGGAGAGTGGAAAATCTTCAAATGCACTTCATGCTGGGGAAAGCAAGAAGGGAGAAGTAACTGACGGCCATTGTAGATTCTCGTGAAGGGCTGTTGAATCAGACCCATCCTGCATCATAGACTGGTAATGCACTAAAGGTTTCAGAGCAAGGCAGCTTTAACACCTTAAGGTGCTGATACTTGCCTTTAAAAACCACAGAGGCTGGGTAGACCAGAGGAAGATTCACAGAACCTCAGAGAACGTTTTGGGCAGGAGAGGGAAAGAGACAGGCAGTCCTTGGAAGCAGGGCATCCAGTCTAACTGTAGGTCAGAGAAGGCTCCAAGTTTCGGAAGAGAAATTATGAGCTGCAGGGGCTGGTTTTGTTCAACATCTTTATTAATGATCTGGATGATAGGATGGATTGCACCCTCAGCAAGTTCGCAGATGACACGAAGCTAGGGGGAGAGGTAGATACGCTGGAGGGTAGAGATAGGGTCCAGAGTAACCTAGATAAATTTGAGGATTGGGCTAAAAGGTTCAACAAGGAAAAGTGCAGAATCCTACACTTAGGATGGAAGAATCCTGTGCACCTTACAGGCTGGGGACTGACTGGCTAAGGAACAGTTCTGCAGAAAAGGACCTGGGGATTACAGTGGGTGAGAAACTGGATACGAGTCAGCAGTGTGTCCTTGTTGCCAAGAAGGCTAATGGCATATTGGGCTGCATTAGTAGGAGCATTGTCAGCAGATCGAGGGAAGTGATTATTCCCCTCTATTCGGCACTGGTGAGGCCACATCTGGAGTATTGTGTCCAGTTTTGGCCCCCCCCCCCCCCCCCCCCCGCTGCAGAAAGGATGTGGACAAATTGGAGAGAGTCCAGCGGAGGGCAACAAAAATGATTAGGGGGCTGGGACACGTGACTTACGAGGAAAGGCTGAGGGAACTGGGCTTGTTTTAGTCTGCAGAAGAGAAGAGTAAAGGGGGATTTGATAGCTGCCTTCAACTACCTGAAGGGGGGGTTCCAAACAGGATGGAGCTCGGCTGTTCTCAGTGGTGACAGATGACAAAACAAGGAACAATGGTCTCAAGTTGCAGTGAGGGAGGTCTAGATTGGATATTAGGAAACACTATTTCACTAGGAGGGTGGTGAAGCACTGGAATGGGTTACCTAGAGAGGTGGTGGAATCTTCCCTCCTTAAAGGATTTTAAGGCCCAGCTTGAAAAAGCCCTGGCTGGGATGATTTAGTTGGTCCTACTTTGAGCAGGGGGTTGGACAAGACGACCTCCTGAGATCTCTTCCAACCCTAAGCTTCTATGATCCTGGGTAGAGGACTCTGCCTAAACCCAGAGAACTCGCCAGAGTGGTGAGGAAACTGAGGTTGGAAAATATTTATAGATGTGTTTACTAAATAGAGAACAGTGGTGTTCAGACTCCTGTGCAAAGTCTGTTTCTGTGCCTGTTGGTTTTCACTGTTGCATGCAGTTGAAATCGTAAGCTATATGTCCAGTGCATCCACGTGGCTGAAGTTCTGGAAGAGGGTGTGTTTTAACTGTAGAAGAGTCCGGGGTGGGGGGACGAGGTACAGTCAGCATTGATTCCAGGGGCTGGACAGTTGGCACCACAGGCTCTTAGCACTCAAGATGGGTGCTACAGAGAGAATCTGTACCCCAAGAATATGCCTAGAAACCCCAAACAAGGGGCAGTGCCTGGACTCTGTACATGTTACAAACATAATTTAAAGACCATTTTTTTGTAAATGATGTAAAATCATGATGTAATGTGCACATCAGTAACTTTACCACAAGCTGCGGGGAGTGTGTATCCCAGAAAGGTGATGAGGAAAGAGAAAAAGTGGGCAAAAAGCAAAGTTCAAAAGTCAATTTCAATCTGTTCTCCTCTTATTAAATACTAAGCTATTGACCAAACATTTGTGATGTCAGTTAGAGCTGAACGCAAACAATTGTAACTGGTATTATCATGGTCAGTGCTCTGAGGGCCTGATCCATTGACTTCAACAGGCTTTGGGAGTCTTTCCACTGACTTCAGTGACCTCTAGATCTGACCCTCATTCCCATCGCAAGAGGAGTATACCATCCACAACTATTACCTTCAAATCCATATGTCTTTTGCACTATATTTAATACTCTTTCATTCAGTATCAAATTCATAGGGAGGTTTTTCATTCCATGGAATGTGTTGTGAAATGGTATCTTTAGGAACAGCATCCCAGTGTTACAGGACTGTCTGATTCATAGTATTATGCACAGTGCATTGCTCAGAAATGTTTGTCCTTCCTCTGATGATTTGTCATAAGCTTTTCCTGACAATGCTGTGCCTAACATATAATTACTCTGTTGTGTTGTGGGTTTTTTTCAACACTAAGACATCAACTGGATTTTTCTGACGATATGCAACACATACGGGGGATAGTTGATGCTGGCACTGGGAAAGAATGGGGAAATGACACAAGCACTTCTGTGCTTGGAGGAAGTTCACTGTAATAGCAGATTAGCTTTGGCAAAATTCTTCACAGGATTGCGATAGCCTATGAGGGAGGTATAAAATCATACATGGTAGGGCTAATATTTACTCATACTAGTGTTTTAGCTGATCAACTCTTAAATACCTCCAATGACAATGCCTTCACTACTTCTCTTGGGTAGGCTGTTCTAATGTTCCTCCTCTCACTCTCATCTTTGTGTCTGTATTATGGTGTGTCCTATGCTTGTTAAATTAGATCAAAGCAGCAATGGGAGCTCACTAATTCTAGAAGCTGTATGTTTGTCATAGGTGTTGATGTCACATGGTGAAGTAACATTTTGTGTAAGGGGGCATAGTATCGGGATAAGAAAGGGGACATGAGAATAAGTGTATGTGAAAGGAAGCCATGTCCCAAAATAGGCCCAGAGATAGCCATACAAAAGCATGTGTGTGCGCGCCCACGCAATGGGTAGTTGTTTGCAAATACGAATAGAACTGTATGTGTTTGTTATGTACATGTACAAATGTGGAACTGTGCAGGGGAACAGCTCATGTGATTTGTCTACCTCCACACTGTGGAGAGCCAGAAGTGGGGAGGTAACTGTCGGCCATTTTCGATTCTGGCAAAAGGCTGTTTGTTCAGACCCATCCTGCATAATAGACTGGAAATGCACTAAAAGAGTTCAAGATGGCTTTAACACCCACCTCCCTTCCAGAATCACTGTTGTGCCTCCAGTATGAGCTAGCCCTCCACTTTCCTGGCTTTAAGTTTGGGATTCCCTTGAGGTCAGCAGCAAAGCAATTTTGGAGACAATACTGGCAGTCTGTGCACACCCCAGAACCTGCATCTTGTCACAATGCTCGGAAGCTAATTCAGGCAAGGGGAGGAAAAGAAAATCTAACTGGGCCCTTGCACAGGCAGCCATCATAATGCTTCCTTTATCCTGATGGCTTCAGGGACGGCTTTAGCACCAGCATCTGTCTCTCTTGCAGTTCCCACTATTCCCCTTCAGGAGCCAGTAACTTATAGAACTGCTCCCTGCAGAGTTCCTCGGAGCTGTGTGCATTTACAGCCTTGTAAGTCTAGCACTGTGTAGTGTGAGGAAGAGTGGCAGACTGGGCCTTTAGAGACCAGAAACCAATTTAGCCAACAAAGTCTGGGACTATTAAAAAATATATATTTTAGTTAATAATAGAATTTTTCCTTCACACATGAAGCTTTTGCTGCCAGTTTATGTTAATTTCAGGATATATGTGACAGTATGCAAGAAAATGTTTGTTTGGGGTCTAGAGTATTTTTTGTCTCCCAGCACCATCTGGCACTACAGTGTGAATCTTTTAATGAATAAACATTGCTTATCAGTCTGTCAATCACTCATCCATTCGATAGAAACTGAAATGCTAATTTACCCATAATCTTAGTCATATGGTAATCAGGGACAACTTCACAAAACTCCAAGACAAAGCCTACAAATTAAGGACACATGTCAAAAATGGGCAACACAGATTTAGAAAGCTTAATGTATCTTTCAATTAGACTAACACAGGGAGTAATACCCACCTGACGTTTTTGCAGTTTCTATTTTTAAAATGCTGCACGCCTCCCCCCACCTTTTTTTTTTTTTTGGCACCAAGGGATGATGTCAGATTTGTCAGTAAAATTGGAATGGTCTTCTTTAGATAAAATTAGATGTTTAAAAAGGGAATGCTGGAGGGACCGGTTTGATAAAATCATTCAGTGGTGGCTTTCACATAGATATTGCTTATTCAGATACTGTCCAAATAGTCATAGTGTGTATATTTTATGATTAATTACTGCAAGTTCAAATGTTTTGGGATTATTTTGTCAGTTACCTTATCAAAGCACATCAACTGAATCTAGTTTTTGTAATTTTGCTACTCCATCACAGCAGCAATTACTATTATGTGAGAATTGAGCCCTCCAGTATTAGAGTGAGTAAAATATCCTTGATCAAAAGGGCACTTCTCCTTAAAACTTGTCGTATTAGCAGGACTTGTTTGGTTTGCAGTTTTATTATCTGAACCCATTAAGAAGCAAGAAAAATAAACATAGGTGGAAGTTTACTTTTCCAACGCTCGTGCACCCTGAATAATACCTTAGCATTTTTCATTATTCATATGACCGAACAAAAGAGAGCGAGAAGCCTGTTATAGGTGATGGGCAAATGTAGTAAAATAAGAATCTGGAAAAATCTCAGCCTTTTCTTTGAACTAAACCCACTATTTTTAAGGACTGTAAATGTTGGGGGGGAAATCTTTGAATTAGCCCATTAGTGCTCCATCTTCTTAGTACAATCAGCTGAGTCCCTCACAATCAGCTGGATGCATATACAAAAAAGAAATCTGTTTCCCTTTGTTTTAATTTCTCCTCTGAAGCCCAGTAGTTTCTTTCTACCTTTACTGATGTTCCAGTTGCAAGATATCATTCTCTCAGCAGGTCTGGAGGTGTCTGCTGGTCTAGATCCAGCCCAGCTGCGAAATTCAGACCTTTTGCGTCATCAGGCTCCTTTAGGTCAGAGGTATGCTGTGAATTCAAAGGGATCTCTGAACGAGAGATGCCCCCGCAAGAATGTCTTGCCTGGAGAAACAAGGGGGAACTGATCCATCAAGAAGGGACTGCAAGCAAAAGCATGGGCTTGTGGATCAGGGAGAGATCGAGAGTGAGGAAGGGGAAAATGTAGGTTAGGGTAAGGGAATGGAGAACTACATGACTCGCTGAATCTGCACCATGAGTAAGATGACCTGTTGGAGAAAGGGAAAATCAGCAGGATTTATGGAGGAAGGGAAGAATTAATATTGGTAAAGAATATGGATCTACTTGAATTGAGAGGAGGCAGAGACGGAGGAAGGGAAAGTGTGGCTGTGGGGAAAAAACATATTTTATATGATTTAGAGTGCTGAATGCAGTAAAAACTCAGCTCCTTGAAAGGTCATGCGCTGACCTCTCCTGACTTTTTATCTAAGCATGTTCTTCCTAAAAGGGTGTTTATTTGCTTTTACTCAACAAGCATTTATTAAAGTAGTCATATAATATACTTTTCTAGAACTTGTACTGAGACTATCCGGCCCCAAGTCAGTAAACAAACTCCAATGTGTGTATAAACTGGGGTGTTTCTGTGTGTCAGGAAAAATGGAAGGGGATAAAGGAAATGACCCCTCTGCTCTTGGACTGCATCGTTATTGATTAAATTTAAACCAACTCCCATTGAAGTCTTTGAGAATCTTTCCATTGACTTTAATGGGAGTTGTTACACACTTTATTGTTGCCTTCCAAAACAATTCTTTGTTTGTGCATATCATTAGAATATCAAAGAAAGTAGGCATTCATTTGACTTAAATCCTGACTGATCCTTCTTTTCATGATGAGCAAATATTTTGCTAAGTCATAAATTTTTCCATAAATTGGCACTCTTAGTTATATCTTAATAACTGTCTTATTTTCTTCAGATTTTTTTCCATCCTTGAGATAAATATATATTTCAGAATCAGCTTTTGAAATTTAGTCATGTTCCAGGCAGCTTCTTACAAACAAGTCTTGAAAGTTGTCAGTAAATCAGTTTTGAGTGTTTTATTTCCCAAGGAATCAGAGCACCTGTGTTTATTATATAGCAAATCCTGAGACCTAATGCATAAAACAAGACTGAAGTAGGAGAGCACTGGTGATAAGGAGATTAAAGCACCCTTTCACTGGCTATAAAGAAAAATATTTATTCACTTTAAAATATATATATATATATATATATATATAGAAAAAGCAAGAGTAAATGAAAGAGCAAAATACACTTATTTTTATTTTAAATATATACAAATTTCTTAGCTGTCAACTGTCATTTCCAAAGCTATTTCTTCCTGTAATCTCAAAAATATTTAAATGGATGGTCACATCAAGTTATTAAACTCAGTATTAAATACTGACATTAAAAAACCTAGTAATAAAACATACAGTTGGTCATAAGGTCACAACAGTTGCAGGGTGGGAGGGAGAAGAGGATTGTGAATGTAGTATCTTAAAAGTAAATACATCCATGTGGCCGGTTCTGTTTATTCACTGACATAGTCAAAGCACAATTTCTCTTTAATGTTCATGAAGGACCATACCTGTTTTTTAGGAATCATACTAAGTCATGTACGGTCAACCTGTAAAACTCGTTACCAGGGGATGTGAAGGCCAAAACTATAACGGGGTTGAAAAAAGGATTAGATAAATTCATGGAGGATAGATCCATCAATGGCTATTTGCCAAGATGGTCAGGGATGTAACCCTGTGTTATGAGTGTCCCTACTGTCTGATTGCCAGAAGCTAGGAGTGGACAACATAGCCTGGATTACTTGATAATTGCCTGTTCTGTTCATTCCCTCTGAAGCACCTGGCATTGGCCACTGTCGGAAGACAGGATAATGAGCTAGATGGATCACTGGTCTGACCCAGTATGTCCATTCTTATATTTTTAAGACCTTGACACATCTACATTTGATGCTTTTTCTGTGCTCCTCTTTTTCAGAAAAGTTGAGTCATCTGTGCTTTTATTCAGGTGTTGCTGGTGTTCTGTCCTTTTTCCTGTAGCATATAACCATGGGTCTCCATGTCTCTGATAGCTGGAGTGAGAGAGTATCATTTGCCCCTAGATTTCTTAATTCCTCAAAATGTGATTCCTTTGTAGTGCTGCCTTAGGTGAGGCCATTTCTTACTAAACTGAACGTACGTCTATTGTGTGAATTAGATTGATTTTTGCAGTTGTCTTTAGCTGGTGTGTGAAAAGCAAGTCTTTTAGAAAGGTCATCCACAATTCACACCAGAACCCCAGGAATCATACATTTCCCCTCCCCCACACTTTAGGCCCCATGCTGCAGTTACTATCCATCCAGTCAAGGCAAATCTTTGAACAGAGCAAAATATCCTTTACCACTGAGAATTGGTGCTCCCATTCATTATTCTTGTGGAAATTCCTGCTGAGGCAGTCTGCAGATGTGTTAATTACTCCCAGATGATGCACAGCCAACAGGGTGATCTGATGTCCGATGCACCAATTCCAGAGTTTGATCACCTCCATGCAGAGTGAGGTGGACCTTGCTCTTCCCTGTTTATGTTGTACACCCCATAGTCATAACTCTGACATGCCTGGTATGGATGAAAGGTAAAATCTTTTGCGGGCTTTGGGCACTGCACAAAGTTTGAGGAGACTGGTGCACAGTATGGACTCCAGCAGAATCCAAGAGCCCTGACCCACATGGCTGTGCAGGTGCACTCCCCAGCCCAGTAGAGAGGCATCCGTAATGAGTGACTTTGTGGTAGATGGAGAATCAAAGGGGACCCCTACGCATAGAGTCTCTTTGGTTTCCCACCAGATAAACAATGCTAGAATGTTCTGAGGGACTAAGATTTGCTTGTTCAAGACATCTCTGCTCAGAACATAGACTGTCCGCAACCATGCCTGGAGGCACAAAAGATGGTGTTGGACAATAGAGCGAGTCAGACAATCATTAAGGACAGTAAACATGAGGGTTCTTTTTTTTTTGTATAACCATTAAAACACAAATTGTCAATATCATATGTCAAAACATACAAAGCAAATATCTTAAAATCAAACTCTAATAAATTCTCAAGTGGCATTTTTCTTTCTTTGCCTATCTGCAAATTTTGATTATTACTGATGGAAATATTCTTTTCATCGGTTTGTGTGTGTGGTAAAATGGACATTTACTGACATGTACTGACAAATCTAGTCCTTCCAAGCCTAATGATAAAAAATAACAACAATAATAATAATAATGGATAGATAATAGTGAATTACAAATGAACCAAACTGTTCCTACTTTAGCCACTTACAATTCAAAGTAGGCATTAATGTCCATCAGTACAAATCAAAATGCTAAACAGAACACAAAACAGCTAGACATAAGCATGCTTGGTTGTAGATTTCATTTCCACATCCTCAAACTTGTGCGGTCTATGGCAGGAATGTGATGAATACCTCCATGTTCTGGGTTTGTCAGCACAGCTATAAAAGCTACAAAATATTGCTCCTCCAATCATGAGAAATGCTGAGCTCAGCCAACCTAAGTAGAGGGCAGCTCCCAGGTCTCGTTTCAATCCTGCATGAACTGCTGGATTATAGAAGTCTCCAATGATGTTGCTGGCAGTCCAAGATACAGGTATCAAAATTAGAATCCCAGTTAGGATAAAAATGATCCCAGCTGCCAGCAGAATGTTACTCCTGACTTGCTTGTTATCCCCAACACACACAGTGCACTTCATGCCAATAATGGCTGTCAGAAAGGCAATAACGGACAGCATCACAGCAAAACACATCAGACCTCTGGATACTTCTAAAATAGGTGGGAGTGCCAGTACGGTGTCATAGAATTTACACTGCATCTTGATGTTGACTTGATAGATGCAATTCATCCATAGTCCTTCCCAAATGTTCTCAAACACCACAATATTACCTTCAATGAAAGCAGACACTCTCCACTGAGGCATGGCAGTGATTGCAAAAGTCCCAATCATGCCAATGCCTCCAAGTATTAGGCCTGTGATTTGCAGTGCCCAACAAGCCATATTCTTTCTGAGACAGGTGCACCAAAAAATAGTCCACAGGAACGTGTTTCCAAAGCAGGGTTTCTTGGAGATAAAATCGAGAGCAAGAAAGAATCTTTCCTGTAATAGTTTGCTTGCGTGCCAAAGGGACTTTGAAGCAGTTTCAATTTGTATTTCTGAAGTTCAAATAGGCAGCAGTCCATTGCTGACTGAGTAGAAGGACCTGCTATTTATCTGCTTTGATATTTGAAAGACTTCTGACTAGAGCACTTCACAATCAGGCCCAACAGCTTTCCAGCCAATGAGAGGGTAGATAGGGTGTATCTAGGAATATCATACTTGACTTCATTGCTCCTTAGTGATGCTATAATTAAGTGTGTGTCAGGGTCCCCATTATAGAAAGCTAATTACAGGGTTAATTATTCCACAGCAAAACTGCATCTGTGTTGAAACATAGAACATGAGGTGTTAGCGAAGGACTTAATTTCTGTCATGTAAAATATTGCATAACTTAGATCAGTATAATTATTTCTATGATGAAAGCTAAAATGGCATTTAAGGTGGGGCTTACATGCTTTTTGCTCTCCCCTAGTTGAAAAAACATCTGATTTAAACCCAAAAAACAAAAACTAGCAGGCACTTACTGTAGTTCTTTAACAGTGACCCCTGGTATAAAATGTAAAAGCATAATCATAGAATTATGTACAGTAAGCTCAAGTACTGTAATCAACATCAAAGCTTTACTTAAACAGATGCATAATTTATAAGGACACCAAAACAAGTAGCTGGCATCATTTCATAGCTTTTTTCATTTGAATCTAGAAGGAAAGGCCAGTGACAGGAAATAACCTCTCTGTGACTTCCTATTAGCAGGCGAGTGTATTCTGTTACAATAACTTCTTCTAGTGGACACTAGCAGGGAAGAAAATCTCTCCAACAAAATAACGAGGCACTAATTCATTCATTCATACTATAGTGCTTGCCTATTCTCTAAGTGGACAACACTTACATGATGGGTTAGTGGATATGGATACATCATACAATATATAACATGGACTGCTCAGAGGACTACGAGCCAGGTCTCCTAAACTGTAATCTTGTCAGTGTTCTGGTTTGCCTTGGGCATGGGGTTTAACTTCTCTCACTCTTTCATTTTCCCATCCCTGACTGGAGTTGATAATACATAGTGTGGCAAATTGCTGGCACTATTTTGATGGGTCTCGCACTTTCTCTTCTTTGGGGAGGGTTCAGGGCACCATTTCTTGCCCCTGCAGTGGAATGTTAAGTGCCCCACTAGTGTCCTAGAGGAGGGGAGTGGAGAGGAAGGGACCTGGGCCCGCCCTCTACTCCAGGTCCCAGCCCAGAGGCCCTGAGGATAGTGGTAAACCACTTGAACTGACACTTCCTTCCCCTGGGCTACTTCCCTCTCCTGCCCTTCAGCTTGTTGGGGGGCTTCCTGCCCTCCCTGTGTACAAGCCAGGTGCCCCTTTACCTAGGGTCTTGGACTTCTTAGCTCACCGCAGCACTTCTCCAAACTGTCCTCTGCTTCCCTTCAAACTGTTCTCTGCTCCAACACCAATTCCTCTCTGCTCCAACTCCCACACTGTCTGATTGAAGCAGGAGGTTTTTATCATGTGACTGGCTTCAGGTGCTCTAATTGGCTTCAGGTGCTCTAATTAATCTCTAGCAAACTTTCTTCCCCTTACAGGGAATAAGGCTCCCTTCTAACCTTCTCCTGCTGCCCTCTGGCCATGCTGTATCACAATGGCTACACTTGGGTCTTGTAGAGATTAATTAGTTTGTGTTAGTTCAGATCTTTGAAATACATGGCCAGATCCTCAGCTGGCTTTAGGTTAGTGTACGTCCATGGAAGGCAGTGGAACTATGCCAATGCACACCAACTGAGGATCTGGCCCATAAAGTGCTGTCTAAGAGCTATCTATAACAATTGTTGAGTCATCAGCTTTATATAGGTGTGAAAGGTCAAATGCATTCCTTGATTTTTATATTTATTTTTAAATTTCGTTACAGCCAAAGGTGCTTATACAAGTATTTTAAATTATTAAAAATAAGGATAAAATCCATAATAAAATGATTTTGCCTTCACTGGCTTATAAAGGCAAAAAACTCTCTCAGACTACCACTACTAATGCAGATTCTAACAGACCAAGGAGGATCTGTAAATAGTGCTTTGCAAAGTGAGCTGAGCATTGAAACGGATATTACATACCTGTGTGTTAAGTCCTGTAGGGGGAACTGGCCAAATAATGTTGAGTCTAGCAGCAGGAACCACAGAGTGACCTAAAACCTTCTTGATGGAGATACAATATTTAACACCTGGATAGTGCTCTTGAAGTTCTAAGCATTTTTTTAAACATTCTCTAATTCTCACAACAGGCCTATGAGGTAGATGTGAATTACGGTCCCTATTCTCTAGATGTGGAAGGTGAGGCTGGGACATTAATAAGCCTCAGAGAGATGTGTCAAAGCTAAGGCTAGAGGTCAGACGTAGGAGCCAGATTGCTGCTTCCCAGTCTTGTACATCGAGCATTCAATGACACCGGCTCTAATTTCAAGCAAGGTACTACTTTCTCAGAGACGGACTTTCTGAATAGAGGCCTAGATATGGAGCCTGCAGTAGTAAGCGTGGACCTTGTTCTCTTTACTGCTTCTCACGTATACAGTAGCTCTTTACAGCTTGATGAGTTTTATTTTATCACCAAAAAAGTCAAAATTTTACAGACTTTGAAACTGAACAATCTTTTCCCTTTTTTTCAAAAATATTAATATTTTTATTGAAAATATCAACACTGGTATTGAAAGGCTATTTCGGGGGGTGGGGAATGGTTCAACAAATGTAAGCAACTTTAATAGATACCTAACTCTGACTTATCATGCCCAGTGCCCTGGAATTGTCTTAAAGCTAAGTATTACAATCTTGTGATTTTTTGGAGGGTCAGCTGTTGAGGTCATGCATAAAACTACACTCTGGTGGTCAGAATATGACTTGTGTGGGAGATAAATTACTCCCAGAAAAACTTGAGAAAAATGTATCACATGCCATTTTGTGTCATCACATCCAAAACATCTTAAGTATTTTAATGCTTTTTCTAGATTGTTACCACCTAAAGAAGTGTGTAAAACAAATAAATGTTACCACACCAACTATACTTACATACTGTCCAATAATAGGATAATTGTTAGTTGAACCCTGTGGGAATGAAAGGAATAAAGGAAAAGCAAAAGGTGGGAGGAGAGAGACTAGATGTTGTTCATTGCATGTATACAAATAGCTGAACTGGAACTGAACCATAGGTGGCATGCTAAGAGATGTAGTAATTTGCTACATGAACTCTGTGTATGTCTTTTTTTCTTCTTCTCTCACTAATACACCTAAAACCAAAAATGCTACCAAAAAATGGCAATGGAAACGGGATTCTCAGAGTTCGCAGAGCCTGACCAATTCTGATAGTTGTGGGATGATCTCTTTGTGCCCTGGACAAAATATTCAATATCCTTTTGAGATCTTTCTAGTCTAATCTATCTAATCTATTTCAGGCATTTTATGAGGCACCTGTCACCTTAGTATTTAAGTTTGGAGAGCAACAGTCCTCATAAAGGTAGATATGTTAGAAGACATCCCATCTTACTGCTTCAGAACAGAAGACCAAAGGATTCTGGTGATGGTCAGCACAGATAACACTTAAAGGTAGGAAAGTAACTACAATATACATTTTGAGAATACGTTGATTGAACAATTCACATTCTGCTGTTGAAAATAAAATGAGGGAGAACCTGCACGGCAGCATTGAGTGCTTTTATGAGAATTAGCAGCACTGTATACAGTCAGATTAGTACTGGATGAAATGATGTGAGATTAATTAACTGAAAAAATTTTCTGTGATAAAATAAGTGTTTACTCATGGATCAAACCGTTACAGTACATAATTTAACTGGCTTGCCAGTCATGTAGTGATGGCACAGGCTACACAACTGGCACAAAATACTATGGAATTTGTGCTGGTGTTGGAGCCTGAAGCAACGGCATTTCGCAGGAAGGGCAAGCTAGTTTTGCTTTGGCACTGGATCTGTTAGTGCTCCCATAATCCGTTTGAATCTGTTGGATCCAAGGATGGGTATACTGTTTATAACTAAGTATGCTACTGTTTGATCCTGAACCCAGTGTGTCCACATTTGTTGGGTGCTTGGCCCTATTTATTGTCTAGAATGAGACACCTAATTGAGTCCTGCATTATCTGTGGTTTCTCAAAGTGGCAAATATGGGCTCCTTCTTCCATGACCTTACACGGGTTTCCTGTATTGCATGTGATAGTTTACACTGGCATGCCAGTCTGCTGGTAGCAAACCCCTGTACAGTGAATGGCAACAAAAGAATTAATCAGTATTGGGTACCCTGGAGACAACAAAGAAACATTTCTATGACATTCCTGCTCCATTAGTGGTACCAGATAGTAGCACCGAGTGTACTGTGCTGAAATCTGAATCTGATACTTTATCATCCATGGTATCTGTCACACAAACTTTGAAATGGCCTTGATTTTTGCAGACTATAGCACATAATATAATACTTAACATCTGAAATCATTATGGGGAAAAGAAAGATACGGGGTCTGAGTCTCAACTAATTATTAGTGTATAGCGTTAGGACAGTGAGAGAAGATGTAGAAAAGATTATGGAATGGAAAATGGAAGGAGGATGATCCTGGGGATTGTTATTTGTAGTAGCTTAAATATATCAGAATAGAGGGAGAGGAGTCCTCACCAGTTCTGTTACTTGTATGTTGTTGTGGTGTTGACATCATTTGGTGAAGTGCCATTGCATCATCGTGTGTGATAGAACATGGCATGGGAAGGAGAATGAGGACAAAGGAATACATGTATCTGAAAGGTGTCCATGTCCCCCAAAAGGCCCATCATCAAAAGTGTGTGAAAGCTTTCCAGGCATACAGAGTCTGAAGTGGTGTAAGGGAACAACTTCTGGTCCCAACAACCCTGTTCTCTAGGGATATCTAGGAAGGGAAAGGGACAGGCCCATTCTAAGGGAAACTTTGTTGCTCATATTACTTTTTACCAGCTGTGTATAACGTCATAATTCCAAGAAATTACCTTTACCAGACACAAATTGGCTGGTGCAGCGAAATTGTCCCTAGAAGTACTGTCTTCCAATCAAGGCACTTACTGAAATACATCTCAGTACAGCAGCTCAAAGAGCTTAAAGGTATTATTTAGCTAACTCTTCTTCAATGTTAATTTAAATGATGATGATCTTGTATATTCAGTTTATTTTCACAAGCAACCTTGGTGGTCATTTCAATTTTTGCATGACAAGCATGCTGAAACCACAATGGAGGTTACGGATCTGAGGGTATTGCAGGAAAATACTCTCCTATATGTCCATCTGGTGTAGGAGAAGCATTTTAGAGATATCTTAGTTTTAGTTTGTTTTAGATGGGTTATATAACACAGAGTAGTCTGTGTTGTTTATAAAATGAAAGGGTGTCCTAAATCTGTCATCACACGACATATGTGTCTACATATAAACACACCTCATGTACTGAAAAGCTTCGGCAGGTATTGAGCATAGTCCAGACTGTTTTTTACAGCTGATCTAGCCTTTTATATACAGGTGATCTTAATAGGTTTGTAGAAAGTCGATAACTTCCCAGTATACGTTGAGTAATTTGTTCATACACAGAATTGCAAGGTACCAGATGATTGAGACTCGGGTGTACAGTTGTGCCTGTGCATCTATATAACTTTTTTATTTTTTTAAACTTATTCAATTGGCTGTTAGTAATCCATTATGGTTCTGTTTCAAACATGGCTATGTCCACAAAAAGGATTTTCTGAAACTGGAGCTCTGTTGCTGGTGTTACTAGTACATACCTGTCACCAGCTATTTTACCACTTGTCATATAGCTGTAATCTGTGTGATCTAATCTAAGAAGTGTATAATAATGGGTGCACCAGTGGGACTTTTCCACCACTAGAGCGACAGTGGGAGAATTTCAGAAAATCCTAAATATAGACAAGAACTTAGTTATTGAATCATAAATCATTGAATGAAATCTTAAACCTTCACTCACCTGAGCCCAAAGAGGCCCTATTTTCTGTCACCTGGCACTTTGTGTAGTCCTTTATACCAATGCAAAGTAGGCCTAAAATGCTAGCCAACAGATCTGATAATGTTCTAGTCCCACTTTACACTGACGTTAATAAATGTACAAGGTGCAGGGCAGAGATGAGCTAGGAATTTTATTCATAAGTGTCAAGCATCCTATTTTCTAAATAATCTCTTCAATCTATAAACAATAAAGCATATGTTATTATAGGATAGAGTACCTGAAAGTTTACCAGTAAAGCTGTATGGAGTTTCTATTTCACATCTGAAAAAAATTAAGTACAATTATTTTAAATGGGTTTGTTATAACCTTTATCCAAATGTCGTGAGTGAGGAAAAGGGAAAGAATCCTTGTATTTTGGTGTTTCAAGTAGAGCTGGCTGGAAAATGTGGTTTGTTTGTTTGTTTGTTTTTTGTTTTTTTGTTCTCTCCCCACCCCACCCGCTCATAAAATTTAGACTTTTCTGCCAAAAAAAAAAAATCAGGAACCAAAACTTTTAGGTAAAAACCAAACATTTTGATTC
Source organism: Mauremys mutica (assembly GCF_020497125.1). Classification (NCBI taxonomy): domain Eukaryota; kingdom Metazoa; phylum Chordata; order Testudines; family Geoemydidae; genus Mauremys; species Mauremys mutica. Next base: position 197,679,084 of record NC_059072.1, read on the forward strand.
AGATATGCTGACCTTGTGTCTCCCAGTCTTTCAATTTAGACTACAAATCCCTTAATACAGCATGGTTCCCTCCACGGTTCCTGAGCCATCACAGAACCTCATAGAAGTCCTATGGCTGTGGTGAATCATTGGAATTGTAGTCCAGCTCAAGAGTCTGGTCTGTAGAGGAGCAAGAAGCACCCAAACAACAACTCCCCTGAGTTACTGTGGCAGCAATTCAGAATAACATTTTTCACTTTTTTGCTGTAATGTTTCAGTTTTCTAGTTTTCCTTTTTTTGACAAAAAGTCAAAAATGTCCACTGAAGTTTTGATGGAAAATGTTTGACCAGCCCTAGTTTTGAGACAATTATTAATTAAGACCAAGGTTTAAAAAAAATTTGGTGCCTGAAATACATAATTAGGTTTCTAAAGAAGTCCCTGGATTTTTCAAAAGAGCTGAGATTAAACATGGATTTAGGCATCTCTTTTGGAAAATCTTGGTTTAAGTTTATATAAGTATGAACTCAGCTCACACAACTTTGTTCTGATTTTCAACTCTTTTGCATTTCCATACATGAAGCTCAGGCTTTTTAACACTTAACTACGTTTACGTAAAATAAAACTTAATGTTGCATTATGAACAGTGCAGTCAGGTTTTGCAATCTGTTGCTGTCGTCTTGGAATGTATGGTTCTTCTGACTAAGGAAGCAGTCTGCTGTAGATGGGAGTAATTTCATTCCTAATACCATTGGTTCACAAGTATGTCTGAATATATTCCCTTCTGTGAAGATGTCTGGCCAGACTGCCAAAGATTTGTTGTAAATGAACAGACTTTTTTCTGTTCAGAACTGAAATGGTTGTACTGAAGACATGGTAAATATTATTGTACTTGGGGAGGGGGGCAAATCGTGTAGATATACTTGTATAGTAATCTGGTTTGGTGTATGGATTCTCTGGGAGAATTTCAAAAGCATTAAAGTCCCATTGATGAGACTTGCAGTCCCAACTCCTGTAAGCATTTTTGAAAATCTCTGTGCCTTTTTATGTGTATTTGTACAGCGCCTAGAATGTTTTGTGCTGCCAGAAATAAATGTTATAATGATTTATAATACTGTATATATTGGGCATACTAAGTTTACACACATTTTTGGATTGCAAACAAAAAGTTACTTATCTGTTGCATTTAAGATTGATTCTTTAAATTCATAGATAATTACTGTATGCATCACTTATGTCACATGATAGTGTAAATAATTATAGAACATGAATATATACACCCTCTTGAGTAGGACCTTGCATCCTAGTTAAAAGGGGTGAACTCAACAAATGATTTTATTATACTCATTGTTACAACCCATGAAACAGAATGGGTGAAAGTGTAAGAACAAGGTGCGAACACAAAGACATAATAATACTTTTTGACAAAATAAATGAAAGTTTGAAGCTATACGTTCTGCAGAGAACAACATTCACATAGTACAATAAATCAGCACAACAGCCCTCTCCCACAAATAGAAGGATTGCAAATATAAAAGATAAATAAAACTGTGTAATATACTGCACAGCTTGCCTGTATTTCTAACATATGTAGAGCACATATGTATTGTGCACATTATGCATGTACATAGCCATGAATCACCTTTAAAAATAATTAGGCAAAATAGAAATATGTGTATTTAGACATAGCTTAAAAAACATAACCTAAAACTGTAAATAGACAATTCTAAACCAATATTAGGATTCTGATTTCTTTAGCTCAATGGAAGTTGCACCTGTGTGACTTAAAGAAGAATTTAGTGCCTGATATTTTTCAGCTAGAAATATCCTAAGGGTAGAGAACGATAATACAAACAGGATTGCATTATAACCTTTTCACAGAATATTTAAACCAATCCAAATGGTAAAACAGGGATCTCACACTCTGTTAAACTCCACAGGCAAAATTCTGGTCCCACTACAGTCAAAGATAAAAATCCCACTAATTTCAGTGGGGCCAGGAGATCACCTTCTCCACTGGTTAAAAACATCTACCATTCTCTGTTAATTTCAGTAGGGATTTTAGAGTAACTTCTGTAGACCCTATGTAGTTTCTACTGGATGCATTCCTATTCCCTTATTTTCCATAAGGGGGGTACACAGTCACAGTATTAGAAATCTTGTTTGCATTTTGCAAATGAGCAGTGACTAAAACACTGAAACATCCTTCTTTTTACCCCTTCAGGCCCTAGTTCTGCACTAGATTGCACATGGGCAGACCTCTGCATTGAATTCAGTGGGACTTGGTGCAGATGAAAGTCTTCCCACACGGGAGTCACTACAGTATGAGGGCTGTATTAAATACCCATATTTTTAAAAAAAAGACTGTATTGTACAGTAAAGATCCAGAACACTGTTATAACCATGTTGTAAATTGCAGTGCTTAGCGGCATCATTGTAGAATACTGTCGCTTTTAAAAACAAACCAGTCAGACCTTTCACCATCTCAAAATAGATATCAATTTACAGTAAAAATATTTCTAGGTAAATATAGAGCAGTGTGTCTACCCTGAAACTTTCATTCTGAAATAAGGGACATTTTTCAAACATTTTGGCCTCCCTCTCACTGCTGAGCTAATTCTTCACAGTACCCTTCATTTACAATGTATTAATTCCTTAGCTATTGTTCTTTTAAACAAGTACTTCATTATCCTCATTCAGTCTTATCCCCATGCCCAGAAAAAAATGGTTTGCTCCAATTCTTTCCAGCAATCAATCTGTATTTTATATCGCAATAGAATCATTTAAGCCCATTGTAATATTTGCCATATGAAACACAGCCCCCAAATAAACCCAAAATAACTATTGAACTATTAAAAAGAAATTAAACATTCACTTTTACATGGATGCTAAATATTTTTAAAGCAAATTGAAACTTTAAAACACCTAAAAAGATAAAGGTGTAACTTTTTTTTCTCTTGTGATAAAACTTCATAATACGTTGTCTGTGTTGCAGTATTAGCCATGATAGAGTTTATAGATTTTAACTATAGTCCATGAATTTAAGGATGGCTACTGTAGTTTAAGGCATGAAATACAAATAAAGTTTCCTCTGACCTACTTGTAGTTCAGTGTGAACGTTGAAGTCCGTTCACAAAGACTGACTTGCTGAGCTAAAAGACCAAGAAGCAACTAGACATACTGACTTTTGGAATATGAGCTTTCAGTTTTCCTTTGCATCTGATGAGTTTTGTAAGATGTATGATGTGAAGGCGCTGAGAATCTGTAGTTTCTGGTTTTCTCATTACAACGGCAGAAACAACAGAATATTGCTCCCCCAGCGATGAGACAGAATGCGGATACCCAGCCTATGTAGAGGGCCTCCCCAAGTTCTCGTTTTTGTGCTACATTGACAACTGGATTGTAGAAGTCTCTGATGATGGTATTGGCAACCCAACACACTGGGATGAACACAACAATACCAGATAGGATGAAGAGAATTCCAGCTGCCAGCAGAATGTGACCCTTGATTCGCTTGTTGTTCCCAGTGCACTGAGTGCACTTCATGCCCATAACGGCTATCATAAAAGCAAGGAATGAGAGTGCTGAAGCAGAGCACATCAGTCCTCTGGATGCCTGTAGATCAGGTGAGAGTGCCAAGAGGGAGTCGTAGACTTTGCACTGCATCCTGATGTTGGCTTGTCTGATGCAGTGCATCCATAGTCCTTCCCAAATGGTCTCAAATACTATAATGTTGTTTTCAATAAAGGCAGTTACTCTCCATTGAGGCATGCCAGTGACTGCAAAAGTCCCAGCTAAGCCAATGCCACCAACTACCAGTCCAACGATTTGCAGTACACCACTGGCCATATTTCCGTCTGAGACAAGGCAGGATAAGAAGTTCCTAAAGCAGTTTTGTTTGAAGATGAAAAAATAAGCAGCTGAAGAGACGCTCCTCCAAAATAGATCTTGTTTGTGCCAAGTACCTTTTAAATAGGCAGTCTCTGCTACTTCAAACCAGCTTAAATCTGGTGTATGCTGGCTAGTACTTAGCTGCATTTCATTGTCTTTAAAATTCCACTGACTCAAACAGGTAAACTGACCAATCAAGCGTAACAGCTTTCAAAGCCAATAAAAGGCTAGACAGGGCTGGGTTTGTCTAAACCAGCAAAAGACACTGAGGATAAATATGCTCTACTTTCCTCCTAGAAAACCCCAAAATCTCAGGTTTGACCCTCACTTATTGTATAAACGTTTTGCATGTGCTAAGGAAATAAGCCGGTCTTTGTAATGAGAGGACACACAATACTTTTATATGCATGGCTGCAGTTATGGGTGCTGCAGGTTATACGGGTAGAGAATATTCTATCTGCCTCAGAAATCTGCTTAGCCAAAGTGCCAGCAGGAAAGCTGAGATACACTGACAGCTACAGGGTTGCTGCCTTTACTTGGGAAACCATGCTTTTTTTGTATTAAATTTTCTGATGCTTTGAGGAAAATACTGCTATGATGGGATCAAGGAATAAACTAAATCAAAAAGAAAACATGACACCATGAACTAAAACTGATGTCTTAGCAGAGGATAACCAAAACTGTAAAATATCATTTAAAGTGTGTAATAGAACAATAATAGGCCCCACTCCTAGGAATACTTGCATAGTTTTACACATGTGGATAGTCCCATTGCAGCAAGGTTGAACAGGTGTTCTCAAGCAATGTACAGGTATTCATGTGCTTAAATGGTTACAGGATGAGAGGTATAGAATGGAGTTTTTAGTTAATGCAGAAAAATAGTTCCCCACCTGAAGCTGAACTAAGAGACTATCCCTAATCTAGCTCCATGGAGAATTCTAGCTTTGAAAGTAAAACCATTTCTGAGTTATACATATGCAAAAGAAAAATTTACAATAACTGGAAAGAAACATAATTTGAAGTTCATAATTGAAAAAGAGCTACTAAATAGATCTTGGTCAGATTCCTCCCACATCCCCCAATTATCTTTTGGGCTGAAAGCAATCCTAGAAAATCTCAGTATCAAAGGAATTTGGGGTGGGGGCAAGTCAGAAGCAACAGAAAGCAGCAGTGGAAATCCAGAGGAAACTCTCATGAATACAATGGGGTTTCTATTGATTTATACCAGTGTAAAGAAGAATTTGGCCTTCTGTCTGTCTTTAACACGGGCACTGAAGCTGTACATATGAACTGAGAGATATGATCATAAACCACTGCCCCATATGTTGAGGAAGTGATTGCCATATAAAATCTCCAAAGATGGGTTAATGATATTGCTCACCGGAGATTTAGTATTCTAGTCTCTTATTCCCCTCTTTTTTTTTTCCTTCACCCTTGCTTCCTTTTTTTTTCTTTAAAACATACTATAGAAATTAAATGGAAAAATTTACAATAATGAAATATTAAGTCTGAGAAACTAATTATGCAAAAACCCAAGACATTCAAAAGTCAAGGATCCTACAGGAATTTTAACTTGACAATATTGCATACAGATAGTATGTTATATTCCTGTGTTTGTGTGTGAGAGAGAGGGAGAGAATTCCTTGCTGCTGTACAAGTCTTTCCCTCGTTTTTGTTCAGTGTGGTTTTCATATCCACCTATATTCTTAAGTGGATTGTGGCCAGGGGCGGTTCCAGGCACCAGCGCACCAAGCGCGTGCCTGGGGCAGCAAGCTGCGTGGGGCGGCCTGCTGGTCGCCATGAGGGCGGCAGTCAGGCTGCTTTCGGCGGCATGCCTGCGGGAGGTCCGCCGGTCCCGCGGCTTCGGCGGAAATTCTGTGGCGGGTACACCGAAGGCGCAGGACCGGCAGACCTCCCGCAGGCAGGGGCGGCTCTAGGCACCAGCAAAACAAGCTGGTGCCTAGGGCGGCAAAATCTAGGGGGCGTCCCCTGCGGCCGGGGGGGGGCGACAGGCTGGGCCGGCGGACCTGCCGCAGTCATGCCTGCGGGAGGTCCACCGGAGCCCCGGGACGACTGGACCTGCCGCAGGCATGACTGCGGAGGGGGCGCTCGTCCCGCGGCTTGGCTGGACCTCCCGCAGGCATGACTGCGGCAGCTCAAGCGGAGCCGCCGGACCGTGAACCGTCCGCAGCCGCGGGAGGTCCAGCCGAGCCACGCGGGACCAGCGGTCCCTCTGCAGTCATGCCCGCGGGAGGTCCGCGGCTCCGGGGCGCCTCCCGCGCATGACTGCTTGGGGCGGCCAAAAACGTAGAGCCGCCCCTGCCCGCAGGTGCGCCGCCAAAAGCCGCCTGACTGCCGTGCTTGGGGCGGCAAAATACATAGAGCCGTCCCTGCTTGTGGCTCACCACCACCAGTGTTCTGTGCTGCCAAGGCCACCTGCCCCCAAATAATGTCAGAGAGACAAGGTGGGTGAGGTAATATCTTTTATTGGACCAACTTCTGTTGGTGAGAGAGACGAACTTTGGAGCCACACAGAGCTCTTTGTCAGGTCTGGGAAAGGTACTCCCAGCGTCACAGCAAAATGCATACACCAAATAGAGTTGATCTTTTTTATTTGCTGAAAGGCCTACTGCATCTCACCCTGATCCAACCTCTCGTTCCTTGAGTGCTGATTTGTTTCTAAGTTCTATATTTAGTTATTCCCTTTCCCTTATGTTCTGAAATCACAGCTGTTACCTTTGCACTTACCTAACCCAATGGCACTGGGTACCTTTCTCTGAAAAGTCCAGCTATCCTGGTGGTGTCCCTTTTTGCCTGCTGTTCCCAATGCCTTTTTTGGAGTCCAAGAGCTATTCAGTCAAGCCTACTCCAATTAAACTTGCTGCAGTACTTTGCAGACATCTGCTTCACAGCAAGGTTATGCTGTACCCACAATACTCCGCTTGCCCTGCTTTTTCTCTGGCAGAGACATGTTTACAATTTTAACCTCTGTTTTTAAATATCCACCAGTGCTAGTTGAACCCATTTCTGTTATCTCTGATAGCAAAACTTAGGCATAATCTAGTATTCTTCATTAGTTAAGGTCGTCTTTGACTACCTCAGTCCTTTTCACTTTGGTCAGGCATCTCTCTCTCTCTCTCTCTCTCTCTCTCTCTCTCTCTAAGGGTCGGTGATTCTCTGGTACAGTACCATGAGTGCAGGAGACAGGATAGTGCCCTCCTGTCAGAAGTGGGGTATTTCTGTTCCTAGCAGGGAGTTAGTATCCCAGCAACCCACCCCTTCTCCTCACCGCCCCCAGAATTCACCTTTGGGCTGAGAGTAATCCTGGAAAATGTCAGCACTAAGAAATTTGGGAGCGGGCGGGGGTGCAGGGGAGGGGAGCCAGAAGCAAGAAGCAACAGAAAACACCAGGAGTAATTCAGAGAAACTCCAGCGAAGCCAGTGGGGTTTCTCTAGATTTATACCAGTGTAAATGAATGAAGAATTTGGCCTGATGTCTGTATGTAAGCTAAGCATGAGTAGTGACGCTGCAGATATGAACTGAGATTTATGATGGTAAACTATAGCCATGTACAACTCCAAGCCGAATGGGAGGTGTCATTTCCAAGGAGCTGCCAAGCCAGTGACTCTCACTGGGCCAGATGCTGGTCCGTTTACAATGGTATTAATCTAGATCAGGGATCGGCAACCTTTGGCACACAGCCCATCAGGGAAATCCGCTGGCAGGCCAGAATGGTTTGTTTACCTGCAGCGTCTGCAGGTTTGGCCGATTGCAGCTCCCACTGGCCGCGGTTCACCGTCCCAGGCCAATGGGGGCTGCGGGAAGCAGCGCGGGCCAAGGGATGTGTTGGCTACCACTTCCTGCAGCACCCATTGGCCTGGAACAGCGAACTGTGGCCAGTGTGAGCTGCAATCGGCCAAACCTGTGGACGCTGCAAGTAAACAAATCATCCTGGCCTGCCAGCGGATTTCCCGGATGGGCCTTGTGCCAAAGGTTGCCAATCCCTGATCTAGAGTAACTCCACTGAACCCTACTGTATCACTGTAGGAACCAAATGAATTACTATAATTTTAGACATCTGTAACTGAGATCATGCTTAGCAGGTGGCAAGCAAGAAGTGTCATATTGTTATACCTTTTACATACTTGAAAACTGTTATGTAATGTATTGTTATAAGGAGTAGGAAGAAAAATTGTTTTTCTCACCTCTGAGGATAGTACAAGGAGCAATGGGCTTAAATTGCAGCAAGGTTGGATATTAGGAAATACTTCCTAACTGTCAGAGTGGTTAAGCACTGGAATAAATTGCCTAGGGAGGTTGTGGAATCTCCATCATTGGAGATTTTTAAGAGCAGGTTAGACAAACACCCATCAGGAGTGGTCTAGATAATTAGTCCTGCCTTGAGTGCAGGGGACTGGACTAGATGACCTCTCGAGGTCCCTTCCAGTTCTATGATTCTATGATTGTGCCACAAGTGAGGAGTGTTTCAGAAAAGAGCTGTGGCAAAATTAAGTGTGTGGGTTGAAATTTTTGTGGGGGTCTCTGAAATTATGGTGGATCCAAGCCACAACTAGTCTTAATCCACCCCTGCCTCAGGGGATAGTCAACCAATGAGAGTTTGTTCTGTTGATGCTTGTAATCTTCTTCAATTTTCTTGCTCAAATTTTATGAATTTCTGTGTTTAAAAAAAACAAACAAAAACCCAACATACGAGTAAGTAAACCAAATATGATACAAGCAACAGGACTGATTTTTCTTGTGGACTACTGAAGTTGTAATTTACAGGACATGGAAAAGGATGAAATATAATTTAGTCACCTTATTGATTAACATACAAACTCATTAAAGCTTGCCAGAGAAATTCAGGGTTAAAACTGTCTGCATCTGGGAACCAGGATTTGCACAATTTTATCAGCATTTAATTTTTTGCCTTATTTTATTTAAAAGTCGTTTGGAAGAAAGAGTTAAGCAACCTTCTTTGGAGGAGTTCTGGAGTACATCTGATTGTTTACAATCATAACATGGGAAAGGATGCAAATCATAATTCTCGGTGCTTACTTTTGTTGCTTATTCTTGTATTGGTATAGTCAAAGATGCAATTACAAATCAAGGATAATTTTAGGTACCAATTCAAATGTCAGGAGTACTTGTAAATATATAATCAGACTTTCTAGCTCGCCACTGTCCTAAGTACCTTTATACCTTTCATTATAACAAGTGTATATACAGATCATGTACATTTGTACACTGCAATTTTCAAAAGTATTCAGTGTTTGCCTAACGCTAGTCCGATTTGAAGTCAATGGTACCCATGCTCATACTGAAAATTCCCATTTGTGACCAGCAGTTTTGAAGTATGAAAAGACACACGGCACAGATTTAAAGTATCAAGTAAGGCAAACCCCCACTTCTCACTACTACTGTCAGGAAAAAAAAACAAGGAAAAAGGTGGCACATAGCTCTTTACTCTCCATTTCCCCTAGTTTAAACACTGAAGGTACTTAGTTTTTGGTAACTTAGGGCAATATCAAAAAACATTGAGCCTGAAAACCACCCTAAACTATAATTAAATAACTCAGATTAGTTGTACATTTCCCATGGGCAGGGGCGGCTCTAGAAATTACGCCGCCCCAAGCAGAGCGGCGCACTGCGCCGCCCTTCCCCGGTCCCGCGGTCGGGGCAGAAGTGTCTGTGGTCCCGCGGCTCCGGTGGACCTCCCGCAGGCATGACTGCGGAAGGTCCGCCAGAGCCAAATGCCACCCTGCCCCGACAATGCCGCCCCACGCGCCTGCTTGGCGCGCTGGGGTCTGGAGCCGGCCCTACCCATGGGGCTCATACAACCCTAGAAGGCATAGCTCTTTAACACAAAGAGGAAGTTGTGCAAACTTTGAGAGGCACTTATTGGCCAGCTCATCTTATCCCTGGAGTGAGTTCCCCATTGCTATACAGTCTTCAGTACATTTAGGAAAGCAATTCTGTCTCCATCAAGCAGAGTGTATGGGGAGATCTCACTTTTGAGCCAGCTTGGTCTGGCCACTGTAATAAGAAAGGGATCAAAAGTCCTTAATGGCTTATGAGGGGGGAGGTGCAGAGCAGAAAGACATTAGAGAGAGAGAGTCAGTGATCATCCAGATTTGTTCCTGGATATTATGCTAGAATTCCAGCACTTTAGGACACGACCAAAATCAGTGCACTGCAATCCACAAGTTTCCAGCTACATAGGGCTACTTAAAGGTGCCATGTGTTCTAAATGTAATTTTTTCTTGAGTTTCTCATAATATATTAAAGAATGAGCATATTTTAAAGTAATTCTCAGCTTTTCTGCCTGATGCATAAATTGTGTCTCCCAGATCATTCTCTCATTCACTCTTCATTCTTCATAGAAGAGGTCAATATGTCAGTTGTGAGTGTACATGAAAGAAAAAACTATTAGCCTTTCTCTGCTCCAGCGAATGGGACTGACATTGAGCAAGTACCCAAAGCAGGTCAGGTGTTGAATTTACAGAAATTAAAATTGTTTTTGAGTTAGGGTGACCAGATGTCCTGATTTTTATAGGGACAGTCCCAATATTTGGGGCTTTTTCTTATATAGGTTCCTATTACTCCCTACCCCCTGTCCTGATTTTTTCACACTTGCTGTCTGGTCACCCTGTTTTGAGTGAACATTTGCACCACCTCTTGGTCAGGAATTTTTGGACAAATAACAGCTGTACCATTTTAGCAGCACCTTTCTCCTCTAAATAAGCCAGGGGAGTCATTGCTGTCTTTTTAACTTGGCCACTGTTTAATTAGATGTTGAAGCTAGTTAGGTGTCCTTTGAGTAGTTTGGGCTTCAGTTCATTGGGGTTTTGGAGATTCTCCATTGCTACCCATTGAACTCATTCTTTGCCACTCAACATCTCAATCCCTGTCATTCACTACTAATTAAAATATTTAAAATACATAGGGGAAAATGCTATTAAGTGTAACATGCTTCTTGTTCGTGAACAAGTAACAATTTCTGATTTTCAGAAGCAGTAAGCACTTACAGCTCCAGCTGGTCAGAGGGGCAGGCAGTTGCTCAACACCTCAGAAAATCAGGCTTCAAATCAATAGCACTTTAAAAAAATTCAAATGATCTATGTTCTTACAGAAAAGTAATGTTCTGATGTCAGACCAGTTGTTCAGCATTTTCTTACTTGCAAGGCTGTTATTACTGTGTCTGTATATGTGTACTAGTCTTCAGTTTCCCCAAGGTGCACTGTAGCCTTGCATTTCTTCCTTAAAGGTATTTTACGTAATGTGCAAATCATGAAAAACCAGTTCAGCATATATACTGCAAGCAGAAACAGTCCCACTCATTCATAACCAGCTCCACTGCAGAGTCGCACCTTTTGAGTCTAGGCAAAAGTTGCTTCCATACCATGTGCCTCCACCAGTCGATAGTAACAAGGATCTAGCAGATAAAGAATGGATCAGAGAACAGAAGTGTAACAAATAATAACTCTTTATGCTTCTATAGCACGTTTTGACTGAGGATCCCAATTCCCAAAAACTTTACAAACATTAATTAATGAAGCTTCATTTCCTCCTGCTCATCACTATCTTTGCTTATGTAAAATCCTGTGATCGTGTTTGACAGTTTCCCTTTGGTTTTGTGCTTTTTGTGTTTTTTTTCAATTTAATCCATGTGTTGTGAAGTGCTAGTATGATGGGTTTGCCTAACTGGGAATGGGATGTTACCAAGAGGGGAAAGGTTGGTCTGAGTGGAATTTTCAAAAGCATGCACCACGGCTTTAAATGGAACTTGTGCTTCTAGGTAATTTAGGTGCTTTTGAAAATCCTACAATAAATAGCAAGCAAAATGTTCTGGGCATGATTCTCTGTTGCCTAGCACCTGATGTAGTCAGCTATACCTGTGAAAAGTGAGTATGTTCTGATACCAACTTTGTACAGGTGTGAGGACCAGACTAATTTTATCAGGGGTGAACTCAAAGGGAAAATCTAGGGCTTCTCACAAAGCCAGCTCCTTTCATTTGAGTAGGAAAGTGGTGAGCTCTCCCCCTCCCCCCCCCATTTAAAACCCTGGGATGAGAAAACTTCATAATTTTGGAAGAAAAATACTCATGTATGAGCAATATTATTAAGGCAGGGGTTTAAAATACATGGCTTCCAATTCCCAGTTTATCAGCTGTAGCTATGAGGGGTTCTATATTAGTAAAACTCCAGTGCAGCTCCTGGAATACCTTTTAAAAATGCCAGATCTTCTTGTCCTGCTCTGGAATGAGGATGCTCTGTCAAGAGTGACCAAAAACTGCAACAGTGTCCAGTCTGAACCCTGTATATTTTAGCACCCCTCCTGCATTCTGATCCCACCTCCATCATATTACAGTTGGCTGTCTTTTCCAGAGGCTCCCAAGATGAATCTCTAGCCAGTGTGTAAGTTATCTCTCCTCTCTATGCTGTGCAGAGGACAAAACCTCCGCTGTGCGCCTCACAACTCAATGTAGACATGCTCCACACTTGGCAAAAATACTTAATTTTTATAACAAGGTGTTTTTGTTTTGTTTTGTTAGCATGCCTAGTTTTTCCCCTTTGCTAAATGTTAACTACTCTTCTCCCTGGATACGAAGGCGTCCATGATTATGCCATTACAGCTTCTTATAGGTAAAAAAATTATAGGCCAAACTCTCCCTGTAGTTAAACCCATGCCACCGCCTTGATTTAAGTGGGATTTTACAAGTGTCAATGAGGGCAGAATTTGGCTAATTGTGTATTATACACATGAAGAATTGTTGCTTAGTATATCTTTTTAATAAAGTAAAGGTTGTCCCCAATCTAAGAATTCACATTCAATCTTTTCAATAAACAAAGTGATAACATTTATAAGTAGCTGGGCCAACATATTTTGAAGCATAAATATTGTCTCAGGCTTTACAGAATTGTCTTCTGCTTACAACTTTTTCTTATTGTTTTCCTCCTATTTTGCAGGCTGGCTTTTTAATTTTCTTTTTCTTTTCTTTACTAAAAAATCCAGGCTTGCAGCCCATATGCTTTCCAACATTCCTTTGTATCTACTGGAGTTCCAGGCATGAAATGGCTGCAGCATTAGCCCCAATTAACAGTGATTAAACCCGTGATCTCTGAAGCATCAACATTTAAAGAAGTAATTTTATTTATAAAGTACCCTCCCTCCTCTGCAGATGTGCTTGGATGCTACCTAATACATTCTAATATTTCAAAGACTTATAAAAACGTACAAGAAAAATCTCAGTCTGATAAAGGAAAAAACCTCTAAACAAAGCAGGGTTGGGTGGAAAAGGAAGGGTCACTTTCTGACTGACGATCATTTTAATATTAATAATGGAGTTGCCTACAATTAGGAGAAGTGGACTGAGGAGAATGTCAAGAAAGAGTGGGTACAACAGTGTAGGAGTCATCAGAGCCAAGGTGTGATTGCTTGCCAATCTAGGGGCCACGATAGGGAATCCTTAAAAGATGGATAGTGACACAAAACAAGGCCAGTGGAGCAGAGGGCAAAGCAAAGAGGTGGAGCTTGGGGGCAAAAACATAATTAAGCAGAGGAGGATACTGTTTTCTATCTGGACAAAGACTGTCAAGTCCCCTAGATTTAGGGACATGTGTGTGTGAAGCCATCCCCTCTGTACTGTTGCAGTTCCAGCCCCTGCCTGCTCAAACAGCACTGCTCCAACAGGAGCCATGTTTCCATAGGCCTCCACCCAGACCTGCGCAAACCCTGCTCCTTCTCTGAGAGAAGTGCAAGTGTAAAAGCTGAACCATCAGGCAGGGCCTGTATGCCTCAATATGCAGCGGCTCCCTTGGTCCTTTCCTGCCCCAAATATATGCAGAGTTATGACCCTGTGCAGCTTCTGTGGAAAGGGCCATTTCAAGCGTGGGTGATATCTGTTGCAGCCAGTGTCCTGTTACCTCTCCCACCACTCGTAGTAGCCTGAGTCTGCATTGCCCCCAGCACAAGTCTATGGAGAAAAATCAGAACAAATCACCTGCTCAGGTTTCAAGTGTGCAGAGCTGTGTACAGTAATGAGAAATTATCCTGATTCCTTCAGTAGTAAAGAGAAGACTAAAACAGAAAACCGAACAAAAATCTATTAAAAAGCAATGCTTTTAAACACATGCCCAAATTGTTTCTGCAGGTGCAATAGCCAAAACTAGCATTAGCAATATAGTTTTTATTGATTCAGTGAGAGCAATGGAGTAATGTTATTGACTGATTATTGTTAGATTTCTGCAGCACTAAATGGAATAGGAGAGATGGGGTTCTGCTCCTATTCTCACTGAAACCTTTGGCAAAAGTCCCATTGTCTTATTTGAACATAGATGGTCTTTTCTTGAAGACATTAGTGAATGTGGCCTTGCAAGGCTGGCAAGCCCCATGAGTGCACAAGTACTGGCTGCAGAGCAAGTCAAATTATCCAGAGTAAAAGCTGGCCTGCTGCATGAGGGGAAAAACTAAACCTAGTTTGGGAGTAATGAGCTCAGGGATCAGCAACCTTTGGCACGTGGCCCACCAGGCCTGGAGTGGCAAACCGTGGCCAGTGGGAGCCGCGATCGGCCGAACCTCCAGACGCGGCAGGTAAACAAACTGGCCCGGCCAGGCCCGCCAGGGGGCTTACCCTGGCGGGCTGTGTGCCAAAGGTTGCTGATCTCTGGAGTAGCTCATGTAAATGACTTCACTACTTTGTCTTCCATATCCACTGCTGGTGTTAAGCAGCCTGAAAGAATTGCTTCAGCCCCAGACTTGTAAGTAGTTCTGAGGGTGACTTGGAGAAAGGGAGAGGATCAGGTCCAAGTCTGGCATTTTGTCAGTGGGGAAATAAAGAAATTACCTTGAGATGGGGGTGAGGGCCTTTCCCATCTCTCAGTCATTGTATGGGTGGTGGGGGCCCCACCTTTGCACAACTATTATGTAAGGCATCTTCCCCTTCCCCACCCCATGCTTATAGAATATGGAAGGATATTCAAGAAGGATGTTGATAAATTGGAGAGGGTGCAAAGAAGAGCCATGAGAATGATTAAAGGATTGGAAAACATGGCTTTATAGTGATAGACTCAAGAGCTCGATTGATTTAGTTTTAACAAATGGAAAGTGATGGGATGACTTGATTACAGTCTGTAAGTATCTACACGGGGAACAAATTTTTGGTCCTAGGCCCTTCAGTCTAGCAAAAAAAGAATAACAGTCCAATGTCTGGAAATTAAAGCGTGACAAATCCAGACTGGAAATAAGGCATACATTTTTAACAGTGAGGGTAATTAACCATTGGAATGATTTTCCAAGGGTCCTGGTGGATTCTCCATTGCTGGCAATTTTTAAATCAAGATTGGCTGTTTTTCTAAAAGATGCGCTCTAGAAATTATTCTGGGGAAGTTTTATAGCCTGTGTTATGCGGAAGCTCAAACTAGATGATCACAATGGTCCCTTCTGGCCTTGGTATCTATTAGCCTGTGGCTTCCTCCTAGTTGAGCTCCATTGTAGACTGTCAGCCTTCTAAATATCTTCTCACACTGACTGACAGATTGACAGGGAAGAACCCATCTCTGCATAGGACATTGCATGATGCAATTAATATGATTTGTCTTATCCTCAAATCTGTAAATTCATCCTCAGCACTGTTCAGGCCTAGTCAGCTGTGTAAGATCAAGTTTGGCAATTTTGCTCCCCATTCTGAGGAATTACCCAACTGAATAGCAAAGCTGGCTGCTCACACAGGAATGGAGAGAATAAACTGAGTGCACACTCCTTTGTAAGGTGCATAGCAGGCACTCATAGGTTCCACATCCTGGAGCTCTTGACAGGGCTGGCTCTAGGTTTTTTGCCACCCCAAGCCAAAAAAAAAGGGGGGGGGGGCAAATGGAGTGCCGCCAAAGCAAAAAAAAAAAAAAAAAGCCGGAATGAAAAAGGCCGTCCTAAGCACATGCTTGGAATGCTGATGCCTAGAGCTGGCCCAGGCTCTGGAAAGAAATATGTCTCCCTCTGGGGCAGTGCAGCCGGAGAATGCTCAATACTATGGGCCATGCCTGAATGGCACAACAAAAGCACTAAGTGTTTGCTAAAAAGCTGTCAGCAGGACTCAGTACTACAGCAAACATGGCAAGGTGGAGTAGGTGTGTGCCTGAGCCTTCGGAAGAAACTTGGAATGCATTATAGTGTATGCTAAGCTGTCAAGTTAAAAACAACTCAGAGTTTAATGACTGTTTTTAGGGGTGATCTGTAGGCAGCAAGCAAAAAAGCACCCAGTGTGTACTCTGATTTATCAGCTCACAACATCTAAAATAAAGCGAGTCAAAGATTGTTAAACCCCTCTATGGACCCAATTATTAAGTCTGCTAAACAAAGAATTCCATTGCCTGTTAACACATCCCGAAATGTGAAACAAAAGGTATAACAGATATGCTGCTCCCATCTCTAATTTTAGATGCAGTTCTCCAGACAAGATGTTCCTTAACACATATTCATTGCAAAGTGACAATAGAGAGGCAAAGTGAAATGAAAACCCCATGACTCCCTGCAGAAGTACAACACATTTCTGACTCTTTTTTTTTCTTCTTCTTCTTCGGGTAAATAACAGGCATTGCAGAGCAGACAGACATGATTATAGAAGTGTGTGGATTGCCAAGCTGCAGTTCAGCACAGAAAGGTTACTCTGAGATTGCACTATTATGTGGCATATATTGTGGTAGAGTAAAAAAATGATAGGAGGTTGGGTTGGGGTAGAGGATGGGAGAGAATCACCATTATTTTCATCAAAGGTTGGTAAGGAGTGTTCTGGTTTGTGGGAAGATCCATCTTGCATATGGTGATTAGCACAGACTGGAAATGAGGGATTCTTTCATATCAAACAACATGATAGCCATTACTTCGGAAGCCTGGCTTTAGAGACGAATGCAAGTTTTTCATGAGTGGGGAACTAAGGAGTTGATATACACAGAGAGATTTTTATCATCATAAAGATAGCAAGGATGGTGGTCAATTCCAGTTTGAAGAAAACCATTAAATGCAAGAAACATGAACCAAAACAGCATAAGCAGCAACAACAAAACCATTAGGAATATAACATAGGAATTAATTATTGTGAATTTTTCCAGCCATGCCTCGGTGCTGCCAAATCAAAAGCTATTCTTTCCAATTTTTTAAAAGGACATATGCTGTTGACATATAGAAAATATTGGGGCGGGGGGTGATGTCAAGGTGGGGAAGGCAGCCACCAGGAGGGAAGTAATGGGCATAGAAGAGGAGGTGAGCCACCAGGCCAGAAAGGTAACAAAAATTCATAAGCTTTATGGGGGTGGTGGAAGGAAGTGAGGGCATGTGGGGAGGGACGCACCACCAAGGGAAAAGGCAGATGAGTCCTCAGGGAAAGGCAGAAGCAGAGGTGTGAAATGGAAAAATAATGGGTCCAAAGGCCGAATGAGGAGGGTTAGGCATACTCATGTGCTCTGGTTCCAAAATTCCCCAGAATGAGAGATTGTTTGGTTCTGAAAGTTTGGACTGAGTCCATCTTTATAATAATACTTAGCATATATTATGAGCTATGTTATATATTATATATTATTATATATAGGAGCTATTCAACAAGGTGTGGGAAGAAGAGAAGGTACCTGAAGCATGGAAGAAAGGTGATTACCAAAGAAGGGTGATTTGTCTTTGTGTGGTAATTGGAGAGGTATAAACTTGCTATCAGTGCTCAGGAAGGTTTTCTGCAGAGTTCTGTTACAGAGAATAAGACAAGCAGTAGAAGAGATCCTGAGGGAAGAACAAACAGGATTTAGGAGTGGGAGAGGATGCGTTGATCAGATATTGGTACTACGTACGATAATGGAACAATCTCTTGAATGGAACTCACCACTGTTCATTAATTATCTCGATTTCGAGAAGGCATTTGATAGTGTCCACCATCCATCTCTCTGGAATATCTTAAAAACATATGGATTCCCTTCGAAAGTGATTAACATCTTCAAAGATATGTATGCCGGCAATAAGTGTTGTGTTCGCCATGAAGGACAGCAGAGCGAGTGGTTCCATGTGAGAATGGGAGTTAGACAAGGGTGTGTTATTTCGCCCATTCTATTTCTTGTGGTCATAGATTGGGTGATGCGGAAAGCCACTGAAGATAGGCCAAGAGGGATCGCATGGGGACCCTCTGGTCATATTGAAGACTGTGACTTTGCGGATGACATCGCCCTGATTTCAAGCTCTCAGACGGACCTCCAAGAGAAGACTGATAGAGTAGGTAGAGTAGCAAGGTGCGTAGGACTTAATATCCATGCCGGTAAGAGCAAAATAATGAAAGTAAAAACAGCCAGCTCGACGAAGACAGTGTTATGTGACGTAGAATTGGAGGAGGTGAACGACTTCAAATATCTTGGTAGTTACATATCGGCTGATGGTAATATTCAGAAGGAGATATCTACCAGAATCGGTCTTGCAGCAAATGCATTCTATAGACTTCAGAATATTTGGAGGTCAACCATCTTGCAAATGAAAACCAAGGTAGAGATCTACAGGTCGAACGTCCGCTCTGTGTTGCTTTATGCGGCGGAAACATGGAGGACCAACAAGAAGATAGAAAGTCGGCTTCGGAGCTTTGAAGGAAGGTGTCTTAGGCGAATTCTTAACATACATTGGCCGCAGCGTATCACCAATGTTGAAGTGAGCTGATTAACGGGCATCAACAATATAGTGGATGAAGCCAAACAACAAAGATGGAGGTGGCTGGGGCATGTGTTGAGAATGGATGCTGACAGACACCTTCGTATTGCCCTACGATGGACACCACAAGGAAGAAGGAGGAGAGTTAGACCATTGGGGACGTGGCGAAGGACCATTGAAGAGGAAATGAAAGGTATGGGAATGAAGTGGGATGAAATCTGCTGTCTCGCTCAAGAACAAAATGAATGGAGGAGAGTGGTTGGCGCCTTATGCTCCACAGGGAGTGAATAATAATAAGAAGAAGATATATTATAACATCTTCAAAACCCTAGAGAATGGTAATTAATCCTAACACCTCCCCTGTGAGGTAGGTTAGTAGCTATTATTTTTCCCAGGAAGGGGGGAAATAAGATGTCCTAATGTAGTTGTAAAAGTGGCTATGCTGGGTGCTAAGTGGTATTTGAAAGCACGTTAGCCAATTCAGTTTTTAAAAAACACCTTTTTCCCCTAGTTGTAGACAGGCCCAAGACAGCCAGATTCTGTTCTCAGTTACACTGGCCTAGATCTAATGTGTTCAATGACAACAGTGTCAACAACAAAGGAGAAGGGAGCATTCTTTAAAGGGGCCAGGTGAAGAGGAGAGGTAGCCACTTAAAGACTTGATGAGCAGGAGAGTCAACAGGAGTAAGGGAAGGTGCTGGGGAAGAAATGGAAAAGGGGTCACCCATCAAGTAAGTTTCTGTGATGTGGGTTTCTTGGTCAGGTTGTGGATTTTATGATGGACAGTTTGAGAGAGCAAGGAGAAAGCAGAGGCAACTTCTAAATTATTAAATAAATTTTAGGGCTGTCAAGAGATTTAAAAATTAATTGGGATTAATCGTGTGATTAATCATGCTGTTGAACATCAAAAGAATACCATTTATTTTAAATATTTTTGGATATTTACTATATTTTCAAATGCATTCAGTTACAACACAGAATACAAAGTGTACAGTGCTCACTTAATATTTATTTTTGATTACAAATATTTGCACTATAAAAAAAACAAAAAAAGTTGTATTTTTCAATTCACCTCATACAAGTACTGTAGTGCAATCTCTTTATCATGAAAGTTGAACTTACAAAAGTAGAATTATGTAAAAAAAAAACTGAATTCAAAAATAAAAGAATGTAAAACTTTAGAGCCTACAAGTCCACTCAGCCCTACTTCCTGGTCAGCCAATCATTCAGACAAGGTTGGTTACAATTTTCAGGAGATAATGCTGCCTGCTTCTTGTTTACAATGTCACCTGAAAATGAGAACAGGCATTCGCATGGCACTGTTGTAGCTGGCGTTGCAAGATATTTACGTGCCAGATGTGCTAAAGATTTGTATGTCCCTTCATGCTTTAACTACCATTCCAGGGGACATGTGTCCATGCTGATGATGGGTTCTGCTCAATCCAAAGCAATGCGGATTGAAGGATATTCATTTTCATCATCTGAGTCAGATGCCACCAGCAGAAGGTTGATTTTCTTTTTTGGTGGTTTGGGTTCTGTAGTTTCCACATCAGAGTGTTGCTCTTTTAAGACTTCTGAAAGCATGCTCCACACCTCATCCCTCTCAGATTTTAGATGGCACTTCAGATTCTTAACCTGGGGTCGAGTGCTTTAGCTTTTTTTTAGAAATCTCATAGAAACCTTCTTTGTGTTTTGTCAAATCTGCTGTGAAAGTGTTCTTAAAACGAACATATGCTGGGTCATCATCCAAGACTGCTATAACATGCAGTATACGCAGAATGTGAGTAAAATGAGCAGGAGACATACAGTTCACCCCCCCCCCCCAAAGAGAGCAGTCACAAATTTAATTGATGCATTTTTTTTTAATGAGCATCATCAGCATGGAAGCATGTCCTCTGGAATGGTGGCTGAAGCATGAAGGGACATACGAATGTTTAGCATATCTGGCATGTAAATACATTGCAATGCCAGCTACAACAGTGCCATGCAAATGCCCGTTCTCACTTTCAGGTGACACTGCTGACTGCTTCTTATTTACAATATCTCCCGTCAATGTAAACAAACTTGTTTGTTTTAGCGAGTGGCAGAATAAGAAGTAGGACTGAATGGACTTGTAGGCTCTAAAGTTTTACACTGTTTTGTTTTTGAGTGCAGTTATGTAACCAAAAAAAATCTGCATTTGTAAGTTCCACTTTCATGATAAAGAAATTGCACTTCAGGACTTGTATGAGGTGAATTGAAAAATACTATTTCGTTTGTTTATCATTTTTACAGTGCATACATTTGTAATAAAAAATAATACACTTCTACCCCAATATAAGCCTGTCCTTGGGAGCCAAAAAATCTTACCGCATTATAGGTGAAACCGTGTTATATTGAACTTGCTTTGATCCACTGGAGTGCAGAGCCCCCCCGCCCCCACTCCCCCAGAGCACTGCTTTATCGCGTTATATCCGAATTTGTGTTATATTGGGTTGTGTTATATCAGGGTAAAGGTGTAATATAAAGTGAGCATTGTGCACTTTGTATTCTGTGTTGTAGTTGAAATCAATATTGAAAATGTAGGAAAACATCCAAAAATATTTAATAAATTTCAATTGGTATTCTATAAGTACGATTAATCACAATTCATTTTTTTAATCGTGATTATTTTTTGAGTTAATAGTATGAGTTAACTTTGATTAATTGAAAGCCCTAGTAAATTTATGTTTCTGATTGATGGGCCATTCGCCTATTTTTGTCTGAATTCCCCACTGATTATAGGAACCTAGGCAATACTGAACTTGCCCAGAAAATGTTTCAATCCCTCATAATTTAGATTTTTGCATTGATTTGTTTTTTCGAGCCTAGGTAGTGATGATTCCTCATATAGGGTCAGTTTCATGAGAACTTTGAGATTTTAACCTTCAGGTGTGTTGGAGTTTTGTGCTAGAATTCCTATAGGAAAACTGGAGAGAGGGACAGCAATGCATTTTCTTTGAGACCATCTGAAGAACTGTCCCCAAACCTCAAGTGTGTCATGTTCCCTTCCGTCATTCTGTCCCTGTTCCCTTGGGCGTGTCTCTACCACTCAAGTCCTAAGGGATGTCTCCTCTTCACCTCCAAGAAGTGTCTCCTCTCCTTGCTCCACAACCCCCAATGGATTGAAGAAGCACTGCCTCCTCCCCTGCAGATCCAAAAGATGCACTTCCTCTCACTCCCAAATACCTCAGTCGTCACCTCCACCCCAGACCCATACCTTCACCTCCCACTTTCATTCACGTTTTAAAAGCTGGCAAAGATGTGATGGGGAGAAAAGATATGAGGTGCATTTCCAAGATGCTACTATAAAACAGCAAGTGGAAAGAGACTGAGAAATACAATATTTTTTCAGAATTATCTTTATCGCGGTTACTGTGAAAGCTCTACAAGCGTGTTTGTAATGTGGACCCCACCACATGCAGGTGGTTAGTTTTAGTCAGAACAATATCAAATCTGGTGCTTAAGAGAAATGATGCTTATTTTTAGATTATTTGAAAACTGATATTATACAATGACACTGATGAGAGAACAGTTGCAATGAGTATCGGTGGGGAACATGCATATAACTGAGCAGGAAATGAGAGGGTTTGTATTACTTGCTGCTTCTTTCTCTCAGTCTAGAGAACATTAACAAATGCTTTAAAAGAGTTGTGTGCAAGAAATTAATCTATTGATGAGCTGAATTAATTGTCTAATTTATCTGAGACCTTTTAATAATAATATATTGTCCCCCTAATGTTCTTGACCACCATATTTTAAATATTTTAGTTCTTTTCCTGTGCTCAGAGTAGGGAAATGTATGGATTATGCATTAGAAGAGGCAGGAAGGATCTGAAAGATTGTTTTCATGTGCTCTTGTTAAGCTCCTATCTCTCAAACTTGATGCCCATATGGTCCATTAATAATGCAGCACCATAATTTAAGTTTTCCTTCAAATAAATCCCAAAATAAGCATAATGCAGGATAACACTCACTTAATGTGGGCTGTGTAGCCCAATGGCCACTGACAAGCAACCTGAAATATAAATTTAAAGAGGAAAAAAATGGAGAAGCCAACACAAACACTTTTACAGATTTTTTGGGATTCTATTGAGTTTTTATTCTGTCACCTTAACTGTGAGATGATCTTGTCGTAACATATTTTCTGTTCCTGGTGAGTTTGGGGCAGGTGGTAAGTTTTAATCAGAACAACATCAATTTTTTGGAATTAGTGTTGTCTTTGCTCCCATACTAACAGTAGTGTTACATGTTAATGTAACTTGTGAAACAGGTGATTATTAAAACAAAATACACTAAAAATTAGGACAGGTTCAGGAGTTCGTATAGAGGCTAGCAAACCTACACTAACATTTTCTAAGCTGACCTACCACCACTAAAAAGTAAACATTGAACCACATTTACCATACAGTGTTACTGGAGGTACACAGCAGTTATTTTGTATCTTAAAAGTATAAGGAGATACATTGTGCCATAAGGATAAGAGAATTATTTAGTATCAGAAATGACTGTGGTATCTGAGCTGTGTAATAGTTGTGAATAAATGATGCTTTTTAAATAGAGAAGGTTGTGAAGAATGATTACTATTTTTCTCCAGAAGCCTTATTTAGAGAAAACAGATAAAAGGTGAATTCCCTGTTTGGCAAGTTTGCCTAAACGTGATTTATTTAGGTATAGTAATGGTATTGTTAGACATGAAGGTCAAACCCGCACAGCAGTATAGATGCCCATTAAGACAAGCAGAAGAATTTATTGCTCAAGTAATTAGGTTACTGATAAGTACAGGCTTGGTCCAGGCATACCAGTAAAACAGGAGGGTGTTATGCAAGTTTTGTAATATACCTTTGTGACTGTACCTCTCTCCTTCCTTGCACTTAGAATTTGATCCAGCTACCATAGAATATCAGGATTGGAAGGGACCTCAGGAGGTTACCTAGTCCAGCCCCCTGCTTAAAGTGGAACCAATCCCCAGACAGATTTTTGCCCCAGATTCCTAAGTGGCCCCCTCAAGGATTAAACTCACAACCCTGGGTTT
The DNA here is from genome assembly GCF_020497125.1 of Mauremys mutica. Taxonomy (NCBI): domain Eukaryota; kingdom Metazoa; phylum Chordata; order Testudines; family Geoemydidae; genus Mauremys; species Mauremys mutica. Next base: position 197,702,677 of record NC_059072.1, read on the forward strand.
AGCAGCCCAATGCTCAAGCCACTGAGCTGTCCCTCCCCAGAATTCCCAGTGACTTCAGTGGGAGTTGAATCAGGATGTTACAGCCCTAAAAATTCTCATATTTGGGGGGAAAACAAAAACAAAAAACCTCACAAGTGTGAATTGTTTGACATGAAATTCATTTAACTTAATGTATATCCAGTGACTAGTCACCAATGATATAGCAATTTTCACTTGACTTCACTTGCAGCACCCCAGCTAAAAGAGTGCTAAACTGTCCAGAAGAAAGAGAAATTATTACATAGTTTTTTCCAATATTCAGGAGAGACTATTAAATTCACTTCACTTATAACATAAAGCACTATAAGGTAAGAACTCCACTCCTATTACAGCTCTGGAAAATAAGATCTATTACTCACCTGGTATTTGACTCTCTTTCAATATGCTATAATAGTTCTTCTGTCCCAAAGCATTAATAAAACATACATTCATTGCAAATGCAGATGAGAAAGCAAGTTTTCATAAAGACTCACAAGCTAAGAAGCAGCATCCTAAAGATACTTGCAGGTTAATGTTGAAATCTGAATATTTAAAACTATATTAATGTCAAAAAATGACCTCACCATTTTCATCTCAGTGTCTTTTTCCGGAAAAACTTCTCCCACCTTTAACTTTGTGTGGCTCTATTCTGAAAAGCTATTCTATAAAAATGAGGTCAGGTCTTATTGTGGCTCAGTTATTATTACCATGACTCCAGATCAAATTTGCTCAGGTTACAAATTTAAAAATGTTTTTTTTCCCTAAACTGCGAGCACTACAAATAAAAGTCTGAGAATTGAAAGTCAAATTGGATTCACTCCTGCTTGTGCATCATCACAAGTAATAAATGTTGTTCTTCGGGATGTGATATCCACTTGCGCCTCTCAAGCCCTTGATCAGAGATTTTCCATTAGCAGTGTCCATTTGGCCTATGTACGTGCTCTCTACAACCTTGTGCCACGTATAGAGGTGCATGGGTTAATCGCCGTCAGTTCCTTCCCTACTGCCTAGGCCTGAGACAGAGCTCTGGCACATCCACCTCATGTGCGTCTCACCATGTTTTGTGGTTGTTGTTTAGTTAGTTTAGTGTCTCTAGTTAGTATTAGTTGTTAGATATTCGTGAGAGGCTTCAGTTTCCCCTCCCCATTTTTTCTGGGGAGCTTGTTTGGCCTGGCTGAGCATGCCTGGTTCACCAGATTTCAAATGCCGTCTCTCTTATCAGGAGGTTTTCCTGATCAGCGGGAGCCATGCTAAATGCATCCTTTGCTTGGGAGAGTCGATTCCATATCTCCCAAAAGTGTAACATTTGCCTGGCTCTAAAATCTAGAGCTCAGAAGATCTGGGAGACCAAACTGAAGCCAGGGCCACCCAGAGGATTCAGGGGGCCTGGAGAAAAGTTGGGGAGCTGCGGTGCTTTTACTCACCCAGTGGCGGTCCGGGTCTTCGGTGGCATTTCGGCGGCGAGGGGCCCTTCAGTGCTGCTGAAGACGTGGAGCGACTAAAGGGTCCCCCGCCGCCAAAATGCCGCCGAAGACCCGGAGCGCTGCTGGGCCAGGGCTCACGGGGCCCCTGCGGAGCCCAGGGCCTGGGGCAAATTGCCCCACTTGCCCCCCCAGGTGGGCCTGACTGAAGCTACTGCTGATGGAGTGTTCCCTTGGACCCACATCCAAGTCAGGTCAGGAGAGCATCTCCCTTTCCTGCCCCTCCCCCCACCCCGGCAGATCCAGTGTCCCTCTGACGTCGGGTAAGGTTTTACCTAAGAAGGTGAAGATCTCTGAGGGCTCAGAGAAGGCTACAAAGAAGAGGAGCTCAGTCTCCCACCACAAGAGCCAGCTCCCAAGAAGTCCCGATGTCCTGCTAGGGTCTACAGCAGGGGTAGGCAACCCATGGCATGCGTGATTTTCAGTGGCACTCACAGTGCCCTAGTCCTGGCCACCAGTCCAGGGGGCTCTGCATTTTAATTTTAAATGAAGCTTCTTAAACATTTTAAAAACTGTATTTACTTTACATACAACAGTAGTTTGGCTATATATTATAGACTTAGAGACCTTCTGAAAACATTAAAATGTATTACTTGCACGCAAAACCTTAAATTAGAGTGAATAAATGAAAACTCGGCACACCACTTCTGAAAGGTTGCCAACCCCTGGTCTACAGTGTCAGATGCCTTGCTTTCTGAACTCAGTATCATGGAAGTGAAAGACTCTTCCTCTGGTACTAGCAGAACAGGGAGATCCAGGAGCACTTTGGAAAAATGTGACACCAGCAGGGCCCCGGTACCATCCACCTGCAGATCAGCACCATCTATTTTAAGCTTACCAACATGCCTTCCCACTCGGCTCCATCAGTACCAACAAAATTGAAGCACATACCTTCAGCCCCAATGCCTACCTGCTCCAAACCAGTAGTACTGCCAAAGTCAACTGCTGCATTGGTACTGCTCTTCTTTTCTGTCTTGCCCTCCCACCTTCTGTTAGTGCCTGCTGGGCGACGTCTTCATTTTCCAATTTTGTAAACCTGTTCCTGAGCTCTATTTCTCCTTCACTAGCTGGTCTCTTCCTCTCCCTTGTTCTCATAGTCATATGCTTCCCATTAATGAAAAACTCCTGGATCCAGCAAAGACTGTGTGGCAAGCTCTTGCCACCATACTACCAACCTGTAAATGGGTGGATAAGAAATATTATGTCCCAACCAGGGACTCAGAATTTTTATTCTTATTTTCCCATCCCCTTCCTAATTCCCTGTGTGGTGGATGCCATCAATGAGCAGGGTAGACAGCATCACTCCAGGTCGACAACAACAAGTTTGCATCCTTTTATTGAGCATCTTCCACTGGAGAATACAGATCACTTCCAGGCCATCATTAAGGAGGGTCATTTATTAGCCAGAACCTCTCTCCAAGTGTCCTTGGATGCCACTTTACACTGCTGCTAAATCCATCACCACAGCAGTTGTCATGCACAGGGCGTCATGCTCCAGTTGTCAGGATTCCTGACAGAGGTTCAGATTTGGGTTGAGAACCTCCCGTTTGATGGTCAGAAGCTCTTCTGGGGAACTACGGATGATTCTCTGCACAGGCTGAAGGACTCCAGGGCCATATGGAGGTCTCGGGGTATATACTCCCCCACAAACAAGAGGAGATTTACCAGATCTGAGACTGCCTGGCTCAGTTCTCTGGTTTTCACAGAACCACTGAACTCACTAGAAAAAAGAGATTCCAGAGGAAAAGAGCTTCCCACCCTCCTTCAGTTAATACTTCAGCAATAGTCAACATGGTTTCTGTAAAGGGAAATCGTGTCTTACTAATCTATTAGAGTTCTTTGAAGGGGTCAACAAACATGTGGACAAGGGGGATCCGGTGGACATATTGTACTTAGATTTCCAGAAAGCCTTTGACAAGGTCCCTCACCAAAGGCTCTTACGTAAATTAAGCTGTCATGGGATAAAAGGAAAGGTCCTTTCATGGATTGAGAACTGGTTAAAGGACAGGGAACAAAGGGTAGGAATTAATGGTAAATTCTCAGAATGGAGAGGGGTAACTAGTGGTGTTCCCCAAGGGTCAGTCCTAGGACCAATCCTATTCAATTTATTCATAAATGATCTGGAGAAAGAGGTAAACAGTGAGGTGGCAAAGTTTGCAGATGATACTAAACTGCTCAAGATAGTTAAGACCAAAGCAGATTGTGAAGAACTTCAAAAAGATCTCACAAAACTAAGTGATTGGGCAACAAAATGGCAAATGAAATTTAATGTGGATAAATGTAAAGTAATGCACATTGGAAAAAATAACCCCAACTATACATACAACATGATGGGGGCTAATTTAGCTACAACGAGTCAGGAGAAAGATCTTGGAGTTATCGTGGATAGTTCTCTGAAGATGTCCACGCAGTGTGCAGAGGCGGTCAAAAAAGCAAACAGGATGTTAGGAATCATTAAAAAGGGGATAGAGAATAAGACTGAGAATATATTATTGCCCTTATATAAATCCATGGTACGCCCACATCTCGAATACTGTGTACAGATGTGGTCTCCTCACCTCAAAAAAGATATTCTAGCACTAGAAAAGGTTCAGAAAAGAGCAACTAAAATGATTAGGGGTTTAGAGAGGGTCCCATATGAGGCAAGATTAAAGAGGCTAGGACTCTTCAGTTTGGAAAAGAGAAGACTAAGGGGGGACATGATAGAGGTATATAAAATCATGAGTGATGTTGAGAAAGTGGATAAGGAAAAGTTATTTACTTATTCCCATAATACAAGAACTAGGGGTCACCAAATGAAATTAATAGGCAGCAGGTTTAAAACAAATAAAAGGAAGTTCTTCTTCACGCAGCGCACAGTCAACTTGTGGAACTCCTTACCTGAGGAGGTTGTGAAGGCTAGGACTATAACAATGTTTAAAAGGGGACTGGATAAATTCATGGTGGCTAAGTCCATAAATGGCTATTAGCCAGGATGGGTAAGAATGGTGTCCCTAGCCTCTGTTCGTCAGAGGATGGAGATGGATGGCAGGAGAGAGATCACTTGAACATTGCCTGTTAGGTTCACTCCCTCAGGGGCACCTGGCATTGGCCTCTGTCGGTAGACAGATACTGGGCTAGATGGACCTCTGGTCTGACCCGGTACGGCCTTTCTTATGTTCTTATACCCAGTCATCATCAAAACAGCAATTTTGACAGGTTGGTCAAGGGCTATTCTCTCACCTGTCGTTTGCAAGCTACAAACTTTTGCCCACCTCCCTGCTTTTGGAGACTGCCTTTCCCATTTCCAACAGGCCCGGCAGTGTATTACAACAGCCAAGTGGGTTGTGGAGGTTATAACATGGGGCTACACTGTCCACTTCACATCCCTCCCTCACCCTTTCCCAGTCCCTCTTCAGGGACCCCTTTCATCACTATACTGAGTCAAGAAGTATGCTCCCTGCTTTGTTTAGGAGAAATAGATCCAGTCTCATCACCTCACAGGGGAAAAGGGTTTTACTCACAGTATTTTCTTGTGCCACAGAAGGACGGGGGTGGAGACCGATCTTTGACCGAAGACAATTGAAAAAATCTGTAAAATCTCAAAAGTTAAAGATGGTGACTCTGGCAGCCATAATCCTCTCTTCTCTAGAGGCAGGAGGTTGGTTTTCGGCCCTTGACCTACACAATGTCCATTTCCGTATAGCAATATATCCTGCACATAGTAGATACCTGAACTTTACCATGGGCCAGGGTCATTTTCAATACTGAGTACTTCAGTTTGGCCTCTCTTTAGCCCCGAGGGTGTTCTCAGAGGTTTTAGCAGTAGTGGCTGCTTATCTTCATCGAAGTGCAGTTTAGTCTTCCTCTATATCAATGATTGGCTACTCAAGGGCTGATCTTATGAAGCTGCAATAACTTCCATCCAGCCAGCTCTCTCCCTCTTGGAGGAGTTGGGTCTCCAGCTAAACATAAAGTCAAAGTTGGCCCCTGTACAGAGAATACAATTCATTGGGGGCACATTTGGATTCACTGGCAGCCAGGGCTATCCTTCCCACAGACAAATTCATAACTTTGTTGAATCTGGTCAGGACAATTGAAGGAAGCCCCTGTACTACAGTCAGGAACTATTTTCAGCTACTGGATCATATGGCAGCTTGCGCCTTCGTGACCGAGCATGCAAGATTGTACCTCCACTGCTTTCATGGCTGGTTCAGGAAGACCTATTCCTCAACCAGAGACAGCTTGGACAAACAACTTATGGTTCCCTTCCAGGTGAAGAACTCCCTTGATTAGTGGAAAGATCAACGCAATGTCTGCACAGGCATCCCTTTCATCCACCCAGCTCCAACAATAACTGTGACAATAGACACATCACTGTTAGGGTGGGGAGCACACCTCAACCAATTCACAATCCAGGACAGATGGTCACCTCAGGAAACTGGTCAACATATCAACTTGTTGGACCTAAGGGCAGTCAAGAACACTTGCCTTCAGTTCCAGCCCCTCATCAAAGGTAAATCAATCAGACTCATGGCAGACAATGTGGCATGTTCTATACCAGCAAACAGGGAGGAGCAAAATCCCGGTCCCTGTGCACCAAAGCGATAGTTATGGACCTGGTGTTTAGCCCATCAGATTCAGATGTCTGCCATTTACCTTCCGGGAGTCAAGAATGTCACAGCTGATATGCTCAGCAGTTGCTTCTCCTGGGGTATGAATGGGGTTGGGCTCTCATATTCCTCATGGAATATTCCGGAGGTGGGGACTTCCATAGGTGGATGTATTCGCCACATTCAGTAAGTGCCCCTTTTTCTGTTCAGGAGGAGACTGAGCTCACCTCTCTTTGGGATATGCCTTGTTCCATCCTTGGACAAAGGGCCTGTTCTATGCATTCCCTTCAACATCATTCATTCTAAGAGTCATGAACAAGATTGGGAAGAACAAGAACAGGGTTTTCCTTATAGTATTGACCTGGCTGAGACAGGCGTAGTATCCTTACCTGCTTTACCTGTGTCAAACCGGCACTCAAACTTCTGACCATCCCTCATCTCCTCTCCCTGGTGATCCTTCATCTCCAAACATCGCTCCTAGATCAGTGGTGGGCAACCTGCAGCCTGCAGGCGGCCCGTGGCCCATCAGGGTAATCCACTGGTGGGCTGCCAGACAGTTTGTTTACATTTGCACAGCTGCCCGCAGCTCCCAGTGGCCACGGTTCACTATTCCCGGACAATGGTAGCTGCGGGAAATGATGGCCAGCATGTCCCTGTGGCCCACGCTGCTTCCCGTAGCTCCCATTGTCCAGGAATGGTGAACTGTGGCCACTGGGAGCTGCGGGTGGCAGGGCAAATGTAAACAAACTGTCTGGTGGCCCACCAGCGGATTACCCTGATGGGCTGCAGGTTGCCCACCACTATTCTAGATGGTTCACAGGATTAGAATCCACCTGCTCAACAGCAGTACAAGAAGTATTGCTAAACAGTAGAAAGAGGTCAACTTGAATCACTTACCTTCAGAAATGGAAGAGCTTCAACCACTGGTGTCACTGTCACTGCCTTGTGTTTGAATCCTCTCCCCTCTCAGCCATCTTGGATTGTCTGCTGGACTTAACAAAATTGGGTTTATCAATAAGGTTCATCTCACTGTGATCTGAGCATTTCATTCCCCACTAGAGGGGTTTTCTATTTTTGCTAACCCTCGCTCTGTCCTCAAGATTTATTAAGGGTCTGTGGAATCTTTACCCCCAGGTTAAGGATCCTGCTCCAACTTGGGATCTCAACCTGGTACTCAGATATCTTATGGAACCTCTGTTTGAACCTATGGTGACCTGCTCCTTGCTTCACTTATCTATGAAGATGACCTTTCTAGTAGCTATCATGTCAGCCTGCAGGGTTGAGGAAATTGGATCCTTGATGGCGGACCCTCCATTTATGATATTTTTCAAGGACAAGATCTCCCTACCATTGCATCTCAAGTTCTTACCAAAGGTGCTGTCAGCTTTTCATCTTCACCAGTCTATTCATCTACCAGTATTTTCTCCTAAACTACATACATCTCAGCAGGAGACTTCGCTTCCTATGTTAGATGTATGACAGGCATTGGCTTTTTATCTGGATAGGAACAAGCAATTTCTGAAATCACCAAGACTCTGTTTCCATCGCAGAAAGATCAGAGGAGTGCATGATCTCTTCACAGAGGCTGTCGAGGTAGGTCTCTGGGTGTGCTACTGCTTGCTATCATGCAGTTGGTGCTTTGCTTCCCCAAAGTATGCTCTACCAAGCAATTTCCACAGCGTTACTCAAGACCATTCCAGTTTCTGAGCTATGTAGAGCTGCTACATGGGCTACAGTGCGTCCCTTTTCTAAACACTATGCCTTGGTCCACACTATCAGATCTGATGCAGTACTTGGTTCTGCTGTACTGTCTTCAGTCTTAATTTTGAAGCACCCTCCTCCCTGTGAGGATACTGCTGAGGAGTCACCTGAAATGCAGTACCCATAAGGACACTACTTGAAGAAGTAGTAAAGGTTACTCACCTTGTGCAGTAATGGTTCTTTGAGATGTGTCCCCTCCATTGACTTCTTTAGGCTTATTCCAGATATACATCAGTGTAAATGAGAGTAAATTTAGGCCAAAGAGATTAAGAAATTATTTTAATGTGCACCTGGAGGCTTTTTTTTTTTTTCACATTATATTAACCCTTCCTTAAAATCTGGATTTGCCCTGAAGCCTCCATTGGTGTAAATAAACTCACTATCTTAACTAGACCTCTGAAAATTACCCACCTTAATCAGGGGTGGCTCCAGGCCCCAGCACGCCAAGTGCGTGCTTGGGGCGGCATGCCGTGGGGGGCTTCGGTGGAGCCGCGGGACCAGCGTACCCTCCGCAGGCATGTCTGTGGGAGGTCCACCGGAGTCGCGGGACTGGCGACCGGCAGAGTGCCCCCCGCAGCATGCCACCATGCTTGGGGCGGCGAAATGGCTAGAGCCGCCCCTGACCTTAATTCACCTAAGACGTGGTGTCCCAAAACTCCAGAAAACATGGGAAGAGTGACATCATATGATTTATGCACATTTGAGTACTGTTTCCATAGCAGCAGGTATTTCTCAAGTATTTAGATGAAATATGAGGTTAGAGGCCAAATTATCATGTAAGTGAACTGTCAACAGCTGGTTAAAGGCAAAAGTGCCGTTGCACATATGAGCAGATAATGTGCCACAGCTAAGGGCAGTATCAAAATCCAATTAACATCTCATCTTCTGAAAAACCTCTGCTTTGTAAATTGTAAGAGTTTGTCGGTATAAATCATCTAAAATAAAAGTGTCTGACTTAGTGGTCTGAAATTCACATGTATTCCAGGGAGCCACCTGTTTGAATCACAAACACTGATGATAATACTTAATATTATTATTAATGCACTGTGCAGACATTAACTAATTATCCTCAAAACATATCTGTGATATAGATGGGTAAGTATCATCATACTTATTTTATAAATGGCGATACTGAGGCGGAGGTGAAGTGAGTTGCACAAAGTCATACAGCAAGTCAGTGGCAAAGTCTGTATTTAAACTCAGAGCAGAGGCTTGGAAATCAGGAGTCACTATCTGCTAGTCCCTACACTGCCTCTAACATTTCTGACTGCTGCATGAGCATCATATATCTGATTTCTAGTGAGATGCCTTAAAAGCCAACAACAGTTCTGACTGAAAATATATCCTAGATCAAAGCTAGTCAGATATGGACCACAAAGGCCAGAACCATTTGATTTTTTTTAATTCATGAATTTTTCTAACACCCTGTAGTTCTCAGCTGTATGTATTGTACTTCAAACACTACAGAACTGTACTTCACTGCTGATTCTTGATTAACCATTTACTATGTTGATATTTGCAGTGTTCTTGTAGCTTTGTTGGTCCCAGGATATCAAAGAGACAAGGTGGGTGAGATAATATCCTTTATTGGACCAACTTCTGTTGGTGAGAGAGACAAGCTTTCGAGCTTACCCAGAGCCAGACCTGAGGAAGAGCTCTGTAAGCTTGTCTCTCTCACCAACAGAAGTAGGTCTAATAAAGGATATTATCTCACCCATCTATGTTGATACATGACAGTCCATGTAAAACCTACATTAGTTATCCATGCAAAAGCTTAGATTTTGGTTCAGGATTAATTTAAGAGTGCTTATGTGATGCAGACAAATCTACTTTAGCTTTTCAGGACTATAACATTCCTCGCTTAAAGAGAATTTACTGCACAGAAAGCTGCTTTTCACCATATTTAAAGAATATGCAAGAATATTATAAAGCATAATTCTCCATAATCTATTCATTCCTACATCCTGCCCCAGTTACACCTGCTTTTGCAGAATTCAGATGTGTACTTTCTAACATTGTTAATGGATGTCTATTTCTATTTCATACTCTTTCTGAGAAAAGAAATAGCAATGCAGCATCTCACCAGATGAGGGAAGAAGGGAAGTCTAATATACAAGATTCTGTCTTTAATGTAGCCACACGTGATGACTTTAAACCTATTTCACAATTTCCTTAATTCATAGTTTCATTTTCCTGGAGCAGGGCCCAGCTTGCAAATGTTGGGAAGACTCTGATTTAGATAAAGAGGCTGAGACTATTTTGCAGTTTGTAAAATAAAGCTTAATTTTCATAAGTGCATATCACCAATAAGGAAATAAAATACATAAAAAAACCCTTATGCACATGTCAAGTTTGAGTATATAACATGAAAACTTCCTGTGACCCATCTACAATATAAAGCATCTAAGTAGGCCCACTATAGACTTTTACAAGAAACAAATTATTACTGAAGCAGAAAAACCAAGGTATGAAATATAGTTCATGTAAGAAAATCAAGAATATGTATAGTCACAGTCTAAACATTTTTATCATTACAAGAAATAGATTAATGTCCAACATCTGAGAAATACTTGATCCTATATGCCACGTGGAATAAGAATCCTCTGAGGAATCCTCTACAGGGCTTTCATAGGATAAAAATCTTTGGGTGAGTTTCTGTGCTGAGCCTCACAGAAGCACAACACAGAACTTGCAGCTCAGGGGGAAAGGGTCCATGGTGGCTTTAAATCATGTTTGTGCCCTCCTAACACCGACAGCGCTGATAGGTCTGTCTAAATTATGACAGCCTTTCACCAGCTGTCTAAGTGCCATAGCACTTCTTGGAAGCTTTGCAGTTCTGCATGCTGCAGTCTACCTCCAGTTCTACTCCTAACATTCCTCTTACACCCAGATTTTTCAGGGGATCCTCAGAATGCAGTCTTATGGCTGTCTGCCACAGCACCTGCACTAGGAGAGACATTCCCTGGCTGGATCCAGGACTTGTAGTGTCCATTTACAGTACTCTGACCCTTTTATCCAATGTAAAGAGGGGCTGAGGGGTGGGGAGGAGGAACCAGGGTGGATCTCCCCTTTTATGATTATCATCCTTATTTGTTTAGTTCTTGTTTTCATCCACACTTTTCAAACAAGTGTTCTTACAGAATTTAAATGGACAACGTGTTTTACTAAACATGTATGTGAGGCATTTTGTCTTGTTTATTAGCATTACATTATTCTCAACTTGCCCAAAGCCATTCAGTAAAGCCAGACACTGACACATTGCTAATAAACCAAATATAAGTACTGTCATGGATCTGCATATTACTACCCTTACCTGCAAAACCTATACCCAACTCACATCACCAACAACAGCAAAGCTGTGTTTTTCTTAAGCATATGGTCTAAATTAGTGGGAACCCAGGTTAGCATCTAACCTGACAACAAGATAGAGCACTCCTTCTGTCCCTTTTGATGATTAAAAGCCATCAATTTGGCACAATTTAGTGCAGCTCTTATGCTACAGCCACTAATGTAGTAGGAAGAGAGCCTGAGACATAAGCCCTTGTATCAGAGGCCTGGTATGAGGCAGGACCTGCTCACAGAATCTGTCAAGAACAGGGCTAATATTGCAGAAATACACATTCCAAAGACGTGCTAGTCACAGAGTGCTCATGCAAATACATCCTGATATGAAGTGGTACCAGAACATCCTGCTATCAAGGATGGTACAAAAACATTCCCCAAGGCTAACAGGAACACACTGACCCCTCCTAAAAGATAAAATCAGGATAACAGTCCATAATAGAAATGTTTTATTCAAACCAATATGTACAAGGTGATGGGAGATAACTAGACATGTCAGGGGGCAGTAACTAACTCTGTCAGAGGGGCAATACTAACTTGTTTATATCGGGGTATAAAGTTGTATCTCAGCGGCAGTATCTTTGTCTGGCCTTGGGAGGAGCGGAAAGTCCTGCCGTTCACTGAGCTGGTCCATTGTTACGTGCATCCGTGTATTAGTGGTCCATTAAAGTCTGTGGGATACTAGTTCCATGCTTTGTCGACGATAAACCTGGCTGGGTGCCTTCGTCCCTTAATGAATCTTGTGGTCATTGGGCAGTTTGCTCGAGGTCTGCTGTGCCAGCTGTCTGTGCAGGACTGGGGAGGCACACAGAGGGAACATACACACGCAGCTAAACATCTGCCAACAATAACACTGTTCTATTTGTAATACATCAGTTCAGTTCTGTGTATCTTGCATTTAGCTTACATCTGTGACTGCCATAACATTCTGTTGTTTTGAATATACCCACAAGAACCATGTTTCATTATTTTGTGAGTTCTCTGATACCCTGTTCTGTTGATAAAAAGAAATGAAAGATGAAGCACTGATTCTGCAGTGATGTATGTTGCAGTTGGCATCCACAGTAACTAATTTAATATTATCATAGTGCAAAGTACCATTAAGTCACATCACAATGAACAGTAAGCACAAGACATGAGAGTCATTGGCCAGCAATCTTCCTACACATTTTAGAGTCTTCACACAGCCGTGAGAAGCATGCCATGAAGCATCCTTCCAGATAGCCCATCCTCAAACTACACATGTCATGGGCATCTCCTGCCCTGGGCACCTGGTGCCAGTCCCTGCAAAACTTGCTTCCGCAATCTTTCCGTTCATCCAACCCACCTGTTCTGCAAACAGTAACTAATGGTGTATTGTAATTCATTGAAGGAGATACTTGATTACTTGCCAGGCAATAAATGTCATGTTGCTTTGAATTAAATAAATGGAACCAAGGTACGTTAGAGCTGATGCCAACTGCTATATGCACTAAGGGAAAGTACACTGGAGACGTGTACCAGTTTCTCAGATATGTGCCTACAAAGTATTGCTGTTCCTTCCAAATTCTGACTGTCACACAACATGGATAGTGCAGGGAGCCAATGATTCTACCTTTCTCCCCTTCACTCCTCAAAAGTCTCAGTTAACCTTTTCTGTTACCCGGTACATGCCCTCACTGCCTCCATTTATGACATATACAAATGTTTTTTTTTCATGTTGGTTTAGATCATATGAATGTTGGGAATTCTGGCAGCTAATTTATACGGAAGCTAAAAATGGGTATTTTGCCCTGCCCTTTTACTTCATAATAAACATTATCTCCCTATTGCTGCTGCGTTGTGCACGAATGTAAAGTCCTAATTCTAATTAAATGGATTTCAGAGACACCACCAACAAAAATCATAACCAGTGTATCATAAGCACATAAAACATAAGTGGAGGAGGGATAGCTCAGTGGTTTGAGCATTAGCCTACTAAACCCAGGGTTATGAGTTCAATCCTTGAGGGGGCAATTTGGGGATTGGTCCCCCTTTGAGCAGGGGGTTGGACTAGATGATCTCTTGAGGTCCCTTCCAACCCTAATAATCTATTCTTCTAAAGAGATTAGAGGGCATGTAATCTGTAGTTGAAAAGCAGCCAACACATTTTACCTCCTTGCAGCTTCTTACTTATTTTCTAATAGCAGGAGCTAGTGAGGGGCAGAGTACTTTAAACATCTCCATACAACATAATCACACATGCAAACATCATCAAGTGTTCATTTCTTGTTGTTTTGGGCCAGGAGTCGGCAACCTCTGGCACGCGGCTTGCCAGGATAAGCCAGGGCGGGCCGGGCCACTTTGTTTATCAGCCGCATCGGCAGATTCAGCAGACCGCGGCTCCCACTGGCCGCGGTTCGCCATCCCAGGCCAATGGGGGCGGTGGGAAGCGGCATGGGCGAGGGATGTGCTGGCCGCGGCTTCCCACCCCCCATTGGCCTGGGATGGCGAACCGCGGCCAGTGAGAGCCGCGATTGGCCGAACCTGCTGATGCGGCAGGTAAACAAACTGGCCCAGCCCGCCTGGGTGCTTACCCTGGTGAGCCACGTGCCAGAGGTTGCCAACCCCTGTTTTAGGCAGAGATGAAAACAGGTGCGTGTAGTGGTACATAATAGATGCTTCCATTTCCAGTGTTTTATTTCACTGAAATACCATGCTTATAGATACTCTGTACACTTGCCAATCTGTTTCTAAGCCAATGTAATAATTACATTTATGTATATCTTTCTTTCCTTTATATTACCAACCACTGGGAATGGGATATGTTTTCCCAGCTTCCTTTGTAACTCATCTTCCCTTCAGTTCCAGAATAATTGTCAAGAGAGGACTGAGAGAGATCATCTCTCCCTCTCTGCCTCCACCCCACAAAAAGCAAAAACAAAACCAAAACCAAAACCCTGTGCCTTTATATCTGTTTAAAATGCAGCACTGTATCCACTTGAAGCTGTGAGATTTTGTAATCCCTGGGTAAGAAAAGTTTATTCTACTCCCTGTAGATTAATACTTTCAAAACATGTTTAGGCTGTTTTGAAACTATGGATGGTGGTGGTGAATTTAAAAGCGTCTGGTGAAGAGAATAACAATGGCATGTTCAGAGTTCTGTTTTGAAAGGCCACACGGTCAAACTGAGAGATTTTTTTCAGTCCTACATACTTGCTGTGGGTGAGAGTCAAAAATCATGCTCTTGATACTTTGAAAATTCCCATCAAAACACTTTCTCCCACCAACGGCACAGGGGCATCTTAAAAATCAGATAAAGTAACAGAAGTGCATCATATATAATATGGACAGCTATTATTAATATGGTGAAACCTTTATTGTGGTGGCCCTATGTCCCTCTGGAAAGGATAAGGAACTGTTTCCCCATTTTTTGGGTGGGAAAATAGCCTTTAATAATCCTCACTTTAATGACTGAAGAATAAGGTTTCATAGAAAAAATCCTTTTTGGATCTCGAGGGAATTTTGTTAGTATTAAAACCTACTGCAGTTTAAGAAGGCACAGGATAATCATGTTACAAATACTATATTGTAAAAATGAAGCATCAGGTATAACTGGGCCAATAGGTTAGTGGTAAGTAAGGATCCATAGCAGCTCTGGGAGACCATTAAGAAGTCTGTACTCCTTTTGTCATAGATGTACTGTGGCAAGAGCAGACTTCAATGGCTTAAGGTTGTACTCTAAAAATGTAAAAGGACCATAAAACAAAGGATACATCACTTGATATTAAATCAGATATCTTCAGCCAAATAACTTTAACCTTAACTCTTAAAATCTTCTTGTAAATTCTCTTCAAAGAACATGATGATGAAAGCATGTAGGAAGTGTGCACTAGAATTAGCTGTTAGAATCTCAGATTAACCTTTGTACATAGCCTTAATTAAAGTGGAAATTGCCTCTGTGTGCATTGGTTGTAGACTTTTGCACTTGCATAAACATGGAACTGCTCCTTAACTTTGTTGCAAATGAAAATGTTACAGTAAACAAAGCTTCCAGTAATTAGAATGACAATATTTTCTATTTGATGTCTGCTTTCTGCAATACTAAACACTGTAGAGTAGACTGTGAACTCACAAAATCAATGTTTATCCTAGCATTTCTGAAGTATACCTCCATTTCACTGTTTGAGTTGTTCAGTGGGTATACGATCTATCAGATAGATACACTGCATTGGATACCTCAAGAAATTGGCAATGAGCTAGGGAAGCATTTCACCTTTATATTGCTAGTTCAAATATAGCTCAGGTCAGTAGTGACCATATGACAGCTGTCAGGGAGTACGTGTGAAATAGTGATCACAGTTGTTAGTGGACAAATGTCCACATCATAAAGCTACCAGCTCAGTTAACATCCTTAATAAAGAGTATTAAAAGAGAGGCTATTAAGTGAATAGATATAAAAATGAACTACCTCAGTTGCCCTCACCCTACCTGGAGCTGTGCTGTGGTTAGGGTACGTCAATTTGTAGGGCTGGTGATATGCCACCTTTTGCCAACATTACAAAGGATGGAAACTATTGTCATTCATTTTCACAAAACACTTTAGTAAACATAGCAAAAGAAAGTCCGGTTGTATTAACTTAACTACTCTGCACTACAGACTTAGGTCAGCATAACAGTATACTGACCAAACTCCTGGTGTAGACAGCACTTATGTCAACAAGAGGGCGCTCCCGTCAGTGTAGGTAGCACTTCGCTAAACACTACAACGGTGCCCCTGCAGCGCTGGATGTGTAGACAAGCCCTTAGTCCTCGGAATGCCACACCCTCCAAAAAAGGTTAATTTTTCATCAGCAGATTCGCAGATGCAGGACACATTGGTAAAATCCTGTCCTCAGTTAGGTGTATGCTGTAGCCCTAGGCTGGCTGGTGTATCTCGTTAATTAGGAGAGTTTGAGAGTGCCATGACCTTCTCGGAGATGGCACTGAGACACAAGATGATTTGCAGATTGCTCTGAATTGGGTTTTTTTAATTGAAGCTGTTGGGGTTATTTACTCTATCAAATGCCATTTCATGCTGTTATCTTTTCTGGGCATGTCATAAAGTAGCAGCCTTTACTTTGTTATTGTGGTTATTGTGCTTTCTTAGGGAAAAGGCAATAGATATCTTGATACAAGAAGTGAGTTATAGGCCCCAGGGCCTACCTCTTATAGTATGTCTACACTGCAAGTAGAAGATGTGATTGTGGCATAAGTAGGCATACCTGTGTTAGCTTTAATTAAGCTAGCATGGGTAACTATAGCATTGTAGATGTGGTGGTCTGGACTTTGGCACAGGCTAGCAATGAGAGTACAAGCCTTTCTGGGACCTCGGGTACATATCTGGGTTGCTAGCCCATGCTGAAGCCTGTGCTACCACATCTACACACTGCTATTGTCACCTGTGCTAGCTAAATTAAAGCTAGCATAGGTAGTCATAACTGTGCTATAATCGCACCTTCTTATGGGGTGTGTCTATGCTGCAGGATTCTTTTGGTGGTGTATAGCGTACACACATGCATAGTCCCCCTAGCATGGGTATACAGAGCAGTGTAGAAGGTGAGGCACAGATTAAGCCAGTGAAGACACACCTGATGGGTGTGGATATGTACCCAGAGTACATACTCTACACATTGTCTACTGCAGGGCCGCCCAGAGGATTCCGGGGGCCCGGGGTCTTCGGCGGCAGGGGGCCCTTCCGTTCCGGGACCTGCCACCGAAGTGCCCCGAAGACCCGCGGCGGACCCCCCCCCCCGCCGCCGAATTACCGCCGAAGCCGGACCCGCCGCCGAAGTGCAGCCCGGTCTTCGGCGGTAATTCGGCGGAGGGGGGCCCCCGCCACGGGTCTTCAGGGCACTTCGGCGGCGGGTCCCAGAACGGAAGGGCTCCCCGCCGCCGAATTACCGCCAAAGACCGAGCTGAACTTCGGCGGCGGGTCCCGCTCAGTCTTCCGCAGTAATTCGCCGGCGGGGGGTCCTTCCGCCCCGGAGCGGAAGGACCCCCCGCCGGCGAAGACCGGGAGCAGAAGAAGCTCCTGCGCCCGGCCCCGCAAGAGTTTTCCGGGCCCCCCGGAGGGAGTGAAGGACCCCGCTCCGGGGGCCCCGAAAAACTCTGGTGGGGGCCCCTATGGGGCTTGGGGCCTGGGGCAAATTGTCCCTCTTGCCCCCCCCTCTGGGCGGCCCTGGTCTACTGGCCCAAGATGTGCCTCCCATCTATGCTGCTGTTTTTAGCCATATAGTGTCCCATTGCCTACCACTGCAGGCGCCTTCCCCCTCTGCATGAAAAGACTCCAGTAGGGCGGAAAGGCTCCAGCAGCTCCCCTCTGCTGGAGCCCTTCTCCTACAGAGGGGAAAGGCTCTGGCGGCAGGCAGGCAGCAGGGAAAAGGCTCAGCCCTGCCCCCCTGCCTCCCCACTGCCAGAGCCTCTCCTCACTGCAGTGAAGGGCTCTGGCAGTGGGAAGCAGCTGAAACCTTTCCCTGCTGCCTCCCACGGCCAGAGCCTTTCACTGACGTAGGTAGCTACACCTCACAGTCTGGACAGGGTGTGCTTTTCACTGCTGCGTGTTGCTACACTTACGCTACATGCTGCCAAACGTGGTGTGTAGTGTAGATGTAGCCTTGAGGTGTAAACATTCCCTTAAAGACACACCCTAGAAGCAGCTCAGGCTCTGGTGTGGTCCCAGAGATGTAGGGAAGAGTAGCATGGAGGATGGTAGAACTGTCCTTTGAATTTATGTAGATCATAAATCTCTCTCTCAGGGTATGCCTACACTACCTGCCGGATCGGCGGGCAGCAATCGATCCAGCGGGGGTTGATTTATCGCGTCTAGTCTAGACACGATACATTGACCCCCAAGCGCTCTCCCATCAACTCCTGTACTCCACCACCATGAGAGATGCAGGCAGAGTCGATGGGGGAGTGGCAGCAGTCAACTCACCACAGTGAAGACACCGCGGTGAGTAGGTCTAAGTACATCGACTTCAGCTACGTTATTCATGTAGCTAAAGTTGCATAACTTAGATTGATCTCCCCAACCCCCCAGTGTAGACCAGCCGTCAGAGGGTCTCTGTTAGAGGCATAGGACCTGATTCTTAGCAAATTTAAGTCAGTGGAAAGATTCCCTTTGACTTCATCAGGCTTTGGATCAGGCCCATAATTAGCAGCAAATTTTTGTTTTTGTTTTTTTGTGGTGATGTTCCGTTAATTCTGCAATGCTCACAGGAAATACTGGAAGTCTTCTGAGAGATCCTATATTTTTGTGAAATTTCCTGACCACTGAGGTTGGAAAGCATCCAAACTGAACAGAGTCACTAAATCTTTTGACGCTTTCCCTATTTCTATGAACTGTTAAAGGATCAAGTTAGTTTATTGGGTTGTACAGCATGGGCCATATACTTCCCACTGCTATACTCAGGCAAGGTTAATTAGTTTGAAGAGGTGTGACTGAGGTCAGAATATGGGACATTCTAGGCAGAATTTGGACTTATACCTACAATAGTGTCAATGTGTCAAACTTCTTTTGCATTTCTTTTGTATGGAGAAATACAAATAATTTATGATTATGACAAACAGTGTTCCTGCTAAGTCTCTTTTCAAGCACTTGCTCCACAATGTTCCAGCCCTTTGATTATGGAAGAAAATTTGAGTGATACCTGCATCTGGTTTTTAAAAAAAGGCTCAGAACTACCAGCATACATTGCCAGAGAACACAACTATGAGCTATCCATAACTATTATTAATATTTATGGTGCAATAGTGGTTACGAACCCCATTCATGGAACAGGATTCCATTGCGCTAGGTGCTGTAGGAATGCAGAACAAAAATATGGCCTTTCCATATTTACTGTCAAAGCTCCACCCATTCTTTTGGCCATTCTTTCCTAATTTTATGTTGAATAAAGAAGTCAATTTAGTATTTGCAAAAGCTGGACTATATTTTCAAAATGATGAGTAAATTTTGGGGGTAAGTTTTGGAGACACCATGAAAGGGGCCTGATTTTGAGAACCATGGGTTCTCAGCACTGTTTTTGAATCTGGGTAAGCACAGAAAATCACTAATCATTTTTTGGGGGTTGGGTTTTTTTGTTTGTTTGATTTTAAATGTAGGTCAGAGCTTTCTTCTGAATGACTCCATGCAGCTTGTATATATGAAGTTACAATAAGACTCTTCACACCACTGTAGTTAATATCGTGTCAGCATTTTCATTATAATCCAATGCTTTTTGAGGTTTAACACTTTGCCCCAGGCTATTACTTGGCATACTAAATCATAGAGTCATAGAAGGTTAGGGTTGGAAGAGACCTCAAAAGGTCATATAGTCCAACCCCCTGCTCAAAACAGGACCAACCCCAACTAAATCATCCCAGCCAGGGCTTTGTCAAGCCGGGCATTAAAAACCTCTAAGGATGGAGATTCCACCACCTCCCTAGGTAACCCATTCCAGTGCTTCACCACCCTCCTAGTGAAATATTTTTTCCTAATATTCAACCTAGGCCTCCCCCACTGCAACTTGAGACCATTGCTCCTTGTTCAGTCATCTGCCACCACTGAGAATAGCTGAGCTCCATTCTCTTTGGAACCCCCCTTCAGGTAGTTGAAGGCAGCTAGCAAATCCCCCTCACTCTTCTGCAGACTAAATAAGCCCAGTTCCCTAAGCCTCTCCTCGTAAGTCATGTGACCCAGTTCCTTAATCGTTTTCATTGCCCTCCGCTGGACTTTCTCCAATTTGTACACATCCTTTCTGTAGTGGGGGGCCCAAAACTGGATGCAATACTCCAGATGTGGCCTCATCTGTGTCGAATAGAGGGGAATAATCACTTCCCTCGATCTGCTGGCAATGCTCCTACTAATGCAGCCCAATATGCCGTTAGCCTTGTTGTCAACAAGGGCAAACTGCTGACTCATATCCAGCTTCTCATCCACCGTAAGTCCCAGGTCCTTTTCTGCAGAACTGCAACCTAGCCAGTTGGTCCCCAGCCTGTAGCAATGTATGGGATTCTTCCATCCTAAGTGTGGGATTCTGCACTTGTCCTTGTTGAACCTCATGAGATTTCTTTTGGCTCAATCTTCCAATTTGTCTATGTCACTCTGGACCCTATCCCTACCCTCCAGTGTATCTACCTCTTCTCCCAGCTCAGTATCATCTGTGAACTTGTTGAGGGTGCAATCCATCCCATCATCCAGATCATTAATGAAGATGTTGAACAAAACTGGCCCCCAGACCGACCCCTGGGGCACTCTGCTTGATACTGGCTGCCAATTAGACATCGAGCTGTTGATCACTACCCGTTGAGCCCGACGATCTAGCCAGCTTTCTGTCCACCATATAGTCCATCCATCCAATCCATACTCTTTTAACTTACTGGCAAGCATACTGTGGGAGACCATATCAAAAGCTTTGCTAAAGTCAAGATATATCACATCCACCGCTTTCCCCATATCCATAGAGCCAGTTATCTCCAATCTAAGCATCAGCCTGAATCTGGATTTTTTTTTTCAGATATTGTACAAAGTTTGAAAGAAGTTAGATAGTGAGGCAGTGTGCCTTAGTAGCAAGAAGCACAGGAACAGAAACCTTGATATCCTAAGTCCTAATGGTGGCTGCCCCATTGGTTCAATTTTCTCATAAACAGAATTATTGAATACCTGTGCAACACTTTCAGACTTTTGCAGGCTCTAACGTCTTCCCCATAGACTATGGGTTTTCAGATCCTACTACAGGTCTGCTGTGGGAAGGAGCGCTGAAAGACCTCCAGTTGTCTGCTTTTCCAACTCCGCTACCTTCCTTGGGGAAGGCAACCAATCAGAGGTGGCAGGCAGAGTTCTGACGCACTCGGGAACTGCTAGGAGTTTTGGGGTACGGGAAGGGGGAAGAGCCCCTGAAGCTGCCCCTGCCTAAACCTAGGAGGACATGGTGAAGAAATTCCACAGCAGCAGGAAAAGCAGAAGAGTACATGGAGGCAAGATGGGGGCTGGGTGGTGTAGGGTTGTATAAGAGTAGGCATTGGAGCAGCTGTTATAGTTAGGGGGGGCACAAAATTAATTGATTTGGGGCTGCCGGGTGCAGAATTGATGGGAGGCTAGAGAAATAAAAGTAATTGATGTGAGGCCAGGCGGTGCTGCATTAATTGATTTTGGAGTGCTAGAGGTGCATCATTAATTGATGTGGGGCTGGGGGAGAATCAGATATGGGGCTGGAGGTGCACAGAATTAATTAATTGGTGTTTTAGAAGAATCGGGAGCTCTTTGTACCAGCTGTACTTCATGTGAATTTGTGGTATTTTATGCAAATGCATGCAATTTTATGCAAATGAAATCTACTAATTTTTGTCATAAAAGTTGGTAGGTATGATTTTGGTGGTATGAAGCTCTATATAAAAACTGTAACCTTTTTATCAGGCACCAATAGCAGCAACAAGAGCCTGTTTCAGTCTGTCTAGGGGTCTTTTTCTAAAATATATAAAACTATAGCTCGACCATCCAGAGCCATACTCCAATTTCTGGCTCTGGAAAATTAAAACAAATAATTTCTGTCACCTTATCAGGTGAGTTTATTCCTAACCACAAGCACATAGAGCCCTTGGCAACATGGAACACAAGTCTGTTTTTATTTGGGAAAAGGGGAGGAAAAAATCAAAATAAACATGATAACCATTGTGACAGGGTCAGGCCAGATGGCTACAAGAGAGTGGTCGAAGGTAGATACATTAGCTCCAGGTTAAGCAGGTCCCTTTTCCCTGGGTAAGATAACAGGGACAATTCCAGAACACTCAGGAACTTTCTAGAACTAATTATGGCAGGCAGGCTAATTAGGACACCTGTAGCCAATTGGGAAGTTACTAGAATTAATTAGGGCTAATCAGGACACCTGGTATAAAAAGGCTCTCACTCCAGTGTGTGTGTGTGTGTGTGTATATGTATATGTATGTATGTATGTATGTAAGGAGCTGGGAGTGAGAGGATGTGCTGCTGGAGGACTGAGGAGTACAAGCGTTAACAGACATCAGGAGGAAGGTCCTGTGGTAAGAACAAAGAAGGTGTTGGGAGGAGGCCACCCCGAATCTGGAAGGGCCTCACCTCAAAGTCAGCTGTGCACTGTCACTTCCATTCCCCACAGGGCACAAATCTCCAGGTAGAGAATCCAGAGCAAAACAGAGCACTTGGACAAAGGCCCTGCTCTTGGTGTCCCAGGGCAGAGCTGTCTTGTGGCCTTTCTTATTAAACTTGGATTTTGTTACCAAACCAAATTCCACTACCCATATGTTCACGGTGACCCACTCGCTTCAGGGCATATTCTGCACAATTCCTGTGCCCTTTCATGAGTACAGTAATAATAACAATCTATTATTCCTTTTGCAATCAAAACAAACAAATTCCAACCAAATCAACAAAACTCAGTAGGCCGAAATTATGGGTATACAAAATCAGAACTTATGTAAATGAAGCTAGCCAGACCTGGCTTTTCCTCTTCCCCTCTATGCAGAGAATTCCATCCCTCTAAGGGTATGTCTGTACAGCAAAAACTGTGCACGGGCTAGCCTATCCGAGCTAGCTTGAATCCAGCTAGTAGGTAACAATAGCAGTGAATGCAGTGCAGTGCAAGCTTCAGAGGGGGCTAGTGAGCCAAGCAGGTACCCAGGGTCTGTGCTAGGCTTGTACTACCTGCACTGAAGCCTTCACTGTGTAGATATATCCCAAAGTCTTTAGGCCATAGGGCTTACAATACTAAAGGCCACTATGGCCTCAGTGAAAGGGGTGCAATTCCCATTGATTTTATTGATCCCGTTCAGTTCTTCTGTATAGAAAGCACTCTGGGGTGTTTCAGGGCATGATGGGGGGGAGGAAGTTGAGGGTCAGGGATTCTGGGATGAAGACACAAGATTTAAAGGAGAGTTCAATCCAGTGTACGTGCAAGGGATAGAAATCCTACAGGGACAAAAAGCTCTTGGCTCATCTAACTTGAGCCAGGGACCAGTCCCAACCTCAGGGGAAGCAGAAAGGTAACTTAGAGCCATTTTTGCCTCACATGCCTCAGCTGTACAGAATGCCACTGAGGATCAAGCTCATAGTGAGTTCTTGTACCTACAGCACTGTTTCTTTATTATAGTAATAACAATACTTGTTTCACATTCCTGTTTTCATTTAGTGCTTATGTCGGATTTAATTGTGGCTGCACCTTGTAGTGTTTGAAGATAGAAACCGTTTCATCTACATTCAACTAACTCAAGTTAATTTCTTTTAATTCATTTTATCAGCAGTTGCAATTATTTCTCCTCATAGAGATTCATTGCCTTCTGTTATCAAGTCTAAGACCTTGTGCAGTCAAGCATTCATCAGGCAAGAAGAGCACTGGTTACAAATGGTGTCAACTCTTGAGCAGAGAAGAATTCATTTTAGAAGACAGGTGTGAATAAATAGGCTCTGTTTACTTTCTGACACTTTATTTCCCCAGGGCAATAATAGCAGCAAGTCCACCTGGAAAACACACAAACGCACTTACCCTTTACCTTAAAAGAAAATTGCAGAAAAAAACCTAAGCAGCTCAGAGAAGCAGAAATACAAACCAGCATAACCTCCCTCTCTACTGCAAAATGTGTTTTTCATGCTAAAATTATTGAGAATTTTCTGACTAACAAGGCTACATGTTCTGGCAGCATAAAGTGAATAGAAAAGAAAAATGAGTCTCATAACAAGCTGTCTAGCTGTACAGTTCAGTCAGTATTTGACCTTGCCTAGCTGTCTAGCTACGTATGTGACCTTCCTCACTGTAGTATCGGAGCACCACCCAAGTATTCAAAAATAGAAATTTCAGAGCCCCATCTCTTTAGATTCAAGGCCTCATTTCATGCTTTTTCCAAGATGCCCAGCTCTGTGCTTCCACGGCGCATGTTTCTTTTGCCTGGATGTTCTTTCTCTCTGCCCTTCAGCCATACATCCCTCACCTCTAGTCCCCTCATCCACTCACTAAGAGTTCCAACTTCATTGCTGATGTTCCTCGCACTTATTTATGATACCCAGGGAGAATTTCAGGGACTGCTTGGTTTCTTAAGTTACTATTGAAAAATTCTAAGAATGTCTGCTTTTTAGTGGAAAATTATTTTGCATTTAGCAATCTTCTTTGGAAGGAACATAATTCTTGATTTTTTTTTCAAATGAAATATAAAGGGAAGGAAAGTAGCACATTTAGTTAAATTATTGGCATTTCACCTCTCACATCCTGAACGTAGAGTCTGGCTAAGGGCCCAGGTGAAAATGAGTTTAGTGGTCTGATCCTTTCTTTCTTGTGGGCAGCCTGCAGCCTGCACCCCAAACCCCACATCCTCGGCTCCATCCCAGAGCCCTCACACACACACACACCCCAACCCAACCCTCTGCCCCAGATCTGAACCACTCATCCCCAGCTGGAGCCCTCCCTCCCCTGCACCGCAACCCTCTGGCCCACTCCCACACTCTCGGCTCCACCCCCGACACATGAATTTTGTTATGTGTACCACTATGGAAGTGATGTATCACACATCACCTCCATACTGGTGCACATAACAAAATTCATTCCACACATGCATGGGAAAAATTGGAGGGAACACTGGCAGTGGAGAAAGTAACTTAAAGGACTTACCGGTACTCCGGAGCAGGGGAGGGGGGGTCAACTGGAAGGGGCATTGCCTCAACCAGAAGGGGCAGGGCCTTTAGAGCCCGGGGCCCCAGCTGCAGTAGTGGCAGCTGTGAGCCCTGGGCCCTTTAAATCACTGCCTGAGCCCTGCTGCTGGAGCCCTGGGGTAGCGGCAGCAGGGCTCTGGCAGTGATTTAAAGGGCCAAGGGCTCCCAGCCGCTACTACTACAGTGGAGCCCCAGGCCCTTTAAATTGCCGTCGGAGCCCCAGGGGTCCCAGCCACCTCCACTATCTGGGACCTCCGGCAGTGGGGCTCTGGTGGCAATTTAAAGGGCCCTGGGCTCCATGCTGCTGGGAGCCCCAGGCCCTTTAAATTGCCACCTGGGGAAGCCGGCCCGGTGTACCAGCTCTTGCCGGTATGCCATACCAGGGCGTAGCGGCTTACTTTCACCTCTGAACACTGGTAATCACCATAGTCTCTAAGCGCATTCAGTTAGTGCATTAAGCTTATAGAATGCAAGTAATTCCTATTCTTAGAAGCAGGTGGTTCTTTCTAAACACCAAGGTCCAAACTTATATGAGGAATAATGCATGAAAATACACAGAATAGTATATTTTCACTTGATCATAATACCAAATGGTAAGAGAGCAATCTGTACCATTCCAGTTTTCAGTCTTTGTCACAGATTTAACTGAGAATAAAAGCAATCTATTCTATTGTCTTAAATCCCTAGGTGTTAACTTTTATTTTATATGAAATCATAGAAATATAGGGCTGATGGGGACCTTGAGAAATCATTAAATTGAGCCCCCTGCACTGAGGCAGGACCAAGTAAATTTAGATCATCCCTAACAGCTGTTTGTCCAACCTGTTCCTAAAAACCTCCAATGATGTGGATTCCACAACCTCCCTTGGAAGCCTATTTCAAAGCTTAACAACCCTCATAGTTAGAAAGTTTTTCCTACTATCCAATCTAAATCTCCCTTGCTGGTGATTAAATCTATTAATTCTTGTCCATCTTCAGTGGACGTTGAGAACAGTCCTTAACATATTCAAAGACTGTTTTTAGGTCACCCCTCAGTCATCTTTCTCAAGACTAAACATGCCCAGTTTTTTTAACTTTTCCTCATAGGTCAGATTTTCTAAACTTTTTATTATTCTTGTTGCTTTCCTCTGGACTCTGTCCAATTTGTTCACATTTTTCCTAAAGCATTGTGCCCTTGTTGTTAATATTAATAGTGTTGAGACTGGTCACCATTAAACTTTTTAGTGAAGACTGAAGCAAAATAGGCGTTAAACACCTCAGTCATCTTGATGTTATTAGCTCTCCTTCTCCACTAAGTGGAGGGCCTACATCTTTCTTTGTATCTAGCTTTGTCAAGTTTTTATATTTTAAAAAATGGATGAGTATAGTGCCCATGAAAGTAAAGAACATTGCTTTAGCTAGGCACATATCGTGTGTCCATAGATGGGAGAAAAGTCACATGGATACCATCCAAAATGGGCCAGTACACGTGGAAAAGGGAAAGAAGAGCTTTGAAAAGTAACATCCTCCCCATCATGGAAATCATCCCATGTGAATATTGTCAGTTTGGGGGTTGGAGATGCCCAGGGGTTTTAAAGGTATGTGGCTCTTTTTAATGCTGGAAACACAAGTGGGTTTTAGGTGGAGGCAGAGTTCTGACTGACCTACCGCCTGAATCATTTCTACCTTTGGCATCTTCATTTTCTACATTCTGTAATGTTGACCTTGTCTTACCTTGTCTCTTACCTAGAGATCCAGCACTCCCACAGTTCACCACTGCTGGTTCTAGACCCGTAGTTTGGCCATTGGCCCTGTAGCAAGGTGTTCAGTGTTGGCAGGGAAGAAACTCCTACGCAAACCCAAACTGAGACTACTCCTCTTTTGTCCAACCCTTGCAGACATGCAGGCCTGTTCTGTGTCAGCGCTTTTCTACCATGCAGGCAAGGGTCTTCTGAGCCTGTGGCCCATTTACCTCTGCAGGGACAGAAACCCTCTGATGATAAAAACAGCTGGAAATGAAGAACCTTCATGTGTTCTTAATAAAATACAACTGGCTCATACATCTCCTTAACATTAGGGCCTCTGGGCTATTGACTCCTTGTTTTGTTGCATGTTATCTTTTACGCTTGTGGCATTTTATCTGCTGGATAATTCAGTGATATGAGAATCCTCTGAACTCGGCATTAGTTTTGTCAAATCCCTTATCCACTGTGAAAACAGACAGACATTTTGTTGAAACAATAAATGCATTATGTCAACACAATTAATTCTGTTCACAGACTAAAACATTCTGCTGAGGAACAAAAGGCATTGGTGTAATATCTTTATTTATTTGACAAAATCCAAATGAGCTTCAATGCCGTAGTGTTTAACCCGTGAAGATCCTTCATGCCAACATAAACTTGTCAACACTGAGAGATTTTTCAACAAAATGGTCTAGTCACTAGTGAATGCAGCACTGAACTGGGAATCTGGAGACTGGGTTCTAATTCCTCGCTGTGCCAGGGAACTGCTTTGTGACCCGGGGCAAGTCACTGTGCCTTTCCCTTTGGGCTGCCTTGTCTATTGAGAGTGTGAGCTCGGTAGGGGAGTGTCTCTCACTATGTCTTTGTACAGTGCCTAGCACACTCTTTGGGTCAGGGACTGTCTTTTTGTTGTGTAGTAGTACAGTGCCTAGAAAAATGGGGTCCCTTACTGGGTACTCTAGGTGCTGCCACAGTGCAAATAACTATTAATCATTATAGGTCCTGATCTTGGTTGGGGCTTGTAAATGCTAATGTAATGCAAATAAGAAATAATATTTTGGTATAAATAAAGGGGTTGGTGGCTCAATGCTTCCATATGAGGCATGCTATCCATGTCTCATTTGTCTTAAAGAAACAAGTAACACATTTTGGTGAATGTGTATATACTCCCTTTATTTCACATGTAAATTTTCAAGACTATTGAAAACTAGAGGTTCAAATCGTAACATAACATCTACAGGGAAGGTGAAAAATCATTCATTTCAGGAGGCCTGATGGCCCACTTAAGCACTTACCTGTGATGGGCATAGATTCAGGTGTGTGCCCTCTACACCATGGTGAATTTTGCCCAGAATTTCACAGATGACACCATTCAGCCATACTTTAGTGACTGGTGTTATGAGAGAGTTTTCTAATTGGAAAAAGACAGCCAGACCTTCCATTATGCTACTGTTCTTCAAACAGCACTCTTATTATTTTCCTCAGTTCCTTATGGAATCGCAGTGATTCCTTTATAAATATGTCTGTGAATATAAAGCACCTTGGATTATTGTTTAAATTATCTTTTTGTATTGTGGAAAATAAATAAAAATGTAAATGAAAAGGTTAAAGACAAATGTGCAGCATTTTAAAATTGGGGTTCACCATTAAATCTGTATTAATATATGTATCAGGATTTATTATTTGTCATATTCAGCACCATCAGGTGTATGGCACTTTATGAAAGAAGAGAAGACAATGTCCCTGTCCAAAGGTGCTTACAATGTAAGGGCCCGACCCAGTGCCACTGAGGTCACTATTGCCTTCATTGGGTGTTGGACAAGGCCCTTAATGTCCAATTCTGTTTCAGGGAATACCAGCATTTACCTGTGTGGAATCCCTTTGGCTTCAGCTGGATTCTGCACCGGTATAGTGGTCCATGCTAACGGATTGTCATGGAGGTTCGAAGTTTAAGGCAGAATGACAAAGTGAGAGATAAAATAGGAGCAAGATGTAAGGGAGAGATATTTGGAGGTACTCTCCCTCTGCCACAGCAACATAAAGTGACTGTAAAATCCCAGACAGGGCCAAGGGAGAATACCCCGTGGTGTAGGAACTGAGTAAAACAGCTGCAGATTGTCTTACAAGGCCCACATAAGAACGGCCATACTGGGTCAGACCAAAGGTCCATCTAGCCTGGCATCCTTGTCGCCCATTCCCAGCTTCTGGCAAACAGAGGCTAGGGACACCATCCCTGCCCATCCTGGCTAACAGCCATTGATGGACCTATACTCTATGAATTTATCTAGTTCTTTTTTTAACCCTGTTATAGTCTTGGTCTTCAGAATGTCCTTTTGCAAGGAGTTCCACAGGTTGACTGTGCATTTTATAAAAAAATACTTCCTTCTGTTTGTTTTAAACCTGCTGCCTATTAATTTCATTTGGTAACCCCTAGTTCTTGTGTTATGAGAAGGAGTAAATAACACTTCCTTATTTACTTTCTCCACACCAGTCATGATTTTTATAGACCTCTATCATATCCCCCCTTAGCTATTTCTTTTCCAAGCTGAAAAGTCCCAATCTTATTAATCTCTCCTCAAATGGTAGCTGTTCCATACTCCTAATCATTTTTGTTGCCCTTTTCTGAACCTTTTCCAATTCCAAAATATCTTTTTTGAGATGGGGAGACCACATCTGCCTGCAATATTCAAGATGTGGGCATACCATGGATTTATATAGAGGCAATATGATATTTTCTGTCATATTATCTATCCCTTTCTTGATGATTCCCAACATTCTGTTCACTTTTTTGACTGCTGCTGAACAGTGCGTGGATGTTTTCAGAGAACTATCCACAATGACTCCAAGATATCTTTCTTGAGTGGTAACAGCTAATTTAGACCCCATCTTTTTATATATATAGTTGGGATTATGCTTTCCAATGTGTATTACTTTGCATTAATCAATATTAAATTTCATCTGCCATTTTGTTGCCCAGTCACCCAGTTTTGAGAGATCCTTATGTAGCTCTTCGCAGTCTGTCACGGACTTAACTATCTTCACAAGCCTCATTCTGGGGAATACTGGCCATAGCAGGTGCCAGTACCGCTATCCTCTATGCCTGTGCAGCCCATAGGCAGCTCAGTTTGGGCTGCTGGGAGTTAGTCACCCAAAATACCTTTTAAAATATGGGCCTTAGTTCTCAGTGTTCTGCTAAATAAGGTAATGAGGATATTGTGGTCTGTAGAATGTACACATTTTGTTAGTGTTTTTTTTTAAATCAATTGCTTTTGGATTTTATTTTATACTGTCCTAACATTACCGTGTTGGCACCCAGTTTATAATTCCTTTATGGCATATTTGTAAGGGTGCTGTGAGGATAAGGAAAGATGGTGCTTAGTGATTATGAGGCTAGCCTGGGACTCAGGAGATGTAGGATCAATTCCCTGCTCTGCCACAGACTTCCTGTGTGACTTTGGTCACACAGTGCAGCCTCAGGTCCCCGTCCATAAAATGGGTATAATAGCCTTGCCCTACCTCACAGGGATGTTGGGAGAAAAAAGACATTAAAAATGGCGAGGTGCTCAGATATTTTGGTGATCGGGCCAAATAAGAACCTAAGATATATAACTGGGTATGGCTCTTGCAAGCTGTGCTCATTGAGTTGAGAAGGCAGTTACATCCCAGTGTTCTCTTGGTAGTCCATGCAGGTTTGTTACCTCATCCTGAAATTTGTAGGATAGCATCAATTTTTGATCAACTGCTGTGCTGCTTTACCTGCTCCCGTGCCAGGATTCAAAGCACAAGAGTGAGACTGATAAACCAATGGACTCTTACAGTTAAAATCAATTATACTGTGTGTGTAGGATAGGAAGGATTAGATTTTTATCAGGAAATGTTAATAAATTCTCTGTACACACACAAGCCGAAGAAAAAATATTTCTATCAATAATATATTTTATTGGACCAACTTCTGTTGGTGAGAGAGACAAGCGTTTGAGCTAACAGAGCTCTTTCTCAGGTCTGGGAAATTTATTCAGGCTATGGCTAACCTAGAGAGCTTAGAGTGGTACAGTGGCACCAGTGCCGATGCACCACTGTAAGCTCTCTAGCGTAGTCTCTCTAAGCAGACATGAGAGAGCTCTCCCGTCAACATAGGGCTGTCCACACCAGTGCTTAGGTCGGTGTAACTTATGTCACTCAGCGGGTGGCTGATTCACACCCCTGAGCGACATAAGTTATACTGAGGTAAGTGGTAGTGTAGACATGGCCTCAGAGTGTCATAGCAAAATACAAGGTAGAACAGATTGTTTAGCATAAGTAGTTAAGAAGTATTTCAAGGGACCATTCAAGATGAAGTGGTCTGCTAACACCCCTTCAGTCCTAGCGGGGAAAGGAAGGGAAGGAGAGGGGAGGCTGCTGTGGGGGGTTGTTAGTGGGTTATAGATTGTTATAATAAACCGTAAATCTGGTGTCTCTATTCCAGGGGTCTGCAACCTCTATTCCAGGCGTCGGCACCTTTGGCACATGAGCCGATTTTGCCTGGCACGCGGCTGCCAGCTGAGGTCCCAGCCGCTGGCCCCGCTCAGCCCCCAGGCCGGCAGGAGGCTGAACAAGGCTGGCAGCAGAGACCCCAGACCAGCGGCAGACATGGCCCCCAGCTTCCCCTTCACCATGCTCAGGTTCTGCGGCTCCTGGAAGTGTGAGCCGCGGCTGCCCCTCCCGCAGCACCCCCCCCCCAGACCTCAGCACTCTGCGGGGGAGGGGCTGTGCACGCAGCAGCCCAGCAGCATGTTTTGTCTCCACATGGAGCCAGCGTCTGACCGGCATGGGCATGGTAAGGGAAGTCCCGGGGGGGAGTCAGGGAGCAGGGGGAGGGTTGGATGGGACGGGACTTCTGGGGATCCTGTCAGGGGGCGGAGAGCAGGGAGGCTTAGGTAGGGGGTGCAGTTCTGGGGGGCAGTTAGGGGGAGGGGTCCCAGGAGGGGGCAGTCAGGGGACAAGGAGCAGGGGGGGTTGGGGGTTCTGACCGGGGCAGTCAGGGTGGGAAGTGGGAGGGAGTGGATGGGGGCAGGGCTAGGGCAGGGCTCTCCCCTCTTTTTTGATTGTTGAAATATGGTAACCCTAGGCGAGGGGGAGCCGGGGGGCGCATGGGGGCTGGCGCCCGCATACGTCCACTGCAGCCTGCAGGAGCCCCTGGGGAGGGGGAGGGGAAGGGGCGCCGGGCCACAGCCTGGTCAGGAGGGGCAGGGGGGTGCAGTTGCTCCCCGCTAGCAGCGCCACCGCCTTTGCAGGGCCGCTGCCCCCCCTGCACCGTGCTGGGGCTCGCTGCTACCGCAAGCGGGACGCTCTGGCTCTCCAATGCCTCTGGAAGGCGGCTCCTCCCTACCGAGCTGCTGCAGCGGCCCAAGCCTGGCAAAGCTAGTGAGTGGACTTGGGACAGGGACCACCGGGGTGGGGTGGAGAGGGCTCATGGGGGAGCTGTGCACCCTCCAGGGGAGTTTAGGGGGCGGAGAGGGGGGAACCTGGTCTGGGGAGCAGCCCCTGGGCACGGCTGGCCCCTGGGGTCTATAAAGGCTTGTTGGGATTTGCCCCTCAATGCACCGATGTGCGAGGGGAAGGAGCGGGACACAAGGTGGAAGTTTTGCCTAGGGCACAAAATATCCTTGCACCGGCCCTGCCCCAGGGGGTGTGTGCACCCCAGGTTAAGAACCACTGCACTAAACTGATAAGATCTGCATTTTAATTTAATTTTAAATGAAGCTTCTTAAACATTTTAAAAAACTTGTTTACTTTACATACAACAATAGTTTATAGACTTATAGGGAGAGATCTTCTAAAAAACTTAAAATGTATGACTGGCATGCGAAAACTTAAATTAGAGTGACTAAATGAAGACTTGGCACACCACTTCTGAAAGGTAGCCGACTCCTGCTCTATTCAGTCCAATTTTCAATTTTGTGGCAGCTAATTTTTCTTCCTTAAACTTTCTAAAAGGCAACGGTTTAACTTCACATAATCCAGGTCTCATATTTGTAAAATGTTGGATTATCAATGGGTCTGTGATGATCAATTTTGTGTTCCACTTGCTTTTGCAATGAGTTAGGAATATTCAGCTGCTTTTTCAGTTTGTAAATAGAGCCCTTTTCTTTCTTATGCCTCTAGAAGATAATCAACTTCAATGAGACTGGGATTTGGCCCTTTGTTGCTTTATTGAATTGCTTTAGAGCAGTTTGTAAATTACCACTTTTGCTCTACTTTTGGTTGCTGAATCTGGGACTGATCTGGTAAATAATTTTAGCATATGTTTAACTTCTTAAGCACGTGAGTAATCCCACTGAAGTCAATAAGACTACACTTAAGAACATGCCAAAATGCTGGATGGGAACCAGGAACCAGCACCTGGAAGGATTGAACACCTGATGAACACATGCTGTAGTATTTAGGTTTGCTATTGCTTCTAGTTCACTGGCAGGAATTTTTGCAATTTATTATTTCGTATTTGTTATTCCTTCAATATATTTGCTGTTGGTTCTTCTTTGAGTTGCCATCCCCAGTGTACTGATAAAATCACACCTAATATAGTATATGCTAGCTTGCATAAAAAAAACACCCATCAGCCAAGATAGCCTTGCTCTCTGAACACATGGGAAGACATAGGAACTATGATGTGATAGTTCACTCGGTATTTTTGCTTAAAGAGCCACTTTTCTTAGACAGTTGTATGGGATTGATTGCTCTTATCTCGCTCCTTACATACCCAGAGGAACATAGAATTCTGGAAATAGAATTACACTGGTCTTGTTGCCCTTGGGAAATGTTCTATACAAAGCACTCAAAAATGCATGTGGGAAGCCATCCCATGTTACCTAGGTGGACTAGATAATATAACAGGGTTTTTCCATCTTTAATTTCATGGCTTCTTCGATGCTCTCTGGAAAAGTTTGTTTCCATCTCTAGTGTTATCCTGGTTTCCTAAGAAATATTCCTGAAAAATATAGAAATCTGAGCTTAAATGTTCAGTTGCTGGCACAGTGAGTGGATAGCCCTCAAAGGTATGTTTTGGTTTTTATCTATGTGTGCGTGTGCACCACAAATGTCTACATTTTTTACACTTTTTGAAAGACAAAACAAAACAAAGATGTAAAACAAAAGAAAGGTAGGAAAAAACAGGTTATTGTTTTATTGTAACATTTTATTTTGGTAAAGGAAACATGTATATGGGTTATTAAAAAAAACGATGTTTTCAAACTGGTATTTTGAAAGATGGGTAGCTAAAGTTAGGCTCTGAAAACTATAGGTAGGCAACTAAGTAAATAGCCTGATTTTCAAAGGTGCTAGTTACCCAGCAACTCCCAAAGAAGAGTTTTTGGAAAATGAAACATTACATCTTTTTAAATAAGTACTTGATGCAATTTTAAAACCATACTGAGACAGAATAGATGGGATTATTAAGAACCAAGGGTGTGAAATATGAAACTATGGGGAACACTGATTTAATATATAATACAGTTATATGGCTTTTTACCCAACAGTCAAAACCTTTAGGCGTACATTAAGTTCTACATTGTTTTTTTTTTCTGCTTTGTTCCTGTTATTAATAACCCTTACAATGAGGCATGACATAATTCAATTTTTTTAAATAATTTCAACTGATAATATTGATGTCTATTTTAAGCATTGCTTTCCAATTTTTATCAATTTAAATTTTTATAGTTGTGCAAAATTATGGGTTTTGAGCATTTTTTAATTTTTTTTATCTATTTAAATTTTCACAGTCGTGGGAAAATACGGGGGAGACAGTAACTATTTAAGGACAGTAGATGTTGAGATTCAAAATGTTAAAGCTTTATAAATGTTAAAACATCAATAAAAGTATACAAAATAAATATCCTTAAATCAAACTTTAATGAGTTCTCAAGCAGCATTTTTCTCATTTTACTTACCTGCAAATTTTGATTATCATCGAGGGAAATATTTTGTCATCCATTTTTGTGTGTACGGTGAAATCGATGTTTATCAACATTTACCAATAAAAATCTAATCCTTCCACACCTGCTTACAACCTTGACAGTGTCTTTAACCATTCCTTGCTGGCACAAGAAAAATTCAAAGAATACAGTACATATTGTTAACTAGGTATGTCAGATCTGGTGTTCACCTGTTGAAAAGACAGTTGTCAGAACAAAATACCAATTTAGGATCCTTTTTTCCTGAAGACACAAGCTCCCCTCAAATATCTGACAGATCACCACGGCCTTAAAATAAGCTGGCAAGAGAATTGAGCTGTAGCTAGTTTCTACACATCAGCTAAAGTTTCTTTGTAAAGACAGAAAAGACAACTGCTGGGGTAGGGTAGAATTAATTACTTTTACTAGGAATTTCATATTTCTATAGAAAGACAACCCCCATGTAGCTCTGGATACCCAGATTGCTTTGAAGAAAAGGTTGTTTGTTTAAAAATTTAGTCTGACATTGCCAGAGTGTCATGCATACATTTAACTCTTCTTTTAAAAGAGGAAAGGCCATAGGTTTTCTCTTTGCTTTGAAGAGACTCATGAGATTTTATCAATGTAATAGTCTCCTCTCCAATGACAATTGAATTGAATGACTCCACCACCATAGTCGGATCAGATTATTCACATATTAAATGAAGAAATTACAATGGGAAAGATTTCCTTGAGCCACAGTTATCCTAAGTGTCACCAAACTGTAATTTAACAACCATCTGTATTTTATTCACTTTTCAAATTGTGGCTGTTAGAAAGGCATTTTGAAACAGCTGCAATTGGGAACTGGATGGTTAATGTCTGTATTATGGCCTGTCACTGCAGCATGATAACAGTCTTCCCAGTACATTTCAAATCCAGAGGCTACAATGCCTGTCAGTGTCACCATCATATGGTATGGGAAGCTTTTGAAATAATTGTGCAGCATGCAAGCTCTTATGTGGAACACTCTAACCTAATGCACAGTAGCAACAATTCCACGCTGAAATAATTCAGCAAGCTCAGAGGGGCGTGGAGTTTTTGTCAAGCCAGCTCTTGGGAGTTGGAGATGCTCTCCTATGCTCAGTGTTGTTTTGTTGGCTTGTAGCTTGCATTTCCGTCCAGCTATTACATTGTATAATATGAACAGTGCCCTCAGGCTCTTACTTAATTTAATTTAATTATATAAACCTAGCAAAGAAGTGTTGACCCTTCATGGACAAACATCCGTACTTCTCAGAAGCACATGTCATGTGGTACTGTCTCAAGGATATTAAAGTGATAGCTTGCAGGAGGAAATTGATCTCTTGTCCCTGGGACAGTGGGGTTGGAGTTGTGAGGAGGGAGTGCTCTCAGCCAAACAGAGGTTGGGAGCACACTGAGTTAGCCTTCACATAACCTTCTGCAGTCAGTCAGGGAAGTAATTTTGTTCATCTCCATCCTTCCTCAAGTAAGCTCCTTGCTCGTTCTTAGTTGATTCTCATTGATTTCAAAAGACCAACTAGAGAGGAGGTTACTATATCTATAGTTCAGCAAAGCACTTCCATATGGGCTTAAAGTTAAGCACATTCTGAAGTGCTTTGCTAAATCAGGCCCCATATTGAGTAGGTCAGAGATCTCAGTCCATTTATCTTTTTCCCCTAAGAGGGTCTATTCTCCCATTCAGGATGTAAATAACTCCCACTCAGGTTAGTGGCAGAAGATGGGATTTCTCAGCGTTCCATACAGATTTCCATTTTCTGCAAAAAGGAACAAACAATATTAATGTTATTATGGTAGCTCACTAAGTTCATATCATGAATTTGGGGCTCAATGTATTATGGACACATGTTCTTTCTCATACGCCCCAACCCGTCAATCACATTTTCTCCATGTGTGGTTAACCTTTGCATGCTGACAATGTGCTCAGATGCAAAGATTAGTTAACAGCTTTTAATATTTTAGCTTCTTTGATTCATGCCAGGTACACTCCTAACATAGCATTATTGTATATTATGTGCTTATTTATTAGCATGCTATCATATCAGACCTTTTAAAATATGCTAAAATTAAATTAAACTTTAAAAAAAAAAAAGCAGAGATGGGATTGTAGAGAGGGAACCATTAGCCAGCTGGTTTTACATGTTATCTCTTTAGAGCCCACTCATAAAACAAGCCAGGTGGAAGTGAGACTGAAGAACAGTGTCCCTGTGGACTGTTGATTTGAGAACAATTACAGATCCCCCTGTCCTACAGAACAGAACTAATAGATGGTGAAAATGTGGGATATAGCAATCATAAAAAATAAAGATGGAAAAGACCTATTAGAGCATAGACAGTTCCCCACCCCAGTGTAGGATTGTTCCATATGGTATATTCTTCAGCACTAGCCCAGTGGAGTTTAAATACCCTCCTGTTATGGTGCTTTAATTTAAAGTAACTACCCCACAATTGAATAGGATCGTCCTGTTTTGGTGTGTTTCCTGATACTTGCACTACGTTTCTCTTTTCTCCTATTCATCCCATTTCTCACTGTTATACTGTCTTGTCCCACCTTAAATCATAATTCTTCCTCCTTGGTGTTTATATTCTTTAAATGCTTGTAGACTGTTGTTTTTTCCTCTTGCCACATTGTTGTGGCTTATAGAAACTTCCTATTTAGGGGCAGACCCTCAGCTGATGCGAATTGTCATAGTTATATTGAGTTCAGAGCTGAGGATCTGACCCGTAGCTCTGAACTTAACTTCCAGCTCCTAATCATTTTTGTTGTTCTTCGCTAAACCCCCTCCCTCTCCAATTGGTCTGCATCATTCAGGGATGAAGGTTGTCACCACTGGCCACAGTATTCAAGGTGAGGTTTTCATCAGAGTACTGACCTTCAAAGTATTTCCTTCTCTGCTTTTTATCAATAGCTACTAAGCCAAAGTCTTACTTTAGAATAGTCCTAATTTCTTTATTTATTAGTTCAAAGAAAAGCAGCGCTGTGTCTCATTTTTATCCTTAATGTCAGTGTTTCCCAAACTTGGGACACCGCTTGTGTAGGGAAAGCCCTTGGCGGGCTGGGCCGGTTTGTTTACCTGCCCCGTCCACAGGTCTGGCCGATCGTGGCTCCCACAGGCCGCAATTCGCTGCTCCAGGCCAATGGGAGCTGCTGGAAGCGGCACGGGCCGAGGGATGTACTGGCTGTCGCTTCCAGCAGCTCCCATTGGCCTGGAGCAGTGAACTGCGGCCAGTGGGAGCCGCGATCGGCCAGACCTGTGGACGGGGCAGGTAAATAAACCGGCCCGGCCCACCAGGGGCTTTCCCTACACAAGCGGCATCCCAAGTGTGGGAAACACTGCTTAATGTCATCCCTGCCTCATTACATATGGCTTTGCTCTCTCATTACTGCTACTTTTGCTGATATACCTTCTTATTTTCCTGACACCCATTAGGTAGCTTGAAGATCATTTTCCTTTTCTGCTGCCCTTATCTTTTCCCTTAAGTAATTCAGAGTATTCTTCTCAGCTCCCTCCCCCTTCTCCATTACCAGTACAGGTCATTTTACTTTAAATCTCTCAACAGTATTCTAATGTGCCCACTGCTGTTAATTTTTAAGGATTGTGTAGCAATTCTCAAAGCGAACTTCTCCAACAATGCCAGGCTTACATACTCAGCCAAGCAGCTATCACACAGAGAATCCCACCTAAATTTTTCTTGACTAGATAAAGCACATAGATTAGTAATTAGTAAATAATTTAATAGAATAATGGTTTTTAAAATAATACAATGTATTACAGAGACTTCAAAAGTAACACAGTGTGTGGGAGCTAATTAAGGGGCATTTTCAAGATTTTCAGGTATAAAATCTATTCCTTCTTTACATCATCTGTTTAAAAAAAAGCTAAAAATGATAAACATGCATCCGACGAAGTGGGTATTCACCCACGAAAGCTCATGCTCCAATACGTCTGTTAATCTATAAGGTGCCACAGGACTCTTTGCTGCCAAAATAGTTCTGATTCACCTTTTATAATGATATGAGATTGTGCACATGCAACATATTAATATGCAAGAGAGGGAGGATGGCTAAGGTACTGGGGACAGGAAACCAGGAGCTCTGGTTTCAGATCCTGGCTTCCTAGTTGATTTGGAACAAGTCACTTAGGCCAATCTACTGAAATCAGTGCTGATATACAACAGCTGAAGATGTGGCCCTCAGCCCCTCTCTAGTCTGTAAAATGGAAGTGATGATCATAGCTTGTCTCGTCAATCCTTTGTGTGTCTTGTCCCTTTAGACTGTAAGTGCCTTCTAATATCTATTCAAGATTCTTTGGCAGGTCCCCATTACTGTAGTATTGGAGGCCAAGATCCTTGAAGGTATTTAGGTGCCTAAATCCCTTGGCAGACCTGGGCCTGAATATATCACATTCTTTAATGCACTAGCCTCTAGTATGTGCCACCATTTCCTGAAATCCTGGCAGAATTCTTACTTCAGTCTCTAGCAAGCTCATCAAAAATATTAACTAATATTAGCAGCAAAGTCCTCAAGTAAAATGCCCAATGGTATCAAGGTCTGAGTAAACCCAGCGGGATC
This sequence comes from Mauremys mutica, assembly GCF_020497125.1. Taxonomy (NCBI): domain Eukaryota; kingdom Metazoa; phylum Chordata; order Testudines; family Geoemydidae; genus Mauremys; species Mauremys mutica. The sequence continues at coordinate 197,741,771 of NC_059072.1, forward strand.
GGGCTCTTTGTGACTCGTGGCTGAAAGGAGAGGAAGATACTGAACCCTCTAATACCCCTTTAGCCTCTAATTAATCTCCACTGCACAGAATTGAATCTGAATCTATCCCTGGAAATTACTTTTTCTCATTGAATGATGTCAAATGCAAATACCTCCCTCCTTTGCCCTCCCCACACCCTTCCAGAATGCCATGCTGATAGTTCTTCTCTATCTATGCATACTGTCCTCTTCCAGTAAGGAATACAGTGTTTGACTGGCTAACAAAGCAAATAGAATATATGTTTAAATTGTCATTAAAGTAGTAATCCTGTTGCTTTAAAAATGGAGGTAGTTTGGAACCAAATCATTGCTCTTTCTGCATATATATTTTTAAGGGAACAGTGACATCCTCTGGCTGTAGAAAAGAAATGTTTTCTCAATGCAGGTCAGAAGTATTGTTGTGTAAATACCTTTCTTTCCATATGGACTGTAGGGCACACCACGTGACTTTCTAATGCTGTTCCTACACTACAAGGACTCATGGAGAAGTTGGAGCCATTACCTTTCAGTGGGTGTGTCAGTGGCTGCACACAGGGCCGGCTCCAGGCACCAGCATTCCAAGCAGGTGCTTGGGGCAGCAATCTGCAAGGGGCAGCAGTCTGTGTGTTTTTGCCTCCAAGCAGCGTGCCGAAGTGCCACCGCGGACGGCGGGGACAGTCTGTGCACCATTAGGGCGGCACGCGCATTTCCGTGGCGGCGGCAGTTCAACGGCAGCTTCTATGTTCAGCTGTCCGGAGCGGCGCAGCTTCTGTCTTCCGGCTTCTGTCTTCCGGCTGAAGACAGAAGCTGCCGCTGAATTGCTGCCGTCGCGGAAATGCGCATACCACCCTAACGGCACACGGACTGCCCTTGCCGTCAGCGGCGGCAATTCATCGTGCTGCTTGGGGTGGCAAAAACAGTAGAGCCGGCCCTGGCTGCAGATCTGATAAAATACTTCAATATCAATCTTTGCATAGAAATGTTATGGAAGCAGGGTCTGAATGAGCTAGTGGGCTGGAGGGGAAGTCTTCAGGAGCAGACTGTGTTTCCATAGACATTGTTACCAGATTTGCCAGTTACTTTGGGGTATGCTCATTTATTAGGGTTACTCTTCTGGGGGTGGGGGGTATTACTTGTGTTCTCATACGGAGCTCTACTTCTCCCTTCTGTAAGTTCCCACCCAATGGAGCTATCCTGCAGGACCTAGGTTCCCCAGGGCTCCAGCCCCAGAATCAGATGAAAACAAACAAACATACGCACGTACGCGGCAGCTCCAAGTGCATGCCTGCGGCGGCAAGCCGCTGGGGATTCCCTGCTGGTCCCTGCGAGGGCGGCAGTCAGGCAGCCAGCCTTCAGCAGCATGCCTACGGGAGGTCCACCGGTCCCGCGGATTCGGTGACAATTTGGCAGTGGGTGGGTGCGCCAAAGCCGCAGGACCAGCGGACCTCCCACAGGCATGCCACCGAATCTGCGGGACCGGGGACCTCCCGCAGGCGCACCGCCGAAGGCAGCCTGCCTGCCGTGCTTTGGGTGGCAAAAAAGCTAGAGCCGCCCCTGCACACACATTAACAGAGTGTGTCTGTGCAGACTAGGTAAATCAGCACTCACAAGCTGACCCCTTATATGTCCCTGGACTCAGCAGGCTGGGTTGAACAGCACCTCCATGCTGTCATCCTCATATGTCATGGGCACCGCACCAGAATACAGTATGCCTGAGCAGGCTGGGTCGAGCAGCTTTTTCAAACTGCCACCTTCATATGCCCCAGGTTCAGCATGTCCCTATCCCCACTTTCATGTTACAGTTGTTCTGGTAGTAACCCACTTGATGAGCAAACCCCACAGGATTTTGGACATTTTTATCTTAGTTATGAGGAGTGTTGCTGCAGAGAGAGAGAGAGAGAGACAGGCAAGCAGCTTAACCATGAAAGTTATTTGTTGCCATGTAATATCCATAGTGGAGCCAAACAAACAAAACCGTTATAATATTAAATCTAACTTAGATTTGATTACAAGAGACAGGTTTAGAAAATTATAACTGATCACACAAGTCAGGGGCATAAGGTTATACCAAGAGAGAGAGGGTCTCACCACTCCATGAAGCTTGAATCAATTGGGGTTCCCAGGTGATGGTGGTAGCTGAGGGTCCAGAGTGCTGGAGACAGGCAGAGCCCCCAGCACGATCAGTCAGGAGACGATGAAGTCCCAGGGGAACTGATGCAGCTTTTGGATCCAGGCATCAGAGCACTTACTTGAGCGTGGGTATGGGTTTTTGTAGGGAAAGAACAATGGATCAAGGGAGAACACTAGATTTGTTTATGGGTAAACTGATGGCTCAAGGGAGTATACCAGGGTTGTTTTGTTCAGGCTAGACAATAGGAACTGATCATTCCTGGCTATGGGTGGTGGTCCTTCGAGGAAGCTCACAGTGCAATTAGGCACTATACCAATAAGGATTTATTACTAGAATTGGTCTGATAACTGCTGAGCTGGGTGTGTGCAGGCGTGGGTTCATTAACATCTGGCGAAGAGATTCCCCCATCATGCCGTGTTTCCCTGCTTTTCTGGTCCCATAGTTCAGTGCGGTTCTTGCCTTGGAACTCTGTTCTCCATTCTGTATGCTAATGGAGATGCCGCCCTGTCCCATCTTCGATGCAAAAGAGGCTAGGGGAGGTTCCTTAATCCTGTCACCCTTGTGCAGAGGGGTTTCGGTGTGTCTCCCACTGCCTTTTCATTGCTTTTTGCAAGTCTTTCTTCTGATCGGCTTTGGTTCAAGCAGAGGCGGGGGGGAGGTCTTTTATGAGTCAGACAGGCTGGATAGTGTGCCCTGGTTCCCCAAGAACACAGAGCTGATAAGTCACAACATACCTTCTCTGCCTTGGTGCACAGCAGATGGAGCTGCTTTGCCAAAATGATCAATTTTGGATGGTTACAAATCACTCTAGTATTCAAATGTGGGGGTAATGAAATGTTGTTATCCTTATTGTATGAGCAAAGGGCAGCAGAACTGTGCTTAGCTTGTCCTGATAGACGGGGTCGGCCTAACCTGAACCTCACTTGCTAAGCAGGGTGTAGGAATGCCAAGTCCTATTGAAGATGAGAGTTGGTGGGGATAGGTGTTCCTACCTTGTGGTGTGTATGCTGCCTAAAGAGCTGTAGACACCCTTTGCCCCTGCCCCTTTCCACTATTTAATGGCAGAGCTGATTAGACTCGATTAGGAGTCCTTTTTTCCAGCTGGTGATTCCTAGAACTGTCTTCACTGCTCAGCAAGTCTCAGGACTAAGCCTTAGACCTTGTATGGGAACAGTGAAAGGCAACACAGCAACTTCCTGGCAGTGAGGTTCCACACTACCTGCTGAAATCACTGAGAGTGGGGGTAGGTGGCAAGACCTCAGAACATGATGTGGCAGCAGAGAGATGGTGGGCAGCAGCGCTAGTGGAAAGTGTGGCAGAGGGACAGCAGTAGAAGAGGCCTGGCAGCAACTGTGAGGCAGTTGCAGTGGTGGAAGCAGCAGAGGCATTGCTCAATGCCCTGCCCCCCCCCCGAATGGGTGGCAACCCCCCTTCTGTGACTGCACCTCTGCACTCTGGGTCTTTGCCAACCACGGACTGCCAACTGTGAGTGGGGAGCAGCGGAGGGAGAGGGGAGTGGTGTGTTAAGGGTCATTCATTTGTCAGACATCCCAAGTCAAAAAACTGAGGCAAAAGACACTGCTCAACACGTTGTGGGGTGGGTGTTTGCCTATGGTCACGTGCTTCTGAATGATGGCTGTGGTGTTTTCCCAAATTAATGTTGGGTTCATTTTCACTTTTATTAAAAGTTTTGTTTTATTGTACACAAACTCGGTGCTTGTGAGGCAAGTATTGCCTCTTAGAGTCACCCAAGGGTAGTGTTTAGTTTTCCCAGATTACTGGGTGGGGGCTCAAGCTGGCTCAATTTTCTGTTGTTAAGAGAAATCCCTGGGCATTGAACCCGGCCTTTGTTGCTACTGACTCCACCTGGCGGAAGGGTTACAGTTACAATAATTCAATATCAGAGTCAAGAGCAAAGTGAGCAAAGTATGAAACACATATTTAATTCAAGTTGGCTATGGGGCATCTAATCTGAGTATTATTTTAAAACTTTTGCAGTATATAAATAAATATACTTTGGCAATTTCCCCATCAATAGCCTTTCCCACAACTTAGTCAGAACAAGACACCAACGGTATTGCTCATTTTTGCCCAGATATCCGGCCAAATCTTCTTCTCGTATCACGTATCTCTATATGGTGAATGGTTACTAGCGGTGAGGTAGGAGACAATTAGTGATAAATTCAGAGATCTTAGAGCTGGAAAGCACTAACTGGGTCCTCTACCATCCCCATACATTGCTGCGTCTACAGAAATGCCTCTTAACTTGCTAGTCTTCCCTTGAATAGATCAGTAGCTGCTGAATCCACTGTTTCTTTTGGCCACTTATTCTGTTTACTCGCACTGATACTTCTACTTCAGAAGGTCAAGTGTTTAAGTCCCACAATGGGACTTGGGCTCAAAGGTAAGGCTGATGTTGCAGGGGAGTACTGGGTCTGAGGGAAGGGGCTTTTGAAGAGAGTAGATAATAAAATGAGGTACCTTCTGTCTCTAACTACCACCTTGACAGAGATTAGAGAGAGCCCATGAGCACTCTAGAGAAGTATAAAGGGATAATGCAGTTGTCATGTCCAGAAGTCAATATCAGTATCAATAAAACAGGCTATAGCATCCAAGACTGCACATATGAGCTATTTCAGTATAAAATGTACCACAGTCACCTGCATAGTTACTGAACTGCCACTTTCTAACTCAAGAGCTGTTATAAAATGCTTTGAATACCTCAGGCATGATGTGCCATAGAAAACCAAGCTCTGGTCTAAAGAACATGTGAGTGATAGCATGCTCATTCTTGGGAACAAAGAAAGTTGGCTTACTGTATTGCATATTTGCTAAGATGCATTGGCAAGAGTTGCAAAGCTTTCACCATGACTAGAGAAATAAGATAGATATTTTTCCCCTATTAGGCTAAGAGAGATTGCTGTGGAATATATATATGGGCAGCATTTTTAAAACGGTTTGAGTGCCTTAGAGCTGGTGTACACTGGGAGGGGGGGGATCGATCTAAGATACGCAACTTCAGCTACGCTATTCGCATAGCTGAAGTATCTTAGTTCTTCTTCGAGTGATTGCTCCTATGCATTCCAGTTAGGTGTGCGCGCCGTGCGTGCACGGCTCTCCGGAACATTTTTACCCTAGCAACTCCAGCGGGCCGGCTGGGCGCCCCCTGGAGTGGCGCCGCTATGGCGCCTGTTATATACCCCAGCCGGCCCGTCCGCTCCTCAGTTCCTTCTTACCGCCCGTGACGGCCAGTTGGAACTGTGGAGTGCTCTCTGTCCTCCACAACCCTAGCTCTCGCTACTTTTTCCTGTATATAGTTCTTTCATTACTTAGTGTAGATAGTTCTCTTAGTTAGTTAGTTAGTTTTAGGATAAGGATAAGGGGGGTTTCCCCTCCCTTTCCTCTCCCGGTGCGGGCTCATGCCCAAGGCACCAGGCTTTAAGCCCTGCGCATCTTGCCAGCGGTCTATGCCGGTAGGGGATCCGCACGACTCCTGCCTCCGTTGCCTGGGGGAGAGTCACAGGACAGATAAGTGCCCTATCTGTTCCGCTTTTAAACCCCGAACGCATAAGGAGCGGGACATTTGGTTAAAGCAGCTCCTAATGGAGGCGTCGCTCCAGCCCCCGGCACCGTCCGCACCAGCACCGAAGACTGCATCGGTGCGGAGCACACCGGCGGCCCCGAGCTGCTCCGGCACCGAGGCTCCGCGATCTCAACCAGCGGCGCCGAAGGCCCGGCACCGCTCCCAATCACCATCCAAGAAGTGCAAGCCGGCGACGGCAGCTGCCAAGTCCCACGCTGAGGGCCCAGCAGCCAAGCCAATCCCGCAACCTGCGGTACCGGCGGTGGCCGTGCACAGGACGTGCACCGTGCCGTTGACTCCAGCGCCGCAAGGGCCATCGAGTCCAGCACCGCCATGCTCCCCGGCGCCGACTGCGGTTGAGCTCCGGCTGCCATCCATGCCTGAGACTTTCTCTACGGCGCGCGAGCTCATAGAGCTCACAGAGGCACCGAGCCTCCGGCACCGCCGGTGCGGGCTGTTGTATCGGCGGGAAAGCCGGCGATGATGGTCCGGCCCCCTTCTCCGGACGGACGGCACAGACGGCGCTCCCGGTCCCGGTCTCGTTCCTGGTCCCGACGCAGGTCACCGTCCCGCCGCTCAAGATCCCGGCACCGCTCACCATCGTGGTACCGGTCGCCGTCCCGACGCTGGTCGCAGTCCCGGTACCGTTCAACATCGCGGTACCGGTCGCACTCCCGGCGTCGCTCCAGGTCCCGATCGCCTTCGCGACGGCACCGACGGAGGTCTGCTTCCCGGCACCGTTCCCGGCACCGTGACTCGCGCAGCCGCTCCCGGCACCGCAGGTCCGGATCCCGGTCGAGCTCCCGGCACCGGTCGAGCTCCCGGCACCGCGGCGGACGTTGGTCTCGGTCACCATCCCGGTACCGTGATGTCCGGCACCGATCCTCGGCACCGTCCGGGGCCAGACTGCCTCTTTCGGCGGCGCAGTCCGTTAGCGCCTCTGCACCCCCATGGCCATCCCGCCCCGCGTCGGTCGCTTCCGGGGCAGACAGCAACGGGCACCTGCCACCTACTCCGCAGGATCAACCTCAGGGTGCACAACAGTGGGGCTTCTGGGTCCCCTGGCCCAATACGGGACTCAGGGGGTGCCTTTTCCTCCAAGAGCCCCTGCCTCCAAGTGCAGGGTACCGGAAGCCACCGTCAGTCGACCGCCCCCTTCGCCACCGGCTTCGGTTTCGATACCGCCTGACCCCCAGAGGCATCCTCAGCCCGAGCCAGCTGACCAACCCTTAGAAGATCCCTCAACGGAGGCTGTGGTCCAGGGCTTATCTTCGTCGTCGTCACCAGAGGAGGCAGTGGCCGGAGCATCTGCTAAAGATCCTCCACCAATAGACCTGAGGGCCCACCAAGACCTGCTTCGCCGCGTGGCGAAAGCAATAGATCTCCCCCTGGCGGAGGTCCAGGAGGACGAGGACCCAGTGACAAACGTCATTGGAGCGGAGGCTCCCGTACGGGTGGCCTTGCCGTTCATCAGGACAATCCAAAAGAACGCCAACACACTCTGGCAGTCGCCGGCGTCCATCCCTCCTACTGCCCGCGGGGTCGAGTGCAAGTACGCGGTCCCCCCCACGGGATATGAGTACCTGTATACTCACCCGACCCCAGACTCGTTGATTGTGCAGTCGGTCAACGACAGGGAGCGGCATGGTCAACCCGCCCCTGCGCCAAAGTCTAAAGAGGCGAGGCGGATGGATCTGTTGGGCCGCAAGGTCTACTCTGCTGGCGGTCTGCAACTGCGGATCGCCAATCAGATGGCCCTCCTCGCCAGGTACGCATATGACATCATGGTGTCCCTGGCGAAGTTTACAGAGCTGCTCCCAACAGCCTCCCGCCAAGAGTTCTCGGCGTTGTTGGATGACGGGAAAAAATCTTCCAGGTCCTCCATCCAGGCCGCTCTTGACTCCGCAGACTCGGGAGCTCGGACCCTAGCCTCAGGAGTTTCGATGCGCCGCATCTCCTGGCTGCAATCCTCCACCCTGCTACCGGAGGTGCAGTACACACTGCAGGACCTGCCATTTGATACCCAGGGACTGTTTTCGGACAAAACCGATGCCAGAATCCAGACCCTGAAGGACGATCGCATAGCCATCTGCACTCTTGGGATGCATACACCAGCAACACAGTGCAGGTCCTTCCGGCAGCAACCCTCTCGGCCTTTCACTCAGCCACGGTACCGTCCCTACAACAGCAGGCGGCCTGGCCAAAATCGCCGTCGACCATCCGGCAACAGACGCAACCAGGCCCAGGCCCCTTCCAAGGCCCCTCCTGGGTCCAAACAGGCCTTTTGATGGGACGCCCGAGGACGGCCCATCACTTTCCCTACCGGATCCTACCCTTTTGTTTTACAACCGCCTTTCCCATTTCTTTTCGGCGTGTCCCAAATAACATCGGACAACTGGGTGCTTCAAACAGTCCAGTCGGGATACCGCCTTCAGTTTGTTTCGCCCCCCCCCTTCCCACCCACCCTCCCTGTCCCTCTTCAGGGACCCCTCTCACGAGCAATTCCTCCTACAAGAGGTCGAGACTCTGTTGAGCGTGGGTGCCATAGAGGCAGTGCCTCAAGACAGGCGGGGCAGGGGATTCTATTCCCGTTATTTTCTCATCCCCAAAGCGAAAGGAGGGCTACGTCCTATCCTGGACCTTTGAGAGCTGAACAAATATCTGCTCAAGCCCAAGTTTCGCATGGTCACCCTGGGGACCATCATTGCCTCTCTGGATCCGGGAGACTGGTTTGCCGCCCTCGACATGAAGGACGCGTACTTCCATGTCGTGATCTACCCTCCCCATCGACGCTACCTACGTTTCGTGGTGAACAACGCACACTACCAGTTCGCAGTGTTGCCATTTGGCCTATCCACCGCACCGAGGGTGTTTACCAAGTGCATGGCAGTGGTTGCCGCAGCCCTCCGCCGCCGTCGGATACACGTCTATCCATATCTCGACGACTGGCTGGTTCGCGGAACGTCTCGGCGGCTGGTAATGGACCAGATGACAGAAATCATGTCTCTATTTCAACGGCTCGGTCTTCTCGTCAATGCCGAGAAGTCCTCCTTAATTCCGTCACAGCGGGTGGAGTTCATTGGAGCGGTCCTCGACTCCAAGTTGGCCAGGGCCTGCCTACCGCGCTCTTGGCACCAGACACTGGTCTCCATCATTCGGGACCTCGTCACCTTTCCTACCACGACGGTGCGATCCTGCCTCCGCCTCCTGGGCCACATGGCATCCTGTACGTATGTCACCGCATACGCGCGGCTCCACCTTCGCCCGTTCCAGTCCTGGCTAGCGTCAGTGTACCGCCCGCATCGAGACCCTATCGACATGGTGGTCACGGTCCCCAAGCCAACCCTCGAGTCCCTCAGATGGTGGCTAGACCCAGACATCGTGTGTGCGGGAGTCCCGTTTCACCCTCCTCGCCCGTCCGCCACTCTAACCACGGATGCCTCAGCGCTCGGCTGGGGGGCTCATCTGGGTGACCTTCACACCCAAGGTCTTTGGTCAACCCAAGAGCTCGCTCTGCACATCAACATCCGCGAGCTGTGAGCGATCCGTTTGGCGTGTCACACCTCCCGCGCCCCCTGCAAGGCCGCTGCGTGACAGTGTTCACGGACAACACGACAGCGATGTTCTACGTGAACAAGCAGGCGGAGCTCGCTCCTCCCTCCTTTGCAAGGAAGCACTGCTCCTGTGGGACTTCTGCGTGACCCACTCCATTCACCTGGAAGCATCCTTTCTTCCGGGAGTGCAGAACACGCTGGCCGACCATCTCAGCAGGTCGTTCCTCTCCCACGAGTGGTCCCTCCGTCCAGATGTCGTCCACACAATCTTCTGGAGGTGGGGGTTTCCCCAGATAGACCTATTCGCCTCCAGGGAGAGCAGGAAGTGCCACCTGTTTTGCTCATACCAAGGTCGCTCGCCAGGCTCCCTGTCGGACGCCTTCCTTTACTCCTGGACGGATCGCCTCCTCTACGCCTTCCCTCCGTTCCCACTAGTGCACCGAGTGCTTCTGAAGCTTCGGAGGGACAGAGCCCACGTCATACTCGTAGCTCTGGCCTGGCCAAGGCAGCACTGGTACACCCTGCTGCTCGAGCTCTCCGTTCGGGATCCCATCCCCCTTCCGTTATGACCGGACCTCATCACCCAGGACTTCGGCAGACTCCGCCACCCGAACCTGCAGTCCCTCCATCTTACAGCTTGGTACCTGAGTGGTTGACCCACGCAGAGAGGGACTGTTCGGCGGCAGTACAGCAAGTCCTGCTAGAGAGCAGAAAGCCTTCCACTCGCTCCACCTACCTTGCGAAATGGAAGCGATTCGCACTCTGGTGTGATCAACGAGGACTCAGTCCATTCGTAGTCCCTGTCCCTACCATCCTGGACTACCTCTGGTACCTTAAGGAGCAAGGTCTGGCGGTCTCCTCCTTGAGGGTACACCTGGCAGCAGTGTCCGCCTTTCGTCCATCTATGGGAGGTCGGTCCATCTTCTCCAACCAGATGGTTTCCCGCTTCCTCAAAGGCCTGGACCACATGTACCCGCCGGTGCGGCGTCCTACCCCGACCTGGGATTTAAATCTCGTTCTGGCCAAGCTTATGGGACCGCCCTTCGAGCCTCTGGCCACGTGCTCTCTGCTCTACCTCTCCTGGAAGACAGCCTTCGTCGTCGCAATTACATCAGCGAGACGAGTCTCTGAGCTCCGTGCTCTAACGGTTGGGCCACCATACACCATCTTCCACGGAGACAAGGTGCAGCTTCGACCACACCCGGCCTTCCTCCCCAAGGTGGTGTCGGCCTTCCACCTCAACCAGGAGATCTTCCTCCCGGTCTTCTTCCCGAAGCCGCACGCCTCCCCTCGGGAACAACGGCTTCACACCCTGGACGTCCGCAGGGCCCTTGCCTTTTACATCGAGCGGACAAAGCCCTTCCGGCGTTCGACCCAGCTGTTTGTGGCAGTCGCCGACCGCATGAAGGGTGAGCCGGTCTCCTCCCAGCGGATTTCCTCCTGGGTAACGGCATGTATTCGGACATGCTACGAGCTTGCTTGCGTGCCACCATGCCGCCTCACTGCTCATTCAACGAGAGTGCACGCCTCGTCGGCCGCCTTCCTGGCCCATGTCCTCATCCAGGACATCTGCAGAGCGGCCACCTGGTCTTCTGTCCACACCTTCGCTTCCCACTACGCGTTGGTGCAGCAATCAAGAGACGACGCAGCCTTCGGCTCCACAGTATTGCACTCTGCCACGTCTCACTCCGACCCCACCGCCTAGGTAAGGCTTGGGAATCACCTAACTGGAATGCATAGGAGCAATCACTCGAAGAAGAAAAGACGGTTACTCACCGTAGTAACTGTTGTTCTTCGAGATGTGTTGCTCCTATCCATTCCAGACCCGCCCTCCTTCCCCACTGTCGGAGTAGCCGGCAAGAAGGAACTGAGGAGCGGACGGGCCAGCTGGGGTATATAACAGGCGCCATAGCGGCGCCACTCCAGGGGGCGCCCAGCCGGCCCGCCGGAGTTGCTAGGGTAAAAATGTTCCGGAGAGCCGTGCACGCACGGCGCGCACACCTAACTGGAATGGATAGGAGCAACACATCTCGAAGAACAACAGTTACTACGGTGAGTAACCGTCTTTTCTACTTCCCTGGCTGTCCTCACAGCGGCAAGTAGACTGCCACGGCTCCCCTGTTGACTCCGCTTACTCCTCCTGCCGAGGTGGAATACGGGCGTCAATTCGGGGATCGATTTATCACGTCTAGACGAGACATGATAAATCGATCCCCAATAGATCGATTACTACCCACCAATCCGGCAGGTAGTGTAGACGTGGCCTTATTCTCCATTGTGTTACTTCAGTTTTATACTGGTGCAACCTCTTTGATTTCAGTGGCATACTGATGAATAGCGCAGTGGTAAATCTGGCCTTGAAGGACCTTGATGGCTTTTTGTATGAAGTGTAAGGCAGGCAACATGAACACTTCCTATAAGGACTAGCTATCAGAGTCCTGAGAAGCAGGAAAGTGAAACTGGTGGACCTGAGCTGAGTGTAGCCCTTGTCCAGATTTGGGGAAACAGACTAGATTCCAGTATATAGTATCTGGGTTTTACTTTCAATGCAGGATTGTGTATGCCTTTCATTTAGAGATAGACCTGAGCTACAAATTATAGATCTGCATATTGAACTCTCAGCATTGAGGAATGTTTCGTTTTCCCCTCCACACTTCAACCCTGCAAACAGTTTTGGATTTGCGCCCACCTCTCCTTTTAGATACAATTCAGTCCATGTTTAATATTCTGTTCAGATATTTCTGCAGCTTTTTGATTCTCAGTTTCTGGCTTTGCTCTGGTTCTTACAGCATTAAGATTAATTAATTTCAGGCCTTCTTGCTCTTTAGTTTTCATATGCTGTTTCTAATAATTTCTTATTTCCTCAAGACACCTATTTCATTCTGAACAATTTCCCCCTCTGAATAGCATACTTGGCTATTGTAATAACCCATCGCTGTATATGGATCATCAGCTAATTGCACAGATGCAGTGCAGGGAATCAAAATCATAACCTCGTCTTTGGCACATCTTTAGCAGTTGAGCTAAAGAGGACCCTCTTAACTCAGTTGTACTAGTGCTTATATTATTTGTCTCACAGTTGGTACTTACACCAGCATGTTCAAAAGTTTGTTTCTCTAATTTTCAGTGTCAAGATTGAAATGGTTAGAGCCTGAATGTTTTTCAGAGGTGCTGTGGGCAACCCCCCACCCCCATTGACTTCATGAGGAGTTGAGTGTCCTCAGCACATCTGAAAATCAGACTGAGACATCTGAGGTTGGACACCTGAAATCTGACACACCCAAATACGGTGGGCATGGTTGAAAAATTTTGCCACTGTATTTGATGTACAACTTTTGGGTGCACTGATATAACTCACCTCTATGTTGCGGGATGTAGAATTGCTGGTTTTGAGCTTCTTTTTACAAAGCTTGGCTACATTTTTAGTTTTCGCATTTCTTCAGAAACAGATTAGTTGAATTAGTATCTCGCTGTTCACCTTATGCTCTAGGCCAGTGGTCTCTAAAGTGGGGTTTGGCCGGGAGTCTGAGTTTCTTTTTTTTTTTTTTTTTTTGCTTCGACAGTTCAGCCGGGAGCAGGGGGTTTGTTCTCAAAAATGTTTTACTGATGGGGTGTGAGATCAAAAAAGTTTGGAGACCACTGATCTAGGCCCTTGTTTTTAGGATTTTTCTGTCATTTGCCTCATTGAAAAAAAAGTCTGAATTTCTGATATGAGTCTGAGCTTGAACATCCTACCTAATGTTTAGAGGAAGGAGGAGGAATATACACTAGAGTTCATAATCAGCGTTCCGTCTTGCCTTTATCTATTAGGGTGGAGGGGGGGGCGATCTCACTTTGGGAAAATGCATCATGTGTTAACTAACATGATATTAAACATGACTAGGGCAGACAGGGACAAGCAGTGTTTTAAAATATATTGGGAAGATCCCTAGTGTTAACCTGGACCAGTTGGGTGTTTTTAATCACTGCTCTCCTTGTCTACCCTAAAGGAAACATGGTGTTTTACATGTTTGTACCAGGTTAAAAAATATTTTAACTTTTTTAGACAAAGGCAAAAGATTATGCTGCTGATTTCCCTTATATGCATTTCTATTTGCCGCCTTTCAGATAAATGATACAGCCTTGTATCCCAGCTTTCAAATTTGTCTGTCAAATCCTCATGGTTTTCTGCCCTTTAGTGTGTGGGGTAAGCCTGGAGCCCAGGTAAAATAGACATAATTTACTGTGGAAACATTATCCCTGTGCTTCTTCCTGTTATTTAGCTATTCATTTGATGACTGTTTGTTTGTTACATCATTTCATGTAGTTAGGAATTTTTCCATTGTACACTAAGGAGCAGCAAACACTTTCTGTATTTCATTGATGGAAGAATTGTTTTCTCAGCAGTTGCTTCAAAAAGTCTTGCTGTGGGTTAGATCTCCATGCGACTGCCTGCAGCCACTCACCTGAAACACCTGTCAGTGGAGGTAAACATCTGCAAAAACAAGATGATTTATTTTGCAGGTTAAGTGAAAGGTATTTTATTGGTTTCAATTATCCTGTGAATCATTCCCTTCTCCTGAAATGTCATTAAGTTGATCAGAATTGAGAAGACAAAACAATCTGCACCAACTTCCTCCATAGCCCAAGCTGTATGTAAAGGGACAAACAATGCTAGGATTGGTAGTCAGGTAGGGTGACTTTTCTCCTGCTCTGTTTGTTATTCTGTCACAAAAATTGGCTTCATGCTGCAGTTAATTACCTCCAGTACATTAATAAGGAAGAAGCCTGGTCTACTGCCAAAAACAAAATAGGAGTCTCTTGTAAGAACAGAAGAGTTGAATTCTCATCCCAGTCTACCGTAGACTTGCTGCATGAGCTTGGGCATGCTACGTAACCTCTCCAGCTCAGTTTTCTCAGGGCTGCTGTAAGATTTCATTATGTGTAAAATGTTATGCAAGCTGTGACTTAGGCCTAGTCTACACTAGAAAAGATTTGCTGCTATAGCTATAACAGACCCTCCTTGTGTAGTTGCAGTTTATACCAGCAAAAGAGTGCTTTTTGGCAATATAGTTTATACTGGTTCCCTGAGCAAAATAAGCTATTGCAGCAAAAATACTTTTATGCCAGTGTCTGCATTAGGGCTTTTGCCAATATAGAAATGTCACCAAAAAACCTCCCCATCCCTTACTGACATCACTACTCCCACAAAAGTGTGTAGTGTTGCCATGGCCTGAGTGTGCCATCAAGCTGCTGGGTATTATTCATGAAACATCTTTGGTGAAAAGGAGAACAAACAAGTTCAGAAAAGTCATTTCTCAGATGTACTCTTCCCCAAAAGAGAGAGTAGGCTATTCCATTTCCAAACATCTGGATAGACACACACTTTATCAGAACTGGTAGAAACCCCTATAGTAAGGTTGCCTGACGCTTCCTGTTGTAACCCCCGTTTTCAGTCTCTTAGAATTTCACCAAACTAACTGAACTGAAAATTTACTCTGTCTCAGGATACAATAGTTTTTGAAAGTTTCACTGGGGCAGCTCAGCAATTTGAGAATGTGATTAGGTACAAGTGGGTTAATTTTGGGGGGTCAGTTTTAGAATCATAGCAATGTAGGACTGGAAGGGAGCGTGATAGGTCGTCTAGTCCAGTCCCCTTCACAGAGGCAGGACTCAGTATTGCCCCAGACCATCCCTGATAGCTGTGTTGTTCTTAAAAATTTCCAATTGGGGAGGCAACCTCTCTAGGTAATTGACGATTTTTCTTTGTAACAGCCTTTTACGTACTTGAAGACTGTTATCATGCCTGCCCCTCTTCTCCCAGTCATCTTTCCTCATAGATCATGTTTTCTAGACCTTTAATTACACCTCTACCCCGATATAACGCCACCTGATATAACACGAATTCAGATATAACATGGTAAAGCAACACTCCGGGAGGGGGGGGGGCGCAAGGCTGTGCGCGCCACCGGATTAAAGCAAGTTCAATATAACGCAGTTTCACCTATAACAGGGTAAAAAATTTTGGCTCCTGAGGACAGCGTTATATCGAGGTAGAGGTGTATTTTTGTGCTCTCCCAAAGACTTTCTCCAGTTTGTCCTCATTCTTCCCAAAATGTGGTGAAAAGAACTGGATACAATACTCCATCTGGGGCCTTATCTGTGCTGAGCAGCATGGAAGAATTACTTCTCATGTCTTGCTTACAACACTCTTGCTAGTACATCCCAGTACATGTTCACTTGTTTTGCAACAGTATTACATTGTTGACTCCTATTTAGCTTGTGATCCACTACAACCCCCCAGATCCTTTTCTGCAGTACTCCTTCCGAGGCAGTCATGTCCCATTTTTTTATTTGTGCAAATGATCATTCCTTCCTAATGACTACCAAATGACTAGAGGATACCTAATGCGATGGCAATTTTTTAAAAGGGCTCCAGAGGTGATCCCAGCAATTACAGGCCTGTAAGCCTAACTTCAGTACCAGGCAAATTGGTTGAAACTATAGTAAAGAACAGAATTGTCAGACACATAGATGAACATAATTTGTTGGGGAAGAGTTAACATGGTTTTTGTAAAGGGAAATCATGCCTCAACAATCTACTAGTATTCTTTGAGGGGGGTCAACAAGCATGTGGACAAGGGGGATCCAGTGGATAGAGTGTACTTAGATTTACAGAAAGCCTTTGACAAGGTCCCTCACTGAAAGCTCTTAAGCAAAGCAAGCTGTCATGGGATAAGAGGGAAGGTCTTCTCATGGATCAGTAACTGGTTAAAAGGTAGGAACAAATGGTCAGTTTTCATAATGGAGAGAGGTAAATAGTGGTGTCTTCTGTACCAGTACTATTCAACAGGGATAAAGTGAGAAAGGCCAAAAGCCATGTAGAGTTGGACCTTGCAAAGGGAATTAAAACCAATAGTAAAAGGTTCTAGAGCCATATAAATAAGAAGAAAACAAAGAAAGAAGAAGTGGGACTGCTAAACACTGAGGAGGGAGTGGAGGTTAAGGATAATCTAGGCATGGCCCAATATCTAAACAAATACTTTGCTTCAGTCTTTAATGAGGCTAATGAGGAGCTTAGGGATAATGGCAGGATGACAAATAGGAATGAGGATATGGAGGTAGATATTACCACATCCGAGGTAGAAGCCAAACTCGAACAGCTTAATGGGATGAAATTAGGTGGGAGTGGGGGCAGATAATCTTCATCCAAGAATGTTAAAGGAACTGGCACATAAAATTGCAAGCCCATTAGCAAGAATTTTTAATGAATCTGTAAACTCAGGGGTTGTACCATATAACTGGAGAATTGCTAACATAGTGATCCAGGCAACTACAGACCTGTCAGTTTGACATCTGTAATATGCAAGGTCTTGGGAAAAAAATTAAAGGAAAAAGTAGTCAAGGGTATTGAGGTCAATGGTAATCGGGACAAAATACAACATGGTTTTACAAAAGGTAGATCGTGCCAAACCAACCTGATCTCCTTCTTTGAGAAGGTAACAGATTTTTTAGAGACAGGAACTGCAGTGGATCTAATTTACCTTGATTTCAGTAAGGCATTTGATATGGTTCCCCATGGGGAATTATTAGCTAAATTGGAAAAGATGGGGATCAATATGAAAACTGAAAGGTAGATAAGGAACTGGTTAAAGGGGGGACTACAATGGGTCATACTGAAAGGTGAATTGTCAAGCTGGAGGGAGGTTACTAGTGGAGTTCCTCAGCGATAGGTTTTGGGACCAATCTTATTTAATCTTTTTATTACTGACCTTGACACAAAAAGTGGGAATGTGCTATTAAAGTTTGCGGATGACACAAAGCTGGGAGGTATTGTCAATACAGAGAAGGACCGGGATATCATACAGGAAGATCTGGATGACCTTGTAAATTGGAGTAATAGGATGAAATTTAATAGTGAAAAGTGCAAGGTCATGCATTTAGAGATTAATAATAAGTACTATTGTTATAAGCTGGAGAGGCATCAGTTGGAAGTAACAGAGGAGGAGAAGGACCTCGGAGTATTGGTTGATCACAGGATGACTATGAGCCGCCAATGTGATATGGCCGTTAAAAAAGCTAATGTGGTCTTGGGATGCATCAGGCGAGGTATTTCCAGTAGAGATAAGGAGGTGATAGTACCGTTATACAAGGCACTGATGAGACCTGGAATACTGTGTTCAGTTCTGGTCTCCCATGTTTAAGAAGGATGAATTCAAACTGGAACAGGTTCAGAGAAGGGCTACTAGGATGATCCGAGGAATGGAAAACCTGTCATATGAAAGGAGACTCAGAGCTTGGCTTGTTTAGCCTAACCAAAAGAAGGCTGAGGGGAGATATGCTTGCTCTCTATAAATATATCAGAGGAATAAATACCAGGGAGGGAGAGGAATTATTTAAGCTCAGTACCAATGTGGACACAAGAACAAATGGATATAAACTGGTTATCAGGAAGTTTAGACTAGAAATTAGACAAAGGTTTCTAACTATCAGAGGAGTGAAGTTCTGGAACAGGCTTCCAAGGGGAGTAGTGGGGGCAAAAGACATATCTGTCTTCAAGACTAAGCTTGGTAAGTTTATGGAGGGGATAGTATAATGGGATAGCCTAATTTTGGCAATTAATTAGTCTTTGACTACTAGTGGTAAATATGCCCAGTGGTCTGTGATGAGATGTTAGATGGGGTGGGATCCGAGTTACTACAGAGAATTCTTTCCTGGGTGTCTGGCTGGTGAGTCTTGACCACATGCTCAGGGTTTAGCTGATTGCCATATTTGGGGTCAGGAAGGAATTTTCCTCCAGGGCAGATTTGCAGGTTTTTTCACCTTCCTCTGCAGCGTGGGGCACGGGTCACTTGCTGGAAGATTCTCTGCACGTTGAAGTCTTTAAACATGATTTGGGGACTTCAGTGGCTCAGACACAGGTTTGATACAGGAGTGAGTGGGTGGGTGAGATTCTGTGTTGTGTTGTGCAGAAGGTAAAATTAGATGATCATAATGGCCCCTTCTGACCTTAAAGTCTATGATTCTAACATATTCATAAATGATCTGGAAAAAAGGTAAACAGTGAGGCTGCAAAATTTGCAGATCATACAAAACTACTCAAGTCCAAAACAGACAGTGAAGAGCTACAAAGGGATCTCATAAAACTGGGTGACTGGGCAACAGAATGGCAAATGAAATTCAATGTTGATAAATGCAAAGTAAATCACATTTGAAAACATAATCCCAACTATAAAATGGGAGTCTAAATCAGCTGTCACGACTCAAGAAAGAGATCTTGAAGTCATTGTGGATAGTTCTCTGGAAACATCCACTCAATGTGCAGCAGCAGTCAAAAAATCTAACAATGTTGGGAATCATTAAGAAAGGGATAGATAATAAGACAGACAATATCATATTGCCTCTATATAAATCCATAGTATGCCCAGATCTTGAATACTGTGTGCAAATGTGGTTGCCCCATCTCAAAAAAGATATATTGGAATTGGAAAAGGTTCAGAAAAGGGGAACAAAAATGATTAGGGATAGGGAACAGCTTCCATATGATAGATTAATAAAACTGGGCCTTTTCATCTTGGAAAAAAGATGACTAAGGGGGAATATGATAAAGGTCTATAAAATCATGACTGGTGTGGAAAAAGTATATAAGGGGGCGTTCACTAAATGAAATTAATAGGCAGCAGGTTTAAAACAAACAAAAGGAAAAGACAGTTACCTTTTCCGTAGCTGGTGTTCTTTGAGATGTGTTCCTCATGTCTATTCCACAGTAGGTGTGCATGCTTGCCACGTGCACCTGTGCCAGAAGTTTTCCCCCTAGCAGTATCCGTAGGGGAGCGCCCCTAGCAACTCCTGGAGTGGTGCCTCTATGGTGCGGAATAAGGGGTGCTGCGTGCTCCCCTCCAGTTCCTTCTTGCCAGACAACTCTGACAGAGGGGAAGGAGGGCGGGATGTGGAATAGACATGAGCAACACATCTTGAACAACACCAGTTATGGAAAAGGTAACTGTCTTTTCTTCTTCGAGTGATTGCTCATGTATATTCCACAGTAGGTGATTCCAAGCTGTATGTGGGTAGGAGTTCACAAACTCTCGGGATGGAGCACAGACCTGCCGAACCCAGCATCCTCCCTGGTCTGGGAGATGATCGCATAATGTCAGGTGAACATGTGAACTGAAGACCATGTAGCAGCCCTGAATGGGGACATGGGCTAAAAAGGCAGCCGATGAGTCCTGCACCCTAGTTGAGTGTGCCCTCATAATTGACGGCGGGGGATTCCCGGCAAGTCGTAACAGGTACGGATGCATGAGGTGATCCAATT
Organism: Mauremys mutica; assembly: GCF_020497125.1. Classification (NCBI taxonomy): domain Eukaryota; kingdom Metazoa; phylum Chordata; order Testudines; family Geoemydidae; genus Mauremys; species Mauremys mutica. The sequence goes on from NC_059072.1 coordinate 197,761,354, forward strand.
GAAGAGCCACTGAGTGGAGCTCGGCCAACCCCTCATGTGTTCGGCCAAGGGAATGAACAGCTGCGAAGACTTTCTGAATGGCTTAGTCCATTCCAGGTGAAAGGCCAGAGCCCATCTTACATCCAGCGTGTGGAGGCGGCGCTCCTCACTGGGCTTGGGGCAGAGGCCCAGCAGGAAAATATCCTGACCCATGTGGTAGGTGGAGACCACCTTCGGGAGGAACAAAGGATGTGGGCGGAGCTGGACCTTATCATTACGGCACACTGTGTACGGGGGCTCGGAGGTCAGCGCCCTGAGTTTTGAGACCCGGCTAGCTGATGTGATTGCCACCAGGAAGGCTACTTTCCACGAGAGGTGCGACCAGGAGCATGTAGCTAGCGACTCAAAGGGGGGAACCTGTCAACTGGGACAGCACCAAGTTCAGGTCCCATTGCGGGACTGGGGGCCTAGTGTACTGGAAGAGATGATCCAACCCCCTTAAGGAATTGGCCAGTCATAGCATGGGAGAATACCGTGTGCCCCTGCACCGGCGAGTGAAAGGCTCATAGGGCTGCTGGGGTGCCAGGCCCTGGGCTCTAAGAAGAAGGAGGTAGTCTAAAATGACCTGAATCAGAGCAGCCACTGGGGAAACGTCCTGCTCAGCTGCCCACCAGGAAAACCAAGACCACTTTGACAAGTAGGCTCGAGACATGGAGGGTTGCCCGCTTTCCAAGAGGATGCGCTGAACCCCTTCTGAGCACATCCTTTCCTCTGAGCCTAACCATTGAGCAGCCACACCGTGAGATGGAGTGCCACTAGGTTTGGGTGGAGGAGACGGCCCTGGTTCTGGGAGAGCAGGTCCAGGCAGGACAGCAATGGCCATGGCAGGGCGACTGCCAGGCTTGTGAGGTTCCCATACCAATGTTGCCTGGGCCAGCAGAAGGCCCCAGGCCCTGTCCGTCTTTATCTTTTCCAGGACTTTGCTGATCGGGGGGAAGGCATAGAGAAGCTGGCCTGACCAGGATAGGAGGAAGGCATCAGAGATAGCTGCCCACATGCCTCCCCTCCTCCCCCCAGAGCAGAACTGGGGACACCAGCGGTTCTGCTGGGTCATGAACAGGTCCACCTGGGGAGTTCCTCACTCTTAGAAAAGTCTGTGCAGCACCTCTGGCTGTAGAGCCCACTCATGCTGAGAGAAGTTTCAGGTCAGATGATCTGCCTGTGAGTTCCAGGCGCCCAGTAGGCGGAAGGCCTGTAGGCAAATATCAAGGGCTATACAGAAGTCTCTCAGCCTGAGGGCTTCCTGGCAGAGGAGCGGGCCCCACCTTGTCTGTTGATGTAAAACATTGGTCAGGGTTCTCATGGACAACACACTCTGCCCTCCAGGTGCGAGCAGAAGGCCACGCACGCCAGCCGGACTGCCCTGAGCTCCTTGACATTTATGGGCAGGGCAAGGTCCTGCGCCACAGATCTTGGGTCTGAACATCCCCCCGACGTGGGCTCCCCCCCCCAGCTCTCATGTGTTGGACACCAGCTCCACCGACAGGGGCCTTCCCCTGAATGGGATCCCGTGGAGCATGTTCCCTGGGGAGGACCACCATTGTAGGGAGGTGATCACGGGCTCGGGCACAGTGAGGACTTTGTCCATCCTGTCTCTGGCCTGGGAGAACACTGAGGCCACCCAGAGCTGGAGGGGCCTCATCCTGAGTCTGACGTGGCGAACCACATATGTGCATGCCGACATGTGACCCAGAACCTGGAGAGACACACTGGCTGTCATCACGGGGAACCATGTGACTGTATCAACGAGCCCTTTCAAGGTCTCAGATCTGTCTGGTGAGAGGGAGGCTCTGGCCGCTGATGTGTCCAGGACTGCCCCGATGAACTCTATGCACTGTACTGGGACTAACATGGACTTGGTGTCATTCACCAACAGGCCCAGGGTGGCACACATGGACAGGAGGAGCGCCGCATGATCCCGCACCTGCGACCAGGAGCTGCACTTCACTAGCCAGTCATTCAGGTAGGGGAAGATCTGGACCCCACAGTGCCTGAGGTAGGCCACCAGCACAGACATGCACTTTGTGTATACCCTGGGAGCAGTGGATAGGCCAAACGGGAGGACCATAAAATTGGTAGTACCCATCCCTGAAACAGAGGTAGCGCCTGTGACCCTCAAATATATGAATGGGGAAGTATGCGTCCTGCAGCTCGAAGGCGGCGTATCAGTCCCCGAGATTCAGGGATGGGATAATGGAGGCCAGAGAGATCATGCAAAACTTGAGTTTTTACCATGTACTAGCCCCCCCTTTGGCCTTCAGGATAAGGAAATAGCGGGAGTAGTACCCCTTGTGTTTGAACTCCGCTGGCACCACTTCCACTGCTCCTAAGCCAAGGAGCCACCCCACCTCCTACTCTAGCAGGGCCTTGTGAAAGGGGTCCCCCAGGAGGGACGGAGGCAGAGGGTGGTTGGGTAGGGTAGAGGTAAACTGGAGGATGTAACCCTGGGAGATGGTATTGAGGACACAACGGTCTGAAGTCAGCTGCGACCACTCCGAGAGAAAAGCACACAACCGGTTGGAGAAGGGAAGCTTTAGTGCCGGTGACTCCCTGGTGTGAACTGGTAGGTTGTCCCCAGGTGTCCCATCAAAACTGACATTTCCCCACCTGTTTACCCTTGAAGGACCCAAGCTGGGGGTGTTTCTTATAGTCCTGTGACTTTTTATAAGGGGGCTTGTATTTAGAGTGGGTGGCCTGGGTGGGAGCCTGCTGAGGCTTAAACTTGGGCCAGGCTGGAGCCAGGACATAAAGCCCAAGTGTCTTAAGCATAGTGCAGGAATCTTTGAGGCTGTGCAACTTCACATCCGTCTGTTCTGCAAACAGGGCCTTGCCATCGAATGGGAGGTCCTGAAAGGAGTTCTGTGCCTTAATGGAGTGCCCAGGCAGCAGGAGACACAATGCCCTTCTCATGGACGCCACGGAGGCCATGGACCTTGCAGCCGTATCTACAGTACCCAATGCTGCCTGCAGGGTTGCCATGGCAGCCGCTGTAACCTCCTCCACCAGAGCTTTGAACTCCTTGTCACGCTCCTCGAGAGAGTCCTCTAATTTGGGTAGAGGGCCCCACAAATTGGAGACCTCATATTGACCCAGGAGAGCCTGATGGTTCACCACCCTTAACTGGAAACTCGAGGACAAATAAACCCTTTCGCCCAAATAAGTCCAGCCTCTTTGAGTCTATTTTCCGGAGTAAGGGCTGGTTGGCTCTGCCTCTCCCTGTGGTTGACCAACTTGACCACCAGGGAGTTGGGGGCAGGGTGGGTGTACAGGTACTCATGCCCCTTGACGGGCACAAAGTACTTCCATTCTGCTCTCTTAGAGATGGGGGACAAGGAAGCTGGGGTTTTCCACAAGGCATTTGAAATTTTTGCCACCACTTCGTTGAAAAGGGAAGCCGAGGATTCCTCTACCTGAAGGTTGAGGCTTGATGCCACCTTTTTCGAGAGTTCCTGGTGGGCTTCAGAGTCCTCCTGCAGAACAGAGGGAGGAGGAGCCGTAATCACCTCATCAGGGGTGGGTCAGGATGCAGGCGCAGTACTCTGCGTACCCACCGGCACCAGAGGTCCCACCACTTGCTTGCCCTCCGGGCACAGAACCGAAGATGCATGTCCCACCAACTCCTTTCTGGGAGCCTGGGAAAGAAAGGCTGACAGTCTTTCTGAGGCTCTGGCTACTGGGGGCTGCGTCAGAGGCTACAGGGCGTATTGGTACCATGGTGCCAGCCAAGGACCCTGGTGCCACTGCACTTGCTGTGGCATTGGCAGAGCAGGCTGTTTAGCCTGTCCCATCGACTGACGACTACGAAGGGAGGCCAGGCTGTTGTACAATCTGCTGCTGTCCCTGGACTGGGAGGAGTGGTGGCGTCGGGAATGGTGCCAACCACGAGACCGAGATCCTGACATGGAGGAACGGTACCGCCAGTAGCAGCTGCTCCGGCGATCAACGCCCAGGACTGGTGCTGCAGTGGGGTCCTGGAGTGAGACGAAGAACAGGAACGGCATCACCACTCGTATTGTGACGGGCTACGGTAGCCTCTCAGAGGCGAGGACCTCCAGTGCCGTCTGTCTTGGTCTCGACGGGGCCTGCTCCCTTCGCGAGGTCCATGGTCCCTTGAAGTGGAGTGGTGCCTGGAACCTGTCAGTCAGAACCCAGCCAGACAACTTGGTGGGGGTTGACAGTGACCGGCGTGGACTACGCCCAGGACAGTCGCTGAGTGGCGAATGGTTTTGGGAACATTCCCTTGACTGCAAATGGTACCGACCAGGAGGCAACTGCGGAGCTCCAAGCGGTGGCTTGCTTCTGGACCAGGGAGCCAACAGTTGCGGTGCCCCTGATACCGGCAGAGACAACGTCCTGGGTCACTTGCAGGGCCTCGGGACAGCCAGGGAATCCTGTACCAAATGGGCCAGGCTACTCCGCTCAACCTGAGTCAGAGGCCTGGAGGCTGATGGGGACCAAGAACTGCCCAACATGGTCTAGTCTCTCCCCCAGTCTTGCTCTGGTGCCTCAGCGAAGACGACCTCCTCTTAGCCTTCTTGGCATGCCTCATGGACGGGGAGCAGTGCCATCTGGTGGAAGGCACCGAAGGGTCACCATGCACTGATGCCGCGGTACCCGGTGCCGACTCGGAGCGGTGCACTGGAGTTGGGGTCAACGCCGACTCCATCAGAATGGCTCGGAGCCGAATGTCTCTTTCTTGGTCTGAGGCTTGAAAGATCTGCAAATCTTGCAGCGATCGCTGAGATGGGTTTCCCCCAGACATCATAAACGGTCCGCTTGTGGGTCACTCACTGGCATCGGCTGCCTGCAAGTGTCACACGACTTGTGGCACAGGGCAAGCATGCATTAAACTAAACTACCACTAATCTAAACTACTTCAACTACAGATACTACTAACTATGGATGAACAAGAATTCAAGAGGAAAGCTGCAGCCAAGCTGGAGCAGAGCAGTTCCGATGCACCTTCACTGGCAGCAAGAAGGAACTGAGGGTGGGGGAGTGCACAGCGCCCCTTACACCACACCATAGAGGCACCACTCCAGGGGAAAAGCTTCCAGCACCGGTGCATGTGGTGAGCACACACACACACATTGCGGCATACACATGACCAATCACTCGAAGTATCATCTCTTCACACAATGCACAGTCAACCTGTGGAACTCTTTCCCAGATGATGCTGTGAAGGCCAAGACTATAACAGAGTTCAAAAAAGAACTAGATAAATTCATGGAGAATAGGTCCATCCATGGCTGTTAGCCAGGATGGGTAAGGATGGTGTCCCTAGCCTCTGTTTGCCAGAAGCTGGGAATGGGCAACAGGGGATGGATCACTTGATGATTGCCTGTTTTGTTCATTCCCTCTATGCTGGAGGGTAGGGATAGGATACAGAGGGGCCTAGACAAATTAGAAGATTGGGCCAAAAGAAACCTGATGAGGTTCAACAAGGACAAGTGCAGAGTTCTGCACTTTGAATGGGATTCTTCCGTCCTCTGCTACAGACTAGGGACCGAGTGGCTAGGCAGCAGTTCTGCAGAAAAGGACCTGAGGTTACAGTGGATGAGAAGCTGGATATGAGTCAACAGTGTACCCTTGTTGCCAAGAAGGCTAATGGCATTTTGGGTTGTAGAAGTAGGGGCATTGCCAGCAGAACGAGGGACGTGATCATTCCCCTCTATTCGACATTGGTGAGGCCTCATCTGGAGTACTGTGTCCAGTTTTGGGCTCCACACTGCAAGAAGAATATGGAAAAGAGTCCAGCAGAGGGCAACAAAAGTGATAAGGGGGCTGGAGCACATGACTTATGAGGAGAGGCTGAAGGAACTGGGATTGTTTAATCTGCAGAAGAGAAGAATGAGGGGGGATTTGATAGCTGCTTTCAACTACCTGAAAGGGGGTTCCAAAGAGGATGGATCTAGACTGTTCTCAGTGGTACCAGATGACAGAACAAGGAGTAATGGTCTCAAGTTGCAGTGGAGGAGGTTTAGGTTGGATATTAGGAAAACCTTTTTCACTAGGAGGGTGGTGAAGCACTGGAATGGGTTACCTAGGGAGGTGGTGGAATCTCCTTTCTTACAGGTTTTTAAGGTCAGGCTTGATAAAGCCCTGGCTGGGATGGTTTAGTTGGGGATTAGTCCTGCTTTGAGCAGGGGGTTGGATTTATGACCTTCTGAGGTTCCTTCCAACCCTGAGAGTCTATGATTCTGTGAAAGCCAGCCTGTCCAGGGGTGGTATTGATCATTTTTAAGCAATATTTGGTTTAGCAGGACCTCCACTTGTGACCTCAGGCCCTGCATGCAAGCCATTCATTACCAAACATTGAAGGGTCACCTAATAGTTTGCATAACTTCTGGGTTATGTCACCCACTTGATGAGTCCATACAACAATAAACCAAGTTATTTTATAGCTTTAAAAAAAAAATTCATAGGGGGTAAGAGGAAAAGTGTTTGCTTTTAAAGAAAAGCTTTTAAAAAAATCCCCCACAATTCTTAGCAGGCAGCAGCTAAAATAAAGCCATACATTTTTCAGCAATAAAGCATGACAAGAATCAGAAGCTGTTACTTAAGAGACTGAAGGCAGTACTAAGATGTAGGCTAGTCTTACACCCAACTGATTAAAGCATAAACAACTTTATATCTAGACAAGGGAAGAAATGTGTATGGAGATGCCCTCTGAACATAGCAGGGGTTCATCTCCTGCACAAATGGCAACTGTTTCCAGACATGCTTGCTGAATTTAAACATCCCAGCTTCCATCTCTGCACTTAGTGACCTGACAAGTGGAGTTCAAACTGGCACAGTACAGTGTAGAAGTTACCTCCTGCTGTGCATACTGGATAATGTGGCAAGCTAAGGACTGGTATTTGATCCTGACTGCATACTTCTTTAAGAGCATCACACCAATCCTGGGTCATATTAGACTTGTGAGGAGGTGGGGGTGGTAGCTACACTTATCCTTTCCAAAAATGCTACGGCAAGTTTTAAAGATTAAGCTAGAAGCATGTATGTGCTTTTATGGTGAAACACATCTACCTCCTTGCATTATTTCAAGCTCTGTAATTGATTATCTTGCACAGGCAATGTGGTTTATTGTTTAAAAGGTATAATCTGGTCTACCAGAGAAACAAATTAATAGCCACAAACTCAATTGGTCAAGAGTGGAGAAGACAGCATGAAGTAGTAAGAGAGACTAAAGTCAGTGTCCAGCTGGGAGTCAGAGGGTGCATCTAGACTGCTGTTAAAAACCTGCAGCTAGCCTGTGCCGCCTGACTCAGGCTACAGCCTGGGTTCTGGGACCACGTGAGGCAGGTCCCACAGATCAGGCTGCAGCCCAAGCCTGACCCTTCACAGAGCAATTTAACAGCCCTTTAGCCTGTCAGCTGACACAGGCCAGCTGCAGGTTTTTAATTACAGTTGTGGATCTACTCAAAGTGTGGGGGTGAGAGAGAGACAGACCATGTTGAGGGTATGAGTGATAACAGGGACTAATCGGTCAATTAACATAGGAAAATGAACATTTCAGGAAAGTGAGGCCACCGTTAGGGCATAGAATCACAATCTAATTCAAATACACACACACACCCCCACTAGGTGACACATTTTGGGTCAAATGGTACAACTGTGAAATCAACTAATGTGGAATGTTTTAAACACATACATTTGATCAGAAGTAGATCCAATTTTGGGGGAAGTTAACTAATCACAAGACCCTATGAATTTGGCTTTAGCCGGCATTTCATACCAGGAAAGGTTTTTCCTCTTTATTCTAATTTACAACTGTACTAACCCATCAAATTGGGCTTAAGTGGGATGTAAATATGCACAAGCTTTGTGCTGGTCATCTGCACAGGGGTGAATTCTACCTCAGTGTGGGCTGTGGAAGGGAGCTGTTGTCCAAATCATCATCTAACACCAACTACCCCCTTCTTTATACAAAGACAAACTGTTTGTGAAATTGAACCAGGATACTCGTAAATTGAGCACATACACCTTTGTAAGGAGCAAAGTTGGAGGATAAACATCCAAGCCATTATAGTGTATCAGCATGACACTAAACCTCAATTTCACTGTACACATCAATTGTTGATGGAAATATTTCCATCAACAATTGAAGTTTACACTAGGCAGTGAGTGCTGCTTGAACTCAGAGTGTGATTTAAGGCTAGTACTTTATATATTTTGACATGTTGACAATATGTTTTAATGTCTATAAAATAACTTTGATTCTTAAATAATTGATGTGCAACTCTCATCCCCCATAAGTTCCCACAACTGAAAATTTAAATCAAAATTTTAAAATAACTTTGATTAGAAAAATCTAAACACTTTTGCCAAGCCAAACCATTACAGGTCGCTGGAGTAGTATTAAGCAGCCCTGAACAGCTAAAATCCATTTATTGGATTTTGGTTACAGCTTGCTCTTTTTGATCAAAGCAGAAGTGACAGGGATGTCCTTGGTGCATTCACACCCAACCCTTCACCACCACAACAGTATTCAGATGTTTTCAGTATTTTATTGTTTGACAGGCATTTACAACGTTCCATTCATAGACCTAAAAACATAAAAATAGACCTTCTTTCAGCTTATAAAAGAAATATACAAGAACCTTTGACATAGACATGTCATGACATTATGTACAAGAACAATGGCACCCTCCCAAGCACCAGACTTTCCAGTCTTTCCCAACTGACTGTATTCCAGTAGGATAGCTAAAACCTCTGCTTTTCTACTAAATTGGGACACAATAGACTTTAGATGATATAGACCAATGAAGTGATGATAAAAGGGTATCGAAATCTTTCTAAAGCTTTTAGGAAAAGAAAAGTCAGAAGATAGCAAAAGCAGATACAAGAAAACTTTCAAAAGACTAAGTATAGTGCACTGGTAACCAGCTGGTGGCAGGGGGTGGGGTGGGGGAGAGGGGGGCGCAAATGCTGGCTGGGACACAAGACATCTGATGTTTTTGGGGGGAACAATTTGTTACGTTTCAAAATATAGTCACAGCTGATCTTATAAAATATAGTCCTAAAGCTACTTATAAAATACCAGGTTTCAAAGTATCTACTCATGTATCAAACATCAATAGATACAAAGAAAATGTCATTATCTTCCTCTTTTTTAGGTGGAAAGTGAAATGGGAATGCTATATAAATCTAAAAAAATTAAAAGTGCTATATTTTCTTCTTTTTTTTAATATTTGGAAGCCTACTTATAAAACACTAGATTTTTTACCCTGTTTTAGATACTTAAATAAAAAGGTTTGAGAGGTTTGCTTATTTAGAACTTTGTTCATAGTGTATTGCAGTGGAAAAAGCCTTTACAAAGGATTTTATATATACACTAGTTTCATCCACACTAAGAGTTGGATGAGGTCAGTTTTTTGGCCATAAATTCCCCCCCTCCCCTAAACCCAAATGTTGTCAGTCATAATGGACCAAATTCATCCCTGATATGACTCCACTGAAGTCATGGATTAATTTAGCCCTCTTTGTAATTGTCACATTAATTTGTAACATAACTGAATTCCAGTTATCCCTAAGCAGGAGTTTCCAGTTGATATTTTAATGTACATATAAAAAGTAGCCTACTGAACCCTCTGCAAAAAGGGCTAGCCTCATCTCCTAAGTAACACTAACATTCTTATCCATTTGTGCCTCTGCATGTCAGGTAAAAAGTACAAAAAAAATTTCAAGTGTTAAATTTGGATCTCTTTCAAGAGTTTGGCAACTTTATAAAATTTTATGTAAAATTAGAGCTTCCAACACTGAAAATAAATTAGAGCAGACACACCAAGAGAACGCAGCACAACATAAATCTCAAACCTTTCCTCACACACTCCTAAAATACATGTATAGTCTTTTAAGAGGGAAAAGATTAAGAACACCGCAGCTGTACAGATTAGAAAGGCAGTTTCCTCATTAAGGAGATGAGCCTCTGATTGACATTTCACAGATACAAAAACCTCTTTGTTCATTGTGCTATCACTTAAGTTGCACAAACATAAGATGCCGACAGTTACTTGTTCTCCAGTGATATTATGTATCCCATTTTAGAATAAATAAAAGTTTAAAAGCCCTTAGTAATATACAGATAGGACTCCAGCTTATTTCAAATTTTACACTCCCCGCCCCCCTTTTAAAGTTCCTAAAATGTGGCTGCACAGCTTCAGAGTGGTTCAGCTGCCAAAACTGTGTGTCCAAGCTAAGGGATCATGCTCCACAGCATGTATTGGGGGGGGGGGGGGAGAAGAGGGGAGATATCTACACAGACCATCTAATGAGAAAGTGACAGGTTTAGAGCTCAGTGTTCAGTTTTCTACTAGGTACAAAGTCTTCACGCCTAACCCAGATGACTTCTTCATTATTACTTTCCACCCCGCCATTGATTCCAGACAGTGCAGCTTGCTTCTTCAACTGAGTCATTCTGGCAGCATGCGTGCCCATTGCATGCCGTGCTTTCTCTGCCCGACGTGACTGGCTGCTTGTAATGGAAGCAGCCTGCAACTGCTCCTGAAGTTCTCTGTCAACTGTGGTGCTTTTCGTAGACTCACAGTACTCATCATCATCGCTGAGGATGTCCGTTTCTTTGATGTCCTCCTGCTCCTCGTACTGAGCAAGGTCAAACTGTTCCTCTACCCAGCGGTCAGTGTCCCCACTGGCTGTGGGCTGCTGGGACTCTTTTTCAGGGCTGCTTTCGAAGACAGCATCCGAGTCAATGGTAAACCTGTTTCGGGCCAGCCGCCGCCTCCTCCTCCCAAGAGACTTGCTTGGGGCAGACACTGCACACACACAAAAGATAAAATCCCACATGCTTTACACAAGGTAAAAATGCCTCTCTAAAAACTAGTCTTCCAACTGCCCTTTCCTAACATCCCTTGGCACCAGCTATCAGGATTTCCCAGCATGACCTACTCCTCCCTATCAAGAAGTTATGCTTTACTTAGCTTCTCATGGAAACAGGTTTTTTTTGCCATCTGTAAAAAGTTTCTGCTTCTTAGATCCACAAATTGAGATAATGGGGCCACAATTACTGTTCCTCCTAAGTGGGTGGCAGGCAGCCACCATGAAAAGGCATGAGTAGAGCTAAGCTTTTCACCAGCCGTGCCCTGCTGCTAACAGACTGCAATAACCCAGCTTGTCCCAAAACGGACCAGGAATGATGTAGAATCATTCCAAGCAGTTAGATGGAGCTGAGAGACACTGGAGTTGTCGCCTACTCTTATGTAGTTGCAAGTGCCCATCATTGCTGGGCTATTTTCTGGCTCTTGCTTTCATAAGTTCCATCTTCAGCATCAGACCGGTGTGCTAGTTTTGTGACTAGTTCAGATAGCATTTTGGCATCTTCCATGTTGTAGTATCTTCATAGGAGGCTCGTCAGACAAAGCAAAGGATGAATTCTCCAGCTGAAGGATCTGCAGAAATGTCAGTGTTATGTGCACACAATAGCTCCGCTGTAGGCTGTTGAGATTCGAAGGTTGTCATTTGTCCCCTCACTGACGGCACCTTCAGTACACATCTATTAAACGCATTCATCTTTGGGAAAAGAATCGTTATCCTGAGCCCAAAAACACAAGTAAATCAGCTCAGGATTTAGGGTTAAAAAATTTACAAGTAAGGGCCCAGCTTGGAGGGGCGGGGGGGAATGCATGGGGTTTACCCCCACTGCATCCACCATGCGAATGACTAGACAAACCCACCTAAAAGATGACTGACATTTCAAGCATATGGAGCCTCATGAGATGATTGAAGCACTGTGGTACAAATTAGATACCTTTTGGGCTGCCTTTGAATCTTAAAATGTGTGAAATCCTTCCCTGGCCTCTGTGAGAAGCCATGCTGTGAATGTTATTGGTGTGGCTTGCTTGTTACAGAGGAGGAACAGAAAGCCTGGTTATCTGGATCTAATGAGCAGAAAAAGTATATTTAGAAGCAAGTTTCTTCCCTCCTTCGTTTAGTGTTTGCCAAACACTAACCTGCTTTTCCCTGTGATTTTTTTTGTGTGTTTTGCCTGAAGTCAACTGAAAATGAAGTCCACATTTTAAGACAGACCATTTAATCCAGTGCACCTGAGATCTGATGAGGACAAATGCCCACTCCCAATAGAGGTGAAAAAGGAGAAATGGAGGACACATGAAGCAGAACTCATTTCAAACCCTACTGAAGATTTGAGGTGATGAGCTAGACACACTTTGAGAGCTGGTTTTGTTTTAAACCACTACTGGTCATCTGTAGAAATCCTGTACATATTTTTGCTACAAAGCTTTATTCAACTGCAACCCATTTGGCAGATTAAAAAGTACAGTTGATTGAAACTGAAAGGAGTCCCATTTGGGCCTCCTACACCACAAGGATCATTGCTCTGATGTTGAACCTTGAGTGAAGAGTGGTATCAACGGAGGCACTTGTTAAGGCTCTTATAGGGATGTGAAGGCAGGTCAGATGCAACACTAACCCTGATCTATGGGTAATGAATATTATAACTCCGATGTGACCTACAGTGGTGCTGGGGTCAGTGGGATCTTGAAAGTCTGCATCCTTACAGTACCTGCCCTGTTCATTGCTGGCCTTGCACCTTTTAGAGCACACAGTCTTTTCCCTCCAAAAGGAACATATTGTTGGGATGAGGGCAGACTTTCAGTTTTAAGAAGCTGCCTTCTGTGCTTATCACGTAGAATGGAGTGCACAGCCTTCAGAAAATCCTTCCTGTGGTCTGGGGAACTGAAAACAGGGAAAAAAGAAAAAAAAAGTTAGGGCACAAGCTCACAAGAGATCCATAATTCCTGCACATATGTGACAGAGCAAGATAAATCAACACCAGTACTGAAAGAAAATGAATTGCTCTGCCTGCCTTTCCCTGTCATTCTAATATAAAGTTTTCAAATCAAAAGTTTATAATGTACACCTTGCATTGTTAAATCTGTGCAAGTTTAAACCCACGTCCAAGGAAACAAGCAAGCGTTCTGCATTATGGAAGTACTGTCTACCTCTCTCTTCTTCCTTTTCCTCTGATGCCAGCTACTCACTTATTTGGCAAACGTAGTGTAGCTAATGTAATCTCACATATTGTGTGCTTGCATTGGACAGACTAAGATGAAATCATGCAAATCTCATCTAGATAGCAGGTTGAACTATTTTTAATATCAGCTCAGCAGGGACTTCTATCAATTAAAAAAACCTAAAAATGGTAAACAAAATTCTGAAGTAAGGGTTAACCCTTTTAAATATATAGATTTGATAGACAATATTTTAACATTGCATTGTACTTTGTTCGAAGCCCCTTAACAGTGAGAGTCAAGCCTTGCCAGCATGGAAAGCATTGACCAAACTGGTCAGCAGCTGCCTGGCGTTCTGACAAATGCTCGATTACAGTGCATGCAGCATTAAAAACAATTTGCATACAGAATTCAATGGCTGGGGGCAAATTTGCAAGGGAAATAAATAATATTCCTGTAAAGCTTCAGTATTCATTAAATATGGCTTTGTTCTGTTTAATGAGAATCCTTCGCTGGTAGAACTAGTAAAAAGTTGTAAATGTCTTATGCTATCATCATGTGGCCTGTATTTCTTTTAAGAATGACTAGCATCTAGAAAGCCAGCAACAATAGAACACATGGAAGCACGCTCACCTACAGCAGAGGTGGAATGTTCTCTCTGGTCTGCCTTCAGACTCAGATTTAACATGAACAATCTCACACACAGAATTGGTCTCTGCATCTAGAGAGAGAGAGAGATGGAGAACATTTTGTACCATGTTATACTACTAAATTATATATGGGGGTCACATGTAATTTCAACTAGAATTGAGACGTACTCTAACCATGAGAAACGGTTTTATTAAATTTAAAAAGGTATCCTAGAACACAAATTGATCACAAATCCTAGCAGAAGGGCACTTGGTTATGACTTCTACGCTTGGTCACACACAGTTACATACCCGACAATAAAAATTAAACCATTAAGGTCAAAGACTTTTCATAACCCTCCACAATTTAAAGACTTAAAATTCCCAAGACAACTATTATACATCTAGGTTTTGTTAAGTCTGAACTTATTTATCATCTTCACAGTGTGTGTAGTTCTGCAGCTGCATCGTCTTCCACACAGGCTTTACTGAGGCAAACGGACTCCCTTGATGTATATACACCGAGGCATAAAGATTTTCTCTGGTAGCAACAACAAAGTGGTTACACGGCCTTTGGCCAGAGTGAGTGTTTTATTTGAAACACAAAGTATTGTCCACAAAAAAAATTCAAACTTTGAAAGCCAAAACTCATTTTTTCTTGGAGAGTTTTCCACAATTTTCAAGTACAGCTTTTGCCTTCTCTCCTCTTACAACCCACTAGAAGGCAGAAGAGGAGAGAAACAAAATGGGAGGTAGAGAAACACAAAGTCAGTTTTAGAACTTTTGTTTGTTATCTAAATCAGACACCCCCCACACACACCCCCAACTCCCATAAAGAGCATGTGTTGGATAGTTAGCAATGAGATAGGCACTTTAACAGACTTATGAATACATTTCAACATTACCTGCACTTGCCAGTGCGCGAACCTGCAGAGCTTCTAAGGGAATCATGTGACGAAAACGGAATGGGTCCCAGTCTTCGTAAATTGAAACCCTATGTGATCCTCCCTGGATCAAAAAAAAAAGAGTCAGGAAAGTTTAACGTGGTGCATGATTTCAGAAGGGGTAAAGTTTAGAGATGTCAATGAAATATGCCTTGAATACATCAGTCACAAAGCTCTCTGCCCTTTAAATCAAGGAAACACCCTATCCCAGCAAGGATACAGAACTGGGTTACAAGATGCACATTGCCTGTTTGCTCAGAGTAGGAAGCCAACAATCCATATTTTAGAGACGTTAGCTAAAGAATCTTATCACTTCAAGAATAAGAAATGCGATGTTTAAATGAGAACTATTGTCAGTCCTTACTAGGCAAGAGTCTCAATGACACAGGGACGGAATCTCTCTCCCCCCTTGTAGCTATGAACACCGACACAAGTATACAGTACTGTGTTTATGCACTTTGAGTTTTTAGTTAGTTAGTATCCCATGCCGTAGAGAAGTTACTCATGAATGAACATTAGATATCCAACTACCATCATACCCCATAAGCATCTTTTATTTAACCATCCTCTTTCACGTTACCAGGACCTTTGCTATTTTAGACCTGTATGAAGCCCACCTCCCCCCACATTTAATCAAAAAGGATCACACTACATATTTATAAGATTTCACAGCACTAGTGTCATAGACATGTCTGGCCTTGTCACTATTATGGGTACTTTAATAAGGCAATAATGGCATTTTGTTGTTGTTACTTTTATTAAACTTTAACATGAAGCACAAACAAAAAAACCAGTAAGGAGGCAGAACCAAATACACCTATGGCACTATGTAAATTATACACCTACGCTATACTTGAAGTATTTTTGACCTACTAGATAGCTGCATGGTGCAATAGGTTATTAGCCTGTCTATATTAGTTACAGAATTGATTATTTTTACTGCTCCCATCCCCAAAAGACGGTTCACGTTTCTACAATAGCTATTCTTGGATTACGCTGCACAGCCAGTATTCCCTGCATAAGGATAATGGTTTCCAGAAGTGCTGTTCATTTTGAAGATTTTTTTGTATTAATGTAACTATTACAATTTAAAATAAAAGGTGGAACTACCACCACAACCAGAAGGCCATAAGACCACGCATAACCACATATGAAAAAGCTGCCCCCCACACACATTCTACCAGATTTTTAAAGATTTATTTTTACAGCTATAAATAAAATATTTCAAGCCAAATTAGAAACTGTGCATTTAACTGTTTTGTGACTGCGCTATCTCTATCTCTTGTTCCTTTAAGATAATGTCTCTTGTAGCCCCAAAGGATGCAAAGATATTGGATAGAATCAAGGAATTTACTATGTCCACTAAATTTAGAGGAACTATAAATGATTGTTGCATTCTGGAAATACATGAGTTGTATGGCACAAGGAGTACTCAAAGATATAAGCACCAAAATAGTATATAGCTTTGAAATATACAAAGAAAATTAAAAAGGGAGGGGTGAGATTCCAATTAACATTTGGATAATACAGAAATATAGTCATTGAGATGAATGAAATAGGAACCCTCCAGACAAGGAAAGGAGGGAAGGAATTTGTTATACACTGGATTTGGATTTTTAACAAAGTAGTGCCCTAAACAAAGGGGAAACCTGCTTATGATACTACTTTGACCTAGAGAGTTTTAAACTATACCTTTAAGCTATGATTTCTAGTATTTTAAACTAGTCCATTTCATATCAAACATTAAATACAGCAGGGACCACATTTCTAAGACTGCCTTAAGGCAAAGCGCAACGCTCTTCCTTGGGGAATTACTTCAAGTGTGGTAAGTGTATTAATTAGAGATAAAGAACTGATAATAGAGAATTATAAGTGAATGCAATAAAAAACTTTGGATATTTGTATTTTTTGCTTTCTGGTATAACTGCTTGACCTCAATTCTGTTCTATGACAATTGCTTGCATGTGTATTTTGTGTTCAGTACATGCCCTCAAGTATTTGTTGAATCTACACTGGATTGATGAACTGCTGATTACATACTTCTGTGGTTCTTGGCAAACAGTCAACAAGTCAAAGGCAAGAACACCAACTGTCCTGATTTGAGAATTCTGTCCAAGCTAAGTGCTGTTCTGAAGAGAACCTACTGTTAGGTGTTAGTAGACTAGTGCTCCCTGGACTCAGTAAGAAGGGGTTATCCTAATTAAAAACTATCCCAATATTGGCTACACTCCCACTTATCAAACAACTAGCTTGGCCCATTTGATTGTAGCTTTAAAATCTAACTGGCACTTCAACAAATTCATAAAATTGACCCCATTCACACGGACACAGGTCAAATTCCTATTTGCAAATCAGAAAGGAAGTTACATGTTTAACCTGACTGGGGACTACCTGCTTGTAAAATCTTCACAACCTACATGCACCACGATGTAAAAAGATTAGCTAATCAATATTTGTACATGTAAACCATTTCAGTGGCTACATATAATTAGAAAATCTTGGCCTTGCTCAATTTGGATCCCCTAATACATAGTCAAAGTAGCAACAAAAAACTTACAAGTTTCTTCTTCTGTTTGGAACCATCTTTGTATACAAGGACAACAGCAGTTTTGAACACTAGAGAAAGATTAAAAACAAACAAAAACACAGTCAGTAATGGTCCCTGTACCCTTGTCTCCTATAAAGCCCAAGCGCACACGGAAGTCAGACGCACACCATTAATCATGACAAGATCATACACATTCCTGGTAAGCCTTTGTTTCAGCCAGGGGCGAGGAGGGGAAAAGAGCAAGAGGATAATTATAAAGACTCCATGTTCCTGTATTATTCTCCCCTCCCCCACCAGTAGAATTTACACAACAGTTAATTTCTCAGGTGGCTTTGATGTTACAGAATTCATAAGTTAACTGTTCTTTAAATGGTTATTCACACACAATGACACGTTTGCAAATTACAGGATTCGATCTGAAATAAAATGTTTTGTTGTGTGTTTTAAACCCATCTGGCTAAGCCCACTGAGTGGTTGGTGTATTATTAGTACTGCAGTAGTGCCTAGGAGCCCCCAATCATGGATCAGGACCTCACTGAGCTGGGCACTTGTCAGGGTTCCCTCCCTACTCTGGAGTGCAGATGTGGGGACCTGTATGAAAGACCCCCAAGCTTATTTCTACCAGCTTAGCTTAAAATTTCCCCAAAGCACAAATCCTTCCTCGTCCTTGGATGGTACTGCTACCACCACCAAGTGAGTTAGACAAAGATTCAGGAAAAGGACCACTTGGAATTCCTGTTTCCCCAAAATATCCCCCCAAGCCCTTCACCCCCTTTCCTGGGGAGGCTTGAGAATAATATACCAAATAGGTGAACAAGGTGAGCACAGACCAGACCCTTGGGTTTTTAGGACACTAAAACCCAATCAGATTCTTTAAAAAAAAACAACAACAAAAAACGAACTTTATTATAAAGAAAAAGAAGCACCTCTGTAAAATCAAGATGGAAGGTAATTTTACAGGATAATAAGATTCAAAACAGAGAATTCCCCTCTAGGCAAAACTTTTAAGTTACCAAAAAAAAAAAAACAGGAATAAACTTCCCTCTTAGCAGAGGGACATTTCACAAGCTAAAACAAAAGATAAGCTAATGCATTTCCTTCCTATTACTTAGGATTTGTAATCTTAGATGCTTAGTTCAGGTATGGCTTTGGGAGATTTATTTTCCCTGCCCTGATTCCTCGCTGACTGGGAGAGAACACACAGAAAGAGACAAAGCAAAAACTTTCCCCCACAGATTTGAAAGCATTTTCTCCCCTTATTGGTCCTTTTGGTCAGGTGCCAACCAGGTTATTTGAGCTTCTTAACCCTTTACAGGTAAGGGAGGGATTTTATGCTACCCGTAGCTGTATGTTCATGACAGCACTGTTCAAAAACAGAACCACCAACAACAAAAGAGATAGTCCCTGCTTAGTTGCAT
This sequence comes from Mauremys mutica, assembly GCF_020497125.1. NCBI lineage: Eukaryota > Metazoa > Chordata > Testudines > Geoemydidae > Mauremys > Mauremys mutica. Next base: position 197,779,921 of record NC_059072.1, read on the forward strand.
GCAGAGAGTCATAGGGCTGATACTACATTTAACAGACCAATGGCCTATTTGGACCACTGATGTCTGTGACAGTGGCCTATAAATAGGAGTCAATACACAGTTATAGCTGGAATGTTGCATGCACATGTTATGGGAAAGTATGTTGGAATTTGGGTTTAAAGAATCAGGCAAAGGAATGAAATCGTAATTTCCACAGTGGCCTACAGAGACATCCCCTTCGTTTTAGAATATTTGTCTTGAGGTTTTATAAAGAGGATTTAAACTCTTTGCACAATAACTGAAAACGAATACACATCCCCCAAACCACTGAACTGACGTCGATCACCACTTTCATCTTGGAGGCATGTTCTCCCATTTCCTGGACCACAGGACCAGTCTATACACAATTGAAAGACAAAGGGCTTGGGCAGCTCCTCACCAGCGAGACAGCAGGAATGAAAGTGGTTCCTTTGTCGTGCTGATGTTGGGACATCCTCAGTGGGTAGCTGAAGGGTTTCATTTACAATGGCAATATTGAAAATTAGTAGCCACTGGCTTTCCAAGTGCTATTAGCAAATTGCTAGATCAAGACAGCCGCCTGACTACATGAGGGAGTTAAAACAAAAACCACGCAAAAAAGCCAACCACCATCATTGATACTGAGACCTTAGTGGTTCAGGAGCCAAATTAGCAATCAGCATCACCCAAAGAGCCATAATAATGTAAATGCATTGTTTATTTACTATTTATATACTTATTGTCAGAGCAACAGGACTGACCAAGTATTCTACAATTGGTTAATAACATAGTAAAAGCATCCTGATTAATAATTAAATCAGTTTTAATATGTGCTGCAAAGAGCCACAGGAGACACATTACAGAGCCTCAGTCAAAGCATCACTGTCCTAGGTGTAACTCTAAAAGCAAGAAAGCGAAGGGCCATGAATTAGGCTATTGAAACACAAATACTAATCAATCAAGGGTGGGGGAGGGTTGCTAACGTGTAGAGTGAGGTTTTAGCTACTATGGACTTCGGGCCACATTCTACTCACTCAGTCACAGTAGTTGCTTGAATTTCTCCAGATTTACATCACTAACAACAGAATTTGGCCCTTTACATTCAGGGGCAAATCGTTATGCATTTAATTTTCAAGTTCTAGATGATGTAGCAAGAACACTGTTAGGTAACTGTCATTCTCTATGTACATTTATCACAGGTCTTAGGTGTCTGCTCAGGTAAGATCTATTTGTGCAATCCTATTTGTGTTTGAAAGAATCACCAGAGTACATACCAAATGCTGCTAACTCAGGTTCCTTCTTCCATTTCCCCAGTGATGCAGGAGGGTTAAGCCAGATCACTGTACTATGCAAAAGTAAGTCTCCCATGGAAAGGTCTGCAACCTGCCAATCAAACATATGAAAATACAAAAGCACCAGTGTAAAGGGTTTTCACTGCTTTAGTAAAATTCATCTAAATCTACTCTAAAAAGCAGCAAACTTTTGGAGCAAGATTTTCCGTCAGGACTAGGCAGTTGCAATTATGTGCAAACAGATTGTGCCAAATGCTAACTGCATTCAATGCTAACTGATCATACATGCAATCAAATCCCTAATTTTTGTGCATAAGTTAGGTACAGCCTAGTGTTGAAAGGTTTAATTTCACAACGAAGCAAAAAAAAAAATCTCTGAACTCTTACAGTATTTGTCTATCTCTCCCTGTTTCAGTTTCTCTTTATGTTGTTTTACATTTAATGTGCTCAAAGAATTGAATATTTCTACTAGCTGAAACCAGCCACAGTTCTTCTGGTACACAACTTCGCCTCCTGTACACAGCTCTGCCAAGGAATATTAATTGAACCTGCAAGTCCTACGTATTTCCTGAGCAAAGACCAATAACAGTGCTAACCTTTGTGGGCAGACATACAATAAAGTAGTCAAGACAACTAGATTTTTCACTTTGATCTCCAGAGGCAACAAGTCAGTTTCATTAAGACTCACCCTTTCCCACATCTAGAAGCTGTTTTCCACCTTCCCCCCCATGAACACACAAATTGAGAATTTAGCACTTGTGAGAAGCGCTAAGTTGACATCTCTGGAAAGTTAAGTCCTCCATTTAGCCACAGAACAGAGTAGAACATGGGTAACAGCAGTGCCTGCTTCCCCACACTGTCCCCCTGCCCTGAACTGGTGGGACCTCTAGACCCTAGGGTAACCCGGTCTCACTTGTGTTTAAATGTCAGTAAGTTACTAGCACACAAGACTGCTCCTCTTCAATCCAGGGTTATAGCACTTCCACTCACTCCTGCCTACCAGACTCAACTCTGGTCTCCACATACCTCTTGCTAGTCTTAACACCAATTGTCCAACTCTGCTTGCACCTGCAGCCTTTACAGTGCTGCTACCCCCAGGACTACCCTCCTCCATGAGCACAACTGCCTCTCCTGCTTAACCTCCACTGCCTCCAAGCTGCTGCTGAAGCTCACCCCTCTCATCCCAGCCCCACTTTCTCATCTCAAGATTCTCCTCACCATTCCCGCAGGCTGCTGCTCTAGTCCCCCTTCTCTGCTTTGTTGAATCCTCATTTCATACCTTAGTCTCACCAACCTTCCATGGTGAGGTTCCACCTTGAAAGAGTTCAAAAGAAGTGGTCTACATTTTCAATGGTAACTAGCAATTCTGAGATATCCAATTTGAAATGGGCCTTATTTTCACAGGTTAAGCATTCAGCACTCTCTGGAAATCATGCCCCTTTAAGGAGTCTTGAGATGGGCACCCAAAACCACCAGTCACTGCTGAAACATTGTTTCTATGTATTGGTCTCCAAGATTATACCATCCCTTTAAGGAGAACTTTTAGCATGTCGTGCCAAACACAATGCAGAAAAAGGAATTTGTCATGGTAGCTGTAACAATATGCAGTAATTCATACCAGAAGAAAGACTCCTGAATAACAGACTTGTAAGGATTTTATTCTTGGCTTTCTTTATTACCTCTTTTTTTTCCCCTGTCTGTTCTGCTATGAGTTGATCAAACACTGCACCATACTCTTCATGTATTTTCTGCATTTCATTAATATGGCTGGCAACTTTGTTCATTGTTTTTATGGCCACTAGAGGAAAAAGCAAGTGGAAAATAACTAGTTACATAGTTGCTTCGTGGAAAGAGTGAGGGGAAAGAAATGTGCCCTACCCCCCAGTTTAGCAGGTAAACACGGTTCCATAGTTCAGCACCTTACCATCAAGGTGGTAGTGTTCTTCACTGTCTGCATCAGTCAGAGCGAAGAGTTCCCTCAGCAGGAGAGGGTACTTTAGTATCCGCTGGATAGGTTTGATAAGGTAAGACTCCAGTGTTGAGGAGTGTTGCCGTCTAGGATTCTGAGCATCCAAAAATGCCTTAAAAGCAGTGTCTGTCTTAGCTAGGAGTTAGAATTAAAAATTGTTTTTAATTAGCCCGAACATCTGCCAGTATGAAGTAACTTTTTAGAGGGTGAAATTTACTTGCCTAGGATAAGCGTGGTTTGTGGAGAAATACACATTTTGATCAAGTATACAATACCATGTTTTATACACTTCAGGTTTTTAGTTAGTATCAAATGCCATAGAGAAGTAACTCATGACTGATCATCATACCAAGATAAACATCTTTTATTTAGCCATCCTCTGTCACATTATTTCTAGTACCGTAGAGCGGTATGAAGCCCACCAACCCTCCTCCCTCCCTTAGTTTAATCAAAAAGTGTCACTGCTATTTATAAGAATTCACAGCAGTAGTGTCATAGGTATGTCTGGTCTTGTTAATATTACGTGCATCTTTAATGGCATTTTGTTGTTACTCTTCAGCCTTAAAGTACAGCATAAACAGCAAACATGAAAACATTTGTAAGGAGGTGGAACAATATACCGATGGAACTAAATAAATTATACACGTACGTTATACCGGTGATATATTTCAGACATACTAGATAGAGGCATGGTGCAGTAAATTGTTAGCAATGCTCTATTTATAGGCAGGATGATTTTTCTACTGCTCCCAACCCCAGATATTGTTCAAGAATGGATACTATAAAAATGTGAGTATGCTGTACAGCAAATATTCCCTCCATAAGGATAACTGTTTCCAGGAGACGCTGGGCATTTAGTAGACAGTTATATCAATACAATAAAGTTATTACAATTTAAAATAAAAAAGGCACCGCCACTGCAACCAGAAGGCTATAGGACCACCCAAAACTGCATATGAAAATGCTGCAATACATATACATTCTACCAGACTTTTAAAGATTTATCTTTGGAGCAAGCAGGGCTCCAAATCTGAGCCTACAATTCAACAGATACAAGGATTTTAAAAGGCTACCAGCCAAAGATACCCAGCTTATGTCCTTAATAAGGTCAACCTAGATGCTGCCAGGAGAGAGCATAAAAGTGGCTGGCAACAAATCATTTATTCATGTATTCAGGGGGATTGCCAGCATCTGTCTGCATGGTAAATAGAGTTTACAATTTAAAAAATAAATAAATAAAAAACAGAAGTCTTCTGGCTTATTTATCTGACATCAAGTGCTCCTTGAAAAATTCAGAGCATATTTTTTCTAATTATGTTGCTCCTGCAACTGGAACTGCTAGTCTACCCACCATCCAAAATAAAAATATAATTATATGAAGCTTTGCTGAATCCACTACTAGATTAACTCTTTCAAGGTGAAAGTCAATCCCGCAGAGCAGACACATTGAAACCCAGCTCCACAGGCACAGCAGCTCTTCAGCGTGGTATGGAGGTGGCGATCTTCTGCAGCACCTCATGGAGAGGGAGGAAAAAGGGCCACACACGCTGACCCAGATTAGAATAGTAGCAGCAGAGGAAGATTTTCCTTGTCCTCCGCTCCCTGCCAAGTTTCTTTGGGTTTTAACATAGGACATTAGCCAGACTTCTGTAGTACATGGCCCTTAATTCCTGTGGGTATCACAAGCTTCACTCCAAGTGCAAAGGCACACTTATTTGACCTGCCTTCTCCAACACCCCCGCCTTCCCCCCCGCCCCCCACACTCTCTCTATCCTGCATGCACAATTCTCCCTGGGGGAAGGAGGCGAATGCACAAACTGTGCAGGACAGATGTTAGTCACATTGCTTAAATGTGCTACTGGATAGGGCTCAGATGCTATGGTAGTAAGGGTGTTATAAAAACCACATTAGTATTAGTGTAGATAAAGTTGTGTGAGAGCCCTCTGCACTGGGATAGCCTTTACTGTCATAATGTTAACAGGATTCTCAGTTGGCATTTTGGCACATGCATTGGTGGTCATTTTTTGTGCTTTGTCAGATTGACAACACCTGCAGCCTTTGCACTGTCAGCCACCTCCTATGTTGTGCAAGGGCAGTTTTCCACATCAAAGGAGTGTTTGGAAAAGATACACATAAAGCATGCAGATCTTACCTTTTACTAATACTTTTGGAACTTTAGTATGGCTGGCACAGAAGGCACTGTACAGCTTGAAACGGTCAGCATAGTAAAGAAAGGATCCACCCAAGGAAAACAACACTTTCTACGATTTAAAGAAGTGTGAAAAACCACAAAATCATTAGATTTCCTTTTGACAAAGCTATTGAAATCAGACCACTTAGAAAGAATAAGATCTTCTGTGCCATGTTTTATGGCTATCACACATGATTATAATGTTCCTGACCATCTATACTAGGGTCTCATCCTGCCTGGGAACATTCAGTAATAGCAACTAATCAGAAGATTAGGTGAGGGGGGAATTCCTTGCCAGGTAGCTGGAGAAGAACAGAAGGTCAGAGATTCTTGAATAAGAGACTCTTTTCTACCTGCTCTATATAATCTACTGTAGAACTGATTATTTCCTGTTTAAATTGGTGTTGATCTAGAACAGGGGCTCTCAAACTGGGGGTTGGGACCCCTCAGGGGATTGTGAGGTTATTACATGGGGAGTTGTGAGCTGTCAGCCTCCACCACAAACCCTGCTTTGCCTCCAGCATTTATAATGGTGTTAAATATATTTAAAGGTATTTATAATTTATAGGGGGGGGGAAATCACACTCAGAGGTTTGCTATGTGAAAGGGGTCACCAGTACCAAAGTTTGAGAACCACTGATCTAGAATGTATCATACTGTATATATAATTTTAATGTGCAAATTTTTTTTTCCATGGGTTTATTTGGAACCTAAATACTTCAATATGTTTAATGAGCAAAAAACTAACTTCTGTAATCTGCTGTAGTTACTATCCACTAACTATTAAATATGTAGCTTGAAAGTGATCAAATATTATGTATATTGCAGTTTGTTCCTTCCACCCCCATCCTCAGACAGCTTTATTTTCAGAGCAGGGACTTGTCTTCTCCTCCCCAAATATTATTTGTATTACAGAAATGCTCAGAAGCCCAACCAAGATCAGGGCCTGATGGTGCTATACAAACATGTAGTAAGGAAGTCCTGCCCCAAGAAAAAACGTACAAACACTGCAGAGCCGGCCTGACCCAGTGCTTTGTGCTGTGTGGTGGTGGCGGCAGCATGGCCCGGCTCGAGCTGGGTGGCGCGGTTGTAGCGCCACCTGCCACCAGTGCTCCAGGCAGCATGGTAAGGGGGCAGGGGGAGGGCGGGGGAAGGGGCTGGATAGAGGGAAGGGGAGTTTGGAGTGGTGGACGGGTGGGGAAAATGGGATTGAAGGGGGGCAGGGAGAAAGGGTGTGTGGATGGGGCAGGGATCCCAGATGGGCTGCCAGGGAATGGGGGGGGGTTGAATAGGGCAGGAGTCCGGGGGGAAATGGGGGGGGCAGAGACGAGGTGGGGGCCAGGCCACAACTCCCTCTCCTAACCAGCCCTCCATACAGTTTATGAAACCTGACACGGCCTGCCCCTGGTCAAGTGGGTGGAAGGGTTATTCATCACTGCTAGATATGTTAATATTTATTTTTTAAATATCTTCTATTAAATCTATGCCTATAATCTTAATTTCATATGCAGCAACATCTACAGGATTCATAAAGTGTTTACTTCCATGGAGAAAGCAACAGTTACTTACTCCTGCAGTCTCATTTTATTATTAGGGAACCTGATCTGTTCAGCTCCATGAGTTACTCTTTTATAAAGGTAGGTAACAGAATATTGACAGTTTATTCCTATCTCTGTCCAATGTAAAGAAAACAAGTAAGAGTTTCACGTGGCGGGGAAAAAACCAAACCAAAAATATTTAGGACAGTCCTCTCCAATGTGTTACACTTCTTTGTCACTTCACTTCCCCCATCAGTTCAATGCACAAACTGATTACTGTGAGAATGTAGTGGTAGATGCTTCAGTAACAACATCCAGAGTCTACTAAAGACCATTGCACCAATCAGGGAGACCATGGTTGTTGGCATCACACCAGGCCTTGCATAGAGAAGCTCAGATCTGGTTCAATCCTGCGAATACACAAGTCTCTGGGGCAGCTCCGCCGATGGCACCAGGTATGATTGGGAAGTGAAACCCTTCACATGTCAATGGAGGGCTGTTTTTGTTCATTGTGGAAACCTGGCTAAAGAGCATGGAACACTGCTTTTGAATATAATGATGGATGGAAGGAAGGCCAGATCTTTGTGTAAAATGTCACTATCTCACAAAGTCAAAAACACTTTATGCTCAGGATGTAGCACTGACTACACATATGGAATGACTCTAGCTGCTCGAAGTCTGCCTCAAAGAGGGTTCAGGTCTCTGAGCTGTATGGCAATATGCAGAGTACACAAGTTTGATAGATCCTGCAAATTTGCTTCAGTATAAAGTCATTTTTGAGTCCATAAGCAAGACATGGACTGCAGGAGGCAAGACCTATTCATCAATGAAAGTCCAGTTTGCCCAGCACTACATTTCAGTATGCTTAGTTAAAGGACAAAATTATTTTCTAATGATTAACCATAGTGGTAGGTTGTGTGACTAATACCAGTTTAAAATAAGCAATCAAGAACAAAACCAAAAGGGACTTCTTCCACAAGCTCTTCAATTAATCCATGTTTTTGGAGGAGCAAACCCAATGGAATTATTATTCACCAAGACATCTCGTCCTTTTATCAAGGTCAGCGCTGAAACAAGCAAAAGGACCAGGAGGAGATGCACTGGGTTGTGTTAATTTCAACACTACATGAGTTACTTGCCATAGATTCATCCAATTACAGCGGTGGTGGTTTTATTCATTTAGCAACCAACCCTTCCACACTAGGTCTGTCATAAACAGATAGTTAAGGGTTAATGTCTCTTTTACATGTAAAGGGTTAAGAAGCACAGTAAACCTGGCTGACACCTGACCAGAGGACCAATCAAGGGACAAGATACTTTCAAATCTTGTTGGAGGGAAGTCTTTGTTTGTGTTCTTTGTTTTGGGGGCTGTTCACTCTTGGGGCTAAGAGGAACCAGACATGCAACCAGGTTTCTCCAGTCTTTCTGAAACAGTCTCTTATATGTTCAAAATAGTAAGTACTAGTTAGAAAGGCGGATTAGTCTTATGTTTGTTTTCTAACTTATGAATGTGTACTTTGTTGGAAGGATTTTTTTTACCTCTATTTGCTGTAACTTTGAATCTTAGAAGGGGGGGAGGGAGTCCCTCTATGTTATATGAACTGAATACCCTGTAAACATTTTTCCATCCTGATTTTACAGAGATAGCTTTTAATTAAAGAAAGAAAAAATAAATTTTTTCTTTTTAAGAACCTGATTGATTTTTCTTTGTTTTAAGATCCAGGAAATTGGGTCTGGACTCACCAGGGATTGGTGGGGAGGAAAATGGTGAATTCCTCTTTTTTTTTTTTTTTTTTTTTTAAAATAAGATCCAAGGAGTTTGGATCAGTGCAGCCTCTCAAGGTAACCAAGGAAGGGAAAGGTGGGGGAACAGTTTATTTCCCCTTGTGTTAAGACCCAAGGGGTTTGGGTCTTGGGTTCCCCAAGGAAGGTTTGGGGGGAATGGAAAATGACCCAAAACACTATATTTTTGGTTGGTGGCAGCGCTATCAGATCTAAGCTAGAAATTAAGCTTAGAAGGGTACATGCAGGTCCCCACCTTTTGGACGCTAAAGTTCAAAGTGGGGAACAAATTATTTTTAATTCAGTTTGGGTTTCTTCCCTTTAAGATTTCTACCTTCCTGCCAAAGTATTTGAAATTAAGATTCAAAAGCAGCATTATATTCAATAGCTTGCCATTCCAGCCTACATGTGCATTAAGAGCCTGCCAAGTGCAGAATACAATTTACAGTTCAAAACCATTTCCCCAGTGGCTTCCCTGAACTGGCAATTTAGACTTGTCAGTACTAAGGTTTTACACAATTATATTTCTGCCACTAGCTTTTCCTCAGAGTTTGAAACATGAAATCTAACAAAGAGGTAAATATCGCGCTTTTGCCGAGTGGGATTGATCTATAAAGCTAAATGCAACCTGAACTATAGCTACAGTGTGATATTCTAGTTTCAAGGAGTCATGGTGGCAGGCAACACAAGTTCATGTAAAAATCTTAAAATGTGTCCTTACAAAATAAGAGTCATGGTAGTCAAACTGGTTTGATACAAGGTTAAGAGGACTACTTCTGCAGTACATTTTGCCAGTGCAAAAATACTCTACAGTAAGTATGCCATAAGCCTTATTTAAGTTTTATTTAAACTCTGGCTGAGTGTCTAAAGCAAAGTGTTTACCTTAAATTGGTCAACTTTTTCAAGCTTTTCCAGGTCTGGCACCAGCCTCACTCCATCTTCAAGAGTTTTTAGGAACTCCACCTGGAATGCTACCATTTCAGTCAAATTCCCAAAGAGAACATCGAGCTAATAAAAGAGATAAAAGGTTAATATGCTTAAAATCTCAGTTTAGATGACTTTCCAGCCAGTCACAATTTACAAAACATTAGCACTTAGCATAGACCAGGCTGAAGAAAAGCTAAAGCGTTAGGTCGATGTAAGCTGCCTTGCCACAACCGAGCTGTGGAAGTGCTTTCACTTAAATTTGGCTCCTGCTGAGGTAAAGTGCCTCTTGATGCCAATTTAGTAACACCACCTCCCCAAGTGGCACAGAGTCATGGCTGAGTAATTAGGTTGACGCAGAGTCAGTGTAGACACTGCATTGCTTACGTCGACTGTTACTGGCTTTCAGGAACCACTCTACAATGCCCTATACTGACAATACAATCAAAACAAGCGCTCCTGGTGAGGACACGCACTGCTGACACATGGAGCCAAGCGTGTGCACAAGTGATTTAATAACTGTGGTGGCTGTATGCTGACAAGTTAGGTCAGCATAATTTTGTACTGTAGACATGGCCTTAAACTCCAACAGCACAGCGTGGCTGTTATCAGAAGATCAGACAACATTGATCAGTATTTTTAGAGTCAGTCCATTTAAAAATGTTCCTAAGTAAGTTTAACCCTCATGGCTCCTTCCATTTCTTCCTACATCAGACAATAGAAGTCAAACAAAAAAAAAATCTAGCGGCACTATGGCAACAGTTCCCGTACCTCATCTTGAGTGAGGAAAGTTTCTTTTTGTAGAGGTTTCAGGTATCTTTCCATTAGACAGTTTAAGTCCTTAAAACAAACACAAAAATAAAGAAAATATTTAGTGTAATTTCTTCCAAGTACCTCTCTCAAACTGTTACAGTGACAAAGATCCTCTCTCTAACACTATTGATGTAGTCTTTAGGTTTCATCTGTCTTGTATAAGACGGAGTATATTCTATTTTAGTGAAATTTAAGACAAAAAAAAAAAGACGTGCAATTTAGATTACCAGTACTTATAAACTAAGATATGTGATTTCATCTGAAAATATTTCTCTGTATCCCAACCAAATAAGATTCATGCCACTGTTAAAAAACCCACAACTCTTTATTCAGTTGTTTCAGTTTTAAAATATCTAATGTATTTTGGATGCTTCTATTAAAATTGATGAGAAGTCTTACTGCAAAAGGTAACTTGCCACTAGTCTAGTAAAGTAGTTTTTATTTTTTCATACATGGTACAAAATATATTGCAGAACTTTAACTTTTTAGAAGCTCAACTCTGGAAGGAAAAAGGGAAAAAAACAGACAAAACGTAACTTACTTTGACATAGGTGCGTTCTGTTTCAAGCAATTCACAAATAACCTTGCGCAGTTTATCAGCATCTGTAAGTTGTCTCATGGTGGATAGCTGAGGTCCCGTAAATTCTTGAGGATGCAAACTCGAATCAGAAGGATTCATCTCATGTAGACTGCGACAAAATGCAGCAACTTGTTCTGTACTCTTTAAAAAGAGAAAACATTACGCCTAGTTGTTTTAAAGTAGGAGCTATTTGAACTTTAAGTCTGCTATTGTATACCCCACGTACATACTGTATGTACTAATGTAACTAAGACGTGTGCTGTGCTTCTGTATCGGAGGTTTTATCATCCTGGGCTGGATGTTCCAATCTGCCAAGTTCACTGTCCACAGCATACGCAGTGCAAAGTGACCTTAAAGCAGCCAGAGATTTAACCTGGAAATTTCCCCTTTTGTAGAGGAATAGTTATCTCCTACGCCACCTGCGTCCCTTATCATTGGGGAAAGGGAGAAGGGCCAGCATGGTGAAACCAAACTCTACAACGCCAGATCCTCTGCTGTTATAAGCTCAGTTATGGAGTTTATGCAGGCAGTGGAAATCAGAAAGGCAGGGAATCTACATTAAATCCCATGGGGCCTGGAAAGCCAAGGATGAGGGACCACAGCTGGCTCTGGGCAGCTGTCATTCTGTACTAACTGATTCAGCACTACAAAAGGTGGAGTGATAGATAATTGTCTTCATAAGATTATGTACATAAGCCCTAAGCATTGTGCAAGGGGTATTTTTTAACTAAACCTCAAATAAAAACTAAGCATTGCATAACTGTACCATTTTCATCATTGTAGGATTCACCCTCTCTCCTGTACAGTTCACAACTCCCCCATTGCCCCCATCCCCAGGAAAGTGCAGTTTATTTAAAAAAAAAAAAAAAGGCACCTTAGTCATATCTGATGATTGAAGTTAATTTTTTTATGCTTTTTGCCTCCTGTAATCACTGCAGAGTCAACATAGGTACAGGAGAGCATCAGTCTATTATTCTTGAGCCTCAGACTTGTTTACAAATTTCTACTCAGTTACACCCGTGCAGAGTAATGCTCACGAGAGTTGCACAGGTGTCTTTATGGATATCTTTACTAGCCTCTCTCTACTCAAATATCCCCACCATTACTACAACTAGGGGTACTGTCAAATATCAGAGGGGTAGCCATGTTAGTCTGGATCTATAAAAGAGGCAAAGAGTTCTGTAGCACCTTATAGACAAATGTATTGGAGCATAAGCTTTCGTGGATGAACATCCACTTGGGTATTCACCCACGAAAGCTCATGCTCCAATACGTCTGTTAGTCTATAAGATGCCACAGAACTCTTTGCCGCTTTTACAACTAGGGTAGAGTCACTGGCAGTTGTACTGATGTAAGTGGACCACCACTGTTTTAAACTGCTTTTGTCCAATTCTGTACCTGCTGACAGTGTTAAAGGAGGAGCACAAACCAAATGCAGGAGTGTAGTAAGTGTGGTCCCTGGGAAAAAGAATGGCACAATCTCTTGTAAAGTGTGGTGATCATGGCAAGGATAATATGGGGAGGAGGAATAGCTCAGCAGTTTGAGCATTGGCCTGGTAAACCCAGGGTTGTGAGTTCAATCCTTGAGGGGGCCATTTGGGGAACTGGGGTAAAAATCTGGGGATTAGTCCTGCTTTGAGCAGGGGGTTGGACTAGATGACCTCCTGAGGTCCCGTCCAACCCTCTGATACTATGCTGTTGTAGTCATCTAGCCTGACTATTCTACATCTATTGCTTTTTCATTTCATCTTGGTATAAAACAGCAGGTGGGTCCTAGTCAGATTATTTTCATGGGAAAAGAGGTATTAGCACTGCCTTATACATTCATAGATTCATAGACTCTAGAACTGGAAGGGACCTCGAGAGGCCGTTGAGTCCAGTCCCCTGCCCTCATGGCAGGACCAAATACTGTCTACACCATTCCTGATAGACATTTATCTAGCCTACTCTTAAATATCTCCAGAGATGGAGATTCCACAACATCCCCAGGCAATTTATTCCAGTGTTTAACCACCCTGACAGTTAGGAACTTTTTCCTAATGTCCAACCTAAACCTCCCTTGCTGCAGTTTAAGCCCATTGCTTCTTGTTCTATCCTTAGAGGCTAAGGTGAACAAGTTTTCTCCCTCCTCCTTATGACACCCTTTTAGATACCTGAAAACTGCTATCATGTCCCCTCTCAGTCTTCTCTTTTCCAAACTAAACAAACCCAATTCTTTCAGAGGTCATGTTCTCTAAGCCCCTCGGCCTGCACCGCTTCCAGCAGCTCCCAGTGGCCTGGAGCAGCAATCCGCGGCCAGTGGGAGCCGCGATCGGCCAGACCTGCATACGGGGCAGATAAACACACCAGCCCGGCCTGCCAGAGGCTTTCCCTACACAAGCTGCGACCCATTTAAGAAACCCTGATGTACATTGATTCTGAGGTTGTTCAATCATATGGGACAATATAAAAGAGGTCAGAGTGAGGAAACAGGAGCAAGCCTGGGTGGAACATAACAAGGAGAGGGTTTAAGAGGAGATAAGAAGAGGGAAGGAGGCAGGGTGGAATGAGGAATGTGTAGCAAGTGAGATGGTATGGTATATTAGGCAGTGGCTGCTCAAGTTTCCCCACTTTACTGTTCCTTAATGCAGAGCTGGAGGAAACTCTGGGGTCTGAGCAATTCAGTCTCTGTGCCCCTTCGATCTGCATTAAAGGTTCATTGAAAATGCATTCAGTCTCTGTAGAGAATGACCGGAGAAAGAGAAGGAGCCCTGCCCACCAGGAGTTGAAGGGATACCATCAACTCATTTAACACAGGCCAAACAACTGGCAGGTGGAAATGAATTTCAACTAGTACTGACCTAGGCCAGATATGGACTGGTGACCTAATGGTGAAAGGGTCCCTGTCCCATAGCCATTCTGCTTATGTACAGCCATTAATTCCCTCTAATTCACCTCTATAAGCGTAGTGCCACAAAATCCAAAAGGAGCGTTATCGCCACTTGGTAAGGACTTTCCTAGAACAATACAGTTGCTTCAGCCACAGCTACTTTATGGTTGCCAACACCCATCCAAGCATAAAACTACCATGTATTAGATCAGTAATTATACAAAGGTGACATTTTCTTTAATACGCACATTTACGTGATCAACAGTTTGCAGCCAACTTACAGGAAATACGAATGGCTGAAGAAAAACACTTTTGGTTGGAGTTTGATTATTGCAACAATATCATTCATCTTGAGTAGTTGAGATCTAAACTTCGAGTAAGTAGGTATGGAACAGAGCAGCAATTTATCTGTTCTACCTGAATGATGAGAGTAGGACTAGTTTGCCTCTAATTCAGCTCCTGGGCAGTCTGTAATCTCTCTTTCTGACCCTGCAGTATTTTACTGCTGATTATGGTGCAAGATAACTGAGTTATTTATACAACTGTATTTAATCATGCTATCAATTGTGGGCTCTCTTGTTCCTCACTCCATCTAGGCTCACGAAGGGTTTGATCCTGCACCATTTGGGGTAGGATCAAGTCTGACAGCCCCAATTCAGCAAAGCACTTGGAGTGAAATCCCGGCCCTGGTGAAGTCACTGGAAGTTTTACCACAGACTTCACTGGGGCCAGGATTTCATTCTAGGACTTTATTGGAACTTAAGCATATGCTAACGTGCCTTGTTGAATCAGGGCTGTAGGGAACTGGCAGTTTAAGAAGTGGTGAAGCAGGCCTAAGTTTAGACCGTTCTGGGCCACTGTATTTAATAAGGTAAGTTCCTCAGAAAGGAAGGCTGGTTCAGTGATTAAGGCACTATCCTAGGACCTGGGTCCCTGCTCTGCCATATGCTTCTTGTGTGACCCTCGGAAAGTCACATAGGGCTGGTCTTCTACCTCAAACTAATCCTGAAGTGATCTCAAAAGGTATATCTTGAGGTATCACCCCAACCTGACTTACGTGCGTACACAAAAATCTCTACCTTGAATTAAGTGGTGCTTTAAACTTAAGGTAGCTGCCCATCAGGGGGTGTGGATTGAAGCTCTAGCGCTGCTGAAGCTCAAGCAAGTAATGCAGTGAGGGCTCAGCTACTGTTGCTAATCCAAACACACTATTATACAAGTGTTATTTTGCAGTGTGACTGTTTTCACTCTAGTTCACTCCAGAGGAGTTAACTCTCAGTAGATCGCTGCACTGTTAGCTTGAGCTAAGACAAGCCCTTAGCCTCTTTGTCGCTCACATCTCCATCTGTAAAATGGAGACAATACCACTCCTGTGATGTAAGGAAGTGCTATGAGGATAAATACATTACAGAGACTATTGTGACTGGGGCCATATGTGGACCTAAATGTACGTTTCTACCTATCTTAAGAAACTTCCATTTCAGCCTCTCATTTGGAAATATGTATGATACTGCCTCGATAGAAATAACTTAAGTTTGTAGAAACTATTTATACTGTGTTATATCAGCTGTGACTTTTGCAATGCAGAGTATAGGAAATATGTAGCCACAAAAAGACAATCACATTTGTAACGGTTATTAGAGTTTAGAACTTGAGGTCTAGGTGGTTTTGAACTTTTTATAAAGTAGAGCAATTTTGTTTTTTAAACCCCCCCACACATTTTGCAACAGTTTAACTATGGGTTATCATGCCTTTCATAGAAGTTGTTCACGTTAAGTCATTGGAAAAGATGGACTACGTAAAGAACAGGGAAAGCTCTGAATATCATGAACTACTAGATAGCAATTTTAAATGCTCATTTAGGTGAAATGCTCATTAGTTTAAATGCCTTAGTCTGACACTATTCTAGTGAGGGTGGTGTAACAATTCCTGTGTTCCAAAATATTGGCCCACAATAAGGCATGGATTTGTTCTTTTTTCCCCCTTCACATATGGAAGCTTTGAGATGACCAGTCAAAAATTTCAGTCATGTCAGGGGCCAGCTAGCAACACTTCTACTTTGCAATTTGGATTCCTCACATCAAGTTATATTTTAAAACTGGTAAAAATACAAGTATTTAAAATCGATGCTTTGCAACAGACAAATTACAAATCTCAAGGTCATTGACATTCATGAACTTCTCCATGTTTGCTCAAGACACACGCATCAAATCATCTTTTTGCATGCACCTTTAGAAAGGAGTTCTCTGCCATGTCTTTTATTTAGAGAAAGTAAATAGTGACAGGCTGAAAGAAACACACTTTACAGCCAGCTAAAGTAGTGTTAGTTATGATACAGTGCAGATTTTACTTTAACTTCTTAAACACTTTATTAAAATGTCACCATTATCCAATTGCCTAGCAATTTAGGGGGAAGAGAACAGAGTAATTTGGTAGACAGATAAACAGCTAGCTCCCTTTACCTTCCAATTCCAGATCTGTTCCCTACCAAGCACTGGTGTAGTGAGAGACCAGTTCAGGGTGTGTTAGTTTATGTCAAGGAAACTATTGCATCATATTTAGGGGTCAATCCTGCAAACCTTCAAAGTCACTACTTGGGATCAGTTTTGTGAGTGATGGAATTACTGGTGCAAACAAGGGTTTGTAGGATTGGGTGCCAGGTCTGTGCACACCAAACAAACAAAAGCCATCCCCACCCTGCAAAGAGCTCAGTAGGTAAACTAATCTCACATCCTTCCTGGGAAGGAGCATTTCCTCAAAAGTTGAGCATGTGGACATCATTGAAACAGTTCGTGTTTTGGCCGATTGTCCTCTAATTGAGAGAAGACTACAATTTCCTCTGCCAGTCCCCATTTAAAAAATAAAATAATAGGGGTGAGTGTGTGTAGTCAAATGTGGTCCTTCAGGGCACTCAACACCTCAACCCAAAAATGGACAAATTAACTTTTTATTTAAAAAAAAACAAAAACAAAACGAAAAAAACACACACAAAAAAAAAACTGTTCTCCAAAATCCAAACAAAACTTCACGAAAATCCCACCAAGGGTTGGCCTAGATTGTTACGGAAACTGCATATGCTAAAAAAAACAACCTTCTGCGGGCATAAGCATTACTGTTTACTTAGTATCACATTTATAACCTTCTTAAAAAATTACTACACCATGAGGCTACATTAGGCTAATTGCTTAATCTAGTTACACTGCACAACAGTAGATCTGCTCACCAAATGCAGCATGTGATAAAGAGAATCGCAGGGTCTCTCCATGCCTTTGTTCCTGGGTTTATGTTTAACTCTCCAAAAAGCTGACATCATTGGAAGATATTGTTGTGAAAATTCTGTTACTCAGCATTTTCAGTAACAAATACACTAAAAAAAGAATCCACATTTCTTTCCATATTCAGCTGATATGAAATTCTTTCCTGCTCCAGACAAGTGTTCTTTCCTCATAGTCCATGCTGCTTACTTGAGACACAAGCACAGAAAACATCCTCTCCTGTATTTTAATGAGAGGGCAGCTACTGCACTTCTGTAAGACTCTGCTCCTGTGTCATTTGCTGTAGGCCTTGTTCTTTCAATAGATCAATGAGAATTTAATTCTCAGCTCTAACTAGTGAAGTCACTTCTGAAGACTCCCTTTCATGAAACGGTCATATGAGAGCTCCTGCAAGAAATGGCTGAAACGTGCAGAGGGGAAGCTGACAGTGGAATAGAAATGTCTATTGCTTGTGGATTAGTATCAGCTGATTGGCTGCAACCTGTACTGCATAAGATTATTAAACATCAGGGCAGACAGCACACACTAATAAGACAACTTTAAAAAGCCAGTTAGATTATTGGAAAACCTTCACTTCCCCATTTTAATCCTTTTACCTCAACTTCTACATGTGTTGAGGGATTTGTATCAATAGATAATTTTGGTTCTCATTAACACGGCAAAAGATTGATCTTCACAGAACACTTTTGGTAAATGAAATGCATACAGAGTCATTAGTGCACGGTACCTTAATCACAGCTGCAAGGTAATTAGTTTTAAATTCAAGAGACATGTCTTAAATTAGAAAAAAGGAAATGAACATCCAGTAGCATTTCAACTCATTAGATTTTTAAAACATCCACAAGCGGGGAATGTGGCAGATCACTAAACAAAGTGCTACTGACCTGATCACCACAGTAAATGTGTCATGATGGCGACAATGTGCAAAATACTTAAGCTTTTGTTGCTCTGTGATATTGAGAACCTGCCTCTACATGTTTTAACCTCCAGACCAAGTGTGTTAAATTTATATAAATTAGCCCACTTTAAGCAAATAAGCAGATAATTACAAAGGCTAGTTTTTGTTAAATAAAACTTACACTAGTAAGTTAGCTACATGGTATCCCATTAAACTAGAGATGGATGACTGACAAAGATGTTACTTAGAACTGGTTTAAATTCTCATACAGATCTTGGATTAGAAATTGAGGCTATGTTTACCCAGAGGTTGGCAATGTATTCACTCTAATTTAAGGTTTCGCGTGCCAGTCATACATTTTAATGTTTTTTAGAAGGTCTCTTTTTATAAGTCTAATATAAAACTAAACTATTGTTGTATATAAAGTAAAGAAGGTTTTTAAAATGTTTTAAAAGCTTCATTTAAAATTAAATTAAAATGCAGAGCCTCCCGGACTGGTGGCCAGGACCCAGGCAGTGTGAGTGCCACTGAAAATCAGTTCGTGTGCCACCTTCGGCACCTGTGCCATAGGTTGCCTACCCCTGGTCTACACTATGGACCTCACAGCGGCACAACTGTACAACAGCAGCTGTGCCGCCGTAAGGTCGCCTGTGTAGCCGGTCTATGCCGACAGGAAACTACCCTCGACAAGTGGCAGCAGCTATGTCAGCAGGAGAGCAGCCACCAGTGTAGCACTGTTCAGACTGATACTTTTATCACGGGGGGGAGGGGGGGAGAAGGTGGAGGTTCCCACAGCCCTGACTGACAAAAAGGGTTTGCCAACAAATGTGCTTGTCTAGACAGTCTATAAATGTGCACATCCCACTGAAATTCAGAGGAGTTTGGCTTAGAGGGGCTTTGACCTTTCTCTAGTGCAACTTTTGTTTAAAAATAAAATTATATATAAGGAGTTTGCCTATATTTACATCTTTACAATTGGGAGATACTGCGCTCACTAAAAGTCAGCTGTACATGGGCTGCCTTAACTTTTAAAAGAAAGAAGAGATTAGAATCTCAAAACACACACACACACACACACCCCCCCACCACCCTAGAGATTAAAAACACCAGACCTATCAATCAATTCCCTCTTCCTATGCAGGATTGTTTCTATAATGCATTTTCTAATGCTGTATCTAACACAATTTTAAGACATCCCATCTCTTGCTGTTTACAGCAGGATAAGTCCATTGAAATAATGAGGTTTTGTTCTAATTCTTCCCAATTTAATGGATACCTGCTTAGGAAATGGCAAAAAAAACCACAAAAAAACCCACCACCCTTTTTTCCTTTCCCCCTTCTTTGTGATATATGAAAGGAGCCTAGAAGTGTCTCCTGCTTGTTTTTTCCATTCTAAATTCACATCTGGTGTGCTCTGGAACTATTTTAATATCAGGAAAAAACACTGTCTGAAGGTTAGAAAACAAGCGGTGAGGGGTTGCTGGAGAAGATGGGAAGAGCTGGCAACAGCACGGGGGACTCTCAACCCTCCTTTATCAAGTCAGAAGGGAACAAGCCCAAGTTTTGCAGAATTCTTTGCATGTTACAGACATGCCTCTCATAGTAGCCATGCTCATATAGCATCTCCACTGATCACTGCCTTCAAACTCTCTCCTCTCCCCACTTCCTCTAGGTATGTTTCACTGTGTAATGAGACAGCCAGTGTGAGTTAAGGCTGATGATGAATCATGTTCACATCATCTCAGTAGGATTGGAAGGAGGTGGCAATAGCATGGAGAAAACACCTTTCTTGCCTTACCCTGCAAATGGCTTCCAGGGGATCTTAGGAGGACGACCTGTGATGAGAGTACCTTCATAGAGAAGATTAACAGACTCTACTGTCAGCTAATTAAATGCCCAGTGATACAGAAGACATTTTAAAGCGAAGCACAAATATAAAGAGGAATTAAGAACAAAAGTCAGAGCCCCCTTTCCAGTGCAGCTTCTGAAGAAGCTGCACATTTACTAGCACTCTCTCTGGCTTTAACAGAACTATTTTTAAGTTTTGTCGAAATTCAAGAGCAGGGGAGAATTGTAAAGAATACAGAGGTGTTCTAAATATAAACAAAGAAAGTAGAGTTAGCAAGTTAGAATATATTTGTTGTCAATATAAATATATTCTGTACTGAAAAAAGACACACCCCTCCCTGCCTTTTGATTCAAGACTTAAAAAAAAAAAAAAACCAAAACAAGTTTAAAAAGGGGAAAACACAGAACAAAACACTGAACTCAAAATTTCTCCCCCATGAATCACATACGTTATGTATAATGAGAGGCTTCTTCAAAGATACACATTTCCAAATATTAGAAAACGCAAAACAGGTGATAATGTTTAATTTACACACAATGAAATTTCCACCTCATTAAATTTACAAGTTAGTTACAGTTCTTACTCTTTTATCATAAGTGTAATAACTACTAAAGCACTGTTCCTTAGCACAGCCAAAGCACATGGCTGATCACAGAATTCATACACCTTGCTTTAGGCAGCTGATAGTTCATGGAAGCACAGTGTGAAATGGGACATCACAGCCTCTCACATGATTCATACATAAAACTTTTTAAAGCTACAGAAAATCCAACCACAGCAAGAGTATCCATAGCCAAGTTAGCAATAGATACCATTAATATGTGGACCATTTTTCTGCTAAGAAACATTCATTTCAGACCTCATTACAAATCATGCAGGTATCCACACTTAAATTAAAAAAAAAAATTCTACACACAGTACTTCCCCCACTTTTGAAAAATATAATTTTATACTTACTATAAAATGATTCCCCAGGAAAATCTAGAGACGAAGTTTAAAGGTAATCTTCAGCTTTACATACAAGTTCTGTTTATGTTTCATGCATAGAAATGCTTTCTCCTATCTACCAAAGGAAAGGCTACAAGCTAGTATGACATAAGAGATCAGGAAACAAGAGGCCAGGGGCTTTTTCCTGCCTTTCAATTATGATAACCTAATAGTGGTATTTGGGGATCGGTTTATGACTCACCAAGACACATTTGCAACTAAAACAAAATGATGGGAAACCACAGAAATAGATATATAGAGAGAAAGCGAGCAAGCAAGCACAGGGAGGAGACACTGAGAATCAATGAGCTCAGTCCTACATAGTTTATACTCCCTATACAGTGAATTCTGTAGAGCTTGAGTTACTAACACAGCATCAATTATGCAGCAAGAACTTAAAATACAACAGCCAGCCCTTTTACAGTAATCTTACCATATGTACTTGATTCAACTTCAGAGAACACTAATCTCCACAGATCATTTTGTACAGTATTCACTATTACCACAGCTAGAACAAACTACCAAGCCATGCCAGAACTCATCCCTTAATAGACAGCAATTAGCAATCTATTTGTGCAGCCTGTTAACTATAATTGGAGAGTTCTGCTTTAATCAAAGGTAGATTGGCTGTAATTGGTTTTGCATTTAAGCTGCTAACATGTAAACTATACTATTGATTTAAGGCAATAATATAACTTTTGTGCTTCACACCTTTGGAAATTACTAAAGAGAAAAGGAAAGGAAAATGTGATAAATCAGTCTGGAAATGCATTCAGCTCACCTGCCCAAGAGGAGGAAGTGATAGAGGTGCTATATTTTAATATGTGAAAGCATTATCACACAGCACAGAAGATCAGAACCAGGTCTACTCTTTACCCCTCATGGATCCAGAACACAGCTCTTACTCAACAGGTGTTGATGTGCTGTAATCAAGGCTGTAATTTGTTACACTCTGTATCACTTGTAAACACCTTAAAAGTAAGATCAACATTTTCCTAGGGAAGATGCTCTAATCATGCACAGCTGTGAAGTCAGCATGTCAGCTGTGACTCTACTGCACTTTAGGTCTTTGTAATGTGAAAATGAAAATCTCTCACCTTGCTCATCCTATCAGTCTCATCAGAGGACTCCAAATCAGGCACTTCTGCTTCTTCTGCAGCTGCCTCAGCACAGTTGTCTTGTTCACTGAAAAGCGTGTGCCCTGCCAAAATTGACATATATGCAGAAACAAAATAGTGGGTTATGCAAAATGAGAGAAGTTTAGAGAAGTGAATAATGAGCTTTCATGAACATTCAGGTTCTCATCCTGCAATGAGCTCGGCAGGCATCTGTGCCAGTGGTTCCTTGGATGCACAGGGGCCTACCAGCATTCAGCTCACTGCAGGAGCAGGACCTAAACAGGGATTTGAGCACAAAGGTTTCATGGCCACATATGAAATTTGATTGAACTATAAACACTAATCACATAATGTTATGGGCCTGATTGAAGTTAGAGGCCACAAAAGCTGATGCAGAGTTAAGGCCAAGCTCCATGTTGAGATTAGGTTTTTATAAAGCTCCATCCCTACAAAGGCCTGTGCTTAACTTTATACTTGAGCAATTCCACCGAGCTCCTTGTGACTACTCGTGTGTAGAGTTGAGTACATCTTTCCAGGATCCAGGCCTTAGTTAACATTTCCTCCACACAGCCTTATATTGGAAGATTTTAGTAAATAACAAAATGTAAAACTATAAACTGTAGTTAATGTTAGAATCAAAAATACTTTTACAGGGATTTTTTGAGTTATACTATTAATTAACAATTGCATCTTTCTGTATGCAATATACTAAAGTAACTGCATTAATCTATATCTTGGCAGTCTTAGGACTACATTTTTGATACAACAGACCATAAGGATTCCTTTGCAGGTACTGCCCAAGACCATGAACTTAAGCACATGCATAATTTTTGCACACGAGTAGTCTCACTGAAGTCAGCAGGACTACTCATATACTTAAAGCAATGTGTGTGTGTGTGTATATATATATATATCTAACAGGGGAATGAACAGTTATGGTGTTCTAACTGGAGGGGAGAATGGAGGCGTACCAGAAGTTTCCTTCTTAAGAAACTTATTCATATATGACATTCATGGATCTCATGGAAATCTAAAGGCAACTCATTTGCTTTTCAGAAGCACCTTTATGAGCCTGGGATAAATACTATCCCTAACAGGAATAATTTAACAGTATTCAGCAAGAGAATGAACAGCATCAGAGACAGGAAAATCTTCCCAAATCCCAAGTCAATTTGAGTGCTGCTGCACTGGAATTTTGTGCCAGACTAAACAGACACTCCAGAGAAGCTGAGTATTTGTGTCTAGATTTTAACTTTTTCCCCCATTAACTCATAACTACAAGTTCATTCAAGGTCATCACAATCCTGCAAATCAGATGAACGTGGACAGACCCCTGTTGCCTGCACTGAGCCCCATTAACATCAGCAGTGCGCCGCACAGGTGCAAGGGTCCACCTGCATGAATTGGGGCTACTATTTATATGTAGTCTGTATTGTTCTTTAAGGCATATGGGTTTTTACATTATGTAAGTTACCTAAAGAATAATCTATCAATAAGCAATGAAACAACAACAAAGAATATCAAAGGAAGAAAAAAACATTGTGAATATCCCATGTTAGCTTTTTTGTGTGTGTGGCATTAGTAATCCAGTTTTTAACCTTTCAGTAGTCCAATTAAAAATTATGCTCTAATTATATGCAACATGCTGGAAAAACTTATTATCTATTTCTTTGACTCCCAAAGGGGATATGAGCAGCTCTCTTAAATTACTAGGTATTTTCTGTAAGATGTTTCGATTTATGTAGGTCACAGTTTTCTTCTATATAAATTAGCATTTTGGTAATGTTTTCAGCCTAGACCAATAATGGCACTGCTATAGCTCTCATGTTGTAAATAAGAAAACAACAGAAAGCACATACCGATTACAAAACAGATTTATGCCATTGATATTTTTCAGCTGTATTCAGTGGGGCAAAAAGATTATGGGTGACTGTTTGGGTGTTCTGATTCAGAGTGAATGGCAAGCCATTGTAGTGATTAGTGTTCTCAAAATCTCCCGTCAAGTCTATTTCTTTATTCTGTGGGTGTACTGAAGTGGAATTCACTATTATATCTGGAAACAGAGATGTATTTTAAGAAATGTACTAGACATATCAGAAAATTCAATTCTGCTGGCCCTTCACTGAAGTTCACAGAAAGTTAAAGTTAGTACAGTTGCTACTATGAGTGTTTTGCTAAAAAATTAAAGTTGGGCCAAGAAGGCATATTAGGGCAGGCTTTCTAGTTCTCATTTGAAGACAATTCATACTTGACTTTGGTCCTGGGTTCAAGAGTGCCAAAATCTCATCAAAACTTCTCGCAAGCTTTTAGCCACAACCGACAAAAACTTTGCAAGATCTTGCAAGATTTTCACCATCCTGAGCTACATCTGAACCAAATTCAGAAAATGTGACCCTGCTGGTTTGGCTCCAACTTGTAGAAACCAGTACAGAGCTGAGTAACCTTTGAATAAAAATATTCAAAAATAGTAGAGAGGAGGTTCATATGGGAGGTTCCCATGGAGGCCTATCTTCACTGTGCTGAAAAATCTAAGATCTTGATCTTGACAAGGTCTGGTTTTAATGGGTTAAGATAGATGATAATGAAAAGCATTTGTGGAAGTGTTTGGTTTCTAAGAAATTCAATCTGTGCTGAGCCTCTCATTTCTACAGCTTAGTCCATCAACTTTTATTACTTTCCGACTCCTTTACTAATATCTAGCAAAACTCTTAAATCCCCTAGAATATCCATTTTAAAAAAAAGAGAAATGTGCAGAATATCTTGAGTTTGGCTTGACCAGCCTATGTTTGTCCAGTACGATTAATTATCCATTATAAGCAGTGTGAAATACAGCCCACAATTATTTCTCACCCTAAGCCAACGAACAGCATGCCTTTTATAGCTAGCAGGGCTTCTTTTCCTGTTACTAGTCAGACACCTCTTTAATCTACTTCCTGCAGTATAAACACTCCTACCCAATACAGACAGCAAGCTTTCACTTACATCTTAATGAACAGTCACCCAATGCATGTTCTGCATTGTTCTTTCACACAAAAGTCTTAGGCTGTCAAACACAATGTCTGCTTTAATAGGGGTATCTGCTGGTAGTTATACTTTGCTACTGAACTCAGTAATGTTGAATTTCTTACAATATCTATTTAAATACGTTGCAGTTACTGTCCCCTTACTGTTGGTTCATTACACTGTTTTTTCATATCCTGTAAATCTTTATTTAGCTATTCATGGAGCTCTGTAAGGACAATGTACTAAGTTATCTTTTGCTGTAACTGTAGACAGTCTAGGCATATACCACTTGTTAATGAAGGCAGCAAATGGCTTCACTTTTTATGAAGGAATTAGAAAGAGAAATCCAGAAAGCAAAGAAGGGGCAGCAAGGTAGCTAAGCACATGAGTAATCTCACTGAGATCAACAGGACTGCTCTGATGCTTAAAAGTTGGGCATGTACCTTGCCAAACCAGGGTAACAATGACCATAAAAATAGCTGTCCTTTTTAGGGCTGTTTGTAAGATATTTCGCTCTGTTGTTTGTTCTACCCGATGCATAAGAAGAGTTTGGTTTTTAAAAAAAATAAATTAAAGGGAAACTGTCAAGGTCCAGGTCCAGCACAGAATTCTCATACTTACAGCAGAACCTCAAAGATAGGGGGGTTAGGGCTGCAGTCATGGGGCGGGACGGGTGTGTGTCAGGGCTCCAGGCAGGGGGTGGAAGTCAGGACTTCTTACCCTTGGGAGCACTGGGGGTCAGGGCTTCGGCCCCACAGGAGGTGCTGGAGGCTCGGGGCTTTAGCTCTGAGGGGAGTGCTGGTTTCAGCCCCAGCACTCCCACCATAGCTAAAGCCCCGATCCCTGGCGCACGCCCCATCCCAGCTGAAACCGGGATTGGAGCTGTGGGCAGCCCTGAGCCCTAGCACCCCCCACAGAGCAGAAGCCAGGAATGGAGCTGCGGGGCTGAAGCCCCAAGCCGTAGCCCTTCACCCAGATCTAGAGCCCTGGTGCTCACAAGGGTCAGAAGCCCCGACCCTGCCCAGAGCCCCAACCCTCCCTCTTTCCCCTATCCCTGTGGCAGACCTCCGTAATGTTCAGAGTTATGGACAACCTCCATTCCTGAGGTGTCGGTAACTCTGAGGTTCTGCTGTAATGCTAACTAATAAGCATGGAACCAGAAGGGGGAGTGATAACACAACATGCACACTCAGATTATATGTATGTCCATAATAAAGCTGTTGAGATTTTACAGAAAAAAAATGGTAATTTTTAAGTGGGTCCCTGAGCTTTACAGTCTAAAAACTGAAGTATTAACAATGCTGCTTTCTAACTGGTTAAAAAGCAGTACAATTGGATACAGAAAGGGTTTCGGAAGGCTGAGGAACAAAAATTCTAAACATAGCTGGCAGAAACAGACCAAATCACCAGAAACTTCCTCTGAAATGTTATGTTCACAATGTTTATCATAATAAGGGTTGTAACAGCAACAGGGATCTGTTCCTATGGCTCTTCGTTTCTTTACCTGGTCACTGCCTAATGGGCAAAATCTTCAAATTATCATCCAGTAAGTCCTAGTGAAATGTTAAGACCATGTAAAGAACTAGTAACAATATTTTAAACATGCTACATGAAACCCCAAATTAGAAGAGACAAAGAGTTCTGTGGCACTTTATAGACTAACCAACGTGTTGGAGCATGAGCTTTCGCGGGTGAATACCCACTTTGTCGGACGCACCCACGAAAGCTCATGCTCCAAAACGTTTCTTAGTTTATAAGGTGCCACAGAACTCTTTGCCGCTTTTACAGATCCAGACTAACACGGCTAAACCTCTGATACTTGACACCCAAATTAGAAGTCTACCTCACAAAAATAACCCAGACAAAACTAAGGTCACTGTTACTCTTAACTTGCTCTGAAATCCAAATTTACTTGGTCTGGGGGAATTGGCAAGAGAGGAAGACAGAAAGAAAAAAAAATGGAGATTCTTATAATGCAGTATCAGAGAGGTAGCCGTGTTAGTCTGGTTCTGTAAAAGCAGCAAAGAATCCTGTGGCACCTTATAGACTAACAGACATTTTGCAGCATCAGCTTTCGTGGGTGAATGCCCACTTCGTGGGATGCAAGAGTGGAAATTTCCAGGGGCAGGTAAATATAAGCAAGCAAGAAGCAAGCTAGAGATAACGAGGTTAGATCAATCAGGGAGGATGAGGCCCTGTTCTAGCAGTTGAGGTGTGAAAACCAAGGGAGGAGAACTGGTTCTGTAGTTGGCAAGCTATTCACAGTCTTTGTTTAATCCTAAACTGATTTGCAGATGAACTGCAGATCAGCAGTTTCTCTTAGAAGTCTGGTCCTAAAGTTTTTTTGCTGGAGGATGGCCACCTTAAGATCTGCTATTGTGTGGCCAGGGAGGTTGAAGTGTTCTCCTACAGGTTTTTGTATATTGCCATTCCTAATATCTGATTTGTGTCCATTTATCCTTTTCCTTAGAGACTGTCCAGTTTGGCCGATGTACATAGCAGAAGGGCATTGCTGGCATATGATGGCGTATATTACATTGGTGGATGTGCAGGTGAATGAACTGGTGATGTTGTGGCTGATCTGGTTAGGTCCTGTGATGGTGTTGCTGGTGTAGATATGTGGGCAGAGTTGGCATCGAGGTTTGTAGCATGGATTGGTTCCTGAGCTAGAGTTACTATGGTGCGGCGCAGTTTGTTTTTACAACATATGAATCTTTCAGATCCTAGGCTCACTGTGACTCTGGTTTTCCTGCTCGCAGAGTGACAAATCACAGACTGCTCAGGAACACTTAACTGTTTCATAACTGGAAAATGAATGTATTCATTCAAAACAGTGATATACTTGTTTTACCCCCTACACCACATGAAGTGATTTGTACGGCTCTTGGTTGTCCCTGTATTTTGCATAGTGTGTCCTATGTCTTCCAATGCTGTAATCTCATACAAAACAAGAATATTTAGAGCCTTGCCCCCAAACTCTAGTACATGAAGAAGGAGCTCACATAGCTCCACATGGAGGCCATATGGTTTCACTATGCAGAAGAGAAGTAGGGAATGCCTCAAGAAATTATGGCTAAAAAATAACCTTTAGGGCATCTTACTAACCTAGTGGCAATGATCTATGCTGAGTTTTGGGAAACTACCTCTGAATTTCTAGTCCCCATTCTCTCACTCCCTGGACTGAATGAAGTTGTGTGTTGCAGAGGCAAGACACTATTCTTGGAGAAGGGAGAGGGCCTTGAGTGGTCGCTTTAGCTAACTCCGGGGAAAATGTTGAAGGTCTCCAGAGGGAGTCCTAGCATGTAAGTGCTTTTCAAACAAAATTATAATGGCTGTGCTGGGGGAATAGAAGATTAAAACCTGGGAGAAAATTAAAAGGTGAGAGGAGGAAATCTTTGTGGTTTTGTAACAGGCACCTAGAACCCCTCAGGGGAAAATATGTACCTCTTCTTCACCTTGCTATACATCAAAATCTTAGTAGTCAGCCTAATTAATCACAAAAGAAACAAGAGTAGCTAAGAGCCAGTGGGTCCAATGGGGTTTACATTGCTGGAATTTTGATTTGGTTTTCTATTAACCCCCCACCCCGAAACATACACGAGTAAAAAAATATCCAATATCAACATTTTTAAAGTCTTCCTAAAAGGATCAGAATCTAAAATATTGACCCAATAAACAGAATTATCTACCAAAGCACGTTTGGTAAAAGTTCCATCCCACACTCTCTGCATGACATGCAGCAAATTGCTCCAGTGAAGTATAGCATCTAAAGCCACATAAACATAATAGTCCAGCCAGATCCTGAGCCCAATAATGTTAAACTCCAGTGTTCTGTGGATTTTCTTTTAGCTCAGTACAGAAATATAAGTGTACACACTATAAATAAAGCATGTGATAGAAACCACTGAGCTGATTTATACAGCCAGCCAAGCTGGCAGTAATCAGCTAGGATACAAATAAATAGGTCAATGGGTATTTCACACTTGATTGCTTTAGACAAGAAGTCACAGAGCTGAAACCAAAAATCTGAGACACAGCTACAATCCCAGATATAATAATAAAATGTACCTCTATTTAACTTACATTTCAGAGAGTAAAAACCAAATAATGCACAGGGGCTAGAAGAATAAGAGCTTTGGAAAAACCTTTTATACTTCCTTCCACTGATGTCTAAAGAGATGGAAAATGATGGAGGAGCTCTAAATGCTTGCCTCCAAACCTCAACCCTATTCCCACTTTAATCTAAAATCCTCCCAATTAGAATGTGTGTTGTTCAGTTTTAAACATTTTTAATACCATGCTTTAGATGCATATGGCAACTGCAAGCACTTTAACAAGGTAAAATTGCGTTACTGAAACTTCTGTAAGCACCTCTGAACCATCTGCTGAAATGCTATTTTGTTGCTTCCTCCAATTTAAATTGAGATATTCCTACTCTTCCTTCAGCGACAGTGAAATAAAGGGAAAACCATACCCCCTCCCCAATTTCCCTTCTATGGGGAAAAAATTCTGGCAAAGAGGTTCTAGCCTTTCCTATGACCTATAAGCCCTGCACTGGAAGGGTAGTAACTTATTCAAACTGGGATCAAGATGCTCTTACCGCAAGAAAGAAAATTAAGTGATTTTATATGTGTAAGGGTGACATCTTGTGGCCAAATATAAAAATCCCAGGTATGGAGTTTATTGATTACCCCCACCTCATCCTTACAACTGCTTTTTAAAAGCAATCATTCAACTACTGTTGATGCCTGTTCGTGTTCTATCTGCTAGCTAACAATTTCGAACATGGTCAATTTTTAGGAGCCTTCTTTCACGTTTGCCTTCTTCAGAGCAGGAAAAGGAGAAAAAAAGAAAATAAAAAAACCACTCAATTTTATGTTATTCTAACCACATTTTTAAATTAACTTCTGAAAAAACAGATCAAACAAATAAACACACTTAAAAGTGTCTTTTGTTTTGGGGTAATCACATATTTAAAAAGCCAAACAAAAACTCACATGTTTCTCTGACTAAATATCTACCAAATCACTATCTAGCCAGGGAATTTGTGGTTGCAATTTAGTGTAACCACAGGTCACGTCATAAATTCCCAAGCTCCTGTTGATAATCTAACCACAATGTTTAGGGCCAGATTCTCATCTCACACAGGTGTAAATCAGGAGTAACTCCACTGTGGTCAATGGAGTTACACTGATGTATGTTGGAACCAAAGTGGACCCATTTTATGTTAATTTCCTCAATGGACATTGTTACCTTGGTTACTGCCGCTATACATCAGTGCACTGTCACTCAAGTCAGACAGATTTTCCATGCGACGTGGGGGTGGTTGCATTAACTTCTGCCCCCCCTCTATCTCTGGATAAGTACGCACTGTAAGGCACAGTGAAGGCTGAACAAGGGCATCTTTCAGCATGGTTGAGTCCAGGTCTTCAGCTCCTCTTTTGTTAATCTCAACAATTTCATCACCAGCTTTAAGGCCTGCAGAACAGAAAGTAACAGGTAAGTATCACACAGTAAGTTTCTGTTGCCCATGTCCCCCAAAGACCTCAGTCTGTGTATTTATGAAGTGCTAGTAACTGTGATGTCTAGACATGACATAAACATGCAGAAACTTGATGGATGTGAAGGGATCACTGATGGATGCTGATTTTTGTGACGAGATCTATCTTAGGGTTTTCTACGGCGTCCCATCACCATAGTATCATTGTGCTTGCTATCACCATGTGGTACGTTTACAGTGTATTCACTGAATTCCACCGTACGCCCTTTGTGAGTGAAGAAATAAACTTTTCTTTACATCATCTTCTAGGAGAAAAACCATGCACAGCATTTACAGAACACACTGTTTATAAACAGATTCAGACTTCTAAAGCTTTCCAGATTATTGGTGAAGAAAGTAGTAGTGTGAGATGAATTCGAACAGGAATCTACTTTCCTGCTTCACATTGACCTGGGGGTTAGAATGAGAGAAAATGGATCACAGAAATATGACACTAATTAATTCCTCAAGACCAGCGTGTCCAACGTTCTGCCATCAACACTAAAAACATTTTTA
Source organism: Mauremys mutica (assembly GCF_020497125.1). Classification (NCBI taxonomy): domain Eukaryota; kingdom Metazoa; phylum Chordata; order Testudines; family Geoemydidae; genus Mauremys; species Mauremys mutica. The sequence goes on from NC_059072.1 coordinate 197,811,061, forward strand.
ACCTTAAAGTAAATTGTGCCAAGAAAGTCAAACTTCCAAGTTTCAGGACATCACAATTCTCATCATTAACTGGAGTCATTTAGCAGAGAGTGTCTGTTAGAAAATGTTTAGGGCAAGATTGTGGCTTTACAGTAGTGGCTGCATCACAGGGGTGGGTAGGAGGAGAAGCCATGTAACGGTGGCCCTTCTCTGCTGATCAGTGCACAAGAAGCGATGGGAGAGAGGCTCAACCATGACCCCACCCTTTCACAGAGACAGGCACCATAATTCATTTTAGATCAGGGGATCTCATCTTTTTCAATACCAGGACTCCCCTCCCCCAGACCCATTCCCTGCATTTAGCTGGGATGGCACCTCCCCTTTAGCAATATGGAAAGAGCAAGGTGGCCATGACCCCTAGCACTGAGACCTCCTCTTCTAGATTTCTAGCACTCTGGTATTGTGTAGGAGGACTCCGCCTGGACTCTGCAGACGGCTTCTTGTGCCCCTGCCCTTCCTTACCCACCAAAGGTGAGCCACCATCTAGCCCAGGGGTCAGCAACCTTTCAGAAGTGCTGTGCCGAGTCTTCATTTAGTCACTCTAATTTAAGGTTTCACATGCCAGTAATACATTTTAACATTTTTAGAAGGACTCTTTCTATAACTCTATAATATATAACTAAACTATTTTGTATGTAAAGTAAATAAGGTTTTTTAAATGTTTAAGAAGCTTCATTTAAAATTAAATTAAAATGCAGAGCCCCCCGGACCGGTGGCCAGGACCTGGACAGTGTGAGTGCCACTTAAAATCAGCTCGCGTGCTGCTTTCAGCACCCATGCCATAGATGGCCAACCCCGGTCTAGCCCTCAGTATTTACAAACTAGTGAGTATAATACAGAAAAGGGAGAGGAGGAGGATTACTAGCCAAAAACCTTAGGGTGAGAACTAGGGAAGTACTACGCAAGTGCGATAAGGCTCATAGCCAAATGAAAAAAAAAACCAGGGATTTGGGGCATTTACCCAGCTCTACCTTTTCTAGCGTCTCTGTTTCCATTTTTGCAGTAGCAAAAGCCATTTTATGGTGGAAAACTGCTTTTTCCAATAGACAGACGCTGGGATGATTTACTGGTTGGTTTGAGCATTGTGTTGTCTCTTCCCATCAACTATTCATAGCTCTCCTATGTGGCAGAACTGGAGTGCCTTATGTTCTCATGGTGCAATCCCTGAGGTAAAAGTCATCTGAACACGTGTGACTGAATCACTGACACTCTCTTTATAAAGCAGGATTAGCTATATTGTTTATTTAATTTTCTTCACACTGACGAGTGCTTTATTGAAAGAGGCAAGCCATTATGATGGCTAAGGAAAAGAGGCAATGTCCCTAACTGAAACAGAATTGGATTTAGGACTTTATTTTGCCTCCTCCCTGGTCCTGAAAACATATTATATCCTGTCACATACATCCTCTAATGCTGAATTTATTGCTTGGAAATTTATTCACGGTATTTATCCAATTCTGGGCACTATCTGGAGAGAAAACAGCTGGCTCCAACTCAGCCCAGGAAAGACAAAGGTGGTGATGATAGACAAATGGAAGCATTTTGAAGATCCAGCAGAGAATGTGACCTCACTCTCAACAGGCGGTCTGTACACACTGGCAGCCAGCTGCATGCTGGACTAACTTTCATTATCAGGGGGGCCTCCAGGGTCAATCCAGGCTGAAGCATGTCACAGTGATCTGTTCTGGAGGTACTGAGTGCATTGATTAATGTAGCTAGGCTAAGTCACTGCAACATGCTGTACCTTGGGCTGGCCCTGGAGGTCACCTGAAAAAGATCACACCACTAACACCTGAAGTTCAACACACCACTATCTGTTTGGCAGAACAGACCGACTTGAGCACATCACAATAAATAATATTCTGCACTGGCTGCCTAGCCAGCATTGGGCTGATTTCAAGATCCTCATCCTTATCTTCATATCCCTAGCCAGGCTCCATCCTGTTCATCTGCAAAATCACCTCTTGCTCCACACCCCAGTGTGTCAGCTGCACTTGAAAGGGGTGCTCAGGCTGATGGACAGTGGAAATTGCAGGGTCAGAGGACAAGCTGTTCTTGGTGGAAGCTGTTTAAGCACAGAGTTCTCTCTATAGGAGATCATGCAGACCCTGAGTCTTGCCATCGTGAGGGCAGGATGCAAGACTCAGCTCTTTCAGCAAGACTTCCCCTAAGAATTGCATTGTGAATCCAGCTGCATCCTCCAGGAAATAAGCTGCCCAGATTTGATTCTGCTTAAGTAAGTGGCTTTACATTTGGTGAAATGGGGAGGGATGTCAGAGGAGGCTGCGGGAGCTTTGTTCTTCTTTAGGGGAAAAAAAAAGATACTTCTCAGGGTTCGTCTACACTGCAGCTGCGAGTGTGCTTCCCAACTCATGTATGCAGCGCACTAAAAATAGCAGAGTAGCCAGGGGTAGCACAGGCAGCGGCTTGGGCTAGCTGCCCACATACGTACCCAGAGGGTCAGGTGGTTTTGTATTCGGGTGGCTAGCCCAAGCTGCCGCCTGTGCTGTTTTTAGCAAGCTAGCTCAAGCAAAGCTAGAGTGCGTTTGTCTACCTGAGCTGGGAAGCACCCCTCAGCTGCAATTTAGGTGTGCCCTAAACATATATAATTGTGCCCAGATACTGTAGTGCTGGTAATCATATAGCTACAAAAACAACAATAATAATAATAATAAGCTGGTCCAAAAGTTTCAAAATTCAAAATGTATTGATTAAAAAGGGAAAAAAAATTGTCAAAAAAATTCCCATCATTTGACCAGCCCTAATAATAATATTCACCTATCATCTGTACCAACTGAGAAATATAGTCACTATCTCTCAGTTATAGGTATCTTACAGGTTTACTTACGATAATAGTAGGTAAAAAAAAATGTTCACACAGAAGTGTGATTTTTTTTTTAAGTTGACCCTGTTCTTTTGAAAAGACCAATTTCCCATTGACAACTTAGTTTAGCATTCCGAAGCCAGAGTACCCAGCTTTCTTTCTTTGCTTGTTTGTTGTCTAGAATCTTGCTCCAATATCTTGTAAAATTCAGGAAACTGCACTTGATATTTCCAAACTTGCTGAAGGAGGGATTGCCCAGACCTCCCTTCCCTACCCTTTTATATTTGCCTTGACTCACCACCGAACCTCGGAGCCTTTTGTTTGCCTACCTATGTGCCTGCGTCGTGTAAGGAGAAATGTTAAAGGATTTTGCAGGAAACTTCATACACCTTGGCCAGAAAGATGGTGGCCATTCATATGGGAAGAGAGTGGGGAGTGGAAAGTGACAGGAAAAAAGAGTGGAGGATCTTCATGGTTCTGAAACAGATGTAGAGTCCTCCAAAAACACTACTGAAATCCTCTTAGCTGATTACACCCTTTGGGTCAGTTCTCTGGCCTAGTCAGCTCTGTTACATCCCAGGTTCAGAGCAGCCCTGGCTGAAAGCAAAACTAGGAACAGTGATCTCAGCCACTGAAGTGAAGATGTGCCACTTATTTTATTCCTTCATCTCTTGGTATCAGTTCTAGAGTGGCTTTATGGACCACTTACTTGTCTTTCTCGCTGCAGTACCTGGTGATCCTGCTATGTAAGAGAAGGGGTGGGCGGAAAAGCAGTTCAGAATGAAGGGTGACTGCACATATACTGTAGTCAATCCCAAATCATTCCGTAGGTTGGATGGGGAGGTAGACATAGGCTAAGGCAGCAGTTCTCAACCCGCGGGCCGCCTGTGTCCCAATTAACACACAGCTGCGGCCCAGCTTAGCTGTGTGCTAAAGGCTACGTGCTCTGGGCTCCCAGCTGCCCTGCTGCATGGCGGGCTCTGGGCTCCCAGCTGCTCAGTGGGCTCTGGGCAGCTGGCTGCCACCCGGCCACACACAATGGGGTCGGGGTCCTGGCTGCCCACCAGCCCCACATGGTAGGGGTCCCCACACAGCAGGGTCTGGAAGCAGGGTCCCTGCCCCCCGTCCAGCTCTCTGCTTCTGGTCCCACTCTGTGGAGGGGTCTCTGGGCAGAGCGCGCTGAGCATAGGGGTTTGGGGGGCACTGTGGTTTTCAACCTGTGGCCCAAGTATATGTGGGTCGCATATGTGGCCCACCATGATAAATAGGTTGAGAACCACTGTGCTAAGGTATGTGGGGCCCTTCCAAACACTTCTCTGGGACAGGCACAGATTTTTCGTTCTGTGTTTGTACAGCACCTAACACAATGGAGTCCTTCTGGTCTATGACTGGCACTCCTAACTGCTGCTGCAATACCAATAATAAAACAACAACGAGACTATTTTAACTTGGATAGAAGTCTTCCAATATCTTTTACCTTTCTTGAAAGCCAGACCCGTCTCTTTTACACGGTTCACATAAAGCCGACGAAACCCTTCTTCTTCCACAGAAGAGAGAGAAAAGCCTACAGAAATACCAAGTGACACAATTAAAACATCTTCAGAATTAGTTCTATAAAAACCCCAAGAGACATCTCAAGCACAATATCTGAGGGCACTCTTTTCCACAATAAGCAAAATCCTTGATAAAGCAGTACCCGATCCTAGTGTGAGCATCCTTTACTCATGCAAGTAATTCCATAGCAATATTCAAGAAGTCTACTTGTGAGTAAGAATTATCCATGGGAGTAATGGGCTTTTCAGAATTGGGGTCCAATTTTTCAGGGGGTGAGGGGTAGTATTAAAGCTTAAAAAAACTGAAAAGGAAAATTACTAAATAAAAAAAAGTTACTTAAAAAGCTGAATTGAATTTTTGTATTTACATAAATCATTCAAGTTTTATTTGGGGAGACCACAGCTGTAAATTGTTGGAATGCACTTAAAACTGTCTTGCCACAAAAGGTCACTTCAAGAAGTTGGATATTTGCAGACAAAATGTATACAATGTTATGGTTTGTTTCCCAAACCAACAAAGGCCAGGAAATTCAGAGTTATGGCTGACACTCACACAAGGCATAATAGTGCCTGCTCAAGCAGAATGTCAGCTTTTACTTTCTGAATTTCCTGGGCTGGGCTGGTTTGTAAAATGCTGCCTTTTTTTCTCTTCTCAGCTGCTGCTGGCATGACTTGTTATTCACCAAGTCTCAGTGCACATTTTTATGGCTAAGTTATAAACCTGCAAACCAAAGATTTATAATGGAAATACTGACATATACTTAATTTTAAGAGTGCAAATGGCACAACTATATTTGATATTGGTGATTTTCTTTATCCATTACTTGGATTTAATATAATGTCAGCTCTAATGTGTGTATAAAATAAAATATATTTTATTAAATTTGTTTTATTTATTTATTATTGAGACTTACCTAAAAAAGGATATTTGCTTTTCTGAAACTTCATGACACCCTAGATGTGTATTATTCTTTTTTTCAAAGAAAACTTTTATGAATCTCTAGGGAGAGATGCTTGTTTGACATGCAATCAGCCATAAGTCAAGAGGAAGCAGATGTACTGGGAGCCTATTCTGACTCTAAGACTCCCTTCAAGTTGATGTTTATGGATGGCAAGTTATTCTTTCATTCATCATTAAAAAAACAGGGGCCAGCCCACAGACCTGTGGCATATGGTCATTTATCACTTAACAGCCAATTTGGAGACCAGAAGCTGGGCTCCTCAACTTGGAATATAAATGGAATCTGTCAAGCTCACTTCATTCACCAAGGTTAGTGGGGAGAGAAATTCTGAATAAACTGAACAGCCAGGAAAAGAGAAATGGTAACTATGGGCTTGTCCTCACTGCAGAGTTAATTCAAGTCCCATCCAGTTACAAAACCCCTTAACTCAAGTGTAGCAGTGCATTTAACTTGAGTGAACTGACCCACCGAAGCAACAGCACAAGTTAGCAGAACACACCAGCTGCTAGTCCAATCACTCTGTGCAGCTCAAGTGTTATTTTGCAATATGTGCTCAAGCTAGACCAACTCCAGAGGCATTAACTCAAGTGTAGATCAGCTAACACTGCCTGTTACATGGCTCTTGAAAGATGTAATGGGACCAAGACATTGATGAGATACTTGCGAGCTGTTTATGAGCTATAGTGTCCGCTTCCAGAGAGAACCCGGTGAAAGTGGACAAGTTCAGCTGGAAACTCTCAGAGTTTACTGTAGGCCATCTCTACACTACAAAATTATGTCGACCTAACTTACGTCGCATACAGCCACCGCAGTTATTAAATCGCTTGTGTGTGTGCATGCTTGGCTCCTTGTGTCGGTGGTGCACATCCTTACCAGGAGCACTTGTATCGACCGTATTGTCAGTGTGGAATGGCTTCTGAAAGCCAGTAATAATCAAAGTAAGCAATGCAGTGTCTACACTGACACTGTGTCAACTTAATTACATTGACTGTAACTCTACGCTGCTCAGGGAGGTGGTGTTACTAAATCAGCATAGAGAGGCGTTGGCGGGAGCCAAATTTAAGTGAAGACACTTCCACAGCTAGGTCGATGCAAGGCAGCTTACACTGACCTGTGTAGTGTAAACCAGGCCTTAGTAGAGTTTCTCTCAACCATTTTGCTTGGGGAGCTGGGTTTGTCTGCCTTGAGTCGCTTTACCTTAGCGACTCATTTAACCTCTCTGCCTTTGATTCTCTAGCTGTTCCATGAAGATAGTAACATTTCCCTATCTTACAAAGGCACTGTCAGAATTAATTAACAGTTTATAAGAAGATTAAAAGTGTACAAGAATTATTATGATGATTATAGCTGGAATTCTAGCAATAGCAACAGTTAATGTTGCCTACAATTTCAGTAATGACAACACTTCTTTAAATAACAGTTTCTCAAGCAGGCTGCACAAGGCACATGGAATTTTGGTACATAGTGTTAAAATCTTAAAAATGTGCAGTAAGTTTGCTTTGGACTGAATGAAGCACAGTAGTGAAAGCACATGATAATTAGGAAGCAGTCTTTTACGGAGCAACTGAAGGTGGTAGGACCACTGCCTCATTCAATACAATAGTTTAAGATCCTGCATAGGTGAATTCTATTGATATCCAATTAACATAGGCGCCAATTCAGCAAAGCATCCCTATTCATGGAAGCACTTATACAGGGGCTTAAATGCTTTCCTGATTTGGGGCTACAGTGTTGCCACACTATGGATTTAATTATTATGGCTTTTAAAAAACTAGGAAATTAAAAAAGAAATCTCTGTTAAGACAGCAAAGTTTAGGGTCCCAATGCTATAAAGGCTTACACACATGCTTAGTTTTTTTGGGTTTTTTTCGTATTGAGAGGTCAGTAGGACTACTCATTGTATATAAACTTAAGCACATGATATTGGTAGGACTGTAAAAGTCAGCACTGTGTTAAAATTGCAAAGGTTATGTTAATCTATATAAAGGCAAAGTCAAGCATTAAAAATTCAAATGCACTTGCAGCCTTAACTTTTGCCTCTCATATTCATGCATTTCAATATAGGCTTAATATTACAACATCACTTAATATTATCTTCACAGGACCCATGCCTTATTCAGAGCCCGATCCTGCTCCCATTAAAGTCAAAAGGAGTTTTGCTATTTCTTTCAATGAGTGCAGTAAGCATTATGATGGGTATTAATTGTCTGCAGGATCAGGCCCACCCGTAAGACACATTTCCTGCCTCAAACAGCTTAACTGATCATTTTATTTTACAATAGTTTGTTTTCATTGTTTTCCCCTTTTTTATGTTCCTGCCCCTAAATAAACCCAAAAGGGAATAAAGACAAGCCCTTAACTATTAAAATCTTCCCAGGCACAACATAATTATTGAACCTGGGGTCATAATTGTGCTAGTTAATATGTATGTCTTAAATCTTTAGTTTTCAAATAGAAGCCAGTATTGTGGCTTTGCACCAGAGCTCAACATTCAAAATGGCCTACAGCTGTATAATAATCAGTTTTGGGATTCAAAATTATTCTATTCATTAAAACAGAATATTTGGATAAACATTAAAAGATGCGGATCGGCTGCCCGGGGGTAGACTGCAAAAGAAATGTAAAAATACTGTAATTGCCTGACCAAAGGGCAATCTTGCCAATCTAAAGGCTTGTAATTTTGAATACTAAAAAGTTAAAAAAACAGATAAGACAACAGAGATTTTGCTAAAATGATATACAGAGTATTTCCCCCCTCTTTATAAATGTGTTAATATTATGGGGCATATTCCAGCTTCAGAGATGCACTGAGCTTCTATAGACTTCACTGGATGCCAAACTCGTGTACCCAAAGCCCGCCTATGCGGGACAAGATTGTGACCTGTCTCGGGTGCTTAGGCAGGGAAGTAAAGGGGCTTCCTTACTTCCCTAGATGATTACCCATGCTGTGGGTAGCAGCATATAGGGGAGAGCATCCTCTGAAGGGCCACTATATAACCCCCACACACGGGCAAGGAAGAGACTGGAGGAAGCCAGAAATGGGGGGGCCAAGGGTCCATTCTCCTTGGTCCCAATGCACGGGGGGACATGTGATACATCATGCATAGAGATGGTGCTGGATACTTTCTACTTGGAGCAGCAGGATAACCAGGAGGTAGGCTGTGACTCTGGGCTTTACATTAATGTTAATGCACACTAGGGAACTTTTAGTGCACACCAGCAAGGTTCACATGGGCCAGATAGTTTGCAACACATTGGTGTGCACTGGAATGTGCACCCCACCGGAGTGTACTACCACCCTCAATAGGCAAGCCCAGAGTCACAATCTGCTCCCCCATCTGCTCCTGCAGCAGTGCAACAACACACTGTCACTTGAGACTTACTGCAAAGCCACAATTTATCTTATAATACAAACATTAACATAACACGTGGCTATTGGGAGAGGGGAGTTCTGCTCTACAAGGTTCTGTTTTTCACCATTCCAGGTGACAAAAGCACTCCGTGGCTCCATAACTCTGTGCCACATTCTTAATTGCAAGGATTTTGCACAGTATGTTCTGAGAAGCTACATAAACAAGAAAACATTTGCCTTTTCTCAAATTATAACTTTCATGAGTGATCTGCACATGCTACAGTTCATGTGCCAAAGTGGACTCTGCATTCAGTTTGTTTAAAAAAAAAAAAAAAGAAAGAAATCCATCCAGCTTCAATCCAGCTTTTCATGGCTTCTCTTTCTCTGGATGACACAGGAGTCAGAGGTGCTTTTTTTATTTTGCTCAACAGTCCCTTAAAGGTATTTTAATGAATTGTAAATAAGAGTGTGTTTGCACCAGGATTTGATAGGAAAAACAAAAACAAACAGGAAGAAAACTTACCATAAAAATCAGAGGCCGTATCGGACTTCTCAATCTGAATGTGCTGTGTAATTTTTTGACAGATTTCAATTTCTTTGTATAACTGGACAGACAAAATATTTTAAAAAATCCATTATCACAAAAGGTTATACTGTTTGTCACCATTCTGAGCATATCTTTCTTTTTAATTAAAGGGGCAGAAGGGGAACCAGGTCATTTATTTACTGCAGCCTTCCCTACACCTGTAAAATGTATTGCTGGAGCCACTGTGCTTTATTTTTAGAAACACTGGATTGTGATTAAAAGAGAGGAATGTGATATTTCTAGCACTGCCTGCATGCAAGTGGTTATATGCCAATGTCCATCCACCAATAAAGTTCTGAGTGCACAAGGAATCCAGGGTTTGGCCCCCAGGTATTTCTATTTAATAGTCTGGGGAAATTCAGGGTGTGTAAGAATACCGATTTAAAAATAGATTTAAATAATTATTTGTATTGAAACTATTTTTTATTTACATGGTGCCCGTTCTTTACTTCTTCCCCATTTTATAGCCTGAAATTGCTGGAGTGGATTTATTTTATTTTATTTATTTCCTAATTGCTAGTAGAATGTCACATCTGACAGATTTCTCTACTACCAAGTTTCACACTTGAAATGCTCATCTAGGTCAGCAAGTCCAGTCTTCTCCTATCACAGGCAACCCCATCATATCATCCCATTTATAAATTTATCAAGCTCTATCTTAAAACTAGTTAGGTATTATTATTAACAACATCCTTACTGGGGGAACACCATAAACTCAAAACACAAAAATGATTATATGTGCAAGGAACATCACCTTCTGGTGTATCAAATTTCCACAAGAAAATAAAACTGAAATGGCTTCAACCAGGCTATACTCCACCTACTAGGGATTGCAACTTGAACTCAGTGGGACTTGTGCTTTTAAATCAGTCAGATGCTTTTCTGTCTTTCTTTCTTTCTTTCTGTCTGTCTATGTCACTTATATCCCCCACACCCCATTACCGTAGGGTCTGAGCACCTCATGGTCTTTAATGTATTTATCTAGACAACACCCCTGTGAGGCAGGGCAGTGCTATTATTCCAATTTTACAGATGGGGAACTGAGGCACAGAGAGGCTAAGGGCCAGATTTACAAAGGAATTTGAATATCTCAAAATGCAGCTTGGTGCCTAATGGGATTTTCAAAAGCAAGTAGGCAGCTCACTGCCATTGAAATCAGCTTTTGACAATCCCACTAGGTGCCTAAAAACCTTTGTAAATCTAGCCCTATAAGGGTATGTCTACACTACCTGCAGGAGCAGCGGGTAGCGATCTATCTATCGGGGATCGATTTATCGCGTGTAGTGTAGACACGATAAATCGATCCCCGACCACTCTCCCGTCGACAGCTGAACTCCAGCAGTGCGAGAGGCAGAAGCAAAGTCAACGGGGGAGCTGCGGCTGCCGATCCAGCGCTGCGAGGATGCGATGTAAGTAATTTTAATTTTATCTAAGATACGTCGACTTCAGCTACGCTATTCTCGTAGCTGAAGTTGCATCTCTTAGATTGATTCCCCCCACCCAGTATAGACCAGGCCTAAGTGACTTAGCCAAGGTAACTCAGGCTGTCTGTGGCTGAGTCAGGAATTGCACCCGGGTCCTCCACAGCCTAGACCTAACCACTGGAACATCCTTTCTCTCTTTCAAGACATCCCACCCTCAGATGACATAGAATCATATGATAGAATCACATGCTGAACTTAACTATAGCTATGTATATCTGGTTAAATACTTGCAGGATCTGAGCCTTAATTTTCAATATTTTGATTTTTGCCTATGGCAGTTTTTTAAAAATTCACATAAGGGACCCTGCTAGGAGTGGTGTTTGTTTGTTTGTTTGTTTAAAAAAAGAAGCAGCAGCATTTACAATCTTGTTCATCATCATCTAAAGATGCAATAGTAGAAAAATTCAAATTAGTTTTACAAAAAGTCTCAACCTGATTTAAATCAAAGGTTTTTTAAAAAGTTATTTAAATCATTATGTAAATAACCTTCATTGAAATGATGCCACCCTAGAAACAAGTTTACTACAGATTCCTTAACTGGGATATTTTCACAACATAAAGTATTTCTAGTCCCCTTCCTCAATATGAGTTGTGCCATCTAAACCAAAGAGGAAGTCCTGAGCAGCATAAAAGGCCAGAAACAAAGTGTGACTGGCATGTCTATGTGGGGGTAGGGAAGGCTGCACAGAAAATACTCATGTGAACACTACACTGTCGGCAGACTACAGAGTACTGCTCCATAACAACTTTCTCAGCAAGGGGTTTCCAAAGACATGGAACCAGGCCCTCAGCTGATGTAAAATATCATAGCTCCATTAACTTCAATTCAGCGCCGATGAATTACACACACTGAGGATCTGGCCCATGGAGAGGAGGTGGGGCTCACTATGGGCTCATGGGGCTCAGGGTGAAAAACTGTGGGGTAGACATTCAGACCCTCGCAGGGTCCCACAACTCAGGCTCCAGCCCAAACCCAAACCTCTACACAGCAATTTTTAGCCCTGCAGTCCGAGCCCAGTGAACCTGAGTCAGCTGACTTAGGCCGGCCATGGCCGAGCCGTAGGTCTTTTATCCCGCTGTAGTGTCCTCTCACGGACTAAATAAGAGCCCAGAGTTGTCATGCTTCAATGGATGAGCACAAGCAGAGGGGCATCTTAAAGATGAGATTTAATAATCTACACTTTTATACTGCAGTCAGTTCAAGAGCCTCTTACAAAATTTGTTATACTCTTATAATACCATGAACAACAGCATGGCACCATTTCATTATCTGGCAAGCCCAATCTCCAACTCTAGGTGGCAGTGTTTCCTCTTCGTTCCAGTCAGATTCTCTCTCAGCTCCCAGTGTTTTCAAAAGATCAAGGCATTGCTATCTCCAGTAGTTTTTTAACTCTTCTCAAGCCTTTCATGTCCTTGCACAGATGTCATTTTCCTCTAAAGCTTTGATCCCCCCGCCCCCGCCCCTTCCTGTAACTCCTGATGCCTTCTCCCTCGCTCCAACCCAAAGCGCTCAGGCCTTTACTACGCAGTCCCTTGTTTCCCAATTAAAGCCATGCATTACTTTACAGAACAGTAACACCTAAATCAGATGGAAAGGAAAGCAGTTTAGCATATCAGGTTTCAGCCAAAAGAAACCTGACATGCTTATTTGCTCTAAAAAGCACTAAAAACAAATAAAAAATAAAAAGCAACTACCTTGTAGCGCAGCTAACACTAAAAAAACCCCTCAGAGTTACAAGTTTTAGCTGATAACAAATGAAGCCTCCATGTTTGAATATAATTACTTCATTTACATTATAAAATTATGTTTTTGAAAATATAGATTTCAAATCTCTAATTTTGATTGAAAAATCACCTGGTTTATGAAGAAAGAAAAGAAAACATCTTAGCTGCCTCAGAAATTCTATTAAACTTTTTCTAAAGGAATACATTTTAAAAGCTGTTGAAGGAGCTGAGAAGGAAAGTAGAGTTAGGCAACATTAATATTACATAACCCTGTAAATAGCTATTTGAGAGACTACAAAACTGAAGGCTTTAGTCAATTTTATTATAAGTTAATTGCAAGAGGATCTCTTCAAGAAACACCTAAATCAAAATAATCACAAAGATTTTGTAGTAAGCACACACATGTACAATACGACACATGCACTGCTGTCCTTCTGCTAATAGGTTAGGTCCTGGTCCTTCAGACACTTACGTGCATTGTGAACTTTAAGCATGTGAATAGTCCCACTGATTTCAAATTAAGATTTTAAAGTTAAGCACTATGCATAAGTACTGCAGGATCAGGGCTTTATTTTTCATAGAATCTTGGATGGCTACATCAGCCCTATGGTACCCTGGTGCTGGGGGAATTTCCCAGAAGGCTGTTCTGATCCCTCTAAGCAGTGAAGGCCAGGATCTGGCTCCTTAACATTTGAGTTTCCTGACTTCTGAGTGTTTCATTTCTCAGTTCTAACGTGCCATTAATGCTATTTCCCCCTCATTTAATTTCTCTATTTTGTTTTAAGGGTGATAATGGTGGTGGAGGTTAAGGGTGTTGTTCCATCCTAACACATCCTTAAATCAGGTACCATTAACAGAGGCATCCTGAACTGACAGATGTTTGAGGGGTTTTTAACTGATTTTTTTACTTCAGCAGTTTTTGAGATATACAAATTCAAATATTCCATTTGAAACATAGGAGGAAAGCAATTTGATACCATTTGAGTTACTCCAGAGCCTTTTTACCTCAATCTCCACCCCCGCCCAACAAGGGGAAAAAAATCATCTTTGAGCAGTGTCTAAGTATGGAATGTTTTGACACAAAAGAGATTTCTTTGAGCAAACTGAAAATTAGGAACGTTAGAAAAAAGGGGCATTAGAGTGGAAGTTCAAATTCAGCATTAAATATAGTGGTTGTCACCAGTGACGGTGATTTTATTACACACACAGTGAGTACAAATCCACTCCGTCAACAAGAAGAAATACTTGTTGAGATTATTTTATAGGATGCAAATAAGGTCATTTATATGGTGTGGCTGTTTGCTATGGACTGCAAGGCACTATAGCTACAAGGTGACTTTTGGTCTACAAAATCAAAAAGCCTAACTCCATGTACTACAAATATTAGATAATTGCATCTGGATTTAAAATTGCCTTGATTAATGCAAGTGAATAGCTAAACTAAAGTGTCATTTAACACTGTTCAGCAATTAGTATTACCAATTCATAGATGTCCTCTTCTGGCTTTGGTACATAAAATTGCATCTGGTTTTCTATCAGGAACTTAAGACGCAGAAAGTGAGCGGAATGATCCAGCTGATATGTCTGCAACAAATAGAAGAGACACTTTAAGAGAGAAAAGACAATGACTACAGTTATATACAATAAAACAAAACCACATAGGTTTAAGGAGAAAATAGATGATGACACCATGGGAAAAAAAAAGTTCTTTATGTTTCATAAGAGGTGTGAAAATTTTGTAACCTAAATAGAGTCTGAAAGTTTCTTTCTCCTCCCCTTCCAAATTAGAAATGTTCACCTAACTGCTTATTGGTATTTCATAAGTAATGCTATTACTCTAAGTACCACCTTCAATTTTGCTTATTTGGCAATTCTATCCTCACCCACTCCATACTATTATAGAGATGTTGAGCACGGTATTAATGCAAAGGAATTAGACCATACTTCCTGTATGCAAGTACATTTAAAAAAAGACAAAGAAGAAAATATATTCTGGCTAACAAAGAGAAAGATACAACATGAAAGTAGTTTCTTTCTGAACCTTTTCATAGTTTAACATTGAGGCATTCTGTGATAAGTCTGCAAGCAAGATTATGCATAAAATATCCACCTCAGTGCTTTAGACTGTACACAGCGCATAGTATGCTAGCTTAAAAAAGCATGAGGATGACTCTAGGGATGCACACTGGATTACTTCCCAGTGGAAACACCCTATGTCACTTTAAAGACATTATGGTTAGCCGCGAATATGGCATTTAACCTGGGAGATGGTAATGACCTTTCCTCTGCACAGTTAATAAGCTTAAATCAAACTGAGGTTAACTCAGTGTGTAATCGAAATGCATTAGGGCAATGACAAACACAAAGGATGTATTCAAAAGTTACTTTGCAAAGTTAATAAGTTGTTGACTAGCACCCGATGTGATTCACAAAGTACATCCCTCACTGTTATTTGTGGAGTCCTATTATTCACTGTTTGTATTCAGAAAATAGTCACAAATCCCAAAAGTTTCCCGGATATTAGTACAATTGATCTGAAAGTTTGTACAGGAATTGAATAATTTGCTATTTGTTATTCTAGTGGTGTAAAAATTTCAGCTATCCAATCACGAAGCAGAAGCAACACCCTAGGACTTAGGTGAAGAACCACACATCATACATAATGAATAATGCACAGCAAATAGCTACTGTGAACAATTTAAATATCAGCCTATGGGTTTTTTTCATTTATGAACTCTGCAGTGGATATCTAGAACCAGGAAAGAGTCACACACTGAAAAAGGACCCCACTTGAAACAAATATTATTCACAACTAATTAAATCAGATCTATTGTTGACTTTACATCTAAATCTGTCTAATTTAAACAGATGAAATTATCACTACATAAAACTGAGTATCAAATTGGACAACCATTGTAATTTAGACAGTACATCAGAAATAAAATATACCACAAAATAAAAATTGCGAAATAAGACATCCTCATTCTACCGAAACTTTTGTGAGATCAGCGTTTATCAGTTTGCCATTTTATTTGCAGCCTATTTATACTACCTCTTTCACACACACACAAAAGAGAAGAATGGCTGTTTTAATTGTGCAGAATAATAAATCAGCCAGACATCAGTTTCTGGTCAGATTAATCTACTCTCACCAGTTATCAGAGGAGTCAATGATGAGAAACCTGCCACATTAAACAGTGTCTGGACCTCGAATCCAATCACAATACATTTATACACCTGCCTTGTATTCTGAGAGTGATCTGAAAATTTAGATTTACAATCAGGGAGCTCTCTGATAAATCTCAATGAGAGACTGGATATGGAACGTATGGATGCCCCATTGTGTAAAAGACATTTAAAACAAAACTGGACAAAGCAGCACAAAAGTATACTATCGGTAAAAAATCATGTACTGACAGAGAAATGGAATAGATGACCCAGTAGCCATCTCTGTCATTCCGCAATCTCTTGTGCCTTGTGTACATTCTGCAGCTCATTCAACATCAGAGATGTCTGCCTGGCAGTTATTAACAGAATGACATGCCAACAAGATTTAGCCTGACGTTAAATGGAATCTAATAGAGTCTAGGATCCAAAGAGACATATACTGCCCACGCTTCTGTGTGTTTGTAGCTTCCAAACAGCAATACTAGATTTCTTCCTATTCCAAGAAATATCCTTATAAAGATGTTTCAATTTTCCTGAACACTATTCAGAAATCCTATAGAAATCACTGAGTGTATATGTTAATCCGTAGGGCTGCTATCATCTTACCACAGCAACTTTCCCCATGGACAGCCTGATCTATAGCTCACTGAAGTCAATGAAAGCCTTTCTACTTATTTCAGTGGGTTCCTAATCAGGCCCAAAGAAAATTGTAAGTGTATCTATCTTCTTGCAGGTGATTTTGGAGATGTTTGATTAGAATCATAACCTTTTTGCTCACCATCTCAAAGATTAGGACTGAGGCAAATGGAGAGATTTTGAATGCAGTATTGAAACCATGAAAAAAATCCACTAGCGGAATATTGTCTTGGAGCAGTGTCAATTTAGATTTCTCCTCCTAATTGATTTTGAGGACAGAAAACAGGACAAAATTGTTGGTCAACTTCAGTAGATGGTCTTTCAAATCCAGAAATTTCTACACCATGTTTATATTCCATTCCTTAGTGGTGCTTATTTGTTTCCATGAATCTCTGAGAGATCCCTGATTTTGATAATTTGCAGAAGAAATAGAAGGGTCAATTGATAATTTTGATCATATATTTTGATCCAGATGGCATTTCTTAGAAAATGTATTAGCCTTGGCAGATACATTGGGCTTATAGAATCGCACTTCCTTCAGTTCAGGAGATATAAGTCCGCACCTTTTGGAAACATACAGTCACTATACAAATATCTATCTATACTTATATATACATTTACATAGATACGTGATAGTATGAAATACTTAAACACACACACACACAAACTGATGTTTTTTTTCTTGGCTTCCAAATGACATTACTTGTTAAATCTTAGAGAAAACCAAACCATTTTAAAAATAAGCCCAAATACTAAAAATATTTTTTAAAACCCTAAAACACGACGATTACACAAAAACAGCAGCGTTAGCAAGAAGAATGCATTATTCTGCAAATATTCTACTGCATTTTGAATTATCTGATAGAATAGTCAAGATCAGTTTAATGACATGGGTAGTCTTAACTACATCTACAACATGAAGAGGTTTATATGAAATGTAGATCTTGAAATGTTTACTATACCAGAACTTGACTGTTTCTCAGATGGCAGATGGCAAACTGATGTGAAATGATGTGGATCAGATAGTAAAAGGAAAAAGAAAGAGCTGAATGCAAGAGACAGAAGAAAGAGATTGATTATTAAATGTTATAGAAAAGAATGCATCCATCAGTATATCCAGACCGACAACTATTATGGAAAGGAAGGAAACAGATATTAGCTGTAAATAAACCCCAAACCACAAAAATGCAACATGGACCAGATCCTTAGTTGGTGTAAACTGAAGTCAGTGGAGCTCCACCAATTTACGCCCGCTGAGGATCTGACCCACTGAGTGAATCACTTATCTAGAAGGAAAATATCAGCCCTAAAAATAAATCATTACTAATAGCGTATCACTAACTTCCCTATTATGTCTCTCTCGTAAAAATGGCATCTCTCCCCGACTACAATGAGGAGCTTTCAGAAGCTGCAGCAGTCTTTAGAAGTGCACCTGGCAGCAAGCTGAGTACAGTGTATAATTACCCAAAACAAATGCCTTTCTTTGCACCTTCCAGCTCTTTAGAAGCATACGCAACGTATCTTTAAAACTCCCCAAAGTTAAGTTGTTAATAGATCTTGATATTTTAAGTAAAAAGAAGCCCCAGAACAGCATTTAAGTTTCTGCAAGTTAGTTTTAGTTTGCAAGTTAGCTGGTTAGTAGAACACATTATTTGGGCACTAGCACTGAGAGTATGGGTTAGATTCACCAAAGCTATAAACTTCATTTCCTGAGATTTGGAAGTTTAAAGCACTGGAAGCTTTTAATAGCCAAGCTTGCCCAATTTTTTATCTGAATGATTTATTTTGAAAATTAAATGTGTGTTTCCAGTATATGGATGTAATTCCCTTCTCTCCTTCCCTTCCCCACACTGAATGAAACTGACTCTGCAACATGGGTATATACAGATAACTTTTTTTTTTATTCCAGTGACTTCATATTCTTTTTGAAGTTCTTGCTTTAGCTCTCAGAACACTCCTTATTTGGCAGGCGGATGACACCTGAAAACTGGGAGCTACTTAGCAATTTGGGAAATGGGTGATGTCATCACACTTGTATGAGGGGAGGCGGGTAACATGAGAGTTTGGCAGGAGCTAGCTCTGTCACGGGGAAGCAGGTGGGGTTGGTAATGGGAATGAAGAAGGCAGCGTCCCCTATCATGCGGGTTTTCAGCAGCAGGAAGTTCTTTTGGGTGGCTTGTCAGGGGAAGGGAATAGAGACGTTGGGGGAGGAGGTGAATTGCATGCAGGTGTGTCAGCTTGGGAAAGGATTGTAAAGGGCTTGGTGGGGATGTCACGTGAAGGCAGTTTATAGATTCACTGTAGTATTTTAAGAGAAAAAGACAACTAACAAAAACACAGACTTTTCTTTAAAAAAGCTAAACACTAACTTTAAGGATTTTATTTCCTATTCAATGTGATGCAATTTTACTAAACAACTCAGTGTTATTGTGATTTTACACCTAAAGTCCAACTGGTCTCTTAAACACTGTATAACAGATTTGTTCATGAAATGCCTAAACATTGGAAATGAAAAACACCTTCACTGAAATGTTCATTTCAAAAAGTGCACCTTTACCTTACAAATCATTTCCAAGACATCTCTTGTGGTGTCACCTGGATGGATGACTGTCAAAGCAGGCTGGTTATTTGGCAGACAGAACCAAGATGGTGTAAAATACTCATGAACCCAAATATCACAATCAGGATTATGCTGATGGGTGCTGGTCAGTGCCACATCTTTTTCCCTCTGAATAGAAAAATCCATTAATTAAAACATTGATGGTAAAATATCGTCCATCTCTTCTTCAATACCAAGTGTAAGGAAGCCAGTATGCTGTACTATACATACACCCTACTGGGGAACACGGTTAGAGGGAAGACATTTTATTCACAAACCTAGACTAAGAGCCTGTCTATTATTAGAACGTTTTGCAGGTTTAATTATACTGATACAGATTAAAATGGCAATTCCACCCCCCTACTTCCTCACTCCCCACAATGTGGACACAATTTTACTGGTATAAATGTGCTTATACCAGTATAGCTTACTCTAGTGTGGGAAGAAGAATAAGCTATTGTGGTATAAGGCACCTTTATACAGGTATAACTGTGCCTGTGCTAGGGCTAATATTAGTATACCTATATTGGTTAAAAAAAACCCACACCCATGATCAACATAATTACACCAGTATAACTCTTCTAGTGTAGACCAGCCCTTAGTGGATGCTCAAGTAGCAATGGAATTGCAGTTTGTATACTGCAATTTGGACTGGAAGAATTTTGGGCTTTTATTGTACATCACAATAACAATATAAATGGAGTTTCACTATAGCCAAGTTCAATATGTAGGTGGTAGGAACACAGGAATTCCCATACAGAATTATACCGGTGGTCATCTAGTCCAGTATCCTGTCTCCAACAGTGGCCAGCACTAGCTGCTTCAGAGGAAGAAACTGCAGCAGGGAACGTTTCCTCCTAATCCCCAGTAGTTATAGGCTGGCTTCCGTCCTGATGCATGAGGGCTTCATATCCCTTCCAAAACTTTCTTTTTAAATTGTATCTGCGATCACACAGCACTAATTAAAATACCCACGTAGTTTCCATTTCTTGGGACAGACAGATACAAATAGACCAGGAGATATGGAATATAACAAGCAAGAAAGGCTGATCTCTGGATAATACACTGGCTAGAGAATCCGAAAATTTGGGTGCTGTTCCTGCCTCCACCACAGACTTTCCACAGGACACTGCTCAACTCATTTAACTCTGCTGTAGCCTCAGTTTCTCCATATGTAAAATGTGGATAACATATCCACTCTATGGGGGAACTGTGAGTTACATTCAGCAGTGAGTGTAAAGCGCTTTCAAGTCCCCAGATGAAAGATGCCACACAAGTACAAGTGTAAAGTAATAAGGTTAAACGACAAACACTGTGGGTAAAATTCTGACCCCACTGAAGTCAATGCAAAATGCCTATGGAGTTAAATGGAGCTATACCTATGGGTTTTAGGGTATATGGGTATATGGGCATAATATAAAAAAAGGACTGATGTTAAAAATTAAGGCTCCAATGCATCATATCTCCCAGTTACCTAACCAAGCACAAAGAAAACAGCTGATAGGGCTCAGGTTTCTAGGTATTACAGGATAGCACATCCCAGTGTTCATTTTGAATTGTCTCTCTTCTGTAGGTTGAAGTTGAACATTTTTGAGCAAGTGACAGAGCTACACAATTCCTGTTAGCTGCAAATGAAGTCACACAGCTAAGCCCCTACTCATTACGTTAAAAATGTGCTCCTTAGCACCAGCTTAATAGTGTTTTATAGCTGACTTTCCTCTGGGTGCTCGGGAAGGGGATTGTGGTTGTTTTCGGAAAGCTAAAAGCCTTATGGCGGCACATACAGGAGAATACTGTACTTTCCAATTGCAATAATCCTAAGTTAGCAGTAGGTTCACATAAGTCCTTTGCCAATTACAATTAACATTACCATTGTTTATTGTATATTAACATACACAGTTGCATCATCACCTCCATCTGCTGAAGTAAAAAACTTAGCACATGGCAAATGACAACATTATGATGAACAATATGAATGCCTACTATAATTAGTTATATGCTAAAACTAGTAGGTTAGGAATCTTCCTAAGATTCACAGTCCTTATGCGTTCTGCAACTCCAGCCACAGAATGGATTGTCCAGTGGATCCCTGTAGCTATGACTGCAATGACTCCATCCCATTCATGGCAAGATGTTAGTGTACAGAGGGTGCAGGCTCAGCATCTTGCCCCTCCATGCCTGGTAGAAACTACTACAGGCAGAATTGCTGTCATAGGATCTGCCTCCCTATCAAGATTCTATCTCATCTTACTAGCACTGCAAGAATGTACTTTATTTTCAAGCAGGCAAATAAATTACTGGAACTCCTTTGTAAAGTCCAGGTTTTTCTTACCTTGCCATCTGGTACTGTATCATCAAAGATTCCTTCTAAAGACTTCTTCACAGAATCAACTCCTTCACCAAAGACCTACAGAGCAAAAGATGCTATTTTATAACATAATTCAATAATGCTCTCAAATCTGGAAACAGGCTCTAAATAGAACACATTACAGGGTCTTAAGAAAAAAAATCTCTGACATCAAGCATGTAAGTTAAATTGACAAAATCTATTTCAATGATAACCACAAAAAATATAAAAGAAAAAGATCAGATTCCTAAAAAGACAGAGGAAGGCAGGAATATCCTAGTGGATGAGGCACCAGGCTGGGAGACTGGAGGCCTGAACTCTACTTCCAGTCCTGTCGGTGACTTGCTGTGTGAACCTGGACAATTTTTATCCTCTCTGTGCTTCAGTTTCCCCATCTGTAAAATGAGGATAATGCTTACCCACTTTCAATAAGTGCTTTGAGATCTCCAGATGAAGAGTGCTGTGTAATTATTCTTATAAGCAAGCTTATTTGTTTATTTTGTAAATACTCATCCAACCACAACAGTCTGGGCACAACATGACTTCTTGCCAGTGAAGTAACAGTTAATGATCCAGCATGAGGTGAGAAACTAAAACAATGGGACTGTGCACGAGCAAGAATTCAAGTAGAGAAGAAGTATTTGCAGGATCAGGCAGTAACCGACTTGGAATGGATCCAGACTGGTTCACCTGCCAAAACTAACAATCCACTACAGCTTTGGGCATAGGGCTTAAGCATTTATCATCTTGGTGAAGGGAAGACACACAGCTTTGATTTCATTACATCAGGCACTACAAGGAGCCTGCTAGAGTTAAGACTGGAAAACAGTTTCTATAACTCCATGTATTCACTTGTTTATAATTGTGTTGTTAATTATTATTTATGTAGTGTCTAAGATGGGCCAGGAACTATGCAGGATGGGAAAGAGATATGGACACTGCTCAACAGAGCTTACAATCTAAATCTCCCATTTTGCAAACCCTTAACTTAACAGTCAATAGGACGACTAGCATGCTTAAAATTAAGCATATGAGTAAATATCAGCAGGAATGGGGCCTAAATTTACAGAGAACATATAGGCCCAGATCCTGAAAGGTATTTAGGTGCCTAAGCCCCACAGAGTTAGACATACTGGTAACCTTCCAAAACATTCACTTTCTGAATTTTCTTTAAAGCTTGGTCTCTGTCCAGATCTAATGTTTTTAATTGGAGCAAAATTCCTCAGCCAATTCAGGGTTGTGGAAGAATGGGCGGGGGGGAGGGAGAAATACACCTCCCTCTGTTGGGGGGGAAAAAGTGTGAGTGGGATTTGGCACTCTGTGGCACAAATATCTGACATCAGAAACTTGTCCTGGACAGAATCCTTGCTGAGCACTAGAGACGTTGCTTGGTTTGGGGACATTTTTTTAAAAGCAAGCATGTTACACACAATAGAAATGTAACTTCTGAAAATGCTCATCAGGCATCAGCTAGTTCTCTAGTGAAATTCTGCCCCCTTTGTAATCACTGGGCTGAACTGACTAGAGAGATAGATAAAGGTAAGATTTGATGAGAATGTGCATGAGGTGGATTTTTAATGTCTCATTAACACCACATTATATGGCATGTTCCTCAGCAATAAATACTCCCCCACCCCACATCACTGTCTTAACAACAGGGACAGGAGAAAATCACAGGCCTAAAACCCAAAACAAATCCTGCCCTGCCCACTTCCCAAAAAAAGAGAACAGAAGAAAAAGAAAACCCTGTGATTCCTGCAATTAGATGAGGCATAACTACCAATATCTGAAAGCTATAATTAGGGATGTTTGGAGAGTAAGGCAGGGGAACACCTGCTTAATCCACTGAAATACATTTGTCTGTGGAAGATTTTGGGAGGGACAGCATGAAAATGAAAGATTTTGCTCAAAAGCAGCATGGATTGTTCCTCCTAAATACAGAAAGTTGTCCATTACGGGGCTCTCTCCAAACTTGGCTGCAACATTCTACAAATTCTAAGCTTTCATTTAAAGAAAAATTAATTTCCTATTTTTTTCCTATTATAAAAATGCAGCTGTAAACAGATGTTCTGCTGCTGCCTCACTAACCTAAAGTTGCAGAAAACAGTCTCCAGACAAAGGACAGCATCAATAGGAACACAACCCATTCATCTCAAAAAAGGTATGAGCCTCAAACCTCACGCAGGACCATTTAAACATTAGCTGTTATATACTTATCTGCAATTACAATGACTCATTTTGAAGAGAATATTAAGTGTGATGACTACACAACCTGAAGGATTAAACAGGAGAGATTAAGGCTCGGTATGCAATGCACATTAAAAGTGCTCTGTATAACCAACACTGCATGGTAAAAAAATAAGCCTTGAAAATAACAATGAAGCTTAATGTTCTATCTACCTACCTGGTTAATGCTTGGCCTCCCTTGTTTTTTCTTTGAGGTAGTATCCAGTCCCCAAAGAGAAGAAAACCTGCTTCTCCGTTTGCTGGCGGATCTGGACATGGCCTGTGTTCTTCTTCTGACTCCGGCCTCCCCAGTGCGAGCTGCCACCTGCCAGTGCCGTAAGGTGTTACAATTAAAGGCTGCAGCATCCCAGTATACCATTGCTTACAGGCTTTGACGGTGAAGTCCAGTGGGAAAATGGTAAATACTGGAGCAACCAATGTGTATTCGCAACAGGAATGCTGATGACTCCAGATCAGCTATTTGCCTCCCACTGTAACATAACTAATTCCTTCCAACATTACATACACAAAAAGACAGTATGTAATGGTTTTGGGTGCCCAGTTTGAGTTATTTTAAAGAGTCCTGGTTTGCAAAAAGCGAGTGCTCAGCACTTTCTGAAAATCAGGCCCCTTTATAATGTTTCAGGTTAGACACTCAAAAAGGGAGGTACCCAAAATCACTAGTCACTTTTGAAGAGCTTCATCTGTGTCTTTATTCCTGCATGTAAAGTGGACTGTGCTCACCTAAACAGATTCATGATTTCTAGCAGGCCAAATGTCAGGCATTTAAATACAAGTATTTCCTTAAAGGTGAATAATGTGTTTAAAAACAAGAAAAGGGAAGATGAAGAACTAAGTATATTTTTCTGTACTAAATTCCTCCAATAGCCAGAGTAAGAGAGGTCTTCAGGGCACAATTCTTTCCACCCCACTTCTTCATTTCTACCTCCCTCTCAGGAAGCTTTTGATCTGCTGTAATGCGCCAGAATGCATCACTCGGTGACATCACAGTTCCCCATGGAATACAGCTCTAGAGGCTCAGGAGGTGACAGTTTATTATTCTATAGCACAGTTTTCCTGATTTTATCTATCTATCTATCTAGAGAGAGAGAGAAAGAGAGAGAGAAAGTACAGATTGTTACATTAGATATAGTATTTCCCCATGAAATCTGTGTTATATAACAAAATAACCCACCCTACCTAATCCCCTAAAATGCAGCCCCATACTCCGGTGGTACCTGTGATTATACAGAATTACGTAATCTGGGGCACTGCAGTTTACATGACATGGTAATTGGGAAGGTTTCCCAACCGGGGAATCCCTCCTGGGAAAAAATGGATCATCAGTAAGAAGCAATCTTCGCAAGCTTCTTGGGTGTTCCTTCCAAGATGCAGGACACCCAAGCACTTCTTTTGTGAAAGAAGGAGCAGTAAGAAGTATGGCAAGTATGACTTGGGGGAAAAAGTGAAAAGGACACACCCGTCTTGCAACCCTGGAGGTGAATTTCCTGAAACCTACTTTTAAGAGAGTCCCACACACGAAACTAACAATATCTGACTGTCATTTGGCACACAGTCATGGGTAGAACAAAGAAACCTAGGCAGCTTTGTGATAAGACGCTGAGAGACTGGTTTTGGTACTGTAAGCATGAATACTGTATGAGAACTGGCATAACAGAATACTGGGTTGGGCATCCAGAGAACAGATATACCGAGAGTAATCACGTGTGTCATCTGGAAAGTGGACAAGTAAGGGAAAAACAGAAGCTGAACTGTCATTGCAGGTTTCTAGCTTCATAAAGGCAAACCATGTGAACTTGTACTTAGTTTATCTATGGTATCTGTCTTATATCTGAAAGACCTAACAAGCCCTCTGTCTAACACAGTGTAGAACCACCAACCTAACCATGACTTCTGAACTTTTCTATCAATTAATCTTTGGGCTTTTTCATCTGAAATTGTTTGTTTAAAAAAAAAAAAAAAGCAATTTAGTTAACAAAATTAGGCCTAATCCTCAGCTGATGTAAAACAATGTAACACTATTGAAGTCAATAGCCCTATGCTAATTTACACAAGCTCTCCTAAGAGAGGATGAGTGTGCTGTCAATCTAGTTTGCTATATTATGGTCATCACCATAATAACTCAGTACCCTCAATGGGAGTTCAGGTGCCCCATATCTTGCACAATTCAACTCTATATTTGAATTACAGCAATGTAACTGTACCATTGATGCATTATTAAACGGAGAATTTTTCTTTTCCAAGACAACATATTCAAAATTTGGGGCTATAGAGAAGGTAGATTTAGCTAAATTCCATGCAATGCAATAAAATTCATCACCAAAAAGCTAGAGGCAAAATAAAATGAGCACAAATGTAAATGAAGACCCGCTTCTTTAAAAATATAAATTCACCAGCAATTATCAGGATGATGCTGCTAATCTTTTTATATAAAGGAATAAAACCGCCTCTGACTGAATTACAGCTCTGTATTCACAATTGAAGGGTACAGCTGACATCTACAAGACAACAGCAGAGCTCAGCTATTTCTGTAAAGCTCCAGGAACCCAAGCCTAAACTACAGGCATGCCATTTAAATTCAAAACAAAAAGCAACAGTGTGCAGTACATTTTTATGTGTTTTAAAGAGCTGTATGGTTATGGTATTTAAATTTAAACCATTTTAACACAGCTGAAGGCATGTTTGCCAAATGGGAAAGAGTACAGGAGAGGTTTTATGCTTTCTGCTGGAGCATCAAGTGCTGATCACTGCTGGAGACAGGATACTGGACTAGATGGGCCAATAATCTTATTCACTCTGTGGGAAAGTTGGTCTTGCCATACTGGGTATGATCCAACACATACTGAAGTCAATGTAAAGACTCCTATTGACTTCTCTGGGATTTAGATCAGGCCCTATGAGTTCACAGGCATTGGAGATGGGCCCAACCTGCAAAATTCACAGCCAAAGCTAAATCTTCTCAAATTTCAGAATTGGTCACATCCGGGCTTTTGATTCAGCCCACTGGAGAGATGGGGACCAGCTGCAAAGTTTGGATCCAGACTGTCTCAAAGTTTGGAACAGGGATTTTGGTTCTGGGTCATCTTTAACACCTGCAGTACCACCATGTCTGTAAGGAAGTTCGTGGGCCCCATTATGGTTTTGGTAACAACAGTCAGCAGTGTGTTTATAATGACGATATGTATAATGTATATCTGGCATGAATATTATACATGTATAAAAGGTGTGGTTCTCCGACTGTTAAAAAGAACAAACTTGATACCAAATCTCCTTCAAGACAATCACTTCAGAGTATCCATTTTTTAAATTCGATCAAAGACATGTACCCATCCCAAAATGCAGCAATCCCTGCATGTTGAAGTAAGAATTTACTCCACAGACACCAACGCCAGCCTTTGGTGATTTAATCTTTCTATGAAACCACCAAGCGATTTATAGTTTAGTAGTGCTCACCTCTGGCTTCAGTTGAAACTCACCAGTGCATGAAAAGAAGATACTGAAAAGATTCCAAGACGGCCCATTGCAACTTTAGTTGGACGACTTGCGAAAGCAAGTAGCCTTTTTGGGTTTGGCAGCTCTCCTCCTTGGAGGCTAGCTAAATAACAGCGATACCGAAATAGGTCCATTTGGAACTGTTCAAGGTTCTGTTCCCAAACAAAGATCTGTAAAAAGTGTGGATTGGGGAGTGGTACAGAAGAGAAAAAGAACACAGTAGTAAATATCTATTTAAAAAACTACTACTAGAAAATCACATTAATTAAATTTTCTATCAACACTGATTGCATTTCAAAGGAGGGAAAAGAAACAAAAATGATTCAAAGATTTTTAATTGGATGAATAACAAATATTTTTATGTTCATAGTAGAAATCTTCTCCCAAGGCAACTGCTACTTTGATTTGGTGCTAATTAACAGTATTAAAATTCCATTTTTCATTTTCTTTGTTTCCCAGGATTCTCTTCTGAATAGCTCCTAAGAAGCAGATTTTATACATCAAGGACAACAGAGATATGAGAAGCCCAGAAAACCCAACAAGATTCCACAAATAGAGTCCTGGCTCTTCATCATCATCAGCAGTAGTTTAAGAATCAATGAAGCTTGGTGTTATATTTGAAAAAGAAGTGAGGTACACTGGAGATAATTAATCTTATCAGTGGAAGAGCCCTATAATCAGCCTATGTGAGGACTCATTTAAGTAATTCAAATTGCTGGTACAAAATATTTTCAGAGTGCTAAAAAACCAGCAAGATAAAGGGACAGAAAAACTGATCTGTCCTCTGGTTGTGGATTTAAAGCCTTTGAAAAGAACCATTTGAACAGCAAGATAAGCGTCCTCTCTCCCCCTCACCTCTTCTCAAAGGTTTTTGCGGGGTGGGAAATCTCCTTAACTCAGCACATTACAGACCCAGAAGCCTCCTCCTTCTACGGGTAGAATTCCAAACACATTTGGCAGCCTGGGTTAAGAGTGATGCTGTCTAATGAAGCGGGGTCCATATGTTAGTTTCCTAAAATAAGGTGCCATTGTGACAGCAGGAGAGACATCTGCTCTAGGATTTCTGTTTCTCAAATGCAGCTAAGTTGTCCACTTTAAGTTGGAAGTACAAGCAACAGAGGAGTCATGATGGCAATGCTAGCTATAAAATTGATAAGAGAAAACAGAGAATCGAGGCAGTTTCTGAGTTCCATACTTAGGTAGGCTGAGTACAAAAGAATCAATGTGTTCAATATTTAAGCCTCTAACAGCAGCAGCATTTATAAGTCTCTCAGATACTTTATATTAATCTGTTTCATATATACAAGTAAGATTACCTGATCGAGTATGGTCTTCTTCTTCTTGGAGTCCGTTACCGAGGACAGCTGCATTTCACCCATTTTCTTCATTTTCTCATCCATATCGATCTTCTGTTCCAGCTTTTTTATTTCAGTTCTCAACAGTTTGACCGTGTCCTCTTTGTGATGTTGTCTTGCTACTGCGGTTGCACAAGCAGAATGGATTGCAGTGATCCAATTCTCTAGTTCGGTCTGGCTAGAGGTCTGAAGAGACGGAAAGGAAAAAAAGTCAGGATCCTCTTAAAATTGATTAGAGATTAACAAATGCAATTCTCAGGAGATTCCTCTTCCTTGATCTCAAGAACCAAAGCCTTAAATCCACTTGTAACAGAAGAAATAAAAAACTGTCATTCTATACTGCACGTGAAACAGGCCGTTTTTAGCTCAGCACCCTGCATTCAGTATTTAGAATTACACATATATCTATGCCTAGCAGCTGTAGCATATTTGCTAGCAAGTGCTTTAAAATGACTTTCCTTGGCCTTCGTAATGCTACAATAATTTGCAGCATTAAATGAAAATTTTTAGACTGCAAATTCCTTGAGGCAGAGAACGTCTGTCCTCACAGCGTAGCGCGCATGGTTGGCATGCAACAATTAATAATAAATCAATGAAATAATACGTGGCCATAGTATCAGCTTATAGCTTAATACAAGAGCAAAGTATAGCTGCTTCCAAATGAAGGTCTCAAAGCCCTTTATAGTCATTAATGGATTCAATCCTCACAAACACCCCTGGGAAGTAGGTAAGTACTATTATCAGTATATTACAGATGGGAATGAGGACATATAGTAGTTATCATACTATATCAAAGAGCGCGTAATGAAGGAGCTGGGAATATTTAAAAGATCTCCATAACACCAATCCTGTGCTTTAAGCACTGAACAATTCGTCCTTCTTATAATAAGGGGCCTTAGCATGAATGAGAATCAGGCTCTTCCATATTTACTGCTGCTAACAGCATCCCCTGATCTTTCACCAGAATATTTAGTAGAGATGACAGCAACCTGAAAATAAAATGTCAAATGGTACCACTGTTCTTTTATTAATAGATGAGCAAGTTTCCGCTCACCATTCTCTCTTTTCAGTTTTCTGTTGGTTTTATTACAAAGTATTCTGGTAAGTCATTAGAAATGTAAGTTTCTCACACAAACAATAAAAGCTAGAGAGATCCAGTTTACATGCCCATACTTCCCCTCTTGCTTATTATTTTCTGGTCCATTTTCTTTTCTATTTATCAGATGCATTTTTTATTGGACTTGCTACCATTCTAATCTGGAAAACATGTCACCATATATCTTCCCCTATAGAGGGATGAGAGAGACAAGGTAGGTGAGGTAATATCTTTTTATTGAACCAGCATCTCTTGGTGGAAGGGACAAGCTTTTGAGCTTCAGGTCTGGAGAAGGTAACCAGAGGTCTGAGCTAAATATGAGGTTGGACAGATCATTAAGCACAAGGGGTTCACACATGCTGTAGGAGACCACTTAAAACGAAGTGGGCAATTAAAGGTTAGTAGGGAGTTGGGTGTGTTACAAATTGTTGTAATGAGTCATGAAACCAGTGTCTCTGTTAAGTCCACAGTTTTTAGTGTCCAGTAGAGACACTAAAGAATTTAAGTTCCCAGGCTTGTCTTTTGAAGGTGTTGCACATATTTCCTTTGAGGATGATAATTGAGAGGTCAGATATGGAATGATATGGAATGATCGCTTTTTTTTTTTGTCTTCTGTCATTTTTCTGTCATTCGAGAGCACAGTGATTGTCTGGTCTCACTCACATAGTTGTTGTTGGAGCATTTGATGCACCGCATGAGGTACACCATATGTTGTGACAGGCATGTGTAGTTAAGGATCTTGAAAGGTGTGTTGGGGATATTGATCGCCATAACAGTGGAGAGATGTCTGCAGGTTTTGCATCTGTTGTTCTGGCAGGTCTGGTGCCACTTTGAATTGTTGTGTCCTGTTCTGTGGGGAGTTTGCTTCTCATGATGAGCTTAGTGAGGTTGGGGGTTGTTTGAAGGTCAGAAGAGGGGGTTCAGGAAAGATTTCTTTCAGGTTCTGGTCCCCATCAAATATGGGTTGTAACTGCTTGATGATACCCCCTATGGGTTCCAATGTCGGGTGGTAGGGAAAACTGGGGGTGTGGAGGGGTTTCTCCCCTGTATTCTTCCAGGGTATTTGGGTGGCCCATTCCATGATGCCATCTATTTTTCCGGTGTCCCTTCCACCAACTGAAGTTGGTCCAATAAAAGATATTACCTCATCCACTTTGTCTCTCTTATATCCTTGGACAAACATGGCTACAACAACACTGCAAACATATCTGGAGGGATGTCAACCTAAAGAGGCCATGAAGAAGAATGATCTTCACTTAAGGCACTGGACTGGTACTCAGGGGAGTTGGGTTCAGATCCCAGTCCTGCCATGGACTTTCTGCGTAACCTCAGGGAAGTTACTTAAGGCCTAACCAAAGGCTCCCACTGATTTCCTTGGGCTTTGAATCAGGCCCTTAGTCAGTCTTTGTCTCAATTCCTCATGTGAATAATGGAGATAATATTTCCCCACCTCACAAGGTGTTGCAGGGATAAATTTATTACTGTATGTGAAACACTCAGATATTATGGTGATGAGAGCTATTTAGAATCTTTGTTTTCCCCTCTCATGTCGGCAGCTAAGATTGCAGCATTTCCCAGACTTTGGAAAGCTAAACTCACCTTCAGGAACATGAAACTAACTATACCCACCTTTGAATCCAATCTGTATTGTTAAAGGCCTACTCTTCTTCTTCCACATAATTTCTATACACACCCTGCTGATCCCTTGCACTTGCCTCTCTCAAAGTGTACATGTATGGGGGTAGTTGGAGGTGTGGGGGGAATGCTGGACTAGTGTATGTGACAGGGGTGCAGTTTCATGGAAGTCCAGAATTCTGATTTGAGATTTTTTTTTATAGCTAAAGAAAATATGTCAAGTACTCCTTTTCCATCCTTGCAAAATAAAAAGTAAATCGCCCTAACCCCCTTACTAAGCCCTCACTAATTTACAGCATATAGTGAAACAAAGTTTTATAGTCAACTATATGTTGTAAGAGACTCAATTGACTTTCGTTGCATGTCAATCTTTAACAGTAATCACATGAGTATTTGTCTTGTAGCTAAAGGACCTGTGAATAGCATACCACCTTGTTCTATTTAAGCCTACTTATTCATAAATAGACTCATAGACTCATAGACTTTAAGGTCAGAAGGGACCATTATGATCATCTAGTCTGACCTCCTGCACAACGCAGGCCACAGAATCCCACCCATCCACTTCTATAACAAACCCCTAGCCTATGTATGAGTTATCGAAGTCCCCAAATTGCGGTTTGAAGACCTCCACCACCATCTGTTTTCTTCAGTCACTAGCAATGAGGAAGAGGAAGACTGCCTCTTCGAGCTACTCCACCAGAGGTTTTCATTATTTGCTAAGGACCTGATCCAATTTTCATCAATGTCAATGAAAAGGTTCCCAAGGAGGCCCAGTTCAGGAGAGCAATTAAGTACATGCAGAATCCCCTTTGACTTCTATGGGACTCAAAGGTGTGCTTAAGGTTAAGCATATGCTTACGTACTTTCCTGGACAGAGCTGCTTTCCTGAGTTCCTGAGTTCCCAGGAGCTGGATCAGGCCCATATTGACAGAATTAACGTTACATCTCCTTCTTTGTCCTCTACTGATACCATAGAAATTGTATTGCATTTCCATATTAAATCCAAACAAGCTCACAGCAATCTAATGAGCTCTCATTCACTGAGAAATTCACTAGAATTTGCCACCAATCCTGATGATGAGTAGAGCCTAACTTGGCGAGCAATGCTACTGAAATAATCAAACTGTTTGTGGAGTAAAGACTGTTAATTGAGAGTTAGGATGGCAGCAGCTAGCCCTTATTGTATAAAACCCTTCTTTGTACATATGATGGAGGAAAAATAATTAAAATAAAACAGAATGTTTTATTGTGTGATCAAATATATGGTACTCTACAGTGCAATAATAATTGTAAAATGTCCTATTTCTCTTTTAAAATAGTATGTTCATGTCAGATTCACTTCTTGTTTGGGGTTTTTTTTTGGGGGGGGGGGGGGACTATTTTTTGTTAAGCACTTTAACTCTTTTTTTGGACATGGAACAGGTTATTAAGCACGCAGACCAAGAGGATTGCTCTGCCTCCAGTGGAAAGGAAAAACCTTGTAAACAAGCTGCATGTATCTCAAATGTATGTGGTGTTGCAAGATACACTGAACTTCTGGTAAATGCATGTGACATCCACATGTAAATGGAT
Source organism: Mauremys mutica (assembly GCF_020497125.1). Lineage (NCBI taxonomy): Eukaryota > Metazoa > Chordata > Testudines > Geoemydidae > Mauremys > Mauremys mutica. The sequence goes on from NC_059072.1 coordinate 197,843,733, forward strand.
TTGTGTAGGCATGATAGGAACTGACTGAACAGGGAATTATTATGTAGGAGATGTCTGATGTCTCTGGACACAATGCAGCGAGAAAGGTTGTTACAAAAGGTATAATATTAAACAGTGGCTTTATGTTTCCTCTAAGCCTATAGTCTCCATTGGATAGAAATAATCTACTACAGTTCTCTGGGTTTGTTTTTTTTTAAACTAACTAATATAACATTTTGTATTGTATGAATCTATATGTGTGTGTTATTAGTAGCTAAGAAACACTGTTGAACAGCAGTGTACATGCTCCAGCAATTCTGTGTCCATCAGATTAAGCCCTGGGGCTACAATCACTTACAAATTATTTCCACAATTATGGCTGATTCCCCTTCCCTTTCCCCAAATCCACCCCTGCATTTTCTTCTAATTCTGTTCCTTTAGAGTTACATGGGTTCCACTATATACAAGACCCCCCCCAAAAAAGGGGGGGCATAAGTCACAAGAAAACAATAATTTACTTTGAAAAGGTTCACTTTTGCTCTTTCCCACATAAAGTTACATAAAAATCTAGTCATGACATTATGACACAGAGCTTTTAACGAATAAGGCCTTGAGTTGCCACAAAAGAAATGTATTGAATGTGACCTTTTCTGTATTTAGCCTCTACTGGCATTAATTTTACAAGAAGGGAGGTTTTCCAAAAGAAATGCAAATGAAAGATTTTATACTCATGTAAATAGATCTGACGGTGGTGGTGCTTCACAGCTTATTTAATTCATGCTGAGGCCACATGCTACTGTATTTGCCCCCTGGATGGAAGCACGCCAAGATGACAAAAAACACCTCCTAAGAGAAAGGCACTGGGGAGTTGGGGAGGAAGCAGTGAAGAAAATCAAATATTAGTTATGGAAAAATATACTGGGGTTTCAGCAATGTAAATGAGGGTAGAATTTAGCCTTTTGTGTGTATAAATATCATGGGCTAAGATCATCAACAGCATAGCCACACTGAAGTCAACAGAGCAATGACAATTTACACCAATTGAGGATTGGGCCCCATGTTTATAAAAGCTGGCCATACTTTTGAGAGGTTTGCTTTTAAAGGTTTATTAAGAAATGTTGGGGAGAATCATTCTGCAACAGTGGACAGAAATATAAAAATATAGTAAAATCCAGACATTTTTTCCATTTGATCAAGGATTTACAGTCCCAAATTGTCACCAGATTAAAAAAAAAAAATCACTGACTGAGAAAATCTGCAACAAAAAGCTAGGCTTATAAAGTGGTAAGAGTGTAGCTGGGAAATGACTGCTCAATTCAGGCTGATCATTCCATTTGGTAAAAAAAAAAAAAATGAATGTCAGATCATAGCTAGCAGGAGTTTTTGGTGTGAAAGGAATGCTGGATTGGACCCCAAAAAAATGATCAGAGTAACAAAGACAGTTGAAAGGTAGCACTATTTTTTAATCAGATCAGCATCTGGCCTTTCTATAGTTTTAGGTTTTCTTTAAGCTGCTAATAAACTATACATTGTAAATAAAGCAGAAAAGTAGCTGATTTTAATATCTAAAATCTGCAAGACATTTAGAACCATAGTATGCACTGAGCTAGGAAAGTGAAATGTTCAGCAGAGTCTGTTGTGAGTGGTGTGGGATTCCGCACTGTGAACTGTAATGAAAAGGACCTATGGACCTCCAAATATTTCCTGCTAATTCACACAACTCATGCTCATGTAAATTTCTCAAATCTTTCTGTAAGGTCCCATCTTCAATTGCATATCTACTGTGACAAGGGGTTGTGTTTTAGCCATGCGCATAGTTTGGCGGGTTGCAACACCCCCCCAAAACACAAACTTGGGGCAGGTGCAGAATTTGTTGCTTACCCTTCCCTCACAAACGCGTGGCCCCATTAGCCTGACTGGAGCTGCCCTCCCAAATATAGAAGTCAAACTACGTGTGGTAGTGCTATGGTTTTAGCCCTTCTGGGGCACTATATACTGTAGTTTGGTCTTGCCTGTGGAGGTGGGAGCAAACTGTGTTATAACCATAGCACTAAGTTGTATTAAAGTTCTGGCTTTCATAGGGTTGCAAAACCATTTGCTAACATGTTACCAGTTGACTTTAAATCTAGCTACACAAGCAGAGAGCACAGCGTGTTATAAAATAGTAGACTTGGGACTGTACAAGGGACCTGAATTTGGTGTCAAGCCCCCTCAGGGTTGTTTTCTCTACATAATGAATGAATGCTACCGAGCAGGAACTCCACCCTTTCTACTCGCCTAGAGCGAAGTCCTGACCCCACTGAAGTCCATGGGAATTTTGACATGGATTTCAATGGGGTCAGAATTTCACCCTGGTCTGCAAGATGAACAAAAAAGTTAAAAAGAGAACAACTCTGTATAACTCAAGAACAGAACAAACCTGAAAGAGAAATGCATCCCCAAGGGAATTACTGAGGCAGAAAACAAAGTCTTTCTTTGGGTGCTCAGGCACTGCTTGCACTATACTGTTTTCCACCCAGACAGCGTGCTTTGGGATGCTGTTGTGGTCTATTCCAGATCTGCCATCAGTCTCATAGAAGAATAATGTACATCCTAGGAAAAACACGAGAAAGGCATTAGCAAGCAGCATATTTAAATACCATAAAACCACATCTATTCAATTCTTTGTTGCAGAAGAATGTAGCCCTAATACTCTGAGTCCTCCAAAAATGAAAATTAAATCAATATATCCTTGGGCAGCTATCGCAATGCCTTTTTATGGATCTTCCATACAGACTACTTAAAATCGATTGGTCTGGTAGGAAACATCTGAAGGGAGTTTTTCAGTATCTACCACCCAGTTCCCAGTAACATTGATGGCAGTCTTAAAAGTAAATCTCTTTACCATCTACTGACAGTGTACTCCTCTGTGTTTGGAAACATGGGCAAAATGCTTAAAAGTGCCTTTCTACCTATATTTGCCCCAAACTATACTTTATTGCAATAGTGTTTGCACCTTTGGTACAAACTCTCACATGCCTTTTTTGTTGTTTATTTAAAAACACTGTATTAACCATTTAATTTTATGTCCTATTTCTCTTTCCAGAACCTGCTCTCATTTCTGCTTTCATTCAGGACAATGAAGAGCTTCTGTCAGGCACAGAAGCGGCCTGTGAACTGACAAGCATTGTCCCAGGAAACCTAAGCGGGAACAGTCTCCTCTCTCTGCCCAGCAAGCAACCAGCTTGAGAAAAAAGAGTGGCAGGATTCACAGAAAGAGCCAATGCAAATCTGCTCATGAGCAAGGATGGTGTGTATGAGCCTTTTTGAAGGAAAGAGATGGCAGAAGCAGGAATTTGCATCTGGATAGGCCTTGTGCTACATTGGTAGGACCTGACTCCTCGCATCATCAAAAGCCAGCAATACTGACAGAAAGAATTTAGTGAATATAGCTACCCGTAAACTACAGTGACAGTAAGGGATACGCTTAGACCACTGCTACTAAGAGATCATTCCATCAATATACTCTTTTTTTCTTCCACCCTCAAATGTGAAGGTGCTGGAGAACAGCCTTGGAGACGTGGATTGTTCACAGAAGCAATATGTCACAAGCCAAAGGATGTGAGCCGATACTTCATTCGCCAGGGTCCATTCAACTCATGGCCTCACTGCTGAGATTGCCAGCAAGGGTGCCTCTCCACCCTGCCCGCTCAGCCCCAACAGTGCACAGTGCCGGGGCATGCTGTGGGATGTCCATATTCTAACATCGTTTGGGTTTTTATTATTGTTGTTGTTGGGGGGTTGTTGGGGTTTTTTTGTCTGTACCATGGATGGGAAAATACAGGTACAGATGGAAGCTGTGAACACAATTCTTTAAAGGCAGCTCTGTAACCATGTTGCCCTATCAGTGTGACAAAAATTAAAAACCCCAATATGTCAGAAGGTGGACTCCCCTCAGAATGCCAGACTACTGTGAGCTGGCAGAGTCAGCCTTATAGAGTAGACAGGCCCTGAGGGAAACCATTGTTCTGCTTAAACTGTCTTTCAACTACTAGTTACTATGGTTCCTTGAAGGTAGAGATCAAGGTTTTTTTCATGACTGAATCCCGATGAGTAAGCGAAAAAATAGATTGGATTGAGTTATCCCCACTGAAAAAAAATTAATGAACAAAAACAAAAAAACCTTGTTCCCCTGCAATGTGTTAGCTATTGATCAATGTGTTATCAACACGGGGAAAAAAATCCCTGTGCATTTTAGGTGAAGACAGACTATAAATTAATCTTTACAATTTTCAGGCAAAATATAGTTAGTCTGTAACTCTAGGATCTCTGCAATTTCTGCGATTATTCAATATTATATAAACAGTTTAATTTAATAATGTAATCTCTAGCTTTTTCTGTTGAAAATAGTGGTCAGAATGGAAACTGATGCATGGTTACCCCTTTAACCCAACATTGCAGAAAACTATTTGCAGCCAAACACTAGCAGCTGTTAACTTCAAAGCTTAGTTTAAATGCGACCTTATTACGCCACAGCAATCTAAGACACAAACATTTGACTTGAGACAAGGCACTTTAACGTACCATTGCCTTTATGCTCATCCTTCCCCTTCTTCTCCCCTCCCAGATGGCTCTTTGTTTACCAATTCTTCACAGCCAGCCTTTCCTTTCACACTGCCTCAGCAAGAAGGAGATTAGGGGTTCTCTCTGCTCCCTCAGCCGTGGAATTTCTCTTCTTTTATTCCCCCAACCTCTGTAACAATTGCAATGAAGGGCTGGCACTCACAATTTGTTTTTAAATTGCTGCTACAAACACTGGTACATGCCACCTGGCAAGAGTTGTGGAATCAGAACCTATTCTTCATCCCTGGAGCTCAGCAGGTACCTTTCCAAGGCTAATCTCTAAGGGTCAGTCAACATAAAAAAAGCAAAACTATGTCAGGGAACCTAGTTACAACCTGGTTTTCCCCTTGACCTGGTTAAAACATGGTTCCATTTTGTACACAAGACTTTTCCACGCAAAAACCTTTGGTAGTCCTATCTACATTATGGAATAGAGCTGTGTTGTTACCAGTCCCCTGACAATTCTACTCATAGTGTACACAGACTCTTACAGAGCTGGGAAATGGATGACTGAGTCTAAATATGAGCTTGGTTTCTCCACTTCGCAGTTTAAGATGCTTGCGCAGAGATTCTCAGGAGGCTACTTACAGATCCAATTTTAACCTAGTGTGCCTGTTTCTTTACTATTGTTATTATTTATTTGTATTATAGCAGTACCTAGAGGCCCCACCTGAGATCCCCACCGCATAGTGCTAGGAGCTGTATAAACACACAGGGAGAGAGCCCCTGCCCCGAAGAGCTTACAATCTGGTCAGGACGGACAAATGGCAGCAGGAGAAAAAGGCTCTCAGAGGTCTTTCCAAAGGTCACAAAGCAGGTGTGTGAACCAGAAATAGAACCAAAGTCTTCTGAGTCCCAGTCCAGTGCCCCATCCACTAGGCCACACTGCTGCTCCTGTTCATACTATTCAAGGCCTTGTCCATACTACGAGCTAAAATTGTACTATAATTATTTATATTCTCACAGCACGCAGAACCCTCAGTCAGGATCGGCACCCCATTGTGCTAGGCACTGTACAAACACACACAAAGACACAGTCCTTGTCCCAAAGAGCTTACCCCTGAATGGCAGCTGTGGCAGCTGTTGCAGGGTTGGTGCTAGCACCAACTCCATGATCACAGCAGACAGGGATTTCGTTTATAATACTTTTATAAACATGCTTTTCAGAGAAATGTGCACGCTGGCCAGGGAAGCCATGCTAGTTCCAAAGGTTGCCAGCACGGTTTTAAGCATAGTGCAGACTCTGCCTTAGAAGCAGCACAGCAACTTAATTTTGACAAAAGCACATACCGCAATTGTGAGAGAGTGAGTGAGTGACCATTAAAAAAATTCCCAAAGACAATCAAGAACATTCTCTGCTACTTCCCTACTAATTTTGCAATATTTTCCAGTGGCTTTGGTAAGAGTGATACTGGCGTAAATTTTTGTTTCATCACTTCTTTTTTTAAACAAGCATAAAAGAAGCATTCATATTACCATTGGGTAGACGTGCCTTGTCTATTAAATGTGTAATCAGAAATTTCACTCAATTTAATAAAATCACTAGAAACAACATGGCTTCCGTGTTGTAATGATGCTCACTCTGTAAATATGGGAGCACCCCGTTAAACACAGCTCTGATGTTTATATTCCTGTATAATGTCTCTTCAAACAAAAGCTCACTGTTGTAATGATTATTGTTTTGATTCCAATAGTTACATGGCAAGGATTTGTAAACCTGTCAATGACACATAAATAAATAGGCAGCACTCAGGTACTTGTGTTGGATAGAAAACACAAAGAATTATACCTTAAGGCCCCAATTTTGCAGTTAGCTCTATATTGGCACAGAGACGTACCCAAGTGGTGCTCACTGAGGGATCAGAGCTGAACTTTGCACGTTGATAAAAACATTTAAAAATTAAATCAGATCAAGGCCTCTAGATTTTGATGCTATAGGCCAGTGTTTCCCAAACACTTGGTGGACTGTTACTCCAGGCCAATGGCAGCTGCTGGAAGTGGCGCGGGCTGAGGGACGTACTGGCCGCCGTTTCCCACAGCCCCCATTGGCCTGGAGCAGCGAACTGCGGCCAGTGGGAGCCATGATTGGCTGGACCTGCGGACATGGCAGGTAAACAAACTGGCCTGGCCCACCAGGGGCTTTCCCTGCACAAGCGGCGGCGTCCCAAGTTTGGGAAACACTGCCATAAGCCAAATTCTGTGCTAATTTACATCCTCGATGACCTTTTGATGCCTATGTAAATTATTAATGACATTCTATCTGATATACCTTTTAAGGAAACCCAATAGTGTTTCCATTTTCTGCGTGTAGCTGACTCCACTTTCTTATTCTTTTTGTGCACCAGAAAATTTTTCACTGCAAGAGCCCCAGCCTTCCGTACAGTGCCCTGGCCAGCTGTAAGGAGGATGTCAGACTGCCCTGGAGAACTCAAGGTACCACTGCTTTGCTCATCACTCAGGGTTGAACCAGCTTCTTCCAAGTTCTCGCTGTTGGTGGTGCTCATTTCCAGCTCCCTTCGGAAGTTCTCATACACTCCCTGACGGACCCCATCTCCCGTAGAGCTGCTGCCACTGTCGCTGCCAATGAAAGCTCGACTAGCCGTTGGAGAATAGCTAGAGTTTGTAGCATTTGAACGTCTGGAGAGGAGGTCTGTATCGATGGTTGCGCCCTCGATTCCACTGTCAGCAAATTCACTCCCTTCACCTGCATTCACATCCTGATTAAAAAAAAGGAAACATCATATGAAGGTAGCTGATATACCATCCTACCCTGGCACTTTGAAGAGGCTAAAAGAGCCTGAAGTTTCCCTGATTGTATCAAATTTCTTCACATTCCTACTTTGCTTGACATCGGAACGTCCCTTCAATCTGCCCTGTGAAGACAAGTGGCTGGAAGAATAGGTATTTTAGCAGGGCTTCCGGCAACAATGTAGGAAAGACCATACAGCTTTAGTATGTGCCCCACCAGCAGAGTAAATTGGGAGAAAGAGGGGAAACGACTTAAATTGTTTACCCTAAACTAAGTTAATGGTGGTAACAAGTTTTCAGGAAGGAAAGCATGTGACAGGAAAAACAATGACTATGTCTGGGGAAGAAGTCATCACCCATAAGTCTCAGAGAGGAAAAACACTGATATTGTATATTTACACCTGCAACTGAGACTCTGTCTTAGGCATCCTATGATTGCCACTTGACATTTATATAACTGAAGATGTACTTTTCCCGTAGGTGGATATGTATTAAAAATTGTGGCATTCCCACTCCTACCACTCCCCGAAAGAAAGGACTCGTTCTTTATGAATGCTACATATCAACAGACACTTGTGAGTCTGTCTACATGCGCTGTTTAGAAGAATAACTACTTCCTCGCCCACTCAGTAAATCCAGTTCTTCTGGTCAGTTTTGATTTCAATACATTCATTAATAAAGTACCATCTTAGACCCCAATCCTGCAGGCTGCTCTGGACTGTTGTACCCCTTCATCCACACAGCACTCAACTAACTTAAATGGAACTCCACATGGGTGCAGAGATCCTCCTGCACAGACCAGCTTTCAGGGTCAGGATCTTATTTAGTGCTGTTCCATACACCTGTTTTGGAAACCATCAATCTCCCCAGTTCCTTGCAACACAGAGAATAAGGGGATGCTTAGAAAACATCAGAGCCAGTGCTGCTGAGAAACCAGCCATTTACAATAGACTGTCACAGACTGATTTTCTCATCTCATCTCAAAGTGCAGAAAGGTGCAGGGAAAATACAAATTCTTAATCTAAGTTCCTAAAATTCTGTGTGTGTGTCAGACACCACACGTGTGGGGGGTAGTCACAGCATTTCCACCAGTTTCAGATCCATGCAATTCCAACTCTCCCAGTGGACTTTAAACTAGTATAAAACTGGAACACCTCCATGCTGAATCAGACTGAAAATATCTTAAAGGATACAAATCAGGAGATTTATAAAAGGAACAATGAATACCTTTTGCACTTGGTTGGATTTTTTTTTTAGAGAAGTATGTAACTCTTATAAGTAACTAATTTCTAATTTGACATAGACTGTTGTGTAGCACAAGTTAAAAAAATCAATTGAGTTTTTAAGCATATTCTAATTTTAGGAACATTTAGTTAATTGTTTGATTCAAGTAATGATTTAACAGACATTTAGATTTCTAGTAATCTTTTTATTCATGCATGTAGTATGTATAAAGTTAATTCTAAATATATTGCTTCTCTAATTTTTATTTAAAACATACAAAAAAAGTGTGTGTTTGTTTTTAAATGAAGTGTCACTAAAACAGATCCATCAATGCAGGGGAGTAATGGAAATATGATTTGCCCTCTTGGCAACATTTATAAAAACTGTGCTTGATATTCTGTTTACCAGACCATGAGAATTCTCTCAAAAAGAGGCATAATCGTAGTGGTCGAAGCACAGAACTGAAACCCAGGAACTCCGGAGTTCTAATCCTAGCTCTGACACAGATTCATAGTGTGTCCTTGAGCAAGTCACATAAAAGATCTGCCTTGATTCCCACATCTGTCAATGGGGATAATACCGCATGCCTCTCAGGAATGTTGTACCGGTTAGCTGATGTTTGTAAAACACTGACAAGATGAGAAGCTCCGCATAACTACATTATCTACACTCAGGAGTATTGTACAACAATCATAACCGTGCAGTGATCCATGGAATAGACTAGATGGTTCAAAAAGTTTCCTTACAACTCAATGATTTTAGGATTCTACCCTGTCCTCAATATCTCCTCACCAACACCCCAACATCCTCTAAAAAACTGAGGTCTACACTACCACTTACTTTGGTATAAGTTACATTGCTCAGGAGTATAAATAAATTACCCCCCTGAGCAACGTAACTTACATCGACCTAAGCACTGGTGTGGACAGTGCTATGTTGGTGGAAGCGCTTCTCCCGCCGACATAGCTACCCCCTCTCATGGAGATGGATTTATTATGTCGACAGGAGAGCTCTCTCCTGCCAGCACACAGCGTCTTCACCAGACATAGTGCAGCTGCACCGATGTAGCGTATTTAGCGTAGACTAGCCTTGAGATTCTGGCCCTGCAGGGGGATTAGAATCCAAATACATAAAAGGGAGAATAGATCAAAACTTGTTGCCAGTTGATATTCATCCAGTACCGTTCGCCTTTAGGAATTACAATGTCACATTTAGCGAGACGAGTATCTTAAACAGTCTGCTGTATAAGACAATTGGTCTATAGGTTAGTAAAGTTAAGAGCATTCATCAGACAGGTTTTTTGCCTTCGGGCCTTATACTGTACTGTCTGCTGGTTCCCATCAGAGGGTTATAATCAGTTTGAGAGTGTCACATGAAATTTTCTAATGACACCTTGAAATGTTATAATCTGCACACTAACAGGGTCTCAATTAAAGAGTTCAGCAGAAAGTCAGAAAGTCACTGAGGGTTATTATGCATTTTCGGGGATGGTGGGGGGGAAGGGGAGAATTAGAGATTGAACGTGTTGTCCGCTGTATCAAGTGGAGAAGGACAGATGGGTTTTGATTAAGGAATAATAGAAAAAATGTCCAACTTGGGTGATTAAAGTTAGGCACCAAACTAACATTTTGGCTTGAATGGTGAGCACCCATGGCTCCAACTGGATAGATCATCTAATACAGATAATATAACTTTAGGCACCCACGTTTCAAAATTTTGGCCAAGAAATGTGGTGACTGCTGTGCATTACACAGATTAAAGGACACTCCTGTATGCTTCTATTAAAGAATACTCAACATTTCTTTCACAATTGCTCAAACACCAGCCTAACACCCAGAATTATGGTGACACTAATGTCCTCTTAAAGGGAGACTATCAGAGTTCTGGATCTGTTACAGCAGTGGTCCCCAACCTTTTTGTGGCCAGTAGCACATTCATGTTTTCAGAAGAGTGTGGCGGGCGCCAACAATTTTTCAAGGCTTATTTTGTATTTGTACATTAAATAATACGAAAAACATCATATTTAATATACATAATATATGAATCCATAAGATAAAAAGAGTAATTTTACATGTAAAATGTATTAATTAAATTATTCAGCAATTACTCTTTCACCTTACCATGTGAATTTGCTCTTTTTTATCTACCTGTAAGAAAAATTAAGGAGTTTTTACAAAATAAATATCAAACAGTTTTCATCTTATTTTTAAAAAGTTAAACATTGTTGAACTGCTGGCCCAAATATATTTATTATTCTTACTTTAACATAGAATGAAGCCTGCAGACCGGAGTTTTCTGTCCCTGGCAGGCGCGGGGCCGCGGTTTCTCTCCGGCTTATGCCGCGGCCCCACACCTGCCAGGGACCAAGAACACCGGTGCCCACAGCCTGCAGCCCCAGAGTTCTCTGTCCCCAGCAGGGGTGGGGCCGCGGCTTCTCTCCGGCTTCGAAGCTGAAGAGAAGGCGCGGCCTGGTGCCTGCCGGGGACAGAGAACACTGGCGCCCGCAGCCCCGCGCCTGCCAGGGACAGAGAACACCAGCGCCCGCAGCCTGCAAGCCTCGGAGTTCTCTGTCCCCGGCAGGCGGGGGCCGCGGCGTCTCTCCCCTGCTGGGCACTAGGCAGGTGCATAAAAGTGCCTCGGCAGGTGCCACGGCGCCCGCGGGCAGTGCGTTGGAGACCACTGTGTTACAGGAAGGGCCAGGGAGGCATTCTAATATCACAGGTTAGCACTTAAAGCACAGAAGCACATTTCATTCCTGGGTAAAAGGAATTACCAGGGACCAGATTTGGAATTGACAGGTTACGACATACACTACATAGGGATTTTATGTTCTCTCTGGAATTCATGTCTCCAGCTCATGACTAGATTCTTTGTAACTGGAAGGAAAAAACAAAAACAAAAAAAAAACCCACCACTGCTCTTAGGGACTGATCCAGCAAAGTGTTGACCACATTACCAAAGGTAGGAGGTATCTGATGAGAACACTGCATGTTCCTTTGGAGCCTATGTTTTTTTGCTGTTTTAACAGAGTATAATTTGCCACTGGCAAATTTATTCTAGAACTCTACACAAATACCACTATAGGGCTTCTTTTTGTTTCTCTTGGAGTTTGTTTAGGTTCTGACTAAAATCCTTGTCTAAAATCTTCTAAAATGCAGGAATGGCACCTGATAGTTTACTCTTTGCCAGGGAAATCCCCAATTTAAGCTCCCAGTCCTGCAACTAGGTTCCCTGTAAGCAGATGCAGACCTGCACCCAGGCAGAATCACAGGGGAAGCACATGCAGGAAGTTCATTGGAAGACTCGGGCCAAAATCTGTTTTGCCATCCCACCACCTCTCCACTTTTATTTGCCTACCTACAGACCTGGGGAAGAACGTATGCTTTGTCTCAGAGAAAGAGAGCAAGCTATCTCCTTGAAGGCAGAGAGATCAAGGAGCTCAACGGAACAAACGTTCATGTCTTAAATCTCAGAACCAGAACAGGTTCTAATCCATAAAGAATATGAACCGAACAAATACAGACATCTATGAGTTTGCCCTTTTGACTAAATTTTTGCTATTTGGAGCATGAAGAGAAGGCCGGAGAGTTATTAGCCTATATATTGAAAACAACAGAATCCAGCAGGAGCAGTGCAGCCATCTAGGATAAAAATAGTACTCTGCTTAGCAAGTCAATAGCTATTAACCTAACAGTCCAAGGCTTTTACCAGAACTTCCATGCATCTGCAGATGCAGAGGATGATGGAAGTACTTGCTTACATTCACATCTGAGGATACATTGGTTTTAAACACCCAGACTGAATGAGAAGAGGCTACGCAGACTATAGCGTTGTCTATTAAGGGGGTGGGGTGTGAAGAGATGCATGGCCAGATAGATTCACTACAGAATTTTAAAATCTACAGTTAGATCAAATACGTTTAGCTGTTGTTACCAATGCTGATTGAAGACCAGCAAGAAGACTCCCTAGCAGAGACAATACGAATAACCTTCATAAGAGCCCTGCATAATGAAGTGAGAGTATCACTGCTTTGTTAAAGACACAGACCAATATCACTGATAAACCAAGACTTAGTGAAAATATTAGCAATCTAGTTATGTAATACTATACATACGAATCAGGTTTCAAATAAAGTAAGCTGGGAGCAGAGAGTATGATAGGGCTATTATACAATGTTAAGCAAGCAAGTTAACAAGATACTGTAGTGTCTGCAAACTCAGATGCCAAAGATACATTTGATCATACAGCATGGCCACATTTCTTGAAAATCCTTGATTTGTTCAGAAGACATATAAACTCTCACGTTTCAGAGAATAAGTCAACCTCAGACTACTGGGGATTAGGAAAAATCTTTGTAACTGCCTACTGCAAGATTGCTTGCACATTCTTCTGAAGCAGCTGATGTTGGCCCCATCAAAGAAAGGATAGAAGAACTGCCGGTCTGATCCAGTATGGCGACTCTTACATCCCTAAACAATTTCTTCTTCACTTGGATGTGAATCACTCTTTACAAGTGAACCAAGTTCAATGGGCACTGGTTGGAGGGTTTCATTCTTTGAAGAGGCTCCCACCAGAAGTGTCCATTGTTGTCCACTCCTCTTTGTGTTTAGCAACAGAACCACTAGCAATTAAAATTCAACAGTACCCTAAAAATTTGGCAAGCACCAGACAAAGATATTAAAATGGAATGGGTGCCCAGTAAAACAGAGGGCATCAGATGATGATACACCTTAGCGCTGGACAGAAGATTATCATTAGGTCATAAGGGCACCCTCTCAGTTTTATTGGGCACCCATTCCATTTTATATCTTTCTCTGGTGCTTGCCAAATTAATGCCTCTAACAAGTTATGTACAATTTTAGGGTATTGTTGAATTTTAATTGCTAATGGTTCTATTGGTTTGCTCATGTTGCTTTGCTCAAGCCCCACTGTAGCATAATCCTGCCCTCCAAATGAATAAAAAAATCCATTGTCGAGAAACTTGAGGCATGCAAGCAATCAACATTTTAGAAGATGTGTTTGCCAGGAAACGACTCAAAATCTTTCAGAAACTATAGGTAAATTATGGATTTTATTCTTATCTGACTTAGAGAAAATGTATTAAAGCAGCAATAGAGAAACTTGAAGGTATCCCTGTGAATCACCCACACTGGGAGGAACACAGTCTTTCTTGAAAGCTAATGGAAAGCAAGCTGCATCAAGCTTATGTTATATAAATTGCTTAAGAGTGAGAGGACATTGACATGAGTGCAATATGAGATCAGAATACTGGATAGACCATCTCAACCAAAAATTGGGAGTTGATACTGAAGAATGTTCAGAAGACATATGTAGATCTGTGACATCTACTAGGCTTAAAAGAATTAAATTGGCATCCACAGATCAAACTTGGTAGTGAAAGGCAAAATAAAGGTTTCTTTGTATATGTTCTGTGGAAGTGCCCTATAAAGTACTACAGAATGAGGTATAGTGACAAGCTACGTTTGCTTTACACACTGATACAAAATTATTGAGTCTGTTGCCTTTGGAAATTCCAGTAGTTTACATATGCTGACATCTAAGGGCTGGTCTACACTAGGGGGGTGGGGTTCGAACTAAGATACGCAACTTCAGCTATGCTATTTGCGTAGCTGAAGTCAAAATATCTTAGTTCGACTTACCTGGCTGTCCTCACGGCAGCGAGTCGACTGCCGCGGCGCCCCCGTCGACTCTGCTTGCTCCTACTGCCGAGGTGGAGTACGGGCATCGATTAGCGGATCGATTTATCGCGTCCAGACGAGACACGATAAATCGATCCCTGATCCATCGAACACCACCCGCCGATCCGGCGGGTAGTATAGACGAACCCTAAGAGAAGCTCTAGACCTTCATTCTTGTGCATCAAATACCATGTGCTTGTGCAATAGTGCTTCAGAAATTACAAAATTAGAAATTGCAAAATTTGAAAGATGGCATTACAAATCTGATCCTATTGATGCTGTCTGAAATGATTCAGTAGGATGGCACTTTTTTTCTTTCCTTGAAAGAATCTTTAGATAACTAGATATTAGCCTACTCCTCTAGATTCTTTCCATACCAACAAACACGACTTGTATCTTGACAGGGTTGAGTTACAGTCAGGTGGTTTCTGTCCAGTCTTGGTCATAGCCTGGCAGAGCGGAAAGACGGTAGGATATGGATTCAGTGTAGAGGAGTGGTAGAGCTGATCATCATTAGATTATGGCTCCCTGACGTTACAGCTATATGTGTTCCCCTCTCTCCCAATTGCCTTGTATACACATTGAATAGAAGGGATGACAAGATATAATCAAGGCCAAGATATAACCAAGGACTCGGCTGGACCTAAATTCTGCAGCAAGCCACCCTGGTTTCTGTTATATGCAGGTGAGGCAAATGAAAACTTTTGAGGCCAGTTCTGCTGAATTAAAAAATGGAGATTTTTATTGAACTAAATATGGAAAGCATAACAGTCAGTACAATATTCCTTGCGATGTTTATTTTTTCAGTCAATTCAATTTATGTTTCACTGCCCCTCTCCCCCCATTCTCCCCTTTCAGCATGCTGCAGAATATTGTACTGACAATGCATAACAGCAGGGAAAGGCTGTCAGTGGGGAAGCTGGATGTTTTGACAGCTGGGTAAGAGACAGTGGGGATTTCTGCCCCAGGAAAGCGTAGGAAGTGGTTTGCTGTTTTGTGCACCCACAAAGCAGTTGAGAATGGCAAGTGGACACATAGCCTCTTTCCCAGCTCCCCTTGTGGGATGGATTGGCCTAGTCTATAAATTGTGGGCAGGGGGACTTGAACTCCTTTTCCTGCCTCAGCAAAAATCAACAGCAACCAGGTGCCTATTGCCGCCAGCCATGTTAAATAAGCACATTGGCTGAATATCTCTGGCAAAATGATCAGCAGTGAAGTAGTTAATAAGGCTGACATTCAAATTGCTTCTACTCGGCTTCAGCATTCAAGCCCAGATAGTTGGAGCAGCTCACATTTGCTAAACACTATTGTTTGAGGCTGTTTGCAGACTTGGGAGGACACTGCTCCATCAGGTTAGACTCCGCTCATATGCTGAAGTTTTCCTTCGCAGATATATGGGCTACAATTTTTCTTGTTTAAAAATGAGAGCATAGATTCTGGAACACATAATAACAGGACAATAGACTCTTCAGTAGTAGTGTGGAGCATTACCGTGGAATCTTATGTACAAGTGGTCTTTTCATGGCTTCGGCACTGATTTCAGCAGGACATGAGTAAAGGTGGCAGAATAAGACGGTAACCTAGTAAAGTCTGATTCTTGCAATGCTCTCTACATAGGACTACATTACAATGTCTTTCTATACCCTCAAAGAGTCATACAGACAGTCCTCTCTCTGCTGTCAATAGCGGCAGAGAAAGTCTCCACACCCAGATCTTAGAGTTCTTGAGGACTGTGGCTCTTAACCCTTTTGCTTGTGGATGACATGCTGAACTAGCCCCTCAAAACTCACCTTTCTTACAACCCAGTGGTCCACCCAGATGAAGAAAATTCCGATTAGGAAATAATGCTAAGCATAAAACACAAGGGTATTGTGACCAAACTGGAGTTAAATAAACAGTAAAATGCTTCATCGAACTCCATGAAGTAAAAACGCGGGGTTAGATTTATTTACTCTAATTAAAAGTCAATTCCTTGAAAATGTCACTGAGGGGGCAGAGGAGAAAAAAAAAGAAAAGTAAACTAGAAAAACAAATCAAAATCAAAGCAAGTTATTTGGGAGTTCACCTGAACAATTACATAACTGAACAAGGCAGGAAAATGTCTGCAAAGCTGGATGATAACTAGGTCATAGGATAATACACTGAAGCATTCTGAAAAGAAAGGTTTCAATGAAGAAACACTCAAGTGCAGAGTGTCACTATTGCAAATTACATCCAGCTAAGTAAGCGCAGTCCCTCAGATGGTCAGCTGTGGCAACTGTCTGGTTTTTACATGGGAAGTCCTAGAAACTAGAAGCATACAATATAGCCTATCAAGATTACAATTATTGGGATTGCAAAAGTACTTCAAATGTATAAATGTTCGCAGTCCTAGTGTTAAAAAATATGACAATGGAACTAGATCAGATCGTACAGCTGTTGATTTTCTTTCTACTAACTTTGAACAAAGGGAGAAAAAGAATCCACAAGAATTTTCAGAAGAATATTACAAAGTTTGCCCAAGGATCCAAAAAACTTTCCCAAGATCCTTCCTGTAGCACATGGGCATATGAGTGTGTGCTGGGAACGGCCTCTGGCTGTTGTTTGCTTTAAAATATCTAAAATGGTCAGACCCAACATATTATATAGTCCCATTCATTCTGAGAATGGTTAGGGATATTTCTGAGACCTTTGTGCAATGGCATTAGGATGAACGAAGAAGCAACTCTGCAGAATGAGAATTAACCACAGAACTTTGCTCAGCCAGCATTTGAAATTGCAAGGTACATAGTAGGACAGAATGATGAGAGAAAGCCACTAACTTACACTTCTCACATACTTCTCCCTTACTGTGTGTCATTAAATTATAACTGTTTTCTGTTCTCCCATTTGACATCAGCTGGACTAAGAATATGTTTGGAATCTTCTTTCTAATATTAAACTAGACTATGAACTGATGTATACATATCCTTTGTGGATTACACGATTTAATAGAAAATTGTAATCTTTCTACAGTTTTTCTTTTTAACCATGCTATAGAATGTAATGAAAAATTAGATACCTGGCACAGAATTCTATGGGATGGTACAAAAAACAAACAAACAAAACTATAGGACAGCTATAATTCTCTAATAAACTGTTTTTATAGTGATTTCTATACAGCCCGATTTAATTCGTATCGAACCCAACTGGTTTCATCCCTATTGCATTCTCTACAACTTTTCCACAGGGAAATGGCTTAGAGTCCATTAGCAGAATCCCTGCAGAGACTTAAAAATGTAAACAAAGGTATTTTCAAAAGTGACTAAAAGGTTTTTAATGTGTCAAGACCCAACAAGGTTTGGGTTCAGCACTGAAATTTTCAGTGTCCAACGGGGTTAAAGAGGGATATTTGTTCACTCTCTTCCTATTTAATTTTATAACAAACAATGCACTACAGATGTTGAAAGGAGACTTATTATTCCCTAGAGTCAAGGAATAGCTCACTGCCTACGTAAATGGCCCAGCCTGGGCCAGCAGAGTGTTTGAAAGCAGAACGTTCAGTGTTAAAAGCATGAGTCTCTACTGCTTGAACTTAAGGACTATGCCATCAACTGTAAGCAGTAACAGATATATAAACCTCTTTGTGGAGCAGTCACAAGAGGACAAGGACCCATCCTGCTACCACATGTGGCCATAAGTACCTCTTGGATTACTGACCATTAGTTATAATTTTTAAAAATGGAAACAGTCAGTCCATACTCCATATATGGTTTTCAGACAAATGGTGATCACTTGCTGGAAAAAAAAAGACAGCTTACATTCTTATTGAGGCTTGACTAGCTCTCAGGCTATGTCTACACTGGCAATGGAATGACAAATCTTTCATCTTTCAGGTGTTACCCCGCCACTCCCTGAAAGACAAAAGTTATGCTGTGACAAGTGCCAGTGTGAATGGCGTGTTGTCGGCAAGAGCGCTCGTTGGGGATAGAAGTTTTTTGTCAGCAGGAGAGCCGACAAACAGCAGCTAAATTGCACGACTTTTAGCAGCACGGCTATAGCAACACAGTCATGTCGCAAAAAGCTGTGTAGTGTAGACATAACCTCAGCCTGGAAACTGAGAGCACCCGGGGTCTCATCTGAAACCAATTACCCAACATCAGTGTAGGAAGCCCTCAGGTTTACCAGAGACTTCAGTGGTCACTGGCTGCCAACCACCATCCCCCACAACATTTATATTTTTCAATCTAAAGTATCACTACAAATTTTATATGGTGATCAGGTAGAGGGGACACGTTGGAGATGGTACAAAAACCATATCTCAAGGTAATTGCTTCCTCTCCCTAATTATACTTCAGGGATATTTATAAGGGCTATCAATAGCGAATGAACTATTGATCACAAGATTTATATTCTGGATGAAAATCCACAAAAGGAAGGAGGGAGAGACCATCTGCCTAAAACAGGTCCAAAAAAGTAGTTCTAATCTCAGCAGATGTTTACATACAGGCTGGACACAACATAATTGCTCCATTCAATTTGGATTTCAGTAAAAAAAAAAAACAAAAAAAAACCTAACACTCTGGGGGTTCTCAAAAACTTCAGTTGAAACTCGGGGGAGCGGGGTAGAAGGAGGGACAGATGGGATATAAGCTGTGTACAACAGCAATTTGCCTTCCTGTAAGCAGAAATGGGTGACAATACGAACCAAGTAAGCTTTTTCCACCTACATCACATCAGTTCCAAAAGCCCAGTAGGATCTCAGCAGAGCTCTGCTGGAAGTCTTGATTCAGCAGAACTGAACCTATAATGTTAAGGAAAAATAGAACTACTGTGTGGGTGCCCCAAAGCCACTTTCTGAAAATTAATTGCTTGTACGTATTGAAACTAATTGTCTCTCCAGTGCTGAAAGGTTCTAGCTCCCAATTAAAGAAAAGTGACTCCCACGTTTCAATTTTAAGGTTTGACCTTTTGTTTCTTTTGCTAGAAACTGAAAAAAATTCATTTAATTTGTTTATTCTCTCCTGAAATAAGAGGCAGATAAAGAGATCCTTTTCACATTTCACAAAAACATAATTGTTGCCAGGCCTACCAAAAGAACTTGTGACTCAAGTGTTAGCCTGAAAAATATATGGCTTTGCTTTTTAAAAAATTATCTTAGGCGCCTCGGTTGTTTTGAGATGTCTTAAAGCAATATGATTTTCAGACAACAGTGCTCAACACTTTTCGAAAAGCAGGCTCCTTTAAGATGTCTCAGGATGAACACCCCAAAACAGAGTTTCACAAAAATCACCAGACACTTTTGAAAACTTGGATTATGTTAAAAATTAAGAGTAAACCTTGCCAATGTACATGCAGTAGGAGATGTGCATGCATAACAATGGCAGAATTCAGCCCTCATGTGCTCAGCATCTCCAACTCCTAGTGATCTCTTGGGGAGTTTGGGGTGTTCACAAGAGCTTCCTGCCAAAGTCTTTCAGGACCTTATGAGTTTGGGCACCGTTATCATAAAAGCAGGTGAGAATGGAAAACCTGCAAGTGTCTGAAAAAGGAGTCTCTGAAAAATGTGCTAAGACTTATGCAATTATAATGCAAAAAACCTGACAGAAAGGAGGGTCCGGTGGTTAAGGCACAGACTTAGGAAACCTGGGTTCAAGTCCCTATTCCTCCACATGTTTCCTGTGTGACTTTGGACAAATCTCTCAGTCTTGCTGGGCTTCAGTTCCCCACCTGTACCACAGGAATGACAGCACTAGCACTACCCTACCTCACAATGGCATGGTGAGGATAAATACACTACAGATTGTGTGCGGCACTCAGATACAACAGTAATGGGGACCATAAAAGGTCCTCTGATTCATAGATTCCTAGTGTTTCCACAATTCTCCTTTCCCTCCATCCCCCAAAGCTATCTCATCAGACTCACCAAGGAAGTAGCTCTTTCATTTTATATTCCATTGCGGTTTCCTTTTTGCTGTATTTTATAAATAAAGCAACATATTAAAACCTTTTTCCTGGTCTCACCACAGACAAGTCTGGACTAACAAAGATTATTGCTAAAAATAAACCTTAGCTTTACTGCATGCTGTTGGGGTTAGGGTCCTGGAGGGTATGCCAACCCTTTCAGATTTTTAATTTTGTTTATTTTAGTTTATTTATTGAAATAATTGCTGCTGAGTCTCTTTAGATCAATAGTCTGAAATTGGAAGAGATCTGTCTAGTGATACAAGCTACTGACATGATGTCACAGGCTACGTCCAGTGAAATGAGACTCAAATGCATTACTTTCATCAGGTACCTCAAGGGGATATTCTAATGGCATGATAAACATTGGGGAGAAAAAATACTTCAGCATTTACCAACTGCGTCGCTCTCCTTTTCAAATACACTCTGAAGAGAACTGTAAGGCAGAAGTTGAACCTAACAATTTTCTTTGGATGAATAAAAAATGCTTTGTTTATTATTCCTAAATGGCAACCTGTTTCTTGCTTCCTGTTGTTGCTTTTTCATCTGGTGCTATCCTTGTTGAGAATGTGAAGAGTTTCTGTGCTATTACAAAAAATGCCTCCAAAAATCTAGAGCTTATATTGAAGTACAAAGCTTCTGCTGTGAGAAGCTGCAGCATCTGTTTTAGAACGTCATGTTTATATTTAGAAGCAGTACATCTTCAACTAATACAACAACCCACCTTCAGTCACCTTCTGCAGGTTAGTGCCAACCAATGCCCTTCCTTCAGTCACTCGGTTGGGGTTCATTTCACGTTCTAGTGGCCCTCTCATTGACCCATCATGTTAACAGATCCCAACACCTACACTGCAGTATACTGTGACCCGCCTGGCTATTGCTGTCAGATCTAATCTCCCTTGAAGTGGTGTGCTGCCAAAAGCTCAGTTCAGCATCAGGATGCAAATCTGTCAGTCTCCCACACTCATTCAAAGTGCTTTTTTTTTTCCCCTAGGTCACAAGATGTGAAGAGTGCTCTGTGCCACATACATACTGAAATTAAAACATATAGTAAAATCAGGGTAGTCACCAAAGCATGTCATCTAGAGCAAAGCTTGACCCATTTGGTCAGGCTCTTCTCAGACTGTTCTGTTTCTGTCTACTGGCTCTGCTTCCGATCCAATGCCCACAGACAGCAGATACATAGCAGGGAAGACATTATAATCAACCTTCTATTTTGGAGTCATGCCACCCCTCAAAGAAGGGCCAGCGTGCCAAATGCACTCTGCATTCAAATATATTTCACCTGCAATGGCTGCATATGGCACATGCATGGCATTGATGCTGCATTACTTCTATTTTTGTAAGGGATACTGTGCTATTTACCACATGCAATGTGCTGCTGTATGCAGCACAGGCCAATGCAACGTAACTCAAGCAGATGTGTCACAGCTAACACAGTGAAACATTCAAACAGAACAACACAACAAACACAATAAAGAGCCAAACCAAAACTCTGATCCACGGGTTAAAGGACTCGGGTGTCGGGGGACAGTGCACAGCTCTGTATCTTGTGCTCTCCCTGGCTTGGGGGAGCTGCGCTTCCTCCACCACCCTCTTCCTTGGCTGGTGCAGTGACTATTCCCCCTCCTTTTTCAATCCCTGATAGGTGAGTACAAGCAGACCAAGTGCTCCCAGGACTCCCAACCTCTTCCCATTGAAGAGCACTGTTTTCTGAGTGATGTTTTGCAGGGCTTTGAAATTCAGGCATTTAGATCAATGGAAGTAGCGGGGGAGCTTCAATCCAAGGGGCAATTTTGATGGATGGGGGTTGGGGAGGGGCAAGGGTGAATTCTCAGTACTTCCCATCAGGCTGGTGAGAGGCTTGGAAGCAGCATTGGAACATGGAAGGGTGGGATGGACCTAAGGATCCTCTTTTGCTCCTGGCTATTATAGCTAAAGTGCGACATGGGGATGATGCACTTGAGTTCCATGAGAGGAATGGTAAGAGACCAAGCTCTGACCAGAAACCCTAAAAGCACCACCAAATAAACAGAATCATCTTCCTATCTCTCTGCAAACTGCAGATTTCTCCTTCCCACAGAGAAATGACTCGAAGGAGTGGAAACCACCCGTCTCCCCCACCCCTCATGATTGAAATGGAGCTATGAGTTATGAACAGACCATTCATGAAAGTACACCCATTCCTGAAGGCACTCGTTCCACTCCCCCCTGGAGGGAAACAGAACATACATTGAGCTGCCAATATACCGCAGTCTACTTGAAACATCTGTGATCGTGACCTAAATAAAGAACATTGTTTCTGTTTAGCAAATTCATGTACTTAAAAAAGAGTTTCAAAAAGTTTAAATGGAATAGAGTAAAACTGCATTACCTGAGCAGTTTTTGCCCTTCGGCCTTGCATGCTGTTGCTGTGGCTGATTTGTAAGTTGGTGGCACCTTCTGAAAGGCAATGAGATTTTCTACAGGGGAGTGTATTGTAATTACTGTAGGAAGGAGTATCCTCTGCTGTAGCTGATGCCATCTTATGGTTTCCAATATCTGGAATATCAGACACTAAGTTCCGACAATAAGCCCCAAAGGTATTTCGTGGGCCTCCATTTATTGTAGCACCTGAGTTCTTGGGAGAATACAAGTCACTCATAGAATTGGCACGTTGGCAGGTGACCAGCTGCTGGGGACTGTTGCTTGCTTCTGTGCCTCGCATCCCCTCACCATCCTTCTCCTCAGCTGAACCTAAGATTTCTTCATTGCTTGTTAAATGTTCTTGGCTGAGGTCAGAGAGCGAAAATTCCAAGCTATCCTCCCGCCAGATATCTGCAGATTTTGAACGCTTTTTCTTGAAGCTTGCAGTTTCCATAAAAGTTGTCCCGTTTGTTGAATATCGATGCTGTCTGCCATCTTCGGCCAAAAATGTAGTGTCATCCCCATAAAGTCTGCCTTCTTCTGTGTCTGGCATGCTCTGCACTGAGGCTGCCGTGAGAACTGTGCTGCTGTCCACGCTAGGAGTAACAGAAGAATCGGTGTGGTAAGAAACAGGCCTTAAGCCCATATCCACTCTGTCCACCCAAATGGGGCTTCCAAAGTCCTCTAAATTGGCTTCTTGGTTAAAAGGCTCCAGGCCATTTTCTGCCAGTGACTGGGGGATGCTAGGAGTACTGCTAGATCGGGTGCTCACTTCTGAGTTCCTGTGGATAACCTTCCCTGAAGAAGCATGTCTGGTCCGTCGAGAAGTTTTATTTGAAAGGCGAAGTGAGCGTGATGTGTGCTTCCGTCCCAGGCTGGCGTGCTTGTCTCCATACAATGCATGCTCTACATTTTGGCTTTCCGCGTTTCCCATGGTTTTAAGGTCTGCAAGATTAAAGAACAGGAAATATTAAACTTTCAACTAATATATGTATCAATATATATAATATGCCTGTCAGTAGCTCTCATGGATTGTACAAAGGAAAGAGATTGTTTCTTAAAAGGAATCTAGACTCTCTCATCCAGAAGTAGTGCTAAAAGATACATGTCGTCATGTATCTATGATCTATATCAGTGGTTCCCAAACTTGTTCTGTCGCTTGTGCAGGGAAAGCCCCTGGCGGTCCGGGCCCGTTTGTGTACCTGCCGCGTCCGCAGGTCTGGCAGATCGCGGCTCCCACTGGCCGTGGTTTGCTGCTCCAGGCCAATGGGAGCTGATGGAAGCAGCGGCCAGTATGTCCCTCGGCCTGCAACGCTTCCAGATGCTCCGGGCCCTGGGAGCCACGATCAGCTGGACCTGCGGACACGGCAGGTAGACAAACCGGCCCGGCCCACCAGGGGCTTTCCCTGCACAAGCGGTGGAACAAGTTTGGGAACCACTGATCTATGTACATCTGCTGAAACATGTGTTGCAACTAACAAGAATTATTTTAACACTGATGATCAATAATAAAATGTAATCAGTTTGCAACATCACTTGTGAACTCAAATACAATCCAGTGAAGTTTTCCAAGGTATGAACCCAGGGCCTCAGTTACCCTGATATAAACCAAGAGTAACTCACTGAATCCAGGGGTTGCATCAATGTAGATCAGAGGAGAACCTGGCCCTGAATGTGGCTTTGAGTGTGAGCCAATTTATAATGAAAGTAAATTGGTAATCGCAGTTTTACACACATCAGTTAAATCTATTAAAATCAGTTAATCCTCAATGCAACATTGGCCAATAATGTAAACTGTAAAAATTAACATCTCATTTCCATACCAGAATCCCCTCTCACTGAAGCAGGACTCCCTCATTTAGC
The DNA here is from genome assembly GCF_020497125.1 of Mauremys mutica. Lineage (NCBI taxonomy): Eukaryota > Metazoa > Chordata > Testudines > Geoemydidae > Mauremys > Mauremys mutica. The sequence goes on from NC_059072.1 coordinate 197,868,176, forward strand.
AATATTGAATTGCAGGGTGGTTGCACCCTCCTAATACCGGTTCATGACCCCCTGGGTCAGAACCTATGCTCTACACCAGGGGTCGGCAACCTTTCAGAAGTGGGGTGCCGAGTCTTCATTTATTCACTCTAATTTAAGGTTTCATGTGCCAATCATATGTTTTCAGAAGGTCTCTTCCCGTAAGTCTATAATATATAACTAAACTATTGTTGTATGTAAAGTAAATAAGGTTTTTAAAATGTTTAAGAAGCTTCATTTAAAATTAAATTAAAATGCAGAGCTCCCCGGACCGGTGGTCAGGACCCAGGTAGTGTGAGTGCCACTGAAAATCAGCTCACGTTCCGCCCTACCCCTGCTCTACACTAAAAGAACAGAAAATTATATATATTTAGGTTCCTACCAGAGGATGGTTAAAGGGGAGAGATTCTGTATTTCTACTCTTTGAGCAACATCATATATTATTGAAAAAAAAATCTAATGGAGTCACATTTGTAATTATCAATCCCACTACTGGCACCCAAGGCATCAAAATGCAATTCTGCAGAGCAACACATTCTACAAGCTCTGTTCTAAGGAGATCCTCATTGAGGCCCATAACTCATTCTAATACTTTGTACCAATGATTGAAAAAAAATGTAAGCCAGTCCTTGCACCAGGAAAGAGAAAAAAGAGCACACTAATGTTCCCAGAATCCTGCAAACTGGTGCTTCCAAGCCATTCCCTCTCAGAGGGAACATGCTCTGGTGTGCTGTCAGGGAGTCACAAGGAAAGCAGGTCAATTTCTAGGCCTAACAACCGTGACAAGGTTACTTGATAATAACATTACAGGTCACTTTTCAAAGTCGTACCTAGAGTTGTAACAACAGGACTCCTGCTGACTAAGGGGAAATTTGCAGCTAAATACCTGCACAATGCTTTAAGAAACAGGGCTGAAGATCCCCAATAAAAGCCTTCAAAAAAGTCAGTCCTAGGTGTGTGCTTCATTACATCTAGACAAGCTTTAGACCATTATTTTGCTTCTATAAGTTTTAAAGCCTCAACAATCATTAAATATACCATTGTATTTAGTTTTCTTTGGGTTATTTTTAGTATGTAAGATACTATATCACAGTTTTTCAGTATATGTAGAATAAGAAATAACAACAGTAACTCGGATTCCAATGTGTGAGTTACATGACCAAAGCATTAAAAAAAATCATTTTTTTTAAATCTTATTTTGACATGCTGGTAATGAGACTTGTAAAGACATTCGCTGGACATCAAAAACTGAGTTAGGAGTCATATCCACTCAGCATCCTCTCCAAAAATGCTAAAAACTACTTAAACCAGGCTCCCTGAGACCCAAAAGGACAGAACAGATGCATCTTGTAGGAGGTTCCACCAATGCCTCTGTGCAAGGGCTTTTGCAAACATAACAGCTAAATTCATTCTTGGTGTAATTCAGCTGATAAGTCCAAGGAAGAATTTGCCCCCCCCGCAGCCTATTCATTTCTCATGTAGGCTAGTGTAACTCAGTGAAGTCAATGAAGTTATACCAGCATTACCCTGACATAAGTAAGACCAGACTCAAGACCAGAAAAGAACAATTATAGTATTATTGTAACTGGATAATAGCACTGTTTGCAGCATAGATATAAAATTATGAAATAAATAACCTCTGTTTTAAATTTTAAAAGAAAAGTAGCTGTTTTGGCCAGGAGCAAAGTCAAGTATGTACTAAAATACAAAATCGTACAAAATTTAATATGAAAATAAATACACAAACACAAAGAAAATAGTTTACAATTATTTACATATAGAAAAAAACACAATTCTTTAAGAGGGATCACAGGGCAAAGACTTTCTGGTTTTGAGGCAGCTATATTAGACTTGAGAAAAACAGCAAATGGTGTCTAGAAAGCAAGATAACGGGGGTGGGGTTTAGTCCTAAGGGCAGTGGGTTTCTTCATTATAAGCATGTGCCATACTTTATTGAATCAGATGCTCATGGAATGAATATGATTGTGTATATGCATTAACCATCTGAATACACAATATCAGCTACTGCACAGAACCTATTTAACCTCACATAGATTACACAGAAACTACTGAATCAATTCTGATAAATGTTCACACTTACAATTCTGCTCTAGGTACTATCAAATACTTGTGGTGAGGCTGTATTTTTTTTTTGCGGATGCTTTGGAAAATGGTCAAAATAGGAGCTAGTATGCTTTTGAGTTTCCCTATTCAACTACACCTCTACCTTGATATAACGCTGTCCTCGGGAGCCAAAAAATCTTACCGCGTTATAGGTGAAACCACGTTATATCGAACTTGCTTTGATCTGCCGGAGTGCGCAGCCCCTCCCCCGGAGCGCTGCTTTACCGTGTTATATCCGAATTTGTGTTATATCGGGTCACATTATATCGGGGTAGAGGTGTAACTAGCTCCATAGTTATGTCACGTTTTAGTTATGACTTGCTAAAAATCTGTGTGGGTAGAAAGGGGGATGGGCACTACCTAAAACATTCTGACATCTCTGTATCTAAAATAAATATGACCGAGGGAATTAAACCACATGGAGTGAGATCCCCGACTCACTTAATAAATGGCAAAGCTCCCATTGACCTCTATGCAGCTCGAGCCAGACCGCCCCACCTCACAGGGTCCTAGAGCCCAGGCCCGAAACCAAGCATCTACACCACAATTAACCAGCCCCTTAGCCTGAGCCAGGTTTTTAATTGTGGTGTAGACAGACCCTATGAGGCCAGGGATTTACCCATAGTTTAGAAAAACAAATGCACTCAGCAAATTTTAGCCCAATGTATGTTAAAATGATAGAGTTATCAACCGCTGAAGAACAGGGTTTATTATTTAAATTGAGTCTTAAGCGTAAGTGTTATTCCAGATTGTTCTGATCTCGTCAGGACAGAACATGAATGTTAGTTACATTATCTTTTGTTTCCAAAACCTTTAAATGCAACTCAGGTAGCACAAAGGTGCCCTTTTGTCTTTGCAGCTTGGGTCTAAAACAGATCTCACTTCTAAGCCTTGTAGAAGGAAATCTCTAGGGGAAAGGTTTTTGCTGCACTGACTTTAAAACGCTTGCTAACAACAATTTCATTTAAAAGGATTTTCACTGGCTGCAGAAGCAGATCTTTACACTGTCATTTTCCCCATTATCAAGAAAGATAACCACCATTTTGGTGTCATTTTGAGAAGAATTAAAGATTTTTACGTTTAAAACATGATTGAAAAGAGTAGCTCTCTAACTAAAGACACAAATCTGCAGAAAGGCCAGAAAGTTCTTAGTACCACTCAAAGTACAAAGACTCAGCCCCCCAGAGACCAGCAAACGCATCACTTGCTCAATGAACAGAGCAACCGGATGCACAGCACTCTTATCAGTTCAGCAAACGATTGTCATGTGCCACAGTCCCAATGTAACATTAATGGACACAATCATGCAAAATTGAAAACAAACAAAAAATTTTGCAAAGAAAAGAAACAAGAGGATAAGCCTGTATTCTGTGAGTAAAACAGATGGCTAGAAAATGCTTTCATGCAAAGAGTAATGCATTTTCTACACAGATAAAAACTCAGCACCTGCGATAATGGTTTTCTTAGCACTAACATCCTTGGGAATATGAACATAGACATTCACAGGAATGTTTACCAACCTGTTTCACATGATGAAAAGTATGTGCTAGATACTGACAGGAAACATCATGCTCCCAAGTAAGAAATTGACCATTATCTGCTTAGTTGAAGGACACTTGGGTTTTACTTAACAATGAAAGTCTCCCAATCCTGCAAACCATTGCTTACACGATTAGCCCTGAGTCACTGCTCAAGTGAGTAACGATGATTTAAATAGTCCTGTTCCTAATCTCATTGACTTCAATCAGAGCAGGGTCTGATCTTAAGTAAGAGTATGCAGGACTGAGCCAGGTCAGAATAAACTGTGTTTGAAGTAGTCATAAAATAACCTGTCTCAAAATCAGAACATAAGTAATATTAATGGGAGTTATACACAGACATTAAGAAGACAAACAGTTGCTATTGTTAGCTTATTAATTGAATGAGCTTCAGAGTCTCAATGCGTGGATGAGACGATGGTGCAGAGAGGAGGGGTTCACGTTCATTAGGAACTAGGGAAACTTCTGGGATGGGAGGAGCCTATACAGAAGAGATGGGCTCCACCTAAACCAAAGTGGAACCAGACTGCTGGCACTAAACATTAAAAAGGTTGTAGAGCAGTTTTTAAACTAGGAGATGGGGGAAAGCCGACTGCTGCAGAGGAGCGTGTGGATCGGACACAGACTTCTCTTAGGGGAGAGTCTGATGATAGAGAATCTCCAGGTTATAGTCAGGAGCAGAGGAATGAGAAGTATAATGTAAGGGCCGCATCAGATGATAAACAGTCACATAAAAAAGAATCTGGCACATCAGAAAAAGGCAGGCTAATAAACAGGGACAAGTTTTTAAAGTGCTTGTACACAAATGCCAGAAGTCTAAATAATAAGATGGGTGAACTAGAGTGCCTTGTGATAAAGGAGGATATAGATATAATAGGCATCACAGAAACCTGGTGGACTGAGAGCAATCAATGGGACACAATCATTCCGGGGTACAAAATATATCGGAAGGACAGAACAGGCCGTGCAGGGGAAGGAGTGGCACTATATGTTAAAGAAAGTGTAGATTCAAATGAAGTAAAAATCTTAAGCGAATCCACAGGTTCCATAGAGAGTCTATGGAGAGAAATTTCATGCTCTAGTAAAAATATAACAGTAGGGATCTATTATCGACCACCTGACCAGGACAGTAATAGTGATGATGAAATGCTAAGGGAAATTAGAGAGGCTATCAAAATTAAGAACCCAATAATAGTGGGGGATTTCAATTATCCCCATATTGACTGGGAACATTTCACTTCAGGACGAAATGCAGAGATAAAATTTCTCGATACTTTAAATGACTGCTTCATGGAGCAGCTGGTACGGGAACCCACAAGGGGAGAGGCGACTCTAGATTTAATCCTGAGTGGAGCGCAGGAGCTGGTCCAAGAGGTAACTATAGCAGGACCGCTTGGAAATAGTGACCATAATACAATAGCATTCAACATCCCTGTGGTGGGAAGAACATCTCAACTGCCCAACACTGTGGCCTTTAATTTCAAAAGGGGGAACTATACAAAAATGAGGGGGTTAGTTAGACAAAAGTTAAAAGGTACAGTGACTAAAGTGAAATCCCTGCAAGTTGCGTGGGCCCTTTTTAAAGACACCATAATAGAGGCCCAACTTCAATGTATACCCCAAATTAAGAAAAACAGTAAAAGAACTAAAAAAGAGCCACCGTGGCTTAACAACCATGTAAAAGAAGCAGTGAGAGATAAAAAGACTTCCTTTAAAAAGTGGAAGTCAAATCCTAGTGAGGCAAATAGAAAGGAGCACAAACACTGCCAACTTAAGTGCAAGAGTGTAATAAGAAAAGCCAAAGAGGAGTTTGAAGAACGGCTAGCCAAAAACTCCAAAGGTAATAACAAAATGTTTTTTAAGTACATCAGAAGCAGGAAGCCTGCTAAACAACCAGTGGGGCCCCTTGATGATCAAAATTCAAAAGGAGCGCTTAAAGATGATAAAGTCATTGCGGAGAAACTAAATGGATTCTTTGCTTCAGTCTTCACGGCTGAGGATGTTAAGGAGATTCCCAAACCTGAGCTGGCTTTTGTATGTGACAAATCTGAGGAACTGTCACAGATTGAAGTGTCACTAGAGGAGGTTTTGGAATTAATTGATAAACTCAACATTAACAAGTCACCGGGACAAGATGGCATTCACCCAAGAGTTCTGAAAGAACTCAAATGTGAAGTTGCGGAACTATTAACTAAGGTTTGTAACCTGTCCTTTAAATCGGCTTCGGTACCCAATGACTGGAAGTTAGCTAATGTAACGCCAATATTTAAAAAGGGCTCTAGGGGTGATCCTGGCAATTACAGACCGGTAAGTCTAACGTCGGTACCGGGCAAATTAGTTGAAACAATAGTAAAGAATAAAATTGTCAGACACATAGAAAAACAAACTCTTGAGCAATAGTCAACATGGTTTCTGTAAAGGGAAATTGTGTCTTACTAATCTATTAGAATTCTTTGAAGGGGTCAACAAACATGTGGGCAAGGGGGATCCGGTGGACATAGTGTACTTAGATTTCCAGAAAGCCTTTGACAAGGTCCCTCACCAAAGGCTCTTACGTAAATTAAGCTGTCATGGGATAAAAGGAAAGGTCCTTTCATGGATTGAGAACTGGTTAAAGGACAGGGAACAAAGGGTAGGAATTAATGGTAAATTCTCAGAATGGAAAGGGGTAACTAGTGGTGTTCCCCAAGGGTCAGTCCTAGGACCAATCCTATTCAATTTATTCATAAATGATCTGGAGAAAGGGGTAAACAGTGAGGTGGCAAAGTTTGCAGATGATACTAAACTACTCAAGATAGTTAAGACCAAAGCAGATTGTGAAGAACTTCAAAAAGATCTCACAAAACTAAGTGATTGGGCAACAAAATGGCAAATGAAATTTAATGTGGATAAATGTAAAGTAATGCACATTGGAAAAAATAACCCCAACTATACATACAACATGATGGGGGCTAATTTAGCTACAACAAGTCAGGAAAAAGATCTTGGAGTTATCGTGGATAGTTCTCTAAAGATGTCCACGCAGTGTGCAGAGGCGGTCAAAAAAGCAAACAGGATGTTAGGAATCATTAAAAAGGGGATAGAGAATAAGACTGAGAATATATTATTGCCCTTATATAAATCCATGGTACGCCCACATCTCGAATACTGTGTACAGATGTGGTCTCCTCACCTCAAAAAAGATATTCTAGCACTAGAAAAGGTTCAGAAAAGAGCAACTAAAATGATTAGGGGTTTAGAGAGGGTCCCATATGAGGCAAGATTAAAGAGGCTAGGACTCTTCAGTTTGGAAAAGAGAAGACTAAGGGGGGACATGATAGAGGTATATAAAATCATGAGTGATGTTGAGAAAGTGGATAAGGAAAAGTTATTTACTTATTCCCATAATACAAGAACTAGGGGTCACCAAATGAAATTAATAGGCAGCAGGTTTAAAACAAATAAAAGGAAGTTCTTCTTCACGCAGCGCACAGTCAACTTGTGGAACTCCTTACCTGAGGAGGTTGTGAAGGCTAGGACTATAACAATGTTTAAAAGGGGACTGGATAAATTCATGGTGGCTAAGTCCATAAATGGCTATTAGCCAGGATGGGTAAGAATGGTATCCCTAGCCTCTGTTCGTCAGAGGATGGAGATGGATGGCAGGAGAGAGATCACTTGATCATTGCCTGTTAGGTTCACTCCCTCAGGGGCACCTGGCATTGGCCACTGTCGGTAGACAGATACTGGGCTAGATGGACCTTTGGTCTGACCCGGTACGGCCTTTCTTATGTTCTTATGTTCTTATGTTATGTTCTTATGAATCAAAAGATGCCTATTTGAGCACTGTACAAGGTAGCAATAGGATGCCACATAAATCAGTGGTGACTTGCCTCAATGTTTTGTTTAAAAAGGGCTGTAAAGCAGAGTAAGGGGATGCAACATGTGAAAAATCTGTTCTGAATTTATCTTCCAAAGCTAACAAAAGATTGAGGAATACAGAACATGTCACAAGTAACAATTTTAAAAAAATGTTATTAGTTTGGAAAAATAAAGCTTAAGACTGATGGCACAAACAGAATATCAGTAAGGAAAAAGTATACATTCTACAATAAACCTCTGGGAGAACAATGCTCCCTGTAAACTAACTGATTTAGATGGAGAAATAAAACTGTTACAGAATTGTTGAGTTCTCCTTGAATTAGTTTAAAATAAAATATTGCTATGTAGAAAGAGGATTTTCTAGATGATACTGGCTGAAGTCCCATTTCAAATTTCATTTTTTCTCAGTACATTATTTTTCCTCTCTCTCCTCTTCTTCCTTTTCTCCAATAAAATATTCATGATAGCAATTACAGAAAATAAACCTAACTTAATAGCTTGCAAGTTTTTGACAAACTGAACTTTAGATTGCAGAGGAAAGGATGAAATTTATTAACTTCCAAGTTATATTTGAAGCACCTCACAAGACAACAGATTGCAAATTTAAAATTAGATTCTGGTGGGAGGTCTTGGTAACAAATCTCTATTTTTCTCCTGGAGTTTGAGTCTGGAGGCTGTGAGAACCAGAACAATGATAAAATCAACAGCAAGAACTTATTCTACAGAAATGAACTTTTACTAAATTCTGCAAACCAACAACAAAGATTTTTACTCAACTCACAAAAACCATATAGAATGAGAACAATTTACAAGAGTAACTAAAAAGGAATACACACATTTTATGGCAATTAAAAGGTTTTTTTTCCCCAAAAGAGATTGAAGTTTCAGAGTAATCTTATACCTTTGAGTTTCTCAAAAACTGCAATGGAATATTTCATTGTTTTGAATTAAGAGCTTTTTAGCCAGACATTTCTTTTTATAATCCACTTTAAATATGTTAAAGCATGGGATGTACTCCAAAAAGGCCCTGCAAGCAACTCAAAAGCAGGGTGATGAAGTGGGAGGCAAGGAGGGAGAGGGAGGAAAGGATGTCATCAGTAGCTGCTTGATAGAAATTCTAATGCTCTTGCATTGCAAAATGGGTGTAACTATAAACAACATGCAGTTTCCTCCAAATTTTCCCCTCCCACAAACAATACACAGCAAACTCCTAAAGAAAATACATAGACACACACGTACCTTACAAGGCAATATTGGTAGCCAATGCAACTTTCCCCAAGAGAACTGTGGCATTTAGATGTATAGAATTGCAAATGATATCAAAATGAACAGTTACTGGAACCACAGAATCTGTCAGCACCTGCCACTCAGCGCCTCCATTATTGTCCCGTCAGAGTCTATGAATATATGCCAAAAACCTGGTGAGAGAGAGGGAGGAAAAAAGAAATAGGCAAAGGATTAGCAAAAATGGTTAGAAAGGAGGACATTTTCTGCCAAGTCCTATTTTCACACTTACCTAAGAAACATTATATAATACAGTGCTTAAATTCTCTATTTAAATTATATATATATAAAATCTGACAATATCAGAATCACTGAAAACCTCAGTCTAACACTTTATGAAGCCAAACCGAGGGTATGAACTCCATTCATTTTCTTACCACTTTTTATAATAAAGAATCTTATAGAAATTGACAAGAGACTGCTGAGGGCAAACAGAATGATACAGGACTGGAGGGTCTCAGTGACAGGTCAGAAAAATTACATTGGTATTGGGTTTTCTAGTTTTGGTTGGTTGGTTTTTGAGGGGGTGCAAGAGAGAAAAGCAATTAAACAGGGTCCCTCATAAAAGATACTCAACACTCCCCTCAGAATTCTGTGCATGGCTATTTTGTATTTCTTTCTGCTTGAAGATGGCTTACAATTAGGTTAAGGAAGAGGTCCTGACTTCTTTTTTTTTTTTTTTTAAACACAAACAATAGTTCAATCTGTACAATTTACTAAAATGGACAGCAATACAAGCCCTGGTATAATGAACAATTTTAGAAAGGAGTCAGAGATTACAGAAAATTTACACACACAGAGTATATTGTGGAGGTAAACTATGCACATTAAAGGAACAGACTAGGAAATGATGCTGCACTCACTTACACACACACACAAAAGTAACTTCAGGATTATTCACGTGTGTATGTGCACGCACGCACGCAGGATCAAACTCCTAGACTGTGCCTTGGCCTGATGCCACTTAAAAGTTCATTCCCACGTGTTCATTAGACACTAGCGTATGTCTACACGGCAGCTGTGAGCAAGCCTCCCCGCTTAGGCAGACAGACTCGCGTTAGCATGCTAAAAATAGCAGTGTGGACATTGCAGCTCCAGTGGAGACTCAGGCTAGCTACCCAAGCTCAGAAGCATGGGGTTAGGTGGGGCTTGAGAGCCGGAGTTGTTGTTCGAGCCGTAACATCCATACTGCTGTTTTTAGTGCACTAGCTCGAGCCCTGCCAGCACGAGTCCATCTTCCCATGTGGGAAAGCTCATTCCCAGCTGCAGTAGATGTACCCTTATGGTCCAATCCTGTGAGATGCTGAGTACTGTAAACTCCGTGGGAGTTTTGGGTACTCAGTGCTTTGCAGGATCAAGCCCTGAAGTCATTAAATTTCCTTTATGCAGCCAAGTTGCAAGGCGAAGAGGCAAATGAAAGAAGCGGATCATCAAGAAGCATTGAAAACAGAGTTATTACATGGGTTTTACATGTTTTCAAAAGATTACAAGAACAATGAATTCAGAATAGGTCAGTGATGCCCTTCATGTTGTTAGAGCAACTTGGTAGTAAATTTTTATCCTCGCTTGGATGGATTCTCAAAAGGAAGTGAGAGTTACCAACTCCTTTTTTAAATTAAAAAAATTCTAATTTTCTTCCTTCTCCTTTATGTCTCCCTCGTACTCCCCACTCCCCCAGGCTGCTGGTTGAGAGCTGAAAAGATGTTCATGTGTTGCTCAGAAGCAGGCAGAAATTAATAAAATGAAGCTCATTTATATTGAAATGGACTCATTATCATGCCAGCTGACAATAATTTACAAGGTTAGACTCTTGATGGAAAACAAGGTCCTACAGGCAAGTGTTCTTCCACCTGCGTCTCATACATAGGAAATAATCGTATGTTTAACATGCTTTACTTTTTAAGGAAAAAAAAAAGTTTTATCTTTGGATTTTTTTCCCTGCTGTATCTATATTTGCCACAGATAAGTTATTTTTAAAGAAAACTAAACTGTAGTGCACTATCAGCTTTTTCACTCTCAAGTTGATTTTTGAAGAGTTGGTTATTCATCTGAAATAATCTGCTCCAAACTGAAATTAGGCAAAAAAAAAAGGTCAGAACCCTGGTCACTTTTAGGAGAATTAAAATAATAGTAATAATAATAATGTTGACTGTTTCATATGAAGTCTTTGCTCCTAACCAAATAATTCTCTTTTAGTATCTCAGTACTAAAACATTTAAAGGAAAAGAGTTGTTTTTTCAAAGGTGAAAAAATCCAAGTGGGTGTTTACACTTGGGGAATTGGATTACTCTCCCTGTCTCTCTCTATATCTATCTTTATATCTATCCACATCATATCAATATGCATGTGCACACACGCTTCCTTGAGGATGTATCATTATCTCATGATTCTTTTCCAGCAGAGTCAGCTCCTGTTAGTTATTATTACTAATTCAAAGGAACTCTTGCAAATGCAAAAATCCATTTTTTTTTTTAAATCAGTTTAATACTTAACTTTGCTTCTAATACACCTTAGAAAACACCCCAACCACCAGTTTATTGTTTCATCTCACCCTTTGGTTTTCTGCAAGAGCAGAAGTTCTTCAACATTCCCAAGCCAGGTGCAGATTTTGACTTCTGGCAGAAAGGTCTTCACGGGAATAATGGGGTCTGCTCTTTCCCCAGGAGGAGTGGCACAGAAGGGACATGATTCCCCATAGGCGAAAGGAATGGGGCACACACACTCATGAGAGGGAGCAGCTGGGTTCTGAACAGAAACTTGGGGCTTGTCTACATTACAAGTTATGTTGGTATAACTTACATCGCTCAGGGATGAGAATAAGCCACCTCCCTGAGCAATATAACTTATAGTGACTGAAGCGCTGCTGTGGACAGTGCTCTCCCGCCGACACAGCTACCGCCTCTTGTGGAGCTGGCTTTAGCATGCCGACGTGAGAGCTCTCTCCATCAGCCGCGCTACAGGGTGCAGCTATATTGCTGTAGCACTTCTAGTGCAGACTAGCCCTCAGTACTGGTGATTTCATTCCCTCTATAGGGCAGCGTCCCCCCGTGGAGCACATTCGCTCAGTGCTCTGCTGGACGCTACAGCGTTAGTGGAGCGTGGAACCAAGCAGGGTGTTGATGGCCTATTCATGGGCATGACATAACACACTGATGCGTATGGTATGGACGTGCTTTTACTGACCCAAAAGTACACACTTGTCAGTGACCATGTTCAATGCTGATGTTTCGGTCATAAACAACTACAGGGAAAGTTAAAACAAAACAAAATGAATCTGAAATGTAGTTTTTCAAACTACTTGTTTAAAAAAGACCCTAAATTTGCAGTCTCAGACCTGGTTCCTGGAAACATGCAAACATGTACATAACTTTTACTCATGAGTGTAGCCCCAATGTTCTTTGCGGTATTCGGGCCAAATTAACTTGTATTAATTTAATGACTATGAAAAAGTATCCTGAAAAATCAGGCCACGTGATTTCTAAGAGGATGAGCACCCAAAATTCCCACTTAAGTTGTGTGCACTAAAAATTAGGCCACTGACACTGCAACCATCAACCCAGTGTCTTTGGATGCAAGGTCCCTAAAAATGAGGTTATAGTCAGAAAGGTGACTATATAAAAATAGCAGCAATTTATTCATCACATTTGCTAGCTACATGTACCCAGGGTTACATCTGCTGACTTACTAACAAAAATAACATTGCTTCCTGTTGGTACCAAAGAACCAATACAGGGATAAGAGAATGAAAGGGCTCATGAACTGTCAACAGAAGTGCAGAACTTTGAAATATGGGATTACATAATAATAAATAATAACAACATGCAAATATTATGTGAACCATAGAGAGCCCCATTAGGGATGGTGTAAAGCTTCCAATGATGGGGACTCCACCACCTCCCTGGGAAGCCTATTCCAGAGCTTATATTGTTAGAAAGTTATAGTTATAGTTAGAAAGTTTTTCCTAATATCCAACCTAAATCTCCCTTGCTGCAGAATTACTCCCATTACTATGCATCCGACGAAGTGGGTATTCACCCACGAAAGCTCATGCTCCAATACGTCTGTTAGTCTATAAGGTGCCACAGGACTCTTTGCCGCCATTACTTCTTGTCATTCAAAGATGGCTATGAGAATTATAAACATTTTTAAATTATATTTTCACTTCCTTATTTTATAATACAAAGACATTTTTAGAAAGTAGTAACATTTCAAAAGTACATCTACAGATGTGAGACAAACTAATAATTAGCCCAACCCATTATCCCACTCCATGAAGCCCACACTAATTCTATTATAAACTTCCACAGTTTATACAGATCGATGGAGGACACCACATAGCCATTTCAAATAGAAAATATTAAATATCAATAAGTAACTTTGGGCTGCATTCTCCATACCACCACACCAGTTTTATGCAGGGCCGCCCAGAGGATTCCGGGGGCCCAGGGTCTTCGGCGGCAGGGGCCCTTCCGTTCCGGGACCCGCCGCCGAAGTGCCCCGAAGACCCGCGGCGGGGACCCCCCGCCGCCGAATTACCGCCAAAGCAGGACCCGCCGCCGAAGCGCAGCCCGGTCTTCGGCGGTAATTCGGCAGCGGGGGGCTCCCGCCGCGGGTCTTCGGGGCACTTCGGCAGCGGGTCCCGGAAGGGAAGGGCCCCCCGCCGCCGAATTACCGTCGAAGACCGAGCTGAACTTCGGCGGCGGGTCCCGCTCCGTCTTCGGAGGTAATTCGCCAGCGGGGGGTCGTTCCGCCCCGGAGCGGAAGGACCCCCCGCCGGCGAAGACTGGGAGCGAAGAAGCTCCTGCGCCCGGCCCCGCAAGAGTTTTCCGGGCCCCCCAGAGCGAGTGAGGGACCCCGCTCCAGGGGCCCCGAAAAACTCTCGTGGGGGCCCCTGTGGGGCTCGGAGCAAATTGCCCCTCTTGCCCCGCCCCGGGCGGCCCTGGTTTTATGACAATGTAATTCTGGTGCAAAGCCAATGTAATGGAGTGGAGATTTAGACCCTTTAATTTTAACTAGAGGCCATGTCCCTTCATTACCATGCAAAGAGCTCACTAACGTGAGTGGTGACTTTAAGTCAATGCACAGGACCGAGGCTCCAAGCTCGGCAGCAAGGCACTGCATGGTCTAGCTGATTTTTAAATAAATTCAGTTTGAGGTGTTTATGCCCCGTCTGTGTTTTGTTTTGGTAAATATTGCAGCAAACCAGCCTGCTGGTTGTGGAAACAGTGAATTTTAAACCAATATTGGCAAATATTCATTGAAAGTGATGTTTTAACTTTTAGCCGATTAGCACCTGACTTGAAGGAATATGCTCATCCGGCCAGAGAAGAGAAGTGTGATACATATCTAATCAAAACTGACCAACAGAGCTGGAATTTCAAACATTTGATACAAACTGCTCACTAGCAAGCCACAAGACTCAACATTTTCCATGGGAGCTATTTGGAAAATAAATGTTGAATAATGACTCCATTTGAAGAAAATCACGGTCAGTTCATGAAGAAATCACTAACAGAAAATGAAGTTAAACTAGTCAAATAAATTATTCCTCCAGCTCGAACAACACTCCTACACAAATCTATAAATAGAAACAAAAATGAGCCCTCTCAGGAGACCTGCAATCTCAATAATAACTGACAGCTAACATCCTTGAATCACAGTTAAAGTCAACAAAACCAGAAAAATGGTGTTAACAAGGTTCCATAGGGGCATGGTGGTGAATCTATGCAGGAGGAGAACAAGTAGCCAGTGAAGGGAAAAGCTACCTTTTCAGTGCTCTGTTATTTTTGTACTGTGGTATCTGGGTAACATTGTTTTCAAAAGTATCTTTATGTATTTTCAGTTTCTCTCCCTTCCTCCTCCTCGCATTATTAATGGTGGGAAAATCTCCCTCCCTCCCAGAGGGCAAATCAGCAGGGACTTATGCATTAGAAGAGAAGCAGGGCAACCTAAGAAAAGGACAGGCCCAACAAAGAAAATAACAGAACGCCATTAGCCGTCACCTTCAGCCCCAGCTAAAACCTCTCCAGCGCATCATCAAAGATCTACAACCTATCCTGAAAGATGATCCCTCATTCTCACAGACCTTGGGAGACAGGCCAGTCCTTGCTTACAGACAGCTCCCTAACCTGAAGCAAATACTCACCAGCAACCACACACCACACAACAAAAACACTAACCCAGGAACCTATCCTTGCAACAAAGCCCGATGCCAACTCTGTCCACATATTTATTCAAATGACACCATCTTAGGACCTAATCACATCAGCCACGCCATCAGGGGCTCGTTCACCTGCACATCTACCAATGTGATATATGCCATCATGTGCCATAACATTCAAAAACCAGTAGGAGAACCCTACAACCTCTCTGGTCACTCAGTAACAGACTTAAATTTTGCAACAGAAAAGCTTCAGAAACAGACTCCAACGAGAAACTGCTGAGCTTGAATTAATATGCAAACTGGATACCATTAACTTGGGTTTGAATAGAGACAGGGAGTGGCTGGGTCATTACACGTATTGAATCTATTTCCCCATGTTAAGTATCCTCACACCTTTTTGTCAACTGCCTAAAATGTGCCATCTTGATTATCACTACAAAAGTTTTTTTTCTCCTGCTGATAATAATTCATCTTAATTAATTAGCCTCTTACAGTTGGTAGGGCTACTTCCACCTTTTCATGTTCTCTGTATGTATATATTGTGATAAACTCAGGACAGACAGTTGCCAGAGGGGGGGGGAGGAGTCAGTCCCAGAGGGTTAAAAGGCCCTCCTCCTTATCAACTGAGAGGCAACTACAGGTCAAGCAGGTTCAGCTGAGAAAGGGTTACCAAGGTAGCAAATTAGAATCAGCTGAGGGGAGCTACCTGAGGGTAATTAGGATCAGCTGGTTCCAACTTGGAGCTGCCTGAGACCTTTTTAAACCCCTTCCTGGGAGGAAGGAAGCGGGGGGAAAGCAGAGAGAGAAGGAGCCTGGCTACCAGGAGTGTTGAAGCAGCAAGCCTCCCCAGGCAGAGCGGCAGGACACTCTCCTACAAGGCAGGGTAAAAATACTCTAATTAAGACTGGTGAGAAGACAGGGAACAGACTTCCCCTGAGTCCTAAGGGGGACTGCATTACCCTAGCCGGTCTCTCCAGAGCTAAAAACAGCAGAGGCTGGGGAGACTGAGACGGGACTTTGCCACACGTGGTGTCAGGGGTGGGATTTGAGTGAGACTTTGCGGCAAACCGTCTCAGGGCAGGGTAAAAGCACCCCAAAAAAAAAAAATATGGAAGATGTAGTGAAGGCATTGGTGCAGGCCACTGCGGCCCAGCAAGAAGCTACCAGGGTGCAGATGGCTGCCCAGCAGGAGGCGGTACGAATGCAGCAGGAGACAAATCAACTCCTGATGAGCCAGGCGGCTCAGGATCGAGCCACCTTGCATGAGGTTGTGAACCAGCTAAAGGCCCTGACCACCCTAACGCATGGGCCCCATGGGACTCGGCCCCTGCACGCCAGCCGCTACTTACAGAAGATGACAGTGGATGATGACGTGGAGGCGTATCTCCTTGCGTTTGAGAGGACGGCCCAGCGGGAGGCCTGGCCCCAAGACCAGTGGGCCAGTATCCTGGCACCTTTTCTGTGTGGGGAGGCACAGAAAGCGTATTTTGATATGGCAACAGAAGCAGCTTCCGATTACTCCCAGCTAAAGGCGGAGATCCTGGCAAGGTCGGGCGTGACGACAGCTATAAGGGCGCAGAGGTTCCATGAGTGGAAATACCGAGCCAACAAAGCCCCGAGGTCCCAGCTGTTTGACCTGATCCATCTGGCCCGGAGGTGGCTGTGCCCCGAGACCCGCCGGCCGGAGGAAGTCGTGGAAACCATAGTTGTGGACAGGTACATGAGAGGGCTACCGCCGGACATACGAGGATGGGTCAGTCAAAATGATCCCTCCTCCTATGATGAGCTAGTTGCCCTTGTAGAGAGACGTCTAGCAGCACAGGAACTCTCTCGGACCACTGGGGAAGGGAGGCGCCAGGATAGGAGGCAAGGCTACGTACCAAGGGCCCGAGTTGCCATCGCTCCAGGCCGAACTATGGCAGGGAAGAAGGAGGACAAAGAGCGGCCAAAGTACTCAGAGGGACCTGGGGACTGGGAGAGAGAGACTCGGGGGGTAAGGCCCCACAGCCCAAAAATTAAGGGGCTGCCCCGAGGAGGGTACCGATGCTATGCATGTGGAGAGATAGGGCATATAGCTGCCCAATGCCCAAACCTAGAGGAGCCCATGCAATGCGACCTGGGAAATCTAGAAGAGTCATGTGACCTGATAAGCCTAGTAGGAGTAGCGACGGTCCCTCATAGATATACTAGGCAAGTTAAAATGAATGGTATAAAGACCACCGCGTTAGTAGACTCAGGAAGTGCAGTCACGCTGGTCTCGGGAAAGCTGGTCGGGTATGATCAACTATCCCGGGCCAAGCGCACAGGGATATCCTGTGTCCATGGGGATGTAAATTACTATCCGACCATCCGAGTGAAAATAGAGGTCCAAGGAAATCCCACTAAGGTGATGGCGGGGGTGGTCCCGAAACTCCCTACCCAGTCCTCATAGGGCGAGACTTCCCAGGGTTTGGCAGACTACTTCCTGGAGAGGAGTCAGAAGAAGGTAACACCCCAGAGAGCAATGGGGTGGCCTCAATAGTTAGCAACCCCCCAGCCTTCCAAGAATTTGCCCAGGACTTATTCTCGCCCCCTGGGAAAACCAGGAAGACTCGGCGAGAAAGGAGGGCAGATAAGAGGAGGGGAACGAGCATCTTGGCCCAGAATCAGAAGCCTATACTCGTAGGGGAGAGAGTTGGCCCAACGGACGAGGGGACTAGGCAGGAGGTTGGGGAGCCAGTAGCCGGGCCCAGTTCCCCAGGGACCTCCCTTGAAGGGGAGGGGGAGATAGAACCCTCTGAGTTTGGGCAACTTGGAACTTCACTAGAGAATTTTGGACAGGATCAGGCCAATGATCCAGTATACCAGAACATTCACAAAGAAGTAGTGGAGGTGAATGGGGTCCCTGTGGAAGGGAGAGCCAAGGGCCCAAGGCCGTATTATATGATCAAGAAGGATCTGCTGTACCGTGTTGTCCGTATCCAAGAGCAAGTCGTGGAACAGCTCCTAGTACCACAGAAACATCAGAGGGGCGTGATGGAGCTAGCTCACAGCCATTTGTTCGGGGGACATCTAGGGGTAGATAAAACCCTAGACCGAATTCTACAGAGGTTTTTTTGGCCTGGAATATATGCAGCGGTCCGACGATATTGTGCCTCCTGTCCAGAATGCCAGTTACACGGGCCCCGACCCCGCTTAAGGGCACCTTTGGTACCTCTCCCGATTATTGAAGTCCCCTTTGAGCGGATAGCTATGGACCTAGTAGGGCCGTTAGAAAGATCAGCCCGGGGCCATCAGCACATACTGGTGGTGCTAGATTACGCCACCCGATACCCCGAGGCCATTCCCCTACGGAACACTACGTCCAAGACCATAGCTAAAGAATTAATCCAAATTTTCGCTAGAGTGGGAATACCCAAAGAGATCCTGACAGATCAAGGAACTCCCTTTGTGTCTAAATTAATGAAAGATCTATGTGCAATGCTCCACATAAGGACCCTAAGGACATCAGTCTATCATCCGCAGACTGATGGCCTCGTCGAGCGTTTTAATAGGACGTTGAAGAGCATGATACGAAAGGTGGTGAGCCGGGATGGGAGGAACTGGGACACCCTGCTACCGTACCTAATGTTTGCGATCAGGGAGGTGCCTCAGACTTCGACTGGGTTTTCCCCGTTCGAACTGTTATATGGTCGCCACCCCCGTGGCATACTGGACATTGCCAAAGAAAGTTGGGAAGAACAGCCGAACCCAGGGAGAAACGTCATCGAGCATGTGTTGCAGATGAAAGACAGGATAGCCCAAGTCACTCCCATAGTGCGGGAACACATGGAGAGAGCACAAGGGGCCCAACAAACATATTACAATCGCCAGGCGATGACCCGAAAATTCCAGGTGGGAGATCGGGTGATGGTACTCGTACCCACAGCAGAGAGCAAGCTCCTGGCCAGATGGCAGGGGCCATACGAGGTAATAGAAGCCGTTGGAGAGGTCGA
This sequence comes from Mauremys mutica, assembly GCF_020497125.1. Classification (NCBI taxonomy): domain Eukaryota; kingdom Metazoa; phylum Chordata; order Testudines; family Geoemydidae; genus Mauremys; species Mauremys mutica. The sequence goes on from NC_059072.1 coordinate 197,887,138, forward strand.
TTACAAAGTCCGACAGCCCGGACGCCGGAAGCTGGAACAAATCTATCATGTGAACCTGTTGAAACCTTGGCAAGACAGAGAAGCGCATGTGGTCACTATAGGGTCACCCCCTCCCGAGAGCAACCTGCCTGGCCAAGTGGGAATATCCCCAGAACTGACCTCTGACCAACGAGTGGAGGTGATCCACATGATTGAACGCAACCAGGACGTGTTCTCGGAAAAGCCAGGCAGGACTATTGAGGTTCACCATCACATCCGCACGGAGCCTGGAGTGAAGGTGAATGTAAAGCCATACCGGATCCCGGAGGCGAAAAGAGAAGAGATCAAGTCAGAAGTCAGGAAAATGTTGAAGTTAGGGGTCATTGAAGAGTCTCATAGCCAATGGTCAAGCCCAGTGGTCCTAGTACCTAAGCCGGATGGCAGTATGAGGTTTTGCAATGACTTCCGGAAACTGAATGAGGTGTCCCAATTTGATGCGTACCCTATACCCCGGATAGATGAGCTAATTGACCGACTCGGGAAAGCACGATTTTTGTCCACCCTTGACCTGACTAAGGGTTATTGGCAAATTCCCTTGGCCAGGGCCGACAAAGAGAAGACGGCCTTTTCAACTCCAGAGGGACTGTATCAATACACTGTCCTCCCGTTCGGTTTACATGGGGCTCCTGCCACCTTCCAACGACTCATGGACAAACTGTTACGCCCACATGGCAGGTATGCGGCCGCCTATCTTGATGACGTCATTATACATAGTCCGGATTGGGAGACGCACTTGGGGAAGGTGGAAGCAGTCCTAGACACCTTGAGGAAGGCAGGGCTGACTGCAAATCCCTCCAAATGCGCAATTGGGCTAGCAGAAGCCAAATACCTTGGATATATAGTGGGGAGAGGTGTGGTAAAGCCCCAACTCAACAAGTTAGAGGCAATACAGAATTGGCCCCGACCTGTCCGGAAGAAACAGGTCAGAGCATTCCTGGGGCTAGTGGGGTACTACAGGCGGTTCATCCCCCACTTCGCCACCAGGGCATGCCCGCTAACTGACCTAACGAAAGCCCGTGGCCCAGATATAGTGAAATGGTCTAGCGCGGCTGAAGAGGCATTTGCAGACCTGCGGACCGCGCTCTGCACTGACCCAGTGCTGGTAGCTCCAGACTGGGAGAAGGAGTTTATCTTGCAAACGGATGCCTCAGAAGTTGGGTTGGGAGCGGTCCTTTCACAACTGGTTGGAGCGGAAGAACACCCCGTCCTGTTCCTCAGTAGGAAACTCCTGCCCAGGGAACGGAAATATGCCGTAGTTGAAAAGGAATGCCTGGCCGTAAAGTGGGCCATTGAAAGCCTTCGCTATTACCTACTCGGACGGAAGTTTACCCTTGTCACGGACCATGCTCCCCTGAAGTGGATGCACCAAAACAAAGAGAAAAATGCGAGAGTGACCAGGTGGTTCCTGTCGCTACAACCCTTCCACTTCAGAGTACAACATAGGTCTGGAATCAAGCATGGCAACGCGGATGGCCTTTCAAGGGTACACTGTTTTGCCGACCCAAGTAGCCCAACCCTGTAGTGTTGAGCAGGGGGGGGGGATGTGTGATAAACTCAGGACAGACAGTTGCCAGAGGGGGGGGGAGGAGTCAGTCCCAGAGGGTTAAAAGGCCCTCCTCCTTATCAACTGAGAGGCAACTACAGGTCAAGCAGGTTCAGCTGAGAAAGGGTTACCAAGGTAGCAAATTAGAATCAGCTGAGGGGAGCTACCTGAGGGTAATTAGGATCAGCTGGTTCCAACTTGGAGCTGCCTGAGACCTTTTTAAACCCCTTCCTGGGAGGAAGGAAGCGGGGGGAAAGCAGAGAGAGAAGGAGCCTGGCTACCAGGAGTGTTGAAGCAGCAAGCCTCCCCAGGCAGAGCGGCAGGACACTCTCCTACAAGGCAGGGTAAAAATACTCTAATTAAGACTGGTGAGAAGACAGGGAACAGACTTCCCCTGAGTCCTAAGGGGGACTGCATTACCCTAGCCGGTCTCTCCAGAGCTAAAAACAGCAGAGGCTGGGGAGACTGAGACGGGACTTTGCCACAATATATCTTGTTACTATATGTTCCACTCTATGCATCCGATGAAGTGGGCTGTAGCCCATGAAAGCTTATGCTCAAATACATTTGTTAGTCTCTAAAGTGCCACAAGTACTCCTGTTCTTTTTGCAGATACAGACTAACACTGTTGCTACTCTGAAACCTAATTTCAAATTGTAAGCCATAAATAAAACATGGGAAACTGAATGGAATTCCCAGGAGCCCTTGTGCAGGTTAAAAGGAGCTTGTGTGCCTCTTCCAGGGAAGTGGGGGCTTTCATAATCTGCCCTTGGAAGCAGAGACCAATGTTAAGCCACAGGAGGCGCTGCAGGAAATGAGAAAGAGTGGCAGGACCTGTTCTGCCATCTCTGGTGTAGTTAGGGTAGCTATTGGCCCGTCTACATGTTTATAGATAGTCAATTGGATTTCTCAAAACAAAAACAAAAAAAATACCTCAAAGTGCAGGTAAAATAAGAGTTGGCTGTACTTCATTTACCTTAAAGTTATGTATTATTATTAAAATTAACTTGAAACATACTTTTCTCTGGTGCCAAGTGAACAGAGAACAGCTGATACATATCAGTACAGCAGTGTGCCAAACATATCAGACAACAGCCAAAGTAGTCACATGAAAGACTTTTTTTTTTAAATGTCAAATAGAAAGAGAATAGCTACTTAAGTGATAAATACACAAATGTCCAGTACCTAATGAAGCTTAGGCTGCGACAGTACTACTCACAGTAAGAGAGATACAGAACACAGAGTAAAAAATGGAGCACAGAGGTAGATTCGACAGTACACTATTTTAGAAACTAATATTAATAGTTGAAACATTTTCCTTATGTGAATGGGAAGCCATTGTACAACTACACAAATAAATGGAGGACATAAGATTTAAAAGACACAGAAAATAATTAAGGCCAATATTGTCAACGTTGGGTATCAAAAGTATTACCTGTAAATCCATAGTTAGGCACCCAAATAAGTGGCTTGATTTACAGGAAGGGCTGGGTACTCATATCTCATACTGGAACGAGAGCTATGGATGCCCAGCACCTTTAGAAATCAGGCCACTTAATGAGGTGTCTAACTATGGGTTTAGATGCCTCATTTTAGGTACCAAAATTTGAATACTATGGAGGGATAAGAAGCCGCACATGTGGCATTTGAGAGATCTAAAGAAAAAGGAGTCAAGTTAAATCCAAGCAAATGCATGATCAGAACAACTTCAGTATTTTGGTTGCATTTGCTCAGCTATATAAAAGCTATTTACTTAAGACACAAAGTGCTAAAGTAGCAGCAGTTACTGAAATGAGGCCACTGAAGAGTCGTGTTGAGCTAAGCAAAGTATCAAGGGTGGTGATTTACTTTTAAGTTTATTCCACACTTTGCAGAAGTTTTGGGGGTGTTTGGGGACCTCTCAAAGAAAGATTCTGAGTTTCAATCTGATTCCCAGTAAGATTCTGCCTTCACCAAAATAAAGCAACTAATTGCCAGTGCAGGTTAGGGTGACCAGACAGCAAGTGTGAAAAATCGGGACAGGGGGTGGGAGGTAATAGGTGCTTATAGAAGAAAAAGGCCCAAATATCAGGACTGTCCTTATAAACCAGGAACATCTGGTCACCCTAGTGCATGTACACTGCCCAGCTATGAGAGGAAGAATGGTCCAGTGGATAGGTCACTGGCTGGAAACCTGGGTTCAATTCCCTGCTCCATTACAGACTACGTGTGTATCCTTGGCCAAATCATTTAGTCTCTCTGTGCCTTAGTTTGCCATCTGTAAACTGGGCATAACAGCACCTCTCTATTGTGTGGGGGTGTTGTAAAAATACAGTGAAGATTGTGAGGTGCTCAGGTATGGGGGCCGTGGAAGTAGTGGGGAGAAGTGGGTTTTTTACCCATGAAAGCTTATGCCCAAATAAATCTGTTAGTCTTTAAGGTGCCATCAGACTCCTCATTGTTTTTTTGGAAGCAGTACAGTCACACATAAGAAATGTTCAGGTGAGGATCTGGGGCTGTGTCCCCGCAAGAAGGGAAGTCAGAGTTTTCTACATCGAAGTCTCTCACATCCACAGAAAGAAACTGCACAGACTGAAAGAGAGATACAGGCAATGTTGTCTCACAGGGAGCATCTCCATCAATGTGCACAGGACAAAAAGTTACAATGGTATCTAACCACAAGCCTTTGGATGCCATCATAAAAAACCTCTTGTAGCAGCACCACTGAAGCTGTGAATGAAATTGCACCAGCAGAAAATATGACTGTGATTAAACACAAACCTAGAAGGGATATGCCAGTCACTAGTATCTTAAGCAGATTATTTCTGACAGGGCATGACAATATGGAGGAGACATTTGAGGCATACATTCACATTGTCATATCCAGTTTACCTGTATTGGACAAGAAAATGACAGCAATCAGGGTTGCAACAGTTTGCTAGTTGTCTACAGTGTTGGAAATTCTTTGCTGAGTAGCCAAAATAAAAATGTTTGTGTCTCTATAAAGCAAAAGAGTTCTGGACATTCTGTGAGGAATGAATAGGAGCCCATCTGTGAAAGTGAAAGGCATGACGTTCCATAATAACTGAAATTTGGAATAATAAATATAATTCATTCGGGGCACGTCGGAGCAGAATAGATCAAGCGAAGGACCGAATATTGCTGGTTTGACCCGATATCAACACACCAGTCAAAGAAGAACACATTCACCAGTCCAGATATTACAACAACACAATCCCTCTACCTTTTTCTACAGGTAGGAGAAAGAGCATACATTCACAACCCTGATGGTCAGCAACCACCTGGCATCGTCAAAGCCAAACTACTCACACCAAGATCCTATCTTGCACACACTGACAGCAGAGGAACATTGGGACATAGCTGGAGAAATTTGTTCTTATCTCAAGTTTACCTCAGCTTGACTGATTCTGGTTCTGACACAGTAAGTTCTATCCCCAGGCCAGACGACAGTTTTGTTCAACAGGAGGACTTTACCCCTGGCCACACATAACATTTTATAGCCAGAATCCACAGAGAATTTGAAAGACACTAACTATTAATGTGCTGCCCTGACTGGCGATGTAAAACCATGTGTTGGTAATAAATTATCCATATTTATTAAGGAATTCCTATGTGAGTAATGTGGGCTGTGGTAGCAATGTTTTCAAATATTGGGTTATAGCAAATTTCAAAAATCTAGTAACAATAAACTTGATGGGCTAGATTCTCACTAGCACTGAGATCCGCTAATGCAAGGGAGACAGAGACCATTAGGGAACTGGTTATGGCTCCCTGATTCTGTAATTGTGATTCTCTCGCCCCAGCCCTTGCCACAGTATTAGTCAAAAAGGCCTAGGGCTGCTCTCAATTATTTCAGCTGTGAATGGTCCCTAAGAGACCCACCAGCTGAGAATTGGCTAAGCAGACCAGTGAACCATCCTGCCGAAGCATGACTCTCCCTGTCCCTCACACATCCTCTATGCTGGAGCGAGGAGGCAGCTGGTGCAGCTTTACACCAACAGAGACCGTTCCTTCCTGCGAGGGTGGGAGGGGAGAATGATAATTACGGCATACTACAATTACAGTTATGGCCACATTCCGGCTCCTTTGCGCCACTCAGATTTCCATATTGCAAGATCTGGTGTGATAGGTTCTCTTTATCTTCAAATAGAAGGGCGTGAAACATTACTGGGAAGTCAGCAGATGGTGCTATTACAGACACCATTATAGGTTCTGTTTGACTGAATACAGAACCAGTTAGTTAATGGAGAAATGCATAGCGTCAGCTATGATGCAGTTCTTTTTTCAATAAGGTCACCAGCAAAATCTGTTCTACCTGAATCTGTGTGTCAAGAATCCTTTTCTTAGGCCTGGTCCACACTAGGACTTTAATTCGAATTTAGCAGCGTTAATTCGAATTAACCGTGCACCCGTCCACACCAGGAAGCCATTTAATTCGACCTAGAGGGCTCTTTAGTTCGAATTCGGTACTCCACCCCGACGAGGGGAGTAGCGCTAAATTCGACATGGCTATGTCAAATTAGGCTAGGTGTGGATGCAAATCGAACTTACTAGCTCCGGTAGCTATCCCACAGTGCACCACTGTGTTGACGCTCTGGACAGCAGTCCGAGCTCGGATGTTCTGATCAGCCATACAGGAAAAGCCCCGGGAAAATTTGAATTCCTTTTCCTGTCTGGCCAGTTTGAATCTCATTTCCTGTGTGGACGTCGTGGCGAGCTCAGCAGCACTGGCAGCGATGCAGAGCTCTCCAGCAGAGGAGTCCATGCAATCTCAGAGTAGAAAGAGGGCCCCAGCATGGACTGACCGGGAAGTCCTGGATCTGATCGCTGTGTGGGGCGATGAGTCTGTGCTTTCGGAGCTGCGCTCCAAAAAACGGAATGCAAAGACCTACGAGAAGGTCTCCAAAGCCATGGCACTCAGAGGATACAGCCGGGATGCAACGCAGTGCCGCGTGAAAATCAAGGACCTGAGACAAGGCTACCAAAAAATCAAAGCGGCAAACGGACGCTCCGGAGCCCAGCCCCAGACATGCCGCTTCTACGAGGCACTGCATGCCATTCTCGGTGGGTCTGCCACCACTGCCCCACCAGTGACCGTGGACTCTGAGGATGGGATAGTGTCGAGGGGCAGTTTCTCGGCGATGTTCGCTGATGGGGAAGATGAGGAAGGGTTTGTGGAGGACGAGGCAGGCGACAGCGGTTACAATACTGCTTTCCCCGACAGCCAGGATCTCTTCATCCCCCTCACAGAGATCCCCTACCAACCCTCCCCGGCCGTTAACCCGGACTCCGAATCAGGGGAAGGATCAGTCGGTAAGTGCTATAAACATGTAAACATTTATTTCTTAACAAAACAGGAATAAAAACTATATAAAAAGAAGGTCAATGCATATAGGTATAGAACAAAAATCCTCTTGGGACAGTTCAACGAAGCTCTCTGAGAGGTACTCGAAAAGCCTCCTTAGGAGGTTCCTGGGGAGAGGTGCCTTGTTGGGTGCTCCGTGGAAGCACACTCTTCCGCGCCAGGCCATCAGGAGGTATAATGGTAGCATCGCCTCGACCAGCATGGCAGCATAGGGCCCTGGTCTGTGCAGGGATTCACGCAGCATTCGCTCTCTGTTTGTCCTGGAGACCCGCCTCAGGGTGATCTCGCTCGGCGACTGCTGCATCTAATTAGGGGAATTACTTTAATGTTACTATTGTGAATGCTTGACTTTTCCTTTGCATAACAATGACCGTCGTTTAACAGCCACGTGTTGTAGGCTGCAGAGGAAAAGCATACAGGGATCTTTCCCGGGGACAGCCGCGAGGGGCTGGAACAGGGTCAGACTTTATGCTTTCCAGATTGCCTGCAGCAGGAGGGCCCTGCTATCCATTAACTGTTAAGCAGCCTAAAGTTTCCGGCTTACCAGGCCTGGCTGCTACACGGATTCTGCTGTCCTGCCCCGCTTGTCCGATCTCCAGTGCAAGACCCCAGGCAATGAAAGCGAATGCCGAAAATTCGAACTTGTCCTGAGAGCACATGAGATTAGGTGCCCTGTATGGTCTTGTTCACAGAAACTGAGCAGACTGTGTTCAGTGTTCGCAAACATGTATCTTTGGAAGGAAATCACTTCCTTTTTCCCATCACACAGCTGCGGCTCTTTCCCGAACTGCCCCGGCATCCCCCTCACAGAGGCTGGCGCAGATTAGGCGGCGAAAGAAAAAGACTCGGGACGAGATGTTCTCTGAACTGATGGCCAGCTCCAGAGCCGAGGCGGCCCAGCAGAGCCAGTGGAGGGAGACCCTCTCTCAGCAGCAGCGCTCACACAGCGAACGGGAGGACAGGTGGCGGCAGGAAGACCAGCAGGCAACTCAAACGCTGCTTGGACTAATGAGGGAGCAAACGGACACGCTCCGGCGCCTTGTGGATGTTCTGCAGGACCGCAGGCAGGAGCAGAGAGCCCCCCTGAACTGTATCTGCAACCGCCCTCCCCCGCCACAAAGTCCTGTCCCCCCCTCACCCAAAATCACAAGAAGGAGGGGCGCTAGGGGCCGTGAAAACTGTCACTCCACCCCAGCAGAGCGCTCATGTACCAAACAGCTCTCATTCCCTAAAGTATGAGAATTGCTTGCCTTCCTGGCTCACCCGATCCCAAATCCCAGTTTCATCCCCCAACTGTGTAGTTGAGTATTAAAAATAGTTTGCTGTTCATTACTGTTTCCGTCATGTTTCTTTGCAGAAGACTTTGTGTGAAGGGGGGGGAGGGATTTGTTAATTGCATAGGACAGCCACCATTAACAGGGTACAGACATGGGGGCAGGATCAACAGCAGGTCACACACAGAGTGCAGTCACTAGGCACCCGGGTCACTCTGCGAGGTGTCTGCTGCCCCAGGTCAGTCTGGGAGGTGTATGTTGCCCCAGGGTCCGAGCGCCTGGCATCCACAAATGGCAAGGCAGGCTGCCCTTACCATGCCCTTCCACCCTAGCCATGAACCTCTCCAATGCCCTGAGCCCCAGCCAGAGCCATCATCCCCCCACACCTACTCACCCTTCCCACACACCCCTCACCCCTTCCTGCAAACCCACCCCTTCCTGCACACCCTCCGGTAACCGTCCTCCCCCCAGAGACCGCTGTAGGAGCAGGAGCCTGTCAGTCCTCGAGTGTAGAAGCGGTCTGTACATCACTGCACACCGTACCCACCACAGTCTGCGTCCCTGTTGGAACCCTTGAACGAGAATTCGTTAGTAAAGAAAACTTTGTTAATTAAAAATGTTCCAATAACTTTATTTTTAAACGTCTGTTGGAAGGGGGGAAACCTGGTGAACGGGGTATGTAACCGCTGAAAAAAGTCAATAGTAACTGAAACAGGGGCAGGTTCAGCTTCTCTGTAAAGAGACTGGACAGTCATAGGTTACCCTGCTCTCTGAGGAACCTAGCTTTCAAAGCCTCCCGGATGCACAGCGCTTCCCGCTGGGCTCTTCTAATCGCACGGGTGTCTGGCTGAGCGTAATCAGCAGCCAGGCGATTTGCCTCAACCTCCCATCCCGCCATAAACGTCTCCCCCTTGCTCTCACAGAGATTGTGGAGCACACAGCAAGCTGCAATAACAATGGGGATATTGGTTTCGCTGAGATCCGAGCGAGTCAGTAAGCTCCTCCATCTCCCCTTGAGACGTCCGAAAGCACACTCCACCACCATTCTGCACTTGCTCAGCCGGTAGTTGAAGAGCTCCTTGTCACTGTCCAGGGCACCTGTATAGGGCTTCATGAGCCAGGGCATTAGCGGGTAGGCTGGGTCCCCGAGGATCACTGTAGGCATCTCCACATCCCCAACACTTACTTTGTGTTCCGGGAAGAAACTACCTTCCTGCAGGCGTCTAAACAGACCAGAGTTCCTGAACACACGCGCGTCATGAACCTTGCCCGGCCACCCGACGTAGATGTTGGTAAAACGTCCCTTATGGTCCACCAGTGCTTGCAGCACCATTGAAAAGTAGCCCTTTCGGTTAATATACTGGCTGGCCTGGTGGGCCGGTCCCAGGATAGGGATGTGAGTGCCATCTATAGCCCCACCGCAGTTTGGGAATCCCATCGCGGCGAAGCCATCTATGACGACCTGGACGTTTCCCAGGGTCACCACCTTTGAGAGCAGTAGGTCAACGATTGCGTGGGCTACTTGCATCACAGCAACCCCCACGGTAGATTTGCCCACGCCAAAGTGGTTCGCTACTGACCGGTAGCTGTCTGGCGTTGCAAGTTTCCAGAGGGCTATGGCCACTCGCTTCTGCACACTCAGGGCTGCTCGCATACGGGTGTCCTGGCGCTTCAGGGCAGGGGCCAGCAAGTCACAAAGTTCAAGGAAAGTGCCCTTACGCATCCTGAAGTTTCGCAGCCACTGTGATTCATCCCAGACCTGCAGCACTATGTGGTCCCACCTTGTTTCCCGGGCCCAGAATCGCCGTCCCATAGCATGAACGTGACCCATTGCCACCATAATCTCCACGGCGCGGCATACCGTGCTTTGTGAGAGGTCTGTGCCACTCTGACACTTCACGTCCTCACCGCGCTGCCGGAGCCTCCTCGCCCGATTTCTCAGCAGCTGACTGTGGAAGAGGTGTTCGATAAGGTGCGAGGAGTTGACAACGGCCATAAGTGCAGCGATGATCGCAGCGGGCTCCATGCTCGCAGTGCTGTGGCGTCCGCGCTGTCACTGACCAGAAAAGTGCGCGAACAGAGTTCCCGCCGGCGCTTTCAAGGAGAGAGGGCGGGAGTGACGGTTGAATGATGACAGTTACCCAAAACCACCCTCGACACATTTTTCCCCCAGAAGGCATTGGGGGCTCTACCCAGCATTCCAATGGGAAGCGGGGACTGCGGGAACTGTGGGATAGCTGCCCAGAATGCACCGCTTCCAATGTCGACGCTTGCCCCGTTAGTGTGGACTCACAAAGTCGAATTTGTCTCCTTGGTGTGGATACACAAATTCGAATTCATCAGGTCGAATCCACAAATTCGACCTAAGTTAAATCGAACTACTCCTGTAGTGTAGACATACCCTTAGATATAGATGCTGCTGCAGGTTACAGTCCTGTAGCAAACAAAACATTACATGTCGCCATAATATTAGTGTACTTCATGTTTGTCAAAAAATTCTAGAATTCATTTTGCATGTGCAGTCATTCTTTGCCATTTACAACAATGGTTCTAAAAATTCTTCATTTTGACTAGAAATGCCAGAGAAGTAAATTACCAGCAGTTCCATCAGGTGAGGATACTGTATATCTACGTAGCACTTTATATTTTTGGCAAGGTATGTGTCATTTCATTATTTCAATGCCTCACACGGGTAAGTGACCCAAAATAAACAAAAACAGCTAGCATTCACTTTAAATTTAAAGAGTGATACATTATTTTATTAGCTGAGAAAAGCTACTGATATTTTATGTGGCAGTTTTCCCAACCCAAATAAAAACATAAATTGGAGTAAATCTATACATGACCATATTTGGATATGTACAAACTGCTCCTATTCACCTATACTCAAGTTACATGCAAATTATTCAACACATCCTAGAGTGGAAATAGCTCCTGGATTCATACAAACTGCACACAAGCAAACAAAGGGCTGGATTCATAAAATCGAGGAGCGACTGTTGCAGTTTTTGCTGCACTTTTGTCAGTGTGTGTGGGTATGAGTGTGTGCGCGCGTATGAGTGATAATCTCCAGTTCAAAAATGGTGCTGTACCATGAAGAGAGATTCCATTACATTGGTTTGAGTATTAAACATAGCACCGTGGACTTCTGTATTTTTTCTTTTTTTCTACTCTTTAAAATCAAAGTTTCTTCCTTTCACATGTCACAGCCTCCACAAAAGCCTCTTACTCTACACCCTCTATCAAGGGTTCCAGCTCCACCTGCCCATAGCTGTATTTGTTTTACGGTGCTAAAAGAGAAGTAACAGTTTATTTTTGTCAGTAATCCCATATAAATTCTAAGACAAACAGGAAACAGAGGATGGTGATGCCATTTTTCAGTCGCTTTTTGGGAACATAATCACACTTTAAAAGAAAGCCCTGTACAATACTTCTAATATCCCAAAAGACAAGGCAGAAACCAAAAGGAGATTTTACATTTGAATGTAAAGAAAAGATGACTTTTCAGTCTTGCACAGGTCTCCTATTGACCCTCATATCCCTTTCGAAAAAGATCACAGTCTTACAGGATTCCAGCTGTTGCACATGTTCATATAATTGCAATTCTCAAATCCCTATTAGAAGATCAAACAGAGACATGACCATCTGGTGGCTTGTGGAGGTTCTGGGAACCTGCAATAGCTTCTGTAAACTTAAAAGTTCAGCTTGCAGCCCAGCAGAGTCTCTCTTGGGGTCCAGTGCAAACCCTCACCCCTCTGCCCCTTCACATTGTATTAGATCAAGTTGAAATTTTTCAAATGCAAAATTTTTTTGATCAAAACAACTTTTTTTTTTACCAAAATGAAATTTATTTTTTTTAATTTTTCCATTTTTTCTCCATATTTTTTTCCTTCCCCAACCCTCTTTTTCAGAAGCAAAATGTAAAAAGAGGGGAAACGGGGAAAAATGGAGCAGAAAGGAGGAAAAAAAATAAAACATTTCACATTTTATTTTCTCCGATTTTCAAACAGCTTTTGATCCTGTTAAATATGGTGCAAGAAAAGTTACCTCTTGTGCATGAAGTCATTATGCCAATGAGACAAAGACATCTCTATGTAATGCAGAAATCTAAGGAGGGTGCCATAACACAGGCCAAGCCTAACCTGCTGACTTCTGCTGCCATAGCTCTATCAGGCTATGGCTACACTTGCACTTCAAAGCGTTGTCGCGGCAGCGCTGCCGCTTTGAAGCGCTAAGTGTAGTCAAAGCGCCAGTGCTGGGAGAGAGCTCTCCCAGCGCTGTCCGTACTCCACCTTCCTGTGGGGAATAACGTACAGCGCTGGGAGCCGCGCTCCCAGCGCTGGGGCTTTGACCACACTTTGACCGCAATTTGCAAGTGTTTTCACACCCTGCTGCAGCGCTGCAAATTTGCAAGTGTAGCCATGGCCTCAGTCTGGGGTGTGAAGAGGTGTGATCCCTGACGGGCATATAGCTGTGCCACAGAACCATTCATGTAGACACAACCTCAATCTTTCCATTTTACACACCTGTGCTTGGGAAGCATTATACTTCTTTTCACACCTGCCTTAGTGCTTTCAGTTCTACAGCAGAGCAAAACTGTTCTTTTCTTCACCAGTCCCTGTTACGTGGAATTTCACTGTTTGGACACTTCAGTGAAGCCCTGGGTTTAGTTGTTCAAACATGGCACGTGATTATTCTCTTTTTGCTGATGCTCTAAGCCACAGCACTGCCAATCTCAGGCTACAGTGAAGATGAACAACTCCAAAAACAACAACAACAAAACACATCAGAAACCTAAGATGCCAGACAAATAGCCCCCACCCACACTGCTGAAACAATTTATTTTTCTTCAATAAGAGGTTGTTAGCCAATTTCAGTATAATGCAGAACAGGTTGCTACATAAGTAGTCCAGCAACTTTGCTGGTGTGTCAGTAGACAGCTCTCTTAGGGTCTTCTTTTTGGGCTTGATCCAAAGCCCAATGAATTTGATGGAAATTGACTTCAAAGGCCTTTGTGTATTTGGAGAGAGAATGTGGTTTGAACACTTGCTTGCAACTGGAAATTCTTCAGTGAAGTACCTAGCTTTCCTGCACCCTTTCCCTCACCTATTTCCACACCAGAAACAACAAAGGGATAACAGACAAGAGAACCACTATTCTGGCTTCCACACATTCTTCTCAAAAGTATACCCATGTACCTTTTTGTCTTCAAACTCCTTCCCAAAAATATCATATATGAAAAAATGTTATGCTTTAGACAAATCTTCAGTTATGTCACTTGCTACAATTTTAATCAATCCATGTTGACATCTCACCTAACATCTTTTGCTATCACATCAAATTCCCACAGTAATGATATGTATATAAGGCATCCAGAAAGCAACCAAACGTGTTGTTCCTCTTCAGAAAATTGTGTCATTGCTTTAAGTTCAGAAGAGGACTCTGTTAGATCACTTCTTGGTTGGAGAAAAGTGATCTTTAATTCCAACTTGTGTAATATGCCCAAGCACCACTATGCACCCCCAGGGTGACATATGTAAGATTGCAATTAGCTACTGACATTTATACAGTTTTTGGTATAGCAAACAATACATTCACTAACTGTGATTTGTTGCTGAGGTTTATGCTGTTTGCTTGATCTGGGGGCTTAGATTTATAATAGAGGCAGTTTATTGGCTTCTTTTCTTTGAAATTTTACACAGATTTACAGGCCATTAAGGGTTAATTATTAAATCTCAGAATTAAGTCTGAAATATGTGAGTAGCTAGAGAATACCTTATATGATTAATCAAATTAGAAAAAAAAAGTCATTTAACACTTAAAATAAGAATGATAATCTCAAATCCTGCTCCATCAGTTGATACATGGGACATCATTTAGGATGATCAGATATTTATTAGCATATTAGATCATAAGAGAGGTGTAATTTTAATTGGAGATTCTTCAATAATTTTAAAATACAACAAAAACCATTATGATGATAGCTGGGGAAATAATTTGGGGGCAGATTCCACCACTTTTATTCATGCTGAGTAGTACCTTACTCTGTGAGTAGTCTTATTGATTTCACTGGACAGCAAAGGGTCAATGGGGTAGAATTTGGTCCTTGGTTTAAAAAAAAAAGACAAATATGGTTTTATGTCAAGATTAGCCTACAATCATTATAACATTAACAATCCACTAGCCCTGAATTTATACGCAACTGTTTGTATAATTCTAGAGTGCTCTTTTTCATAAAAATATTATAATGTTAAAAGAGAGAGAGAGAGAGAATGGCGGAAAACAAATTTGCTTCCTATGAATAGCTAAATAACTTCATGCTGGTCTCTCAAATTCAGAGTTCGCAATTCTCACGATTTTATCATAAGCCTCCTGATATTTGCTGTTTTTCTGAAAGCCCTTGGGGTCATGTGACTGGTGGAGAATCCCAGCTTTTATTATTTATAAAATATTGTTTAAAGGAAGTTTCTAGCCATCATGGTTGCAGAGTAAAGCTGGAAAGTGTGAACCCGCCAGGCTCAGACATCAGACGGCAAATAAAAAGCTGTATTATTTGTTTGTTTTTAATTTGCATGACTTTGAGGCCTGACTCATAATTTTTGAACATTTGGGGTTGGTAATATTGCAGCTTCTCACTTATAATCACCAGTAGCATACAAGCTCTCCTAATAAGCCTAACTTTGAGAGTTACTCAGCACCCACAGCCACGGGCGGCTCTAGCCATTTCGCCGCCCCAAGCACGGCGGCACGCCACCGGGGGCACTCTGCCGGTCACCAGTCCCACGGCTCCGGTGGACCTCCCGCAGACGTGCCTGCGGATGCTCCACCGAAACCGCGGGACCAGCGGACCCTCCGCAGGGATGCCTGCGGGAGGTCCACCGGAGCCGCCTGCCGCCCTCCCGGCGACCGGCAGATTGCCCCCCGCGGCATGCCGCCCCAAGCACACGCTTGGCATGCTGGGGCCTGGAGCCGATACTGCCCACAGCTTCTTTTGCAGTCAATGGACGTCGTGGGTGAGAAAGATCAGTCAGCATGAGGCCCAAGATCATTTTTAAAAGAGGTGAGAAGCGGGTATCTGGGACCGAGGAGGAAATACAAAATAATTGACATCAGGCAGAAAGATAAATGAGTGCCAGACACCCAACCCTGCAAGCACTTCAGACGCATTGTTTTTCCTCTTGCAAATAACTGAACTAATGCCACTGAATTCTTCTGTCCAACTAGGTAATTATATGGCCCCATTCCTACAGTGTCTGAATAACTCACAATCATTAATTAATTTACCCTGGCAATACTCATGTGAGGTAGGGAGTATTAGCCCCAGTTCACAGATGGGGAACTGAGGAACAGAAAGATTAAGTGATTTCTTCAAATTCACACAGAAAGGCTGTGGCAGAACTGGGAACAGGATCCAGATCTGATTCCCAGTCCTTGACCACAGAATAGCTTTGTTACAAGGTGGGACGTGTATGAAGTTGCACAAGAGAATTCAGCATATATAGAGTCTAGCTTTATTACCTTCAACTCTACCAGTGTTTTCCACCACCCCTAGGAAGCGGCCATATTCTGCCCTTTTGTGTGCTCTTGGTGCCCCCTTTTGTCTGTATTGTCTCCTCATTGTCCCCAGGGCATTGCTTTGTACAGTTTTAAACTCTTCAATTTCTATCTTATGAGGAATCTTTAAAAAATAATAATAATAATGACATCCATAGACTCCATAACTGCACAGTGTTGTAGATTTAATAGATGTCTTTCTTTCTTTCTCCATTTTTTTCTTATTTTATTATGTTGCTTTTTCACCTATCACTTCCCTTTCAAGGAGAGCCATTTGATTTATGGGCTTCCCTGCCTCTGCTGCCCACCACTGTGGGTTTTTTTGTTTTGTTTTTCTATTTATTATTTTGTGGTCTATGTATATAAAAATATAAAATGCCCACATATACGTTCACGCATAAAGGGAGTGTGTGTGTTCATACACACACACACAAAATTGTAAATGTGGCATTAAAAAGATTTATGGTACTTCGTTTCAGAACTATCATGCCAGACTCTGCTGTGGTGAAAACATGATTTCTTGAATAGCACAACCAAGTCAGGTAAGAACAAACTATCCAAAAAGTTAGACTCTTCCTCACACAGCCTTTTGGCAGTGTGTTTGAACATAGTTCACTTTTGAGGTGGGAGTGTTGCTTTAACCGCTTGCTAGCCAAACAAAAATAGCAAGATACACAGTAATTAATTAATTTAGTTTAAATTCATTGTTTAATTATTAATTTGAATTTCAAACATGGCTGAGCATGACAGAAACACAACAGCAAAGCAAAATGGAGAGTATGATCTGCATGGCTGCAGCTCTGTAGAGTACTCTCATCAAACAGAAATGTTAGGGGTTTCAAAATACGGAACCTGTAGCAGGCCAGATAGGGAAAAGGTTACAAACAAAAGCTTGGTGTGTCTTATCTACACCCAGCTGTGGGAATGGAAGAGGAAATTATATTATCACTTTTTATCCGGGCTTTAACATGTCTGAACCTATTCCTCACCTTCTGAGAACATGCACAGGAATGTATATTCACATTCAGATTCCACTCCAGTTTCTGAAGTTCGCCCATTGTATACTTTTCCCAGCAGAACATTCCACTTTACAAAATGTATTGAAAGTAATCTATTTTTAAAGAAAATGACTCCCCCTAACCAAGCTAGAAAACAAGTCAGAGCTTTGTTAAGTTCTTTATTAGTGCCTAGGAAAAATGTTGCATGTGACAGCTAAAAAAGTGTATAGCTAAAAGAGAGGGGGGAAAAATCTGTGCAATCATTTGTTTATATATTGGAATGAAAATTTTTTGGCCAAATGTGTTAAAGAATTTTTCATGTCCCCACTAGAATGCCTTTCACTTGACAGGGTTTAGTAAATACCAAACTCTTCTTTATTCTTTTTTGTCAAACATCTCTTGTACCTTCTATACAAGTCCAATGTGGGCGTATACACAACACATATTAAAATAATTTCTGTCTATCCTTCTTGCTGAAATGCAGGATAGTGATGTGTCATTCAGTGGCTCTAAGTGAGAGCATAACATGGAGGCTTCTATGCTGGAATAAACTAAAACAGTGCATCCAGAAAACAATGTCTATAATCTCCAGAATAACAAACGCACTTGTTTTGGAACCATTTATAAAATCTGCTGCTTAATCTGATGAACAACATTGTGCCCAAGTATAAAATTAACTCAAACACTAAGCACTAGAAAAAAGGACTAACTGGATTTGAAACATCTGAAAGGTACAAAAAAGTTACAATGATTATCATAACATTGGTAAGGAGTGCTTCAGACACTACTGAAATATTGCACAAGGGGAGATAAAACAGCAGAAGGTAGCACAGTGACGTTAATTACGTTCTGTTTTTACAAAACTGTTTAACCCTGTATAGCAAATTATTTATTCTTAGAAAAAAACACAAATGTTACCTGTGTGTAACACAGCAGTCCCATTTATTTGATCCTCTTCCTTAAACTTGTCTTCAAGTGGACAATACCTGCACTGGGGGGCTTTTTTAGGCTCATCATAATAGGTTTTTTTTAAATGGCCCATAATGAGTTTCAGGCACAATGGATAAAGATATTATTAATTTATTCCTTTGCTTTCAGGAAATGTACTCTGACATTTCTCCATCCAACAACAAAAATGTAAAAAAGGCTAACACAGGGGGTAGGGTACTTCCAAAGGAAAAGGTGTAGCTACAGTTTGGACTGCCAGTTTATTTTGATAAGAGCTGCATTCTGGAATATTTTTATATTACCAAGAAACATTTTTGCTGGAAGTTTTAACAGGAAAAAAATGGCAGTATTAGATTGCCTGCCAAATCTACTTCAAATTTAATTAATTTGTGCAAGTTTTCTAGAATACATGTTCTTGTTTTCCCCCACAGAAATGCAAAGTGTGCATCTGCGACGAAATGGTTTAAAAAAATAATATGGGGGGGGGGGGGTTTTAAACGCCCAGCATTAGTTTAACTCTGCTCCTACTAAAGTCAATGGGAAAACTCTTGCTGACTTCAATGGGATTACTCATGCAATTGAAGTTAAGTGCTTAACTCTATGCAGCATCGGGATCTTATCATCATCAGTTTTTACACTCCGATACACATTGATGGGCAACCTTACAAAAAACTTCGATTTTAAAAGATAGATTTTCATGCAAAATTCCCCATTATTTTAATGGGCAGTTCCGTGCATGGATCAATGTAGAATACGATCTTTAACATGCATATTGGCTGTGGAACCATCACCAGTGTTAGAATTTTAAACTGAATTTCCAGATGAGGATTAATGGAGACCCAAAGAACAACTCTCAGTTTAACCTGTCAGCCAATAATTTGATCCAATGCTGAATTACTGATACAGTAAGAAATCCACTTCCCAGCGCCCAATATTTTAAGACTAGTCATCAAAATTAATTAGAAAAGAAAATGTTTTCAATGGCAAAATTTCTTAGTTGAATTAATTCAACAACATGAGATGTAGGAAAATGTTTCAATAGAACCTTGTTTACAGATACCCTATTATATGAAAAGTAAAGTAGGAGTTAATTTTCATGTAAGAACAGATTTCCTAGTTTAACTCATATTTAAACCTTTAGCAATACGATTGGACTGAATTGCAATTAACAGAAGTCAATGCTAAAATAAACTACAATAGTGTGAACACAGAACAACCTTGTCTGTTTCCTGTGTACAAAGTTTTGATAGATCTTCACTGGCTATAATTCATGAAGGGGAATTTTGTATAACAAAAGGTAACAAAATGATGAATTTAAGAACCAAAACCAAACCTCTCAAGGTATAGTAGAGATCATCCCAATCCACACGTTCTAACGCAGGAGTCGGCAACCTTTCAGCAGCAGTGTGCAGTATTCATTCATTCACTCTAATTTAAGGTTTTGCGTGCCGGTAATACATTTTAACGTTTTTAGAAGGTCTCTTTCTTTAAGTCTATATTATATAACTAAACTATTGTTGTATGTAAAGTAAATAAGGTTTTTCAAATGTTTAAGAAGCATCATTTAAAATTAAATTAAAATGTTGATCTTAATGGGGTTCTGTTCACCTAAGCCAGCTGTAGGCTGAGCAGGGCCTGTGGCCGGGACCTCAGACCTGGGGGTGGGGTTCAGGGGTCAGGGCAGAGGGCTAGAGTGTGTGTGGGGTGTAGGGCAGAAGGCTGGGTGTAGGGGGGGTTCAGGGATCAGCGCAGAGGGATGGGGGCTGTGGGGGTGCAGGGCAGAAGGCTGGGTGTGTGGGGGGCTCAGGGGTCAGCACAGAGGGATGGGGGCTGTGGGGGTGCAGGGCAGAAGGCTGGGTGTGGGGGGGTTTCAGGGCAGAGGGATAGGGCTGTGGGGGTGCAGGGCAGAAGGCTGGGTGTGTGTTGGGGTGTGGGGAGTTCAGGGCAGAGGGCTGGGGGGGTGAGGGGTGCAGGGCAGAAGGCTGGGTGTGGGGGAGGGGGTTCAAGAGTCAGGGCAGAGGGCTGGGAGGTGCAGAGCAGAAGGCTGGGGTTATGGGGGGTAAGGGGAGAGGGCTGGGTGTGTTGGGGGGTTCAGGGCAGAGGGATGGGGCTGTGGGGGTGCAGGGCAGAAGGGTGTGTGTGTGTTGGGGTGGGGGGGTTCAGGACAGAGGGCTGGGGTGTGGGGGGGTGCAAGGCAGAAAGCTGTGGGGGGGTCAAGGGTCAGGGCATAGGGCTGGAGGGTGTGGGGGGTGCAGGGCAGAAGGCTGGGTGTGTGGGGGTCAGTGCAGAGGGCTGGGGGTGCAGGGCAGAAGGCTTGGGGGGTCAGGGCAGAGGGCTGGGGTCCTCGGCTTGTAGGGGTGCTCCCACCCCCTGCCCTGAGCGGCTCACGGCAGGGGGCTGGAAGGGATATGCCCTGTTCCACCTCCTTCCCCAAGGCTCCGTCCCTACTTCTCTCTGTCTCCTCTACCGAGCGGTGTGCACGCTGCCGCGCTTCCCCCTCCCCCTCGCTAGGGCCAGCAGCTGATTGGGACAGGGAAGGAGAGGGGGCGGGGCAGGAAAGCACCACGCTGGGGGAAGAAGCAGGGGAGGGAAGCTTGGCTGCCACAGGACGAGCTTCTGCCTCCTGCCCCTGCAGGGGAGAGCAGTGGGCAGGGGGGCCGAGTGGGGCTGGAGGGCAGGACCACGGCAGGCAGCTGCATGCCACTCAAAATCAGCTTGCATGCCGTGTTTGGCACGCGTGCCGCAGGTTACCGACCCCTGTTCTAACATCTCTCAGCATCTCTCTAGAAATGGCCCTCCCTAGAGTGAGCTTTGAAATTTAATTTGCAAGCAAATTAATGTCTACAAAAACAAATATTTAAGTATTTTCAGATTCAATCAAAACTGTTTTCAACTGAACCAAACTTAACCAATGCATGCATTTCACCCTAAGGACTAATTTAAACAAGAGGCGGTTACTTACCTGGAGGTTCTTTGAGATGTGTGGTCCCTATCTGTATTCCGCTGAGGGTTATACGCATGGGCCACACATCTGGAGCCAGAGAATTTGAAAGTAGTAGTGTCTGATGATCCGTGCACGTGCCCTTGCTCCACCTCACGGTTTTGTTCAAGGTGACAAAGGACAGAGTGGACCAACCACACACTCAGTTCCTACTCCATTGCAAATTGAACAGATCCACAGCAGAGTGGGAGCAGTGAGGGACTGGAATACAGTTAGGGATCACACATCTCTAAGAACCTCCAATTACACGTAAGTAACCTCCTCTTCTTCTTCGAGTGATGGTCCCTATTGTATTCCATTGAGGGTGATTTAGCAAGCAATACTTAAATAGGTGGAGGGTGCAAGGAAAAATGTTGGAATGGTTGAAAGGAAGACAGCTGCACCAAACGAAACATCCGTTGCAGAGTCTTGCATCAAGGCATAATGTGAAGCGAAGGTATGTACCCAACTCTACATGGCTGCCCTACATATGTCTGGAAGTGGTACATTGTGCAGGAGGGCCGTAGTTGATTCGTGCGCTCTCATGGAATGGGCCCTCACTCCAAGGGGTGGGGACAGTCCCGATAACCGATAGCAGAGCGTAATGAAACCCGAACCCCACTTAGAGATCTTCTGTGGGGAGATCTCCTGCCCTTTAATCCGTTCAACTACAGCAATAAGCAGTCTAGGGGATTTCCTTAACGGACTTGTCCTGTGTAGGTAGAAGGCCAAGGTCCTGCAGATGTCGAGGGAGTGAAGGTGCCGCTTCTCTACCAAAGTGTGAGGTTTGGAAAGAAAGTAGGTTAGTTGAGATGAAAATGAGATACCACCTCTGGGAGAGACTTGGGACGCAGGGAAACTTTGTTTTTTGAATATGGTAAAGGGGGCGGCGGGGGTCAGCCATCGTGGCCTCCAATTCTCCGACCCTTCTGGTGGAAGTAACAGCTACCAGGAAGGTGACCTTCATGTAAAAGAGAGACAGGGAGCCAGAGGTTCAAAGGGTGATTTTATTAATGTTGAGAGGACAAGGCTAAGGTCCCATTGGGGAGCGATAGGCTGAACAGGTGGATGAGTTCTAAGACCTTTCCAAAACCTGCTAGTCATTGGGTGAGTAAACACAGAGCGTCCTTCCACAAGGGGGTGGAAAGCAATAATAGCTGTCATGTGCATCTTAATGGAATTGAGTGTGAGCCCTGAAGTCTTCTAAGTACTCTAAGAGAAGGGAAATGTCCATGCCATCAGGGGCCAGACCTCCCTGCCTAGCCCTGGAGGCGAAATGCTTCCACTTTGCCTGGAGGTGAAACACTTCACCCAAAGCAAAAAGTTCCTGGGGCCCAAGCACCAACCTCACATAGGCGCCGACTCCGTGGGTACTCTGGAAATGGAGCACCCACAGGGAAAAATTAGCAGGTACTCTGCACCCACCGGCAGCCAAGCTCCCCCGCCCCCACCCACTTCCTTGAGCATGCCGCATCCGCTCCTCCCCCTCTCTCCCAGCACTTCCCGCCCCCCTGACGCCTAACAGCTGTTTGGCAGTGCTTAGGACTTTCCAGGAGGGGGGGGGAGGAGCGGGGACACGGCACGCTCAGGGGAGGAGGCAGAGAAGAGGCAGGGCAGGGGAAGGGGGTGAGGCTGGGGTTGGAAAAGGCAGGGTGGGGCAGAGACTTTGGGGAAGAGGTGGAAGGGGAGTGGGGTGAGGGCAGTGCAGGGGCGGGAAGAGGCGGGGGCAGGGGAAGGGGCAGAGTGGAAGCGAGCACCCACCAGGCAGAGAGGAAGTCAGCGCGTATCCAACCTCTCCAGTGTCAGAGGAACAAGAGCCGCAATGGATGACTGCTTCAGGACCAATGGTTCGCTTGACTTAGGGCAGTGGCTCTCAAACTTTTGAACTGCTGACCCCTTTCACATAGCAAGCTTCTGAGTGCGCCCCTCTCCCCCTTAAATATAGTGTTTTTAATTTATAACAACATTATAAATGCTGGAGCAAAGTGGGGTTTAGGGTAGAGGTTGACAGCTCGCGACCCCCCCATAATAACCTCGCGACCCCAAGTTTGAGAACCCCTGACTTAGGGGATACTGACTTGGAAGATGTACGTGGCTCAGTGGATGGAACTGGTGGCTCCAGTTATTTGCGCGACTTCTTCTTGTGCTTGTGAGCCTTGGAACACACTGTTTCTCTGTGGAACTCATCCTTTCTAGGCCTGGAGGAAAACTTACTGCCATGCTTATGCCCTTGCTTCACGACTAGGCCCTGGGCATGGAGTCTGTAGTACTGGTACCTACAGAACCGGACTTGATCTCTGTAGTCAGAGGCGCATTCCTGGGCTTCTCAGACCAATGTACGGGGGGTGATTCCCCAACCTGGATTTGATACCGGCCTCATGGGAACCTCCATGAGATGCTTCTTGAGGCGGAGAGCCTGGCCTTCCTAGGTGTGGCTTGGAAGGAGAGGCAGATACTGCACCTGGATGCAACATGGGTTTCTTCCAAGCAGTACCGGTGGTACTTCTCACTGACTGAGAACGAACACGGGCAGGAGGCAGAGATCTTGAACCCCAGCATCTTCAGCATAATCCAGTACCTAGGCATGAGTGCTGGACCGGGGGAGGAACCAGAGAAACGGAGTCCCCAGTGTCTCTTAAAAACTAACACTAAGATTAAAATTACTGAAAAACAACCAAAATTAACTATCTACAATTCTAAAAACAGGTTGTTGTTTTTCTTTAAAGTGCGTCAGAAAAAGACAAGAGGACACCAGCAGCTCTGACTCCGACCAGGCAGTAGTGAGAAGGAACTGAGGGCGTGGTTGGTTTGCCTCACCTTTTATCATCTCAAATGAAACCATGAGGCAGAGCACGGGTGCATGCGCGGACCAATGGACACTACTACTTTCAAATTCTCCAGAAGCATGGTGCATGAGTATAACCCTCAGTGGAATACAATAGGGATCATTACTTGAAGAAGAACAGAATTTTACTGTATATGAGCTCACTAATGAAGAATCAAGTATGTAAACTGGATGTTGACCTTGACTATGACCATGTGGTTAGTGAAGACCTGGACAAATCACATTCAACATCATGTGAATTATTCATCACTGAATTGTAGCTGACATGATGATGAACATGATGAGTCCTGGACTACAATAACCACAAAGCCATGGTCAATATCATGTGAGCTAATTCAATTCTTTACAATGACCTTCAAAAACATTAACATCTTTTCATGTAGATATGGCATAAATGAAAATCTAAAACTTCAATATCACAAAGTCCACACAGATCAATGAGATCAGCATTGAAGATGATGTCCATCAGGTTTTTTCAATAAGACCATCATGATTTCCATGGAAGTAACAGATATTGTTTAGACTCCAACTCAATGAATAGGAGATAAAACTTTGTGGATCAGAAATCCATAACAGCTGTTAATTTTTGTATGCTTTACTTTAAGCTCTTTTAAGCATGGACCAACAAAAATGTTCCAACCAGAACCATTTTTGCCACATTTTTAGGTAAGAATACTTACATATATAGCATTTTTTAATTAAAAAGTAAGGAATTACCTATTTAGCTTTGAAGAAAAATGTGGAGCATCTTTAAAGATATTACACTGACACAGAAGAACAATACAATATTAATTCCACCAGGAGCTAATAGGAACATCTAAGAAGAGGCATCCGATAAGTGGAGCTTGAAATATTAATCCCTTCCACTAATGCAAAATTGAAATAATGCAAATTTTTCTCCTTTCCCCACTCGCTACTCACTCTCTCTTTGTTTCTCAATTTTTTTCATCTGTAAAATAGGAATTATAATCCCCATTTTACAAGGGTGTTTTGAGAATTAGCTAATGCTTATGCAGTGTTTTGAAGCTTAAAGCTGTATATAAATGCTAAGTACTGCTGTTACTACTATTACTATATCTTTTGGCCCTTGTATATATTTCTTGCACGTCCAAAATTTTTCTGGAGCTTAATGGGAGTTTTAGGTATACAATAAATATAGAATACAGAATTTTAGGCCTGGGCTACACACAGTTGTTGCACCGGTATAACAATGTCAGTTAGGAGTCTGATTTTTTACTGATATAGTTTTTCCCAGTACAACCCCTAATGTCGGTGAAGTTATACTAATATAAAGGTGCCTTATACCATGATGGCTTATTTTTCTTCCCATAGGAGGGTAAGCTATATCAGTATTAGTGCCTTGATACCAATATAATTGTGTCCCAATAACTGGAGCTATACTGCTTTAACTATACTGGCATAATTAAAGCAATACAACTTTTATAGAAACATAGAATCATAGGACTGGAAGGGACCCGAGAGGTCATCTAGTCCAGTCCCCTGCACTCATGGCAGGACTAAGTATTATCTAGACCATCCCTGGCAGGTGTTTGTCTAACCTGCTCTTAAAAGTCTCCAACAATGGAGATTCCACAACCTCCCTAGGCAATTTATTCCAGTGTTAAACACCCTGACAGTTAGGAAGTTTTTCCTAATGTACAACCTAAACCGCCCTTGCCACAATTTAAGCCCATCGCTTCTTGTCCTATCCTCAGACGTTAAGAACAATTATTCTTCCTTCTCCTTGTAACAACCTTTTAATACTTGAAAACTGTTATCATGTCCCCTCTCAGTCTTCTCTTTTCCAGACTAAACAAACTCAGTTTTTTCAATCTGCCCTCATAGGTCATGTTTTCTAGACCTTTAATCATTTTTGTTGCTCTTCTCTGGACTTTCTCCAATTTGTCCACATCTTTCCTGAAATGTGGCGGCCAGAACTGGACACAATACTCCAGTTGAGGCCTAATCAGCACAGAGTAGAGCGGAAGAATTACTTCTCGTGTCTTGCTTACAACACTCCTGCTAGTACACCCCAGAATGATGTTCGCTTTTTTTGCAACAGTGTTACACTGATGGCTCATATTTAGCTTGTGATTCACTATGACCCCCAGATCTCTTTCCACAGTACTCCTTCCTACGCAGTCATTTCCCATTTATGTGTGCAACTGATTATTCCTTCCTTTGCATTTGTCCTTATTGAATTTCATTCTATTTACTTCAGACCATTTCTCCAGTTTGTCCAGATAATTTTGAATTTTAATCCTATCTTCCAAAGCACTTGCAACGCCTCCCAGCTTGGTATTGTCTGCAAACTTTATATTATATTTAGACAAGCCCTTATTTGGAAAGTCTTGGGACATTGTGCATGGGAAAGCACTCAGAATTGGCCTAATTCTCTGAGTACCTTTGAAAATCCCATATGTAAGCCCCGATTTTCAAACACGAAATGCATATTTGCATGCACAGCTACCATGACTGCCCAAGGAAAATGGCTATTTGCACATGCATAAGGCAGCTAGACGCATAACTGGTCATTAATTCCATAATCAACTCAAATTACACATGAAATCACAGTAACTCGGAGGGCAAATTAGACAATTTCTATGCCTAACACTCTTAAGAATCAAGCTCTTCATATGTTTTCTTTAATCCTTTTAGGGTTTCTAAAATGTTACAATTACATAAAAATTAATTTTTAAAATAATGATTTGATGGCCTAATTATTGGAATAAGCACTTTCAGCCCGAGGTGATCTGAGAGACTGAAATTCATGGCTTACAATGGAATGGCTAGCAACTGTCTAGATCGAAGATGATTAACTATCAGAAATGTTGAATAAATTAGGCAACATTATATAGTTCTTTCCCATCAGTAATCCCATGTTGTGTCATTAGTCTCATGAAATAACTTGCCATAATCATATAGGCTTTCCCACATGTTTCTCAACTTTGTTTCAATTGTTTTTTTTCCCTCATGTTCACCAAGTTATGACGGCATTCAGGGATCAGTCAGGTCAAGCAGCCTGAGGACATTTTTCAAAGATGTGCACAGACATGTTTAACTGCAGCACTGGTTTTCAAAATTTGAGATTGTTAATTGTCTGAGGTCTACAAGTGTTCTGTTAGCTGTTCCACGGGTTTGGGAGTGCAGCTGCCATGCTCCAGTCCTCCCTGTCTGTGACTCACAAAGATCTAGAGCAGGGGCGGGCAAACTCTTTGTCTCGAGGGCCACATCGGGGTTCCAAAACTGTACGGAGGGCCGGGTAGGGAAGGCTGTGCCTTCCCAAACCCTAACCCTATCCGTCTCCTCCCACTTCCTGCCCCCTGACTGCCCCCCTCAGAACCGCCGACCCATCCCTGCTCCTTGTCCCCTAACCACTCCCTCCTGGGACCCCCTGCCCCTAACCACCCCCCTAGGGCCCCACCCGCTATCCAACCCCCTTTGCTCCCTGACTGTCCCAACCCTATCCACACCCCCGTCCCCTGACAGGCCCCCCTGGACCCCACTCCCCATTCAACCCCGCCTCTAAAGCCCCTTTCAGAATATAGCCCTGCGAACATGGGCGGAGGACTCAGGAGGAGAAGGGGCAGCTGCGCAGCCGGAGAGAAGCGGTGGTTTCCCCTTCAAAGCGCCATTTCTCTCCGGCCAGCTGCGCAGCCACCCAGTGCTCCCCCTGTGTCCTCCGCCCGTGTTCGCCATGCTCCTGCCACCCACACCACCCGCCTGCTCCCTTGAGGCTGCAGGTGAGCCTCCCTCCTTGCTCTCCCCTTGCTCACCCTCCCGTGCTGGCGGTGCACTGAGGCTGCGGGGGAGAGGGAACAGCAGGGGAGGGGCGGGGATGGGACTAGCCTCCCTGGCCGGGAGCTCAGAGGCTGGGCAGGACGGTCCCCTGGGCCGGACGTGGCCCGCGGGCCATAGTTTGCCTACCTCTGATCTAGAGGACTGGATTTAGTTTATTTAGGCTGTGTCTACACTGCCACTTTCAGCACTAAAACTTTAGTCATTCAGGGGTGTGAAAAAAATCCCCCCGAGCGACAAAAGTTTTAGTGCTGAAAAATGCCAGTATAGACAGTGCTTTATCGCCAGGAGCTGCGCTACCACCCCTCATTCAGAGTGGGTTGGTTTTTTTTGTTTAAATTACTGGAGAGCTCTCCCCCGGCAATAAGACGTGTCTACACTGCCCACATCACAGCACTGTCATGGCCATGCTGTAATGTGGGCAGTGTAGACATACCTTTAGTTCTGAAGTGTAAGAAACGGTGGGTCCTGTGGTTAAAGCACTGGATTAGTATTCTCGAGACCCGAGTGTAATTCCTGGCTCTGCCACAGATTCATACGGAAGTCACTTAATCTCTCTGTGCCTTAGTTTTCTATCTGTAAAATGGGGATAATACTTTACTATGTCACAGGAGTAATGTGAGGATAAATTCATTAGTGTATGAGGCACTCTGATAGTACAGGGACATAAGTATCTAACTAGTTAGAAGAGATTACATTAAATATACTGTATAATTTCATCAAAACCATATCTCAAAAAGTTTACGCCATTTGACCTCAGATTAAAAAAACTACAAGAAGCCCTAGAAAAAACAGAAAGCAATCATACAAACTTCTTTAAAAGAGATCAAATTAAAACTGTAGGACCTCTCCAATGCAATTATTTCAAGATAATCTTGATAGACATTATAGGTGGGAGGCTCTGGAACACAAATCCCAGGCCCCCTGCTTTGCTCTATTAAATTTAAATGAGATGTCTCAAGAAGATAATCCTCTTCTTGTTCTGCCTGTTTTATTAGATGAGATTTCAAATGTGAAATTTGAACCTTCTGTAGCCACAGAAAAAGATTTTGGCTTGCCAACATCTAGAAAATCACTGAGGCATATGGAATCAGTAGATCCTGTGGAGAGGCTGGATTGACCCCTTTTGGCTGGTTACTTATTTATTTATTTATTTAACTGATTGTGAGAGTTTGGAAACAGATTTTAAAAAATAAATAAATAAAAGCCTGATTTCCATGATCGCCACATTTTGATGCTTCCTGTTGGGAAAAGGGAAACACAAGGCAAGAGATAAATATTCAGTCTGCTCAAGAAACTTTGTGACAACAGCCATTTTTTCTATCTCAAATTCAGAGTAACATTAGAAGATAAGTAATACCTTTGTACAGATAAGAATGAGGCAAGGTTTATTTTATTGTCATTTGTGTAACAAATAGGTGGGTTAGAAGAGTCAGAACATACTAAAAGGTTTCTCTTCTTGTGTTCAAATACACTGGTTTCTATATGGAATTTTATAAAGGTATTAGAACTTTATGTATCTGCTGGCAAGGCTCAATATCGGATTGTCAATATAATGCAGTGCCAATAATTGTCCCCCGTTTGGTCAGTTTTCTTTGGTCTCTCTAGTTAATTTTGTGCCTCATTTTCAGATTTGCTGAGCACCCATACCTCAGATTGAAGTTGATGGGAGTGACCAATGGTCAGCAGCTCTGAAGAGCTGGTCCTGTACCTCAAAATTACCAGTTTTATGGCAGACTGTCCTGTTGTCTGTGACTGTTGAAATGTATTAATTTAATAAACAAACTTCCAGCTCTTATTGGCATTAATGGGAATCTTGTAAACAAATGCCTGTGTGTAGCTAGCTGATGTTTACATATTTCATTGGTTACCATCTCTTCAGAATTCTTAAGATCTTCTAAAGATTACGCTTTTTATAAGCAGAAGAGCTAAAATAATAGTTTGCATGTATACAGAGCCTTTATGTGAGGATTGCAAAGTGCTTTCTAAATATTAACTAAGGGTTTGGCTACACTTGAGAGTTGCAGCGCTGGGAGTTTACAGCGCTGGTCATCCAGCTGTGTAGGAACAGCGCTGGTGTGTGGCCACACTCACAGCTACCAGCGCTGGTGTGTGGCCACATTTGCAGCATTTGCAGCGCTGTTGGGAGTGATGCATTATGGGCAGCTATCCCAGCGTTCAAGTGGCAGCAACGTGCTTTTCAAAAGAGGGGGGTGGGGTGGGGTGTAGTGTGACAGGGAGCGGGGGAGAGAGAGAGAAAGTGGATTTTTGGAGCCAACACTGTGTGTTAGCTTCCTGCCTTGCAAAATCAGAAAATGTTCCCGACCCCTTACTCTTAACTCTTAACTGCAAACAGCCTGCATCCAACGGACTCCCTTTCTCCCCTCTGCCCCCGCTGTTTCTCTGTCAAGCAAACACTCACTCCCTGCCTGCCTCATTCACAGGGGTTATCTCATTTGATTGTTCACAGTCAGGTACAGATTGATCACAGCAAACAGGAGCTGTGTTTGTTTTTTAGATAAGCAGCTCCCGGAGCACCGAGTTCACAACAAAACAAAGAGAGGCAGCATAACAAAACAAAGAGAGTAATTTAGTTAAAAGCATTCTGGGATATCTGCTAATACCCTGGAGGCCAATAACAGCGCTGGTGTGTGTCCACACTTGATGAGCAGCGCTGGATCACCAGCGCTGCACTCGCTACACCCCAAGCAGACCAGGTGTTCAGCCAGCGCTGCAGCCAGGGAGTTGCAGCGCTGGATGTGCCTTGCAGGTGTGGACAGTTACTAAGTTGCAGCGCTGGAAAGCCTCCACCAGCGCTGCAACTCTCAAGTGTAGCCAAGCCCTAATCCTCAAAATCTACCTGTGAGGTATTTAGGTATTACCATTCCCATTTTACAGATGTAGAAACTGAGTTACATGATCTGCCCAAGTCACAATGACAATGTGGTGAAGAGAACCCAGAAATCTTGATTCCCAGTCTCTTGAGCTAAACACTACACTAAGCTCACTTGATATAAATAACACTAAATTAACATCTAGAACTAATTTTTTAAAACAGCATCAGAATATAAACAAGAAATCCTGAAAAGAAATGAATGGAGGTGACACTGAAGAAGTTAAAGGGTGTTACTTGCACCGTACAAACATACATTGACACTGGAGTTGTGTGTGCCTGTTGTGGCAGAATGCTATATTCTCCAAACCAAAACAACAAACAAACCCTTAGTCAATAGCAGTTTTACTGGTGTCTCTGGAAGGAAAGCCAAGCTCTATGGGATAAGGTGATATCCCAAACTAACTAACAGCTTAATGATTTTTTCTCTTTGAGGCTTCGACTTTAACTATATACTAAATTTACATCAGGCTTTTATAACTATGATAACATTGTAGATTTTAGTACTGCAGACATTAATCTTTTATCTTAGGGCATGTCTACATTTACAAGCTTGCAGCAGCAAAGCTATACCAATACAGCTGTGCCATTGTAAGATCTCGTGTGTAGCCACGTTATGCCAACAGGGGAGAGCTCTCCCGTCGACATAATAAAACCAGCGCCAAGCGGTGGTAGCTAAGTCGGTGGGAGAGCGTCTCCCACTGACACACCGCTGTGCACATGAGCACTTATGCTGGCAAAACATATGTCACACAGAGGAATGCTTTTTCCACTCCCCTGAGCAGCAGCGGCTCCTGGCACCAGCGCTCCAAGCGCATGCCTGGGGCAGCAAGCGGACCTCCCACAGGCATGCTGCCGAATCCATGGGACCGGGGACCTCCCGCAGGCTGCCGTGCTTGGGGTGGCAAAAAAGCTAGAGCTGCCCCTGCCCCTGAGCGACAAAAGTTTTGCTGACATAAGTGCTAGTATAGACATGGCCTTAATGACTTTGGGCATGTCTTCACTGGCAACGTTAAAGCGCTGCCGCAGTGCTTTAACATGGCTTGGGTAGTCACGGCACAGCGCTGACAGCAAACTCTCCCAGTGCTCTAAAAAAACCACCTCCACGAGGGGCATAGATACCAGCGCTGGGAGCCCTGCTGGTGCACTGTCTGTACTGGCACTTTACAGAGCTGAAACTTGCAGCGCTCAGGGGGGTGTTTCATACCCCTGAGCGAGAAAGTTGCAGTGCTGTAAAGTGCCAGTGTAGACAAGCCCTTTATTTGTGATTTTGTCTGGCCTGACCACACTCTGTCTGGCTGTTGGGGTTTCACTAGGTCCCTGCAATTACCCATCAAAGACTTCAACGTCTCTTTCTTTCACACATTTGTACTCTGCACCAAACAAATCATTTGTCAAAGTACTTCACTGTTTATCTTTCATTTCTCAGACGTTTTATACTGTTGATTTATGCAGAGATAGCACAGTCCACTGACACATTTCCTAGGTCATTTTGTCTGTGCTTTACACAGACAAGAGACATATTCTCCTTTAACACTTTACTTTAAGATCTCAGACTTTAACATACACTAGATTTAGTTTTATTTCTATTGCAGTAGCATTCAAAGGCTCCAATAAGGACGGGGGTTTGTTCTCCCAGGTGTTATACAAATCCATATGGATACACAGTCCTGGACCCAAAGAGTTCATATAACGTTGCACCTACCTTTTGTTTTAGACTGCAAACTATTTGGTGCAGGGACCATCTATTGTGGGGGGGGGGGAGGAGGCGAGGTACTGAACCTAGCACAATGAGGCCTTGTTCTTTGACTGGAGCTGCTAGGTGCTACTACTATGCAAATTAATTAAAAAAAAAGCAGCACAAATTGTTTGAAAATATATCAACCTTGTTCCATTTACTCTCTACTCGTGAGTGTAGCTAATAAAAGCCCCATTACTGCATTTGGGGCTGTTGACTTAACCATGCATTTTGGCCTGTTGACTTAACCATGTTTAGCAAATGCCAAGACTAGGAGTTCCTTAGCGGCATCCTATGGCTGGCAAGGGAATCGCAGCTACCGAAGTTAAACCCTATGGATCAAAATTGGCACTAATTTACAGGCTGTTCAACCCCACTGAAGGCAATGGAATTGCAGAATGAATCAGCACAGAACATGACCGCAGATTTGGTGTTAAATATAGCTACTCAGAAAATTTCAAGTGTTTCAAAAGTGTCTGTGAAATCATCCATGATTCTCCCGCCTACACCCTCCCAGTGTGAGCACATGCTGCAACTGGAAAGTTATACTCATTCCCATAGTAAAAAAAAAAAAAGAGAGAGATGAGAAGGACAGACTAACCAGCCAACGTTTTCACTTTGGATGCCATTTAAATGCCTCAGTACACTAGTCAACATTATGGGCCAGATCCTCAGCTAGTATAAACTGACAGAGTTACACTGACTTATATGGAGCTACACCAATTTTACATCAGCTGAGGCTCTGGCTACATTTAAGACATAATGTGGTAGTACCCCTCCTTCCCTACATCGTTGCCCTTGTCTACCTACATTCCACCCATGTTGTAAATTCTGCCAATTCCCCCAGCATTACCAAACACTGTCTCTTTCCACTCATGTCTGTGCATTTTTCCATGGACTCCCTGATTCACTGCCTCCTGTCTCCTCAAACTCCTTCACATCAGACCTAACACATTGCTCCTTTCAGTTAGCTTCCCTCATCTAACCACCGATTAACTCTCCTGTGCCCACACTCCATTTTACATTTATTATAAAATCAAAGTTCTTATACATCAAAAGTGTAAATTAAGGGAATAGGAGCAGCAAGACACATACCTGCCCCTGCCCCCAGCTCAAACTGAAGGACTTTTTGCATCTCTCCCCACTTCTTTATAGTATAAATTAGTCCAAATACATGCACTGGGATTCTAGAATGTCCCACTGATGTGAATGGGACTCTAAACACGTGAAGGATCCCACATTAGTAGATCCCAATACAGGATCTGGTATTAGACTATAAGATCTTGGCGCCATGAACTTTTTCTCCTTTATTTTTTACCATGCACACCAGTGGCACTTTATAAATTACTTACGTAAAATAAATAAACATTGTGGAAGAACTCTCTCTTTCCCCAAAGATGCATTTCCAACATTTGACAACTCTGCAGTCTTTGAAGGGCATACTTCAAGCAGCACTGCAGGAAAACCACATTATTTCATCCTGTTCAGGCTACCAAAAACATATATGTAATGTTATACTATGCACCCTATCGTGTTTTAGAAGCAGCACAATTGAACTCATTTTCTGATTTCTCCTAATAATTACATGTGTTGTCATTTCCAAAATATAGACCCCAAACCTGTGAATACTTAAGTACTGGCACAAATGTGTTCACCTAAGTGCCTTACTGAGCTCAATTACTGCTTGAAAAACTAATAGGACTGGCTTGAGGTAAAACTCCACTATGCTGCAGCAGAAAGACATTTGACTATTTCCTTAACCCACAGACTAAGGGTACGTCTATACATACAGTACTGCAGAGTGCCCGGAGAAGACACTCTGTGCCAATCAGAAAGCATTCCCCCTTTGGCATAAAAAACCCACTTCTGTGAGTGGCAGAAACTATTGGCATAGATTCATAGATTCTAGGACTGGAAGGGATCTCGAGAGGTCATCGAGTCCAGTCCCCTGCCCTCATGGCAGGTCCAAATACTGTCTAGACCATCCCTGATAGACATTTATCTAACCTACTCTTAAATATTTCCAGAGATGAAGATTCCACAACCTCCCTAGGCAATTTATTCCAGTATTTAACCATCCTGACAGGAACTTTTTCCTAATGTCCAACCTAAACCTCCCTTGCTGCAGTTTAAGCCCATTGCTTCTTGTTCTATCCTTAGGTGCTAAGGTGAACTAGTTTTCTCCCTCCTCCTGATGACACCCTTTTAGATACCTGAAAACTGCTATCATGTCCCCTCTCTGTTTCCTCTTTTCCAAACTAAACAAACCCAATTTTTTCAGCCTTCCTTCGTAGGTCATGTTCTCTAGACCTTTAATCATTCCAATTTCTCCACATCTTTCTTGAAATGCGGTGCCCAGAACTGGACACAATATTCCAGCTGAGGCCTGACCAGCGCAGAGTAGAGAAGAAGAATGACTTCTCGTGTCTTGCTCACAACACACCTGTTAATGCATCCCAGAATCATGTTTGCTTTTTTTGCAACAGCATCACACTGTTGACTCATATTTAGCTTGTGGTCCACTATAACCCCTAGATCCCTTTCTGCCGTACTCCTTCCTAGACGGTCTCTTCCCATTCTGTATGTGTGAAACTGATTGTTCCTTCCTAGAGTGGAGCACTTTGCATTTGTCTTTATTAAACTTCATCCTGTAAACCTCAGTTGTATTTGCCTAGTTTATTGATAAGAATATTATGCGAGACCGTATCAAATGCCTTACTAATGTCTAGGTATACCACATCCACCGCTTCTCCCTTATCCACAAGACTCGTTATCCTATCAAAGAAAGCTATCAGATTGGTTTGACATGATTTGTTCTTTACAAATCCATGCTGGCTATTCTCTATCACCTTTCCAACTTCCAAGCATTTGCAGATGATTTCCTTAACCACTGGCTCCATTATCTTCCCTGGCACAGAAGTTAAACTAATTGGTCTGTAGTTTCCTGGGTTGTTTTTATTTCCCTTTTTATAGATGGGCACTATGGCCTGGTCTACACTAGGACTTTAATTCGAATTTATCAGCGTTAATTCGAACTAACCGCTCAACCGTCCACACCAGGAAGCCATTTAATTCGAACTAGAGGGCTCTTTAGTTCGAATTTGGTACTCCACCCCGGCAGGTGGAGTAACGCTAAATTCGCACTTGCTAGCTCGAATTAGGCTTGGTGTGGATGCTAATCGAACTTAGCAGCTCCGGGAGCTATCCCACAGTGCACCACTCTGTTGACGCTCTGGACAGCAGTCCGAGCTTGGATTCTCTGGCCAGCCACACAGGAAATGACCCGCGAAAATTTGAATTCATTTTCCTGTCTGGGCGGTTTGAATCTGACGTTCTGGTTGCACATCGGGGCGAGCTCCGCAGCACCTGCAACGATGCAGAGCTCTCCAGCAGAGGAGTCCGGGCAATCCCAGAATAGAAAGAGGTCCCCAGCATGGACTGACCGGGAAGTCCAGGATCTGATCGCTGTGTGGGGCGAGGAGTCTGTGCTCTCGGAGCTGCGCTCCAACAAGCGGAACGCGAAGACCTTCGAGAAGGTCTCTAAAGCCATGAAAGACAAAGGATACAGCCGGGATGCGATGCAGTGCCGCGTGAAAGTGAAGGACCTAAGACAAGGGTATCAAAAAGTCAGAGCGGCAAACGGACGCTCCGGAGCCCAGCCCCAGACATGCCGCTTCTACGAGGCACTGCATGCCATTCTAGGTGGGTCTGCCACCAGTGCCCCACCAGTGACGGTGGACTCCGAGGACGGAATAGTGTACCGGGACAGTTCCCCCTCCCTGTTCGCCGATGGGGAAGATGAGGAAGGGTCTTTAGAGGACGGCGCAGGCGACATCGAACCCACTCCCGCTTTCCCTGACAGCCAGGATCTCTTCATCACCCTCACAGAGATCCCCTACCAACCGTCCCCGCCCGTTAACCAGGACTCGGAATCAGGGGAAGGATCAGGCGGTAAGTGCTACAAACAGGGAAACATTTATTTTTTTAAGAAACAGGGATTTATATAAAAAATAGAAATACTATATAAACATTTTTAAATATGAAACTAAACAAACAGCAGGTCTACACAAACAGCAATGGAGCAATAGTCCTCTGGGGATATTTCAAAAAAGCTCTCAGAGAGCAGCTGGAAAAGCCTCAGCAAGAGGTTTCTTGGGAGAGGTGCTTTATTGGGTGCTCCGTTGAAGCACACTCTTCCGCGCCATGCCATCCTCAGGTAGAGGGGGACCATCGCCTCTACGAGCATGGCAGCGTAGGGTCCTGGTCTGTGCAGGGCTTCTATTAACATCCGCTCTCTCTGTGTGCGCCTGACACGCCTCAGGGTGATGTCGTTGTGGAAGTGCTGCATCTAATTAGTGGAATTAGTGTACTGTTACTATTGTGCATGGTAGACTTTTACTTTGCATAAGAATGACCCTCGCTTAACAGAGTTTTACTTTGCATAAGAATGACCCTCGCTTAACAGAGTTTTACTTTGCATAAGAATGACCCTCGCTTAACAGCCACGTGTTCCAGGACTCAGAGGAAAAGCATACAGGGGTCTTTCGCGGTCACTGGCGGGAGATGCCGCATAACGCTCATCTTTTCTGCTTTGCACATTGCCTCCAGCAGGAGAGCACAGCTAAGCACTATCTGATAAGCAGTCTGTACTGTAAGGCTTACCAGGACTTTGTGCAAGAGGGATGCAGCTGTCTCTCCTCGCTTGTGCGCTATCCAGTGCAATCGCGCCGCCAATGAGAGCGTAGTCCGAAATCTCGGACTAGTTCCGAGATCTCCTGAGACTTGGTTCCCTGTTTGGTCTTCTTAACTGAAAATGACTAGACTGTGTTTACTGTTGGCAAACATGTATTTGTTCAAGGAAATCACCTACTTTTTCGCATCACACAGCTTCGGCTCCTTCACGGACTGCCCCGCCATCCCCCTCGCAGAGGCTGGCTCAGATTAGACCCCGAAAGAAAAAGACAAGGGACGACATGTTCCAGGAACTGATGGCCAGCTCCAGAGCGGAGGCGGCAGAGCAGAGACAGTCGAGGGAGAGCCTGTGTCAGCAGCATCGCACACACCTGGAACGGGAGGATAGGTGGCGGCAGGAAGACCAGCAGGCGACTCAAACGCTGCTTGGTCTAATGAGGGAGCAAACGGACACGCTCCGGCGCCTTGTAGATGTTCTGCAAGACCGCAGGCAGGAGGAGAGAGCCCCCCTGCAGTGCATCTGCAACCGCCCTCCAACGCCAAGAAGTCCTGTCCCCCCCTCACCCAAAGTGACAAGAAGGAGGGGCGGTAGGGGCCGTGAGAACTGTCACTGCACCGCAGCAGAGCGCTAATGTACAAGACACCTCTCGCGCTGTAAATCTGTAGAAGTTCTTCCCTTACAGGATCACCCAGTCCCAAATCCAAGTTTCAACCCCCCACTGTGTATAACATTATTAAAAGCGGTTTGCTGTTACTCTCTGTTTCCGTCACGTTTCTCGTGTCAGAAGACTTTGTGTGTGGGGGGGGGGATTTTTAATTGCAGTGCATAGCCCACATTACCAGGGTACAGACTTGGGGGCAGGGTCAACTGCAGGGCACACACAGACTGCAGTCACTAGGCACCAGGGACAGTCTGTGTGGTGTATGCTGCCCCGGGTCTTTCCTTGATGTGTAGGGTCCTGGTGCCTGACATCCCCGAATGTAAAGGCAGGCTTCCCTTCACATGCATTTGGACCGTAGTCACGATCCTCCCCGGTGCCCCGAGCCCCAAAAAGAGACCTCATCCAGGGGCAGATACTCACCCTTCCCCCACACCCCTCACCCCTTCCAACGCCCAAACCCACAGCCGTCATGGTAACCCCTATCCAAGGACGGCACCCCTCGCCCCTTCCTGCAAACCCACCCATCAGTGCACACCTTAACCAGCACAGAATGCTTCCATGTTTCAACGAAGAAACAGAAATGCAAAGTCAACGAAAGATTTATTATTAATTACTAAAACATGTCCTTAGTTTTAAAACGTCCTTGGGAAGTGGGGGAAACTTGGAGAACCGGGTTTGTGAGCTCAGATCTAACTGGACACATACAGACACAGGCCCATGATCAGGCTCTCTTAAAATCAAGTGGACAGTCATAGGTTACCCTGCTCTGCGAGGAAACTCGCTTTCAAAGCCTCCCTGATGCACAGCGCTTCCCGCTGGGATATTCTCTCGGCACGGGTGTCTGGCTGATCGTAAACAGCAGCCAGGCGATTTGCCTCAACCTCCCAAGCGGCCAAAAAGGTCTCGCCCTTGCTCTCACATAGATTGTGGAGCACACAGCAAGCAGCAATAACTACTGGGATATTCTTTTCGCTGATGTCCGAGCGAGTCAGTAAGCTCCGCCATCTCCCCTTGAGACGTCCGAAAGCACACTCCACCACCATTCTGCACTTGCTCAGCCGGTAGTTGAAGAGTTCCTTCGCACTGTCCAAGGCGCCTGTATAGGGCTTCATGAGCCAGGGCATTAGCGGGTAGGCCGGGTCCCCGAGGATCACTGTAGGCATCTGCACATCCCCAACCGTTATTTTGTGGTCCGGGAAGAAAGTGCCTGCCTGGAGGCGTCTAAACAGACCAGAGTTCCTGAACACACGCGCGTCATGAACCTTGCCCGCCCACCCGACGTTGATGTTGGTAAAACGTCCCCTATGGTCCACCACAGCTTGCAGCACCATTGAAAAGTAGCCCTTTCGGTTAATGTACTCGCTGGCCTGGTGGGCTGGTGCCAGGATAGGGATGTGAGTCCCATCTATAGCCCCACCGCAGTTTGGGAATCCCATCGCGGCGAAGCCATCTATGATGACCTGGACATTTCCGACAGTCACTACCTTTGAGAGCAGTTGCTCAACGATTGCGTGGGCTACTTGAATGACAGCAATCCCCACGGTAGATTTGCCCACGCCAAAGTGGTTCGCTACTGACCGGTAGCTGTCTGGCGTGGCAAGTTTCCAGAGGGCTATGGCCACTCGCTTCTGCACAGTCAGGGCTGCTCGCATCCTTGTGTCCTGGCGCTTCAGGGCAGGGGACATCAAGTCACACAGTTCAAGGAAAGTGCCCTTACGCATCCTGAAGTTTCGCAGCCACTCTGTGTCATCCCAGACCTGCAGCACTATGCGGTCCCACCAGTCTGTGCTTGTTTCCCGGGCCCAGAATCGCCGTTCCACACCATGAACTTGACCCATTGCCACCATGATCTCCACTGCCCGGCGTACCCTGCTTTGTGAGAGGTCTGTGCCACTCTCCTCACCGTGCTGCCGGAGCCTCCTCGCCCGGTTTCTCAGCATCTGACTGTGGAAGAGGTGGACGATAACGTGCGAGGAGTTGACAACGGCCATAAGTGCAGCGATGATCGCAGCGGGCTCCATGCTCGCAGTGCTGTGGCGTCCGCGCTGTAACCGACCAGAGAAGGGCGCGAACAGATTTCCCGCCGGCGCTTTCAAGGAAGAGAGGGAGGGCGGGATTGACGGTTCAATGACGACACATTTTTCCCCCCAGCATGCATTGGGGGGAAATCCCACAATTCCAATGGGCAGCGGGGAGTGCGGGAACTGTGGGATAGCTTCCCACAGTGCACCGCTTCCAAAGTCGAAGCTGGCCCCGTGAATGTGGACTCAGAAGTTCGAATTTGTGTATTTAGTATGGATATACAAATTCGACTTATTAAGGTCGAATCCACAAATTCGAATTAAGTAGATTCGAAATAGTCCTGTAGTGTAGACAAGGCCTATATTTGCCCTTTTCCAGTCTTCTGGAATCTCTCCTGTCTCCCATGATTTTCCAAAGATAATAGCTAGAGGCTCAGATACCTCCTCTATTAGCTCCTTGAGTATTCTAGGATGCATTTCATCAGGCCCTGGTGACTTGCAGGCATCTAACTTTTCTAAGTGATTTTTAACTTGTTCTTTTTTTTTATTTTATCTTCTAAACCTACCCCCTTCCCATTAGCATTCACTATGTTAGGCATTCCTTCAGACTTCTCGGTGAAGACCGAAACAAAGAAGTCATTAAGCATCTCTGCCATTTCCAAGTTTCCAGTTACTGCTTCTCCCTCCTCACTGAGCAGTGGGCCTACCCTGTTCTTGGTCTTCCTCTTGCTTCTAATGTATTAGTCTTCTAATTAGTCTTCTAATGCAATCTGTCCCAGAGTCTTTCAACAAGGCTGTCAAGTTTTTTGGTGCACAGTGGCTTTCATCTCTGACATCTGCAACTTGTTAACTGCTTTGGGACACTACAAGAGTTGAGAAAAGTACAAAGTC
The DNA here is from genome assembly GCF_020497125.1 of Mauremys mutica. Classification (NCBI taxonomy): domain Eukaryota; kingdom Metazoa; phylum Chordata; order Testudines; family Geoemydidae; genus Mauremys; species Mauremys mutica. The sequence continues at coordinate 197,927,379 of NC_059072.1, forward strand.
CACTGTGAAGGGGTGTCCACCCCACACAGGACTGACAGGGGTTAAGATGGCCAGCTAGACCAATTAACTACACCAGCTACACCTGGAGGAGGAGCCAGGGAGCTAACTGAAAGCAGGTTCAGATGAGCAGGAACAGGCGAGGCCTATAAAACCAGGCAGCTGGCAACAGAATAGGGCTGCTGCTGAGAAAGGGCAGTCACTCTCTGGGAAGAGGGAGGAATATTTGGGGGCTGCTGGGCAAGGCTGCAAGAAAGCAGGCAGCAATCACTCGCTGGGAAGAGGGAGGAGGCTTTGGAGCTGGTAATCCCAGAGTAGGAAGGGGGATGGAACCAGGAGTGGTAGGAAGCAGTCCAAGGAAGGAGCAGAAAGGGCTGGGAAAGTAAAGCTCAGAACTGCTGGGCTGCAGATCCCTGAACTGGAAACTGGAGTAGAAGGTGAGCCCGGGTTCCCCCACCAGCCACTGAGGGAGTGGCACCTGAGGCAGCGAATGAGAAGACTGCCTAGGGCTGCTGAAGGAAAGACTTTCATATACACTGGAAGGGGAGAACGCCGAGTGACCTGGCCGAGTCAAGAAGAGGATGCTGCAGTTCCCGGAGTGAGCAAGATGCTGCAGACCAGAGAGAGAGACACAAAGTGACGGCGTGCAACCGCGGGAGTGGGCATTGCCCTGGTGAGCTAACCCCCACAGCAGCCGGGGGAGGCACCAGACTAGCAGTGAGTGGTGCGCTGCCTCACATCCACCCAGAAGAAGAGGAGGATGGACTAGGGCTGGACTACCATTTAAGAGAGCTGGGTTTTGTTCCAGGTTCTGTCACACATTTCCTGTGTGCACTTGGGCAAGTCATTTAATCTTACTGTACCTCAGTTCCCCTACATCAAATATAAGTGCATAGATTCATCAAGTCCAAGGTCAGAAGGGACCATTGTGATCATCTGGTCTGGCCTCCTGTGTAACACAGGCCATAGAACTTCCCAAAATAATTCCTAGAGCATATCTATCAACTCCCCAAACTCCATCTAGAAAAACCCTAAAACTATTTTTAGCACAAATAGACTTTTCAAAAATGGCATGGAAGTAACATGATACGTGCCTGTCATCAGCCTGCTCACTTTGCTTGTATGCCTTTCCCTCAAGCCTTGTCTGGATTTTTATCTTAGATTGCAAGCTCTTTAGGGCAGAGACTCTCTCTTCTGTTGTATTTGACAATGTCTAACACATTGAAGCCCTGAGCCCAACAAGAGTCTTTGTAATAATTTATGAGGTGCTCAGTTACGGGAGTGATGAATGCAGAAGGAAAACCTATAAAAAATAAAAATTCATCCTAAAATATATATGGAGATGGATGTCAGCTTGTGTTTCCTTTATTATTTTGTCTATCATCTCCACAGAATGCTAGATAGGAAAAAAAGCAACTCAAGAAATAAAAGGCGGAAGCAAAACTAGCAACAGTGAACGTTTCAGAATGTCAGAAGGGTTTTGAGAATGTCAAAAGGACTACTCAATACGCAGGCGCTTATTACAAACACATCAGATTCAGATCTGAAAATTGGACATTCCTTGCTTGAATTACAGCAAAATTTAGACGTAGGCCTAATGGCTGCCCTACCACTAGTTGTGCAGAAGGAAAAGGACAATCTTTTGTTGCTTTTAAAAGCACATTAGTAATTTTTAAACAAAATTATCTTTGGCATGTTGTACATGTCATTTCCAATTAAAGTTATCAGATGCTTGGAAAATGTTTGTAGAATAGCCACTGTGTTCATTGCATAAATTTGCAATGAATTAGCTAATAATTTCATGATGAGGAAACCTGGGAGCAGTTATGCTTAAAGTCTTATGCTGTTTGGTTGATCAACCCCTTGTGCGAACAACTGCAGTACCATACGTAGACAAAACAGAATGTAACGTCTTTCCTGTTTACTGCTTCAAAATGCTTTACAATGACAGGCAAGTGGTGTGAGTCTACAGATGCAGCAGACGAGGTACAGAGAGAGTAAGGCAAACATTTTCGTAAGTGGTGGTTAGTTTTGGGCACCTTGTTTTTGGGGTACGCATCATGAGACACTTTGGGTCTGATTTTCAGAGGTGCAGGGGGCTTCCACCTCCCCACTTGACTTCATTGGAGGGGGGGGGGGGAGATGTGCAGTATTTCTAAAGATCAGGCTCTCAGGTTCTAAAGTTGAGCAATGAAATTAAGGCCTCCCAAATGAGATGTCACCTTTGAAAACTTTACCCTACGTAACTTGCCACAGGTCACACAGCAAATCAGGAGCAGGGATTAAAGTAGAACCCAGTGGCTCAATTCTCTGCATATGTAAACCTATTTTTGCTTCTTCCGTAATAGCCAACATGCCACAACTGTGCCTTACAAAATAACCACATTCAAGTGAAATTTATTTTGGAATAACTATTCAATATTTCCACCCCCACTACTTTAAGATGTCCTGTTGTTCCCACCACATCCCAGCCCGCCTCCTGGCTTTGTATATCACTATCACACACATCAATATAGAGCAGACAAAATTTCTGTGCTGGCATCCAAACCCTTTGCTAATTCATTTCTTAATGGAATTGCAGTTCAGGGTCTGAAACTCCCAGGTGTCTTTTGTCACAGTAAAATGTGAAAGTGCCTGGAGCAAATTCTTAATATACCTTTACCTGTCCACAAAACCAACTTAACGCAAATGATTAATCTAGACGATTTTCATCTGGGAAGAGGATAGAGGTGTTTTTTTTCCCTTCTGCTTTGAAATTAGATATTCAGCTAGTGTATTGGAAAGAGATGTTTGCAGCCTGTCTGCGGAAGTTATAAAATGTAATTTTAAGAGCTTGCTGGAATTGGTGGTAAGATATGAGATGGCTTCTCATCTGAAGCCAAACTGTTAAAAGAATTTTTCAGCACTGCCTAGGTCAATATGAAGTAAAAGGATTTGGGCACATAATTCTGTGCATCCTGCTAAAAATAGGGAGGGGGAGGGTTATTATTCCAAAAGGCAGCTAGTGCACAGTATATAAAAAACTTATGGGAGATAAGGGTCCAAATATTTTCCTTTCTTCATCCTCTTCCAGGCTTCCAAGCACCACCTTATCCCATCCCACAAAGCTTGCATTTGTTATAGATGAGATCCTACAATTCCCCCTAATCCATCAATCTGAAGCTACCATTTAGTGGTGCCCAATGCCTCCACATGCAGCCTACTTCAAAGCACCTGATTCTCCAGTATGGTCACAGCTGGCTCTTTGACACTACTATATATCAGTAGGGTAACACAAACAGTTACATGAGGAAAAAAAATTCCATTCACACCCAGGAAGCCTCAGCTCTAGATGTCAAGGGGTGAGTGTGGCTCTATAAACTAGTTGGACTGGAGAGAGCTGGGGGAGCAGCACAGCCAACACTCTCAATTCTACTACCCACAGTTCTCAAAAACATCTCACCTCTGCCATACATCTGAACTCGAGAAGCCTGAGCACCAGAGGTCCTGAGATCGCTCTAATGCAGTGCACAGTGTGGTCATCAGCCTGATCAGTAGCACTCAAGGACGATACAGCCATTGCAAAGAAACTAAATGAATTATTTGCATCAGTCTTCATGGCTGATGATGTGAGGGAGATTCCCAAACCTGAGCCATTCTCTTTAGGTGACAGGTCTGAGGAACTGTCCCATATTGAGGTATCATTAGAGGTGATTTTGGAACAAATTGATAACTTCCACCTTTTCATGTTCTCTGTATGTATAAATATCTTCTGTCTGTGTGTTCCATTCTATGCATCCGAAGAAGTGAGCTGTAGCTCACGAAAGCTTATGCTGAAATAAATTTGTTAGTCTCTAAGGTGCCACAAGTACTCCTGTTCTTTAAACAGCAATAAGTAACCAGGACCAGATGGCATTCACCCAAGAGTTCTGAAGGAACTCACTACTAACTGTAGTCTGTAACCTATCATTTAAATCAGCTTCTGTACCAGATGACCGGATAGCTAATGTGATGCCAATTTTTAAAAAGGGCTCCAGAGGTGATCCAGGCAATTACAGGCCTGTAAACCTGACTTCAGTACCTGGCAAACTGGTTGAAATGATAATAAAGACCAATATTGTCAGACATATAGATGAACATAATTTGTTGAGGAAGAGTCAACATGGTTTTAGTAAAGGGAAATCATGTCTCCAATCTACTAGAATTCTTTGAGGGGGTGTGGACCAAGGGGATCCAGTGAATATAGTGTACTTAGATTTTCAAAAAGCCTTTGACAAGGTCCCTCACCAAAGGCTCTTAAGCAAAGTAAGCTGTCATGGGATAAGAGGGAAGGTCCTCTCATGGATCAGTAACTGGTTAAAAGATAGGAAACAAAGAGTAGGAATAAGTGATCAGTTTTCAGAATGGAGAGAGGTAAATAGTGGTGTCCCCCAGGGGTCTGTTCTGGGACCAGTCCTATTCAACATATTCATAAATGATCTGGGAAAAGGGATAAACAGTGAGGTGGCAAAATTTATAGATGATACAAAATTACTAAAGATAGTTAAGACCTAGGCAGACTGTGAAGAGCTCCAAAGGGATCTCTCAAAACTGGGTGACTGGGCAACAAAATGGCAGATGAAATGTAATGTTGATTAATGCAAAGTAATGCACATTGAAAACATAATCCTAACTATACATATAAAAAGATGGGGTCTAAATTAGCTGTTACCACTCAAGAAAGATCTTGGAGTCATTGCGGATAGTTCTCTGAAAATATCTACTCAATGTGCAGTGCAGTCAAAAAAGCGAACAAAATGCTGGGAATAATTAAGAAAGGGATAGATAATAGGACAGAAAATAACATGTTGCCGCTATATAAATCCATGGTATGCCCACATCTTGAATACTGTGTGCAGATGTAGTAGCCCCATCTCAAAAAAGATATATTGGAATTGGAAAAGGTTCAGAAAAGGGCAACTAAAACGATTAGGGGTACGGAATGGCTTCCGAATGAGGAGAGATTGATAAGACTGGGACTTTTCAGCTTGGATAAGAGACGGCTAAGGGTAGATCTGATTGAGGTCTATACCAGGGGTAAGCAACCTATGGCACGCGTGCCAAAGGTGGCACGTGAGCTGATTTTCAGTGGCACTCACACTGCCTGGGTCCTGGCCACCAGTCTGAGGGGCTCTGCATTTTAATTTAATTTTAAATGAAGCTTCTTAAACATTTTAAAAACCTTATTTACTTTACATACAACAATAGCTTAGTTATATATTATAGACTTATAGAAAGAGACCTTCTAAAAATGTTAAAATGTATTACTGGCATGCACAACCTTAAATTAGAGTGAATAAATGAAGACTCGGCACAACACTTCTGAAAGGTTGCTGACCCCTGGTCTATAGAATCAAGACTGGTGTAGAGAAAGTAGATAAGGAAGTGTTGTTTACTACTTCTCATAACACAAGAACTAGGGGGTCACCAAATGATATTAATAGGCAACAGGTTTAAAACAAATAAAAGGAAGTATTTCTTCAAACAACACACAGTCAACCTGTGGTACTCCTTGTCAGAGGATGTTGTGAAGGCCAAGACCATAACAGGGTTCAAAAAAGAACTAAATAAATTTATGGAGGATAGGTCCATCAATGGCTATTAGCCAGGATGGGCAGGAATGATGTCCCCAGCCTCTGTTTGCCAGAAGCTGGGAATGAGCGACAGGGGATGGATCACTTGATGATTATCTGTTATGTCCATTCCCTCTGGGGCACCTGGCATTGGTCACTGTCAGAAGACAGGATACTGGGCTAGATGGACCTTTGGTCTAACCCAGCATGGCCATTCTTATGTTCTTATGTCAGTAACTGTAAAAAAAACCTGTTTCCTGTTGAAGGGTGTTTGGACAGAGATATTAGTACTGAGAGTACTGATACTCCATAAATATATTGTTAAACAGGTCTAATTCAGTACTTGTTATGCAAGAAAAACTCCCACTGATTTGAATGTACAAAACTGGGTCCACTAGTTCCAAATGGTTTGGAAAGAAAAATAATATTGCAAAGTAACTTCATGCTACAAATATTCCCTGACTCCTGCTTCTATAGAATCAAAGAACTGGAAGGGACCTCAGGAGGTCATCTAGTCCAGTCTCCTGCACTCAAGGCAGGACTAAGTATTACCTAGACCAGTGGTTCTCAAACTAGGGCTGCTGCTTGCTCAGGGAAATCCCCTGGGGGGCTGAGCCGGTTTGTTTACCTGCTGCGTCCCAGGTCCGGCCCATTGCGACTCCCACTGGCCGCGGTTCACCGCTCCAGGCCAATGGGGGCTGCAGAAAGCGGCGTGGGCAGAGGGACGTGCTGGCCGCCATCCTGCAGCCCCCACTGGCCTGGAGCGGCGAACCGCAGATCAGCCGAACCTGCAGACGTGGCAGGTAAACAAACCGGCCCGGCCCACCAGGGGCTTTTCCTGAACAAGCGGCGGCCCTAGTTTGAGAACCACTGATTTAGCCCATCCCTGATCGGTGTTTGTCCAACATGCTCTTAAAAATCCCCAATGATGGAGATTCCACAACCTCCCTAGGCAATTTATTCCAGTGCTTAACCACTCTGACAGTTAGGAATTTTTTCCTAATGTACAACCTAAACCGCCCTTGCTGCAATTTAAACCCATTGCTTCTTGTCCTATCCTCAGAGGTTAAAAATAACATTTTTTCTCTCTCTTCCTTATAACAACCTTTTATGTTCTGGAAAACTGTTATCATGTCCCCTCTCAGTCTTCTCTCCTCCAGACTAAACAAACCCATTTTTTTCCAATCTTCCCTCATAGGTCATGTTTTCGAGACCTTTAATCATTTTTGTTGCTCTTCTCTGGACTTTCTCCAATTTGTCCACATCTTTCCTGAAATGTGGCGCCCAGAACTGGACACAATACTGCAGGTGAGACCTAATCAGCTCAGAGTAGAGCGAAAGAATTACTTCTCGTGTCTTGCTTACAATACTCCTGGTAATACATCCCAGAATGATATTTGCTTTTTTTGCAACATCATTACACTGTTGACTCATATTTAGCTTGTGATCCACTATGACCCCAGATCCCTTTCAGCAGTACTCCTTCCTAGGCAGTCAGTTCCCATTTTGTATGTGTGCAACTGATTGCTCCTTCCTAAGTGGAGTACTTTGCATTTGTCCTTATTGAAATTCATCTTATTTATACAAACACTATACAAACACTCTATGCAGACGTAATAGTTAGTATCCTAACTGTTGTCATTCAGTACTGCTCAGAGCTCTCTCCCACCAGCACAGAGCAGCTACACAGGATACCTTACAGCAGCGTAGCTGCAGTGGTACAGCTGCCCCTCTGTAAGGTCCATAGTGTAAACAAAGCCTTATTTTCCTAAAATTTACAGAGTTATTAATACTGAGGCAGCTCCACCAGTGGTGGCAAGGAAAGGAACACCAGCGTATGCACGGCAATTTAAACACCCTGTCATTTAACCTACTCTTAGCAGGATTAGACAACACAATGGTTACAATATTGGTGATCTTCTCTACACTAGGTTCCTATGCTACGCTCCCATCTCTATCGAGAGCAATCATGGGAAATTTTAGGAGGAAAAAAGGTAGTTTAGATATCACCATCACACTATCTGAACACACTATGTTACAAAAATTTAGATGGTATGCATTCAAACTATGGTAAGGACCCAGCTAGACAAAGCCTTTGAAGGACAATGGTAGTATGGTTCTGCAGCATCCTTGGAAGACTATAAATTTCATTACACAGATAACTATGTGGTACGCATAGCGCTATAATGCTGGTTAGAATTTGGATCACTGATTGCTTTTTAACAACTTTTTATTTTAAAGCTACTCATGGCACTGTATATGGCTTTCATGTAAAGGGAAAAAATACCAGAGCCTAAACAGGCTAAGGTTGTCTCTAATTCATGCACTATAAAAAAAATCTTAGCGAAAGCATAACTGGAAGTTTCTTTCAAAAAAAAGTACATAAAAAGCACATTGTAATGAATCAAACTCAATAAAGTTTTCCTAGGAGGCTTTCAATCCAACTACTATACATACAAATAATGGGAGTGTATTTTCACTACATTTGCAAAGAGTTCTTTATGGAAGCTTCATGCACAGAAATAAAACAACTTCCTCCTGATAGAAAAAGGAGATTTGTTATTTATTATAAATGCTCACTGTTCCTAAAGTCTTTTGACACCATCCCACGGGGGAAACAAAACAAGCAGCAAAGAATAAGCCTGCTGAACTACAGAAGAAAGATACTCATGTTTGTTTATGGTTCCATTAAAATTTGAGATGTTGCAACCAATGCTAGCTATTCACTAGAAAGAGACACACATAGGAAATACATTTTGATTCTAGAAACCTGTAAGTCTTAAGTGCACTTTCTTAAGAACTGTGATTAAAATATAAATCTGTATATGATTACTGCATTTTTTCCTTTTCCCTCTGCTTTTGCACCGTCTGCAGCACAGCTGTGTTAATCCCGTTTTCAATGCTCTATATTTTGACCTCCTTAACAACCCCATGGTAGGATGTTAAAACACTCTAATCTATAAATAATTTATTCCTCTCATCTAGCAATGGATTATTGTTCCATAAAACTCTCTAAAACATGCCGCACAGTCTGTAGTTAAGTTTAACAAAATAATGTAAAGAGACACATTTTAATAGAGACAAAATTATTAAGAGTTGCACCATTTGCTGTTAAATGTTTTACTGATGGACCCTGAGATTTATTTTTACATTTGACTTTTTACTCATTTTCTTTAAATAAACTGGTATTTCATTCCGAGAGTCTCTCTTTTACCAGAGGTCTATTTTTCCTGCATTATTAGTTCTCATAGCACAGTAAAGAACCAATACAGACTAATCAGCCAAGAACACTAACAAAAGGCCCTCAGTTGTGAGGTGTTGAGTGTTCTCCACACATCAGGGAACATGACTGCTCAGAGGAGTAAGCATTATGGGCCTGATCCTGCTCCCATCAAAGCCAATGGCAAAATTCCCATTTGACTTCAATACTGCACCACTGAGTCTTACATGCCTGATCCTGCCCCCATTGAAGGCAATGGAAACTTTATGATTGATATAAATGGGCAAAAAGAGCAAGCCTCATGCCCAACAGCAAGTGCTTGCAGGATCCAGCTCTAGATAAGTGGCATACCAGATTTTTTACACCAGCCATTCAGAAAAATAAAGCATTTCCTCCCCAAATCAAGATTTTCAACTTATAACAGATGTGCAGCCTTTAAAGAATACACTTTAATTAGCAACTGTAACTAAGCAAGCCACACTTTTGCCTTTGGTTTCTTAGCATGATTTACCACGATTAGCATAGCAATTTTCTACGAATTTTCATAAAGGGCTGATCAGTTTTAGTTCAAAATGGATTGAAAAAAATACCCGCATAAACTGCGCCCACAGTTCAAAAATGCTAATTGCATGTGAAAGTTTAAATCAACCCTGCAATGGGAAAATAATGTCAAAAATTAATAGCTGCCTTGACAACGGGTTTCTGGTGTATTAAATGAAATGACAAAAGTGATATATTTTAAGCAGCTACAGCGTGATTTACCTCCACCAAAAAAAAGTTGTGCTTTGTCTACATGAGGAAAATTACCCATTGCTGACAAAGAGTGCATCTGAACCAGTTCTGAATCCAGTTTAGCTGCAAGATAGTCCATGTCCATCAGCAGTTCAGAAATGATAGTTGACGTTTCTGAAACAGTGCAGGACAAGGTGGTTCTGGTTTAGGTTTGTGTCGAACCCTTTTTCACACATGTTCAGTTGCATCCATTGCTGACACCCATTGTCAGCAAAGGGTAGCTTCTGAATGCTTTTATAGACAACCTTTGATAAGTTTGGTTACTATTTATAATTACTCAGGGGGCCAGAGTTCTGTACTTGTATGTCTGTCCTCAATTAACAGAATTAAGCACTTTCCGTTTAAAAATAGTAACTGAAATGTAAGATCACTCTGTAAGTAACAATGGAAATAACCAGAAAAAGGAGCCTCTCAGCATGGAAGAGCTTTCAGTAGCCCTGGTTTCTGCAATATTATGAAATGTTATACAAGTGAGACCTCATCAAATCTAAGCTCTTTTGCTTTCTTTAAAAGTACTGAAGTACTGCCCTTCAAATGCTCAAGTTTTCAGTGCCGTGAAGAATCTAACAGGACTTTATTCACGTTGAAACCTTTCACAAGGTTCATTTTAAACAATTAAAGAGCATGGCAACCTGTAATTACTGAAAATAAAGCCAGACCGCTGGGGAAAGGACGCATCTTTAATAAGTAACATGATACTACATTTTCTCTGTTAGGGAATTTAGCTATCAAATACTTGAACTTTCATTAAATTAATTTGGTTTGAAAGAGTCTAAAAAATTTTTTAAAGTATGTATGTACTTCTTCTGCTATTGCCTTAGAGAGCAGCACTAAATCCTTTGAAAATGAAAAGGTAGCACTCAAAGCACTTATTTAGCATGAATTAGAAAAACATCTCTCTGCCTGTGAAAAGAGACAGACTTACAGAGGCAAGAGGTTCCAGTACACATGGCATTTTAGACAACAATACTACACTTTGCAAAGGTGTTTCCATAGTCTGAATTTCACTGCTGTAATTTCTATCACTATCAGAAAAATTAAAGCAAGAAGTTTTTTTAAAAGTAACTTACCATTCATCAATAGCTCAAACATTTTCTCCTGTTGTGTTTCACAAGCTCTTACAGCCCGTAACAGAAATGAGGAAGCGTCAGTGTTTCATTCCGCTTCTGGCTCAGACAGTGGGTGTAACTTGTTAAGTTTCATGCCAAGATGAGATGGGTCAACTGGGTGTGTTTGAAGCTTGGTTTTCGCCTTCCCTCTTCCCCCTCCCACCCAAGTTTAATGCTCCATTTGGTATTCTTCACACAAACAACTCTGGCTGGTGGGAATTTCTGTCATTCAATGTCTCAACCCCCTATGGCTCCTCAGATCTAAATTCCTGCAGACACCTCTGCAGGGTGCTTTTAATTCACAAGTGTAAAACAATGTGAGAATAGCCAATAATTGAAATATCAAATCTACTGTTACAACATAGTAGACTTTCAGAGTGACTTATTAACATCTGAAATGGCAGCTTGGCTACTTTGTGCCTTGTCAGAGTCTCTCCACATATAGTAAAATAGGTGCAGTGCATCAAATTCATCCCTGGTGTAACCGCAATTGGTGTTTCACCAGGGCTGAATTTGATTGTCATTAGCTTTATACTGCTCAAATCAATGTTTTCTTTCGTTCTTTCATGTTTTCAGGAAAGCATGTGCTAATGAGACATAACTCAAGAAGATTAGACACATTCTGACCTATTCTGCATTTCTTAATGGACTCTGTACTCTGATGGAGAATGCTATCTGATATGTAAATTGTGCTTTCCATCTTGAAAGCTCCCAAAACACTATACATTTAGGCCAGTGGTTCTCAATCTGCATCCCGGGGTCCGCTTGCAGCCCATCAGCACACAGCTGCGGCCCATGTGACAGCCTCAGGACCATACAGGTAGTATTGGATGCGGGCTGCAGCCCACAATGGTAAAAGGGTTGAGAACCACTGATTTTGGCCCTGATCCTAAAAACACTTGTGCACATAATTATGAGATTTGTAAAGTTGCTCATGTGTAAGTGCTTGCAAGATCAGCACCTTAAACTGGTACACAGCAATTACCTCACTGACCACTGAAATGCAGCCACCTCTGAGATAAAATGCAACAACTGTCTAAAAGTGAACAGAAACACTACATAACATAACCATTAAAGACAGGATGTAAACAGCTTATCCATCTGAAACAGAGGGGAAATTTAGGAAAGCAAATGTATAGAAAATCCTCCAGAATCTAATTTTAAGTATTGCTGTTGAGGAGAAATTTCAAAACAAAACCCACCAATAACTGTTGTTTATCTACCACCCTGCACTATTTTGATTCTGCACGCATCCACACATCAGAGCAAATGATGAAAATGATTTTCTCAGAACTAAACTGACATCATGGATAGTATTTTGACAGGTGAAGAGGTATAAAATTAGTTAATTAATGGATTAATATTTATATCTTTGTACACTATTTTGAACATACTGAGCTTAGTGCATTCTTGTTATTGTGTTTCTCTGTGACTCAAATCTATGTTTACCAACTGCAAAAAACAAAAAAATGATTAAGGACAAGTTATTGTTTGTTTCTAGTTGGGCACTCTAAGTAATGGAGAATAATAAAACAAAGTCTGTAATTAAAATGCGCTTTCAGTGTTGTTTTTCCTTGTTGAACTGATATTGATTAAATTGCTCAACACTTTTTCTTCTACAGAGGATTGCAGATTACAGAGGAAAATGCTTAAATAATTATCACTTTCCCTTCTGAATATGGATGTTTGAAATGAAGCAAGTACAGTATACTTTTAGTCCTCTTCGAGAAAGGTCTCAAATCAGATGTATGGATAATGTTAGAATCAGTGTGACTGATTTAGCAATCAGAATGTCCCTCTTTCTTGCTTCATAACTTTGGTGCGAAGTCTCCTTAATGTGTACAGGACAAAGCACCCCACAATCATGTTTGGTTCACCAAGCAACAGCATACTAGTTACAAGATAACCAAAAATTCTCTCAAAGAACCAGTGTTTTCCCTTGAACTTCTATTAGAGTCTAGTAAGAGTGCTGCTTAACACCATCAGATAACTGAATCTAAATGAAATGAACATTTTGTAGAACAATCCTAGAAGGAAGGTACTTACAAATTAGGCTATTTATTGATACAATTTGAAATCAATGTCTCACTGCAGGTACTCATTGCAGATATAAACATTTATATTCAGGATGGACTAAAACGGTTGTGGGCAAACTGCAGGCCGCATGCCACTCACCAGGGTAATCCGCTGGCGGGGCGCGAAACAGTTTGTTTACATTGACATGGCCGCCCACAGCTCCCAGTGGCCATGGTTCACCGTTCCCGGACGCTGAGAGCTGCAGGAAGCGGTGGCCAGCATGGCCACTGGGAGCTGCAGGCTGCTGTGCCAATGTAAACAAACTGTCTCATAGTCTGCCAGCAGATTACCCTGATGGGCCACGTGTGACCCAAGGGTTGCCCACCACTGGACTAAAATCTCAGTGTGATCACTAAATTATCGATCCTCAAAGGCATGAAACTAGCCCTGGACTGTCCTTGAAGGAGCACTAGGCAGCATGACTCTAATGTTCTGCATAAACTTTGGCATTCAGTGGAATACTGCATGACTCCGGCTTATAACATGACCCTTTGGAAGCAGATATTTTGAGTGTTATAACAAGGTGCAATAGGAAGTTACAAATAATTTTAATGTCGATCTGTGTAGGAAATGCTGTATCAGAAAAGTGTAACAACAAAAGGGGTATTCCAGTTCTGGACTTCCATGAGGCATCACAGTCATGCCTCAGTAGAAGTTCTGTCATAGGGGTAGAAGTCCAATGAGGATCTAGGTGAGATTAATAAATTCACTTCAGATGTAAGTTTAACCATAGTTGTAAACAGGTCTCAAGGAGGGAAGCTAATGCATTTATCCAAAAGCACCATGCAATAATACAATAATATTATTGTTAATACTAATGCTTTTTAGTAGATTATCTGTAACAAGTGAAGACTGCACTGCTATTTAAGAAGAGGCTTTCTTTGCAGAAGCATTGTATGTCTTTTTTTGAGTCAAGACAGTATCATCGTTATTGGTTTTTGTAAACCAGCTCTGTGCATAAGTTTGTGGGTCAGGTTTTCAGTAAGGTTATGTGCACAACTGTGCATGCAAAATGCACACTGAATTTGCATGCTCTATTATCAGGAATGGGCATGCAAATTGCGTAAATCTGTAAATGGTCAGTTTGGGGCAAATTCAGACATTAAATGCATGTATAATTTTGCACCTAAATACTTTAAAAAAAATCAGATGTCAGTTATGCCTACTCACTCTCAGATGTCACCAGGCTTCCATGCTTATTAGATCTTTTCAATGGTTAGGATTTGATGCCCCCTTTTGACAGGAGGAATGAATCCAAAAATCATGGCCCAATATAGAAGACATCCTTTCTAATCCATTGGGGAAGGGGTGGGGGGTGGGGGGGGAGAGAAAGAGAAAAAAAAAAAACCTGGGCCCTAGCATCAGCTTAAGTGAAAAATAGAAAATGAGCAAGACTAAGAGAATATCAGTGGATCAGTCACAGGACACAAATTAGAGGAAGAATGGGAGAAAGTCATCAGCTAGATTGACTGACTCCTTCAGAATTTTTAAATTACTGTAACTAACACACTCCTGGCAAATGAGCAGGTTTGGCAAGTTGAGAGTGATTCAGGAGATGACAGAGACTGTTCTTAATTCTCTTCGGGTTCACCAGGACGCAGCAAGCATTTGCAGCTAGGATTATAGGAGGAGTGTGGATATACAGATGCTAACAGCCCAGAATGAGCCACTGAATCCAGAACTATATGTTACTTTGGGATATTACTTACTGATGTCAGAGTAGTTTAACTAAAATGCAGACACTAATGTTTATACACACACACACACAGAGGTTCACAGATACAAAGCAATTACATATTATAGTCCTAAAGCAGAAACATTTTCACTGATGACAACAGATTGAAAGTGATTGTTTAGCCTTTATCTTAAGTAGTTTTCAACTCTAAAAAGATTAAACAAGACACACCTTTTTGCTTGAAGCACTCTGTTAATTTGCATTCTGTCACAACAATTTGCGACATCTTATCCTACTGGCCTGCTGTTAGCTAAGTAATTAAATCCTTGGTTTACCCAAGATTCCTATAAAAATATTAACAATCAGAAGTTCCCCTATAACTGCTTCTTTCAGAAAGCTTCAGACAACAAAAAAATACAACGTAAGTCATATGTCAATTTGACCTTTGGTTAAGGTTTAAATTAGTGGAGAAGAAAGCAGTGATTTAACCTTTCTATAGTGACCTATGATATTAAAGCAAAAGCAGCTAATAATAAAGAAAAGCTAGGCATCTGAAGAGGGAGAACTGGAAAAGCCACAGATGCAATCATATAACCTATATATGTTTTATGCTGATTCAGAACTTAATCTTATTTGGCAAAGGCAGAGCCCAATTGTGATTGATGAGGGGAAATACAAAATCTCTTTTCCTTGGTCATGCACCTTAGGCCTGGCTGTCGCTAACCTTCCTCTTCCCTGAGATTTTTTTGCTGCAAAACGCACAGATGTCCCTTCAGTTAAGTCTGACTATGGTAGGTGATTCATATGGATGACATGTTATGATCTGACCATGTTCCAAGAGAATAAGTGACACATACCAGCTGAGGAGGGCTCGCAGAAGCTGACTGACAACACCCTTGCAGTTAGCCCTTCAAGGCAAAACCATGGCTTGTCAGTTCATGTCTGCCTCCTTTCAGAGAACAGGCTTTTCCAGGCTCTGGATAATGCTATTGTCAACCAGCTAAGCAGAGACACCCTGATACACACCTTGATATGGGTTTGTTATGGCACACATATAAGCAAGCAAGCAAGCATTTAAACGTTTGCTTTTTTTCTTTGCCACATAAGTACTTGGACACAGGTGATGCTGTTTTACAATCCTGGGGTATGTCTCCCTGCACAGCAGTGTATTTACATGGTGTTGAGAAAAGGATGGTCTTGTAGTTAAGGCGCTGGGCAGGGTTCAGGCAATCTGTGTTTAGTTCCCCACTCTGCCACAGACTTCATATGTGACCTTGGGCACATCACTAATGGACAGATTTTCAAAACAGCTCAGCACCTAGTAGCTTCCACTGAGAACATTTGGGTGTTAAGCTCATGTGAAAATCTGACCTTCCTTTCCCCGTGGTTCAGTCCACCATCTGTAAAATGGAGATAATACTTCAACTGATTTCTCTATTCCAATTGTAACTTCTTAGGGGCAAGGACTGTCTCTTACCACATATTTGAACAGACCTAGCACAATAGGTCTCCAGCCTCGAGATGTTGCCACCATGCAAATAAAAAACTTCAGATTTTGTTTGACATTATTTAAACTCCTGCTGGTGTACTGTTTCATTCTCATAGACTATTTCCATAAAGGACACTCAGGTACCATGTTGAGGAAAAGACGGTTACTCACCGTAGTAACTGTTGTTCTTCGAGATGTGTTGCTCCTATCCATTCCAGTTAGGTGTGCGCGCCGCGCGTGCACGGCTCTTCGGAACATTTTTACCCTAGCAACTCCGGCGGGCCGGCTGGGCGCCCCCTGGAGTGGTGCCGCCATGGCACTGGATATATACCCCAGCCGGCCCGTCCGCTCCTCAGTTCCTTCTTGCCGGCTACTCCGACAGTGGGGTAGGAGGGCGGGTCTGGAATGGATAGGAGCAACACATCTCGAAGAACAACAGTTACTACGGTGAGTAACCGTCTTTTCTTCTTCGAGTGATTGCTCCTATGCATTCCAGTTAGGTGATTCCCAAGCCTTACCTAGGCGGTGGGGTCGGAGTGAGACGTGGCAGAGTGTAAGACTGCGGAGCCGAAGGCTGCATCGTCTCTGGATTGCTGCACCAACGCGTAGTGGGAAGCGAAGGTGTGAACAGACGACCAGGTGGCCGCTCTACAGATGTCCTGGATGGGGACATGGGCCAGGAAGGCGGCTGACGAGGCATGCGCTCTCGTTGAGTGAGCGGTCAGGCAACATGGTGACACGCGAGCAAGCTCGTAGCATGTCCGGATACATGCCGTCACCCAGGAGGAAATCCGCTGCGAGGAGACCGGCTCGCCTTTCATGCGATCGGCAACCGCTACAAACAGCTGGGTCGAACGCCAGAAGGGCTTCGTCCGCTCGATATAAAAAGCGAGGGCCCTGCGGACGTCCAGGGTGTGAAGCTGTTGCTCACGAGGTGAGGCATGCGGCTTCGGGAAGAAGACCGGAAGGAAGATCTCCTGATTGAGGTGAAAGGCCGACACCACCTTAGGGAGGAAGGCCGGGTGTGGTCGAAGCTGCACCTTGTCTCCGTGGAAGACGGTGTATGGTGGACTAACCGTTAGAGCACGGAGCTCAGAGACTCGTCTTGCCGATGTAATTGCGACGAGGAAGGCTGTCTTCCAAGAGAGATAGAGTAGAGAGCACATGGCCAGGGGCTCGAAGGGCGGTCCCATAATCTTGGCCAGAACGAGATTTAAATCCCAGGTCGGGGCAGGACGCCGCACTGGCGGGTACAAGTGGTCCAGGCCTTTAAGGAAGCGGGAAACCATCTGGTTGGAGAAGATGGACCGACCTCCCATGGATGGACGAAAGGCGGACACGGCTGCCAGGTGCACCTTCAAGGAGGAGACCGCGAGTCCTTGTTCTTTAAGGTACCAGAGGTAGTCCAGGATTGTAGGGATAGGGACTAGGAAGGGATTAAGGCCGCGCTGGTCGCACCAGAGCGCGAAACACTTCCATTTCGCGAGGTAGGTGGAGTGAGTGGAAGGCTTCCTGCTTTCAAGCAGGACTTGCTGTACTGCCGCCGAACAGTACCTCTCTGCATGGGTCAACCACGCAGGTACCAAGCTGTAAGATGGAGGGACTGTAGGTTCGGGTGGCAGAGTCTGCCGAAGTCCTGTGTGATGAGGTCCGGCCATAACGGAAGGGGAATGGGATCCCAAATGGAGAGCTCGAGCAGCAGGGTGTACCAGTGCTGCCTTGGCCAGGCCGGAGCGACGAGTATTACGTGGGCTCTATCCCTCCGAAGCTTCAGTAGCACCCGGTGTATGAGCGGGAACGGAGGGAAGGCGTAGAGGAGGTGATCCGTCCAGGAGCAGAGGAATGCGTCCGACAGGGAGCCTGGGGAGCGACCCTGGTACGAACAAAACAGATGGCATTTCCTGTTCTCCTTGGAGGCAAACAGGTCTATCTGGGGACACCCCCAGCTCCGGAAAATTGTGTGCACCACATCCGGACGAAGAGACCACTCGTGGGAGAGGAACGATCTGCTGAGATGGTCGGCCAGCGTGTTCTGCACTCCTGGAAGAAAGGACGCTTCCAGGCGAATCGAGTGGGCCACGCAGAAGTCCCACAGGAGCATGGCTTCCTTGCAGAGCAGGGAGGAGCGGGCTCCGCCCTGCTTGTTCACGTAGAACATCGCCGTCGTGTTGTCCATGAACACCGCCACGCAGCGGTCTTGCAGACGGGCGCGGAAGGCGAGACACGCCAAGCAGATCGCTCGCAGCTCCCGGACGTTGATGTGGAGGGAGAGCTCTTGGGGCGACCAGAGACCCTGTGTGTGAAGGTCGCCCAAGTGAGCCCCCTCATCCCAACGCCGAGGCATCCGTGGTCAGGGTGACAGATGGGCGAGGAGGGCGGAACGGGACTCCTGCACACACTACCTCTGGGTACAGCCACCAGCTGAGCGAATCGAGGGTAGGCCTCATGACCGTGACCACCATGTCTATGGGGTCGCGATGCGGGCGGTACACCGACGCCAGCCAAGATTGAAATGGGCGAAGGCGCAGCCTGGCGTGCGTTGTCACGAATGTGCAGGACGCCATGTGGCCCAGGAGGCGTAGGCAGGACTGCACCGTCGTTGTGGGAAAGGTGTGTAGGTCCCGGATGATGGAGACCATTGTCTGGTGCCGAGATCGAGGGAGGCAGGCCCTGGCTAAGCTGGAGTCGAGGACCGCTCCGATGAACTCCACTCGTTGCGATGGAGTTAAAGTGGACTTCTCGACATTGATGAGAAGGCCCAGGAACCGAAATAGGGATAGTATTTCTGTCATCTGGTCCACTACCAGCTGTCGGGATGTCCCGCGAACCAGCCAGTCGTCGAGATACGGGTAGACGTGTATGCGACGACGGCGGAGGGCTGCGACAACCACTGCCATGCACTTGGTAAAGACCCTCGGCGCGATGGACAGGCCAAAGGGTAGCACTGCAAACTGGTAGTGCGCGCTGTTGACCACGAAGCGCAGGTAGCGTCGATGGGGAGGGTATATCGCGACATGGAAGTACGCATCCTTCATATCGAGGGCGGCAAACCAGTCTCCCGGATCTAGGGAGGGAATGATGGTCCCCAGGGTGACCATGCGAAACTTGAGCTTGAGCAGGTACCTGTTGAGCTCCCGGAGGTCCAGTATGGGTCGGAGACCTCCTTTCGCCTTGGGGATGAGAAAATATCGGGAATAAAATCCCCTGCCCCGCATGTCGTGCGGCACCTCCTCTATGGCCCCCAAGCTCAACAGAATCTCGACCTCTTGTAGGAGGAATTGCTCATGAGAGGGGTCCCTGAAGAGGGACGGGGAAGGTGGGTGGGAAGGAGGGGGCGAAACAAACTGAAGGCGGTAACCATACTGGATAGTACGAAGGACCCAGTTGTCCGATGTTATTTGGGACCACGCCGGAAGGAAGTGGGAAAGGCGGTTGTAAAATAACGGGGGAGGATCCGTGAAAGAGACTGATGGGCCGTCCTCGGGCGTCCCATCAAAAGGCCTGTTTGGGCCCTTGAGGGGCCTTGGAAGGGGCCTGGGCCTGGTTGCGTCTGTTGCCCGATGGTCTATGGCGGTTTAAGTTAGCAAGCCGACTATTATATGGCCTTGACCTGGCCTGGGTAAAGGGCCGGTAGGGCTGCTGTCGGAATGACCTCCTCTGGGTAGCCAGTGTGTGCATACCCAAGGTGCGGATGGCAATTCGACCATCTTTGAGGGTCTGAATTCTGGAGTCCGTTTTCTCCGAGAAGAGACCCTGCGTGTCGAACGGGAGGTCTTGAAGGGTGTACTGCACCTCAGGCGGCAAGGTGGAGGACTGCAGCCAGGAGATACGCCTCATGGTCACACCTGAGGCCAGGGTTCTGGCTCCTGAGTCCGCCGAGTCCAGAGCGGCCTGGATGGAGGACCGGGAGGCTTTTCTGCCTTCTTCCAAGAGGGCCGAGAACTCTTGACGTGAGGCTGTCGGGATCAGTTCCGAAAATTTCGCCAGGGACACCAAGATGTCAAAGGTGTACACTTAGGAAATGGAGAAACGCTAGGGCTGTGGAGGTAAAGGAGCACTCCACTGTTCCAACTGGCCGTCACGGGCGGTAAGAAGGAACTGAGGAGCGGACGGGCCGGCTGGGGTATATATCCAGCGCCATGGCGGCGCCACTCCAGGGGGCGCCCAGCCGGCCCGCCGGAGTTGCTAGGGTAAAAATGTTCCGAAGAGCCGTGCACGCACGGCGCGCACACCTAACTGGAATGCATAGGAGCAATCACTCGAAGAAGAACAGCAGATTCATTTATAGAATATTTATTTATATAATGGATTTATACAGACCTTGCCATGTTCAAAGCACTGTGCAGGCATTAACTAACTGAAATTTCAGTATTTTTCTACAAAGAATAACTGATCTATAAGCAACTCTAGCAGGACATAACCAGCTCTTATCGTTACATCCCATATTTCTCTTGGTCAGATCGGTGTCATGAACCCCAAATTCACAATCTGTGGCAGATAGTTTTTCTACTAGCACAAAATCATTGCAGTACAAGACATGGTCTCCTCTAATCACCACTCCTTTGTTGTTTCGCTTTTCCCTTTCTCAGTGGCTTTGGTGTCTGTTGACTGAGGGTATGGCTACACTTGAGAGTTGCAGCACTGGGAGTTACAGCGCTGGTCGTCCAGCTGTGCAGGGACAGCGCTGGTGTGTGGCCACACTCACAGCTACCAGTGCTGCAGTGTGGCCACATTTGCAGCATTTGCAGCGCTGTTGGGAGTGATGCATTATGGGCAGCTATCCCAGCGTTCAAGTGGCAGCAACATGCTTTTCAAAAGAGGTGGGTGGGGTGGAGTGCAGTGTGACAGGGAGCGGGGGAGAGAGAGAGAGAGTGGATTTTTGGAGCCAACACTGTATCGGCTCCCTGACTTGCAAAATCAGAAACTTTTTCCGACCCCTTACTGTTTAACTGCAAAAGCCTGCAGACCAGATAAGCAGACTCCCTTTCTCGCTGCTGGTCAAGCAAAAAGCAAACACTCAACCCCTGTGAATCACACAGAGAGGGGGATATCTCATTTGACTGTTCACAGATTGATCACAGCAAACAGGAGCTGTGTTTGTTTTTTTAGATAAGCAGCTCCCGGAGTCCCGTTCACAATAAAACAAAGAGAGGCAGCATAACAAAACAAAGGGAATAATTTAGTTAAAAGCATTCTGGGATATCTCCTAATACCCTGGAGGCCAATAACAGCGCTGGTGTGTGGCCACACTTTACGACCAGCGCTGCAGAACCAGCGCTGCAATGCTTATTCCCCAAGCAGACCCAGGTGTACGGCCAGCACTGCAACCAGGGAGTTGCAGCGCTGGATGTGCCCTGCAGGTGTGGACAGTTACTAATTGCAGCGCTGGAAAGCCTGCACCAGCGCTGCAACTCTCAAGTGTAGCCATACCCAGAATCTAGATCACATTTCTGGAGAGCAACTCTTGGGTTGTTCACAAAAGTATTATAATTTGATTAAAAAAGATACCAAGAATACCAGGTATTGTCTGTCTCCCCATCCTCTTATGTTGCCTCTTAAATACCTGGCAAGAAAAGAATGAAGAGTCTCAAAAAAAAAAAAAAAAAAAAAAAAGTCTCCTTTCATCTCCTTTGGTCCAACGTGAACCAAATACCATTTATGGAATAAACCCCCTCAATATTTTCCTTATGCATCAACAACTGACAAAGAACCTGAGAGGAGTTGGCATGCTTTTCTAAACACCCAGATGCACTCAGGGCTTCTAACAAGTAGATTTATCTTCAAAGTTACAAAATCTCAAATGTGGCTTTGTTCATGACAGGCTGTGGAACAAACTACCAATAATTTCCTCATTTGTGAAAGTGGCAATGATGGCCTCCACTCAGACACAAGCCAGAACAGAGCACTGAGAAAATTCACTTATCAACCCTAATTAACGTCACTGGCTTGTCACACCCTGAACACCTGCTAATTAACTTGCATGAATTATCATCATCATCATCAATCATCATCATCATGTTTCCATTACGTCTCTAGTGCTTAGGGCAGCGATGAAGCTCCTCCACTCTTGTCTGTTTCTGGCAAGACTTTCAATGGTTCCCCAGCTGTGCCCTCGGTTTTTCAGCTCAGCTTCCACAGCTCTTCGCCATGTTGTTTTTGGGCAGCCTCATTTTTGCTGCCTTCAGGTGTCTATATTATTGCTATTCTGGTGATGGAATCAGTTTCCATCCGAAACACATGGCCAATCCATCTCCAACGCCTCCTGCTAATGATGGTGCTCAGATCCTCTTCGCTGCACTGTGTGAATAGATCTTGGTTTGAGATTGTTCTGGGCCAAAAGATAGAGGATTTTTCTGAGGCAGGTTGTATGGAATGAATGAGTTAACCCACTGCTAAAATGACATCACATTGGTCAAAAATATGGCTGGGTGTAACTCTTAGTACAATGACTCATTTGGGATCAAGTCATTCTCTTCCGTGCATATCGAGTTAAGATATAAAGGGTGTTAAACTTCACTTTATAGTGCTAAATAGGCCATACATTTCCAACTCGCGGTGGGGAGGGGGTGTTAAGAAAGTAAAATTACTTAAGGACACCTGTTGCTCAATAACTGAAACAATTACACCTCCCCTCAACAAAATGCTATTTACCAACTTCACACCAATTGACCATCTGCCTTTTTAACACGTTCAAGAGACTACATTTCCCCATGGTTTACGTTACAGAGAGAAGGCTAAGTGGTTAGGATTTCAGGTAGGGTTAGCATATGAGAACACTGTGTACTTTTGTCACTTTCTACACTCATAAGTGTATGGCTTGGGATACAGCACAGCTGTATAGTTGCTGTGAAGGCATACCCAGAGAAGCACAGAGTTTAAGGCCAGAAGGGACCACCAGTTCATCTAGTCTGACCGCGTGTATATCACGTCACCAACACCATCGAGCACCCACATACCAAATGAGACTAAAGCATTACAGCCCACAAGAGACTCAACTATTATGTGCCACAGGCACAGAAAAGGAGGGACAGAGTGCACCAGTGCGAGGTAAGTGAGATATACCCGGATAATCCTGGCAAGCGACCCACACCCACACACTGCAGAAGAAGGCAAAAAATCCTCAAGTTCACTGCCAATCTGACCTAGGGGAAAATTCCTGTCTGATCTCATATATGGCCATCAGTTAGACCCTGAGCATGTGACAGAGAACGAGCCAGCCAAGTACCTGAGAGAGAGAATGCTTGGTGCCACTCAGCGCTTTGGCCCACTACATCCAATGACCCATTTCCAGCCGTGGCCATCCCTGATGCTTCAGGGGAAGGAGATAAAAAAAGACCCTTCAAAAATACATTGCAGGGGATTCCTTCCTAACTCCAGATGGTGGTAGGCTGAAAACACCTGAAGCATGAGTTTTCAGGAAAATAAAACAAACTAGAAGTGAGCCCCATGAATGCAGAGAGCTGCCTCTTATCACACACAACCCTGACATACAATTGCACACAGATTTGTCCAGATCTCTCTTAAAACTAAATTAAGTTGTTTGCCCCTACAACTCCTATTGGGAGGCTGCTCCAGAACCCCACTTCTTCTAATTTCCAGCCTGAATTTGTTCATAGCCAGTTTATATCTGTCTGTTCTTGTGTCAACACTGTCCTTTAGTTTATACAGCTCTTCAGCCTCCCTGATATTTAAACTCCACCCCCAATGTATTTATAGGGAGCAATCATATCCCCTCACAGCCTTCTTTTCACCAGACTAAATAAGCCAAGCTCTTCCAGTCTCCTCTCATAAAATAGAGTCTCCTCCACTCCCCTGAATATCCTAGCAGCTCTTCTCTGCACATGTTCCAGTTTGAATTTTTATTGAACATGGCTGACCAGAATTATACACATTATTCCAAATGAGGTCTTACTAGTGCCTTATATGATGGTATTAATACCTCTCTATTGCTATGTCTGGCCTCATTCATCCTAGGATCACAGTTGCCTTTCTCACAGATGTGTCATACTAGTAGCTCAGTCATCCTGTGATGGACCCACACACCCAGGTCTCTCTCCTCCCCTACCACTTCCAACTGATGAGTACTCAGCTTGTAGCAGAAATTCTTCCTGTTAGACCCTAGGTGCATTGACCTTGTACTTTGTACTATTGAATTTCATCTAATTTCTACCATGCCAGTCTCCAAGGTCATCCAGATCTTCCTGTGTAATATTCCGATCCTCCTCTGTACTGATAGTGCCTCCCAACTTTGTATCATCAGCACATTTCATTAGCCCTCTGCTGCTTTTTGTACCAAGGTCATTAATAAAAATATTGACTAAGAATAGTCCCATCCTTGAGCAACTCCATTAGTAGCTTCCCTCAGGTCTAATAATTCCCCTTTCAGCACCACCTGTTGCCTTCTCCCTTTTAACCAATTCTTTATCCATCTTATAATGCTGATCCCCATCTTCCCTAATTTATCTAATAATTTCTTATATGGTACCATGTTAAATGCTTTACCAAAGTCCAAGTACATTCGATCTACTGCACTCCCCTTATTTATCAAATCAGGTATTTTTTCAAAGAAGGAAATCAGGTAATCTAACATGATACCTTTGGTAAGCCCATGTTGCGTTACATCCTCTTTACCATTTACCTCTGTGAATTTAATAGTTCTTTCCTTGCCAATTTGGTCTAAAGCCTTGCATACTACTTAGGTCAGACTAACAGGTCTGTAATTGCCCAGATGATATCCCCTGCCCCTTCTTAAATATAGGTCCAACATTAGCTATTCTCCAGTCATATGGTACTACCCCCAAACAGATAGATTTATTAAAAATCCTTGCTACCAAATCAACAACATCATTGCCAGTTCTTTCAATATTCTGGGATGGAAATTATCCAGTCCCCCCCGAGCTCAGGGCATTATGTTCTAAGTTTCTCTTCCACCTCAGATGTGGTAATTTCCATTTCTAGACACTCATTTCCAGCAGCGTACTTGTCTTCATGCATATGTTCCATAGCATCATCATTACTAAAAACCAAGGCAAAGTACTCTTTAATTTTTGGGCCATACCTAGATTATATTTAATCTTTTTACCCTCCACAGCTACAAAGTGGCCCAACCTCACCCTTCTTTATTCTCTTTTTATTTATATAACTAAAAAAAACCCTCATTTATGTAATTTCCTTGGCAAGAGCTAGTGATGCAGCTAGGAATTCCTTAAGTGCATGTTAATTGTGTTTCACTAGTCACAGTATTCTTTCCTTACTGTACATCATAAAGTGCTGCAGGCCAAATTATGCCATCACTTACACCTGGCAAGCCATTTATCCTTCAGGTGACACCGACAGTAACACCTGTGCAATCCTACTTGTCTCTAGCAAGGTGGCAGAGATGTCACAGAGGACATGACTGAAGGCAAAGAGTTTGGCTTGCAGCAGCCTTGCGCTCAGTGAAGATCTGAGAGAAGGAAAGAATCAGCTTCACTATCATACAATATCAGGGTTGGAGGAGACCTCAGGAAGTCATCTAGTCCAACCCCCTGCTTAAAGCACAACCAACCCCAACTAAATCTATCAGAGCCTAGGCTGAGTTTTCAGGGTTGGAAGTCTTTTTTTTTTTAAAGACTCCTCTTAACTTGTAAACTAGACATATTTTTTTCTCAAGAAGTCAACACATATACACCAGACCAGTGGTCACCAACCGGTTGATCATGTTCAACTGGTAGATCCTGGAGCCTCTGCCAGTCAATCGTGATCTCTGGCCGCTAAAAGTCCGGTGGTGCAGAGGGGCTAAGGCATACTGCCTGCCTGCTTTGGCCCCACATCACTCCTGGAAGCAGCTGCCATGTCTCTGCGGTGGTCGGGGCGGTGGGGGTGGGGGTGGGGAGGGGAGGGGGCAGGCGGCTCTGTGCACTGCCACTGCCCCACCCCTCCCCAGAGCCAACTCCGCAGCTCCCATTGACCAGGAACTGCGGCCAATGGGAGCTGCGGGGATGGTGCTTGCAGGTGGCACTTGCGGCTCCACAGGGGTGGGGGCAGCACCCGCAAACGCTGCCCCCGCAGTTCCCAATGGCCACAGTTCCCAGCTAATGGGAGCTGCGGAGTCGGCACTGGGGGCTGGGGCACAGCAGCAGCAGCGCACAGAGCTGCCTGCCCCCGCCCACAGGGGCTGCAGAGACATGTCAGCCGCTTCTGGGAGCGGCACGGGGCCAGGGCAGGCAAACAGCCTGCCTTAGCCCCGCTGCGCCGCCAACCAGGAGTCGCCTGTGGTAAGCACCTCCTGGCCGGAGTCTGCACCTCACACCCCTCCCGAACCCGAACCCTCAGCCTCAGCCCAGAGCCCCCTCCTGCACCCAAACTCCCACCCAGACCCCGCACCCTCTCACGCATTGCAACTCCCTACCTCAGCCCTGAGCCCACACCCAAACTCCTTCCCAGAGCTTGCACCCTTCACTCCTTCCTGCACCCCAACCCCCTACCCCAAGCTCAGCCCAGAGCCCCCTCCCACACTCCGAACCCCTCGGCCCCAGCCCACAGCCTGCATCCCCTCTTGCACCCCAATCTCCTGTCCCAGCCTGGTGAAAGTGAGTGAGGGTGGGGGAGAGTGAGTGACAGAGGGAGAGGTGAATGGAGTGAGTGGGGCGGGGCCTCAGCGAACAGGAGGGGTAAGTCTTGGGTTGATCTTAAATTCAAAAAGTGATCTTGTGCATAAAAAGGTTGGCGATCACTATACTATACTGATATCCAGTGCTTACAACTGCACTGCAAAGGACAGCTGAAAGGTATCTGATTGGGTTTAGGGAGTGGTGACTGGCTTTGAGCTGGCATGCTTTCCTGCTTATTTGAATTTCTCCTACCAAATAACCAATCAAATCTGTACATGAAATAGCAATGGGGTAAGTAAGATTACTTTTAAAATCTGTGTTCTATTGTGTCCCTGGTTTCTTATAGTTGTTTCATTTATTTTGTAATTATGAGCCATGGAAAACTAAGGCCCCGATCCTGCAAATGCTCTGCACATTTTTAACGTTACACATAAACAATCCCATTGGCATCAATCAGATTACATGCATGTGCAAAGTTAAAACACATGCATAAGGGTCTGCAGGACTGAGAGCTTTCCACGTAGCCCCTTTAGTCACCAGGTTCTTAGGAAACATCTGCAGTAGCTTCTCTCTCTCTCTCTCTCTCTCTCTGCCAGTTTGAGTTTCTAGACTTTGGCAACAACTGCACAATAATATATCTCCTCCAGGATGCACGTATCTAATGAATATGTACAGCTGTTACAATCATGTGGTCCAGCAAATGGGGAAGCTTGTCATCATTGTGGTCAGCTACATTGCACAAGAACTACAGATGAACTGACTCACCAATAGCAACCCACAAATAGTACCAGCACCATTATCAACTATCGTGTGTTACAGTTGTAATGATGCATACAAAACAAGTGAGAGCTTAAAAAAATAGACAGTTTCTACTTCTGGTTGCAAATCACCAAAGACCATTTTATCTAAGGAATTTAAATCCCGTATCTCTGCCAACTGTCTCTGAAACAGTCAAAAACTTGCTGTCATTCTCATGCTACATTCTAGGTTATTCTTATTTGGAACCTCTGCCAATGGTTTTAATTGTAGTGCCAGGACAACATTTTAAAATCAGAGGGACAAGCTATGCATTGGTGAGGACACTTTCAGATGACAGATATTGCAGGGTTCACATTAATGGTCAAGGTTTTTGAAAACTAAAAATAGGAATTATAACCTCTGGATCCCATGGCATCAATGACTTAAACAAGGGGACGGAGGTCATCTAACAGGTTGAGGCCCCAAGACCCAAACCTTAACAAGACCAACATCTTAGACTGGATAGTTTCTGAGCCTTATTTATTTTAAACGGGAAAACACACTGGCCACTGTTAAATTTCACAGCATACTGCCAAACCAAAGAGAAGGTGCTGTAAACCAGCATGAAGTACAATGGCATGATGTGGGAGGAAAACAGACACACAAAGGAAAGAAAGAAAAAGGGGGAGAGACTGAATAATCAATTTTCACAGAGCCTGGTCCAAAGCCCATGGAAGTCAATAACAGGAGTCTTTCTATTGACTTCAATTGACTTTGCATCAGGCTCCTACTGAGAATACCCAAACATAATGGCTCATCACCATTTAGCTTAATTTTCACTTTATGTTGTTTTAGGCAAACTCCTAAATTCTACTCTGCTTCAAACATTTATTTTCCAAAACATGACACAATATTACTTCAACTGAGATTTCACACTTTATTCAATTTTCCTTATGAAAAGTTTATTAAAGTGTTCTTATGAACTGGGCCCAGAACACACAGGACCTTTCATTTACAGAGATTTTTGAACCTGAGTAACCCTACTGATTTGAACAGAGTTTCTCCTGATTTACAACAGCAAGAGAAGAAAATCAGGACTACAGTCTTTTTGTAGATCCCCAAATGAGCAGCCCCGACTGCTTCTGAAAAGCTGCACTTACAGGCTTTAAAGGATGTTATTTGAACCACCTGAACAGCAAAGGAAGGACTCGAGAGATTTTTACTTGAGTAATACTGAGAAGTTTCAGTAACAGAAGAACAAGTGGTCCCATTATATCCTAGGCAGAATGCTCTTCCATCACATAATTTAGATTTAGGGGAGGCTGGCTGCCAAGAGTGAAAGTGAATTAGTTAGAGAGAGTTAATACTAGAGTCACTAATGTAAAACTTTGTATCCAATAGTGTCATTTTAACCGAAAACACCAGCACTAGAAAACAAAGGAGGAAAGAGATTATTTATGGGCCAAATGCTGTGTATCTAACTCCAATGTCACTAGCATGAAGAACATGAACAGAACTGTCCTTGTATTAGTCCAGTCTTTACAGGAGAAGGAAAATGAAGCATCATAATCAGATGTCATTGCAATAATCTAGGTAACACTATTCGTCTTCAAA
The DNA here is from genome assembly GCF_020497125.1 of Mauremys mutica. NCBI lineage: Eukaryota > Metazoa > Chordata > Testudines > Geoemydidae > Mauremys > Mauremys mutica. The sequence continues at coordinate 197,956,272 of NC_059072.1, forward strand.
GTGATTTACAAAAATGACTAACAAATTAACCCTCTCAGCTCCCTGGTGAGATACGAATTATCTTAATTTTACAGATGGCTAAATGGAAGTTAAGTGACTTTCACAAGGTCAGAGTTTCATAGGGAGGATTATAACTCAGTTATAATGCTAGACACCAGTAATTATCAATCTTTTTGGGCCCAGGACCCATTCATAAATGTCTATGGCCTGCTGTCACAACCCAGCAGACAGTCTGGGGGTGGAGGCTCCGAGGTAGTTTCAGGAGGCTCCTGCCTGGCACTCACTCCACAGTGGCGGCTCCTGCAGCTCCCATGCTGTGGGGCTGGCTGGGCTTGGCTCTCTGCTCCGGGCGTTGTAATATCTGGGGTTGCAGAACTGCTCAGGTTTGGCCCCGCCTCCCAATTGGACCAACTTTGTGTGAGTGGAATTGTGACCTGGCTTGTGGCATTCCAGTGCCACTCACTCAGATTTGGCCTACACAGACTCCCATCCTTGTGACAGCTGGGCCAAACCTGAATGGCACTGGGACCCCAGAGGTTACAGTGCCTGGAACAGGGAGGTGAGACCAGCCAGCCCCATGGGACAGGAGCCACAGGAGCTGCCACGTTTCAGAGTGGTAGCCATGTTAGTCTGTATCAGCAAAAAGAACGAGGAGTACCCACTTCATTTAGCCCATGAAAGCTTATGCTCAAATAAACCCTGCTATAGACTGTTGCCCCACATCATTATTTCAGCTACATGTGTGTTCCTCATTTTCTGGGTACTGGACTTGATACCCTAAGGTAGGGGTAGGCAACTTATGGCACGCGTGTCAAAGGCGGCACGTGAGCTGATTTTCAGTGGCACTCATGCTGCCCGGGTCCTGGTCACCAGTCCGGGGGGCTCTGCATTTTAATTTAATTTTAAATGAAGCTTCTTAAACATTTTAAAAACCTTATTTACTTTACATACAATAGTTTAGTTATATATTATAGACTTATAGAAAGAGACCTTCTAAAAACGTTAATGTATTACCGGCACGCGAAACCTTAAATTAGAGTGAATACATGAAGACTCGGCACAGCACTTCTGAAAGGTCGCCGACCCCTGCTCTAAGGTCTGATTTGCAGAAGTGCAGAGCATTCACAGCTGCAACTGAAGTCCATGGAAACACTGCTTTGAACATATAAAGTGCTATATAATGCTAAATTATCTGAAAAATCAGGTCCTAAGCATAAGCATCCAAAATTAGATGGCAAACTGCTGACTTTAATTTTTCGGTGCCTCAGTTCCCCATCTATAAAATGGGGATAACAGTGCCCCAGCACCTCACAGGTGCATTGCAAAGATTTATTAATGTTTGTGAAGTCATCAGATACTAGTGATGAGTACCACAGAAAAGCCCACAATGAAATTAATACTTCTGTCTTCTCAGAAGGGTTTAAATAGTGTGCAGTAAATAAAGCCTAGGGCCACACATTGAAACTTGAGGATAAAAATGATCCATTCTGTGCAGTGAATGGCATCCCATGGAAAAATAGTATGAGATCATGTAATTAAAGACTGCATCTTAATATATATCCACAAGGAGGCTAAAATAAAATTACACAGGAACCCTTAATATTGGCATGTCCTAACTTTTGAGCGCTTGATTTTGCAACTTTAATAATGTTTTTAACATATCTTTATATTATAAATTATACACAAAACTAAACACACATTCACACAGTCTACAAATGGCTGGCACTAACCGTGTTCATCTCCTAAGCTCCTTTAGTACAATGACTCTCAACCTTTTCCATACCATGACCCCATGCTACAACAGAAAAACATCCAATCTACCCCTTTAAAAAAAAAAAGAAAAAAGAAAAGAAAAAGAGGCTTTGCGGCTGACACTTCCAGGCTGAGAACCCATGCACTTGGGGAACAGAGATGGTTTAGTTGCTGTCATTTGCCTCTGATTTCTTTCTGAAATAAATGGCAGATTAAGACAAAGTGCCTTAGATTATACACCAGATGTTGCTAGGATCCTATTATTACATTAGCACATTGAGCAAGGAATAATTGCTTATCATGCATGTGGGTTTGCATTTGAAGATATTAAACAGAGATCCCCTTCTGGCAGGTTTTGCTGGCTGTCCAGGTGGAAGTTAAAGATTCAGTAGCAGATCTGGGGAAAAAAAAAAAAGCAGGAGGCAATCCCAGTGCCTTGGCCAACACACACACTCTGGGCCCAATTCACTGCAGGCTTGCCATCTGTGTATTCATCTACACCAGTGTGAAGAGGGTGTAAAATACTACTGTTCTGATCTAGTACTGGTCTGGCACTGGCATAAATGACTTTACAGGGAGCAGACCAACCTATGGGCCTGAACCTGATCTCATGCTATTTTACACCAGTGTAATTTGTTTAACTCAAATGGAGTTAATCTCATTGAAACCAGAATCAGCCCCTTTCTCTTTACCCACCCGCCACCCATAGGGCTCTGCATGAGTTACTCCTGAACACACAGGGCTTGACTACTACTTGATGTAAACACAGTGCATACCAGGCCCAGAATTTCTGCTTTGGTTGCCTACATAGTCACAGCAGCACCTGTATTTAACTTACTGCACTACTTTGCCAAGCCTCTAGGATACATATTGAGTCTTTCAAGGTATTATGTAAAACCAAAAATTCCATTCTAGAGTTCTGCCATTCTTTACCCACATGGCCTCCTTTAAAGAAGAACACCTCTCACCCAGGCAATGTAATAGGGAACAGAGGACTCTTCATCTGTCTGAAGATCCAGATGGGAAAAGGAGGTTGGGACTGGAAGGGCCACTGGAGGAGTGAGTGGGCCAAGGGCTGGGCTGTGAAGGGAACAGACATTATCCCTCTCCATTCCTCCTACCATGCCCAACAGAGATTACAGCCTAGGTCTAAATGTGCCCTTTCCCATGGAGCCTCCTCTATGCTAAGGATCCCCTAGGGCAGCCAAAGACCAGGGTCGGAGCCCCCAGGGAACAGAGATAGGCCAGATGCCCAGGGCCTCCCCTTAGATGGCCCCGACACCCACTCATCCTTAGGGATTCACAGAGTTCAGGGGGAGTGGGCATAAGGTTCAACCCACAAGGAGGCAACCCAATTGCTCCTTCCCAAGGGAACAATAAGGGAGAAACTCTGCAAGAGGATCTCTTCCTTAGGTTTTACCGCAAAGGGGGATAGATCTAGTCTAATATGCAAATCAAAATTTTAATGATAAACCTGTGCTGATTTTAATAGTAGGGGCAATATAAACCACTACATTATTTATTATTATTTATTATTATTATTTATTATCTGCTCTATTTATGCATTCCAATCAGCATTTCACCATTATTACTATTTAAACTCAAAGACTTTGGCTTTGCCTTCTACACAATTTTAATATACAACATAGCTTTGGTAGAAATCCCTTTATGCCTCTAGCTGGAAAATCTTACTTTAATATAACTCTAGCTTGCAACGGTGAAAAACCTCACAGGTAAACAGAACTGTTACATATTTTTCCTCTGTCTTCCCCTATGAACAATTTAATGAACTGGGACATTATGACAATAGTGACATCGTCTCCCTTCCACCCCCCCCCCGTCCCCCTGCCCTCCTCCCTCACAGTGTGGGTGCAGCGGTCATCACAACCTAAGTCGCTTTTTAGACAGCTCATAATCAAGTGATGTGATTTTCACATCAAGGGCAAATGGGTGACACAATGGGCTGAATGAGGGGAAAACCAAACTAGCAAAGAGAAGCAGATTTACAAACTTACCTCTCTGTGCTGCTGTTATCCTTACAAGAGTGCAATGAGGCTTATTCCACCAATATCAGTAAAATACTTTGAGATCTTCATTTAGAAGGCATTACAGAAATACCAGCTATTATTACTATATTGTTTACTGTATGTGAATCAAGAAAGCAGACAGGCCTATATCTAAAATTCTAAGGTCATTGGTTTGTTTGTTTGTTTGTTTTTTAAAAGATAAAGAAAAAGGATGTTGACTTTTATTGTGCAATTTTATGTGGTGCATTCTCATTTTTATAGATTGTGAACCGCAATTCATTTTGGGTTTTCTCAATTATTGGTAATCAGATGGTAAACAAAAAGGAACCTAGATCTATTTCCAAACTGATTCTATGACAACAATATATAGCAAGCATACCATGCACATAATGTTTACTTCCTTTGGACCCAATCCTACTGTGATAGATAGAGGAGAAGCCCTGAACTGACAACTACTAACACCACTCGCTTTGGCATGATCCAAAGTCTTCTGAAGTCAGTGGGAGTCTCTGGATAGGCCTATAGCCTTTCATGCAAGGAGTAGCTCCACTGACTTCAACTTGAGGTTATAAACACACTACAACACACTACAACTGATAGTGTTTGTGGAATTGGGCCTTACATCTCCCAAACATCTCTGAGAGAGATTTAAATATAAAATCTGACCATCTGTTTTATTCCTTAGTATCATTTCTTTTTTCTCCTTTCCTAATCTCCTTGTTCCAGTTTCTTTTAAGTGGGTTTTCCCTTAAAACTTTTGATTTTCCAAATTACTTTTCTGAAACACAAACACAACAATATCAGCAAAATACAGTTTACAAACCAGAGTCTCATTTTTCTTTTTAATATCAGCTTTCTCTCTACCCATGGCATACTCCCCAGATATTAGTAGTACAGTACGGGCTGGCCAGACCCTCAGCTGGGGAATATTGGCCTAGCTCCATTGAAGTCAGTAGAATAAAGCCTATTTACTCCAGAAGACGTTTTGGCCCTTTGTTTTTGGCTAGTTTGTTTTATCTTTTAAAACAGTGAATCACAATGACTCACCTATTGAAGAAATCACAGAAAAAGTAAGTTTTGAGGAGGGATTTAAATAGCTTGATGGACATGAGCAGGGGGAGTGTTTCATGCATAAGAGACATGCATAGATCTGACATTTAGAACACTGAATACCGTGAGTGAATCCTAATCAGAAAAATACCAAGGTTACAGGAAGTCAACACTCTGAATCAGATCATTCAAATTCTATTTTTCGTTCTGTTCAGGAAAGAGAAGCTGAATAACAAGACGGCAAAACACTGCTCTGACACTGGCTTTCTTTCATAATGTGTGGTAGACATCTACGTGGACACGCACAACAAGCAAAACAAGAGCAGGAGTAAAGCCTGAAATTCTGCAGTTTTTTCTCTATAAACCTCAGTTTCAACTTTTTTTTGCATTTCTGATGTCAGTAATTTTAAAAGAATAAACTGTACACAAAATTGCAATCAGACAGCATTTGGAAAAGGGCCACATCTCCAATAGAGAGCAAGTGGGTTGAAAGGATATAGTTCATTATGGTCATGCACAAATGAAAGCCCCAATCCTACAACAAACAAGCACATGGATAATTGGAACTCATTGGGACTATTCATATACAAGTGCATAAAGTTACACAATGTGCGAATTAGTAAGATCTAAAATTGGGCCTAGAGTTTCAGGACTTTTTTTGCAACTTGAGTTCCATTGTATGCTTGAATGGAGACTCCTGTTTTGAATGCTGGGAGAGCGCGTTTCCATAATTTCCTCTTTGTTGAAAAACTTTAGTGCTAAGATTTCCCATACAATTTAACCATTTATGCAAGCCCATGGACAGAGAGACTCTCTTTTATACTGGTAACTAACCCTGAATATCATCATAGTTTTTAAATCGCTGATCACATTTTTTTCCAGGTGGGATAATAAACTGGGTCCCCCTCCCTCCCATTTTTTAAAAACTGGATTTCTTTTTTATTTAAAAATCAGATTTCTATTTAAACTGGACTTTGGGGTTTAAATTAAATACATTTTCCTTTTAAAAAATAAATTGTACTTAAAAGAAAATTTGAAAGTATGACCATATATATTATGCCCTAAACTTATTACAATCCATTTAAATCATTTAAATGAAACAGAAAATAATATTCAAGCAGTACATATTGTCTGATGAAGTTTTGAAAAAAGTAAAATCACTAAATTAGTGGAAATGATTGGCTAAGCACCTGGAACCAGAGTTTATTGAAGATCTGACACTGTTTTTGACAGCAATAGCCTCTTCTACAGGTGCAGAGAAAATATTTTCTTCATTTTAGTTTATTCAACTTCTTCAGTTCAATGACAAGTTAATTCAAATTTAAGAAATTGAATGTCAGGAGAAAAGGCAAGAAAGCCATTTTCCTCTTCTAGTTCATGAATATAAGTGAGAGGATGAGATCTATTAGTTATAAAATCTTGTAGGACATGGTGACCAGAAACAATCAGTCCAATTCACCAACTCTAGATAGTTCCTTTATTTAATATATCAGTTAGTTGTACATGCAAAACATGCTCTGATAAAAAAAAAATTCTTATTACCCAGCATATTTAAGATAATTTTATTTAACTAATAAAAACAATTTTAAAATGCTACGTTTTTGTACATTTTCAATGGAATTTCAATTTCCATCCAAATGCAGTCTGGCATCAATCACAAATAAAAAATGATTCATCTAGTAAATACAAAATGTGTCACTCACCATTTTCCAATATAAAAAAAATGTAAAAATTAAAATAAATAAAATGAATGTATGTTAAGCTATATAGTGCCTAAATAAATGCATATAGATATAGTGTATCCTTCTGGTTAGCAAAAAGAAGGTACCAAATTTAGTGCAAAGGCTATATATATTTAGAGGCAAATCAACAATGATTACCAGCCAGTGAGAATCAACCTTTCTTTCGGAAAATATCTATACAGTACAAGTGAAAAATACAATTAAAATCACTGATTTAAATCATGACTAAAATCGGAGATTTAAATTGCTTTGCTTTAAATCAATCCACCTGTTTTTTTCCTGTTTTAGAAGTTGTCTGTTCTTTTTCTTTCTTCTTTAGTTTCTATAATTTTGTATGTTACTTGAATATTAAGTCTGATTTGAAATTAAACACAATCAGAAGTTTGACGTGCTATCTGTGGTAACTGTTTGAGTTTTAGGAGGGAGGCATCAGTACAGTAGATATATCAGTACAGATGCTTCCATGTATAAGTTTGTATGTTTTTCCTCTTATAAAAATGTGATGAAAATACAGACAGACAGTGAAATAACAGCATATTATGTAGGAGTACGTTTATGTCTGAAATAATAATGTACCCTTGTAATGACAGGAAAAGCACAGAAGTACACTGCAGAGCAATAATAGGGTTTGATTTCAATTACATTACTTGCACTGAAATAGCAATCAGATGCTGTAAGCTTAATTATGCTAAGAATGCTATATCTGCTGACTTGAAGAAAATATATCTAGACTCTGGGTCAATTTCTATCGTCACACCTCTGCTCAGTAGGTAAGGAAACCATCGTCATTTAAATGAGGGAGTTCCTTACGCAAGGACTGAGTGAAACAGACACTAGAGGAAAACCAGTCTGGCAATCTGGAGACAGCTCCCGATATTGCTTATGTGAGAGGTCACAGTTCTGGTGCTGAGACTGGGCCCGAGCTTCTGGGCACACAGTTGATCCTGCTGTCATTGACTTCAATGGCAAAGGTTCAGGCCCACAGTAGACTCAACTACAGGAGGCTGGAGTGTCTAATGTCACCCTCAGGTGACCAAACTCGAAGCAGCATCACAGTTACTTTGGCTGCAAGGATGGGTCAGGCCACCATTAGGGCTTTTGGGACATGGAAAGAGTGAATTGGGATGGAGGAGTCGGGGAGAGAGATCCAGGCTCATTCGCATACAACACCATAATAAAATTACCTACAAGTAATGTTAAAAGAGGAGAAATGGGCCCGTACTAACACAAGTAGTTTAAGCGATTACTGAGTTTGAATTACATCCACAATTGTTTTAACAAATACTGGTGAGGCTTGAGAAACTCCTTACTATACGCAAGATAGTTAAAAAGTTGAGTACATAAAGGTTCTCTCTCTTTAGGAGGCAACAGTGCCAGAAATAGCATGGCATCACTGGGTGGAAGGACTCGAGTGCCACTGCTAGGCAAGTGCCACTGCTAGGGAATATGTCAAGGCACCTTTCTGGCAGCTCTTTGTTCGGCAGGAAGAGTGGAGACCTCAAAAATACGAGGACTAAAAAAAGGTTTTGACATTTGAAATTTTGGGGAGAGGGAAAAACTTTGCAAAAACATTAATGAAAAATGTTTACTGGTTTTTCTTTTTGGACCAGCTGTAAATAACGTCCAAAAAAGCTGCTGGAAGACTCAGGAGGAGTCTATTTCCCAGCATCCCCATCCAGAAGGTCTAGGACCAGTCTACAGCCCAGTAGATAGCCATGTCAGGTATCACTAGGAAGCACCAGAGTGAGAAAGAAATGATTTATTCAGAGTCAAAGTAAGCAAGAAACATTCCAGACAAACAAGGGAGAACATGGTTTTAAACAACAGGAGAGAAGCAAGCAAGGGCAGGGAATCCTTTTGGGAGCTCCGCTTCATAGACAGGCCAATTATGTTCAGTTCTCCTACTGAACAAGCAAAATACAGTACTGCATATTTCAGGAAATTAAAACCCTGATTCAGCTGTCCATCTTTATTCTGCAAAGCATTTAAACATGTGCTTAACTTTATGCACAGGCTTAATTTCCATTGATTTCAACTGGAATAATGTGTTATGTGCTTTGCTAAATAAGGATGTCCTAAATAATATGCTAAAATGCATAAGAGCGTGAGAGCTTTAAAAGGATTTCCCTCCACAAGAGGACTGCTCCCAAACAATCACTGATGCAGCAATCCAATTAAATTGCTCAAGAGATAATAAGAGAATCCTCAAACGGAAATGCAGATAGTTGTATTACCCGTGCATCTTTAAATTCACTGCAGCCATGAAAATGCAGGAATGTGCACAAGAAAAGATGGCACTTTCAGATCGTTCAAAACTAATATTAAAATGACCTTTCTATGTAGCAGAATTTGCTTTAGGTACAGGGAGGCCTCTGAAGCACTTCCCTTTTTATGAACTGTTACCAGGTTGTGTATCAGGTCAATGAGAGATTATGGGTAAAATTTTCAAAAGCATCTAAATGACTTAGGAGCCTAGGTCTCATTTTCAAAAGTGACTTTGGCTCTTAAGTCCCACAGACTTCCAATGAGATTTAGGCTTTTCAGAGCCTAAATCCGGAGTTTAAATCACTTTTGAAAATGAGACCAAGACTCCTAAGTCACTTAGGTGCTTTTGAAAATTTTACCCATAATCTCTCACTTCCCAAATAAAAAGGGGTCTAATTTCAGGACATAGTGCTGAGAGGGGCTGAGCATCTGCAGCTCCCATTGGCTTCAGCATCTCTGAGTATCAAGCTATTAGTCAGTATTTAATTTAAAAGAAAAACAGCCCTGCTAATGGGCAAAGTCTCCTATTTTCTTTCACTTTTATTTTTGAAAGCACTATCATTCTGTGTCTTAAATCAATTCCTAAAGCACCCATTTATAACTACAGGTGTCAGCTTTATATTGGTTGCAAGGTAATCATTCAGACTGCTGCCACTGGCAACATTAACATGTTCTACATGACAAACATATCATTATCCATTGTAAACTACGTTCTATCTAGCACCATGGAAACCCTTTGAAAATAGCATCTAACTTCACAAATGGTTTCCCTTAACAAACTGATTCTTTAGTTAGATGCACACTTTTCAGGGGATTTATTAGGCCAGGAGTAGTCTATAGGCAGACTGTGGGCCAAAACCCGGACCTCCAGATGCTTTTGAACAGACCCCAAAATCTTTTTATTTACTTATTGTTGTTATTTTATTATAATTATTTTCTCTGGAGTCTGGACATTAATTATACCTTGACCAAGACATTTTGACCTTGACAAAAAAGTATTGACTACCCTGCATTAGGCTGAATACCAACATCTTCATTTCACAGATCTCATCCTATTTCTCTGTAACACTGCAATTTTTATTCAAATAGTTATTTGTCATCTTTATTATTAAGTGTGGCATTTTGGTTTGCTGTATACTCATTAAGAAATTAATGAAACAGATTAGACTTCTCTGTTTGACAATACCTAGAGAAAAACACCATCCTGGTCTCTGAAATAAAACCAGAAGGCAACACTGAAATGTAAAACAAAACAAAAACACAACCAGCACACACCACCATAGAAAAGACTCTGGTCTCATTTATATACACTGGGCTCTATAGAATTACTCTTCATCCACTCACGGAGGAATCCAGTCTCTTTTTGCCTTACCTTACAATATGTTCCCTTCCTAAGAGTGGGCTGTTTGCAAACTTGTACATTTGCATAAGCCACAGATTTTGTCTGGTTCTCTGAAAGGTCAAAAATTAGAAGCAGTAAAACAAACATACATGATAAATAAGCCAGCTGGCAGCAATTTAAAGTGACCACATGGAGGAAGTGTGGAGAATAATGAAAGCAGGATGGGGAGCTTTAAAAAGTGTGGGTTGTTCTATGTACTGCAAGTTATATGATGCCTCGAGAGAATTCTTTTTTTAAATCAGCTTTGTATCTTTGTAAAGATTAGTGACTGACAATCCAGGTTTAGTGCTGTCATCATTCTATAACATTTGTGGATATATTTGCCTTGGATAAAAGATGCATCTGCTCATGTGATTATATGCATTGAAACACTTTGTATGACAAAAGTCTTAACATTGAAAACAGCAGCAGCACTCATTCCACTTCTGCACAGTGTGGAGACTCGTGTTCTACCACAGAAATGAAAACCATGAATAAATGGACCAGATCAAAACACAAGGAAGCAAAAAAAGAAAAAAGGGGGTCTGACAAAACAGACAAAAGGAGAGGGAATGGTAACAAGTGAAGCATTATGCAAAGAAGTCTAACAAGCATGTGGTGGCTGCCCACAACAGAGCAGTGTCTTGAAAATAAGAAGGGAGGTACAGACACATCAGTTGTCCTGTTTTGATTTTTGGAAATAAATGGGGGAAACCTAAAAGGTCAACTTAAAATTCAAGGGCAAGATCCACAGTTGGTCTTAATCAGAATAGCTCCATTGACTTCAATGGACTTATACCACATTAAAATAGCTGAGGATCTACCCATATATTTTTAAACAACTTTCCTTATCTAATTGTGTCTGATGAAAGTGGGCATTCACCCACGAAAGCTCATGCTCCACTACGTCTGTTAAGGTGCCACAGGACTCTGTCACTTTTTCCTTATCTAAATTACCGTCACCTCAGATTATTAAAAAAGGAAGATTTCTTAAAATTCAAATTGTTTTTCATTATTTATTGCTGTTTATATTTTGCTTGAGCAACAAAATTCAATTAAGTCAGATTCACTTTTGTTTACAGTTAGTTTCACTCCAAGTTCTCAGAACTGCCATGTTTGCATTGCAAATATCCTTAGGGAATGTTTGTTTGTTTAAAAGTAACTGTTTCTCTGGACATGGTTTTAATTAATTGAAACATTTCTATTGATCTTCAGCTTTGTCACAGCTTCACTTTTGTTTGTATGTGGTCAGCAAAATCTAAATTTTGGGCCAAATTTGGGTTAGACTGACTCTCAGTCAACAAGTGACTAATAACCAGAAGATGATGATACAGCTCTCAATTAACAAAGTTCACCATACTTAAACAAACAAGCTTAATGTTTGACTAAGCAACAGAAGATAATTATTCCCAGCAAATACACTATCACCCACATATTGTCAGCACCTAGAAATGTGATTTGATAAAGACCTGACAAATAATTCTCAAAATAAGTTTTACTGTGATCATTCTTTTCAGCTGTATGTCATAGCTTCATATCATAACACTGTTTTGGGTGACTTTGTTTGTCTGATGAGGACTTTTTGTTTAAAACTGTTTGTTATTCAAAACAAGCAATTCACATAAGGAGAAGCAAAGGAAATTTTTACTCTTCTATTTAAACTGAGTGCAACAAAAGTGCTTTTAAAGCCTCACTGCTCCTAACTCCTGACATTATAAATTACGGAATACTATCAACCCCCTGACAAATAACTAAGCAGACTTAAACATGCTTTCCTCATAACCCCCAAAGCAATTTCCACCTAAGTGGAAGAACTTGCACCAGTGTGAAAAGTTCCCCTTGACCTCTCCCATTTCACCAAGAAAATGTGAGCCCAATGTTACAGGCACCTCTTAATCTCTGTAAGCAAATGTCAGCCTCCAGAGCTGAGAAAATGGCTTTGTTCTTTATGATCAGAGAATTTAAATTCAAGAGGTTGAAATGCCCTGATGAATTTAGTAACTTAAACCCAGAAAGGAAGCACCTGCTTTCTTAATAGCCAGCCAATTAAAAATCCTACCGCTGTTTTATATATTCATAATTCAATGTGAACAGTCTTTTACTGGTTAATAATGCCAAATACCTAGCTATGGTCAGATCGTTATGCGGCTAAAATATGTCACAGTTAAGAACAATAATGCCAAAGTCTGCAGTACTGATCAGGGCAACAGTTCTGAAAGGAAATGTTTAAAACTGCGAATTGTGCCATATGGAATGAATTCTACAGTATATGAAGCAAAGGTCCACACAAAGCACTCCAAGTTTGATCCTCAAGTGATGTAAATTGGCATAGCTTAGTTTACTTCAATGAAGCTGTGGATATGGGCCACAAATCTACATTTAGTTACACATCTACTCAATGTACAGCGGCAGTCAAAAAAAACTAACAGAATGTTGGGAATCATTAAGAAAGGGATAGATAATAAGACAGAAAATATCATGTTGCCTCTATATAAATCCATGGCACGCCCACACCTTGAATACTGTGTGCAAATGTGGTCACCACATCTCAAAAGAGATATATTGGAATTGGAAAAGGTTCAGGAAAAAGCAACAAAAATTATTAGGGGTACAGAATGGCTTCCATATGAGGGGAGATTAATAAGACTGGGACTTTTCAACTTGAAAAAGAGATGACAAAGGAGGGATATGATAGAGGGCTATAAAATCATGACTGGTATGGAGAAAGTAAATAAGGAAGTGTTATTTACTCATAACACAAGAACTAGGGGGTCACCAAATGAAATTAATAGGCAGCAGATTTAAAACAAACAAAAGGAAGTATTTCTTCACACAACACACAGTCAACATGTGGAACTCTTTGTCAGATAACGTCGTGAAGACCAAGACTATATCAGGGTTCAAAAAAGAACTAGATAAGTTCATGGAGGACTGGTCCATCAATGGCTAGCCAGGATGGGCAGTGATGGTGTCCCTAGCCTCTGTTTGCCAGAAGCTGGGAACAGGTGACAGGGGATGGATCACTTGATGAGTATTTGTTCTGTTCATTCCCTCTGGGGCACCTGGCATTGACCACTGTCAGAAGACAAGATACTGTGCTAGATGGATCTTTGGTCTGACCCAGTATGACCATTTTTATGTTCTAACATACCTTCTCCTCTCCCTACAACACTCTCAATAACCCACCATATTTTCCACTTGTGGAAACAAGTGTGTCTCCTCTCCTGTTGTAATTCCTGAAGCAAGGTTTCCTTCCATTTATTTGCCAGTGCTGGACAACCAGAACAATTTTCAATCAATAAAATAAAGGAAGTTTAAACAAAAACACAATGAAATGATGACTGTGTTCGTCTAGATTAATAACGAAAGGTAAGAAGTTGTAGGAAATCCTGAGCTGAACTAAAAATAAAATGGACAGGCTTTTGAAAATTGCACTCTTGTCACCATGCCACAGAAAACAGAATGAGGTCAAGCAAATGCTGAGGTTGGAATTAACACTCTGTCACGTTCTGTGGCTTGTGGTAGTACTGCTGAGATCCCCACCACAGTGCAGCAGGCATTTTTGTCAGTCACATGGGGAGTTTACCACAGGGGAATCCCAGACTCAAAGGGAACCACTGATATAGGAGGATTTTGATTTTATTTTATTAAGTCATTGGCTGGCAGCTCCCCCTGTTCACAATGAAGGCCAGATTGAACTATGCCAATTTATGCCAGCTAAGGACCTGGCCTTGCAGCTGGAATTGCAAAAATTCATCAGGAGGTAACCTGAGAGAAAGAATTTGTAGCTTTCTGTGGTGCTTCCTTCCGCTGCTCTTACTATACCAAGAAAAGTATATCTAACCTTAACAAGAGCATTGACCATGCTACAATGTCCAGATGGAGGCTTGTAACATCTCAGTCTCTGCCAATCCCTCATCTTAAAAACGTTCTCTATGCATTTTATAACCACTCACTTATTGTATGATAGTGGGCATTAGCAACATCACGTGCCACTACATAAACTGCACTTATAGCTAACTTTGTAGCTGTACCCAATTCACTGCTCTCTTTGCCATCTGTATTACCCTCAATACTGGAGCACTGTGTCCTGGAGACGTTCAGTTTTACTTATTAATTTTTTGGTTTCCATCAACCCCTTTATTCTTCTTTAAAATAAGGATTTGCCTATCACTCATCATTATCAAGCCCAAGGTAAGTGTTGGAGTAAGTCGGGCAAGATTTAAGCCCTGTCTACACTCCGGAAGGAGAAATGGTTGAAAACTAGGTTAAAACACAACTTGCACAGAGCTATTTTCTACCACCATTTGACCAGCTGGTACGGATGGGGATGAGCAGTGTGACTACAGAGTTCTAGAACTGTGCTCAAGCCTCGTCTGGTCTTTAGTGGCCCCATTCACACCAGCCTGCCAAACGTTATATTTTGTACCCTGATATTACTGCGTCCCGTTGATTATCCTCATTTCCCCAAGTTTCTGTGATGCCTATTATATCAATATCCTCATTTAATACGAGACACTCAAGTTCAGCCATCTTAGTATTTAGTATTCTAGCATTTGTATATACATACTTTTAAAAAACTGTCACTTTGTAGCTGTCTGCCATTGTGTGATGTAAATTCCTCCTCCTAAACACTGCTTGCGCACTGTCAGGGAAGCATTAGGAGCACAGAGGAAACTGTCTTGCAGCCAGGCCGGGACTTAACGCATGTGCTATCAGGGGGCACATTGCTGAGGGGGCGCCTCCTGAGCAGGGGTTCCCCTTCCCCCCCGGCTGCTCTGCAGCGGCCTATGCTCTTGCCACCTCCCCCATTTGGAGCTGCCCCAGGCCAAGCTGCTCCGGGGAGCCTCATGCCTGCTGTGCAGAGCGAAGGGGTGCCCGGGCTGCATTCTAAGGAGGGTGTCTCTGGAGCAAGGGTGCCTCTCCTCCCCCCGCTGCTCTGCTGCTGTCTGAAGCCACTGCTGCTGCTCCTGCCCCCACTCCCACCGCCTTGGAGCTGCCCCTGGCCAAGCTGCTCCCAGAGCCTCCTGCGTGGTGTGCAGAAAGGGTGGTGTCCCCATCCCCCGCCCCTGTACCCAGTTTCAGGGGTGCTGGGGTGGGGGGAATAAGAGCTTGTGCTGCTGCTCCCTTGCAGCCTCTGGGTTAGGGAACTGCTGGAGACTGGACAGAACAAGCCTGAACAAATGAGTCCTGTGCTTAAAGTGACAGCACTCTGTCTCTCACACTCCCCCAACACACACACTGTCTCTCTCACACAAACACACAGTCTCTCACATTCCCCCAACGCAGATTGTCTCACACACACGTCTCATGCTCCCCCAACACACACACACTCTCTCTCTCTCTCTGACACACACATATTGTTATTACTGCTTGGTATTTCCTGTCAAAATGCACATGGTGAGCCAAGAGCGGCCAGAGGGCTTCTGGAGGGCAGTGGGCTCTGGCAAGATGCAGTCCCTGTGTGACAGCGCAAAGCCCGCCTTGAGTCACAGGCTGAGCACCAGGCACCATGAGCCACCGCAGCAGCACAGAAGGAAGGGTGGCAATACACCATACATCATGCTACCTTAACACCACTGCCAGCAGCAGCACAGAAGTGCCTTCAGAGCTGGGCACCTGGCCAGCAGCTGCTGCTCTCCAGCTGCCCAGTCAGGGCTTAGTTTGTGCCGGGGCTGAGCTCTGGCGCCTCTTTCAATACAAATTAAGCACTGGGGGAGGCAACGGGGCTCAAAGGTGATGAGAGGGAGACACCAAAATACAAAGTTTGCCCAGGACACCATTTTCACTCAGGCTGGCACTGCTTGCAGCCCTCTGTTCCTGTCCCAAGCACCACAACAGCCTGCAGCTGCCAGAAGCATGGAGCCTAGGAAAGTCCTGCTCAGCCCCTGCAACACAGATGGAGCATGCTCAGTGCCGCCCAGAATCTTTACAGAACTCAGCTACCAAACTGCAAAGTCTCTACTGGTCACGTGTAAACTGGAGATTTATTTTTTACAGAGGTTTACCAATTACACGACTGTAAGAATTCCTTTAACATGTGCAAACCATGTACTTTCCCCTACCTTGTTCTTGGAAAAAGCTAAAACATTGCAGCTGAAATCTTCCCCAAAAAATTAAGCCTGAGGCAGAAACTCAGTATGAGAAATTTCAGTCCAAATGGTTGAAGTTTAGTAAAGTTATAAGCAAATGAAAACAGGATTTTATCATTAGGGCCCTACCAAATTCACATTAATGAAAAACGCATCACAGACCATGAAATGTGCTCTTACCCTATACTATACAGATTGCACAGGGAAGACGAGCGTTTCTCAAATTGGGGGTTCTGACCCAAAAGGAAGTTGTGGGGGGGGGGGGTCACAAGGTTATTTAGGGCAGCTGTGGTACTTCCACCCTTACTTCTGCACTGCCTTCAGAGCTAGGCAGCTGGGGAACAGCAACTGGTAGCTTGGGGCCCAGTTCTGAAGGCAGCACCCTACCAGCAGCAGCACAGAAGTAAGAGTGGCAATGCCATACCAGGCCATCCGTACTTCTGCGCTGCTGCTTTCAGAGCTGGGCAGCCAGAGAGTGGCGGCTGCTGACTGAGGGCCCAACGCTGCAGGCAGCAGCGCAGAAGTAAGGGTGGCAATACCATACCATGGCATCCTTACTTCTGTGCTGGTGGTGGCTCTGCCTTCAGAGCTGGGCTCCTGGCCAGCAGCCACCACTCTCCAGCTGCTCAGCTCTGAAGACAGGGCAGCCAACAGCAACAGCGCAGAAGTAAGGGTAACAGTACTGCAACCCCTCGCTATAATAACCTTTATGATTCCCCCCACATCTCCTTTTTGGGTCAGGACCCCTACAATTACAACACCTTGAAATTTCAGATTTAAATAGCTGAAATAATGAAATTTACCAGTTTTTAAATCCTGTGAAATTGACCAAAAGTGAATTTGGTAGGGCCCTACTTATAATGGAAAGTGTCAGGTAGCCTTGGGCACAGCCAATGCTACCAGCTCCCCTATAATGACCACATACTATTGTCTCCATAGGACCCCTATTTCCTTCAGTGCACAGGATGAATTTGCACGGGGGCTGAATTAGGGGTGTGTATGAATGAAACTGTTGCTATGGGACCCCTGCCTCATCTGTTGAGGAAACTGAAAGGTGTGAAGGTTAAATGTGAAGGAGACTGTGTCCAGGTTGTGCACACGCACACACCATGTGACAAAGTCAGGCTGGCCAGCTGTAAGAGAGTGGTGGAAAGCAGGTATATTAGCCCTAGAATGATAAAGACCCCTTTCCCTATAAGCTGAAAAGAGGTTAAACCTCAGGTCCACACCTGAGTCCAACTAAGGGCTGCCTGTGACCTTTAAAACCCCCTTTTCTGGTGAGAGAGGAGCAGGGGAGAGAAGCTGTTGCAGGGCTTGTGGCAGCAGGAAGAAAGGTTTCTCCAGGGTGGATAGGTGCTTTCCTCCCTGCCAGGGGATCAACCTGACTGCGTGTTTCGGGGAAGGACTGGTACCACGGGGCTAACAAGGCAACACACACACACCCCAGAGAGAGGCTAGGAAAAGGTATCCCCTTTTATTTTGTGTTGTGAACTTGTTTCCTTTGTTTGGTGGAGGGGCATTCCATGGGCCTGTGCCAAGGCCTACCTTGAAAATATTGATAAATAAACCCACAGTCAGAAAACAAACACCATCCAGCATGCAGCTGATTTACTCCAGGCCTTCCAACGATCAGAGGGGAAAGTGTGAAGCCTGGCGAGACAGAGGAGGTGCCCTGCCACAAAGACTCCAGAGTACTTCACAAGATACTTAGTAAAAATATTTGGGAAATCTAAAACAATTCACTTATTTTTCCCATGTAAATTAATCCAAATTCTAGCAAGTCAACAAAAAATATTGTTTTGCTTGCCTGTATATTATGCATATGGAAATCATTAACACCTTGCAACATTCAGATTATAGAGTTTTCATATTTACTCCCGCCAGGATCCCTCCAATCAGAGTTCTCGACTTCTTAAAGGGCTCTTTTGTCATGCCTACAAAAGCCTTTTCTTTTCTCCCACTACTCTAGAAGTCGAATGCAAAATCCAACAATCCCCTGACTACTATTTTTAAATCCCCAGTCTTTTTTCTGATTTAATAATGTCTCTGATTTGTACTTGGACTATCATACTGTACTTATCCTTGAAAACGTGTAACTCCAATTCAGCAATCCTATTACATATGCTCCTAGCATTTGTATAGAACAGATTTAGCTCTCCATTGCCAGTGGATATTTCAGGCTGTAGACAAGTCACATTCAAATGCTTCTCTTATCTCACCACAAATCTGGAAAGCAGGAACTGGTCATGTAGTTATTTTATATTACTAATAAATTCTTCTGTAGCTCAGCTTCTTAATATCACACCACATCTCTCAAGTGTGGTGAAAAGGAAAACGGGACATGCTGTTTTCCTGAGTCTATCTCAGCATGCTACCATTAAATGACACCGTCAAAAAAGCAACTCACATAACCGATGGATCCACTCCATTCCCTCATGAGAGGAACACAGTAAAATATGTTGCCATTTTTGCTAATGACAGGCATTTGGATACTATGGTGATGGGGTCATAATAGCCTGCACAGAGAAAAGCAAAGCACCAGTGTAAAGAAACAAAGCAGACTCCAAGAGATCCAAGCTTCCATTCAAAAGAGGGCTACGGAGAACCTGGACAAGGAGGAGAGGAGAACAGTACAGCGACAGAGTAAGGGAGAAAGAAAATGTGGTAGAGAGAAAGTCAGTGACCAGTCATACCCCCTCAAAGATGTGGGAGGTTATGAGATGTGAAGGCATTCCCCCTACACTGCACTACTGGGAGGGGAGTTTATTCTATTTTGCTTTCCTTCCCAGAATCCTGCATGCAGATCTCTTCTCTTCTGAACAGCACCAGCTGTCCAACCTTCTTTTCCTCCAAGATGCCATTCGTAAACTCATTGCTTCTAGCAGCAATTGTGCACACCATGTTCATGTCTCTATTTCTAGGCGAAATGTCTGCATCGTCTTTAAAGTGCCCTGAGCACTTTCATGTCGTCTATTCCAAGTGTGCTGTTCCAGCAGCCACATCCCCCATTCTACGTTTACATCTTCTGAATCACCCTGATTTCTATCCAGAACTTAAAACCTGTTTAACTCTGGTTGGACATAAACCCACTAAGTAGGTCTCCTCCCTCTTTTACTGCTGTACCCCTGTTTGTAAAGTTACCCAATCACTGTCTCTTGCATCATCTCATTTATTTTTCACACTGTGCCTCCAACACATTCTTTTGATAACTCATGCTGAAGTCATTCTTAACAAGCCTAAAACCAGCCAAGTCTCATCAGTCAACCTGCCCTTTCCCTTTATCTCCACGAGACAATCAACCTGTCCCTCTAAATCTGCTAGTCCAGTGGTTCTCAAACTACAATTTAGGACAGTGGTCTCCATCACTTTTTGAATCTAAGCCTAAGGGCAACCCAGGATCTACCCTGCCCCTTCCCCAAAGCCTCACCCCGCTCACTCCACCGCCCCCCCCCATCTCCGTCGCTCGCTCTCCCCCACCCTCACTCACTTTCACTGGGCTGGGGCAAGGGGTTGGGGTCCAGGAGGGGGTGTGGGCTCTGGGCTGGGGCCAAGGGGTTCGCAGTGTGGGAAGGGGCTCTGGACTGATCCTGGGGTAGGGGGTTGGGGTACAAGCTCTAGGAGAGAGTTTGAGTGCAGGAGGGGGCTCTGAGCTGGGGCAGAGTGTTGGGGTGCAGAAAGGGGTACAGGGTGCTGGCTCTGGGAAAGGAGTCAGGGCCGGGGCTTGGGGAACGGGATCAGGGTGCAGAAGGGGGTATGAGGTGCTGGCTCCAAGAGGGGGCTGAGGGTTGCGGTGCAGGAGGGGACTTGGGATGCTGACTCTGGGAGGGGGATCAGGGTGGTGCTTGGGGTGCAGGGGGGGTTCAGGCTGCAGGGGGGTATGGGGTGCTGGCTCCAGGAGGGGGCTCAGGGATTAGGGGTGTGGTGTGGCCTCCTACCAGGCAGCACTTACCTCCGGCGGCTCTGGGCACAGCGAGGCTAAGGTAGGCTCTCCACCTACCCCAGCCCCACACCGCTCCCAGAAGGGGCCCCTGCAGCCCCTGGGGAGGGCACATAGCTCCATGCAATGCACTGGCCAATGGGAGCTGCGAGGGCGGTGCTCGCAGGCAGGAGCAGCGCACAGAGGGAGATCCTGCCTCCCTCGGGCCGCGGGGCTGCGCTGGCTGCTTCCGGGAGTGGCGCAGGGCTGGGATAGGCAGGGAGTCTGCCTTAGCTGCAGCCACACTACGCCGCTGGAGATCACAATCAACTGGGATCGACCTGTCAGTCGCAGTCGACGGGTTGATGACCACTGATTTAGGGAATTCTGGTGGTGCAGACAGACCTCGCTATGAAATGCTCCTGAGAACTGTACAATAATAATAATAATTTATTTGTATTGCAGTAGTGCTTACGAGCCCTAGTCAAGGGCCACCAAGCACTTCAAATACAATGGGAAGAGAGGAGGATTGGAAGTTTAAGATGGGTAGGATCCAAGAGATATTGATATTTGTGTTAATTCTCTCTAAATTAAGAGATGTGAACTACTGTACTAGCCTATATCTAACACATTGTGCTGTGTCCTTTACACGGTTAATAACTAACGATAATGATGAACAAAGTAAAGGCTATTAGAACAGCACTCATTAAAAGACTTAATTTCTGATAAGGAAAAACATCCCTTTTTGATGACAGATTAAAAAAAAGAAAAGGAAGAGAGACACAGTCATCTTGGGGATCAGCCTGAGCTGTATCCTGCAGCTCGTTTTCATGTTCTCCTCTCAACAAGTATAAAATTTGCTTTGAATAATTTTTATTTATTTTTCCAGATGTAGTAACACAGATTACTCTTTGGGCTTATACAATACCCATGGAGTATAGCAAATCTTTTCATGTTAATATACTACCTAGCCACATAGTAAACTGTTTCAATTAACCATACCCTAGTTCTACTAATACCAATATACTGTGAAGAAATGGCAAAGTATGTTTAAGGATAATTCTAGCCTATTCTTCTAAGGAGCATATTCTAACCACTCCTTTGTTGTCACGTTAAGGATTGCTCTACCTGTTTTGCTCTTTTCCCCCTTCCTCCTGAATCCAAGTCTGACTCAGAAGTGTTCCTTTTGCCGTCTCTAACCCCATCGTTTCCTGCCTCTCTCTCTCATCCTCATCCTCTCTTTTGGCTCTTTTCCACCAGCCAATAACTACCCTTTTGTCCTCCTGTCTGGAAAAAAGTTTTAAAAAAACAAAAAAACAACCCAACTACTTGCCTCTCTAACCACTGTCCCATTCTCCTCCTCTTCATCTCCAACCCCCTTGTGCACAATGTCCAAACCCAATCTCTTCATTAGCTCTACTCAAATTTCCTCCTGGTCTCACTTCAGGCTAGTTTCTGCCCTGTTTACAACAACAACACGGCCTTGCCCAAAGGCATAATGATCCCCTTGCTAAGCCAAAGGGCCAGTTCTCTATTTTTATAATTTTGATCTCTGCTGCCTTTATCACAGGACACTAGACTTGATGGACCACTGCTCTGATCCAATATGGCAAGTCCTATGTGCCTACAATCACTCTCTACGCCATCATTTCCAATCCTCCCCACATTTCCACAGCTGTGTTCTTCTGCCTCGCTGACTACTACTTTGGTGGCTCCTCTCCCTATTAATCCCTCTATACCATCTCTTTAGGCAAATGTGTCCACTCCTAAGGCTTCAACTGACACATATGCCTCTAGGCAGAGAATTCCCAAATCCACCTTCTGTTCCTCTGCCCTAGGGTACATCTCTCACTACCCATCTATCAGCCATCCCCTCCTAAATGTCTCACTACCACAGTCCAATTTCTCCCAAAAAGAACTTATCTTTCCTTCCAACCCTTCTCTGCCTCCTTAGTTCCTACTTATCTTACATTCTAATATAGCATCTATAAGCACTATACACATTGCTATACACTATACAGATTAAGGAGCATAAAATCCTAGAACAAGAACAAAAAACCAGCACTTCCCTCTCAATGTTCTTCCAGGGAAGATCAGCAGGATAGTGCATGGGAAGGGCTTTTGTTCATTTGCTGATAGTCATTAATCCTGAGGAAGGCTTGAGATGGGAGAGGGATAGCTCAGTGGTTTGAGCATTAGCCTGCTAAATCCAGGATTGTGAGTTCAATCCTTGAGGGGACCACATAGGGATCTAGGGCAAAAATCTGTCTGTGTATTAGTCCTGCTTTGAGCAGTGGGTTGGACTAGATGACCTCCTGAGGTCCCTTCCAATCCTGATATTCTATGATACTGAAGATGTTTTATATACCTTAATTTGATCACCACCAGGCTTAGGTACAGCCTCAGTTCTTAAGCAGAGTTCCACAGCCTGGGTCCTGCCACTAGAAACACTCTGCTCCCAGTGTCTGACATCAAATCATAACCCTCTCGCCCATTTCCCCAGTAGTTCTTTGGGAGAGGGACTTTCATTTACTATGTGTTTGCACAATGTTTAGCACAGTGGGGCTCAACGCTGACATTTCTAAGTGCTACCAAAACGTGTTAAATAATGTCAATCTCTTCTCTGGCTTATTGTCTGTTATGACATCAAATTGAGATGCCTCATCTTTATTGACAAAGCTCTACACATCAACACCATTGTGATAGGCATTTCATAGATACCTAGGATTACTAAATTAAATGCAACTTTTTAAAGCACTGAAATAACTTATGTAGGAATGTGGTGACTTCTCCATCAGTTGAAGTCTTTCAACCAAAGATGGATTTCTTTCTAAAAGAAATGCTCTATCAAGCTACACCAAAAGTTATGGGCTTGATGCAAGAATTATTGGAGAAGGTTCCATGGCCTGTTTTATGCAGGAGGTCAAACTTGGTCATAATGGCCCCTTCTGGCCTTACAGTCCAAGAATATATTATCTGATAGAGAATTAATCTCTGCTCCCATTACCATCCTACTCCTCCCTATGCTGTTCCCAATTATCTCTCGTTATTGCTTCCTTTGCCTCCAGCTACTGTCCTTGGCTGCAAGCCTTCTGTCATGCTGTTCCCTATATCTGTTACAGTCTCTCTCTTCCTGCCCACCACACAATTTTTCACTCCTCCTTCAACCCCACTACTTGCATGAACCTCTCTAGATCCTCCCTTTTTTAAACTGCTTTCATTTGTCTTGTCTAGGGGAGACAGTCAGCTACTCAAGGCAGAGACTATCTCAGAGTACCGTGTAGATCTATGGAGCTAGGTTCATGCTTCATCATTTTGTATTACCCACTGGAATAACTAACACAAAAGACACTTCAGATGCAATGAAATCCCGCTATAACACGATGATCGGGGTCCAAAAAATTCGATCGTGCTAAATGCGGGGTCGCAGTATAGCGGGGTTTACCATTTCAAGCTGGTCAGTTTCAAGCCGGTCAATTTCTCTTGGGCAGAAAACTACTTTAATCTGCGAACTGCCCATAGCAGTAACTGAAAGGGTGCAGCTCCAGCAGCGGGGGCTCTCAGCCATGCAGCGAGAGAGGGGAACACTTAGGGAGAGCAGGGGAGATGTGCAAGGGGCAGAGGAAGAGCGAGGAGCAGCTGGGGAGGAGAACGGCTCTTCTCACCAAAAGGGTAAGCGGGGGTAGGCGGGAAGAGGCAGTGTGGAAGGCACATTCCATTTTTTGTTTTTTTTTCTTCGGGGGCGCTCCAGCCTCTTTTTTTCTTTTTTGCACTTCAGCAGCGCTCTGGCAGTTTTTGTTGTTTTTTTTCCCCTCTTTTGCGCTTCCGCGGTGCTCCGGCCACTTTGTTTATTTATTTTGTGCTTCCGTGGCACTCTGGCGGTTTTTTCTTTTTCTTTTCTTTATTGCGCTTCCGCGGCGCTCCAGCCGCTTTTTTTTTTTTGGCCTGGGGCGGCTGGAGACACCTTACAATCGCGTTATAACCGAATTAGCGTTATTGCGGGGCGCATTATAGCGAGGTTTCCCTGTAATATTATTGCACCATATTACTGCCCCAATTTTATAATGATGTACTATCAGTACAGACCATTATAAGCACATTCATAAAGCTGGATACACAAATTAAAAACAAAAGAATTAAAAAAACGGGATGAAGCATAGTCAGTTGATTGGGCTCTGGACTGGGTGGCAGTAGAGCTAAGTTCTACTCCCAGCTCTGGCACTAGTCAACCATGTGACTGGGGAGAGGGATAGCTCAGTGGTTTGAGCACTGGCCTGCTAAACCCAGGCTTGTGAGTTCAATCCTTGAGGGGGCCACTTAGGGATCTGAGGCAAAATCAGTACTTAGTCCTGCTAGTGAAGGCAGGGGGCTGGAGTCAATGACCTTTCAGGGTCCCTTCCAGTTCTATGAGATAGGTATATCTCCATGTATTAAGCAAGTCATTTCACCTCAGTCTCTCAGCTTCCCCTTAACCAAAATTGTTTCCCTATTAAAATAGGAATGTTACAAGTCTTCCTTTGCAAAGTACTGTGAGATCGACAGATGAAAACCACTCTGTAACAAGGAAGTGTTATACATCTTAGGATTTTATACCACCACTCATCAGCGTAGTATCTAAGCACCTTCTACATAATATCAATAGAGAAGGCCCTAGTAGACTTCATGGAGTCTGAGATACTTCTCTTTTTTGGGGTCATAACTCAGCTTGGCACAAGATTTTGGAGACTTTTTTGTTCTATTATACCCTTATTAAAAATGGGCTGTCAAAACACCCCAATTTAAACCATATCTTCTAATGGACTGATAAAAAGAGAGCTATCACATGGTACTTGCTCACAGAAGGTGAAATTTCACTACTGCACAGAGCATCAGCACAAGGGCCAGGCACCTTTTAAATCCTAAGGGTACATGTGCTTTGTTCTAGCCCTGTCCACGTGGAGGATTTCATTAAAATCTATACAAAAAGGAGAGTTATTCAGTTAGTTCCAGCATGAGAGAGATGATTTTTAACTTGATAATCCAGCTGTCAGTGGGATTCTGAAGTGCCACTCCTACACCTAGCAGAACTAATTTATTTGCATCTCATTTTAGAAAAAATGTATAAGAGTTCCTTTTCCAATTGATGCAGAGTGCTCAAAGTTTGAGACTGTTACATATTTTTAAACATCCTCTTGCTCCTTGTTGACTTGGCCAGCCCAAAGGACCCAGAAGAAGGAGAAATAAATTTTAAAAATTAAAAGCTGAAGTTAAAATTTACTATTATTTCTCTTCAATTTTTTTTAAGCTGTATTCTTCTTAAAGTCTCTTTTTAAAGGACAACCTACCTACACAAGGAGATTTTTCAAAGTAAAGCACGTTTTTGTTCAGAGTTTGGATACAAATGCCTGACACTACATAATTTATACTTTAAAAAACAAAAACCAACATGCAATGTCAAAAATATTGATCCTTAACCAGCCACTTTAGGGTCCGTTTCTATAACCACTTATGTATGTGAATAACCGCATAAACTTACTCACATGCATAAATATTTCTATAATATGTGGTATGTGTGTGTGTGTTTGGTTTTTAAACAAAACACATTTCACAACTGCCCTGACAATAAAAGAGAAGTAGTGAAGACATTAAAACTCTGTGGGAAACAATGGGGAAGTGAACTTGAGTGTCCTTTATTTTAAAATGAGATTACCTAATATTCTGAGTCCACGTACAAATTGTTTTTAAAATCCAATATTAAAATAGACCAGGTCCAAAAACTATAAAGCCTCCCAAACTCAGATGTGCCTCCACATCTTCCTATCCACTAAATCCTTCTTTCTCTCCCCTCCCCTTACCTCAAGAGAGCCTGGAAGAATAGATAAGCCGTGCAATATGACCCAAAGATCACCAAATCTGTGATTTAGCATACCAGGGAATGGTATGTGTAAAGGCATTTCATTCCTGAGACAAGGACCCACTTGAGAGTAATTCTTCCCACAGGGACTAAGTCTGCCCGCATTGGGAGTTCTGTCCTTTACCTTTAAGGGAGCTGGACTGGGCACTTAAAATATTTCAGAAGAACTCATTATTACTAATACAGATTCCAGATCCTGCAAACATTTATGCATGCACTTGATAAAAGAAAGTTGGATCAGGATAATTTTTCCTCCATTCAGTCAACACACAAATTCATAGATGCCAAGGCTAGAAGGGACCATTGTGTTAATCTAGTCTGACCTCCTGTGTAACACAGGCCATAGAACTTCCCCCATAATAATTCATAGGGCATATTTTTTAGAAAAGCATCCAATCATGATTTACAAATTGCCACTGGTGTGACTGCTGCTGGAATAGTGTGTCCAGTTCTGGGGTCCACAATTCAAAAAGGATGCTGATAAATTGGAAAGGGTTCAGAGAAGAGCAAGGAAAATGATTCACTGATTAGACAACATGCCTTATAATGATAGATTCAAGGAGCTCAATCTATTTACAGCCAAGTACCTACATGGGGAACAAATATGTAATAATTTAATAGATCTTCAGTCTAGCAGACAAAGGTATAAACATGATGCAATGGCTAAAAGTTGAAGCTAGACAAATTCAGACTGGAAATGAGATGTAAATTTTTAACGAGAGTAATTAACCATTGGAACAGTTTACCAAGGGTTATGGTAGATTCTCCTCTTTTGGCAATTTTTAAATCAAGACTGGATATTTTTCTAAAAGATATACTCAGGGAATTATTTTAGGAAGTAAAGCACAGTTTGAAAATTAACTTAGTTGTTTATGATATTAGGTCAAAAGCCAAGGAAGTGAATACTGTAGTTCCACAGAAATCAATTTTTCTTTATTATCGGTTATGTGCCTGAGACATTCAGTTCAGCTTAGGGGTTTTAAAATTCTTTATTGTTCTCTAACTTATTGTTCCACTGTTTCCATAGGAGTTTGATTTTTTTTTCCCTTTGAAACCAGCTAGAAAGGATATTTCATTAGATACATAGCATGGAAGACAAAGTGAAACATACCATATATTAAACTCTATATACTGTACTTAAAGTATTTTACAAAGACTTGATAGGACTTTCATAACAAAATTCATGATACAATAATATTAGCCCTCTCAGTTACAATCAAGTGTAGCAATCATATGCCTATAAGGCTGAACTCATTCAAGAAAGAAGGTAAGTACAGAAAATAATATTACAGGATCAGTGGTTCCTTTATTGACAGATGATGTGGCCAAAACATTCATTTTGTACTTAGTTCATAATACCACATGGATACCAAGTGTAATTGGAATAACCTCTGGTCAAGAAGCCTCCTATTGTGTTGTCTAAGATGATTTCCTGTAGCTTTAGTTTAATGCAGCAGTCGGCAACCTTTCAGAAGTGGTGTGCTGAGTCTTCATTTATTCACTCTAATTTAAGGTTTCACATGCCAGTAATAATTTTAATGTTTTTTTAGAAGGTCTCTTTCTATAAGTCTAAAATATGTAACTAAACTATTGTTGTATGCAAGGTAAGTAAGGTTTTTAAAATGTTTATGAAGCTTCATTTAAAATTAAATTAAAATGCAGAGTCCCCCAGACTGGTGGCCAGGACCCAGGCAGTGTGAGTGCCAATGAAAAATCAGTTCGCGTGCCGCCTTCGGCACGCGTGCCATAGGTTGCCTACCCCTGGTTTAATGTGCTCTCTCTGACTGTCAAAGGAAACAAGGGCACAGTCTGCCCTGCCTTGCCATTTGTGTTATTTTACATCTGTGTAAAGGGAGTACAAAGTGGTTGCAAAATAGCACCAAATCAGAATTCCTCTCACTTACAGTGGTCGCTTTTCACTCACTTCGCACAGGTGTAAGTGATGACACAAGAATGCAAGGCAGCAGCCTTCATGTCCAGAATCTTCTTCCATCTCCAATGGGAAGCTACTCCAAATATCCCCATCAGACAACCTCTCAGACTCATTATGTGATTGTAGAGAAGTAATTCCCCTCTTACCCTCTCCAATCTCAACCCTTAGCTTTGCTGAACATTGATTCACAACTTTGGTCTTTCACTATATTTGTCTACCAGCAATTTAATTTTTGCCATATCAAGAATAAAAGTGAGTACTTTGATTAAGAAGCAACTTTTTTTTGGTTCAATTATAACAAAAAACAACAGACAATATCCTCTCATCAGGGAGATAATCACAGTACATTTTTGTCTATCAGGTAGTGGATAAATGTCCAAATTCCTGGTCTTCCCTTCCCCATAAGCCTCATTTATTTTTATTAAGATTTTGAAGTAATTACACACACACACACACACTCCTTCAAACTACAAAATACAGGAACTGAACATTAAATCAGAGAGAAGAGAAGTGGGTTTTCAAAAAGTCTATCAAGTCCTGCTAGAAACATCCATGCAAATGAACAGAAGAAAGATAAATCAGTGTAACAAAATAAAATACTAGTTTTGTTTTACTTCCATTTTGGTGCCTAGTCCCCTCAAATCCTACTGAAATGAATGTATTAAGAATATTTCAACTAAATTATTTTTTTAAATTGTGCATATTGTAAGACATGCTCCATTTCACAACTGCAATGCTTTGGCTTTTGTTGCTCCTTTTCGCTCCCACTTTCCTCCTGTTTGCATGGCACCCTTGTAGGACTGGATTGCATTTTTACACTGCCATGTGTAAGCGGTGGGGCTTGCATGGAAGAAACCACACCTCAGAGCATCTGATTCCTTCCTTAATTCTTCCTCAGTACTGGCTCTTTCAAGCAGATTACAATGCACATGCAGGGCTGGTCTACACAGGGAACTCACATCAGCATACCTACGTGTCTCAGGAGCATGAAAAATCCACACCCCCAAGTCACATAACTAAGCCAACCTATACCACGGTGTAGACAGTGCTAGGTTGATGAAAATTCTTCCATCAACCCAGTTACGACTTCTGGTGGTGGATTATCTGTGCTGATGGGAGAACCCTTCCTGTCAGTATAGGTGGTGTCTACGCTGAAGCACTAGAGCTGCAACTGCGCTGCTGTAGCGATTTAAGTGTAGACATACCCGTATCCTCCCACTCCCTAAACTTCTCTAGACAGTGCACTGGGAATAGAGCCAAGATCCCATTATGTGACTGCTGTTCACCCCACTGTGGTAGGGAGAATAGCAGCTACGTAGCGTCTTTTTATCCTTTCACACTCAAGATCTAGGCAGACTGCACAGGGGCGTGGAAGAGAGAGTCTAAGTCCTCCTAATATACCTGCACAGCCGTGTAGGCCAGGTTGCCGTCAACGAATGTGTTGCAGTATGTTCATTTAGTCAGGAACTCTGCCTTCATATCTATCTGTAAAGTACCTAGGATAATGCTGGCCCTTCATTAACAATAGGCACCCAGCACCACACAGGTGGTGCTCAGGATTGCACCCCTAAGGGGATACAGGGATTAGCTGTTATTTATCTCTGACCATGTGTTTCCAGAGTGTGGATCTGCACACCACAACCTGCCCACCGCTGGACCTTCGCACTGGGCATGCAGTTATGGCACCAAAAGAATTTTTTTTTAAAAGTGTCCCAATTAGGGTGACCAGATGTCCTGATTTTAAAGGGACTGGTCTGATATCTGGGGTTTTGTCTTATATAGGTACCTATTACTGCCCACCCCCATCCTGATTTTTCACACTTGCTGTCTGGTCACCCTAGTGATGCATCTGAAGAAGTGGGTTTTTTACCCACAAGAGCTTACGCCCAAATAAATTTGTTAGTCTTTAAGGGGCCACCGGCCTCCTCGTTATTTTGGTGGATACAGACTAACATGGCTACCCCTCTGATACTCGAAAGAATCTAGTTGTATTCCCAAGTAGAGAAGTATTTGTAATATTCCTTGAAGAAACTGTAATCACAATGAATATCATTAGGACAATTAACAATCACTTAAGTGTTATACATATTCATTACCATCCTCTTTTATGCAGATGGTATATACTGTATATAGTAATGATGCCATAGCAGAAATCAAAATTACAGACAGCTTTTGACTCCTTACAGAAAATTTTTCCAAAACAACTTGTTCTGAATTCAGTAATAAATGTTATATTGTTTGGAACTAAAAGCACATGATGTATACAGTCAAACTTCCGAAAACTGAACGCATATGGCAGGATTGCCCTGGAGAATGAACTATTAGAATTTTTTTAACTATTTAACTTAATGCAAATTTTCCATCTGATTATCATTTTTCTACAACATGTATAAAAGTGAATCAAAGTATGACATTTCATTATGTTATTAGTGGCTCCTCTTGTTTTTTACATTAACCAACAATCTAGAACTTCTGATCCAGAAATACATACCTCTGTGATATCATTTTTAATCCATGTACAAAATTGTGTTTACAGTAACTCCTCACTTAAAGTCATCCCGGTTAACGCGGTTTCATTGTTACGTTGTTGATCAATTAGGGAATATGCTCATTTAAAGTTGTGCAATGTTCCCTTATAACGTTGTTTGGCAGCCGCCTGCTTTGTCCACTGCTTGCAGAAAGAGCAGCCTGGTGGAACTAGCTGGTGGGGGGATTGTAACCAGGGTGGACCGGCAGCCCCCACATCATCTCCCCCCTCCCCTAAGTTCCCTGTGCAGCTGTCCCTCCCCCCACTGCCATGTGCTGCTCCTGCCCTCTGCCTTGGAGCTGCTCCCGGAGATGCCTGCTTGCTGAGGGGGGTGGGGAGAGCAAGGGGGGCTAGTGTGTGTGTGTGTGTGTGTGTGTGTGTGTGTGTGTGTGTGTGTGTGTGTGTGTGTGTGTGTGTGTGTGTATATTCTTTTGTCATTTACATTAATTCTTATGGGGAAATTGGATTCGCTTAACATCGTTTTGCTTAAAGTCACATTTTTCAGGAACAACTACAATGTTAAGTAAGGAGTTACTGTACTTCTTTGTAGGTCACGTCTCTATTTAGGAGGGAGGGACAGATAGAGAATTTTATGTTACATAAGAACATTTTTAGTCATGCAGGCAAAGCCAGGAGTAAACAAATCTCATGCTTCAAGGTGCAATCTGATCACAAGTCAGGAAGGAAACCTTAAACTATGTAGAGTATTGCACATTTTTTTACCTTCCTCTACACATAACAAGTAGTGGTCATTGCTGAGTGTAGGATTTCAGCCTCAAAGGAGCAATGATATGATCCATAATGGAAAATTGTATATTTCTACATTTTAGATACACCAAGGAAGGCACACATTTATTGTTCCCTTGTATCACCTGAAGACTACTCAGTGGTCAGTGTGAAATGAGTTAGTGGTCTCAGGGTTTGATACAAAGCCCACTGAAGTCAATGAAGAGACGCATATTGATTTCAGATGGCTTTGGATTAGGTTCTTAATGCAGTTCCTGCTAGGCAGCTCTCTAAATCAGGAAATCCACCCGCACAATTGGCACCAGCTGATACTATTATCGGCCATATCAGTAAAGCATACAGAGATTGAACTACATGTCATGCATCCGACAAAGTGGGAATTCACCCACGAAAGCTCATGCTCCAATACGTTTGTTAGTCTATAAGGTGCCACAGAACTCTTTGCCGCTTGTACAGATCCAGACTAACACGGCTACCCCTCTGAGAGATTGAACTGTCCTTTTAGGCTAGGTCTACCATCAGAAACACATTATGTTACAAAATGTGTTGGCCACATGCTTTAACATGATGTTAAATAAAACTTGGTACCTACCATATATCTCAGTAAGATTTTTTTTAAACAGGACTATTCTTGTCCATGCTAAGGGCAAAATCATGTTTAAACATAATACTAGTTGATGCATTTTCTCAGTACAAACAAGCACTTGCTGCAGGATAAAGTGTCCTACCAAAAACAGGAGTTATGGCATATAGGCAAGATAGTGTGGGGAAGCTTGCATTGCGCATACTGAATACATTCTGGAGATAAAGAAAGAACTTAATTTGTAGTGCTTTCATTGTCATCTTTTATAACAACTTTTTTTTTTTAATGAAAATTAAT
This sequence comes from Mauremys mutica, assembly GCF_020497125.1. Classification (NCBI taxonomy): domain Eukaryota; kingdom Metazoa; phylum Chordata; order Testudines; family Geoemydidae; genus Mauremys; species Mauremys mutica. The sequence continues at coordinate 197,988,477 of NC_059072.1, forward strand.
TAAAATTAGAATATGTCATAAATTGGTCACCCTTTCACTATAGGGCTGAAAAATACTCCTGTGATAGGAAGTTATAAACAAATCAACTTATGATGTGATGCCAGATAATTTAAAAGATGTTTGCTTAAATTCATTAGTTGTATTACAAGGAAAATCAATCCAAGGAAAAGTACTGTAAAAGTATCTAAACTCCAAGGAGGGAAAGGAACTGTTAAAGTGGAACAAAAGGACATAACTGAGATGAAATCAACAGAGGAAAATATAGGCTGAATATTAGGAGAAAAAAATAACAGTGAAATCTATTAGACTATGAAATAGCTTCCAAAGGGAAGCAATTAAAATCAACTGTAAAGGGAAATGCTGCAATGCCAAAGGATGAATTAGTGACCTAATAAGTCTTTTGCATCTCTTATTTCTGGAGCTCTTTGGAAAAGGAAGGACTTGGGGTTTTTTTAAATGGAGATGGGGAAGAGAGAATGGCCACACATGAAAGATACCTTAAATAGTCTCTATAAACCAAAGTCTGTTAATAGGCACAAAATGAACATAATGAAGACCATACATACCTATTCTGCACGAAAGGAAAGACCTTAGTTGATCATCCTGTCTTGCAATCATATAGTGTGCTGCTTCAGGTAACAGATGCAGAAGGTCCAACAGCAACAATTATGTAGATAACATCAAATACAGCATGGCTTATCAAGGCAATACATGTCTCTCAAAATCAGGTGCTCATCAAGCAGATGACTGTTCAGACAGGAAGCTGTAAATGAAATCATACACATGGATACACAGCAAAAACATTTTGGATTGACAAGCATTTTTTTTTTTTTTTAACATGTAAGCATCGGAGGAATCTCTCATGGCTCAAACAACCATACACTATTCACAGAATTAATTTTACTTACAGTTCAGTAAACCTTATTTTATTCAATTATTTGAAAGAAACTGTAGGCTTTAACTTATTAGAGAGGCTGCACTGTAACATCCTGGGGTTCAAAGATGCTCTGCCACATTTCAAGATTTTTGGCAATGAATTTGGGCTATTATTAGAAATATCTGGTTGCTAGGGAAGACTCTTGTAATGACACACACTACCCACGAAGCAGAATTTGCTTTGCAAATTAGAAGGGAAAAAATCAAGATGGGGAAGGATCATAAAGGTATCCATCATAAGGATAGTTACATAAGATGAATACAGACACATTTCGGTTGTTCCAACTGTAGGTATGGTGTATGATACCGAAGTATGTGCACTTCAACGTATGCAAAATTAATATCTAAATCAGGAGCTATGAAATAAATAGATCAGGGATCTAAATTAAAGGCAGGAAAAGTGCATTTTTAATATATAAAGAAAATTGCTAGTTTCACTAAAAAAAATGAGAAATATTACATAATACTGAAAATTACTTAGGATTTGACTCAACAACCAGATGAGCTTTTATGCAAAGTATGTAAGCGTGTTTTAACTCAGTGTGCCTACATCGAAGTACATATCCAGGTCTAATCCCCATAGAATTAGAATGCCTCACAAATATTAATGCACATATCCACACACCAATCCCCCATGCTAGTAAACCTATCTTACAGAAGAGAGTAATAGGCACAGAGCCATTAAGTGACTTGCCCAAAATCACACAGGAAGTTCGTTGCAGAGCTAGGAAGTGATACCACATGTCTGAAATCTCAGGCCAATCCCCTAACCATAAGAGCATGTTCCCTGCTTGTAGTCCCCTGGGAGCTCCATATAAGGCACCCATTTGGGAATTACCATTCTATAATTAACATTTTAAAGTATTAATTTACACACACCCATTTACACATCTGGAAGTTGTGTGTATTTCATAGAGAAATCACAATTTTCTTTACATTTTTCCCCCCAAATACTGAACTTTCATCTAAAAATTTGCTTTTTGAGAGAGTTAATAGAACAAAGATGGTGAAGAAAGCCTAGAAGAGTAACTTCTGATGTGGTTTTGTCCTACTTCACTAAAAAAGTCTATTGATGCTATTAATACTTCAAAAAAAAATTCACCAGCTTCAGCCAAAGCAAAGGGTACAGTAGTACTATGGGTCTTTCAGTGTCATTTCTTCCGGTCAGCATTGTATCTAAGAAAAAGGGATAGTAAGAAAGCATGCATATCAAATTTAGTAAACTGTCAAGCTATTCTTTGTAGGCTGAATGCTTTGCAAGGCATAAAGAAGATGCTGTAATTAAAAGAATAGCTCCCTTCTGACTGAGAAAGTTTAATTATGCTTTCAACTGTTGGGAATGAGAGACTCTGATGACAGAGATACTTCTCCATAGTCACATGAATTACACCTAGACCCCTACCCCGATATAACGCAACCCGATATAACATGAATTTGGATATAATGTGGTATAGCAGCGCTCTGGGGGGTGGGGCTGCGCACTCCAGTGGATCAAAGCAAGTTCAATATAACGCGGTTTCACCTATAGCGCAGTAAGATTTTTTGGCTCCCGAGGACAGCGTTATATCGGGGTAGAGGTGTAGTAAGATTTAATTAAACTTAAGTAGATTCATCGGTAATAAATAATGTCACTAAAATAAGTGTTCAAAAAACTTATACTTAATATATTCTTTTCTTATTATTAAACTTATGAAATAAAAAGTTTCAGTCCAAGAGAGAATCTAACGTTGCAGAGATCACAAATAGGGTGAAATGCATTCAACAAATAAATGTACTGGCATCAACTGGCTCCATTCCTGGCAATCCCAGCAGAGGAGTACAGAGACTCAACTACTGCTTTCACAGATGAGGGTGATTAACACTGGTCAGACTGGAAGCCCACATTGCTTACATGAAACAGCTGGGAGCCCTCTCACAAAGTGCTCTCTCTCAACTGCTTCAGGGTATGGCTACACTTGAGAGTTGCAGCGCTGGGAGTTACAGCGCTGGTCGTACAGCTGTGTAGGGAAAGCGCTGGTGTGTGGCCACACTCACAGCTACCAGCGCTGCAGTGTGGCAACATTTGCAGGGCTGTTGGGAGTGATGCATTATGGGCAGCTATCCCAGCATTCAAGTGGCAGCAACGTGCTTTTCAAAAGAGGGGGGTGGGGTGGAGCGTGACAGGGACCGGGGGAGAGACAGTGAGTAGATTTTTGGAGCCGACACTGTGTATCAGCTCCCTGCCTTGCAAAATCAGAAAATTTTCCCGACCCCTCATTTACCCTTAACTGCAAACAGCCTGCAGACCAGATAAGCAGCTGCTCCAACGGACTCCCTTTCTCCGCCCCGCCTCCGCTGTTTCTATCCTCAAGCAAACACTCATCCCCCTGCCTGCCTCATTCACAGCAAGGTTTATCTCATTTGGTTGTTCAGTCAGTTACAGATTGATCACGGCAAACAGGAGTTGTGTTTGTTTTTTAGATAAGCAGCTCCCGGAGCCCCAAGTTCACAACAAAACAAAGAGAGGCAGCATAACAAAACAAAGGGAGTAATTTAGTTAAAAGCATTCTGGGATATCTCCTAATACCCTGGAGGCCAATAACAGCGCTGGTGTGTGGCCACACTTTACGAGCAGCGCCGTAGCACCAGCGTTGCAATCGTTATACTCCAAGCAGACCCAGGTGTACAGCCAGCGCTGCAGCCAAGGAGTTGCAGCGCTGGATGTGCCCTGCAGGTGTGGACAGTTACTAATTGCAGCGCTGGAAAGCCTCCACCAGCGCTGCAACTCTCAAGTGTAGCCATACCTTCAGTCTCTTCCCCAGCCCAATGACTATCCATTGTCATTTATAGCATTTATTTTGACATTACCAAAACATTTTGATTTGTTTCAACTAAAAATTTTCCTCAGCTTTTCAATTCACTGAAAAATTGCAAAAAGTATCACTAAACCAAAAAAATCCATCATTCACCTAACTCTACTTAGGAGCGGCTTTCATTGAGACTTAGGCACTTAAGAGCCCACACATCATTTGCAGGATGGCAGTTCTAACATTCTTTTAAATCAATTTGTTCTATTAAAATTTGAAGTAATATATCAAATTTAAGAGAAAAGAGACCAGTTTGGTCTTATGACAATAGAATACGCCAGTGACGCATTTTAGGCTGCAAGCCCAGTCTAGCGCAGCGTTTTTCAAAGTTCAGGTCACAGCATTTAAGGCACCGGGTTGCTCCGGTCAGCACCACTGACCGGGACGTTAAAAGTCCCGTTGACAGTGCTGTCCAGCTAAGGCAGGCTAGTGCCTACCTGTTTCGACACCACGCTGCGCCCCAGAAGCGGCCTGTCGTGAGTCCAGCTTCTAGGCAGGGGGGACATGGGGCTCTATGCGCTTCCCCCACCCCGAGCTCTGGCTCCGCACTCCTATTGGCTGGGACCCTGCACCCCAAACTCCTCATTCCTGCCCCCTCAAGCCTGCACCCCAGCTCAAAGCCCTGACACCCTTCTGTACCCCAACTCCCTGCCCCAGCCCTGAGTCCCCCCCAAACCCAGAGTGAATCCTGAACCCCATGCCCCTCATCCCTGCCCCCCCCAAGCCTGCACCCCAGCTCAGAGTCTGACCCCCTCCTGTACCCCAATCCCCTGCACCAGCCCAGAGCCCCCTCCCACATCCTGAACCCCTCATTCCCAGCCCCACCCTGCAGCCCTCACCCTCGCACCCCAACCCTCTGCCACAGCCCTGAGCCCCTCCCACACCCCAAACCCCTTATCCCCAGCTCTGTTGGGTTGCAGGCAACAATTTTCTTCAACTGGGTCCCCAGAAAAAAAGTTTGAAAACCACTGGTCTAGTGGATAAAGGTACCTGACTGGGAATCAAGAGACAGCTGGGAATGGAACCCACGTATCACTGACCTGCTGTGTGATGTTGGGCAAGTCACCTCACCGAGTCTCTGTCTCCCTTCCCACCCTTTGTCTGTCTTGTCTACATAGACTGTAAGCTGTCTGAGGAAGGGACAGTCTGTCATTATGTGTTTGTACAGCACCTACTACAATGATATCTCAATTTCAATTGGGTCCTCTAAGTGTTACTGTAATATAAATAATCAATAGTTTGCTCCCTTTACTCCAGTATTCCTTGACGCAGAGACTATGGACTGATAAATGTTAAAGGAGGGCAAAGTTACTTCTTTTTGTTATTTTAATATTTGACTATGTGAAAAGTTAAATCTTTATCAATGTTGATAAATGCAAAGTAATGCACATTGGCAAACATAATCCCAACTATACATATAAAATGATGGGGTCTAAATTAGCTGTTACTATTCAAGAAAGAGATCTTGGAGTCATTGTGAATAGTTCTCTGAAAACATCCACGCACTGTTCAGCAGCAGTCAAAAAAGCAAACAGAATGTTGGGAATCATTAAGAAAGGGATAGATAATAGGGTGACCAGATGTCCCGATTTTATAGGGACAGTCCAGATATTCAGGACTTTTTCTTATATAGGTGCCTATTAGCCCCCCCCCAGCTTCTGTCCCAATTTTTCACACTTTTTATCTGATTACCCTAATAGATAATAAGACAGAAATATAATATTGCCTCTATATAAATCCATGGTATGACCACATCATAAGAACACATAAGAACGGCTGTACTGGGTCAGACCAAAGGTCCATCCAGTCCAGTATCCTGTCTACCAACAGTGGCCAATGCCAGATGCCCCAGAGGGAGTGAACCTAACAGGTAATGATCAAGTGATCTCTCTCCTGCCGTCCATCACCACCCTCTGGCAAACAGAGGCTAGGGACACCATTCCTTACCCATCCTGGCTAATAGCCATTAATGGACTTAACCTCCATTAATTTATCCAGTTCTCTTTTAAACCCTGTTATAGTCCTAGCCTTCACAACCTCCTCAGGCAAGGAGTTCCACAAGTTGACTGTGTGCTGTGTGAAGAAGACCTTCCTTTTATTTGTTTTAAACCTGCTGCCCATTAATTTCATTTGGTGGCCCCTAGTTCTTATACTATGGGAACAATTAACGTTTCCTTATTCACTTTCTCTACATCACTTGTGATTTTATCTTGAATACTGCGTGCAGATGTGGTCGCCCCATCTCAAAATATATATATATATATTGGAATTGGAAAATGTTCAGAAAAGGATAACAAAAATGATTAGAGGTATGGAATGGCTGCCATATGAGGAGAGATTAATAAAACAGGGACTTTTCAGCTTAAAAAAGACGACTAAGGGGGGATATGATAGAGGTCTATAAAATCATGAGTGAAATGGAGAAAGTAAATAAGGAAGTGTTATTTACTCCTCATAACACAAGAACTAGGGGTCACCAAATGAAATTAATAGGCAGCAGATTTAAAACAAAAGAAAGTATTTCTTCATACAATGCACAGTCAACCTCTGGAATTCTTTGCCAGAGGATGTTGTGAAGACCAAGACTATAACATGATTCAAAAAATAACTAGTTAAGTTCAAGGAGGATAGGTCCATCAATGGCTATTAGCCAGGATGGGCAGAGATGGTGTCCCTAGCCCCTGTTTGCCAGAAGCTGGGAATGGGCAACAGGGGATGGATCATTTGATGATTACCTGTTCTGTTCATGCCCTCTGGGGCACCTGGCATTGGCCACTGTCAGAGGACAGGATACTGGGCTAGAAGGACCTTTGTTCTGACCCAGTATGGCCATTATGTTCCTTTCTAACACACAGGTTTGTATAGTTATATTTGTTTATTTTATGGAATTTGGCTTTGCATGGCCCCCGCAACCTTCCTTCCCCCCACGTGAAATATTTCTGATCACCCACATAGTTCTCCAGACTTTTGACAATTACTCAGATTAATGCTGCTTTTAAATTAATGTAAACAAAGATCCTAACAACAATTACAATCCCAGCCTGGGAAATAAGAAATACAGGTTTCATCTCTAACTTCACAGCTTTAACTCTGGGGGCAAAGAAATAACCACAGAAGCTATCAATGCTCAGCATAAACAGACCTGTTCATTTTGTTACTTTTGGTCATCAGAGTAATTACACGCTTCAAAACAGCAACTTTATCCAGCAACACAGAGAAAGGATAACAAACAAGCCAACCTTGCTCAGTTGCATGAAAAACAAAAAAGCAGCTGTAGAAATACTCTAGTATTACTCAATGCTTTGGGCCAGACTCTGCCCCTCCTACTCAGGTAGTGCTTTACTCCACAATCAGCTCTATTGACAATAGTGCTCCTTATCACTTACAGAGCTGCTGGTAGTATAAGGTACCATGTGAGTAAGAGTGGCAAGATAATGGAGCTACTCACAGAGTAAGTAAAAAACAGCAGAATCTGGCATTCTGTTTGCAAACAATGGCCTGAATCCTACAATGAGCTCTGTGGGTTGATCCCAGCATTAGAACAGACCCCCAGTAACTTCAGTCTGCCTGCCTAGATGCTGACCCTGCAATAAACCTCTGTGTGGCTACGTCTACACCACCCGCCGTATCGGCGGGTAGCGATCGATTTTTCAGGGATCGATATATCGCGTCTCATCTAGACGCGATATATCGATCCCCGAACGCGCTTATATCGATTCCGGAACTCCACCACCGCGAACGGCGGTGGCGTCGTCGATATGGAGAGCCCCGGAGATTGATCCCGCGCCGTGAGGACGGGTAAGTTATCGATATAAGATACTTCGACTTCAGCTACGTTATTCACGTAGCTGAAGTTGCGTATCTTATATCGATTTTTCCCCTTAGTGTAGACCAGCCCTCATTGTGCTTTAATTTTTTCATCAACAGCCATTAAATTAACCTGCATCTTTAAGTTTGTCAACTTTACTGCAGTTTTCCAAGCAAGCTCAGATTTCATATTGCAAATCCAATACTGAAATCCTTAGAGAAGCTTAGTAAGCTCCTTTTGTAATATTTGGTTTTACTTAACAAAATATATTCCTCCAAATTACCCCTAAAAACCACCATATGAAATATACCATACATCAAAAAATACACATTTTATAATAAAAATCCAGCTAGTTATATAATTCGTATGTCAGACTGATCAGAATTACACAAATTTGTACAGATTGCAAGCGACAAGCTACACCAGTGGGGTGCAAACATTACAAAGGGAAACAACAGCCTCTGTTAAATCCTGATCTCCAGGTACCCAGGGCTCCTTGACTCAGAGACAGGGCCGCCCAGAGGATTCAGGGGGCCTGGGGCAAAGCGGGGGAGCGGACATAAAAAAAGGCGCCATCCGCTGCGGCGCTTATACTCACCGGGCGGCGCTCCGAGTCTGCAACAGTGGCGGGTCCTTCACTCACTCCGTGTCTTCGACAGCACTGAAGGACCCGCCGCCGAAGTGCCACCGAAATTTCATAAAAATCAACCCAAATCTCAGGCTAACTGAGTTTGTCTGACCCATGGTGAAGATAAGCTACTCTACTTTCCCTGGAGAAAGGAGGGAACATGCCATCCGTTTCCGCAGAACTTCAGCTTTCATTTAAAATAATGAAGCTTCTACCTTGGAAACATTTCAAATGCCAACCGATGCAGTGACGTCTTTCCAGAGTCTGCAGACAGACAGCTCCAGTGCCTCTGCTGCTGCTCACAGCTGCATCTGCTACCAAGCAGCAACAAGGATGAGTTAACAAGGTTGTGGGAAGCATACAGCTACTATTCAGAACCCTGTGGACACCAGAGAAATTATCAAAAATGTCATCTTTATGTAGCCTGAGAAAGCTGCAAGCCTAGAGTTATTCATTGGGAGGATGCTTCTAACACCCACCCTTCCTTCTGCCTCCCAAAATATGGAGACTGTGAATAGGGAGAGGGTTAATGTACTGAAGACCTGTTTCCTCTCCTCTTCCCATACCTAAATGCCAAAACCTTGAGTGAAGGCAAGAGACTTTATAGGGGGCGGGTAGGAAAATATAAAAAGCTCCTTTACCCTTCCTGCAGTTAAAGTGGGAGGGTCATATTTATTAGACACTTGCTAATCAAATACTACTATAAAAGATACAGGGTCCAGGGACAGCAACCAAAAGGAATCCCAGAATCATTCCCCTTCTGGCATTGGCATGGGAGGGGCAGGAGACCTATGCTTCTCACCAAGGAGTTGCCCCTGAACCTTGGTGGTGGGTCCATCCTCATCTTTTGTAGCTTTAGATCTCCATCTGTTAGTAAGATCTGGCAGATTTTTCAAGACTGGCTAGTGAAGGCATTTGTAAATGCCCCAAATAATTCTTTAGATGAAGAATTAGGTAAAAGGGAAGCAACAGCAGTTTTGCTATAAAAAAAAAGTGCCATGTCCCAGTTTTGCAGACCCACACACAGTGGGTTTATTTCCTACTCACTTTAGTAATGCTATACTACAAAAAATGAGGAAATTCAAAGTCTCCTACTCTGTCATTCAGTCACTCTATTACGGTCAGCACTGCATGGGTCTCAGAACAGTGGCTAAACTTACATGCCATATGTGCTGCAATAGCTAAATGCTCTAGGCAAGTTGGGGATGAAGTAGCACACTTAATTAATTTCCTCAGCATTGTTTATTTTAAATCTAACTCTTTGCATGATGTTATGTACTCAATGGATATTACATATTACATCTTCTAACATGCCATAAACCCTACTGAATGTATTTCCAATCAAAGTGGAAACCTACATGACCACAAGGGGACAGACTCCCATTACGTTGCAAAGAACCACCTAGATTTTTTCAGAAAACTCAAAGCAAACATGTATTTTGTGTACTCAGCAGCAAGTCCTCTTCTCTCGATGCTGGTTTTCTGGGAGAGTATGGTGATTTGTGAGAGTAAGGGTTTGATAGAACTGATTATACCAAGACACAGTGCAAATACTCTGAATTCTTCTTCATGTAGCGCTGCTAGTGCACCTCAACCCTGACCAGCGATATTCCTGTGATTAGCCTCTCATGAGGAGAGAAGGTCTGTTGTGATGAATCATGCAATGATTCTGTGATGAGCACAAGAGACTAGGAGGAAACCAAGTCCAGTTTTACTCAGATAACAAGAGGTACACAGCTAATGCATTAAATTAAATGTGCCACTGAGTCTGTTGGTGCTTCTGGTAGATTTTTGCTTTGGGAAAAGAGCAAAGCACACAAATATAGTGCTGACAGGGGCAACCTTCTGTTTAGGTCTGGCATTTGCTTGTTTTATGTAACCATGTTATTGTTGGTTATGTTTGTTACTCTACCAGAAGGAGCAATTACCCTGAACACTACAAGAAGATGCTTTTACTAAGAGCACACTTTTAAAGGAAGAACTTCTTCACTATAAAATGCAAACATCTGTATTTCTTGCAATGTTGTTAAATACAGATACATTTTCCAAAAGCCGGACATATCTTGTTTGATACCGTTCACCATACTACCAGCTTTGAAAATTCTCTCTTTGTTTTAAAAACAAAAAGCAAAGGGAAAAGAAGAGTCAGACTGATTCTTTTGTGCTACTATTGTACAATTCTGTGAGAAATCCCACTGTCTGGTATGATTTCATGGGAGTCTCTCCAGGAGAAAACAGTCTCTCAGGCGGTCAGCCCATGTAAACTCCCCAGGCTATTAAGGCTTGGAGGTTGGTGTCAATTCTGAAGGGCTACTGAGTAGTTGCTAAATGAACAAATAGTCTGGTTAGGCAGCCACCTACAACTGCCTTCCCTACCAATGTATCAAAGAACTAAAACCAAAGGGAAATCTCATGTCAAAAGCTATCTCACCGCATCTCTCATTACTATCCTGATGTGGCATCCTAGAGCAGGAGCTTACCCAGCCTAACTGAATGCCCACCAGTTAGGTAAGATTTCTGCAGAGGCTGCAGTGGCCCAAACACATCACAACCCCCTGGATGAACACTTTTCTTCTGTCAACCAGGGAGAAGCAAGGGGCGCACTGATTCACCCTCTTCTCAAGGGTCAGAAAAATAGGACAGAAGATGTTTCACCATTGATTTTCATTAATTTCTTTTTCAAAACAGCCTCTAAAACAAAAGAAAAACCCTAAAAACATCCCTCCATTGCAAATCTAGGCCATGAAAAAATTATAAACAATTAATCCTCACATTTGTTCTCATCATTCCAAAGATTTTCTGCCTTTGCAAGTACAACTAACCATTCTAGAGGCATCACCTGGGGAACTAGATAGTTCTCAGGGGACTGGCAACAGAACATGGACTTTTTGCCCCTACATCACTGATTTAAATCTGGTCCCAACTGGTGATCAACAAGAATCACCACATCTGTAACCTTGCTGGCAGCTGCCCTAGAGAAGTCCAGATTGAAGAGGCATTGGGGTCTGAGCCTGCAAGGCACCAAACATCCTCAACTGCAATGGGAATAGAGTGCGCTCAGCACCTCTCCAGAGATGCTCAGCACCTTGCAAGATCAGCCCCATGAACACTGCTCTATCCTCTCACCCTAGAGATGGGTTCCATAGGTCAAAGCTGAAGCATAGCTGCAAGGTAGTGTGGGAAATATTGCAACTGCAAAGGGAAGCTCTCTTATGGCTTGTCTACATGGGATATTAGTGCACAGCAAGCTAGGGTGTGAATCTACAGGCCAAATAGCTTGCCACATATCACAGTCCCCTTTAACAAGCCCTCAGTTAAAACAATAGACCACTATTATTTACACTCCAATAGTTTTTATTTACATCAAAAAAGGGCATGGCCAAGCTTAGGAAGCCAATATATTTAACTTCCTAGCTGCATTTTGGATGGGTGATTCCAGATAAAAAAACAAAACAAAAAACACAGCCAAAACAAACAGCTCCACTAGGTGTTTTTTTAGGCGGGCACTCTAGGGTGCAAGAATAAATATCAAGTCAGTTTTGACACTGGGAGGCCAGAGGGTGGGAATTGCTGGGGTTTTGTTTAAATTGAAACAAAACAATACCTTCCATACCCCTGAAAAATAGGTATTTTTAATAGGGAAGTAACATTTTTGGCCTGTTATACTGGATAATAACTATCAGCATGTTTGCCTTTTTATGGGGTCTTTATTATCATAGCACAAAAATGAGTATCTTCAAAGAAAGTGAAGCAATAAACAGGAAATAACATCCTGGCTTTTTAAAGATAATGGCATCCTAGCCATATTGCCTCTGTAGATCATTTCCCTGCCATTGATTGCTTTAGTGGATAAATTCAAAAGGCAATTTTAAATCTGTAGATGGTCTCAAATTTATTGGATCTGCAGCACTAGATCACCAACAAGCTTTGTGGACTCAATATGTAAGCAAAATTCATTTTTGGTGTGATAAAACGTCCTTCCTCAATGTTAAATGTAGTACAGCACAAATGATAATTGTTTGCAACATGCTTTGGGACAGGGGATTCTGCTTGACATCTACTGGCAGTTGCTTGCTATTGTGCCAGAACTTTAACTGGGGTTAAGGGCTCTCATCTTAACCAAATTTCAGGAGAGATTCATCTCTGTGCTGGTGGAGAGCTATTCTTGGGCTGTTGAGGGCCACTTCCATCCCTGAAACAAGCTAGGGAAGACCTAAGAAAAGCTCTACCCTCTGCACCATTGCACTAGCTTTTACGGATATTAGCACTGAGGCACAGGTCTCTCCTTGCCATGCCCCTTGCCACACGTTCCTCCTCTGGCATACCCCCCCCATTCTGCCTGCAGCCCTCACAAACATGCCCCTGGTACGAGGGCAGGGAATAGCTGCAGAGGCAAGACAAAGGCAGCAGAACCTGCTCTGTACCTAGCGTATAGCCTCCCACATCACTGCTATTCACCAGGGTGTGGAGTGTTATGCCTGTCCTATGCAACACAAAGACTGATCCAGAGTTCCTAAGGTAACTGAGAACCTCTTTCTTCATAATCTCTTTGAGGTTACCAAAAGCAAATGAAAATTTTGGATCCAAATAAGAGAACCAGAATCCTATAGGTTCATGCAAACAATTTGGGCCAATATACATGCCAAAGGCTATAAGTCTAGAGAATCACCAATTTCATAGCAAACAAAATATCACCTTCCTATTTCCTTCATCACCAATTAGCATTCAAACCTAAAACATCAAAAACTGACTCTTAATTCCTGAAGTCAGCACCAATGACTCCAGTTATATTTCTACAGATTTCTGAAAATTGGATTCTCCATTACACATGCTGTATTTAAATTAGTTTCCTACCTCATTTCTAGCAATTATACTTTGACAAACCAAATTAAAATACAATTAAGATTTTTTTTTAAACCTACTTAAAACTGAAATGGAGCTTTAAGAACAAAACAATTTAAAACTATCTTCCAAATTTGAATTTAATTCCCCTTTACATCTTAAGACAGGAATTTCTTTAAAAGAATAAAGATGCGCAAGGGGAAATATTTTATTTGTTGAAATATACCACAGAAAGGCAACAAATGGCATTTTATTTTTATACTACAAGGTGTCAGTTTCTCACCAATCCAGATCAGAACCAAGTTGTGACTGTTTAATACTACATACATAGGTATAAAGCCAGAAAGACTGTCAGCAGAAGGGAAGCACAGAAATAAGCTTCCTGTCCCATCCCTGGCCCCCTCCCAAACCTACAAACTATTTTTCAACCCCTCAATAACAAGTGCCACAAAGGAACTTGGAAGTCAAGGGCCATGGGCTATATGTTTGTCAGGCATACACCTCCTGACCAACCCACCAATAACAGCTATGCAAACACAGACACCAAGATAATCTGTATGGTGGGCCTATATGTATGGCCACTGCCTCTCAGAATACAGTTTTATAATACTGCTTTTGCAGCATACATGCGTTCCAATTTGAAGGCACTTCCATGAGAAGTTAGAATTTGGCTCTTAAAGTTCTGGATCATGATTATTATTTGAATATGACAGTGGAGACAAAAACAGCAGCTTATCTGCAAAAGGCTAAACAAGAATTAATCAATTCATATAAAATATTCAGGAAAATCCTTTACATGTGCTTACTTCATGTCATATGAGTCAGTGGGGCATTATTTGACTTGTGATTTCTGCAGAATGGATACTATGGCACATTATATAAAATACTAATCAGAAGAAAAAAAAGAAAGCTAGTGGATCCTAATCTCTCTGCCCTATCTCTAAAATTAAAAAGCCTGAACCATAAATTGTCACCATGCAGGGGCATATTGATAACCAAGAAGTTAATATATTCTACCAGTAGGAAGACCGGAATCTTCAGAAGGCAGCTAATCCAGATTCCCCTAAATTAGCAGCAGCAGGAGGCAACTCTGACCAAATTTAAAAAAAAACAAAAAAAGGCAAAACTTGGAAGACTCAACACTCCTTGGTTGCTGAAGAAGGGATGGTTGTAAAAAAGTAGTGTTAACAAATCTTGAAAATAATTCACCAGCTGCTTGCAAAAGAACAGAAGTTATAATATAGTGCAAAGTCAACAGCAGAGAGCATCACTGAAGTGTGGCCTAGTGGATACACTGGACTGTGACTCAGGAGACCTAGATGCTATTCCTGGTTCTGCCACTGGCCTACTGGGTGGGTGAGCATCACCTCTGTTCCTCAGTTTTCCCAGCTGTAAAATGAGGATAAGGATACTCTGTCAAGCACTTTGAGAGCCACTGATAAAAAGAGATAGGCATTATTATTAGTTTTTATCACAACGGCTAGAGTAACAGAATTGGATATTCATTATTAGAGATGTAGCATATAATTTTTATACAATTAAATACCATTTGTGTTGGAATATATTATTAATTAAGAATCATAGATACAAACTAATGGGGCTGAATTGGTACCACAGTGTAAGGCAATAAAGTGCTCAGTGTGACAACTAGCTCTGGCAATACCGTGTTTGTGTTATGTTTATTTCAGATATATTTTTCCCCTAGTCTTTCTTGAGTATCCGTTACTCAGTACTGGTTGATAGGTTTTATGTTCACATATGAGGTTTAAAGAGGCTATTGCTTTATGTTCCTATATAAATAGCTACATGCTAGATTATCCTCTACTGTCCAAATGAAGGATTGACTGGGTTATTAATTTTGTATAAACTGTCAAATTGTATTTATAGACAAATCAGAGAATTTAACACAAAATCCATGCATTTCCATTGAATTCAGAGAAAGAGTACACTCATACAAAAATCCAAGGATTCTGACTGAAGGCCAGTGCTTTGGGCCCAATCCTGCAGCTATTTATGCTTGTAACTTTACTTATTTGGATAGTTCCATAGGGCTCAATGGGTCTACTCAGGTGAATAAAATTACTCATGTAGGTAAGTTCCATAAACCCACACAAACAAGAACGGTTGGAACCTATGTGGACAGAAGCTCAAGAATATACACTCAGAAATCAGAGATTAAAGAGCTGTTGATTATCCATTTCTTCCTCCTTGCCCATGCATGATAGTTACCTCCAGACTCTCTCTTCCTCCCAACCTTCAGTGGTGGTCCTGTCAAGCCTCTTAAGGCAAGCAGAGTTAGGCCTACTCAGTACATAGTAAAAGAGACCTCCAAGGTTCTGCAAGAAGTGATGTTGGCAATTAATGCCTCAGCATGATGCTAGGAGAAATCACTGAATTGCTCATGTTGCCATCTTAAGTCCTGAGTATATATGGTCATGAAACGTGGTTTTGCAAGAAATGGGGCATTAACACCATTGTTCCTGCCAAATTCCAACAGCATTCTGTAATTACATTATGCCTACCTACATTTTTTCCTGTAGTTTTAAGTAGATAAGATATGCTTTATTTCCTAGCCTATGAACCCAAAAGTTGTTGTGTAGTGTTGCGATGTGCAGATAAAGAGTGTTTACATGCAATTAGAGGTAGATGGAACTCAGTGATGCACAAAGTGGTCTGTATATATGCTGCTACAATTAGTAGAAGTCTTTGGGATCCCTTTGGATTACAGATATAAAATAACTGTTTTGTCCAGTGTTTAATAGGAACAAACCCCAAAACAACCCAGGGTTTTAAAATGTGTTTAAGGCATGAAATATTGCAAGGAAAATATTTGTAAGAACTTTTATTTTTGTTAAAAAGAAAAATTTTAGCTGATTTTCTGATTGACTGATGATGGCTGGTGAGTGACAGGCTCATCACCGTTACCAGTAAGACGTCTTAAACACTAGTAGGGTTTGTTTGTTTGTTTTTAAAAAAGTCTACTAGATGGGTATAGAGAGAAAAGTCAAGTAGACTGAAGAAAAAGGGCTGCCCACTTGCCTATGACTTTTATTTCAGACAATGATACAGCATTAGTGCTTAGGAATATAAATTACCTTCAGTTAAGAGTCTCATAACTATTTCATTTGATCTGTAAAAAGTGTTATCAATTGATTCTTACTTCACAAGTCTGGGGAAGGGGGAGCACTAATTAAACACAAATGCAAAATAGGTAAAGATCTTTACAAACTGATTAGACAATTAAAGTCAATGATTCTCGGAAATGAAAAACATTATTAGTTTTGCTAGAGTTATAAAAAAAGTCTGTAAGATTTACCACCATGTTAAGGATTTATACTCCTAATGCATATTCCAGCAAAAAGAATAACAATCATAAACTAGCCTCCCCCTTTTCTACTCTATAAAGGAAGGACAACTACTAAGGACTCCTTCACCCACATTAGGAGAACTACAAAGGGATAATGAAAGAATGTGTGCTGAAAAAGTAAGGCTCAGACAATAGATCCATCAAGTTCATGCTGCATTTTGTTTTTCTTGTTTGGGTGAATAATAGGTTTCCATTCAACTAGGTGACTGAGTAAAATATCCATATTCCTTTCATTATTCAGATAGTGCCCCATTCTGCAAATCTTTACTGAAGAAAATAGCTTTTACTCTCTCATGTAGACCCAGTTACATCACCCAGGTACTTGCATAAGCATTTGAAGGATCAGGCCCTTGGAAAGAAATGTACTTAAAATACAGATCATTCTTACATTACTCAGCAAATGATTATTTGATGTCTTTCCACAATATATTGATATAGAAGAGGACATCTCCCCAAGCTCATGAAACTAGACTCTTAAATATTCATGACCATGAGGTCAAAACTACAACTATTATAAATTTACTTACAACTGCCATAAATTCAGATACCATACTGCTGAAATATTCCAGTTGTCAGAGTGGTAATGTTGCAGATTGCCCTGCATGTTTAACCTTGATTGTACATAATTGTTAATCACTGACCCATTCTCCAACACTCTTAGACAGGAGTATGTTGCTAAGCAACCAATGTTTGCTCCAGATACTTTTTAAAACTAGTGTAGCAATGGCCAAGAGTCAACAAAGTGAGTATTGACCATTATACGGACTAGTTTGGGGGGTGGGGGGGAAGGAGCTAGATAGTAGTTACATATTGGTCTGTTTTAAAATGTAATTATTAAACGTTATTCTACCATGCATCAAAAATTATTAGAGAGGCCTTTACAACATTGTAGACTACAACACAGTTTACAGTCTTCTTGGCCAATAAAATTATACTGCCTCTTCATTCTAAAACTTTCAGTGTAAATTAAGTGCCACTAGCATTATGTGATACATTCCCTGAATTTCTCATTCAATAAAGATGAATAGTAAGTTTCATACATAACATACTTACCAGAGCAGGAAATCACACACACTTTTCTAAGGCATACTAATTCTAAACTAGTAGAACCTACACCAAACACCACCATTTAGTTTGTCTGCCAATCCAATATGAATAGCAACCCTTCATATAGTGACTAGGGAATTACAGATTACATCCTTAAGATCAATATTACTACACCTCTACCCCGATATAATGCGACCCGACTAACACGGGTTCGCATATAGCACGGTAACCCCAGGGCTCCGGCAGCAGGACTCGGGCAGCACTTTAAAGGGCCCGGCGCTCTGGCTGCTGCGGGGAGCCCGGGGCTCTTTAAATCATCGCTGGAGCCCTGCCGCCGCTACCGCAATATAATGGGGTTTCACCTATAATGCGGTAGGGATTTTTGGCTCCTGAGGACCGCGTTACAGCGAGGTAGAGGTATACGTGCATGACAGGGGTCCATTTAACTACAGGAATGTTCAAAAACCCAGGCTGAGTTTTAATAGGGAAAACAGCCGTTTTTAAAAAGCTAATGGTAATCTATTTACTCTCTGGGCCAAAAGCAGAAGACTGCTCAAAAGATAGCTAGCAAAAAAAAGAGTGGAATTTGTATATTATGCCAGGTTGCTGGCAATGTGCAAGAGTTTTTGTTTAGTTATCTCAGTGATGCAGTATTCCATCACTAACAGCTACTACCACATATTAAGGTTAATTGTTAGAAGTTTGATCTTTTGCCGGTTGAAATCAATGACAAAATACCACTGATTTTATGGAAGCAAAATTGGGCAACTAACTTAATTAGCAAGAGGGAAACTGATAAAATTAAGAAGCTAGGGACGAACATGCAGACAGCAAAGGTCCACAGTCCTGTTTTTATGTTCTACTAATAGAAATCAGGCCTTAATGGGTAGGCTCAAAGAATCTGGCCTTCTAGGAGAAAACGCACCGACGTGCTTGGATGAATATTCTAGTAGTTGAAAATGTTTCACTGCCAGAATAAGGCAGTGTACCAGTTCCACACACCTGTATAAATATATTTGCTTTAGTTTAGGATTGTGAAAAAGAAACCAGACAGGAGTTGGGGCAAGGAGGAAATACCCCTCCCACACACACAAACACACGTATGTAGTTTGGGCCCCAAAATTATTCTGTCCTTTAAAGCCAAATCTTCTTCATCAAATGCAGTCATGATTATAATAATGATCTCTTAAGATCAGAGTACTGGAGCTGATCAAAAAATTTCAAACAAAAAAAAATTGCAAAAAAAATTTTCCCCCTTCATTTTTCAACCAGATCTAATGTGTTACCAAAAAAAATTGCATTTAGGGAAAGTCTTGGCTCTCCTGAGGTCTACAGCAAAACTCGCATTGATTTCAGTAGAGCCAGGATTTTCATTCTTAGTATAAGCTCAAACCTAAAACTGTGTACGCCCAGCATAGTAATATATACCACTGCATTTCATACACAGGTTCTGCACTAAAATCAGCATTTGGAGTATGTTTTAGTTATTTTGAGACAGATTATAAACCAAACACAAGTGCTAGCAGATTATTAGCCATTAAAAAAAAACGATTAAGTGTAATGAAATTACACAAAATCAAGGACCCTAGTACAATTTGACCACTTCCCTTTATGGTACAACTATCAGTGAAAAGTTTTAGAGGATTTCAGAGCATGTAACCTGGGTTTGCAAGACTATTCTCCTAGCAGTATGTTTTCACAAAGATACGCAGCGTGTACATGTCACTCCTTTGTCAGTCAATCATTCTGATTTTTAAAAAATTCTAACCCCTATGTATTAGTTCCCCCAAAATAAACACTGCAGCACTACTAAAATTTCTAGGTCACAAAGCTGACCTGCCAAACACAAAACCCTACATGCTGGATTTCTCAGTGACCTGGCTCTGCTTGTCTATTTCATTCTTGCAAGCTAAGACCTGGAAATATACAAAAATCTTGGTCTCTGAAGTTCCTGGAGTATAAATTCCATTATGTTCTAAGACAGGCAGACAGAAAGAACATAAGGACAGTGCAATATGCATGAGCACATGGGCCTCAAGCATACATGCATGCTCACAATCCAACAGACAGCCAGTAGAACTAATTTTAGTCCTATCAGCCTTTGCAGAATTACTTCGACAACTGAAAGTGAACCATAAAAGACTCCAAAATGCATACACTTCCCAAGGAAGACAGCAATTCAGGCAATACCCAATAAGTGTTGCAGTCACTAACTGGCCAATCCTTAAGTCCTCAAGGAAACAATTCACATCAAAGTCTGGTTTCAGAGTAGCAGCCCTGTTAGTCTGTATCAGCAAAAACAGGAGTACTTGTGGCACCTTAGAGACTAACACATTTATTTGAGCATAAGCTTTTGTGTTGATTGTTGAAGTCACTGGGAATTCTGACAGCATTAAGATCCCAGGAGTGATCCATGAAACTTTCTACTTAAGGGTCAAAACAGAAATAATTAAATTAAATTAAGTAGTGGGTTTTTTTTAACTACCTTAATTTGCTTTACACGGTAAGTTACCAGGCAGGAAACAAATCTGATCATGTGTCAAATTTGAAAATAAGAAATTTTTAATTAAAATTCTGAGGGGGGGGGATAAATACTGTGGGGGAAAATGACATTACTTAAATATTCAGGGCTGGATTTTAAGGTCTGCTGATGGCCTTAAAGCAGCTGAAGAAGGACATTGGAAAAAATATACCCAGCACAGGAGAATCCTCCAGTGGCATAAAACTGACAGAACTGGGGGAGCTATTCAGGATCATGGGGTGGGGGATGGTGAGGGCATTGTGAAAGTATATGCCGGATCCTCTCCTGGCAATCAGCTGCCACTCATCCTCTCCACTTTATCCACACAAGAATCAAGCCCTAAAAATAACATTAAAAATTCTTATGACTTCCAGCCAGGATGAGCCAGTTTAGGCTTTGCCATCAGGCTCTCTCATCCTGGTATAGTCACAAGTCACATTTCCAAAAGATAGACACCCCCAGTCAGAGGCTGAGAAATCACCCTTGAATTACAAGATTAACTGACAAACATCTCACAGTTCCTATGCAACAAGAGAGTTCTCACTCTGGTCCAAATCCTGAAGTCCTTACTCCATTTATATTCAGCTTTCCCTCTAACAAACTGCCCGGGAAGTCAACAGCAATTTTACCTGAGCAAGGGACTTGGTAAAAATGGTGAAGAGTAAAAACCTCAAAATTTGGCACACAATGAACTTTCAGAAGACAGACTGTGCAACCATTAGCACTCTTTACTAGCAATAAAGCACAGTTCAAAGAATAATTTTTAAAGAGAGGAGAGCAGGAGCTGGGAGGCTCAGGGGATTGGTAATGGAATTTAGGGCCCCTCACCTCTAGGCTGTCAATTCAAATCCAGCCCAAGCCAACAGCTATTGAAAGTCATTGCCATTCAATACTCTGTGAAATACTGTTGTTGGTCTGAGTCCACTTCCAAGTGAACAAGGGCCATATTAGGAAGCCATCAGCATAATTTGCACCCTTGCTGGGAGTCTCACAGGAGAGGTGAGGTCCAGGAAAATGTGCAGATCAATTCCTCCTCTCCCTCCCCACCACACGCTTAGTTCAAGGCTGAGGCATACTGGCAGAGCAGCTTACATTGCTGCTGTAGCCTTTCTGTGGAGAACACACTTCAGTTTCCAAAGCTATTACTCCAGCACCCTTCAGCAATAAAATTCACACACATGATTTAATTTACAATTAATTAAGGTACCAATGCAGAAATAAATTCTCATTTACAATGTAAATTTGAGATGGTGCAGAAGAAACAGGATATTAGCAATAACATTCTCATCTCTACACACCAGGAGGAAATTCTGGAGAGGGTAAGGGAGAAAAAAAAAAAAATACCTAGCGGCAACTGTAAATCACAATCCCTAGTATTTCATAGAAGATTAGAACTGCACTTCACTATACCTTTTCCTTGTGCTCCGTGAAGCAGAGAGCAGGCGCATGTAGCTGGGCTGTTTCTTGTATCTCATCACCAACCACTTTCTCCATGTAAAGTGAGAATCTTTCGGTCACTGCTTTGAATCAGGCCCAAGTTAGTGGGATCTAAACTCTTTACCACCTGAAAACTGCTCAATTAAATGCTGTTGCCTCAGTGAAGCTCTTAGGGTACTTCTGTGCCACCAACCACCACCACCACCACAAAACCCCACAGCAGTGAGTCTCAGAACCTGGATCAAATAACTCTGGCTTGTGCTGCAAGGCTAAAAATAGCAATATACATGATCAGGTGTGGGCAGGAGCCTGGGCTCTGAGACCCACCAACCCACACTTCCAGAGCCCAGGCTCCTGCCCAAGCCCGAACATCTACACTACTATTTTCAGCCCTGCAGAGCAAGTGCTGGAAGCCAGAGCCAGAGGAAGCCTGTGCCACAGGTCTTAATTGCAGTGTAGACTCGTCTTTCTTCACTGTGTAGAAGTACCCTTAGTCAGGGGCGGCTCTAGCAATTTCGCCGCCCCAAGCACGGGGCTCCGCCTGCAGACGTGCCTGCGGAGGGTCCGCTGGTCCCGCGGCTCCGGTGGAGCATCTGCAGGCACGCCTGCGGGAGGTCCACCGGAGCCAGGGGCGGCTCTAGCATTTCCGCCACCCCAAGCAGGGCGGCACGCCACGGGGGGCGCTCTGGCGGTTGCCGTCCCGCGGCTGCGGTGAACCTCCCACAGACGTGCCTGTGGAGGGTCCGCTGGTCCCGCGGCTCCGGTGGAGCATCTGCAGGCACGCCTGCGGATGCTCCACCGGAGCCGGGGCGGCTCTAGCATTGGTCGCTCCACAGGCACGTCTGCGGGAGGTCTACCGAAGCCGCGGGCCCAGCGGACCTTCCACAGGCATGCCTGCAGGAGGTCCACCGGAGCCGCCTGCCGCCCTCCCGCTGGGACGCCGCCCCAAGCGCGCGCTTGGCGCGCTGGGGTCTGGAGCCGGCCCTGACCGGAGCCGCGGGACCAGCAGACCTTCCGCAGGCACGCCTGCGGGAGGTCCACCGGAGCCGCCTGCTGCCCTCCCGCCGACCGGCGGAGCGCCCCCCGCGGCATGCCGCCCCAAGCACGCGCTTGGCATGCTGGGGCCTGGAGCCGACCCTGCCCTTAGTGGGCAGGTCTCCCTCTAACAAAAGCACAGTTGACAGCTTCAGCAGAGGTACAGAGACTGAACAACCAACTCACTTGTAAAGGCAGCATATTATCAGGTCGGGAAGCTTACATTGCTAGTGTTCAGATCTTGCAAATGTTTACTACCTGGTAAGTGTTTGTATCCTTGAATAATCCTATGGACTTCAATGGGCCACTCAGCAGTAAGCACTCACCCAGTAGGAGGCAGCTGAATTATTGAGCCCCACAAGCTCATTCACATGTAAGATGTTCTTCTGTGAATAATGTGAAGAGCTAATGTAATAGCTTAGTCTTATAAAACAGTAAAATTTGTAATACAAACATATTTAAACAGAATTCAACTTCAATCAGCTGGAGCATGGAAATTCAGAGGATGTGTCAGCATCACAATTTGTATTTATTTCAGGGTCAGCTTGGGAGCAGAAAAGAAACCTACAGGTATGAGGCAGCAACATTAACGAAAGACCAATCCAATCTGCCTATTGTGTCTTTTAAGCACACATTGATTGACACATGATAAACTTTGTGCTCTTAGGTGTCCAATTCCTTGGATCCTTTTGCCTTCTCCTCCTGTGCCTCTGACACATCAGGCAGTTCAGTTCTTCCATTGATTATGGTCACCCGCTAGTTGTGGTGAGCAGCCTCCAATCTCTTTTTGTGAGCCCGTCATCGGCGAAGTCTCTGCTCCATAGAGTAGCCTGCTCAGTATAATCACATGGTATATTCTGACCTGTAGTTTGGTGTGGAGACCCTTTGTTTGACCAGATGGGTGACAGGGGATGGATCACTTGATGATTACCTGTTCTGTTCATTCCCTCTTGGGCACCTGGCATTGGTCACTGTCAGAAGACAGGATACTGGGCTGGATGGACCTTTGGTGTGACCCACTGTGGCCGTTCTTGTTATTCAACCTTCCAGTAGTGGTGTTTTCTTTTCCTAATCACACATGAATATCTTCACTGCAGCCACCTTCAAATGTCATCAAAGTCTACAGATAGCAGAACTCTACCTGTTTGATTTCTTTTCCATCCACATACACCTTTGCATCTGTTGTCCAAATTTCTACCTTCTGGATCCTGGTTTTCTCAGCATATACTTTCAATCCAATTTTTTTGCTTCCTGTTCTACTTCTGCCGTAAGGGCAATCATTCCGTTCTATGTCATAGTTAGTAAAGCATCATCATCATCAAAGTCAAGATAGTGTAACTCATCTCCACTAACTCATTTTACATCAGCTATGATGCCTTTTCTTGCCCACTTCCTCACCCAGTCTATTACTAATTTTAAAGAGGATTGGTGACAACACACACTCTTGTCAAACTCCAGTCACAATACCGAAGCACTCACCTAGGCCTCTGGCCAATCTTACTATGTATCTATTTCCATCATAAAAACTCCTTGACTCTCTTGTCTGGTATTCCATAGCTTCTAGCAAAATTCTACAGGATCTCTACCAGTGCAACATTGCTAGAAACGATGGATCCTTCACTGGAAACAAATTATTTGCAAACACAAAAAAGTCAGTCTTCACCACATATATTTAAACTCACCTTTCCAGGTCAAAATGCAGGAAAGAGTATATAAGGAAACAGATGGCTCTATATTGAACACAAGGCATAATTTACCTGAGGGCTGAGAACAGAGGTGGGAGGCAGGAAAACAGAGCTGCAGATCAAACACCAAGCCTGAATTCAGCCTTGTATTTACAGCAGGACTGTGCTATAAATAGCGTAGCACATACTATAGCCATTCGAACTCTTAAATGTAAAATTCCTCAAAGTTAAATTTGCTTTCCCTTTCCATGGCATAATCTCATCTGAAGTGAATATTCAGTTGGTTGGTGGTGGTCACAGATTAAAAATCAATGTGATTATATATCAGACTCTACTATAAGTACCAAACAATTTCCCCACATTTTCAGCTATTGTTTTGCCAAATTGCAGACTGGCTCGCTGGACATTTAGGTTGTGATTATGCTGTGCCATGGTGCTCATTTTTATATGGTTATACCACAAATAGAAAAATAGGCATGTGTCCCAAGATGTTAGCATATCCCACCAGCCAGTCAGAATTCAGAAAGGATAAGAGCCTTATTGAAATTAAGCAATGAAGAAAAGGCTAAAGATACATGACCTTTTATTTCTACATAGCTAAAAATATTGATGCACAAGCCACAAGCAAGTTTTATGGCTATATCCTGAAAGACTATGAGCACCCTCAACTGCTGAAGTCAGTGGCAGTGAGATGGCTCAGGCCCCAATCCTGCAAGGTGCAGAGTGCCTTCTTTGCCATGGAGCACAATCTCAGCACCCATTTTAGCTAATGGGAACTGAGACTTCTCAGCACCTCTCAAGAGTTGCTCAGCAACTCACAGAATCAGCCCTTTCCTGAGCAGGTCAAGTCAACATTGCAATAGTTAAGGATTTTCTTTACAGGAAGAGCACCTAGAGGATAAAAGGGCTATAAGGAATAGACAGATTTCTCAAGAACAAATTATACCAAAACCAACCTAATTACCTTCTTTGACTGTGTTACTGGGCTAGTGGATGGGGGGAAAAGCAGTAGACGTGATATATCTTGATTTATCCCTAACTTCTATACCTGGAAAGATACTGGAACAAAATATTAAAAAACAAACAATCAAATTGAAGTTTGCCATGTTGTTGTAGCTGTGCTGGTCCCAAGATATGATAAACAAGATGGATGAGGTAATCTATTTTATTGGACCAACATCCATGGTTGCAGACAGAGGCTTTCAAGCTCAACGCAGCTCATCTTCAGGAAAACGTGAATCTTGAAATATAAATGTAGGAAGCTATAAAGAAAAACACTGCTGTACCTGATATATACACAAACTCTTTACAGAAATATGTTCGTAAACGTAGCCCACTGGTCAGTGTGTGTCACAGATCCACCTCTGGGACTGATCAATAGATGATGTGAACGTTACAGCCCCTGCTAGAGAACCTGGGCTCTTTACCTCTGGCTATTAGCTCGGGCAGTCCCCAGGCCAGTCCCCAATGCATCAGCCAAGACAATGGCTGTCACAAACACCATCCTGAAATTAGCTCAGAGAGAGAGAGAGACACAAGGTGACTGAGATAACTTTTATTGGACCAACGTCTTTTTGTATGTAAGGGGTCAGAGGATTATTCATGATGAGTCATTTGGGAATGAAGTTTTGTTTCTTGCAGTTGCCCAGGAAGTAGATGTCACTGTTAAGTTTGGCTTCCTTCTTCATGTTGTAGAGTTTCATTTCAGATATTACCTCACCTAGCCTGTCTCTCTCATATCCTGGAACCAACATAGATACAACGTACACACAAATATACAAATAATGGACTGTTTCACAATATTTTTTATTTACTTTTTCAGAGCAATTTTTAAAGTGTTTACTTTAAAGCAGTTCATTTCCTGCAACATATCCATCAGAGAACCAGAGGCACCGACTTTCTAATGTGCCAGGGGGAGCTCGACCCCCTGCCCCGCCCAAGGCCCTGCCCCCAACTCCACCCCTTCCCCTAGGGCCCACCCCCACCCTGCCTCTTCCCACCTTATTTATTCTGTAAATAAGAAGTGGGCAGCATTATCTCCAGTAAACGTAAATAAACTTGTTTGTCCTAGTGACGGGCTGCACAAGAAGTAGGACTGAGTGGACTTGTAGCCTCTAAAGCTTTACACTGATCTGTTTTTGATTGCAGTTATGTAACCAAAAAATAAAATCTATGTTTGTAAGTTGCACTTCCATGATAAAGAGATTGCACTTCAGTACTTGTATGAGGTAAATTGAAAAATACTATTTCATTTATCATTTTACAGTGCAAATATTTGTAATAAAAATAATATAAAGTGAGCACTGTGTACTTTGTATTCTGTGTTGTAATTGAAATCCATATATTTGAAAATGTAGAAAAATATGCAAAAATATTGAATAAATTTCAGCTGGTATTCTATTTAACAGTGCAATTAAACCTGTGACTAACCATGTTTTTTTAGTCACCATTATTTTTTTTTTTTTAGTTAATCACGTAAGTTAACTGCAATTAATCAACAGCCCTACTATTAAAGTATCTTGCCTTTTGAAGGCAAAATATCAGTCTCTTATTTTCACTAATAACTTTTGATGACAAGAAAAGGGTTAATTTTACTCTTAGTCCTGATGCAAGAAGGGTATTCACTTCTATTTTAAACAGACTGACAGACATAAGTTTGAGGAGAGACAGGATAGAAAACGTGTGGGGGAAGTGGGGGGGGAGAGAGAAATACAGCTTTTGTTGTTGCTCTTGGACCTCTGGGCAGCTGGTCAGTCATGAATGGATGCTTTGTGCCAGCAGGTTGGCCTCAACACCTGTTGCTTGGACGCTGGCTCGCATTCCTGTCAGGGACGTCATCTGGTTGGGTCCTCTCTCCTTAGACAGGATAGATCTGGATGGGCCATCTCATCTTCCTGTGCTGATGTATGCAGTACAGTTGATTTCAGAATCTGATGAAAGGCCAAGGGAGCGAGAGAGAGGACAGGAGAAAGAATAGTTGGGCAGAAAGTAATGCAGGAAAGAAATGGAGACAGAACAGGATTCTACGTGCCTCTGTCAGCACCACAGAGGCGCTCCAGCCAATCAGATATCCCCACTTGTGGGGTGAGGACTGGATGTCATGATGATAGGACGACTTCAGGACTCGCAGTTGAAGAATAAAATTTCTTAAAGAAAAGCACGACCTGACGGCCTTCCTCTCAGGAAGAAAATCCTTCGGTCTGGTTTGCTCTTTCTGTCTTAGGGTTGGGTGAGATGAGCTGGGACAAGATGAGATGAGAGCAAACGATATTTTTCAGTCTCTTTTTTTAGACCTCCCCAAAAAACAGGGGATGGAGAGTAGGTGGCATAGTTGATCCCTTCATTCTTTGTCCCCCAGTTATGCCCAACATCTGACACATCAGTTTTGGTTCACTAATTTCTGGATCTACGTTTTCTTGTTTACCAAGTACGATCATAACACAGTCCTGGAGTTGCATCAGTAGGCCTTTTTGCTTGGACCAATTTAGTTCCTTTTCTAGTTTTCTTGCACCTGTTTATAACATTTGTTATTACACACAAACTTGGCCTACTTTTAATAATTCTTGCCCGCTTGGGGTACTATAGACCCAATTGGCACAACAGATCCCACCCATGTAAACACTTAAAACTTGCATGACAGGAAGCATATGAGTAAGGCCTACTGAACTAATGGGATTGCCCATGAGTTCAGTTACTCATGTTCATACCTCTCAATCTTCAAAGCTTCTAATGTGACAAATAAAATGCAGAACACCTGGGCTACTGTGCATCATCCTATAACTATGTTGTTGGTTTTTTTGTTTTTTTTAATGGTTTTTAATTCTACAACCTGTATCTAAGAAGCTTTCCTCATTGTGAAAATTAAATAAACAGGGCTTGTAATCTGTCAAAGATGGGGCTGATCCCTAGAGACAAGGGGGCTAGGTGAGGAAGTCCCTGCCTTGGTTTCTTGCGTCATGCCAGAGGAAGAGTTTGGGAAGAAAGGGTGGTCTTTGTCCAGACTGCCCACACCCTATACAATTAATTCTGGCTGGCCCTTGCTCCCTGCAGGGCTCCATTATTGCTACACTCCTGTCACCCAGAAGGTCTTTGCTGCTAGTCCTCTGACAGTTCTGGGGGCTTCTCCTCTCCCTTCTTTCAAGGAACAGGAGAAGCTTCTGAGAGAGAGAGAGAGACCTGGTCTTGGAACCAACCTTCTTTTTACAGGGAGCCAGGATGGAGGGAGGCAGAGGGAGGAGTCAAAGGGCACAGGCTAGCCTACTACATTTTTCAAACAAGGGTCAGGGAAGGAGGAAGTGGAGCTCTCAGTCTGTGAAGAGCCCAGTAACTCAGAGGCTGGTCTGCCCCCTCCCCCCCACACAGAAACAGCCCAGGAACCAGCAGTTTTCTTCCTCAGATGCCTCTTTGCTTCTTGGAGGGGAGTGGGGAAAGCAGTATTGTCAACTTCAAGAGATCAAACTTCATGAGTTCCCCCCCCAAAATTAGATTTTTAAAAAAGATTGTGTGTTTTTTTAGGTCAGTCTCTTGATTTTTTTAACTCTCCCTGCCCATCCACAGTGTCTGTCAATTAGCGTTGGCCACTCTCCCACATGTACTGGATAACACAGGCACCAGCTTCCTCCTTTCCCCTGGGATGCTCAACCCCCACTTAGTCCCAGGCCCCACCCACCCACCTCTTCCTGCCCAGTTCCACCCACTCCACCGAGTGTGCCCCATCCCCACTCCTCTGGAGCGCCCACAGAGACAACACCTATGCTGGATATGGTTATTTTGGCCCCTGCTGCAGGAGCTCTCACCACATCTCCTGCCCAGCAGTTAATCCTGCACCCCAGGCCCCATCAGTTCTGTCCCCATCCAACCTCCCCTCAATTCAGCCCCCCACTCTGTTCAGTCCCCCAGCCCATCATCAGCCCATCAGATCAGTCCCCCTACCCCACTGACTCTGACAGCCCTCCGTTCACCCTCCCAGCACTCACCCATCTGCTTAGCACTCCCCATCAATTCAGTCCCCCCACCCCATCAACCCCCCACCCCCTTTCCTCACTTCAGCTCCCCTGCAGCCCCCAGGCCATAGTTCAGCCCTCCCAGCCTCACTACTGCTTCTCTTAAGATTCTTCACCTTCCCCAGGCTGGGGGGGGTCTGCAGTGGGGTCCCCTCTGCCACTTCCCTGGCTGACAGCCAGAGCCCCTCCTGGGGCTGAAAAAAAAAATCCTGAGCTTTGGGAAAGAGAAGGCCGGGGGTCAGAGATCCATGGGAAGGTCTATGCCGCCTTCCCCCACTCCCAGCTGCTGCTCTGTGTCCTGTAGAACAAACACCTGAGAATGTGGTGCAGCAGGACAGGGAGCTTGAATTGTAGGCAATACAGGAATTCTGCACAATGTGGTATTATTGAGAATTCTGCCAGTTGTGAGCATTTGCAGGATTTAAGCCTATGTGAGCACCAACCTGTAGTCTTTGCTCACATGTGTACAGATACCCACTGTTAGTCTAGAAAAAGAAAGTTACTGTTTGAGTCTCTACCTGCAAATGATTTGGAGTCCACATCCTAGGACTGGGATTTAAAGTACCAGTACCTAGCATCCGATTGACTTCAACAGACTTTGTATCTGGCCCTTAAGAGAGGGGAAGAAGAGTGCAAGAGATGAAGGGTCTACCGTTCAAAATAGAACATGAGCTGAGCCTAAAGTAAAGCACCATGGAACACTGCCATTTCAGGTTATGTAATTATGAAGCATGATAGACAGAAACAGACAAGTATTTTCCTCCTACCTTTGTCACCACCAGGACTCAAACAAGGGAAGTGCTAAATACCTCCTACAAGAAGCTGAGCAGTGTCTTAAATGGGAGTTGAGGGCACCCAGCTCTTCAAAAACACCATTCAGCACTTGGCAGGACCAGTCCCTTTTCTTTGAGTAAAACCTTTTCAATTAAGAATCTTTCCACATTGCAGCAGACAGTGACCACAAAACAACAATGTATAATAATTTGGGGGGATGGTTCTGAACATTTAATTAAGAGGCGTATTGTATTAAAAGAAAGAGCCAAAATTTATGTATTTTGATGCCACGTCGCATCATATTAATTTAACAGATAAAAGTCTTGCTGGAAAGCATTGTTTGTGTTAATTCTAACTTCATGCATAAATAGATTCAGGCCAGGAAAAATGTCATATGTAGGAGTTTTATAGAAATGTTAGAGTCAAGTCAAGGAGAAAGAATGTGTTACAGTAATTGATGTTTCTTTGAAACACAAGAATTTCTTAGTCCCAGGAAATGAGCATTGCTGCTAATTTTTATTGTTGCTGTTTTGCAGTGGAATGTTGTGAAAGCCAAGACTATAACAGGGTTAAAAAAAGAACTAGATAAGTTCATGGCGGATAGGTCCATTAGTGGCTATTAGCCAGGATAGGCAGGGATGGTGTCCCTAGCCTCTGTTTGCCAGAAGCTGGGAATGAGCTACAGAGGATGGATCCCTCGATGATTACCTATTCTGTTCATTCCCTCTGGGGCACCGGGCATTGGCCACTGTCGGAAGACAGGATACTGGGCTAGATGGACCTTTGGTCTGACCCAGTATGACTGTTCTTATGAAATATTAACCTCCCAAAAAAACATATCTTCCTCTGTGGAAGAAGAGAAATGAATGACACTGTTAGACCAGAAACCCAGTGAAAATGTTTATTTAATCCTGATTCCACCTCCCTTGCCCACACTGAGGGTATGGCTACACTGGCGAGTTGCAGCGCTGGAAAGCCTCCACCAGCGCTGCAATTAGTAAGTGGCCACACCTGCAGGGCACTTCCAGCGCTGCAACTCCCTGGCTGCAGCGTTGGCCGTACACCTCACTCAGCATGGGGAATAAGGATTCCAGCGCTGGTGCTGCAGCGCTGGTCATCAAGTGTGGCCACACACCAGCGCTGTGATTGTCCTCCAGGGTATAAGGTGTATCCCAGAATGCTTTTATAAATTACTCTCTTTGTTTTGTTATGCAGCCTCTCTCCGTTGCCGCTGCTGCTTATCTAAAAAACAAACAGAGCTCCTGTTTGCTGTGATCATCTGTACCTGGCTGTAAACAATCAAATGAGAGGCAGGCAGGGAGCGAATGAAACAGCGGGGAGTCGTGTTGGCTGCAGGCTGTTTGCAATTAAGAGTTAAGACTAAGGGGTCGGAAACATGTTCTGATTTTTCAAGGCAGGAAGCTAAACACACAGTGTTGGCTCCAAAAATCCCCTCTCTCTCTCCCCCCGCTCCCTGTCACACTAGACCCCACTCCACCCCCCTCTTTTGAAAAGCACGTTGCGGTCACTTGAACGCTGGGATAGCTGCCCATAATGCATCACTCCTAACAGCGTTGCAAATGCTGCAAATGTAGCCACACACCAGCGCTGGTAGCTGTGAGTGTGGCCACACACCAGCACTGGCCCTGCACAGCTGGATGACCAGCGCTGCAAACTACCAGCGCTGCAAACCGTAAGTGTAGCCATACCCTGAGTAGCACCACCTTACTCCATGCGTATTCCATAGCCTTATTAGGGAAGTGTTGCTCACATGAATGAGCACTAACTCACTCAAGCATTCCTGTTGGTGTCAGTGGGAACATTTGCATGAGTAACTATTCCAGTGAGAGAACAGACATATTAATCTGGGCCATACAAATAAACATGCCTGCTCATATTGTGGGAAGATTTATTCAGAAGCTCCAAAAATGTTAGGCTACGTCTATACAGTGCACCTTACAGTGGTACATCTGTTCCACTACAACCGTGCCACTGTAAAGTACGCCGCGTAGCTGCTCTTTGCCAGCAGGAGACGCTCTCCTTCCGATAAAACTGTCTGTCGGGTGGGTTTTTTTTTCACACCCCTGACCAACAAAAGTTTTACCAATGAAAATGCAGTGTAGACAATATTTTATTTAGTGTAAAACTGGTGCCAAGATTGAATTATTTTTATATTTTTTCAAGTGTATTAATCATCTACGGTTCTAAGTAAAAAAGAAAAAAATCAAAATACATGATTTAATCACATTAAGGGTATCAGAATTTGGCCTTCTCATTCTGAAGTGCCTGAAGGCACAGGCAGACCCATTAAAGTCAGTATGATTACTCATGAAGTAAAGTGCTACGCAAAGGATTACAGGTATCATAATGTGAACCACTGTTCTTTAAAAAAATAAATACATTTAAAAAAATCAAGAAGGCTAAAAGGTAAGTCCACCAGCCAACAGAAAACTTCTTCACATCAGAGAATATTTCATCACTCAGGGCTATATCATGCCTATTTTTTTTAATCATAGAATACCACAGAATATCAGGGTTGGAAGGGAACTCAGGAGATCTCTAGTCCAACGCCCTGCTCAAAGCAGGACAAATCCCCAGTTTTGTTTTTTTTCCACCCCAGTTCCCTAAATGGCCCCCTCAAGGACTGAACTCACAACCCAGGTTTACAGGGCCGCCCGGGGGGGGAGGGGGGGGGGCAGCAAGTGGGACAATTTGCCCCGGGCCCCACAGGGGCCGCCACGAGAATGCTCCGTCCCCACCTCTGCCTTTCCCCATCCCCCCGGCGCCTCAGCGCGCCGCGTCCAGGAGCTGCCCTGGACAGAGCTAAAGCAGCGTGGCTCAGGCGAGGGCCTGAGCTCCTCCCTGCTCAGAGACGCGTGGTAAGGGGCGGAGCTGTGAGCTCCGGTCCTGCCGGAGCCAGGCTGCTGCAGCGCTGTCCAGGGGCCAGGGCCACTCCTGGACACGGTGCGCTGAGGCTCCGGGAGAGGGGGAGGCGGGGATAAGCAGCATAGCAGGGGGCCGGGGTCAGGGGGGGTTGGATCAGGGGCAGGGAGTCCCAGGGACAGTCAGGGGACAGGGAGGGGGCAGCGGTTTGGGGGGGCGGTCAGGGGACAGGGAAAGGGAGGTTGGATCGTGGGTGTTCCAGGGGTCTGTCAGGATTCAGCGGGGTGGGGGGTGGAAAGGGGTCAGGGCAGTCAGGGGACAGGGAACAGAGGGGGTTGTTGGGGGGTGGGGTCCTGGGCTGGTGGTTGGGGAGGGAGGTCTGGGGGGGGCGGTGAGGGGACAAGGAGCAGGATGGGTCGGGGATTCTGAGGGGGCAGTTGGGTGGCAGGAAGAGGATGGGGGTCAGATAGGGGGCAGGGCCAGGCTGTTTGGGAGGCACAGCCTTCCCTACCCTAAAGCTCATTCAGCAGTTTGAAGCTTGCAGACAGCTATTTAACACAAAGAGCCAAGCTGTTATCTTTTCCATGGGGGAGGGATCACATGAGAAGAGCAATATCCTACACCACCTACCTCCTTCCCAATCCTAACAAGGGAGAGCCCCCTCCCCTGCATTCCCCAAGGCTCCAGAGGGGTTAATTCAGTGGTTCTCAAACTTTTGTACTGGTGACCTCTTTCACATAGCAAACCTCTGAGTGCGACCCCACCTTATAAATATATTTTAAAAAAGTGTTTTTTAATTTAACACTATTATAAATGCTGGAGGCAAAGCAGGGTTTGAGGTGGAGGCTGACAGCTCATGACCCCCAGTAATAACCTCGTGACCCCCTGAGGGGTTACAAACCCCCAGTTTGAGAACCCCTAGGTTAATTTAATTTTAGCACTCTGTGTCCATTCATATGCATGTGCTATTTTGAGCATCACAGTTTTCACAACATAGGCTCATCCCAGATCCTGGAACAAGCTCAAAACTGGGTTTGTGCCGAGATGCGGAAGGTTTTTAAATGTTTATTTTTCCCAGGGCTGCCTGGGTCAGGAGGAGGGGGGGGGCGGCGAGTGGGGCAATTTGCCTCGGGCCCCACAGGGGCCCCCATGAGAATATAGTATTCTATAGTATTGCAACTTTTTTTATGGAAGGGGCCCCTGAAGTTGCTTTGCCCCAGGCCCCCTGAATCCTCTGGGCGGCCCTGCGAGTTTAGCAGGCCAATGCTCAAACCACTAAGCAGACGCCCCACGGAAGTCAAATATCAGATGGGAAGGTTTTATATTTTTCATTTCTTGAAGCAAACATTCTTCTGTAAAGAGAGGATCAATCTGATAGTAATATGTGTTTGATCAAGCACATTGCTGCAGATTCAGTAGCAAAATTCTATAAACATTACAAAATATTTTCACTGTTACATATGATTAAAAAACTTTAACTGGAGTTCAAACAAGATGGACGTCAAATAAATACTTTCAAATTACAATATTTACAAGTAGAGATTTTTTAGTTTCATATTATTTGCAATTTCACTTAACTTAGTAAATCCTTAGTAAGGCCTGATCCAAAGCTCAAAACACAAGGGAATAAGAAGATTAGATTCTACTCCCCTTCCAAAGGCTGGAGTCACAATCTGAGCAAAGCAGAGCAGGGGAGCTTTACTCCCTAGAACAGTCAGGTCAGGGCTGTGACAATCCACCTCTATTTGTTTGTGGTAGCACTCGTGATACACTAGGCACTTTCCAGACATGCAAAAAGAAACCGTCTCTGCCCAACTCTATTGGTGGATGGACCGAGAGAGACCGGACGGGAAATAGAAAAACAAAAGTGCAGATTGTATGGTTTGTATACAAATGTAATGTCTAGCATGTGCAGAGGCTGATATCTTTTTGAGAACTGTAGACCTAGTAGTTTACAATACTACAAAACAACTTCTATCAATTGCATCACGAGCCTAAGATTGCAAAAGGATCTTTATAATCTAACCACTCCTTGCAGATGTAGTTCTAATGCTGGGCCTGGACTCCTTCCCTTTCTCTGACACTACAGAAGCTGAAACACTCCCTCAAATCTACTTGGTTACACACCAGGGTGCATGAGCAGGCTTTTAACTACAGTGGGGAGGGGGGGATTGGCTAACAGTTAAAAATCTGTATTCATTTCATTTAGAGAGAAGCCATTCAGCCCAAAATAACAGAATACAGACAAATCAAAGAAAAAATAGAAAAATATTTATCAATTATACCAAAAAGAATAAAATAAAAAGCACTCTACATTCTGTGTTGTCATGATAAATATTTTAATACATGTAGGGATACAGGACATCTTGTATAGAAAAATAAGAACTTGCTCCTGTATATTCTCTCTCACTGCCAGTTTGCATTTCCATCAGTACAACTGCTTTCTCTAATCCCCATCATGACAACTTGCACAAGACTCCCCACCACTCCAAAAAAAAAAATAAAAAAAATCAACATTAGGATTAACTCACTTCCATCAAAAAAGGGGGGGGGAGAGGAGGGGGGGTCTTCACCCCATAGCTTGAAGGACTAAAATCTGACATACAAGCCTGGTTTTGGTTCATGGATGCATGTGACACAAGCACATCATAATGTCTACTCTGCTTTTTTCTTTTCCAAGGGCAGCATAGAGAATTTTTAAGAGTACTCTGCTCTGATTCTGGCCAGTCTCAAAACTCCACCTGCTCACAAAATGGAGCAGGAGAGTGAGGACAAGATACATACATCTGCTCACTATCATATGCTGACCCGGGCTGACTGCTGAAAAATACTATCATTTTAGTATCACGTACATAATTCATTCACCTGTGGAACTAAGGGCTCAACACCTCTTCATCAAAAAGAAACTGGAAAGGAAAGCCTCAGATTTCAGAAAATCTCCATCCTACCTAAAGACTTAACCACAGGTCAGAGATGTGCTATAAGATGTGATAAGAACACCAGTCAGGGCAAGCAAAGAGATTATAAATAAACTCAGTAGAGGGTCTGCAAAAAATCAGACTTCCAAATTAGGTTTCAAGGTAGCAATTGCCAGTTCCACCTGAAGCCCTGCCTATACTAGTCTTCCCACTGTTGCTACCACCAGTGGAGTGGCAAAAAGCGGCAAAGCCTGCTATAGGCATAGCCACAGAGACAGGCCAAACTGGACATTATTTATAACATGGGGTACATGGAACATTTACTGGAGTAACAGGAATTTTGCAGTTTAGAAAAAACAAAGAACATATGCACAAAGAAGCTCCTTGTGACATTTCTGGTTTCACCTACTCCCAGTTTGACTTTCAATTTTAGTTTGCTTTTCAGATTGATGAGGGGAAAATATTCCTGAAGCGACATATTAAGCTGCAGAACTAGACTTTCAGGCTCCACCACTGACCAGGTTATCACACTCGAAAAGCAAGAGGTAAAACAGAGCATCCAAATAGGTATGTGTTTTAAGATCTTTGGGGCAAATTCACATGTGATGTAACTCCGCTGACTGCAGTCCCTCTATGACAATTTAAAAGCAGTTATATCAAGAATGAATTTGGCCCTTTCATTTGCCAAATTACTCTGGGCTCAAAATCCTGTAGTCCTCAGTGAACAGAGTCTTGCCTGAGTGAGTCAAACCACTTTGCTCCTTGGTGATGGGAAGAATAGAAAAGATGGCATAGGATTCTAAATCAGTTAGGAGTAGTGACGCCTTTTAAGTCTATGGCAGTGCCAAAAATGAGCTTGTTGAAAACAGGAGCAAGGACAGATTTTCAGCTACTCAAGCAGCAGCTGGTTTGGAAAGATCATTCTGTCAAGTAGAAATGCTGGTTACTGAGCTAGTCTGCTTTTTCACTGAAGAAGCTGAAAAGATCTTAAGATGCTTTTTCAGCTAAATGGAGTACTCAGACAGAGCTCCTTTCTTTGCCACTTGATGAGAATCAGTATTGATTTCCTTACATACAGCTTTAGAATTTAAAGTTAGAAGAACAACCTCTTCTCTAACCTAATGAAGATGATTTTATTTTTGGAAAGAACAGGATTAGCTTTTGCTATAAGCATTAAGCATATCCCAAATCATTCTAGCATCTAAATCTCAGAATTCATACCACTTGGGAGGTTACAGAAATGGCATTTCCATAAAGCCACAAGAGATACGTAAAACAGGATAGCAGAAACCAGAGTGTGTCCTGCAGTTCTTCTGTGGACTAATTTGCTAGGGGAAAGGTTTCAAGGAAGCTGCCCCTTAAAATGGAACTATATAGTATACGCAGCAAAGAATCCTGTGGCACCTTATAGACTAACAGATGTTTTTGCAGCATGAGCTTTCGTGGGTGAATACCCACTTCTTCGGATGCCACAGGATTCTTTGCTGCTTCTACAGAACCAGACTAACACGGCTACCCCTCTGATACTATATAGTATACGTAAATTATATAACATAAGAAAAAAACAAAAAGTCTATGTTAAAGGAACCATCCCGAATGAGGCAGGAATCCTGTGGGCGGCGGCGGGAAAAAGTATTGGATCATGAAATAAAAGGCTATGCCATAATGCATATGTACAGGCAACCTTAATGCAGGAATTTCCTACTTCTGAGTGCTTGACTTTGCAACAATGATGCATTTTTAATGTAGATATTTATAATGCCATCTTCTGGTGGGTTTTTTTAAATTGAAAAAAAAATTCCATCAAATGGAATCATACTCACCCCCACCCCACTGAGTCATAAGCAGGATGGCGATCTTTGACACAGTCCCCTACTACTTGAGCTAACAGAGTAACTGGTACCAGTAGAAGGCTGTTATCTTAGATGGACCTGCCACTAGAGGGGGATGAAACACACATTTTGCCAGTACACAGAGGGGGACATGAGGAATGGTGTAGTCTTGTGAACAGGACACCAGAATACAACTTGGGAGGCCTGGATTCTATTCCCAGCTCTGGTCACTGACCTACTGTGTGAGCTCTCTTCATCCCCTCCCATTCTTTGTCCTATTAGATTGTAATTTATTTGGAGCAGGGACTGTCTTTTATTAAGTGTATGTTCAGTATCTAGCATAATGGGGCTCTGATTTCAGTTAGGGCCTTTAGGCACAATTGTAATATAAAATACATACGTGAAAAGTGAAGTTTTAGTTGTTTCTGGAAGGTGAAGACAGAGGGAATTTGGCCAGGACAATCTTACGAAGAGTTTTAAAGGAGAGGAGAGAGTTCAACTATTACTCTAAATTAATTTTAGTTTAAGTCTATGTATGAATTATGTTGATTATGGCTCTTCAATAATCTTATGCATTTTTAAAAGAGAACATTCCAGTTCACTTTTAACATTTATCCTTAATCAAAAACTATATACAGTGGCATTTTTCTTTGCCATGTGCAATTCTTTCATTTCTTGAATTTTACAGTGTTTCTACTGTTTAAAAGACTTCTTTTCCTGCTCTTACCAACATGATTTAAGTGAAGCAAAATGTTGGCACAGGTTAGTGGAAAATTGATGGAGTCTCTTCAAAAAGAGCTTAAAGGATAGAAGTGTTCTTCTCCTACCAACCATAAGGAAATTATAAAGAAGAGCATTCCCTGAGAAGTGACACTATTATAGATAACCTGAAAGAAAAAAAAAATCAGGGCTAAATTAAGCTTTGTAGGTAAGTGACTGTAATCACACAGAACTCAATGACATTTTACCCATACTAAGACTGAATTTGAGCTCTAGTCTTATATTGCATAACATAGCTTCAATTTGCAGCTCTCCTTAGTCAGGAAAAGTCTGATAACTTGGAGCATTCAGATCTATAGACTTAGCCATATCTTTTACTGCCTGTACACCACCAAGTTAAAAACAAACAAACCAGCAACAGCTAACACTTGTCACAATACAGATACCATATGCAGAAATATATTTCAGTTACTCTGAAAGAAAACAGACCAAATTCTGGCACTTCCTAGCTCTTTTAATACTCCAGTCACCTTCAGAGGGATGAGAACAGAGATGCAATTCTGGCAGCGTTCAACTCAATCAGTGATTGTGCAAGACAGGAAAATGCATTGCTTTTCTTACTGTCCATTTAAAGTTGGAAAAAAAATATGCATCAAAAACCACAGGCAGAACATAGCAGGGTTTAATGAAAAGGGGGTGAGAGGGTTTGAGGGCAAAAGGCCAAGATGAAAGAAAAGTACATCATCTCCTGTTAAGATGAGACTGGAATTGGTTAAATATAAAGTGAGGAGAGTGAAAGCAAATAAATCCTGTAAGAAAACCTATTCTGTATGTTTTTCCTCATCCTTCCAAAAATGTCCAACAATAGTATATGTGAGTGTTAAGTAAGGCCTCCTAACAAGGCCTTTCCAAAGCTCCAGGTGCACTACATTGTGCAAATGTTCGCAAAAGTATCTTCGCAGCCCAACTACTGTCAACACAGCCTAGCTCACAGAATGGGTGGGAATAAGGAGCCATGGCAGATATAATCATCCAATTTCACACCGATTGGGATTATGAGGCAAGTATGAGCCCAAATAGCCTTCACCATCCTGTCAAGTATTTGGTGGTTGGACATTGCTGCCAGCAATAGGGATTTGCTACCCATAATAATTCAAAAATAAATTGCCTCTTTTCCTGTAGCTTGTGATATGGAGAAGAAAAGCCCAAAGCTTCCTGCAAACAAAAGGAGAAAAGCTGATCTTTAAAGGGGATAAAGGAAGAAGGTACAGTGTCAGCCCTTGAAGTACAAACAGGTTCAGACACCTTCTCTCACACAGATCTAGTGTCTTGCATAACAATTCCTCCCACAATCTAAGGAGGGCTTTAAAGTACTCATGGGAAGGAATGAAGAAAGGTGTCAAGAGAAGATTTTATATTTGCATCAAACCCTTTGATGGCATAAACACTTCTGCTGTATCTACACTTATTACAACAACGCTTACTGCTACCTGTGCAAAAACAAAGACAAAAGACCTCAGTTTACTGAATACTGGACTTGACATAGGCAAAGCATGAGAATCTGAGAAGTCAGGCAATGAAGATCTCCTAGGAATTCATATATGTATTATTCTAACACTAGCAGAGCAGTAACCACTCCAAGATGGGGGGCAAGTTGACACATTATTTCATCTTCTCTCTCTAATGTTCTTGAGTCTAAGCCTGACTGCGCATGAGTAATTTAGGTGGAACTGAGT
Source organism: Mauremys mutica (assembly GCF_020497125.1). NCBI lineage: Eukaryota > Metazoa > Chordata > Testudines > Geoemydidae > Mauremys > Mauremys mutica. The sequence continues at coordinate 198,028,495 of NC_059072.1, forward strand.
GAGGCCTGAATGCAAAGATATATTGGGAAGAAAAAAATTGCTTAGTTATGTTTTTTTCTCAGATATGAAGCCTGCTGATCCTTCATAAATGGAAAGGAAATAAACACTGAACTTAGAGGTTCATATAATGCCCACATTAATACGTGTAGTACCACATTCAGAGTCCATGTAGGGCAAACGAATCTCTTAGGTGTTATTAAAATTTCTGCTGCTTTCTTCGATGGCAGAAAAGTTTGAGAATCCAAAGGAACTGAAAGCATTGACTTAAGAGTACATACCTGCCCAGCTTGTCTACACTTACATTTTATAGCACTCTAACTTGCTGGCTGGGGGAGGTGAAAAATCAACCACCACCACCACCCCCCCGAGCACTGCAAGTCTGAGCGCTTTAAAGTGCTAGTGTAGACAGGCTCCCAGCACTCGGCTCTAATCCCCTCATGGAGGTGGATTACCAGGAGCACAGAGAGCTCTCCCCCAGCGCTCACGCGCGACCACACTCGCACTTCAAAGCGCTGCTCAGGAACGTTCCCGTGGCAACGCTTTGAAGTTTCCAGTGTAGCCATGCCCTTAGAGACCATTCATCTTGCTTAACCAATCCACCCTGTTGCTATCAGTTCTTTTACCTGGATACCTCACTGCACCCACTGGAACAGTCTGTACCCATCCTGAAACAGTTTGATATCCCTTGTGCTCGCTTGTCGATTTGTGCAGGCTGCAGCAGTTAAGTTGTCTGACATAACAAGGATGTGTTTGTTTTGTAGAGCTAGCTGTAGCTCCCTTAAGACTGAGCATTTGGAGTTCCACTAGGCTATTGCTGCTGCTCTATGGACCACAGACCTCGTGTTGTATGGGTCCCCAAGTGGGATCCTCAACCCATGAGACTTGTATTCACTGTGGTCATTCCTGTTCCACTGGCAGAGAGGAACCATGCATGAACCTCCTCGTCTCTCCTTCCCAACAAGGAATAAGCTGCAGTCCCAGTAGAGGCAGTTTAACTATTCATTGACTTTTGTGACCTAAGCCATTTGGAGAGGGTGAATATCTGGAGACATTTCATCACTGCCATCTCCATTTCTGACACAATGATTCCCAGCAAGCAAAGAAGAGACTTGGCTTGATTTTCAGCAAGCGATCTGAGAGAGAATAACCCACTGGATCTTGAGGACTTTCCTGACAGGGAAACTGTATGTTATCTTTCAGAGTAGCAGCCGTGTTAGTCTGTATCCGCAAAAAGAACAGGAGTACTTGTGGCACCTTAAAGACTAACAAATTTATTGAAGCATGAGCTTTCGTGAGCTACAGCTCACTTCTTCGGATTCTATGCATCCGAAGAAGTGAGCTGTAGCTCACGAAAGCTCATGCTTCAATAAATTTGTTAGTCTTTAAGGTGCCACAAGTACTCCTGTTCTTTTTGTATGTTATCTGTATCTATCACCACTTTAAGATGTGTAATAGTTAGGATCAAATTCCTCTTCCAGAAATTTACTAAGAATCTGTGTTTCTGCAGTGTGAATGGGGGGGAAATCCATCACTAGCTGTCTGGCTTTCTACGATGGGGTGAGATGAGGGAGTCTGCCATGGGGGTCTACAAAGAAAGGGTTAATGGCCAGCCCTGCCATGCTACTCCTGAGCTCTTTGAGTTCCATGTGCCATGCCATGACTGCTCTGGTAGATGGGACAAATTCTGCTACAACTGAGAGACAATCATAGAATTCTACTAAAGACAGGTTTCTATTTTCTGGTCTCTGTGGGAGGACGGGGGAGAGACGACCGCCATCTCTGTAAAGGCCAGTTTCCTTAGCTCCTACTGCCACATCCATCTTAGGCATTCTGATGACTGGATGATGTTTTTTTTTTCCTGATAGCTGTAAGGTTTCACAATCTGAAGGCCATGCTTTTGTGGATTCCACAACCCCTGCTCTAGGGTGTTCCTCCAACACTGTCAGAAGTAAGGGGTGGAATGGAGCAGTTCTGCAATTTGGAAGAGTTTGGGGGGGGGGGAACACACACCCACACCCATCCCTCTTGTGCCACACCTACAAGTTCATTTTGGCTTGACACAGGGTCCAGATTTTCCCCTTAGAGCAGATCTGAAAGTATTCTTCACTATTAAAAATAGGAATAAAAGCAAAATAACCCCATTACTCTGAAGAAAAAGGAACCTCTTACACATCACAAAGAATCCAGATCTCTTGGTATGGGCCGGTTAATATCACCATATAGCATTTTTGTTTTAAAACTAGAGATTCAGAATACAGCTAGACCTATACCTTTCTGGCCTAATACAGCAGCAGCTCGAGAAGATCAGCTCTCCTGGCCCCCTCTTCCCTGCCAATGAATCTATTTTGCCCATTGGGGTATAGCAATACCCAGCCCTATGCACACACAAGAGTTCAGTACAAACCCCACTACACAACCTACACATTTGGGCTGGTCGGGGGATTAGGAAGCAAGTGGCATGCAGGGACCCACTGTAAGGTGGGAGAATCATTTGGTTGTTCATATGTCAGCAAAACCAACAAATGCTCAGGGCCTCGGGCAGTTGCCCAGTTGTCCCAGCCTAAGACAGGGTCTGACGTATAGAGGCTGCTTGCCACACAGTGGAATATAAAGGGAAGACTAAATAAATAAATAACCCAGAGACTAATACACACCCAGTAATAAGTCATAAAAGAAGGAGCTTGTAACTGCAACAGTCCAGTCTAAGTGGTTCAGCAGAACAGTTCATTAAAGTTACCCTGACACCACAGGTTCTGTAAGCATTCACCTCCCCATAGTCAAGAATACAGTGGATTACAACCCAGGCCTCCAACCCTGAAAGGAAAACATCAGAACAAAGGTTGATTCTGATGCATATACAGTCTCTTCTGGTACAACTTCAAAAACTGAATAAAGCCATTTAATTGGTGTGGATTTCCCTCTAGTAGTTCAATGGCAGTTTGACTCCATGTCAGCCCCTTAGACTCACAGCTCAGTGTTTTCACAATGTCTACTTGGTTATACAGAAAGTGTGTATTAGAACTTAATATAAATGGAAACCAAGGTACAACAGCTCTTTTATCATTTCAGAATAGCTTTAATTACATTACTTCCAAGAAACGCACCTACCACACAAGTCAGCTGCTGTATTCCTTTACCCTTTTATCCCCCTCCCCACCACATTTAGAGTTTCCTTTACTGGAAAGGATATTGTAGAAGTTTTCCAAATTTATTAGCTGAATGTTGTTCATCGTAGCCCCTTTGCTTTTCCACAGATGTAGGGTGCCTTTATGAAAAAGCAGAGTTACTTCCTCATAGCTGACACAAAAATAGCAAAGTCATTTATTCTACCAATTAGACCAGAAATCAAAATACCCTAATAGGAAGTCAGCGCAGCTAATAAAGATTCCATTTTATAATCATTTTTCCCATCCAGCCTCTCACTCTAAGAATGGCTTTTTGAAAGCTGCACCTAGAAATTCTGCTGCATTTAAGGGCCTATCCACATTTTCACTAACAAAAAGCTTGTCTACTCAGATTCATAAGGACAATATAAATTATTTAAGTCTAGATTTTACTGGGAGTACTGTTGTGGGCAAGGAGCACACGCATAGTTTATCAGCCAGGCACAGGCTTTATCACTAGTTTGACTGAGGGCTTGTCTACACTTAAAATGCTACAGCGGCATCACTGCAGGGCTTTAGTGTAGTCCTCCATCGGGGTAGGTAATCAGCCTCCATGAGAGGCAGTATCTAGGTCAAAAGAAGAATTCTACACTATGCCATTCAGGAGTGTGGATTTTTCACATCCCTATGCAATGTAGTTACACTGATCTTAGAGCAGACCAAGCCACAGGGGTGTTAGCCATGTTAGGTCCAAGAGGGCAGAAGTGAGTGATGCAATTAGTGAGCTGATAAGCATCTCCACACACGTGCTTCAGTGGCAGTTTGTCCCCAGCAAGTCTTGAATGGCCAACCCGAACCTTGTTGAGGCTTTAAACAGCTCAGACCATTTCATTCTTGATATGAGACATCCAAAGTCAACCTGGAATCTTTCCTGGATGAGGCTATACACCAGTGGTCGCCAACCTTTTTATGCCCAAGATCACTTTTTGAATTTAAGGGCAACCCACGATCTACCCCACCCCTTCCCTGAGGCCCAGCCCTCTCACTCCATCCCCCCCGCTCCCCATCACTTGCTCTTCCCCACCCTCACTCACTTTTACCAGGCTGGGGTAGGGGTTCAGGAAGGATTGTGAGCTTTGGGATAGGGCCGAAGGGTTCACAGTATGGGAGGAGGCTCTGGGACGATCCTGGAGCAGGGAGTTGGGGTGCAGGAGGGGGTACAGGGTGCTGGCTCTGGGAGAGGGGCAGAGCTGGGGAGCAGCCTCCTGCCAGGCAATACTTACCTCCACCAGCTCCCAGTTGGCGGTGAACCGTGGCTGCTGCTAAGGCAGGCTCCCTGCCTACCCCGGCCCCACGCTACTCCTGGAAGGGGCCAACACATTCCTGTAGCCCCTGGTTGGGGGGGCAGCACATGGCTCCGTGCACTGCCCCTCTCTGCAAGTACCGCCCCCACAGCTCCCATTGGCCGGGAATGGGGAGCTGTGGCCAATAGGAGCTGCGGGGGCGGTACTTGCAGGCAGAAGCAGTGCAGGGAGACCCCTTCGCCCCCGCAACAGGCAGGGAGCCTGGCTTAGCGGCAGCCCCGCTGTGCCACCCAAGATCACGATTGACTGCGAGATCCTCTAGGACCGACCAGTCGATCACAATCGACTGGTTGGTGAACACTGCTATAGACTGTTGCCCTTTCTTCATGCTAGCCCCTCTGCACATCATGTGCCAGATGACTTTGTGGTGACGTCACTAGAATTACATTTAAAAAGCTGAAGGGAAGTGCATGCTCTGAAATCCAGATAGGAGCATGGAAAGGGGATCGGCCTGGTGTAGACATATCCAGCAGCTTCATTAAACAAGAGGTGCAAATCAGCACTGGGTGCCAGTAATTCTTAAGGGACCCAGCCCTCCGCACACTGCGAAGAGGAAGAAGGCTCATAAAGGACAGGTGAACTACTGTGTTGTGAGACTGTTTTGGCAAAACCCAGACACTGGCAAGTCAACTCACCACACTGTGCACAGAGACAGTAGCCCATTACTAGATCATAGCAGACTCTCCAGGGCAAGGATTTTGTCTTCCTATGTATTTGGACAGCACTTGGCATAACAGAGCCACAATCCTGACTGAACCATTGGAAGTCACCATAATAAGTAAGGGCACAATAATTGACTTGTTAAATAGCACAAGGTGAGCATTAAGATTTGCATCACTGCTACCAAGGCTCTAAATTACTTCAGCCAGTCATAAGATAACATTAGTGCATGTCTCCACCATTGCAGCCACACTCATGGGACTTGTCTACACAGTGGGGTAATGCTCTCTATGGGGGGCGGGGGAGATTTCTAAAGCACCTACTGGTGCACAGTACAGGCTCCCTAGTGCACTTTAACATAGTGCGGTTTCAAACAGCACTGCATTAAAGTGCCCCACCAGGTTCTACACAGACAAATTAATACACAACTTATTATCGTGCTTTAGAAGTCACACCCCCATAGAGCACATTACCGCACCATATAGACAAGCTGTATATAGGCTTCAGAGTAGCAGCCGTGTTAGTCTGTATCCGCGAAAAGAACAGGAGTACTTGTGGCACCTTAGAGACTAACAAATTTATTTCAGCATGAGCTTTTGTGAGCTACAGCTCACTTCTTCGGATGCATAGAATGGAACACACAGACAGGAGATATTTATACATACAGAGAACATGAAAAGGTGGAAGTATGCATACCAACAGGAAGAGTCTAATCAATTGATTAGATTGTATACTTCCACCTTTTCATGTTCTCTGTATGTATAAATATCTCCTGTCTGTGTGTTCCATTCTATGCATCCGAAGAAGTGAGCTGTAGCTCACAAAAGCTCATGCTGAAATAAATTTGTTAGTCTCTAAGGTGCCACAAGTACTCCTGTTCTTTTTGCGTATATAGGTTGTGTTTCTATGCTGAGACAGCTATCTAAATATCATCCCAAGACCCTCTGTCCAGTTGGCATGTTGGTTTCACAGTGATACTGTGTGTCCAGGAAGGAAATTTATTTTAATTTACCCTAAAAAAGTGGTATTTCTGAACTTACAAAAAGTAGAAATTAAGAAGTTATTACTTTCAAATGCTCCAATAATGTTAAAAGAAGGGGGAGCTCATTTAAAATTATGTTTTTAAAACTTTGTCCATAAAAAAAACTGAAGTCTTTAGTTAAGTTTGAAATTTTAAACGACACTAATTTCATTTATGAAAAAGTCAACATGCAGTAAATATATAATTTGAGTAGAAAAGTATACATACACATATACTTTTTTTAAAAAACATGGACATGCACTGACACAATGTACTACAATGATTTCAGAAGAATAATTACAACTAATCCACAACTTAAACCCCTAATCACTCTGAGTCAGGCAGCATCTCAGACACTTGCATTCAAGATTTTTATTTATTATTTTTAATGCCACTAGTAATAAGAAAGTTAAACCACAAAAAATGCTCAAGTAGCATTAATGGTCTTATTACAAGGCACAAGAAGTAAGGAAATTCACATCTGAGGAATTGTCTATAGTGGGTAATTTGCCCCAGTTATAGCCATTGGTACCAGTACAAACCCCCAAGCCTAGACAAGGCAAAGTTCCTATAAACCACAATTTCCACTAGTGCAGCATACCTCCATTTGAAGAACGTGCAAACAGCTTTAGCTGTCCAGACTGGACATTTGCACTCATGCAGCTACTCAAGTGATTGAAATCCACATAGTAAACTGGGTTGACTAAGGGTGGCATTTGGGACTGAGTGTAGCAGAGATTTCCAAATAGTGAGCAAGTTTAAATATCCCATGCAATGCAATACTGAAGTTATAACCAGGATGCAGTGTGGGTGAGCAAGAGAACTGGTATGGAGAATGCTGTTTCAGTCAAAATGCAATATATTCTTGCTTTGTGGGTTTAAGACTGACCTTCAACATAGACTTAGGCAGTTTAATAAACAGATGAAATAAAATATTCCAATGTGATAAGCCCTACGGCTAAAATTATAAATCTATAATTTGAATTTAGCTGCAATTCGGTGAATTCATATTCCAGTCATAAAGAGAAGTCTCCAATGTTGTCAACTGTCAACAATCGTTACTCACTAGACAGCTTTGTTCTGAACTAGAAACCACAATTGCAAGCTGTGGTAATTGCTACCAAAGACAAGACACTTATAACAGTCTTGCCATACAAAATACCCTCCAAGAAGAAACATGCATCAGATAGACATGAAAGTCATATTCTTCTCTATTTGCATCTTATCTCCAGCAAAGAAGAAATAAAAGGATCTAATGAAGACTCTTGGAAACTATTTTAGGCTTAATGTACATTTAATTAAATATTCTGTTCATTCGCTAATGAAAAAATCTATAACTGTTTAAGAAAGCTACATTCAGAAGTGATGCAAAGCAATCAGTTTATCCTGAAGCTACATACACTGCCACATTAATCCTAAATTAGTTCATCCCAACTGATGTTAAAAAAAAAAAAAGAATACTAATTGCCCACCTTATTTTTAAAAAGGGATCTTCATACTTCAGCAAACCTCAAGAAAGAATTTATACAAAAACCAAATTTACTTTTCTGATCTTTTTGTATCCACTTAGTTATTTTGGCAGGTATGTGTATCTGCTGGAGTGTCTTTACTCACAACCAACTTCTCTGTCTGCTAGTTACTGCAATAAATTCACAATCATGCCTTTAAAGACTCTCAGCCTATAAACACAGAAATAAGTGACATGCCAGAGATTGAGAACTGTGGGTGAAATCCTGACTCCACTGAAGTGACTGGGAGCTCTTCCATTCCCCATACGATTTAACTCTATAACTTCATCAAACATCCGGTAGAAGATAAGGAACAGGTAAGAAGAAATCCCTCAAACACCAATATACATAATAATTAGTAAATGTAGCAAAATCTATGGAAGCCATGTGAGAAGTGCCCGACCAAACTGAACATAAAGAACTTCACCAAGTGATGGTTTCTTGAGCACTGACAATCTTTCATTTCTGAAGAAGGAAGATGATCGTGGTGACAATTCTCAGAGACCGTAGGCAACTCAGAACTCCACAGCCTGTATCAATTTGGCTCCAAACCTCACTATGCCAGTGATCTACTCCTGGCAACAAATAAGGATCAGGTGTCCATGCAGATATTACTGGATCAATCAACTGCCTTCAATACTACTGATCATGTGGGGGGGGTGATTGGCTTATGGATCTGAGGAAGAACAGATGAGGCTGCTTTAGGGCAGCTTTATTCTTTCCTCACTGAGCAACTGCTTTCCTGCTCTAAAGGCTCCCTCATGTGGGGTTCCTCTAGGCTCTCCCTCATCACTTATCTTGCTCAGTGTGGGCTACTAGGAGGGATGGGGCTACTAGGAGGCATGAAATGAAGTGTTTTTAAGATGGAGATGATATTCAGTTTTCTCTCCGTTTTGCCCTGCCTACATGCAACTAGTTGACTCTCTCACTGCATGGCAGCAATTGGGGCCTGTTTGAGAATAAGGCTGAGGTGATTATGGTGTTTAGATGCTACTTGTATTATTAGAACTGGGAGCACTGGCTGTTGGGAGTCTGAAAGGACAGGAAACAGGAAGGAGAGGGAAGGAGTTGAGGATGCAGTGTGAGAATTACAGAGGGTGCAGCTGCAGCATGGTAAAGAGGTTTCCACTGTAAAAATAAAGTCCTGTTGAAGCTTGTTAGTACCTCGTTTGCTTGATACAACAGTGATATTGGTAAGTTGTGGGAAAATAAGTCCTTGCCAGATCTTCTATCAGCCGATCCAATTGAGAGTATGGTCTCCTGATTGTCAATGAAATTTACAAGTGGAGGATCTGTTGGACGGTCAGATAGTGTCAGTCACACAGAAGGCTTTCCTCCCTCCCCCATCTGCACCTGTTTTTAACTCCTCTGAGGCAGGCCTCAATGCAATACTCCATGCTTTTGTTACTGCAAGATCAGACACAACAGCTCAGAAACTGAAGCTGGTGCAGAAAGTGACATCCCTCTTGTAAAGTGATGTGTCTCACTGGCAGCATGTGACAATAGTATTCTGGTATCTCCACTGGCTGCCTAGTGGGCCTGCCCCATAAAAGTGTTCCATATGATCACTTCCATGTCAAACCAACAACTCTCTCTCAAAAAGAATTGTTCATGTTCCAGAGCTTCCATTAAATCTCATCACCCTGACCATCTGAAAAAACTCTTACTCTCTATCACTCCAGTCTCCTCTTCCAGCATGGTTACCCTTCTGTACTCTCCTGTTCTTAACCAGTTCACCTCCTTTGCACTCAGAAGACCATAAACTTCCTCTCCCGCTGCTACAATGACACTCTGAAATCACATCCCCAGAACTGCTGTTGGTAGCAATGGCATCACTCTAGTCTGAAGCTAAACCACAAAATCTGAAAATATCACTAGACTCTGGATAAAACCTCCCTCTGGACTACTATGACCCAATATCATGTCCATAACTACTCACTGCACTAGCATTTACTCTTCAATGAGCTCCCTGGTCTTCTTCCACCCTGTTTCACCTCCCTGGAGAAAATCTGCATTTTGAATTTTGCAGATTTCAATTTTTCTATTTTTAATTTTTGAGATTTCTCACATGAAGTCATCATAACCATCCCCGCTGCAGTTGCAATCCTATCAACCCTCCACACTAATCCTTCCACAGCTTTCTACCCTCTTCTGGATATTCACACAAACACCAGTCTTTCAATAAATAAAAATAACCCATGCAAGATCCTATTCCCTCTCATCTTGTCTCATCCTGCCTGCCAACAACTCATCCACCGTTCTGTGTGCCACAGCAATAACCAGATACTTACTGTGTCTGATACCTTCCCCAACTTCCTCAGAAGTCCTGCCATATCACCACCTCCTCAAAAATTCCCCTTGCACTTGCTTTCTTTCACTTGCTGTTGTCTCATTCTTTTCTCAGCAAAGTCTTTAAGGGCAGGGGTCCCCAACCCCCGGTCCGCGGCCCGGTACCGGTCCGCGGCCTCTTAGAAACCGGGCCGCGAACCGACCGAGTGGAGCTTCCGCAGGCGTGCCTGCGGGAGGTCCAGCTGAACCGCGGGACGAGCGCTCCCTCCGCAGTCGTGCCTGCGGGAGTTCCGCTGCTCCCGGGGCGCTGCTGGAGCTTCCGCAGGCATGCCTGCGGAAGCTCCACTGGAGCCGGTGGACCTCCCGCAGGCGTGCCTGCGGAAGCTCCAGCTGAGCCCCGAGAGCAGCGGACCTCCCGCAGGCACGACTGCGGAGGGAGCGCTCGTCCCGCGGCTCAGCTGGACCTCCCGCAGGCACGCCTGCGGAGGGTCCGGCAAACGAAACCGGTCCCTGGACCTAAAAAGGTTGGGGACCCCTGTTTAAGGGGAAAAAGGTCTTTGTTCCTCACCTTCCCAGAAAAACCTTCCCATTTATAACTTCCGTAATCCCGAGTCTGTCCTCCTATACGCGCTTTACAATTTGATAGAACTCTGGTGTACTCTCATCCTCCTTCACCTACATATACCATAAACCATGACAGCTTTCTTGACTGCTGTCACAGTTTGTACCAATCTCAGAAACCTTGCTCTCTTGGTTTCACATATGCCAATCTAACCATTCCTTTGGTGACTGGCAAGGGACTCTCCAGTGCTGCCTTTGCCCCACCCCATACCCTTTCTCAATCCATTCCAACTGATCTGCTCAGAGCATTTTTTAATTCAACCTTTGGTGCTGCTTCTGTGAAAACTATATCTAATTCTATAAATAATCCAACATTTCAGCCCTCTCCTGACTTGTCTCCTTCAATCTCATCACATCCTTCATTCACTTTCACTTCCTCCAGCTCCAAACATTCAAAACTTACCTCAAAACCTGAAGTAGCAAGAAGAGTAACCAAAACTTCATTATCCCACCCAACCTACCGTCTCCTTTCATATCTGCCCATGTGGTCAGGAAAACATCTAACTTGACCTATAACTCTTGCCTTTACATTTCCCGGGAATGGAAATCTAAGAAAGCTACTTAATCCTTATTTATGCCTGCATGGCATTTTCATCTGTACTGGTGTAATATTTTTGTCTCTAACCCTCAACTTTCCAAGATGACGCAAGTATGTTTCTTCATACATTTGATAAAGTAGCGCTTGAAGTCTGTGAAAAGAGTGCTGTGCTAGGAGATGCAGAACTGTTCTGCTGACTATCCTGAGAACCCAGACCAGAGCTTGTCTTCATTGCAACAGCTAGTTTGAGTTACTCCATTCAAGCTAGCCTAGCACAAGTAAGGCTGTCTACACTAGCAAGTTTCTGCGCAGTAAAGCAGCTTGCTACGCTGTAACTCCCGAGGCGTACTCACTACCAAGTCACTTTGTGCACAGAAACTGCGCAGTTGCAGCGCAAACAAACAAAAAACCACCCCAATGAGAGGCGTAGAGCTTTCTGCACCAGGGCTACAGTGCTGCGGTGCCAGTGTGGCGATTAGAGCTCTGCAATTGGCCTCCATGAGGTGTCCCACAATGCCTGTTCGCACCTCTCTGGTCATTGTAGGGTAAAAGTGAAGCAGCTGTGGAACGCCTACCACAAGGTGCAGGAGGCAAACCGCCACTCTGGAGCTGCCAGTTCAACAAAGAGCTGGACACAATAGTCGATGACAACTGCACCTCCACTGCAAAGGCCGCTGTGAATACTTCATTGGCTTGTGTGCCAGTTGAGAGTGGACCAAGCCAGGAGGAGGAAATCTTGGATGAAGAGAGGGAGGGGGATCCAGAAGCAGAGGATGGCTCAGAAGCCAGAGATGCATGCAGCCAGGAGCTCTTCTGTACCCCGGAGGAGGGTAGCCAGTCACAGCAGCCAAATCTTGGTGAAGCACAAACAGGAGAGGAGGCCCCTGGTAAGTGGATCTGATTTTGGGAATTACTGAAGCGAGTTGTTGGGGTCAGAAGGGTTGCAGAAAGCAGGCTTGTCTCCCACCGCATGCCTAGTCTGAGCAGCGGAACAGGCTGTTGATAGACTCCCTCACTTGATAGGAATCTCCCTCAGAGATCTCCAGGAAACTCTCATGGAGATACTGGGCAATCTGCTGCCACAGGTTTCTCGGCAGAGCTGCTTTGTTTCTTGCTCCATTAACAGTAACTTTCCCGCGCTACTTTGCCATCATGGGGGTGGGGGGGAATGACACCATTGCTGCACACAGGCGAGCCGCATAGGGGCCAGGATGGAAGCCACAGGCTTGGAGAAGACCCTCCCTTGATTCCCTGCTCACCCTCAGCAGCGAGATATCTTCCATTATGATCACATCCTATGGAAAGTGCGGGGACAGGAATGATTATCTGGCCCCCCTACAGTGCTGGCTCTCCCTAAGAGCCAGTGTACAGCAGGGTCCGGGAAGAGTGATTTCCCCTGCCCCTGCAGCTACTCACCATTTTGGGGGTCTTATGGCTCATGGGTGCTTGCCCGGGGTCAGCCAGTTAGTGACAGGTGTGTGAGTACTGGCTGTGTTTTAAAGCACTGAACCAGTGTTGTCTGTGTTGCAAACAATACTGCTTCTGTAAAGTGTTCACAGAGATGACCTTGGGAGCCCTGCCTCCCTCTTTGTTATCAGCGGCAGAACGGCTGCGCAGAATTAGAAAGCGGCCAAGAGAAACTAAGGAGGACTTTCTCCATGAGGTTATGATGTACTCCATCGCCGAGAAACAGGAATTGAAGGAGTGACAGGACAGCGAGAAGAGAGACCAAAAGGAGAATGTGGCACACCAGTAAGAAGTCCCAGAGCGGCTCTTGCCAAGTGGGCACGCTCCAGGCAATACTAGCTCTTCAAACCAAGCAGCTCCGTGCCCGCCCGCCCGTCACTAAACTCTTTCCCATGGACCTCCCACCCCCAACACACTTATCAACCTCCTGGCTCCAGTCTCTACCTGCAGCATTCCACTCCTCCCTCCTCACAGTTCAGCAGTGTGGACTCCCACTACCCACTGCACTCAACACCCATCCCTTTGCAGTTTGGCCCTGCTGAAGTACAGCACTCACTGCATTGTACTCCAATGGAGAAGGCTGGATGTGATACCTGGACATACACAAATCTGTAGCCGTCCCGGGACCCCTCCTCCTCTTGAGACCTTCCCTTCCGCCATCCGCCGTCCCAGGACCTCTCCTTGCTGATGAATTTTTTCGTTTGACTCTCTCCTCCGGTTGTTGTCTTTTTAAAAATAATTGTGTTGGTTTGAAAGCAATTTTTATTCTAAGTGAAAGCAAAAAGAGCACTGCAAAGTAACATACAATAATGTTACGCCCCCTTTTTGCATCATGTGCACCAATCACCTCCTAGCATTACAAGCACTGCACTCCCGAGCACAGCAACAAATATTAGTGGCTTTCAACTTCAAATTGCTGCCTCAAGGCATCCATGGATCCTTATGGCCCTGTGCTGTGCCCCTCTAACAGCCCTGGTCTCTGGCTGTTCAAACTCAGTCTCCAGGCGGTAAGCCTCCGTGGTCCAGCCCTGAGTGAAGCTTTCACCCTTCCCTTCACAAATATTATGGAGCATACAGCACGTGGCTATAAGCATATGAATACTGTCACTGGCAAGGTCCAGCTTCCCACACAGGCATCGCCAACAGGCTTTTAAACAGCCAAGAGTACACTCAGTCGTTCTGCACTTGCTCAGCCAGTTGTTGAACTGCTCCTTGTTGCTGTCAAGTTGCCCCGTTTATGGGTTCATAAGCCATAGCATTAAGGGGTTGGCGGGGTCTCCCAGGATCACAATGGGCATTTCGACTTCCCCTACAGTGATCTTCTGGTCCAGGAAGAAAGTCCCTGCTTGCAAGCACTTAGAGGAGAGGAAAGTGATCAGGAACAGTCAGCATGGATTCACCAAGGGCAAGTCATGCCTGACTAACCTAATTGCCTTCTATGAGGAGATAACTGGGTCTGTGGATGAGGGGAAAGCAGTGGATGTGTTGTTCCTTGAATTTAGCAAAGCTTTTGATACAGTCTCCCACAGTATTCTTGCCAGCAAGTTAAAGACGTATGGGCTGGATGAATGGACTATACGGTGGATAGAGAGCTGGCTAGATCGTTGGGCTCAAGGGGTAGAGATCAACGGCTCCATGTCTAGTTGGCAGCCGGTTTCAAGTGGAGTGCCCCAAGGGTCGGTCCTGGGGCGGTTTTGTTCAATATCTTCATTAGTGATCTGGAGGATGGCGTGGACTGCACTCTCAGCAAGTTTGCAGATGACACTAAACTGGGAGGAGTGGTAGATACACTGGAGGGTAGGGATAGCATACAGAGGGACCTAGACAAATTAGAGGATTGGGCCAAAAGAAACCTGATGAGGTTCAACAAGGACAAGTGCAGAGTCCTGCACTTAGGACAGAAGAATCCCATTCACTGTTACAGAACAAGGACTGAATGGCTAGGCAGCAGTTCTGCAGAAAAGGACCTAGGGGTTACAGTGGGCAAGAAGCTGGATATGAGTCAACAGTGTGCCCTTGTTGCCAAGAAGGCTAATGGCATTTTGGGCTGTACAAGTAGGGGCACTGCCAGCAGATCGAGGGGACGTGATCATTCCCCTCTATTCGACATTGGTGAGGCCTCATCTGGAGTACTGTGTCCAGTTTTGGGCCCCACACTACAAGAAGGATGTAGAAAAATTGGAAAGAGTCTAGCGAAGGGCAACAAAAATGATTAGGGGGCTGGAGCACATGACTTATGAGGAGAGGCTGAGGGAACTGGGATTGTTTAGTCAGCAGAAGAGAAGAATGAGGGGGGATTTGATAGCTGCTTTCAACTACCTGAAAGAGGGTTCCAAAGAGGATGGATCTAGACTATTCTCAGTGGTACCTGATGACAGAACAAGGAGTAATGGTCTCAAGTTGCAGTGGGGTAGGTTTAGGTTGGATATTAGGAAAAACCTTTTCACTAGGAGGGTGGTGAATCACTGGAATGGGTTCCCTAGGGAGGTGGTGGAATCTCCATTCTTAGAGGTTTTTAAGGCCCGGCTTGACAAAGCCCTGGCTGGGATAATTTAGTTGGGAATTGGTCCTGCTTTGAGCAGGGGGTTGGACTAGATGACCTCCTGAGGTCCCTTCCAACCCTGATATTCTATGATTCTAACTTCTTGAACAGTCTAGTGTTCTGAAAGATGCGCACATCATGCACCTTTCCAGACCAGCCTGCATTAATGTCCATGAAACGCCCATGGTGATCCACAAGCCCCTGGGGTATTTCTCAATGGCTCTCCTTGTGATTAATGTATTCAGTGGCTAGGTGGTCTGGTTCCAGAACTGGAACGTGCGTGCCATCTATTGCCCCTCTGCAGTTAGGGAAGCCCATTTGTGCAGAGCCATCCACGCACATTGCCCAGAGTCACGGTCTTTCGGAACAGGATGCAATTAATGGCCCTGCACACTTCCATCAACACAACTCCAACGGTCAACTTTCCCACTCCGAACTGGTTAGGTACCAGTCAGTAGCAGTCTGGAGTAGCCAGCTTCCACAGTGCAATCACCACGCGCTTCTCCAGCGACAGGACAGCTCTCATTCTCCTGTCCTTGCGCTGCAGGGCTGGTGTGAGCTCATCACACAGTCCCACGATTGTGGCTTTCTTCATGTGAAAGTTCTGCAGCCACTGCTCATCATCCCAGACATGCATCTCAATGTGATCCCACCACTCAGTGCTTGTTTCCCAAGCCCAAAAGCAGCGTTCCACTGTGGTCAGTACCTCCATGAATGCCACAAGCAATCTAGTGTCATAGCTACTACACATGGCAAGAGCAATGTCACACTCCTCTTGCCTTTGTAGTTTAAGGAATAAGTCTACTGCCACTCGTGACATGTTGGTCAGAGCAAGCAGCACACTGGTCAGCAGTTCGAGATCCATTCCTGCTGCCCAAAAGAGGCAGGGAGCGCAGTACACAAACCTTTGAAAGATGGCGCCAAATGCTGACGGAAGCACAGGGATTGCTGGGACGTGAAGCAATGCATCATGGGGCATTGGAACAAGACCCAAGATGCCCCTCCACAAGTCTTAGCGGCAAAAGAGAAAGAGGTGATCTGTGGGATAGCTGCCCGGAGTGCACTGATCCGAATACCGCTGCAAGTGTCGCAAGTGTGAACACACTATCGTGCAGGCAGCTGTCAGTGTGAACACACAACAGCGGTTTCCCTTCTGCGCTCTCTGAGCGGCACGGTAGCTGCCGGTGCTGTAACTCTGCCAGTGTAGACGTGCCCTAAGTATCAGTCACCATGCTGCAAAACAGGAGCTACACTGAGTGATTGAACTCAGAGGAATTGGACTCAACTGCTGCATCCCCAATGCATTACAGGCTCCAGAATCAGCAAGAGACAAGCTTCAACCTACACCCTCTGACCAGCCAGCTAGCTCAAGCTTAAAGAACCACTTAAGTGGAGCCTCAGATGTTTGTGTGTGGATGGGAATCAGGTTAGGAGCAAAACTCAAATTATAGCCTGAGCTAATAATGCAGTAAAGACAAGCTCTAAATCAGAGGAAACTAACAGGAAAGGATAAACTCTAGAAAAGACTGTACAGGCTGAGGTTTCTGTTTCAGTTATCAGAAAAACCCTCAAGAAGGGGATAGTATCAGGGTGTGTGTACTATTGCATGAGCAGGATGAGAACTCCACCTGCTTACATTGTGGTTCTGGTCTGAAGAGTTGTATTTACAAGTATCTTTTTACTCAGCAGACCTACTTCCTGTTGATATCAGATTATATACAATTACTTTAACAAGAGATTTTGCTATGTTACTGCTGTCAGCCCTACAGAAACAACTCTGCTCTTGGACAGTGATTGAGATTCTCCTCCAGCTTGCATATGGACAGCATTGATGGTTTCCTTTCATAGGGCCCTGTTGTCTTTCATTATGTACTTTATTATACCTGTGCAATCCCACTGAAGGCCTTAAGGTTGCATAGCTATAATGGAGGGCAGAACTCCATCTGGAGAATATTTCTGGTGATGCTGCACAAGCCAAAATGAACACAGCTTCACATTCAGGGCTTACACTGGTTCTGTAAGTTGAAAAACAAATTTCTACTTGCAAATTGGAGTAGGACTCCTCTGTAAGATCAATGCCAAAAAAAAAATATGGTTTCTAATAGGACTGTATCCCTTTAAATTTTCTCCTAGCAGACTGCATCTGAATTCTCAAAAGTAAGGATGGTGCTGAACTAGATTTTTTTCTGTCTTGCAATAATATTGGGGGGAGAAGGAGGAGGAGAAAAAAGCAAAAACAAAAACACACCACTAGTTACCAGTTACTTCCATTAGCCTAGGCTGCCTTCCATTCAAGCTTCTAAGACACCAGACGAAAAGCCAGGCTATAGGCTATATATTAACCAAGCATCGAGGAGACTCCACAGACCAGCATTTAGAGGATGGGGTGGGGAAGAAGTAACATAACATAAGAACATAAGAACATAAGAAAGGCCGTACCGGGTCAGACCAGAGGTCCATCTAGCCCAGTATCTGTCTACCGACAGTGGCCAATGCCAGGTGCCCCTGAGGGAGTGAACCTAACAGGCAATGATCAAGTGACCTCTCTCCTGCCATCCATCTCCATCCTCTGACGAACAGAGGCTAGGGACACCATTCTTACCCATCCTGGCTAATAGCCATTTATGGACTTAGCCACCATGAATTTATCCAGTCCCCTTTTAAACATTGTTATAGTCCTAGCCTTCACAACCTCCTCAGGTAAGGAGTTCCACAAGTTGACTGTGCGCTGCGTGAAGAAGAACTTCCTTTTATTTGTTTTAAACCTGCTGCCTATTAATTTCATTTGGTGACCCCTAGTTCTTGTATTATGGGAATAAGTAAATAACTTTTCCTTATCCACTTTCTCAACATCACTCATGATTTTATATACCTCTATCATGTCCCCCTTAGTCTTCTCTTTTCCAAACTGAAGAGTCCTAGCCTCTTTAATCTTTCCTCATATGGGACCCTCTCTAAACCCCTAATCATTTTAGTTGCTCTTTTCTGAACCTTTTCTAGTGCTAGAATATCTTTTTTGAGGTGAGGAGACCACATCTGTACACAGTATTCGAGATGTGGGCGTACCATGGATTTATATAAGGGCAATAATATATTCTCAGTCTTATTTTCTATCCCCTTTTTAATGATTCCTAACATCCTGTTTGCTTTTTTGACCGCCTCTGCACACTGCGTGGACATCTTCAGAGAACTATCCACTATAACTCCAAGATGTTTTTCCTGACTCGTTGTAGCTATACCCAGAGAAAGGTGAGAGAGAATTAAGAAGAAAAGATGAATGAAAACATTCCAGACCTTGAGATTCCAGTGAAATAAATCTACAAAGTGGTGTTGCAATCCAGGAAATCAATTAACTTTCAATCACTCCTAAGGCAAGTTAACCTCACAGAAAACTACTTCAATAGGAGAAAAAACAGACTAGGGATGTGAGAAAAAGATTAAGTCTGGAGAAGTCTGAAGCCTGGTCTACACTAGGCGTTTAAATCGGTTTTAGGAGCATAAAACCAATTTAACGCCACAACCGTCCACACTAGGAGGCACCTTATATCGATTTTAATGGCTCTTTAAACCGGTTTCTGTACTCCTCCCTAACGAGAGGAGTAACGCTAGTATCGGTATTACCATATCGGATTAGGGTTAGTGTGGCCGCTGATCGATGGTATTGGCCTCCGGGCGGTATCCCACAGTGCACCAGTGACCGCTCTGGACAGCATTCTGAACTCGGAT
Organism: Mauremys mutica; assembly: GCF_020497125.1. Classification (NCBI taxonomy): domain Eukaryota; kingdom Metazoa; phylum Chordata; order Testudines; family Geoemydidae; genus Mauremys; species Mauremys mutica. The sequence goes on from NC_059072.1 coordinate 198,047,335, forward strand.
GCACTGGCCAGGTAGACAGGAAAAGCCCCGCGAACTTTTGAAATTCATTTCCTGCTTCCCCAGTGTGGAGATCTCATCAGCACAGGTGACCACGCACAGCTCATCAGCACAGTTAACAATGCAGTCTCCTGAAAATCGTAAAAGAGCCCCAGCATGGACTGCACGGGAGGTACTGGATCTGATCGCTATCTGGGGAGAGGATTCAGTGCTAACAGAACTGCGTTCCAAAAGACGAAATGAAAAAGTATTTGAAAGAATTTCTAAGGCTATGACGGATAAAGGCCACAGCAGGGACTCAGTGCAGTGCAGAGTGAAAGTTAAGGAGCTCAGACAAGCCTACCAGAAAACCAAAGAAGCAAACGGAAGGTCCGGGGCAGGTCGAAAAACATGCCGCTTCTATGCTGAGCTGCATGCAATTTTAGGGGGCTGCGCCACAAGTACCCCACCCCTGATCGTGGATTCCGAGGTGGGGGTTGTAATCTCTGCCATGGCTGAGGATTATGCAGACGGGGAAGATGAAGATGAAGAAGAGGAGGAAGACCTAGCAGAGAGCACACAGCACTCCGTGAGCCCCAGCAGCCAGGAGCTTTTTATCACCCTGACGGAATTACCGTCCTCCCAGCCCTCACAAGCCACTATCCCAGACAATGACGCCATGGAAGGAAGCTCTGGTGAGTGTACCTTTGCAAATAGCAAACATTTTCTTTTAAGCAAGCCTTTTTTAATGATTGATTTGCCCTGAGGACTTGGGATGCATTCGCAGACAGTATAGTTACTTAGAAAAGTTTGTTAACATGTCCGGGGATTGAGAGGAAATCCTCCAGGGACATCTCGATGAAGCGCTCCTGTAGGTACTCCAGAAGCCTTTGCAGAAGGTTTCTGGGCAAGGCAGCCTTGTTCCGCCCACCATGGTAGGACACTTTACCACGCCATGCATGTAGCAAGTAATCAGGTATCATTGTGTGGCAAAGCATAGCAGCGTATGGTCCCGGTGACTGCTGGCATTCAAGAAGCATCCGCTCTTTATCTTGTTCTGTTATCCTCAGCAAAGTGATATCGTTCAGGATAACCTGGTTAAAAATCAGGAATTTAAGTAAGGGGGGTGGCCATTTTTCTACTGGGTTCGTGGACTGCATCAGCTTAAAAAAAACAAACTTTCCTGCACGTAGCAAAGCGGGGGGAGGGGAGGAGTGAAATGCCGATGATCTTTTCTGTGTTTGGTCACCGGCGATCTTCCCCAAGCTACCAGACACGCAGTGGGTGGGGGGGGTGGGAAGGTTGTTGATTAGCAGGGAGCTAGCGTGGTATTAGCCATGCGTTGGGGGGGAGGGGTAAATCACTACAGAAGCCGAAAGACAGTGGCTTACCATGGCCGCATGCAAGCTGAATTCTGATGCCTGGACCTGTGTCTGTGAGATCTGTAACTCCAGAGCTGCAAGCACTCACTATTAAGATGAAAAATGCGACCTTGTAGGGAAATCACATGTGCTAGGTGAATAGTGCTGTTCACTGTGAAAGAGTATAACCATTGTTCTGTAAAATGTATCTTTCTAAATATTTATCTCCCTCATGCAGCTGCAAATTTTTCAACCACCCCTCCTCCATCCCAAAGGCTAGCACAGATAAGGCGGAGGAAAAAGAAGACGCGAGATGAGATGTTCTCGGATATTATGGAAGTTACATGCAATGAAAGAGCTCATCTGAATGAGTGGAAGGACGTGGTTTCAAATTACAGGAAAGAGGCCAGTGAACGTGAGGACAGGAGGGATGAACGTGAGGACAGGAGGGACAACCGAGATGAGAGGTGGCGGCAGGAAGACCGGCAGGAAAATCAGCGGTGGCGGCAGGAAGATCAGCAGTGGCGGGATGCAACTCTGGGGCTGCTGCGTGATCAAACTGACATGCTCCGGCGTCTTGTGGAGCTTCAGGAACGGCAGCAGGATCACAGAGTGCCGCTGCAGCCCCTGTATAACCACCCTCAACCCTCACCATGTTCCACATCCTCCTCACCCAGACGTGTAAGAACGCATGGGGGGAGGCTCCGTGCACCCGCCCACTCCACCCCCGTGGACAGCCCAACCAGAAGGATGTCGTTACTGTGAATTTTTTTTTTAAATGGCCTTCTCCATCCCTCCTATCCTCCTCCCAAACCACACCCTTACTTCTCTCCCTCTTTTTATAATGAATCAATAAAGAATTCATGCTTTTTAAATGAGAGTGACTATTTGCATAAGTAAGCTGTACTCGAAGGGGGAGGGGGAGTTGCTTACAGGGACTGAGTCAATCAAGGGGGTTGGGTGTTCATCAACAAACACAGCAGTCACACTGTACCCTGGCCATTGATGAAGCTCGTTTTCAAAGCTTCTCTGATGCGCACCGCTTCCTGGTGTGCTCTTCTAATCTCCCTGGTGTCTGGCTGCGCGTAATCAGCGGCCAGGTGATTTGCCTCAGCCTCCCACCCCGCCATAAAGGTCTCCCCCTTACTCTCACAGAGATTGTGGAGAATACAGCAAGCAGTAATAACATAGGGGACATTGGTTTGGCTGAGGTCTGAGCGAGTCAGTAATGTCCGCCAGCGCGCCTTTAAACGGCCAAATGAACATTCTACCACCATTCTGCACTTGCTCAGCCTGTAATTGAACAGATCCTGACCACTGTCCAGGCTGCCTGTGTATGGCTTCATGAGCCATGGCATCAAGGGGTAGGCTGGGTCCCCCAGGATAACGACAGGCATTTCAACATCCCCAACTGTTATTTTCTGGTCTGGGAAGTAATTCCCTTGCTGCAGCCGTTTAAACAGAGTAGTGCTTCTGAAGACGCGAGCGTCATGAACCCTCCCTGGCCATCCCACGTGGATGTTTGTGAAACGTCCCTTGGGATCTACCAGTGCTTGCAGCACCATTGAAAAGTACCCCTTGCGGTTTACATACTGGGTGCCCTGGCGCTGCGGTGCCAAGATAGGGATATGGGTTCCATCTATCGCCCCCCCACAGTTAGGGAATCCCAGTGCAGCAAAGCCATCCACTATGGCCTGCACGTTTCCCAGAGTCACAACCTTTCGTAGCAGCAGCTTAGTGATTGCTTTGGCTACTTGCATCACAGCAGCCCCCACAGTAGATTTTCCAACTCCAAATTGATTCCCGACTGACCGGTAGCTGTCTGGCGTTGCAAGCTTCCACAGGGCTATCGCCACTCGCTTCTCTACTGTGAGGGCTGCTCTCATCTTGGTATTACGGCGTTTCAGGGCAGGGGCAAGCAAGTCACAAAGTTCCATGAAAGTGCCCTTACGCATGCGAAAGTTTCGCAGCCACTGGGAATCGTCCCACACCTGCAACACAATGCGGTCCCACCAGTCAGTGCTTGTTTCCCGGGCCCAAAATCGGCGTTCAATGGATAGAATCTGCCCCATTACCATCAGGATCTCCAAAGCGCAGGGGCCCACGGTTTGAGAGAATTCTGTGTCTACGTCCTCTTCACTGTCATCGCCACGCTGCCGTATCCGCCTCCTCCTCGCCTCGGATTGAAGGTCCTGGTTCACCATAGACTGCACGAGAGTGCGCGAGGTGTTTAAAACATTCACGATTGCAGTATGGAGCTGAGCAGGGTCCATGCTTGCTGTGCTATGGCGTCTGCACAGTTCACCAAGCAAAAAAAGGCGCGAAATGGTTGTCTGCTGCTCAGGGAAGGAGGGGTGAGGCTGTACCCAGAACCACCCGCGACAATGATTTTTGCCCCATCAGGCACTGGGATCTCAACCCGGAAATGCCAAGGGGCGGGGGAGGCTGCGGGAACTATGGGATAGCTACGGGATAGCTACCCACAGTGCAACGCTCCAGAAATCGATGCTAGCCTCGGACCATGGACGCACACCACCGATTTAATGTGTTTAGTGTGGCCGCGCGCACTCGATTTTATAAAATCTGTTTTACAAAACCGGTTTATGCAAATTCGGAATAGTCCCGTAGTGTAGACGTACCCAGAGACAGCATTCATGCACAACATTCTGCTCAAGTAATTTCATGTCTGAAAGGGTAACACTGAGGTCTCTTTCTGCAAACAAAGTGATGGAGTATCATGTACTGTGAGAGTCCTGGCTAGACCGAGGACAAAGTACCATCAGTCTTCAGTGGGCAGGTGAAAAAAGCAGATGGCTGAGACACAGGGAAGTGAACTGAGGGAAACCCATGGAAACACACTGGATATTCAAACTGCCATATCCAACTAGAACAGGCAACAACCACCATGTATGAACTCCTATAGTAGATCTACAGACTCACTGCAGCTAGAAACAGACTGTAAAGGGCACCCAGAAACTTCAGACAAACTTTGCTTTTCAACTCATTCTTTCTACAGAATTAGTGATCCCAAGGAGAATCAGAATGCTTTTGAATTAACAGTGGCATTTATGGGAAAGGAAAACATATTTTTGGGACACTTGCTGCATTTCAGATTATCTTTAGCTTTGAGTGAAGCTTTGCAGATAATACATTTCTCAACTTATTGTTGGACATTTCCTCCAAAGCTTTATTGCTGTAATAAGCCACTCAGTCAAAGGGTAATCAAGTTACTTGCATTAGATTAAGCCTAATGTTCTGGGGGGGGGGGGGGGGGGAAATCGCTGTCCTTCAATAAATAATGTGATTACCTGAAGTAAAATAGAATTGTCAATAAACCATTGCTCAATGAGATGTCACAAATAATGAAGGCAAAAACATCTTTAAAATCCATGACAGTATTTCAGTAACGACATTCTAATTTTGCTTGAGATTATATTTCTATAACTATTTTCAGTTGCTTGGAGCTGAAACTTTTCTGGATTAAGAAAAAAAATCATTGTGTGTTTTTGTTTTGGGGTTTTTTTGGAAGGCGGGGGTTTAAAATCAGTTCATCTGATTTTAGATTATCCCCTGATTAGATTAACTATGGGGAGGAAAACTGTGTAATAAGAGCTGGAACAAAGTGGGTGAAGAAAGAAGAAAAAATTACATAGAAAGATGTACTGAATACTATGAAGCAGTAACCTTTTTGCATGATAAAACATAATACTTATGTTCACAGGGTAGATAGCCCTTAGTTTAAGTATCTATAGTATTCAAAGCACTGAAATTGTTACTTTTGTATTACTGCACTTTGGGCTTTAAGTTTTATAATAATAAATGTAAGGATTTTCTGTTGAAGATAGAATAACTTTAAATGGTTTGGTTTTTAAACTTCAAAGTTGATACATATGAAGACCTTAGTATTGAAGGGATATTGTGTCTTGTTTGAAGAAGTGTTTGGGGGTTTTTAAAGCTATGTTAATAAATCTATCTGAAACCTGTTCTGCCTCTATGCAGGTGATTACTTTCCTTGCCTATTTAGGCAAGCAAGGAAGTCTGATATTCTCTGGAACTTCTGCAGTTATCCCTGGAGATCTTAAGAAAATGTACACAACCTGTTCTCTCACCCTTTGCCGATCTTCAGCTCTTTTAAAACTGTATTCTATGTGAGACAGGAACTGTCTTCCTCTGTTTAGAGTATATATATCTTTTTATAAAGAGTTTGGACCTATTATCCTCTGAGCCTTACCCAATGACTTTTTACCACCCTCTTTCTGTTTATTATTTCAGGAAGACCCTAGGCAGCAGAACCTCAGCTGTGTAAGTTGTCAATGACAAATTGACATCAGAAGCTGAGGACCTGCCCCTGGGAGCGTGATGAGTCTCTCTCATTCTCCTCCACTCCTCAATGGTAGCATTTATGCTTAAAATAAGCGCTGTTTCTTTTTTAATACTAATGGAAAGGGCCTATCAAATTCGCAGTCCACTCTGGTCAATTTCACAGTCACAGGATTTTTAAAATAGTAAATGTCATGATTTTAGCTATTTAAATCTGAAATTTCACAATGTTGTAATTGTAGGGGTCCTGACCCACAAAGGAGTTGTGGGGGGGGTGGTTATTGGGAGGGGGGGAGAAGAGAAGAGTTGCAGTACTGCTACCCTTATTTAGGCGCTGCTGCTGGCAGCGATCCTGTCTTCAGAGCTGGGCAGCTAGAGAGCGGTGGCTGCTGCCTGGGAGCCCAGCTCTGAAGGCGGAGCTGCCACTAGCAGCAGTGCAGAAGTAAGGATGGCATGGTATTGCCACCCTTCCTTCTGTGCTGCTGCTGACCGGGCGCTGCCTTCAGAGCTGGGCACCTGGCCCACAGCCGCTGCTCTCCGGCCGCCCAGCTATGAAGACAGCGCAGACGTAAGGATCGCACCACCATGACCTCCCCCCCCCAAATAACCTTGCAACCCCCCTGCAACTCCCTTTTGGGTTAGGACCCTGTAGCGGGCCGGTGTGGCTCCCCTCCTCCCCGGGGAGGGTTGAGCCCCGGACACAGGAAGGGGCGGGGCTACAGCGTGGTGAGCCCGCCCCTCAGAGGGTCAGACGGCGACCCGGAAGGATAAAAGCCGGGCCTTCCAGCCCAGTGAGTGCCCAGCCACCGGAGAGAGCAGACCTGTCTGAGGGAGCTCCTGACGGAGGAACCGCTGGAGCCCCGGGCAGCTGCCTGGACTGGCCGGAGAGCACCCTACCCCGCTACTGGGAAGACCTGCCGGAGCTTCCCCGTGCCACCTACGACGAGGAGCCAGTAGGAACTACCCCGCTACCGTGCTGTTACCCTGAGGAACCCCCGGGGCAGGATTGGCCGGACTTCCCCGGGGAACTACCCGATCTACCCCCCCAGCCCGGGTTGTGAGGAACCCATGCAGTGGGACTTCCCGGGACCAGACGCCGTGGACCAGGTAGGACAAGAGGGGGACAGTGGAAGTGGCCCGGGGGCAGCCGACCTCAGTCAGGCTGCTGACCAGACCGAGCCCATGTCAGCGTGTTGCGGTCAGGATCCCCACTGACCGTCAGCGGTGACGACCGCTACCTAGGGCCCCGGGCCGGGACACAGTGGAGTGGGTGGGCCTGTGTCCCCCCTGCCACCCCACTCACGGGTGGCAGTTGTTCCCCTCACGCTACTGGCTCAGCCTGCCACAAGAGGCCTGAGCCCCTGTACTGTTTGTTTACCGCTCAGCCTGCCACAAAAGGCCTGAGCCCCTGTACTGTTTGTTTACCGCTTAGCTTGCTGCAAAAGGCCTGAGACCTATCTAGACTGTTTGTCGCCCAGCCCCTGCACCAGAGGGCCTGGGCCTTTCTAGACTGTTTGTCCCCCAGCCCCTGCACCAGAGGGCCTGGGCCTTTCTAGACTGTTTGTCCCCCAGCCCCTGCACCAGAGGGCCTGGGCCTTTCTAGACTGTTTGTCCCCCAGCCCCTGCACCAGAGGGCCTGGGCCTTTCTAGACTGTTTGTCCCCCAGCCCCTGCACCAGAGGGCCTGGGCCTTTCCTAGCCTTAAAGAGACAGGACAGAACCCCTGTGAGACCAGTGGGCCGGTGTGGCTCCCCTCCTCCCCTCAGAGGGTTGAGCCCCGGACCTGCCTGTTACAGACCCCCAATTTGAGAAATGCTAGTCTCCCCCATGAAATCTGCAGAGTACAGGAAAAAGCACACAGAAGACCAGATTTCATAGGCCGAGATGCGTTTTTCATGGCCATGAATTTGGTAAGGCCCTACTTATGGATTAGGTATCTTGTTCCAACTATCTCAGTCTCCAGCCCCAATAGTCTGCTCCTCATAAGGGTTGGCTTTAAAATTAATGGAGAGAGAAGAGAAAAAGGTGTACTTGCAGACTGCAATGGAAAGAAGCAAACCTAAATGTGCTAGTGCCAAGATATAAACATATTTTCTGAGTGAAGGTGCTGATGCTGGTAGACAGACTACGCCAATTAAGTTGATTGCAGAGGGCACAATGATGGGTTCTGAATACACAAGAAAGTAAACACATGGATCTTACTCTAGTAAACGCTATATCTGGCTCTTCTCCCAGGTGGTTTATTACTACTGGCCTCTGCTATCTCACCCAACATGCAATATCCCTACTATGCAGGGTGGATAATAGCTATTGAAGAGAGTAACCTGCTGCCTTGCAAATAAATTCAGATTCTTAATTTGCACAATGCAGTTAAATTTGGGACCATTGTGGTGAGAATATAATCCATATATTTTGCTCAAAGACATCTAGTTGAGAGTCAAAGGTATTTAAACTGGTCAGCCTACTTCAAGACATTACCAGCTGCTGTTTTAATCAGTGAGGAAGTTTGTTTCTATAACTGGGCAGCATATCAAAGATGATGATTGGGTTTAAATTTCATTTAAAAATCAACTCATGGGAGAAGAATCATGCTCCCCATTCTATTTAGCTAAAACTGTAGGCTGCTGACAATCTGGAAGGGGATGGGCACTCTGTAATACACAAGCCACATCAACGGAATACATATGCATAGAAAAGAACACACACTGACCTGGAAGGTTACTAACAAAAAAAGAAAGCAAGACCCTAGAGGCAACCCCATTTGTAACACCCTTGTATCTCAGCTAGCAATTTTCAAGGAAGCCTTCTTCCTAAGAGTCCCCAGGTAACCAGAAAACCACTTTATGGAATTGCTGCTAATACCAATTCTTGAGTTTTAAGTGAAGCAGTTTAAATAAAATGCCTCCAACTGGAGGTTGGTAAAAATTCCTCTTGGAATATGGAGGGTGTCCACATTGTGTATACAGCCGCTGTTTTGAAAGTAACTGACTTGAAATACATTGGTAGAATGGCTAAGTTCTAAACCTAAGGTCCTAGTCAGCACTTCAGTGAAAAAACCTCTAAGGAAAAGGGACCATAGAACACTTACCTTTTCTGCAAAGAAACCCTCTTGCTTAGAGGCTTCAAAGAGAACTTCTAATAGACAAAGCATATTATCCTTTAGCTCAATAGGTAGCCCCACTGATTCTGGATACAAGACATTTCCAGTTCGATTCCTTTTTGGAATGGATTCCTCAGCAAAAAGGAGAATCCTTCATTTAATGTTTACTGACTTGGCTACCTTTTGGTTCACATCAGGCTTTCTAATTTTTACTCATTTTTGCTAGAATGCACTTATTTCATTAGTTCTTATTATAATTATGGTTGAGAGGGCATTCATTCTATGTTTTTATTTTTAAGTGGTTTATGCTGTAACTAAGATGTGAAAAATGTCAGTCCCCAAAATGCTTGTTCTCAACCCAGAAGTGAATTTTATTTGAAAGACTGAAAATCTGCTTGCTAATATTTGGAGAAATGCACGTCAATTCTAATGCATTACTTACTAAAAATTCTTCTCAAATATTCTTTTTTTAAAACAGGAAAATTAAATATGCTAACACAGAATTAAAATGGCAAAACCATCCAAAATTCAAAGTTCAGAAGCTCTGGAAACCATCTTCCAGCCACATTGCATAAATGCATTAAGCTTCACACTACACATGGGAATATTTATACAACACCATAAGTGTACATGACAAACACTTTACAAAACAAGACCATAATTCCTGCTCCAAAGATTTTATAATCTAACTCAGACAAAAGGCACAAGGCAACAGTTCAGGTATAGGACATTGTGAAGCAACCACTGGTGAGGAAGGCATCAGGTAAGGAGGAATGGGTTTCACATAAAGAGCCAAGGGCAGGGAGTGTCTTATTTTTAGACTGCAAGACGTCCATGGCAGGGAGTGCTGCTTCCTATACATTTGTACAGTGCCTCGCACAGCTGGAAACAGATACATAAGACAATGGAAAGATCTGAAGGAAGACAAAAGGCACTTGGACAAGTAGTGATTTTTTCCTCAGGCATGCATGCACCTGCTGTATTGAGAGTAGGAGGTGGCACAAAAGGAGGCATGAAGCTCAGAGTGGGAGCAGGAGGCAGAGAGAGAGAGAGCAATAAAATGAGAAAGGAAGGCGCTAGAAAGGAGAGTGGGAGGAATAAGAGCAAAATGTGAGCAGGGAGGAGTATTCGATCTGGTAAAAGCACAAGAAGCTAAATAAGAAATGGAAAATATTACATATGTGCAAGGGGGCCGGAGTAATAGTTGCTGTGGAAACCTTAACTTTGAATTCTGTTGCTAAAAATCTAGTAGTTCTATCGATCTAGTTATTTATACCATGCTCATCATTGTAGCAGGAACACCTAGTTCCTTGAATAATTGACGTTATGTAGTATAGCTTATCAATTAGCGAATATTGCAATTAATAGCTGTTAAATCCAGTATCAAACAGTTCTTTTTAACTTCTGAAAGTAGTGATCTCTTGAACCAGATATCACGTAGGGTAATGGGGGATTATTCTGCATTCAGAGTTACTGAATGGTTATGCTGTATAGCCACAACAAATGATTCTGAGCACATCAGAAAAAGTGTACTGTAAGTTGTTCATGTCTCCCTCTTCCAAAAATGGACCCTAGAGCTGGGTCATTCAATAGATTAAGCAGGATTTACAGAAATCCATTCTAACAGATTAATCAGTGAATCCTAAAAGACTTCTTAAAGAGGCAGTTTGTCAGCTTATTTATTTTAACCCAAAACATAGTCGGCATTGTTTGAATAAATAAATAATAAATAAATAAAAGAAATAAATAAAAGAAAAACCACTAGGAGTCTGGTGGCACCTTAAAGATTAACAGATTTATTTGGGCATAAGCTTTCATGGGTAAAAAACCCACTTTTTCAGATGCATAGAGATATGAAGAAGTGGGTTTTTAACCCATGAAAGCTTATGCCCAAATAAATCTGTTAGTCTTTAACGTGCCACCGGACTCCTTGTTGGTTTTGTGGATACAGACTAACAAGACTACCCCTCTGATAATTGTTTGAATACACACACAGCCAAATTCTGAAGCCCCTAGTCATTACTCAGGTCATATTTTCATTAAAGCTAAGGTGAGTTTTACCTGTGTAATGACTGAGTAAGAACACCAGAATATGGCTATTAATGACACACAAAGACATCACTCAAGATCACTAATACAAAACCAGAGCAACGAAAGGCCACAAGAGTAAGTTATCCTGTTGGAGAAGGCATTAAACCCCATGACCATAAATGCCTAATTCAATAAAATTCCCTACCCTAACTTGTCCCTCAATTCTCCTTGAGCCACAAAAATTCCTACAGCCTTAATAGGACTAGAGTAGCCCTTGTGTGGGCATCCTCATACCAGAGACACAAGTCCTGTATATGAAATTCCTCCTCTTCTATACACAACTGGTGGGAAATTTTTGCTCTCCTCACAATTTACAGAGAAGATAGGCCACTACATCAGCACTTTATGGGTTTCTCCTAGCAAAGTAGAACGTCATTCTCGAAACACACACATTGAGTCAGTCCAGTTATTATTATTTAGTAGTTGCCAACATCCCCACCAAGATGAGGCCCCCATTATACTAGGCACAGTACAAACACATAGCAAGAGACGATCCCTGCAGGACAGACTTTATAAATAGACAAAAAACTATCCACTAGATTACACTGCCTCCTAATGAGCCCAGCTGTCATATGTAGTATGATAAGAAGAGCAGTCTGGTTGAATAAACTGACTCCATCTAGGGAGAGGGCAGACTAGGGTTTTACATGGAAACTAACAGGGACTCCTCCTGCTATTTATCCAGAAAGCAGCTTTCTGCTGGATAGGGCCCATATAGTTAAGATGAAACTAAGCCTCATTTGCCCTTGTTCAATAAATTATATCACGCTGTTGAAGTGCCACTGAAATTGGCAGCAGCTTTTCCATAATACAGGAAGAAAAATAGGTGCTCTTATCACAAATTAGGCACCAGAGGTAATCACTCAACAGATCTGAGTTTTTCCCTAGTTATTTTAATTTACAATGTTTAGTATTATGGATGTAAAGAACTGCTTGACAACTATTAAACATGCATTTTCCAGTTTGGCAGGTGAAGATGAAAACTGCTACAGAACTAGAAATATTAGTGGGAAGGGGCTTCTAAAATAAGGAAAAGTCAACTCTTCTCTAAAAGTTTTCATTCCTGAATTCTTTGTGACCTTATGCAAAACACTGCACTTCAGTTGCTCAGAGAAATTAAGGACCCTCTTGTGCAATCTCAAGATCATACTTATGCGAGTAGTTCCATTTAAGGCTGAGATTATGTGCATAAATAAGTGCTCACTAATTTAATAGTTGCACAAGCAGACCCTAAAAGTAGTAATTTAAGTCATTTTCACTTATTTAGATCCTGATCCGGCAAAGACTTGCTTAGGTTTATACACAGTGAATAGTCCCATTGAATTCAATGGAGTACTCACCATGTTTACATTTAAGCACATTCTTAAATGTTTGCAGCATGAGGGCTATAATATATGTAATGTTGAAATATAGTAAATTTAGGTTTTTGTAAAAAAAAAAAATAGGAATAACTCCTAGAGCAAAACAAGTGAAGTTCAGCATCTTTTAGAACCTTGACTTTCCTAGATTTTACATAGTTTCTCTGATGCATTTTCTACATTCAGAGGTCTACTCCACCCCCCGCCCTCCATCATGCACATGCATAATTTTACCACTAACAACCCCTTGAAGGAGTAATCCATTTACAGTCTTCCAAGTTATACACTAGAAACTAGATATGCAAATATATCCATATGCAGCAGCACACATTCTCTGTTCAATATCTACTAAACAACTTGGTGTCAAAGTATATACTTTAACTGCATTGTTTTAGCATTTCCATGTAGTAATCAGACAATGTACAGAATACTGAAGTTATGATTTTTACAATGTTTAACTTATCTGCATGGGATTTTTCAAAGGTAAAGAGAGAAGGGGATTTAGACTGTATTCACTGACATATGACAAGTAAAATAATAAAGGAAACCCACACAGCAAATATCATGTTCTTCACATTATTTATATACAGGTCTCAAAGTAGTGCTATTCTACCTGACTGCAGGGCTAGACAGAATTTTTTAAAGAGAACAGGAGTACTTGTGGCACCTTAAAGACTAACAAATTTATTTTAGCATGAGCTTTCGTGGGCTACAGCTCACTTCTTCGGATGCATAGAATGGAACACACAGACAGGAGATATTTATACATACAGAGAACATGAAAAGGTGGAAGTATGCATAACAACAGGAAAAGTCTAATCAAGATGGTCACAAGTCTGACAGCTTTTTTAAGCAGTCATTTTGAAAGCTGGAATCGTGAAACTTGTAACGGCAGTCTCTGGCACCATGATCCAGTGCAGACCCTGAAACAAGATGCATTATTCTCTATAGTCCAAAATCTTGAAAATCAAGCTTACTGAAATACACATTTGCATACCTCTGCATCATCCGCTCTCAAAGGGGAGCTTAAGAAATTGACAACTAGTAAACAATCTCTTACCAACTTGTCAACTACTTTGAGGACCAGTTAAGGCGATCTCAGTATGAACGTTATTCACTGATTATGCCCACAGCTGAAGACTGTAAACAAAAGCAGGCCCCGGCGAGCAGGACAGGAGGACGGCGCCGGCAGCTTGCAGCAGCATAATGAATAAGTGGCATGGTGATTCGAGTGGTAAAGTCTTCCATAGGCATCCTAATGTACAATGCCCGGAGCGCGTACACCTCGCAGAACCACACACATAAAGGACGTATCCCGCCACACCAAATAACCCCGAACAAATGTTGGCTTTGATCTTTGAGCAATTCAGATGTAAATGAGGGGAAGGGATTATGAGGTTGGGGGGGGATTAAACAATCTTCCCTTCTGCGCTGCTCACTCAGCTCCATCTGTAGAAATACCCGTCTGCGAACAAGGAATCCTCCGATCCCATTGTCATTGTGGCAAATATCTACCTACCAGCTCCAGTCCGCATCACGCCTTTGCACGACAACCCCGAGGTTACGGGCAAGCCACTCGCTCCGCAGTCCGCACCCCCACCCCTAACCCCGGGCTGGCGTCGCTGCAAGCAGCTCCAGGCTCAGAGATACACGGGAGCCGAGAACCCCCCCGCCTCTCCTCCAGCGCCACGACAGAGCGAGCTCCCCTCCCGCTGGGGAGAGCAGGAGAAAACAACCTCCCCCGCTGCATCCGACCCAGGCGTCCTCCAGCCACAGCTGCTCTGTCTGGCTCCAGCCTCCTCACTCACCGCCGGGCCGCGTTCCGCCGAGCCCAGCCCGGCTCTCGCCAGCGCTGCGACCCGGCGAGCGGGCAGCGGGGCAGGACAATACGGGCAGCGTCCCCCGCGCATCCCCTGCCCGCGCGGCTCCCCCGGTGCCCGGCCCCCCGACCTACCTGCCATGGCTCCGCCCGGCCCCCGAGCCAGCCGCGGGGAAGGGCGCACGCGGGGAGAAGGAGCCTGAGCTGCTGCTGCTGCTGCCGCCGCCACCGCCGCCGCTCACACCGCGTCCCTACCAATAGCGGCCGCTGCCATATTGTTACGGCAGGCGCTGCGAAGGGCGGGGCCAGCTGGCTCCTTGGATACCGAACGCCATTGGCTGCCCCGCCGCTCAGTCTGACCCAGGCGGGCCAATGAGGGGAGCCGGCGGCGAACAGCGGGGCGTTCGGAGTTGGAATGTTGGGTTGGGTGACAATAGCGCACGCGGCGCTCAGGTGGGGCGGAGGGGCGGGGCCCCTGGGAAGGGGGCCTGTCCCAAGGGGCAGGGGGCCCCCCTCGCCGACCCACGTGCCTTGCGGCGTTCCGAACGCTGGGGGAACCTGTCACAAAAGCGGACCCCCGACCAGCGGGGCTGCCGGTCACTCTCACGTGCCCCCCGCCCCCCAGCCAGTCAAAGCCAAGGGAGGGGTGAGATGAAATTAGCGCGCGCGGCGCGGGGACCCTGCGGGATTGGCTGCCTGCGGGGAGCTCTGCCCCGCCTTCCCGGCCCGAGGGGGGGGGGCAGTAAACAGACCCGGCCTGTAACACGTGGGCAGCTGCGGCAGCGCCGCCGGCAGGGGGCGCGCGCGTCGCCCCTGGGACAGGCGGGCGGGAGCCCGCGTTGCTATGCGACCCCGGAGCCCCAGCCCTGCCCCGGGCTCGCGCGCTGGGACCCTGCCAGCGAGGCCGGCCCAGAGCCCAGCCCAGTCAGTGGTACCCCGGGGCCCTGGGCTGGCGGTGGCCAGGGGACACCTTTAGCGTGTGCCCGGCTGTCCCTCGCTCTCCCGTCCTCCCTCCAGCTGCGTGCTGAGCTGCCAGGAAACCCGTGGCTGTAGTATGGGAGCAGCCTGGGGAAACAGGGTTAATCACAAACTAAGCGGGGAGGGGAAATATTTCCGGGAACCTCTTGCTAAAACATCCACAGCATATTGGACTCTAAATACTTATTTAATGTACCCCTTAAAATACATCACCTGCAACCAAAACAAAACTACCCTTTTACCTAGGGCAGATGTTACTTGGTGTTCTAGTCAGGGACAGCCAGCCTGGAAATGAGGTCAGTGTCACTCCTGCTCACAAGCTCTGGGCCCTAGAGCAATAACAATAAATAATTATAATAACAATGTATCATCTACGGTGGAAACAAGAACATGACCAACATTTGCTTGCATGCCATGAGAAACTGGTGAAAAAACAGCATTTGCCAACTAGAAAGAAAAACAATTTTAAGAACATTGTTTTCAGGGGGTCTATGAAGGTTTTTATTAACAATGGGAAACTATGGAAAACATACAAAATGCATATCCAACAACATGCCTGTCAAAAGAAAAATGATTTTGATATGATCCCTTTCTTCCCTGTGCACCAACCATAGCCATGATATAAACAGACATCATTTGGATTTAACCTTGTTTTACTATCAGTAAGAAACAGTTAAGACTGAGGCCTTGTCTATACTTAAAAGTTTTGCTGGCATAGATATGTTAGTCAGGAGTGTGATTTTTTTCCCCCCACCCAACAGCTATGCCAGCAAAAGCCCTAGCATAGACACGGGTCAGCCAGGTCTACATTAAAACATTAGGACGACCCAGCTGTGTCACTCACCTGCACCTCCTCACTCCACCCTCACTCACCCCACTGCCCATTTAATTTTGTTTAAATTATGTATGATGATTTCAAATGAAGGGCCTGATGATGCTGCCCATACTCACATCTGTAATCATAGCAGTAAGATCAGACCCTGTTACCTCTTGAGATGTTCTTCTTTATGAATGACTAGCAATAAATGACACAAATGGTCTCTAAATCCTATTTTCCAATCTTTAAGTCATTTTGGTCTTTTGCCCTCTCCTCCCCACCAGCTTGCACTTTAGTAAGTAGTTCAATAATAATATTGAATAAAATAATTCAAGTTTTAAAAATAATCCTGTTTGTTCTTAAAAATGTTACATGGTAAACTTTGAGAAATACCATACCATTTAGGAATCTTGAAGGAGGAAGAGTGAGGAGCTAGCTAATTTAAGGTTGCAAATTGTATGTTTAATATTTCATAGCAGTGGCATGCCTGGAGACATCAAAAGGGGATTAGGTGTGTCATACTTTGGAACCATTCATTTAAATTATATATTTTATTGACATGTTGGATCAAATACAACATGCTTATTTTAATGGTTTAGCTACCCAGATTTTGACATCTAAATGGATAGTAATCAATGAAATGCCAATAAGCCCTCGGTAGTTGCTAGGTTTTAAATCCCCACTTCTTGCTCTGTTCACCCAGAGAAGTGCTCTGATGATGTAATGCTTCTGTCTCATGGTTTACTGGCTGAATGTGCTTCTGAGATGACCAGATCACACAACTCTGATTGGTCATGTAGCTGAAATTCGCTCTGTATAAAGGAATTTTGTTGGGGTTATTTTTGGTTGGTTGATTGGTTTCTGTTTTTCCACTAGACTGCATTATTCCAAATATAACACAGATAAACAAATGCTAAGGCATCTGTATTGGATACCCACACTCGTGCACAAAAATAAGGAAAAAAGTGTACTGTGCATACAAAGCATGCTACTTTCCCTCAGTTATCACATCTTGCAATTCTTTCCCAAACTTGGCATAGCACATATTCTTCACTGAGGATGACATGCATGCCAAGCTTCACTTTCTTAAAATTAATCTCTTTGAGTTACCCAAGCACAAATAGCAATCTGAATTATCTTTAGACACAATCCAGTAATAATAATAATAATAATTGAATTGATTTTCTTCAGTGACATCTCAACCATTGATTGTCTGCTGCTATAATATTTTTTCAGCATAGTTAAACATTTTGATGGAAATTAAACCAGTACATTATCTGAATGTTAACTGAACAGCGTTTGTTTCATAAGAATTTGGGAGAACACCTAGCTTTAGACATTGGTCCAATTTGTATACTGTATGTTTTCATTAATTATTGAGAGCTGGGTAGGTACATTTTAAAATCAGTCAATAAATTGTGTTTCTTAAAAGGAAGTATTTTACAATAATTAAACTACATAAAGATATTTTTTAAATAAATGAAAATGCGAGTCCCCTTCAAACATCAAGATGGGCAATTCCAAATAAATTATTGTTGTTACTATTAATATTTTTTAATTTACCAATTAAAAATACTTACTTTAATATTTTAATAAATATGTTATACATATGTTCATGCACATTTCATTTTCTAATACTCCATACCAAATAGGAGCATTCTATGTTTTAAAAAAATACAAAATCTCAAATGCATACTGACCAGTCAGTATGCTGCTTTATAATGAAATCAGAGCCTAAAACCTCACTTTTCTCCTTCAAGTCATTGATTAATGGCACGTTTTTACATGACATTGTCACACTGTACATTTGAGGTAAATATTTCTTTTACAATATATTTAATCAGAAAGAAGTACCTTATAGGGATCCACTCATGGCATTGATTTTTAGGCAGAATTTCCTATTGACTTCACTGGGGAATTCGTCTTAAAAATGGATAGCATGAAATGACCCTGGATTAGGAAAATTCAGTCAATCATGTGACCATTTCAAAACATTCTTAAAAATTTAAGTAATTTTAAGCTAGCTCAAATTGAATCCTGTATTCAGTAAAGTTTATTATTAGTCACACAATGCAAAGCCAGGTCTTCAGTGTTCTACCTGCTTATAAATTAATGGATGATGTCTATCCATCTGTACATTTGATCATAACTGTAACCTTTACACCTTTAAGATCACACAAGCTCGCCTTTAGTTGTGTGACTAATAATAAGTTTCACTTAGATTTGTGATTTCAGAAAATTTCACATGGAAGGGAAATGAGGATGACAAGATGAAAGAGGATGACAATGGCCCAAGTTTACTATGGGACTGAGCTAGCAAAGACTGGGGGAGAAGGTCCCCAGCAACAGAAAGTCTGCGGTGCAAAAGTTATGGTGGTGGCCAGGAAGGGCACATCGCCAGCACTGAGCAGTCTCCAATCCCCTCATCCCCAGCCCCACTCAAGAGCCTGCACCCTCACCCCAGAGCCCTGACCTCCTCCCACACCCCAACCCTCTGCCCCAACCGAGAGTCCCCTCCCACACCCTGAACCCCTCATTCCCAGCCCCACCCCACAGCCCTCACCCCAACCCTCTGCCCCAGCCCTGAGCCCCCTGAAACATGGAGCCCCTTTCTGCACCCCAAACTCCTTATCCCCAGCCCCACCCCAGAGTCCCTCACCCCCTCCCACACTCCAACCCTCTGCCCCAGCCCTGAGCCCCTCCTACACCCCAAACCCCTTACCCCTAGCTCTGTTGGGTCATGGGCAGCAACAATTTTCTTCAACTGGCTAGCCAGAAAAAAGTTTGAAAACCACTGTTTTAAACTGCTCCAGTTTATGCTAGCTTCTCCTTTACAAGTGAGAATATTGACCCCTACCATGCACAAAGGAAACAAAATGGCCAACAGACACTTTCACCAGCAACAGTTTGGGGAGGTGAAAAAACAAACCCAGAGATTAATGTTTTAGGCATTTTAAAGAAGACAGGCGGAAGGCAATTAAATACTGATTCTGCCATGGAGCCACTACCCAGACTACCAAAACATGGTATTAAATATATACACATCCAAAGAAGATCACTCAGCAGTAAACAAGATATAAGACAAAACCATGGCAACAATTAGATTTTGGCAATCCAAAATGCCATGTGCATCCTGCCCTCCTTCTCCTTATCATTGTCTCTGCCCTCCCACACACAGAGTCTGTCACACCACATTGCAGGCTCCTATATCATTTACTATCCATTATCACTCCTAAGGCCCTTTTGGAGATACCTGGAATATAGAAATAGTAAAAAGAAAACACCTAGAGGTGATAATGCACATTTAATAGCTTGTAATCCAATATATTAGCAAAAGAATCTAGTACAGTTTAAAGTTGCATACAGAGACACATCATGTCATACACTAGGGACATGATACCGCACAATTCTGCATATGACACTTGTGAGGCTAAGTCTTAAATACTGTGTAGTATTCTCAGCACTTGAACCCAGAATGTTAGCAAATAGGAATGGATGCAGAGAACAACAACAAAAGAATTAAAGGCCTGGAGGAGTTGACTTACTAGTAGAGCTAGTCAGGAAATGTTTTTTGTTCCCATGAAAAATTTCAGCAGAACCAAAAAGGTTTCATTTTTGTCATCATTTTACTTCAAAAGTTTTCAGGTTTTTATGAAAGCCCAAAAAAATCTTGTTAAAAACAGTTTCCTACTGAAATTTCCATTTTGAGCATTTCTGTTTTCCATAGCAAAACATTTGGAATGAAACGATATGACCAGCTCTACTTATAAGGAAAGATTAGAACAGCTAAATATGTAATAGAGTTCAGCACATATATGGTTTTAAAATATTAATTACTGCATAGCGTGGCTAAATTAGAGCTAAGGAGGGTGAGGTAAACTCAAATCATTTGAAAGAACATCAAGAAAGGCCCGATCCTGCAAACACTGGAAGTCCGAATCAGGGCCAGTTCTAGGGGTGGGCTTGCAGGGTGGTCACCCTATGTGCCAATTTCCACAAAGCCAAACTGCTGTCCCACTCTGCCTTTTTTCTTGGGCGCTTTTGGAGGTGTCCGAAAAAGTTTTCCACCCTGGCTGGTAAAACACCTAGAGCAATTCCTGGCCAGAGGATGGTGCAAAAGTGGCTACTTAAAATCTTGCTTTTGTACTCCATTATGCCAGGATTGGGCTTGTTCCTAGTAACAGCTGCTCTAACCGAAGTTTAGCTGCAAAGACTCAGTGGGCCAAAACTGCAACTGGAGATGTGTGGCAAGTTGCTTCCTGGCCACACCCTATTTTAACCATACTTCCTCTCCCCTACACACACATACACACCCTTACCTGCAGGCATAAGAGTTTCTACACCACCATGGGACTCCCAGTGACTTGGGATGATCATCATAGGGCCAGTTAAACCAGTTCTACAGCCAGATGGTGTGTCTGAAAAAAGTACTTGCACTGCACTTGAGAATCTGACTAACTGTTCTGGGGTCCAAAGGTATAACTAAAGGCCATATCTACACTGCAGCTGCAGCACAGACAGGGGGGTTGTCACTGTAGTTAATCCACCTCTCTAGAGACACTAGCTAGGTCAATGAAAGAATCTATCTATCCCAGGGTTTAGGTCAACCTAACTATGCTCAGGGTACAACATTTTTCACTGCCTTGAGAGATGTAGCTAGGTTGACCTAATTTTAAAGTGTAGGCCAGGTCTAAGACTAATAGGATGAAACTGAGAAAAGACTTCTAAAGCCAGTATGAAAAAGCCTAACTTTCTAATGCGGAGTAAATAAAATAAATTAAATTTAAATTAAATTAAATAAAAAGTAGTTTCATTAGGGGAAGCAGACATTTGACAGTATGGAAATCTTCTGCAAGTGTGACAATCCTGTATTGGCAGGGGGTTGGAAAAATAGTCTTCACCATCTCTAACAATTAAAATTCCACTGAATCCGAATCTTCAAAGCCTGTTTATTTTCTGCCACCTGAAAACCTACAAAAAAAATAGTGCTGACAGACATGACGACTCTGGTCACAGTAGGAATAAAGCCTTCTAGAAGGCAGTAACACTGCTTCAGGTGCACAGGTAGTGGAACAATGACATCTGAACAGCTATATTTCAGCTCTCCACGGGTATGAGAAACTTTAAGTTTGAAGGTGAGAATAAATGTCCCTGCAAATGACCGTCCTGCTTTCATTCTTACTGTAACTGTTGTAAGAGCTACAGTGACCTGTATGCTCTGTATGACTATGCTCTGTATAACCTGTAGGTTCAAAAGGTCTGTTACACATTCTTCCCCCACCCCTGCATTTTTTGTCTCCTCTTCCTCTCTGAATACCTGTGAAGTGGCTTTCCCCCTCCCTCCTGGAATGCTTGTGGGATGAATGGGCTGCTTGAGCTGCTGGAAGATCAGAAGAGCTCCCAGGTAGACAAGGTGTCTGGAACTCTAATTAGGCAGCAATCACATGCCCAATGCATGGACACTGCCAGAGGTGGAGTGTGACAAACCAAATGTGGCAAAGTCATCTCTAGTCCCAGGCCATGAGGAGCAGGTCCTTAAAAGGGGAAGGGCCCACATGCTCAGGAGTGCACTGACAAGATTGTACCTCCCATAAAGGCCCTTCGCCCAGACTGGATGGCTAGTGGTTTCCTGCATTGCATTTAATTGTGCCTCAAGAAGACTTACCTTCATTGCACTGTCCTTTGCTGCACTATGGGACACTTATCTTTAAGGATCCTAACATCTCCAGTGCCATGCCTGTCTTGAGAGCGTGAGTATGCGAGTGTGAGTGTGACACCTCCCCCCTTCTTTTGAGCTTAGCTATCAGTATAATAAATGTGCTGCTTTCTGCCAAACTCTGGTGGGTCATTAGTCCTCCCTAAGCTTACTAGCTGGCCCAATTTTGGGTAACAGTAACTATTAATTTAGGCAATAAAAAGATGTAGTTTCAGGTACTACAGCTGCCCTAGAGTCCTCCTAATTTTTCGTGGGTTTACATTCATGTTTCCTTCCCCCCCACCACACTTTTTTTCCTGTCCCCATTTCTGTATGAAGGACCCACACAGATGGAACTGACTGGCTACAGTAGAAATAATGAAATTGACTGCACAGAAGGTGCTGTCACATGCAGAAAGTGAGAAGACAAAGAAATTGAGTGAAGCATTTTCTCTAAAGTTTTTCAGTTGTAGTCAACTTAGATGTTATGTTACAATAGTAAGTACAAATTTTCATACAAAACTGATTTTTAAGTTGACTGCATTCCTTTAATTTTTCTACATAAAATTCTGAAGAAATTGACAGTTTCTCAAATCAAATACTTTTCACACACAACTCAGGTAACAATTTTTACTTAATGACCATTTGAGACTAAAAGACATTAAAACATAATGCAAGATGCTGAGTGCCTGCAATGTCTGCTGATTTCATTGGAAATAGAAGGTATTCAGCACCTTATAGGCTCAAGCCCTGAGAGTAAGGATGAGCCAGTGGCTAGAGTACCAGCCTGAAGCCTTGGGAATAGGTTTCAGTTCCCAGTTCTACCACGACCATCCTGTATGTGCCCTCAGGCAAGTCATGTAGTCTCTTCCTGCCTCAGTTTCCAGCTATAAAATGGAGATAATAGCACCCTTCTGCACAGGGGTGTTGTGAGAATAAACACACTACAGAGTGTGAGACACTCAAATACTACAGTAATGGAAGCTGTATCATAGAATCTCAGGGTTGGAAGGGACCTCAGGAGGTCATCTAGTCCAACCCCCTGCTCGAAGCAGAACTAAACCATCCCAGCCAGGGCTTTGTCAAGCCTGACCTTAAAAACCTCTAAGGAAGGAGATTCCACCACCTCCCTAGGTAACCCATTCCAGTTCTTCATCACCCTACTAGTGAAAAAGTTTTTCCTAATATCCAACCTAAACCTCCCCCTCTGCAACTTGAGACCATTACTCCTTGTTCTGTAACATATAGGTATGTTAGATATATTCTTCAGTCAGATATGTGTGATCAGAGCTTTGTTTGAGCAGGTATGATTGCAGTAACTCAGACAGAGAGAAGGGCTGTCAATTAATCACAGTTAACTCATGTGATTAATTTTTTGGAGTTACCCACAATTAAAAAAAGTAATCAATTACACTAAAACAATAGATAAACCATCCAAAATATTAAATTTTAAATGGGTTTCTACATTTTAAAATATAATTTCTATTACAACATAGAATAGAGTGTACAGTGCTCACTTTATTACTTTTTTACAAATATTTGCACAGAAAAATAAAAGAAATTGTATTTTTCAATTTGCCTCAGAAGTACTGTAGTGCGATCTCTTTATCGTGAAAGTATAACTTACAAATGTCGATTTTTTTGTTACATAACTACACTCCAAAACAAAATAATGTAAAACTTTTGAACCTACAAGTCCACTCAGTCCTACTTCTTGTTCAGCCAACCATTAAGACAAACAAGTTTGTTTACATTTATGGGAAATACTGCTGCCTGTTTCTTATTTACAATGTCACCTGAAAGTGAGAACAGGCATTTGCATGGCACTTTTGCAGCTGGCATTGCAAGGTATTTACATGCCAGATATGCTAAACATTCATATGCCCCTTCACGCTTTGGCCACCATTCCAAAGGATATGCTCCCATGCTGATGATGCTTGTTAAAAAAAAGTGTTAATTAAATGTGTAACTGAACTCCTTGGAGGAGAATTCTACGTCTCCTGTTTTACCCACATTCTGCCATATATTTCATGTTATAGCAGTCAGATGATAACCCAGCATATATTTGTTTTAAGAACACTTTCACAGCAGACTTGACAAAATGCAAAGGTACCAATTTGAAATTTCTAAGGATAGATACAGCACTCGACCTAAGGTTTAAGAATCTGAAGTGCCTTCCAAAATCTGAGAGGGACGAGATGTGGAGCATGCTTTCAGAAGTCTTAAAAGAGCAACATTCCAATGTGGAAACTACAGAACCTGAACCACCAAAAAAAGAAAATAATCTTCTGCTGGTGGCATCTGACTCAGATGATGAAAATGAACATGTGTCAGTCTGCACTGCTTTGGATCATTATTGAGCAGAACCCGTCATCAGCATGGACACATGTCCCCTGGAAGCATGAAGGAACATGAATCTTTAGTGCATCTGGCACAAATATCTTGCAGTGCCAACTACAACAGTGCCCTACAAATGTCTGTTTTCACTTTCAGGTGACATCATAAACAAGAAGCAGGCAGCATTATCTCTTGCAAATTGTAACCAAACTTGTTTGTCTGAGCAATTGGCTGCAGTCAGACTGAGTGGACTTGTAGACTCTAAAGTTTTAGATAGTTTTATCTTTAATGCATTTTTTGTACATAATTCTACATTTGTAAATTCAACTTTCATGATAAAGAGATCGCATTACAGTACTTGTATTAGGTAAATTAAAAAATACTTTGTTCTTTTTACAGTGCAAATATTTGTAATAAAAATATGTAGTGAGCACTATACACTTTGCAATCTGTGTTGTAATTTAAATCAATATATTTGACAATACAGAAAACATCCAAAAATATTTAAATGGCATTGTTATTGTTTAACAGCACTGTGGCAGGGCCAGGACTCACCAGCATGGCACTTCCTGCTGATCATCCTAGGAATTAGCTCTTCCAGCCCAGAGTGCCCCCTGCAGACCAGTGTCTCACCTGCCACTGACCCCCATGTCCCTCCCAGACCCTGGTGCCCCTCTACATCAGGGTTCTGCCCCAGCAGTAACCTACAATCTAGGTCTTCCCATCCAGGGGAACCCCTAACCCTCTATCCCTACCTTGCCTCAGTAGCTACTGCCAGTCACCATCTAGCCCCCACTCCCTAGGGCTGGCTGCAGTCTGTAAACCACTCATCATCGGCAAGGGGGGTTGGACCAGCTGCCGCTGCCTATCTCTGGGCTGCCCTCTGCAACCCCAGTACTTTTTTATAGGCCCTTTTCAAGGCCTGCAGCCTGGGTTTTACTAGGCTGGAGCTCCCCAGCGCACTCTGCCCTTCCCCAGTGCTGCTCCACCTCAGGGACCCATCTCAGCTCCCAGGCAGTCCCATCCATCTCACTCTAGAGCCAGAGAGAGAATGTTGGGTCCTCCTGGCCCACCATCCTCTTATAAGGGCTGGCTGGGCCCTGATTGCACTGGCTACAGCTGTGGCTGCTTTCCCAAACAGCCCAGCTTTTCCCCTGTCACAGCCCTCTCCCAGGGCTGTTTTAAGCCCTTCAGGGCAGGAGCGGGGTAACCATGGGGTAATCGCGATTAATTTTTTTAATCGCTTGACAGCCCTAATATATACATATATATATAAAATCCTGTTTCATTAGCTAATTTACTGAGGCCTCAGCATATAGTGGGTGAAATCCATAAGTCAACTAACAGTTTTAGTTATTCTGCCTATCAAGTCATATCACTATATGTAAACATCCAGACTGTTGTGGCATGCTTGAATGTTTGTTGTACCCCTCACCTTCCTCCTGTAGCTCTGTTCCACCTCCTCAGTACTAATTTTTATTTTTGGCTCACAGTAATTGTGTAAATAAAAAAGTTTGTTTCCTTAAAAATTTTTTAAAAGGAAGCAGAATGAGGAAACAAACAGAAAATTCCACTTGCTAAACCCCATTTGCATGACATCAGGAAACTTGTGCTCAGGTAGTTTGCAAGAAGTAAACCATCTTCCCATTAAGAAATCCACATGAACTTTCATTCAGGCTAGTTGATGAACAGCTTATGAATTTGAAAAACCAAAGTCACTATTGACATGTACAAAAATCAGAACCTTTTGATTGGTCTATGGGCCTGCCATAAGCAGCTGAATCAGGGAAAAAAAAGAGATTTTCAAAGCACAACCAGACAGATAAGTATTTTATTGTGAGGATGCTAGATCTGTGATTGTAAACACAAGAGATGATATTTGTTTAACAAGGCTAGTAAAAATAAAATCTGATGTACTTTCTTTTCAATCCCTTCCCTATTCATTTGTAAAATCTATTATTTATAGGTGTGGCATTTTGTTGTTCTCCCAAATGCATGCTTTGATATTCTTTTTCTGAGAGAAGAAAAATCCATGAGCAGACCTCCAATAAACAAACTACTGCACCTCAGAGATAGAAGAGTGGAGGTCATTTCAGTAAGGAAAGATGCTTCAAGTTTAACTAGGGTGGTTGAAAAAATACCAAGAAAACAATTTTTGGAAAACTTATTTTTAACTGTTAACAGTATCATTTGAAGGACATGATGTCCTATGCATATGGGGTGAAATTAACTCTTGTGGTTAACAGCCCAGCACAAGGACTATGTATCACTTAAATCCCAACTAAGCCCTCAAAAATGGATTTAAGTGGGACTTGCCTTGTGCTGGTCCTCTGCACAAGCATGAATTTCGCCCGCTCATATTAATTTTGCTGTCATTCTGCCTGTGCCTTAAAAAATATTTTTTCCCACAACCCCAAAGCTCATTGTCTTCTGAGCTTCTTATAACCCAGAAAAAAAAATCTTTGTTTTCTGCTTCTTAATTAAAAGGAACTCAGTTTGGTTTCAAAACCATGAGATCCATACATACAAACTAGCTGCCCTTGCTGAATAGCCTGTAGCAGGGACAATCCCTGTTTTAAGTGTGCAAAATGTCAATCATATTCTCATACTGTCTTTTCAGAAAACTCTTCTAGTCTTTTTTATAAGAATTAAAAAGCAAACCCTATTTTTCTCTCCCAATGTTTCTCTTTACAACTTTCAGATATTAGCAATAATAATAGAAGCTGATCTAGGGTTATACAAAAGGGAGGTGTGAATTAGATGAATTAGAGTCCACCATAGTCTATGCTACGCTTTGAAAAACACAGTGCCAATCATAAGTCTGAAGTGCTATGTATGCAAACAGGGGGCTTTGGATAAAGGCAAAGGCACAGTTTTCCTGGGGGCTTGATTGCTAATGTCATAAGTAGAGGAATAGGGACTCTATAGCCCTTGCTCCTATCCCCAGTTATGTTGCTGTGTTATGGTATTAAATGGATATTGTGAACTTTATTATTAATTTATGGATGAAGAATACATTATTTAAAACAAAATTAAATATTTGTTTTTGTCCAGTTTGCTTATCCCTACACATCTGATGCTAAGGGTTAACACATTAACCTTTTACTTCTGGAAACCTGGGTTCAGATCTGATTTAGGTCACTAGCAGAAATGCATTTATTGTTCTCAACCTCATCCCATAGGGGACATTTGCCCTTGTGGTCATATCACAAAACCACTGCAGGAAGTGGCCCAAATTCTGCATGACTGGCTTTCTCCTTTCAGAGGAGAATCATGATTAATATAGGAGGGATAGTAAAGGTCAGTATTGGGGTATAATGCATCATTTTTTAAAGGAGCAAAAATAAAGAGTGCTGTGTATGTAAATGCTAGTTTCATATGAAGTATCAGCAAGGTCTACAACATCCAAGTGGCATTTTAAGAAATAATCAGATTTATAGAAAGCCAGATACTCTCAAGATAAACTCCTATATATGAAAGAGAAGATCATGTTTATATGTAAAGGGGAAATGAAAGGTGAAGGATGATCTATTGGGACAGATCTGCATCTCTTGCATTCAGGCTATCAGGGTTCTAATCATGCCTCTACTACAGACTTCCTGTGCGGATTTGGGCAAGTAAATTAACTGTAACTCAGTTTCCCCATACAGTATACAAAGATAGAAGTAATCATACTCACCTACCTCACAGGGGTACTGTGACGCTTAATTCATTAATGTGAAAGGTGCTGAGATTCTAGAGTGATAAGAACCATAAACATGGCTGCCAATCAAATAAGAATTAAGTTTTTAAAGTCATTTTATTTTTAAAGGGGCCCTATTCAGCATGTCAACATGATCTTTTATGGATTTAGGCCTTGTCTACCCTACAATGTTAAATCAACCTAAGTTACATCGACATACAGCCACCGCTGTAATTAAACCGCTGTTGCATGTCAGACTATGCTCTTTGTGTGGGTGGTGCATGTCCACAGTAGCAGCTCTTGCATCGACACAGAGCAGTGCACTGTGGGTAGCTATCCCACTGTGAAATTCGCTACCATATACTGCTGGGTGTTTTGGGAAGGTTTTGCAATGCCTCATGGGATCAGGGTCAGCATCCCATGATGCAGTTTTCTCTGTCCCATCATTCAGTGCACATCCTAGTATGTTTCATGCTGTTTTTAAACAGCTCCTGTAACCTGCACGTCCACCATCTCTGTCAGAAAGCACGAATCCTGAACTGCTCTCCAGTACTGTGATGAAAAGTTATGAACACAATGCACCTGATTCTGCAATATTTCATGAGCAGTGACTCTGATGACAATGCTTTGGTGTCTACCTTGCTGAGTGCCATAGAAAGAAGCCATTCCAGGTTGCTGTTGGCATTCATGGAGCAGCTGCACAAGAGCAGACCATTGGTTCTGGGCTTGAGAAACAAGCACTGAGTGGTGGGATCACATCATTATGCAGGTGTGGGATGATGAGCAGTGGCTGCAGAAATTTCGGAAGCACAGGCCACATTCCTGGAACTGTATGCAGAGCTCACCCCAACCTTCTGGCACAGAGACACTGAAATGAGAGCTGCACTCACAGTGGAGAATCGAATGGTGGTCACTGTGTGGAAGTTGGCTAGGCCAGACTGTTACCAATCAGTCGCAAATCAATTTGGAGTCGGGAAATCCACTGTGGGGGTTGCTGTGATACAAGCATGAAGGGCTATTAATCGCCTCCTGCTATGAAGGACGGTGACTCAGGGCAGTGTATGGGAAATAGTGGGTGGCTTTGCAGCAATGGGGTTCCCTAACTGCAGTGGGGTGATAGATGGTATGCATATCCCTATTTTGGCCCCAGACCACCTTACTATAGAAAGGGCTACTTTTCTTTGATATTGCAAATGCAGGTGAATCACTGGGGTCATTTCACAGACATCAACACGAGCTGGTCAGGGAAGGTGCATGATGCACACACCGTTAGGAACACAGACCTGTACAGAAAGCTGTAAGCAGGGACTTTCTTTCCAGACCAGATGATTACCAATGGGGATGTTGAAATGCCAATAGTGATCCTGGGAGACCCAGCCTACCCCTTGTTCCCGTGGCTCATCAAGCTATGCACTGGCCACCTTGACAGCAGTAAGCAGAGCTTCAACAGCAGGTGCAGAATGACTGTTGAATGCACCTTGGTTGTTTGAAGAGTCACTGGTACGGTCTCCTCAGGAGGTTAGACCTCAGTGAGGACAATATCCCCATGGTCATAGCTGCCTGCTGTGCGCTTCATATTATCTATGAAGCAAAAGGAGAGAATTTTCCCCAGGGGTGGAGTGTGGAGGTGTCTGCTGAATTTGAGAAGCCAAATACCAGGGCAATAAGAGGGGCTCACCGGGCAGCTATTCAGCTCAGGGAGGCTTTAAAGGAACATTTTACCAATGAGCCACAGAATGTGTGTTGCTGTAATGTGTTGAGCCTGGCATTGTTTTTTGGCACCGTGCTATGAACCCTTGTAGTGATTTCTCTGTGTGTGCTACTATAACAATGCAAATACGCCTAATGCTGTTGTCTGTGACTGATAGTATCAGTCACCATATATTGGAGAATAATAAACATTTGTTCAGTTTCCATAAGTACTTTTTTATTCCACAGCTATGCAAACAAACCTATGTAATGCTGAGGTAAATATTATACATACATGGTAAAGTATCTTTAATGGGGAAGGAACAGGGAATTCACAAGCACATACAATGAGACTCTCACAGCTGGGTGTATGTGGGGCTGTCAACGTGCTTAATCTCCCACGGAGTGCCTTGTGTACCTCTGCGGCCCCAGAAGATACATGGAATGTGTGTGAGGGGAATGTAGGGAGGTCCTGGAATGCAATTCTCTATGGGCTGTAGTGGGACGTGAGCACAGATGTGTTCAGCCTGAAACTGAATCAGAGACCGCAGCGTGTGAATCAGAGTCCCAGACTAGTGCCCCAACCACTGGACCAGCCTTCCTCCCATCCTGTCTGCTATTCACATAAATCTTGAAGGAAACTGCAAGGACAAAACCCGTGCCACCATATAGTAGTCAGAGCCATCCCTTGGCTATGGCGAATTGGGGAGACCGCCCCAGGCCCCGTGCTGTGGGGGGCCCCATGCTTCTATAAAATCCTGAGGAGGCGGGAGGTGGGCAAGGTGAGGAGGCAAACAGGGAGGCAAGCGGCTAGTGGCAGGCGGGCAGTGGGGGCGAGGAGGAGCCTCCCTACCAGAATCTCCCCCTCCCCCCAGCGCCTCCTGCCCACTAATGGGTCCTGCCGATCAGCATCTCCCCCACCCTCTCAGCACCTATTGCCTGCTGCGGATCAGATGTTTTGCGGTGTCAGGAGGCACTGGAGGGGGAGGGGAGAGGTGCGAGGACGCAGCGCACTCAGGGAAGGGGGCGGAACTGGGCACAAAAGATGGGGGTGGGAAGAAGCAGGATGGGGGTGGGGCTTTGGGGGAAGGGGTGTAGTGGGGGTGGGGTCTGGGCAGAGCTGGGGGGAGCACCCCCCAGCAGATTAGAAACTCGGCGCCTGTGTCCTGGGTCCCACACCACCTAGGGACGGCCCTGATGGCAGTTTCTGCTCAAGAGTGGCCCAGGACTAGACGAGGGTGATTGTAGTATTTCAGACTATGGGGCATTGGCACAGATGGCTGGGGAGAAGATTTATGCAGTCGGAGTGAAAATCACTCCCGTGTAGAGGGCCAGCACAGGCCTATGAATCACAGAACTCCCACTTGAGGCCTCTCTTGAAGATTTCAGTGGGACCTATGCTGTGCCCACACCTCATGCTGGCTTTCTGCACAGGGGTGGATTTCATCCCAAAGGCCTGTGGGCAGAGGGACAGTACAAGTCCTGGTTGCCACAAAAGTTGTCCAAATAGGCCAAAAGTGGGATTTAAATAAGCACAGGCCTGTGCTGGCTCCACTGCACAGGGGTGAATTTCACCCTTTGAGCTCAATTGTAAACTTCCTTATGTGTCCGTGCAAGAAAGTAAGGGGGTGTAAGTATCCCCCGCTCATGTATACAGGCTACCCATATCACCTGTCTGTACACAGGGGGGAAAGCAGTCGCTGCAGGACCACTACTCTCCATCCTGCATATTTTGGTGAGAAATGGCAGGCACAGACGGAGAGTGGGTAGGGTCTTGTCTCCACCTATCAATTCATTAGCCAGTGCAGTTGACTTGATGGGGAGGGGCAAGACACAGCTTACTCTTCCCCGGAGCACATCGGAAACAGGTGCTGATCCATGACTCTGAGTCATAATAGAGTCTCTGGTCTGTTCCTAGCAATGTAACTATGTACTTCCTCTTACTTGCGGTTTGTGGTAACTCCTCATAGCTCTAGTCCTTTCCAGAACACTAAAATTCATTTGCCCAGTCCTTGTCCTTACAGAAATCAGTGCAATCATTTGCACTAACTTGAGGGCTTTCTGATATCTTCTCAGACTAGAAGTGTTTAATCTCTTTACTTCTCATGAAATGGATTTTCATAAACAGCCACCCTCTATCTCTCTAGTCATACTAGAGGTGGGAAAAGGGAAGATATATTTCACAGGCTAGGCCCCTCCACTTAGAACATCATTAAACAGCCAAAGATCCCAACAAGATCTCTAAATTGCAAACCCAAGTAAAGAAAAAAAATGCAATCTAAGCTCCATGTTATTGAAGTTGAGGGGCAACATCATTGCCTCTGTTTGCTTCCTCCAGCCTGCCAGCATTACTGCCGTCTTATCAGAGTTGTGCCTCAGCCAACTAGTTCTCATGCAAGCCCCAGTCTTAGCCAGACATTTGTGTCTAGAATCTATCTAAACCATATGCTTGTGCACATTGTGTGAGGAGTAAGGAGTCTCCTCCCTTTGTACTGCTCCTATAGAACTTTAGTCCCTGTACCTAGAGGGGCCAGTTCTGATTGGGGTCTCTGGCACTACTCTAATGGAAAGTAATAGGTAACTATAACAGACTTTTAATGTAGCAAGACAGCTGGGGGGAAAGGTTCTCTAAGGTTTAATTTAATTTGAATTCGTCTGACCTATGAAACCTCACAGGGTTGGGGTTCTGGATGTTAGCAGAAGCGGAGCTCAGCTGGGGCACATTTGCTGACAGTCCCTATATTTGAATGTCTGGGGGCTTCTGACAGAGTGCTGGGAGCTAACACCTATTGAGTATCTGGGGATGTGCCGCTAATTAGCTGATCAGTCTGGGAGAGCTGATGAACCAGATAGCCATCAATGGAGAGGCATAAAAGAGGATACAAGCAAGCTGTGGGGAGGAGCTAGTTGAGCCTAGACTGCTTGGTGAGCTCAAGGAAAAGGTGACAGCTGGTCCTCCCTGGCCCCATGCAAAAGGTCTAGAAACACTGTAAATACTTTGCTGCTCAGGACTGTACTGGTGATGGGAATATAAATAAATTAATGTGAAGTGGCTACCTACTGGCATTGTCAGTGATGTTTCTGGGGCATCAGAGGATGAGGACAGAGCATACCCCATTACAGGGCTGCATGTAGTTCGTTATCTGCCTGTATATGGAACTCACTTCCCTGAAGTTCCACCAGAGCCTAAGGCCAACAAGTGCAGAGCACCTACAACCCTAATTCAAGTCAGTGGGAGCTGCAGGCACCTAGTGGCTCTGAAAATCAGGCCTGAAGTGTCTCAAGGTGGGCAGCCAAAACCAGAGCCAATAGAAAGCCAATACTTGAGGAAAAAATGGCTGTTAGTTTGCTGACCTGTGGCATAAGACCCATTTACTTTCTCAGGGTTCATTGAGGAGGTATGAATATAGGGATGCTGTATAGTTAAATGGTGGGTGCAAGTTTTTCTTTGGGCACAGATATTTTATTTTTTGTTCCGCACCCAGGAACTGTGTTAAGGACAATCTTATAAATTAAAATTATTAACCAATGACTAGACTGAAGGTGCTCATCGGAGTAACTGAGCTGTATGAATGAAATGTGTGCCAGTTGTGCCATCTAGTGGTAACATAGCTGTATGAACTGACCATACACTACCACTCAATACCCTTTGGTATGGCCTATAGAATACAACTGTATTTAGGGTGACCAGATGTCCCGATTTTATTGGGACAGTTCTGATTTTGGGGTCTTTTTCTTATATAAGCTCCTATCACCCCCACCCCCTGTCCTGATTTTTCACACTTACAGTCTGGTCACCCTCACTGTATTGCCAATATAAAATCAATGGATGAAGAGCACTGCAGTTTGGGGGCAAGATGACTGAGCATTAGATGAGGGGGAAGTTGGATGCAAATGTCTGCAGTCCATGAGACCTCCTTCTGCTGCCACCCAATGTCTAAATTATATTTTGCCAGGATTCCATAACAATTAAAGTGAGAGAGATTCTCTCCTGTCCTGGTCCAGTTCTCTAATATGTCCCATGCTTTGTTAAACAGAAATGATCTAGTAGTGCAGTTACTTGCACATTGTGTCCAGATTTTTGTTTGGATCTTTCTGTTTCCCATTGTCTCTCCTGTCCTGCACTTACTAACAATCTTACTTTCCTACCATGTTAATCTGAGACCCAGAGATTTACTGCAACTCCTATCCTTCTTTCCTCTCCATTCCTGTGTCTCCCTCCTCCTTGACTACCTGTCATGAAATAGAATAATGAAATAGTCATCAAATACATTAGTATTTATTATAATCTAGATATTCCTGTTATCCATATAAATTGAAATCCTTTTTGAATCTTGCTAAGTTCTATCAGTATTAGATTCTCTGTGAAATAGTTAGTGTTTGGAAGGGGACTGTATCACCCAATCAGATTCTCACTTTGTTCCTGAAGTAGCAAGGGATGGATTCAACTTAGTGAGCCCCCCTCCCTCCCCGCTACCCCTGACAACTGAACCTATGGGACAGCACCGATATCAATGCTAATAGCACAAGTAGCCCCTTACTAGCCAGGCCACTTCAGTTAAAATTTTGCCTCATGTACACACTTGCACTCTAGTGCACCCATTATAATTGCACTGCTTTCTGGGTGCCTCTCATTACCTGGCATGGCTACATGAAGCAATGGCTTCTGGGAGATTTTGAAAGACCTTCTGGGAACCCTGGGGAATTGTGAGAGAAGAGGTTGAAGTCCCATAATCACCTAGGAAACTCAATTTTTTTTTGCTGTGTACCAGTTCCCTTTTCTAGTCTTGTTCTCAAAATTAAGGCCAGATAAACATTCAGCTGTCACTCTTTGTTTAGTAAGAAATGTTCCTGCTGCAGGAGTTTTTGAAAAGAAGCTGCTAGAAATCTGAGGCAGCAGCTGAGGTCAGCAGGTGGAGGATGTTCCAGCAATACCTACAAAGAGCTAGAGCAGGGGTAGGCAACCTATGGTGAGCTGATTTTCAGTGGAACTCACACTGCCCGGGTCTTGGCCACCGGTCCGGGGGGCTCTGCATTTTAATTTAATTTTAAATGAAGCTTCTTAAACATTTTAAAAAGCTTATTTACTTTACATGCAACAATAGTTTAGTTGTATATTATAGACTTATAGAAAGAGACCTTCTAAAACATTAAAATCTATTACGAAACTTTGCGAAACCTTAAATTAGAGTGAATAAATGAAGACTCGGCACACCACTTCTGAAAGGTTGCCGACCCCTCAGCTAGAGAATAAGATTATTAGTGCTTTATAGGATTATTATAAACAACTGTTGTGCACTTGCCACCCCTGGAGTAGACAGCTGAACTTCAGCTGATCAATCTTATTCTTAAGTGCTGCTTTTGAGTTCAGACCACAATCACAGACTGATGGGACTGAATAATTCTCAAGACCTAGGATGAACAGCAGTGGCTTCAGAAGGAGACTTTTCTGTACCTCTGTGAGAGGATGGCCTAACATTGTAGCATCAGACCACCAGGATGAGTACTTCATTTGCTATGAAAGGCATGACAATTGCCCTGTGAAAGCTGGCTACCCCTGGTAGTTATTTGTGGAAAAACAATTTGAAGTTGGCAAGTCCACAGTGGATGCTGTGGTCTTAGAAGGTTTGAATGGCAAAACACTGAGTGCTGCAGGGGCATGTGATCCAGGTGGGCAATGTGCCAGAGAACACTGGGCTATTTAAACAATTGGGATTCTGGAACTGTGCAGGAGCTTCTGATGGAATTTATGTGCCCATTCTGTATCTTGCAACCTCTGCAAACTCAGGGGTACATTAAAAGAATGAGTTCCTACTCAATGGAGAGGAAAGCCGGAGAAGATTATTGCAGACAGTTCCAGAATATTAACGTAGGGCGGCAAGGCAAAGGGCATGATGCTAGAGTTTTCACAAACCCTAGACATTTCAAGAGTGGACTGAGGGGGACTTTATTCCTACCCAACAGTACTGACACTAACTCTACTTCACTTTCCACTGGGAATTTGCACTCCCACATTTGCCATAGGTATGAAACCAAACCATTACCAGATTACATAGATCAGGAGAGACGCTGACTCATTTATACGCTCCGTGGGTGATAGATTGCCTGATTTTGGCAGACTGAAGGCATAGTGCAGAAGTGTACTGACCTGCAATGATAATTCCCTATCTAATGTAGAGGTTATTATGCATACAGTAAGTAATAATTATATAGTAATGTGGAGACATTTATTAGAATATCTGCCTGCTGCATTTTCCAGACATATTCCTACTTATTATTTGAATTACAGTAGTATTGGGAAGCCCCATTGTGAGACTTGCTGTACAAACATGAACACTTCATGTTCCGTCACTTAGCCAGTTTCTTTTTAAGACAGAACTTTCTCTCTTATTCCGTGACTGCTCAGTTTCCTTAATGGCCTCTTTTGAGAGGCTTTGTCAAGTGTTTGAAAATCCAAATAAATTTATGTGATCTAGTTCTCCTTTGTCCCTTGTTTTGTGGACATGCCCATGTCATTTTAATAAATTCAGTGGTTTTCAAATTGGGGTACGTGTACCACTTGGGGATATGCAAGCTCTCGTTAGGAGGTACGCAAGAAATATCTGGAGTTTTCAGGAACTGTCAGCAACATCTGGAACAAAGAGGATATCTTCACCTGCGTGGTCTGGGCTATTGGAGAGTACATGTCTATCTCATACAACAAAAGGTGTACCGTGGAGCAGATCAACAAGTTCTTTGAAGCCCTGGAGGCCATGCTGTTTGAAATCATGCAACTCCGGCTCTCGGCCAGCATCCCCAAGTATTCGCCACGTGTCATCACAGTTCTCATGACAACACTGACCAAACTGGTATCACGCAGCCAAGATTTCATCTCCAGAATGTCCCTGTTCCTGTCCAAGATGAGAGCATTTGTTCAGAGCCCTGCCATGGCCTCAGTGTACAGTGAGGAAGACAATGAGGAGATCCTGACCCGGGCTGTTGAGCTGATGAACCTGTTGAAAATGCCCACTGTAGCTCAGTTTGTCCTGCGCCATCAGCAGAGGTTGCCAGCCCACGGTTTCACCGAGACACTAACGTGTCCCTGCCTCTCGCCATGAAGACGGCCAGCCAGCTTTTAGAAAGGGGGGACTGGCATTTCTGAGTGTACACTGCATAGCTCTGACTGAAGAGACCTGGCTGGCTCTGTGCTGTATTTTGACTAACCTGCTGCTGACTCTGCTTAATGGAATATGGGGAAGGTGGAGGGATGAGGCTCTGCTGCTGCACCTTCCTGGAAATGGGCAATAAATGATGGAAAAGAGGAAATTTTACAAGGAAATACCTCATATAGAGGCCTGTTGGTCTAGGGGTATGAACCTTGCTTAAGGTGTGAGGAAGTCCTAGGTTCAAATCCTGGACAAACCCTGTTTTAAGACTAGTTGTGGCCGAGTGGTTAAGGCAATGGACTAGAAAGCCATTGGGGTCTCCCCATGCAGGTTTGTATCCTGCTGACTACAGGCTCCTTTGGCAGGAGGGATAGCTCAATGGTTTGAGCATTGGCCTGCTAAACCAAGGGTTGGGATTGGTCTTGCTTTAAGCAAGGGGTTGGACTAGATGACTCTCCTGAGGTTCCTTCCAACCCTGATATTCTATGATTCTATCCTGTAATGGTGGACAACACATTTTATTTAGTACAGAGGTTTTCAAACTGTGGAGTATGCTTCCCTAGGGGGGCATGGAGGAACATTTGCGGGGGAGTGAGCAGTGACATCAGGCAGCTTCAGCCCACCCCATGCAGTGGGGCTTGGGGACAGAGTGCCACCTCCACCCCTGACTCACTTCATCAGGCCACCTAGCCTCTGAGTTGCAGGGGCACAACCAAAAATTGTAACTCAAAGGGAGGGCTCAGCTCAAAGCCTATCTCAGATGGGGGTATGCTGTAGACTACATTATTTGGAAAGGGGTACACAGCCTAGAAAGTTTTAAAAACACTGGGAGGATTGATTTTGCTTTGCAGATGTGTGCTGGTTTGTGTTCATCTAGGTATTTTATAATTGTAATTATCCTTTCAGCCAGTTTGCCAGGTACTGAAATGTCTGATGGGTCTATAATCCCATGGACTATCCAAACACAGCAGAGGTAATTAAGAGATAAGTAGGGATCACCTCACCCACTACTGAAATGCAGCCAGCTACAGGGTAGAATGTGGCAGCTGTTTAATAGCAATAACGCAACAGCAATTACATCTGGAATAAAAAAAAAGTGTATCTAGTTGACACTGCATGTAAAATACTAGAGTACTACCATTCTCACAAAATATGTCAAGTTGCGTAAAGAGCACATCTGCTATTTTTATGACTGAACTTGCATACCCTCAGGATCTCTATTTATGGAGAAATATTTAGCTAAAATGTAAGGACATTCACTTCTCTTTTTACTTATAGTAAATGAATTCACGTGTAGGTCTTTGTATGAAATCGGGCACAAGCTTTGTTTGAACTTTATAGCTCTCATTCCATTTTACATTCTGATAGCAAATATCATCCCTCCAGTTGTTTTGGTTACATTTGTTTAACTATGAGTGCCTCCAATAACCACAGTAGTACCTGAGAGCACAGTTGCTTGAAAATATTCAATTTCAACAACTTTTGTATGTGAAAACTTCCGAAATAATTGACAATAGAAAAAATGTACTGATTTTTGACCAGCTCGTGGAGTGGTCAAATATATATATTCCCCCCAAACACACACAAAAAGTGCTGTCTCCTGTACAGACAAGCTTTGCCTTATTGTAGCAAGTTCCATTGTGCCAGAGGAGTGGAGTTGTTGACCTTGATAGGGAGTGTTTTGGATATGCTGACCCCATGCTATTTAGTGCCTTGAAGATAAGGACCTAGATCTTGAGTTTGATTCTGTGTTCTATGGGAAACCAAAGTAGAGAGTGGAGGATAGATTTGATGTTTGCCACAGCCTGTGTTGCTGAAGATATGCACTTCAGTGTTTGATACCAGCTGGAGTTTCCTAATCTTTGAAGGCTTCTTGTCCCTGTATAGTGCATTACTGTAGTCCAGCCAAGAGACGAAAAAGGCGTGAATATATTAGGTGAGGTCATTGTCTGCCAGGATGGGACAAAGTCTGCTAGCCAACAGGCGATGGTAGAAAGCATTACTGATGGAGGCTGCTATGTGAAATCTTAATGTCAGTGAGGCATCATAGAGTTTACAGCCGGAAGGAGCAATCAGATCATCTAGTCTGACCTCCTGTATATCACAGGCCACCAACACCACCTGCACACTAAACCCGACAACTGAAAGTAGACTAAACTCTTACAGCCCACAAGACAGAGACTAGACTATTATGTGCCACAGGCAGAGAATAGGAGGAACTGAGGTGCACCAGTGCTTGAGGCCCCCTGCAATGACAGGGAAACGATTAAGGGAGATGTACCCAGCTAAAACTTGCAAGTGACCTGCACCTACATGTTGCAGAGGAAGTTAATCCCCTCTCCCCAGGTCATTGCCAAACTGACCTGGGTAAAATTCCTTCCTGACCCCACATATGGCAATCAGTCAGACCCTGAGCATGTGAGCAAGAACCAGCCAGCCAAGTACCTGAGAGAGAGAATGCGTGGTGGCCATCCCTGATGCTTCAGAGGAAGGAGATAAAACAACCCTGAAATACACTGTGGGGGCAGGAGAGAATCCCTTCCTGACCCTTGCAAGTGGCTGGCTAAAACCCTGAAGCATTAGCTTTTAAGAATAAACCAAAAGTGAGGCCTGGGGCTGTTGAGCCCTGCACCCTACCATCACAAGCCACCTCATCACACAATTGCACTCCTAAATTTATCCATCTCTCTTTTAAAACTAATTAAGAATTTTGCCCCCAAAACTCCTATTGGGAGGCTGTTCCAGAATTTCACCCTTCTGATGGTTAGAAACCTCTTCTAATTTTCAGCCTGAATTTGTTCATAGCCAGTGAATTTCCATTTGTTCTTGTGCCAATATTGTCTATTAGCTTAAATAGCTCTTCACCCTCCGTGGTATATATCCCCCTTATGTATTTAGAGAGAGAGCAATCCTATCCTCTCTCAACCTTCTTTTTGCTAGATTAAACAAGCCAAGATCTTCCACTCTTCTCTCATAAAGTAGAATGGAGTAGATTACTCTGCTGGTGTGTTGACTGCACACCATGGGCTGGTGTGGTCAAGACCATGGCCCCACCTCTTCCCCACCCTTCTTGATCCGAAAGGGAAAAGCAAGAGTGGGCAGTCCCTATATTCTACTGTAAGCAGTTCAATGGAGGCGTTACTTGTTTGCCCCTGTGTCGAAATGCATGTGCCACTCTTAATCTAGCTGCAAGAGTTTTGCTACTGTGGCTAAATCCTGCTCAAATGACTCCTGCAGAAAATCTCATTGACTTCACTGGAACTACTTGCAGGAGTAAAATGAGCAGGATTTGGCCTTACGTGAAGTGTTTAACAATCAGCTCTTTTGAATATTAACCTGTAACAAACTCACTCATATTGTGAATGGCAGCAGTGACCCAGGAGGGTTGTTTTATAACTTACAACTGCCACTCCCATACTGCACATTAAGATCTTCATTAAAATTTGAACACTTCTCTGTTGCATTTCACAATTCATGGTGCTGAGTTTGCTCAGCTTGAAGTGTACTGAGGGGCAAGGGACTGAAAGCAGGCAGATTCACTCTTTGCTCAGCTCAGTCATTAAAAGGAGAAATAAAGACATACTGCAGTGAATATTGTTTTTAATGTGGTATTTTATTTCATGTAAAGTCTTTCAGTCTGGTATTATTTTAATTAAATGGATATGTTGGTTATTATCAGCACAACCTCTTAATTAGAGTGACAGGCGGTTCACTAAGGAGTTCCCATCACTGAGTTCCTACTGTAATCACGCTTAATAGATGTACAGCTTTTCGCATCTTGAAAACGCTGACAAACATGAACTGAGTTAATAATCCCTCATGACACCCTGTGAGGTAAGAAAGGGTTGTTACCCAACTTTAACAGATGGGGAAGGCTGGAGTAGGGAGGGCAAATGACATATTTAAAGCAACAAAAGAGCAGCTGTTACATATGACGAGATTCAGAGGGTTCTGTGATCGATCACAGGACCATGTGGGGGAAGAACATTGATCATAGTGTGATGATTTATGTGCAGTGCATTGTTCTCCTTACAGATTAGCACATGAACTAAAAAGTAAATCCTACCTTCTCTGCATTTATGGTGGCTTGCAGTGCAGGAAAATTGGTATGATTCCTGTGTGCAGCATAGAGAGGGATGCTGTGGAGCATAGGCACCGACTGTGTGGGTGCTCCGGGGCTGGAGCACCCACAGAAAAAAAAATAGTGGGTGCTCAGCACCCACTGACAGCCCCGCTGATCATCTCCTCCACCTCCCACCCGCCAGCGGCCCCTCCAATCAGCTTCTCCCCCTCCCTCTGAGCACCTCCCACCCACTGTGGATCAGCTGTTGAGCGGTGTGCAGGAGGCACTGGGTGGGGGGGGCGGCGGAGCAAAGGGGGGTCCGCGCAGGGCAGGGGTGGAAAGAGGTGGGGAGGGGGTGAGGCCTTGGGGGAAGGGGTGGAGTGGGGGTGGGGGCCTGGCCAGAGTGGGGGTTGAGCATCCCGGCGAAATGAGGAAGCCGGTGCCTGTGCTGTGGAGTCTAGCTTCCTAAGGGCCTCCCTGCACAGAAGACTGAGGTGGAAAGGAAGTGGGACTAGCTGATCTGATCATTGCCCACTGCAGCCCTAAGGCTGGAGCAGTGAGCACGGACTGACTCCATTCCTGCACTGCAGCCTGGGAGTGGGATTCCCAGGGCCGGCGCTTCCATTTGGGTGGCCTAGGCGGTCACCTAGGGCACCAGGATTTGAGGGGGGCGGCAATTCGGCGGCGGGGGGGTCCTTCCACGCTCCGGGTCTTCGGCGGCAATTCTGCGGCGGGTCCTTCACTCGCTCCGGGACCCGTCGCCGAAGTGCCCTGCAGATCGGGAGCGCGGAAGGACCCCCCCGCCACAGAATTGCCGCCAATGACCGGGAGTGCGGAAGGACCCCCGCCTAGGGTGCCAAAATCCCTGGCACCGCTCCTGGGGATTCCGCTTACCTTACAGAGATCTCCTGTTATTTGAGCTTAGTGCTGTGAAGAAGATTGGGCCCAAAGTGTGATTGCCTAAGTTCCTGCTCAGTGTAATAAGCATGCCAGTGTTTATACAGGGATCAAACATTCAAAGACAGATGTAGGTTTAATGAAATATGATCCTATACAAAGGATTGTTATTCACTGAGATCATTGTTTTGGTTTTTTCTTACATAATGTACAGAAATTAAGTATAAAATGCTATGTTCATTCAGTATTTGGACCATAATATTGCTGATGGAGAGTATATATACACAAATTCAGGAAGTTTAAAATTATGGTTTCCCACAGCAGCCATTACTCAGCCACATTACACTTATATATTCAGCCAAAAGAGTTGTCACAGATAGAAAATACTACACATTTGCACTAGGGGCAGAGTTATGGTCATTGTGGGAACCATAACTTTGAACTTGTTAATTTCTTGTTCATGTCAAATCTCAACCAAACTCTCACATTCATGTGCTGCAGGTTTTTTATTTTTGATAGAGCATGTATTTTCACAGAAGTTAGAGGGCTCTTTGTTTTGTTTTGTGTGACATTTTGCATGTGTCTAGAAACTTATTAGCAAGAGTTCTGTGTATTTACATCACACGTTAACAATGTTATTTGTAGAAATTAGCC
The DNA here is from genome assembly GCF_020497125.1 of Mauremys mutica. NCBI lineage: Eukaryota > Metazoa > Chordata > Testudines > Geoemydidae > Mauremys > Mauremys mutica. The sequence continues at coordinate 198,089,316 of NC_059072.1, forward strand.
ATTCAAACAGACAAGTGAGGAAACAGCAAGGGCTCACCTGAATCCCCCTCCTTCAAAGCCTTACAGCTGTGCTTGCCTTTATGTAGTGTGAGTAGCCCCACTGAGCAACACTAAAGGCTGCCCTAACATGAACCCCAACTGCAAGGGGCACAATATAGGCCTCTGCAAGGGCACAAAGTAGTGGGAACAAGGTCTGCCCTGGCCTTGCCTCCTCACACCCCCTGATCTAATCCCTCCTACCTCTGCTTCAATCTTATCCTGCCTCTAGCTCACTCTGAAATGCTTCCTTGTGGCCAGGGTTCCTACAGAGATTATGCAGAGCCCTATGAGTCTAGCTGTAACAAAAAGGCTGTAGAGCAATGATGAAAGCAGCTTCAATTGTCAGGCTCAGGTACCTGAATCATCAGAGAAAGCATTGTATTTCCCCGTCAATATCTACCTGTCACACTTCTTTTTTATTGTAGCTTTTATCGTCGTAGTTAGCAGTGCCCTCTGACTGACCTTTTCTTGTTTCATTCTTTATCTTTCTGGATTTGACTATGGCACCAACTGAAATATTACCAAAGATATGTTCAGTAATTAAGTTGCTGCTAATTACTCTGCCTGTTCTTTGGTTATTTTTATAAAGACTGCTTTGTATTAGCAAGAGTTAACAAAGTGAATAAGAAATTTATAGGAAGGAAGAAAGAACATTTCTTTTGTTCTCAGCATCTTGCATAAGATTCCTATAAAAGAGTACTTATGTAAGACAACACTTTTGTGTTTCTTGTGTAATGCATGAAAAACAAACACTGATAGAAAATACTGTAAACAGTATGGCAATGACCTTGTCTCTTACATGCTGAAATACGATTAGCACCATTGATTTTTCTTATCGTCTTCCGGAAAGGGTCTTTTGATATTTGTGATGGGGCTTAACTACCATCACCTGCAAGGCTAGGGAATGCACCCAGTTAGTTATGCTTTGCATCTAGGGAGGTGAGTAGCTAATTGGCTCCTAGTCAGAGAGGGTGGAGCTAAGCCATAATAAGTAGACTGAAGGAACTCAGTAGAGGGAGAGATGGCAGGTGAGATCAGTCTCTCTGGCTAAGAGAAGCCATGGGTTAGAAACAGAGACAACGGGGTAGCTTAGGCTCCTGCAAGGGAAGCCCTGAGATAGGGTCTGTCAGTAGAGAAGAGAAGACTTCAATAACCCAAGAGGGCAGAAGAACTATTCAGGTTCATTTGAACATTTCTTTGAAGTTGTTTATGATGCCCCAGAAGGGGTCTGAACTTTGGAGACTTGTCCAGAGGGCTAAGACACAGAAGACCTGGGGTCAGAGACAGGCGGCTGGAGGTGGTGCTGGAGCTGAAGATAGTGGCAACGTCCCACACCAAAGCAAGGGGGTGAGAGAGCCTTGTCACAAATTGGGGTTGTGGGGATCCCACCTTAGAGGAAGATACCAACTACCTTAAGGGTGAGAAGCAGATGAACAGATTAAGACCTTTTTTTTCCTTTCCATCTGGGGAATATGGACGATATAGTCTGCACACTGGCAGTCCTACAGGAGCAAACACATATGCTCTTTTGTTGCATCTATTACAAGGGCAGTAACTATAGCAAGAGCCTCAACAGGCTCAGCAAGAATGTTTCCAGCAATGCCTAGAAAATTGGACCCCAGAGCCCCAGGTAGTTTCAGGAGAAGACAATTCTGCCAGACCAGTACCCGGTGTGGCAAAATTGAGTCCAGGTGATGAACCAGAGGCATTCTTGTGTACTTTTTGGAAGGTAGTAACAGCAGCAGGGTGGGGCAAATCCTCCAAGGCAGCTCAAGTGGCCCCATTCCTCTCAGGAGAACCTCAAGCAGGCTACCGAGCTTTTTCTGATGAGCAGGCACAGAATTGTGAAAGAAGCTATTCTGGATAGGCCGGGATTGACCCTGGAAGCATACCAGCATCAGTTTAGGATGGAGCCTTCCCTGCGTGTGTGTGTGTGTGTGTGTGTGTGCACGCACACATCCCAGAGTGGCAGCACAGTGTTTACAGCACCCGGCCATGCAGAGGTTACAGCCCCTCATGAACTCATTAGACAAGGTGGTGAACCTTGTAATATTAGAACAATTCCTAAAGGTTTTGCCTGCTGGAGCCCACAGCTCTATCTGGAGATTTCAACTGACTTCTACTGATAATACTGAACCACCCAAATGAAGAGTTAGTTCAAGAGGCTATTTTATTCTGAGGGAAGCAAGGTGACCGAGAACCTCGACCCTGGGATGGCAAGGGGGACAGAGCGGGAAAGAAGTTCTTGGGCTATCTAATACCTAAGAAACGAGAAGAGGAAGTGGTGCCTCAGTCATCACTAGATACCTGAGACAGGGTCCTGGGAACTAGTCAGGAAAACGTGGTGGTGTGTTTCTGGTGTGGTCAACTGGGTCATATAAGAAAGGACTGCCCATGCATGAAGTGTGGCTATTTGGATTGTTACTACACCGCCCAGTCTGCAGCTTGAGATGCTCCCTTGGTAGGGGGTGCACTCCAGCCTACCAATAACTACTAATGTAGCTGGACACAAAATGAGAGAACCGATTGACTCTGGGTGTGGGCACACACTAGTTCAAGGGAGTAGTCTCTCCACTGTGAAAATGGATCAGCAGGTGCATATCTCGTGTGTGCACAGAGAGACATGGATACCAACAGCGGAGGTAGAGATAGAAATGCAAGGTCAGAGAAACAAGCTGAAGGTTGGTTCAGTAAAAGACCACCCCTGGCCCATAACTGTAGGCAGAGCCTGGCCTAATTTCCCAGCCATATTATGAGAGAGAGAACAAGTTAACCATAAGGTGACCCTTACTCAGACATGGGCTATTGGGCCAGGCAGCCCAGAGGCAGGGCTGAAGTGAATGGACTCAGCAGACTCGGGGAAGTTAGTCAAGAGAGTCGAACAAGAGACGCCAAGTTGACTACAGGCCCAGGAGATACAATTACACATGATAAACCAAGAGCTGGAGGAGGTGAAATTCTCATGACAGAAAATAACAGAAGAGGCCACAAAACAGGCGCAAGAACTGATTCAGACAAGACTAGACTTGGCGTATGAAAATAATTGTTGGCAGCAGCTTGAGCTGGTGCTAGCTAGACTGCAAGCCAGGGAAACATGTGACAAGGAAGCCTCAGCCTCTAGAAGCCAAGAACAGGCCCCTGCAGAAAAGGAAGCTGATTGAGTGAGTTCGTGGAGAATGAACATCCTGAATGAGGATATGGGAGAAGCTGCCTCGAATGTGGACCTGACTCATCACCTCAAGGGTAACTGAGGGAAGCCAGACCATGCATGGAGAGATCCAGGAACTTTGAGAAAGATTAACTGTTGCAGTGGGGGCCCTACAAATGCAAGTCCAAAATAGAGAATACTGGAGGGAATGTTATGAAGATGTGCAGGAGGACAAAAATTGTCTGTTTACCCAAGTACATGACTTAGAGGGAGAGCTGGAGCAACTACAGGGCCCTCTACAGTGAAGGGGAGAGAGTACCCTGATGGATACTACCTTGGGGGGGGGAGGGGATGAGATGGAGCTTAACCTCCATCACCTACAAGGCTAGCCAATGCACCCCATTATTTATGCTTTGCCCCTGAGGAGGTGAGTAGCTAATTTGCTCTTGGTCAGAGGGGGCAGAGCTAAGCCATAATACATAGATTGAAGGAGCTCAGTTGAGGGAGAGATGGCAGAGGAGACAGGTCTTTCTGGCTGAGAGAAGCCCAACATTAGGGTACATAGGCAGAGACAACAGGGGCTGCGAAGGCTTCTACAAGGGAAGTCCTCAGATAGGGTCTGTCAGTAAAGAAGAAAAGACTTCAGTAGTCCAAGAGGGGAGAAGAACAACCATTCAGTTTCATTTGGAACTTTTGTTATGACTGGTTTATGATACCCAGGAAAGGGTCTGAACTTAGGTGACTTGGCGGGAGGACTGAGACTCAGAAGACCTGGGGCCAGAGGCAGCCGGCGGCAGGGGCTGCTGGTGCCAAAGATGGCATGGGATGTTGCTGCTGATGCAAAGGGGCACTCCAAGAGTGAGTAAGCCCCACTACAATATTAAATAAGTAACTGCATATTAAAAGTGAATTGTTCTGTTATTTCTACAGCTTAGTGAGATTGTATGTCCCATCCATACTTGCCTGTGTTGCATAATCAGACCTGTTTAGGCACTTAGCTAGATTCTGAGCTCAGTTACGCTGGAATAAATCCAGGACAACTCCTTTCATAACAGGATCTGGCCTTTAGCCTATGGCCATAACCAAGTGAAGGGGAATAACAGACTAAATCTGTTAGAATAGGTTTGATACTATGGTATAATAAAGCACTTAGACACCTCAGTAATGAATGTGGCATAAACACCTAGATAGATTTGACAAAATATTATCTCATGGCAGAGGTATGGTCTAGGGCTGTAAAAATGGAGTTAATGTTAGTTTTTTTGCTGGAGAGGTTTGAGATATTTTAACCTGGATGTGACTGGTGGCATTCTTCTGTGCTGTTACATTGTGGGAAGTTTTTTTGGAAGGCAGCTGTCTGCAAACCATGGGCGGCGGGTGAACCACTGGCTGGGGGAGGCTAGCCTGTGGCTAAATGAGGGAACAATTAAATGCACCTTTGTTTGGTGATAGCTGAAACAGTGGAAAACCCCTGTCCAAGGACTAGACCACATGCAAGTAGCAGGAAGACCACAGAAACTCAAAAAGAAGGAAGAGAGGATGTCAGAGAAGCACTTGTAGTGTGACCCTGAGGAAAAGCTGAGAGAGCGCTTTTGGGTATAGTGCTAGCTGAAAAGAGGCTTTGGCACTTTGAGGAAAACACTGTCCTCACAGGAACAACCCACAAGACTCCAAATATTTGCTAACCACTCAGGTCAAAAGGGGTAACAATAATTTAGTTTCAAAACTATGCATGCTTTATGCACATCAAGCCTATTGCAACCGGAGACATTGTAATCAGAACTAGAAGAAACTGAATGATATAACATTCTAGAGCCTTGCATATCTAACCTCTGATTAGTTGCATAAGGGCACTGAAGCCACAGATATTTATTGTAATAATAAGTTACTAACTTTGCAGACAAACTATTTTAAACCACTCCCCCACAAGCAATATACAAGGAGTATTTATTTTCAATGTATTCCTTCATAAGAAGGAATATCTTGAGAGTTTTGCTATATGTTTACATAATTTGTAGGCCTGACTCCAAATCTGCCTATGATATTGTCAAACAGGGTTACATAATTTTTTCCTGTAATTACCTGACTTATCAAAATCTGTTCTTGTTCATCCTCCATCACATGAGACAAACTGACAACATTATCAAAGATAAGATTCAGACACACTAGGCCATTTGCCACATACTATAAAGTAATTATTGTTTAAAATTTATATAGCAAAATAGGTGTGAATGACAATTTGCATACATCTAGGATGACAAGGCCCTTGTCCTGAGGGACTTGAAATGTAAATTAGAAAAAAGATTATGTTGTAAGAGACAGCACTGGAAAAGTGATCATCAGGAGAAGGCTAAGGAAAAAAAAGTGATTTTTAAGGAGGGGTATAAAAGAGGTTGGTTGACGCACATTCTGAAAGAAGGCAGCAATTTTATGCAGGAGTGGGCATTAAGGGAGATGGTATTGAAATGGGCTATAAGTCACAAGTTTGATAATGAGACATGGGGCATACTAAGCAGCGTAGGCGGCAGGTATGATAGGCCAGGAGAGACTGTGCCTCCCCTGGTGCTGCTGCCGGACCCCCAGGTGTGGTGTTTTGGGGGAAATTTTTACTTTATTATGCTCCATGCATCAGTAATCTTTCTGGATTTCAGGGAGATTACTGATGGACCTAGGAAGCTGAGTAGCACATACCACCTCCTCAGCAGCCCCGGAACCTGCATGGGTATATCAAAAGCTTCTTTTGGCAAGAGTGAGAGGCTTTTCCCTGCAGCTGTTTGGGGTCTGGAGAGGGGGGGTGTGGCATGGCTGCGGCTGACCCGGGGAAGCTCCGGGTAGGTATGGGGGGGAGGAGGCGTTGGGGCAACTCTGGGCAGAGGGAGGCTCAGGGCTATGGCTGGCCTGGGACTCCTCTGGCCAATGGGGGACTTGTGGCCATGGCAGTGGGAGAGGGGCGGGCGGAAGGGGCAGAGCTGGGGGCTAACCTCCCCTAAAGGGCCAGGGGAGTGTTTTTTTACACCCCTGATCAACAAAAGTTTTACTGACAAAAGTGCTAGTGTAGAAATAGCCTTACACACAATCCCCCAGAGCTCCACGTAGGCTGTGGTGCTTTTGTTTCTAGTTTAACTCCTTCTGGGACAGTGTATCAGGGAAGCCAGGAGCACAGTTTAGAATAATAGAATAGAACATCACAGGGTTGGAAGGGATCTCAGGAGGTCATTTAGTCCAACCTGCTGCTCAAAGCAGGACCAATCCCTAACTAAATCCCCATATCCCTAAATGGTCCCCTCAGGGATTGAGCTCACAACCCTGGGTTTAGCAGGCTAATGCTCAAACCACTGAGCTATCCCTCCCCTCGAAAGGTCATTAAGTCCAGCCCCCTGCCTTCACTAGCAGGACCAAATACTGCTTTTGCCCCAGATACCTAAGTGACCCCCCCCCTCAAGGCTTGAACTCACAACCCTGGGTTTGAACAGAGGAACTTTTTTAACCACAGTTACTTTACTCTTAAGCACTTGAGAGTTAGGTCTTGTCTACACTACCAAATTTTGTTGACAAAAACTGCCCTTTGCTGACAAAAAATGTCCATTTTTGGTGACAAAATGCAACCATCCCAATGAGAGACATATGTCTTTTTCCTCTAAATTTTTCTCAGCAAAGTGCTAGCATAGATAAGACACCATGCTTGATTTCATCACATTAAATTGGCCTCCAGGAGGTGTCCCACAATGCCCATCATGACTGCTCTGGTCAGCAGTTTGAACTCTACTGCCCTGCAGCCAGTTAAATAACCATCCGCTCCTCCCCTTTAGAAGCCGCAGGAATTTTTTTAATTCCATTTCCTGTTGGCTCAGCATGGAGGTCTCATTGCATCTTCCCAGGTGACCATGGTGAGTTATCGCATGAAACGCTCTCCTGCTTGGACCACTACTAATCTGTTGGATCTGATCAGTATATGGGGAGAGGAGGCGGCACAGTCACAGCTGAACTTGAGCTGTAGGAATTTTGATACCTATGAGCAGATTTCTCGATGCTTGTGCGAAAAGGGCTGTGATCAGGACATGCTGCAGTGCAGGGTGAAGATAAAGGAGCAGAGGCAGGCATACCATAAGGCGAGGGAGGGAAACCGTTGCTCTAGTGCTTCACTTAAGACCTGCCGGTTCTATACCGAGCTGGACGCTATCCTCGATGGCAACCCCACCTCCACCGCCAGGTGCCTTGTGGATACTTCGGTGGGCCTGGAGGCGGCAGAAAGAGGACCTAACCTAGAGGATGAAGTTATTGATGAAGAGGTGGAGTTAGACGACGATGTGCAGCTCCCTGTGGGGTTACCCAGTGAGGCAGGCAGCCAGGAACTGTTCTCAACTTCAGAGAGGTCTAGCCAGTCTCAGCAGTTGCTCTCCGGTGAGCAAGAGGCAGGAGAGGAGATGCCTGGTTAGTGGTTGTGGTTTGTTTAGTGCATAGGTGGGTTCGGGGTGTAGAAATGTGAAAGGGTGGCTGTGTTTCTGTGAGCGGCACATTTCCCTGTGTAGCTAATTGGTACAGCAGAACAGAGTGTTATGCACGCCGAGATCTCACGGAATCCTCCAGAGAGATCTCCATGAAAGTTTCCTGTAGGTACTCAGTAATCCTCCGCTGAAGTTCTGTGGCAGAGCAGCTTTGTTTCTTCCCTCATTGTAGGAAACTTTCCTGCACCATTCGGCAATCACTTGTGCAGGGACCAAGGCAGCACATAGGCTAGTAGCATAGGGAGCAGGGCAGAAGCTACAAGCATGGAGTAGATGTACCCTTGTTTCCCTGCTTACCCTTAGCGGTGAGATGTCTGCTAGAATGACCCCTGCCTGTGGAAAAGTGTGGGAGAATTTTAGAATGTTTTCCTAGTATGATGCACCACGACCCTTGCAAAGAGTGTGTGCTTTTTTCCCCATGGGGAGCACCCCCTACCCCCGCGAACACTCACCATGCTTTGGGTGTTCGCAGAGATATGTGCCTGGCAAGGGTCAGTGAGAAAGTGATTGCAAGGTTGCAAAAGGTGTATTTAACTGAAATGTTTCAATGCTGTGTGTGACTTTAACAATCCCGCTTCTGTGCATTGTCCCCTGTGCTTCACCAGATGTGGCCTTCAGGAACACCCCACGCACCCCAGCTGAGTGTCTCCGCCAGATAAGAAAGCACCCAAGACACAGCAAAGAGACATGTTCTGGGAGGTACTGCAGTGCTCCAATGCAGAGAAAAGGGAACGCAAGAAGTGCTGGGAAGCCAAATGGCAGGACAAAAAAGAGAATCAGGAGTTTGTTAAGGACGCAACTGAGCAGATGATTAAAGTAATGGAGGGGCAACTGCAGATGCTGAAGTCCTTGATAATGCTGCAGACTGCAGCACATTCTGAACACTTTTCTATGCCCACCTCCCAACTCTGCCTGTACATTCCTTTTCACTTTCCGGAACTTCTCGGTTTCCCATTTACTTCACACCCTCGGACAACTTTCACAATGATAACTGGACCTAAACACAGCTGTGAAAGTCTGGTTCCTCCTTTCCCTCCAAGAGTGTTTCTGTGTGCTGTTTTTATGCAATAAAAGCAAAGTTTTCAAATGGTAACTCAACTTTATTTGTTTTCTACAAATTGAGATTGCAGGCACTATCAATACACGCATAGGCATTTTAATCATTTGCTTAAATGTCACCATTGCTTCCTACGAAAACTACTTGTATTGTAACATTGCAGCACCAATCACAGAGATATGCATTACCGGATCTCATTTTCAAAGTATTGCCTCAAAGCCTTCCTGATTCAAATTGCTCCCCTCTGGGCTCTTCTGATAGCCCAGGTATCTGGCTGATCAAAATCAGCAGCCAAGTGGTCTGCCTCAGCACTCCACCCCCAAGCAAACCTTTCACCTTTAGCTTCACAGAAATTATGCAACGTACAGCACGCAGCTATGACCATGGGAACATTATCTTCATTAAGGTCTAACCTGCCATAAAAACATCACCAGTGAGCCTTTAATCTGCTAACGAACATTTAACTGTCATCCAGCACCTACTCAGCCTCTTGTTGAACTGCTCCTTACTGCTGTGCAGGTGTCCCGTGTAAGGTTTCATGAGCCACGGCTGCCAGGGTTACGCTGGGTCTCCCAGGATCACTATGGGCATTTCAACATTCCCCACTGTAATCTTCTGGTTTGGAAAGAAAGTCCCCGATTGTAGCTTTCTGTGCAGGCTGGTGTTCCTGAAGATGCGTGCAACATGTACCTTCCCGGACCACCTGGCGTTGATGTCAGTGAAACGCCCATGGTAATCCACAAGTGCCTGCAACACCATGGAGAAGTACCCCTTCCTATTGATGTACTCAGTTGCAAGGTGCTCCATCTGGTGCCAAAATTGGAATATGTGTGCCATCTATTGCCCCTCCACAGTTAGGGAAACCCATTTCTGCAAAACGGTCTACTGTTTCATGCACATTTCCCAGAGTCATGGTCCTTCGTAGCAGGATGTGATTTATTGCCCTGCACACTTGCATTAACACAGCCCCATCGGTCAACTTCCCTATTCCAAATTGATTCGCGACTGAACAGTAGCAGTCTGGAGTCGCCAACTTCCACATAACTATTGCCACATGCTTTTCTACTGATAAGGCAGCTTTCATTATGGTGTCCTTGCACTACAGTGGTGGGGCACGCTCCGAACACAGTTCCAGGAAGGTGGCTTTCCGCATCCGAAATTTCTTTAGCCACTGCTTGTCATCCCTCACCTGCATGATGATATGATCCCACCATTCAGTGCTTGTTTCCCGAGCCCAAAAGTGATGGTCTATCCTAGGGGTGGGCAACCTTTCAGAAGTGGTGTGCTGAGTCTTTATTTATTCACTTTAATTTAAGGTTTCGTGTGCCAGTAATACATTTTAATGTTTTTTAGAAGGTCTCTCTCTATTAGTCTATGTATTATATAACTATACTATTGTTGTATTGTAAAATAAACAAGATTTTCAAAATGTTTAAGAAGCTTCATTTAAAATTAAATTAAAATGTTGATCTTACGCTGCCGGCCCACTCAGCCCACTGCTGGTCTGGGGTTCTGTTCACCGAGGCTGGCAGCGGGCTGAGCGGGGCCTGCGGCCGGGACAACGGCTGACAAGGGTCCAGTAGCCAGAACCCCAGACTGGCAGCGGGCTGAGCTGCTCAGCCCACTGCCGCTCCAAGGTTCCATCTGCCAGCTCCTGCCAACTGGGATCCCGGCTGCCAGACCCACTCAGCCCGCTGCCAGTCTGGGGTCCCGGCCCTGCCCACATACAGTGGGTACCTACCTTCTCCCTGGTTCTGGCCCATTCTCTTCCTCTCTCTGCACTGAGCTGAGGGTGGGAGTGCACTGAGCACAGGGCTTGGGGTGAAGGGTCTGGCCAGGAGCTAGAAAGAGGGAGGAGACTCAGGGTTGGGGCAGAAGGTTTGGGTGTGGGGCACTTACCTGGGCAGCTCCCATTTGATGCGAGGAGTGCAGGTGGGAATGTGTGTGGTGGTGGTGCAGGAGCTCCCATTTGGTGCTCAGGGAGGGGATGGGGATGTGGGGGGTGCAAGAGTCAGGATGTGGGGGGTGCATGGGGTGTGGGGGGTTGTGTATATGGGGGGATGCAAGAGTCAGGGCTGGGGTCGTGGGTGTGTGTGTGTGCGGGGCTGCGGGGTTGCGGGCAGAGGGCTGGGTGTGTGTGGGGGGGGGGTCAGGGCAGAGGGCTGAGGGTGTGTGGGGGGGTCAGGGCAGAGGGCTCCCCCACTCCTGCGTCTCCCAGCCGGCTCACCCACTTGGGGCCCCGCGGCGCACCACACAAGCGCAACTAGCGCCCCCCGGCGAGAGAGTCCCTTCTGGCTGTGTCTGGAGGAGCCGCTCCGGGTGGCGCATGACCCCGCGGTATGCAAGTTCATTGCCCCAGGGCTCTTTGGCCACCACCGATTCTCACTTGCCCACACCTGCTACGCGCTCAGCGCTGCCGGGCTCTCCGCTCCTCCCAGCTCATGAACAGCAGGTATCGATCCATGGCTGTGGCCGGGCGCCTCCTCCTGGGGACGCTCAGCAGCCAGCGCTGCTGCTGCCTCCGGCCTCTCCCGCCTCCACCGCCCCCACTTCCGCTTCCACTTCCTGCCGCCGGGAGTCGGGACCTGGTCCGGCAGTGAACCTGCTCCCCCGGCGCGCTGCCAATCCGCCATGGCCAGCTATACCAAGGCGGCCCAGGTGAGCGGGCCCCTCCGCGCCCCTGGGCAGGGCTCCTTGCCGGGTGAGGGGAAACGGGAGCCCAAGGGTAGACCGCTGAGGCGGCTCCTCTCTCGGGGGGGCGCGGGCTCTGCCCCTCACTGCCTGCGTGTCCTCGGGACTCTGGAAGGCAGCAGCATGCCATTAAAAATCAGCTTGCATGCCGTCTTTGGCACGTGTGCCATAGGTTGCTGACCCCTCGTCTATCCTATGCAGCTGTTCTGTGAATGCCAAAAGCAATCTAAAATTGCTCCTATCCATTTCACGTAGAATGTCGGGCACCTGCGAGTCTTCTTCAGTTAGGAACTTCACGATAAACTGCACTGCCCTCCATGATGTCTTCATGACAGTTAACAGAGTATAGAAGAGTAGTGCAGGATACATCCCTTCTCACAAAGATGCCAGGTGCACAGTGTTAGGTGTAAGAAGTATAAACTGTTTAATATGTTCAATTTGTTGTTTAATAAGGTGTTTATGAAGTAATGTTAAGTAAATCACTGGCTTTAAAATAAGATCCAATATGGAGTATATGAGCTATTGACCCTTGGACTCCATCTCTAAGAGTGAACTTCTTTATCATTGAGACACAGGCTCAAACCAGTCAACACCAGTTTTTCCCACCAAAACCAGCCCTCAGCATTCCATCTCCTCAGAACTTTTCCCGCCACAAAAGTGATATAAGGACTTGTTCAGTGCCTGCGCAGGGCTGTCCACCCCAGCAACAGTACGTACACAGTCGGGGGTCTTCACAGTGCTCCAGAGCTGAAGAGTGAAGAATACTATCGGTCCCGCAGTGAGATTGAGGAAAAGGAGGCCTGTCACCACCATTCCTGCCATCCTGCATTCCTGGTGTCCATCATCCCAGACGACCTCCTTGCCAGACAGTGGAAGGTCCTGGGCATCACCCCTGTACGTGGTATCCACTGCACCTGAACAGTAGGAAAAGGTTTCTGTGTTGGGGCATCATTTACTGTTTTCCAGTTTCCAAGGGAGGGTTTATAGGCCTGAGCTTTAAGCTCCCAAAGCCAGTCACTGTTTCATTGTATTAATTAAGTTTGCATTTTTCCCTATTCCTCCCAGTTTTCTGTACCTTTACCCTGAATACACTTACTTTTGTTTGTGCCAAATCACCTTGTCTCCTCTTTATTTTATTTACACCACACAAGGAAGGAGGCTAAATCCACTGGTGATAGATACAGGAGGGAGTCGAGTTTGCATCTTCTGAGAAAAGGGGCTTTCCTTTCCTCTTTCTCCCCTACCATTTCTAAAGTTTTCCTTTGAAGCGTTTCCTTATTCCCCTTGAGGTAACAACAGCAAAGAAGGGCCATTGCAAAAATGCTGCAAAAGAAAGCCGGAAGCCTATGGAGTACTGAGACAAAAAGCAATGCATCATGGCACATTAAGCCCAGTCCCAGGATGCGCCATGATGTGCTCTGCCTTCTCACAACACCTAGCGACAGAAGGTGTCGAGCTAGACTGTGAGATAGGTACCCACAATACATTGCTCACACTGTTGATGATGGTGCCCCCACTGTGGACATCCTCTGCCGACAGAGGGAGCGAGCACGAACATGAGATTCCCATTTTTATTATGTCGACTTTTGGATGTTGACATTACTTTTGTCGACAAAACTTGGTAGTGTAGAAATGGTCTTATAAATTTTTGAAAACAACAACAATCCTGAGACTGAGATAGACTTCTCCTGGTCTGATCTCAATCTTGCCATCATTTCAGGTTGGCCAGAGTCTGTTCTGCCCATTCTCTCCTGCATAAACAACGAGGAGTCCTTGTGGCACCTTAGAGACTAACAAATTTATTTGGGCATAAGCTTTCGTGGGCTATAACCCACTTCATCAGATGCATGGAGTGGAAAATACAGTAGGCAGGTATAAATATACAGCACATGAAAAGATGGGAGTTGCCTTACCAAGGGTGGGGTCAGTGCTAACAAGGCCAATTCAATCATGGTGGATGTGGCCATTCCCAACAGTTGACAAGAAAGTGTGAGTATCAACAGAGGGAAAATTATTTTTTGCAGTGACCCAGCCACTCCCAGTCTTTACTCAGGCCTAATTTGATGGTGTCAAGTTTGCAAATTAATTCCTGTTCTGCAGTTTCTCGTTGAAGTCTGTTTTTGAAGTTTTTTTTGTTGAAGAATGGCCACTTTTAAGTAAGCGGGTGGTAAACTCCATCTAAGGCTAAATACTGGCACGAGACCAATAGTCAACAAGTACTGTAAGGGAAAGTTGAAAAGAACTCTGAAGAGAGAGTTCAAGTTGGGGGCCAAGTCCTCTGATCGAGGCACAGCCCATGGACGGTGTGAGGCTGGTAGCGGCCCCCAGCGTGCCGGGACCGGGTCTTCTTGGAGTCGGGTTGCTTGCGAATGCAGCCCAAAGCGGGTGGTAAACTCCATCTAAGGCTAAATACTGGCACTTTTAAGCCTGTTATTGAGTGTCCAGGGAGATTGAAGTGCTCTCCTACTGGTTTTTGAATGTTACAATTCTTGATGTCTGATTTGTGTCCATTTATTGTTTTGCATAGAGACTGCCTGGTTTGGCCAATGTACATGGCAGAGGGGCATTGCTGGCACATGATGGCATATATCACATTAGTAGATGTGCAGGTGAATGAGCCCCTGATGCTGTGGCTGATGTGGTTAGGTCCTATAATGGTGTCCCTTGAATAGATATGCGGACAGAGTTGGCAACATGGTTTGTTACAGGGATTGGTTCCTGGGTTAGTGTTTCTGTTGTGTGGTGTGTAATTGCTGGTGAGTATTTGCTTCAGGTTGGGGGGCTGTTTGTAAGCAAGGACTGGCCTGTCTCCTGCATGTTTCTCTTACATGTGGCAACGGCTGACCCTCTGCACAGAACTAACCCAGCTCTTATGTACAGTCTCTGTCTCTGGTCTATGTGCTTCAGCAGAGCTGGGAAGCACCCATTTCTCCTTTGTCACTTTTGCCTCACCTGTGGGCCCCTGTTTAGTAATAACATTATTCCATGGGGCTGGCTGGTCCAGCAGCTGGGAAACAATCAGAGTAACTGGCCTTAGGTTGTGGTATTGATGGCTTATCAGTGAGTTGGTAAATGCCTTTCATGGGCAGGGAAACTGTCTGGAATGCATGCAAGGCTGCCCTCAGGCAAGCTTAAATGTGTTCAACTCACAATGCAAATCATAATTATATAAAGATATATCCCACAAAGAGTCATTTAAAGGTGGCCTTCAAAGAGAAAAAACAAACATGCTTCTAGGCTCATGATGTAGAAATGTTTGTAAAATGAAGCAGAAACGAGGGGTTCAGCTTGTTTTTAACAGTAGAAATTCAGGTCTTGTCTACCCTGGAAGATTTTATGGCAGCATGAAATTGTGACATTACAAAACACAAAGGACTGAAAGCTGAGCACTTGAGTGAGGAAGGCATTTTTAATCAGACTGTTTTAAACTCTGTGGTTTTTATTTGTTCTTGTTCACATGTATTTACCTAGGTGTAAGAGGGTGTGAGATAAAGGACCCCTGTGTTAAATCAGTACCCCAATGTCACATTAAAAGCCCATGAGGTGTCTGAGTTCTGCAAGGCAAGGCCATAGTCTGTAAGAGAAGCACTTGACACGCAACTGAACAAGCTCCAAAATGACTGGCAAGTTCCAATGGTTTGTGTTGCTAAATATAATGGTTCTTTGACTGTATGCTCATTATAAAACATTATTAATTCAGTATTAGAGTGGTAACAGTCAGTATCTACTACCTTTCTGGCAAGAAATACTTGGAAAAATGGTAGTATGAAATCCTCACCCCCTTCTAGTCAGTGGCAGTTATGCCATTGAATTCTATGGGTAAAATCCTGGCCCCAGTGTATTGTATACCTGCGTTGCATTGGTGTAAATCAGGTCTCAACCAGGTGTCCGAGGCCATCTGTGGGGCCACGAGTAGGTTTCAGAGGGTCTGTTAAAATAAACCAGAAAGAGGGGCCAGTGTTAGGCCTTGTCTACACTACAAGACTATTTCGAATCAACTTAGTTCGAATTTGTGGATTCGACCTTATGAAGTCGAATTTGTGTATCCATACTAAATACACTAATTCGAATTTCTGAGTCCACATTCATGGGGCCAGCGTCGACTTTGGAAGCGGTGCACTGTGGGAAGCTATCCCACAGTTCCCGCAGTCCCCGCTGCCCATTGGAATGCTGGGTAGAGCCCCCAATGCCTGCTGGGGGGAGAAATGTGTCGAGGGTGGTTTTGGGTAAGTGTCGTCATTGAACCGTCAATCACAACCTCCCTCCCTCCCTCCTTGAAAGCGCCTGCGGGCAATCTGTTCGTGCACTTTTCTGGTCAGTGACAGCGCGGACGCCACAGCACTGCAAGCATGGAGCCCGCTGCGATCATCGCCGTTTTCTCCTCCTCGCACTTTATCGTCAACCTCTTCCACAGTCAGCTGATGAGAAATTGGGCTACTTTTCAATGGTGCTGCAAGCACTGGGGGACCATAGGGGACGTTTTGCAAACATCAACGTCGGGTGGCCGGGCAAGGTTCATGATGCGTGTGTTTTCAGGAACTGTGGGCTGCTCAGACGCCTGCAGGAAGGTAGTTTCTTCCCGGACCACGAAATAACTGTTGTGGATGTGCAGATGCCTATAGTCATCCTCGGGGACCCAGCCTGCCCGCTAATGCACTTGCTCATGAAGCCCTATACAGGCGCCTGGGACAGCGACAAGGAACTCTTCAAATACCAGCGAGCAGCGTGACCTGTGACTGTTCAGTTTCTTTACAGAGAAGCTGAACCTGCCCCTGTTTCTTTACCCAGTTACTGTTGACTCTCCTCTTCGGTTACATACCCCGTTCACCCCGTTTCCCCCACTTCCAACACACGTGTAAAAATAAAATACATGTCCCATTGTTACTTAAGAAAGGTTTCTTTATTCATGACTTTGCGTTAAAGGGTTGAAACTGGGAGGCAGAGTGTGCTGGGTAGGGTGTGCGGTGATGTAAAGACCGCCTCTAAACTCAAGGAATGACAGGCTCCTGCTCCTAGAGCGGTCCGCAGTGCCGGAAGGCTTCTTTCAACGGAGCCTGCCATCCCTCTTTATGGAATTCTGTGTGCGGGCGGATATGTGACCTTCTGGTGGAGGAGGACGGATACAGATTCCTCAGCTGCGTGACTCAGCGGTCCAGGACAAGGACCGCTGTATAAGATCTGTAACCGCCCTCACCCGCTGCAAAGTCACATCTCCCCCGCCCACACAGATCCTGGAAACCACCTCCCATACCGACCAGGGTGCCTACTGACTGCACCGTGTGTGTGACCCGCTGCTGATCCTGCCCCCGTGTCTGTACCCTGGGAAAGGTGACTGTCCTATGCAATTAACCACCCCCTTCCCCACGCCCCCCATTCAAACACAGTCTTCTTTGAAAAAACATAACGGAAACAGTAATTAACAGCAAAGCATTTTTATTAATTAAGTAGACAGTTAGGGGATGAGACTGGGATTGGGACTACTGTGAGTCTGGAAGTGAAGGACTTCGGCAAATGTAGGGTATGAGAGCTTTTGGGTACTTGAGCACTGTGCTGTGGTGCAGTGACAGTATTCACGTCCCTGGCCGCCCCTCCTCCTGATTATTTTCGGTGAGGGGGGTATGGGACTTTGTGGCGGGGGAGTGCGGTTGCAGATACACTGCAGGGTGTCTCTGTCCTCCTGCGGTCCTGCAGAACATCCACAAGGCGCCTGAGCGTGTCCGTTTGCTCCCTCACTAGTCCAAGCATTGTTTCAGTCACCTGCTTGTCTTCCTCACGCCACCTCTCCTCCCGTTCGCTGTGTGAGCGCTGGCACAGAGAGATG
This sequence comes from Mauremys mutica, assembly GCF_020497125.1. Taxonomy (NCBI): domain Eukaryota; kingdom Metazoa; phylum Chordata; order Testudines; family Geoemydidae; genus Mauremys; species Mauremys mutica. The sequence continues at coordinate 198,106,577 of NC_059072.1, forward strand.
GTCTCCCTCCACTGGCTCTGCTGGTCCGCCTCTGCTAGGTAGCAGCCCATACGTTCATCGAACATCTTGTCCCTTGTCTTTTTCTTTCGCCGCCTAATCTTTGCAAGCCTCTGCGAGGGGGATGCTGTGTCAGGTCTGGAGACAGTGGAAGCTGTGAGATGGGAAACAGGGAGTGAATTCCTTGCAAATATTCTTTTTTGCGAACAATTAACTGAGTCTAGGCTGTCTGTGTGAATTCTGGGTTGAGACCCCTGTGCCTGCTAGGGCACAAATCATTTTCGCGGTGGATTCTGGGTAAATGTCGCCAGTCATTCCTTCCTCCGGGAAAGCAACGGCAGACAATCATTTTGAGCACGTTTTCCATGAATTGCCCTGGCATACGCCATAGCGTGGCAACCATGGAGCCTGTTTTGGATTTTGTGTATGTCACCGTATGTGTACTAGATGCCGCTGACAGAGGCGGGCCAGCAGCGCTGCACAGCAGCATGCTTTTGCTTTTGCATGACAGCAGCGATGGTTACCAGGCATACTGCACCGTCTACCATACCATGAATTGGTAAGAAGACGGTAATAAGATGGTCATGGTTACCTGTCCTTTTGCACTGCACCATTTGGTGCTGTCATAAGTGCCCCTGGCCGATCAGCCAGGGGCGCAAAAGCCAAAATTGGGAATGACTCCCTGAGTCAATCCCTCCTTTTTGGTATCTAAAAATAGAATCAGTCCTGCCTAGAATATGGGCAAGTGTACTAGAGAACCACTGTATCATAGAACCAGAGAGCACAGCTGCTCTGTATCCGATCCTGCATAAATTATGAGCTGTATGCTATTCACAGGGGGTGCTCCTGCAACAACACCACCTGTTCATTCCGTTCTTACCCCAGCCTTCCTGGGCTACCATACCATTGTCCCCCCACTTGTGTGATGAAGTAATAAAGAATGCAGGAATAAGACACGGTGATTGTTTGTGAGAAATGAGTGGAAGGAAGCCTCCAGCTGCAATGATAGTCCAGGCAGGACATTAAGGACTGTGGATGAAGGAGCCCATCATCCCTCTGCTAGTCCAGGGGCAATTGAATCTTTTATTTACAATGAAGGGTGGGGGCTGATGGAGCTCAGCCCCCTGTTGCAATGATGAGGACGGTTACCAGCCATATTGCACCATCTGCCATGAAAAATTAGGGACAGGTGCCCTTGATTGACCTTACTGATGCTAGTCGGCATGGTTACCAGCCCTTTTGCACTGCCCCATGTGCCAATAGGCTGACGATGACGACGGGTATCAATCGTATTGTACCGTCAGCCACCCATGGCGGGGGGGGGGGAGCAAGGATATTGGTGTTGAGTGCTGCAGCATCGCATCTATCTGCAGCATTCAGTAAAGATACGGTGACATGTACACGAGTCAACAGAGGATTGATTTCCCTTTAACTTCTCGGGTTCGGGGGCGGGTGCGTAAATTGCAGAGCTGTGCCCTGAACCAACGCGGACATGGTGTTTTACCATAGAAGCATTTGGAGCTCATCCAAGAATGCAAATGATTTTCGGAGCAGGAACTGTGGGATACCTTGCGTCCTCATTCCCCCCTCCCTCCATGAGCATCCATTTGATTCTTTGGCTTTCCGTTACGCTCGTCACGCAGCTGCGTGCTGAGTCTGTGGTATGCCGTCTGTCCGTGGATTTATTAAAAATACTTTGGACCAGGCGCACCATAACAGTAATTCCACTACTTAGATGCATGAGTCTCCTAGCGAGATCACCGTGAGGACGGGCACTGAAGGAGATAGAGAGCGCATGCTGCGTGAAATCTATCACGAACCACGGACCGATGCAGCCGTGCTCGGGGAGGCAATGCTCCCTGAATACCGCATGAAAGCCTCGCGCGGAAAAGGGTGCTATCACGGAGCACCCAATAAGGCAGCTCTCCCCAGGAACCTCCTGCTGATGCGTATCGATTAACGGAAGGAGAGCTTCGTGGAGATCTCCCAGGAGGATTTCTGTTCTATCACCATATATAGAGAGACCTCCTTCTCACACACTTCAGATTCCTGTTATATTAAGAATAAAAGTTAACATGGTTAAAGCACTTACCGACTGCTCCTTCCCCTGATTCAGGATCCGGGTTCATGGCCGGGGAGGGTTGGTAGGGGATCTCCGTGACGGTGATGAATAGATCCTGGCTGTCGGGGAAACCAGCGTTGTAAGCGCTCTCGCCTGCCTCGTCCTCCACAAACACTTCCTCATCTTCCCCGTCCGTGAACATCGTCGAGGAACTGTCCGTCGACACTGTCCCATCATCAGAGTCCATGGTCACTGGTGGGGCAGTGGTGGCAGGCTCCGTAGCGTCCGTTTGCCGCTTTGATTTTTTGGTAGCCTTGTCTGGGGTCCTTGGTTTTCACGCGGCGATGCGTTGCATGACGGCTGTATCCTCTGTCTGGATCATGGCTTTGGAGACCTTCTCGTAGGTCTTTGCATTCCGTTTGTTGGAGCGCAGCTCCGAAAGCACAGACTCCTCGCCCCACACACCGATCAGATCCAAGAGTGCCCGGTCAGTCTATGCCGGGTCCCTCTTTCTATTCAGAGATTACATGAACTCCTCTGCTGGAGAGCTCTGCATTGCTGCTGGTGCTGCTGAGCTCGCCCCGATGTCCAACCACGAAATGAGATTCTAACTGTCCAGAAAGGAAAAGGAATTCAAATTTTCCCGGGTCGTTTCCTGTGTGGCTGCTCAGAGCATCGAAGCTCGGACTGCTGTCCAGAGCGTCAACAGAGTGGTGCACTGTGGGATAGCTCCCGGAGCTACTAAGTTCGATTTGCATCCACACCTAGCCTAATTCGAGCTAGCCATGTCGAATTTAGCGTTACTCCACCTGTCGGGGTGGAGTACCAAATTCGAACTAAAGAGCCCTCTAGTTCGAATTAAATGGCTTCCTGGTGTGGACGGTTGAGCGGTTAGTTCGAATTAACGCTGCTAAATTCGAATTAAAGTCCTAGTGTAGACCAGGCCTTAGACTTGCTGGGACCCAGGGCAGAAAACCAAAGCCTAAGCCCCACCGCTTAGGGTTAAAGTTAAAGCCTGAGCAACTTAGCTTTGCAGGGCCACCTGTGGCATTGGGCCCCATGCCATTGCCCTGCTTGCTACCCCTTAATGACAGCCCTGGCTTTTAATCTACTGGATACGGAGAAAAACCAGTTGTTGTGGCACAGGTGGATCATGGAATTTTTATATCATGTTGGGGGGCCTCAGAAAGGGAAAGGTTGAGAACCCTGGTGTAAATGACTACAGAAAGCGCAGGGCAAGGGAGAATCAGATCATTTCAGTGCTGTTCACACCAGGCTACCGTGCAGTGGCAAGTGCCCTTGCATTCTGCTTTCTGATGGTGTTTGTAAACCCCTTTCTCTACATTTCACAATTTCGGCCTGGATGTCGCCAGACTACTGTCTATGCTCTTCAACGTCTCCTATGAGATTGAGTGCACACTTTTCACCCTCAATGCTTGCTGACATGGGACCGTAGGACCAGACCCTGTCTTCCCTGTCCTCTGTCATGTTCAGGCCTTACTTGCTACCCCTCATCCAATACAATGCCTTTCTTTTTTTCAAAACTCAAGGAAACTTAAGCTCGTTTGCCTCCCTCCCAAGTTGGCTGGATCACATCCTCTCTGTCCCATTTCTCTTTGACCATTTTAAGGAGATAAGAGATTTTCAAAATAGCATGAGTATGATAGCTGAGTATGTATGTAGCTGAGGTGGAGTGATGGGACCAAAAGGTTCCATGAGAGCTGGAGATATGTGTCAGCTGGGTTATTAGCAAGTAAATGAGCCTAGAAGCAGGATGAAATGTACCCAGCTAAGAACAATAATAAAATCCATCTCCAACTAGGGATAAATAGGCCTAGCTAGCCTAGCCATTCAAATTGTGAACGCATCTGTAAACAGAGTTCTTGTTTTATCCTAATCTAAATGGGATAATTACAATTTAGGCCCATCTCCACAGGCTGAGGAGGTGGAAGAATGTAAGTGTAGTGATGAGGGAATATTTTTATAAAAGACCCTGTAATCAAGCTTGTAACCTTTTTTATGTAACATGCCCTGAGGCTCTGACATGCTCTTTGCTGACCCTTCAGAAAGCTCAGCTTGCTGCGTGCAACACGCTCCAGCCCTGTGTAACTTTGTAGGATCACAGCCTTGCACCCCGCCAAACTTAGGGCAGAAAAAGAACTGCCTCCTCCCAAAGGGCAGAAGGGAAGACAGACACACGCTGAGGTAACAGAGGATCTAGTCATTAATCTCCCTGGGCGCAGGACTGAGGCTGGACTACGCAGAGGTAATGCCGCCTTAGCCCTGCCTCCACGCGGGCCTCCTCCGCTCCCTCTGTCATGATCCCCTGCATCCCTGCCCTGGACAGGCGGGCGCGGAGTGATTAGCAACGAGGAGGCCGACACTGCTCCCTCTCCCGATTGGTGGGTTCGGGCGGCGGATTCTGTCGTCTGGATTGGTTGAGCCTCTCCGGAGGCGGGCAGAGCCGCGCAGGCGAGCGTTGTGATTGGCTACGCGGCGGCGGCTCTGCTATAAGAGGCGCGGCAGGGGTTGCGGCGGGGACTCAGGCGTTGAGGTGTTGATCTGTGGTGTCTGGCGCGCGGCGGCGGCGGCATCATGGTGACGGTGAAGGCCGTGTGTGTGCTGAAGGGAGAGAGCTGCGTGACGGGCGTCATCAACTTCGAGCAGCAGGTCGGGCCCGAGGGCGGGGGGTTGTCCGCGGCCTGGGGCGGGCTGGCGTCATCCCCGCGGGGAGGAGCGCGCGGGGGCGGCGGCGGGGAGGAAGTGCTGAGTCACTGCTGGCCGGGGCCGGGGGTTTAACCGCCGGGGGAAGAGGCTGCCGGGGTTGCTCGGGCGCCTGGACGCGCCGGGAGCCGGAACAAGCGGTGGGTGACGCCGCTGTCCGGGGGCGCTGCCCCGCCTCGTGTAACCGCGCCCCGCCGGGCAGGCACCCGCGGAAGCGGCGGCTACGGAGAGAAGTGCGTGGGCCGGCGACACGCGTGGGCTCCCCCTGCGGCTGGGCTGCGAGCGGCGGCGCGGAAGGCTCGTTCCAAAGGGCGAGCTCGGCCCGCTCCTCTAAGGGCTTCGGGGAGCTGGCTTGGGAAACCGCCGCTGCTGCTGCTGCCGCCGCCGCCTGTGGCGTAGGGCAGGAAGCTCTTTGAGTCCGGTTGCTGAACATCCACCTGCATCGCGAACCGTGTTACTGCTCGGAAGGGCTTTCAAGAGCCGGTCTCCAGCCACTTGGGATCAGCGGGGACAGAGCCGCACAAGAGAATTGAACCATTTGTGACTGAACTGGCTGAAGCGCAAGTGCGTCAGTGTGTCTGCGTTGGCTCTGCGAACTAGGTTCAAGTGCTGCCCATGGTCTCAGTGGCACTTACCTACATCTAGGTGGCTGGAGGCTCTGCGCATTCTGGAAGACTTTGCAAAGCCACCAGTGCACAGGGGGCAATATTGGTAGGCCTGACTGAATCACGTCAGTTTGTCTGCATCCATATTTGTGACAAATCAGCAGTTGAACTTAAAACTTAAGTTACTAAACCTGCTGAAAGGCTGTTTTCTTAACTAGTTGTTACACCAGTTGTAGACCATTTAGCCTATGTCTACACTGCCCATGTTACAGCGTGGCTGCACTGTGACATGGGCAGTGCAGACACACTTTATCCCAAAAAACCCACCCCAAATAAGAGGTGGTAGCTTTATCACCGGGAGCTGTCTATACTGGTGCTTTTCAGCACTGAAATGTGTTGCTTGGGACAGGAGTGTCTTTTCACACCCTTGAATGCCTATAGGTTTAGCGCTGAAAGTGACAGTGTAGACACAGCTGTAGAGTCACTCTGGCTGTGAAGTGTCTTATGGGCTGAACTATGCAATAGTATGGAAAACTGGGAACAGCTTTGCTTTGAGTGTTCTCTGCAGTTGGGCACTGACACACCCTCTACTGTATCTGTGCTGGCACGATGCCATTGATTTCAGTTGGTACCGATATAAATGAGGGGAAGAGTAGCCATGCCACCTCACCGAGCCAGTGTTGCTCTTAGATCATCTTGCCCACCTCTCCATGCAACAAGTACTTGGCAAGACTTTTGTGTGCTAATGCTCCTTACTCGAAGAGGGCATGAATCCATAAGTGTTACTCAAATAGTAATGTGCATAACAATGATTCCTGGTAAACAGGGCCACTTAAAATAGTGCATGGAAAATGTAGTTTCATAACTTATATATTAAACTAAAGAGACAAGGTGGGTGGAGTAATAGCTTTCATTGGCCCAACAGCAGTTGGTAAGAGACAAGTTTTTGAGCCACACAGCTCTTCTGTGGGTCTGGGAAGAGAGACAGCAAAATGCAAGGTGGAATGGATTGATTAGCATAAATAGTGAGCTCATATTGTAAGGGACCATTCAAGGTAGTGGCCTGTTAATGCCTGTGCAGTCATAGGACAAAAGGGGGCGGGGTGCTTATCTGGTGTCTCTGATCAGTCCATGATTTTTAGTGTCTAGCAAAGTAATGATTTTAAACTCCCAGGCTCATCTTTTTTAAAGTGTTGTGCAGGTTTAAAGCAGTTAGGTTTTCCATGGTACTGAATACTGCTTTTCTTGGACAGCATACTGCTTAAACTCTTGTCTTCAATCATAATGATCAAAAGTAGCCCTGCAGGAGCCTCAATTTTCCTGCAGGTAGAAATTACTGAACTCTCTATCTAAGAGGGCTGAAAACCGAAGAGATGATCCACAGGTTACAATATCCTTTACATAAATTTCCAGAAGAAACTGAAGCTAATTAAGATTACTTCCAGGCTAAACATATATAAAGGAAAATCACTATTTATACTGCAGAGTTTAAAAGAACACCTTAAAGCATGAAAATAAGGTAAAGTGTATACACTCCCTTGAAAAGGCAAATAGCTCTTTTGACAGGGGTCTTAAAATATGGATGCCAACAAGAACTTTCTTGAACAGCGATTGTGCTGTGGGATTACAATATAGAAACCAATTCTATGTTATGTAAGTGGTCAGGTCAAAAGACTGCCTTGTATCTTCATTTGAGGCTTGAATCAATAAGTCTTAGCACCTGTATTGCTGGAGAGACTGACTATATTTCATGTCAGTTGTGAACTGATGCTGTAGTTGTTCACAACTACAAAGTGCTGTACAAACTATGGGACTGCAAGGTGTATTCTCTCCATTGATAAGCAAGCCTCAGTTATAGCTTTATCTGCTGCCTTAAAACTCTAGAAGTCCGACTATTTGTTGTGTTAGAGTAACAGAAATAACTTTCTTTTTCCATTTGTAGGATAATGGACCAGTAACGCTCTCAGGAAGGATTACAGGTTTGACTGAAGGAAAACATGGCTTCCATGTCCATGAATTTGGAGACAACACAAATGGTAGGGTTCTTGTCTAGGCTCTCTTGCTATAGCTAAACTGCATTCTGACACTTAAGTTTATGGCACTTGATGTGATTGTCCTTAATATCATGTCTTGTGGTCCTATAAAACTACTGTAGTGATACTCATACTGGAATCAAACTCTTGTGTAAATTCAGTTTGTGTACTGAAAGGAAAAATATAAAATGAAGGTCTGTCACTGCTATCAGCAACTAGCAGTATCTCACTTCAAGAAACTGGATGGTAAATGACCACTGGATCTGAGCTACCAGTATTCTAACACAGTAACTTTACTCTGGAAGTTCTCGAAGCATCTCTTGTGAATAAACTCTAGTGGGTGTTCAGGGCAATAGTCATTCCACCATCTTTGAGTGGAAAGTGTCACATACTACAGGAAATGGTTAGTGAGTTTTTTTTATTAAACTTGTATAAGGCATCTTGCTGGGGAAATTTACTGCAGAACTGAGTAATCTTTCTGATGCATAACTTTGTAATGAAGACTGTAACTTGTTACAGGATGTACCAGTGCAGGTGCTCACTTCAATCCTAATGGCAAAAACCATGGTGGACCACAGGATGAAGAGAGGTGAGCATCAGTATTAACTTCTTGCATTCTATGGATCTCTACTAGACGTAAGCTGGTCTTAACACCAGTTGCTCCATCACCAACTGTCCCCCTGAAACTAGTGTAAAGTTCACCCAGTGCCATTGGTCTTCCTCAGTCTTCAGCCACTGCAGTCCATTGGAGATTCAAAACTGCAATATCTGGCTCCACCTCCTCACAGTGCCTGTACTAGGGGCAGGGGGCATCTCCCAGCTTCTATAAAACAGAAGTTAAGGATCAGTGCAGAGGCTTGATAGCTCTGCATACCTAAATGCTACCAAGTTGAGCCAGATTTTGTTCCTTAGAAATTCCAGAGGCCCAATTGTGCTGTCCTGTATAATGCCCTTGTGAATAATTGACAAATGACAGAGCATCTGGTACTTGAAGACCACTCTGTAATCAGAACTGGCACTGTGGGGTTCAGAACCGAATTGCATCTAGATCTGTTTCTAATGGTGGTGAGTGAAGCCAAAAAAGTGAAGGAGTTAGGCTAGTGTTAACATTCACAACTGTGACTAGACTACAGCACTGTAGCAGGAGTTGTAAGCATCTAATTTAATCTTTATTGTATATAATGGAACCAAATTTGTGGACTTTTTGTGCAGTTAATCATATTGAGCAAATACTTCATTTAGGGTTTATAGTAAATGTGGTTACTCATTCCAAATGTTTAAACAACTTCTAGGAGTGTCCCAAATCAACTTCTAGCAAAGTCAGCCACACCATAAGAATGGCTGTAATTGTCAGACTAGCCAAGCTATTTCCTTCATTTGACTCCACTTCTGCATTAGAGGAGAGCTTTTACCAACCCTTTAAAATTTCTGCCATAGTTCAGCAGAAATGGGTGTGATTAACTTCAGCATTTAGGTGTTGGCTATAGTGGCCCTGCATAAACTTTTATTGCTTATGCAGTCAGTTTTGTAAGCATCTTTGGAAAAGGTTCCAAAATAGGAGCCTGGAAAATTAGACTTGAGCCTTCATTTTTTTAATTCCTTTGGTATCAAGTTAAGGACCATTTTAAAACCACCTGGATGTTTTTTTGGGGGGGGGAACTAGCATAGCAATTTTCCTTTAAAATTACTATGCCTCCTCTAGAACTCTAGAGGATTCAGCAGAAAGTATGGAGGGAGGTGGGTGGGGATAACTATTGACCAAAGCAGTCTCTTTAAAAGCTTCTGGTATTGGCTGCTGTTAGTCTAGTCTGGTATTCTGATTACTCATCAGAATAATGATTCATCTGTCTCCAAATTACAACTCAAGATGGACTTCTGGATTTTCAAATTCCTGGGTAACTAGAGCAAGCACAGAGTCTTAGTGTCTTGCCTATAGTTTATTTCGCAATTCATAAAATACAGATGTCAGAAAAGAAATAGTACAGGCAATGATGCTAGTACAAGCAAAATACAGCCAAACACTAACAATCTCAAATTGATATTTGGACATGGTGAATTTATGTACATTACTAATTTAAATTATACACAAAGGGTATTCCGCATTTTTTCTCTGGAAATCCTAATTCTTCTGGAAACTCCTGGATGTTAAACAACAAAAACAAATCTAACCTGTTCCTCTTCTCTCCCTCCCCTCTGCTACTTATGGATGCATGTCCTAATTCATGAGAATCAGATGATGGGAAATACATGCTACGGAGAATGTTCCACAGTAGGCCAGAGCCCTGTAAAATGCCAGATAAGGTTTCTTCTCATAAGAATAGAAAGTCACTTTTAATATTCCAGATCATGGTACCTGTTTTTCCTCTCAGCTGGCAGCTTGCTTTGATTCAAATAGCTGTTGACCAAGTATTGTGGTATTGCATCAAAAGCTTTGTGTGGCAGACTGACAAGGGCACAACTAGACATTTCTAGTGTCAGAGTAAGCCAGTTTAGAGTTCTGCCTATTTGAGATGAATAACTTTTTGATAATTTTGAAAATACTAGTATGGCAAGTGTGGACAGATCAACTTTACCAGCTAGTGAGTTTTGATGCATTTTGCAAAGATTTTTTTGTAGGCTGGACTGCCATCTGTCTTCTTTAAGACATGTTTGTTTCAACATCTGCGTGTTCAAAACACTAGCTATGCTTTGTGGTCTCCAGAGCTCTGTCTGGGACTGAAGTCAAACTGAACAGTTTCCTTGCCAATGTGTTGGCAGATTTCCCTTATCCTTAAATATCTGATTCTTTTAAATAGTGTGAGGACTTTAAGTTGGGGGAGAAGATGGGGTTAGGTGGCATGCTTTACTCAATACTTCAGTTCAAAACCTGGTACAAATGACAATTCAACTTTTGTATTAAACAAGAAACCAGAAATCTAACACAATGTCAGTCACTACATGGAAAAACTAATACCTTTTCTACTAGTGAATAATTCAGACTTACTGTCTCAAGACTCAAATGACTCCTATTTCTGTGCATTCTAGGCATGTTGGAGATCTTGGCAATGTGATTGCCAATAAAGAAGGTGTGGCAGAAGTGTCAATTAAAGATTGTTTAATTTCTCTTATGGGACCGCTTTCTGTTATTGGACGCACCATGGTGGTAAGTATCAGCTGACTAGTATCTATACTAAAGTCTTGTTGTGAGACTGAAATCTGGTACAGTGCACATGTATTACAGAAGCTACCATTCTTTGACTGAAAAATCTGAACCAAATAAGCTGAATCAGTGACTATTTGTAAATAGACCCTGTAGTATTAACTGAACAGCACTATTAATCTAAATTAGGTGTCTAAGGATGAGATAAACGTCAACACTAGCATTTCTGGATATCTTAAACTAATTTTTCAATTCTGACTACTTTCTGGGGTTTCAGAATCTGTTCTCTAGATTACTACTACAGCAATTCTGCTTTTGCCAGCAAGAATCTGTGGTGCCCTAAAAACAGGGACAGTATCATGACTGCAGGTTATTTGTATTTTTGTTTAATGAAGTTACCTGAAGCTTTGCAGAATTTGTGTGAACGCACCTGTTAATAACACACACACAGCTATGGCTGCGTATGTCATGCTGAAGGATGACTTTTCAGCCTCAAACTTTTAAGCTGACCTGCATTTTTTACTTTGAAACATGTGCAGTAGTTCTCTTGCATGAACTATAGCTCCAAAACTTGAAGCCTCATTTAAAATGACATGGCAAACTTGATGTGTGAGTTGCATAATGAAGGCTTATGTGTGAGGGGAGAAGATACCAGTTTCAAGGTGGAAGGTTAAAACCTACTTGCACTTAAAAGGACTAGAAAAATCTTGATCCACCTTAAAGGAAGAGGTGGGAAGATGCTGAACATGTTGGAGCTCTTGAGCTACATGTGTAGTCCTTCCCTGATGAGTTCTGATGTCACCTATAGGATTTCATGATGAATTGGTGTTGGAGTAGTCTGTATGACAAGTGACAACTACTTGATTTCTGCAAGTGGTGTCTTCCTGGCTGGCTTCTGGCAGGCTAGATTCTGAAGCTCACTCACTTCACTTAACAATTTTTGCTTCTTTCCAACTCTCTCCTGCCAAGTCTCATTCAATAGGTGAGATACTAAAAAAAGTTGGCTAGAGGAAACTGGATCTGTCTCTGTATTGCTTCCTCTAGTATTTTAGGTGTGGCTTTCAGGTAACTGGTTTGAGTGCAGGTAATCTGATTCAGTGAAGGATTTGACAAGAGGCACTCTAGCAACCAGGGTCTAAAGAGTGACTTAATAGTGAAGCTGCTAACCTGTGTTACAGCATTAATTAAGTTGGCTGTTAACACTTTAGTTAGATCCAGAGTGACTGAATACCCATTGTAGACTACTATAACTTAATGCAAAGTTCTCATTCAGGAGGTATACTGTGCAAGGTAACTGGTGTGAAGCAGTTGCATCACTGGATTGTGAATGCACTGTAAAATCACCACTGTTGTATTCACCTGCATCAGTGTTTGACCAAGCAGAGAGATGACTTGTGCCATCCATTAGGTTTACAGCATAGGCACTAGCTATGAATGCTTTAACCTACTACTGGCTATTGAAATCTTCCTGTTGGCTTGGGTCCCTATTGCAGGGATGAATTTAAATTTTAAATAGCTTAATACTCCCCTTTTGGGTAATGGTGCCAAGATATTAAGGCTAATTTTTTTCTAAATTTTGGATTTTAACTTCAGCTTGCAAATAATACCTGGAGGTTACTCTTGTGGCCAATCTAGACTTAAGGAAATATTGACACTCATGCTGAGTACTTATGAGCAGTCAGGTGCACTTTAATATTCAGCACAGAATTATTTGAACCTTGCTCACTCTAAACTCTTATCTAGAAGTGTAACTTCTAAGACACTGTTTCCAGCAACATGAGGGAAGTAGAAGTATCTTTCCTCTCATTTAATATATTAAACTAGATGACAAACTTAGCTTGCCTAGGTGATATGAACTAGAATTCAGAGGGACCCACTACCACTTAAGTTGCATGGCTAAAGGTTGAAATGTTAATTTTAATCCATTTAAATGGCAAGATATTAACACCACTTTTTCTTTAGGTCCATGAGAAAGAAGATGACTTGGGTAAAGGCGCAAATGACGAGAGTTTAAAAACTGGCAATGCTGGTGGTCGTCTGGCTTGTGGTGTTATTGGAATAGCTAAGATCTAAATATTGACTACTTAAAAGCACTTAAAGTGGAAATAAGAAGTAGGCTATATAGCCATGTACACTTTACTGAAAACATCAATATTTTGGCCTTGTTCTGGCAAAAGCTTTCTTTAATTGTACTGCTACTTTCAATCCATGTATTGGCTAAAATAGTGTAAAGATTTACATAATTTTGTACAATGTATACTGCAATTAAAATGTTGATGGAAATATATGTAGTGTTCTGTTGTGTTCTAAAGTCATCTCTGTAGGATTAAAACATCCACTTCTGATGATGGATAGGGTCAATATCAACATGCATGTATGCAGTGGCTTCCAGTTCCTAAACCCTTAACAGGGGCAGAAATTACAGTGCTCATTCATAGGCTTTAAGTAATACCAACAGTAAAACCTCCTATAATGAAGGGACATAGTTATACAGCAGGGTAACAGCTGCACTGGAAGTCATTCATTCAACCCCTAGCACCATTGATCATGTAAACAGGGTTCCCCATATGGATCTACTTCTCTAGTCCAATCTGGAAGACCAGAACACTAAATCCCAGTGAAATATCTAAAAACAAAACTTACTATTCTAAATTTTATAGAATTGCTGCCTGTGCTATTGAAAGGAGGTGGTATTGAACCAAATGCTGGGCACACCTTTCTCATACATAGTATTTTGACTATTCACTTGCAGCAGTACTAAATGATTAAAACTGCCATACAACATGCTCAGTTCTGACTGCTTAAGGGTAAAACTTAACCCTGCCTCTGATGTAGAGGACAACACATTCACTTAAAGCTTGAAGGAATTGGCTTAAATATCAAACATTGAAAAAAAATACGTAATTTCAGCAGAAACTATTTTCTCTCACAAGCTGCAGCTATATTGCATTTTGAGATGGGAGGAAGTAAAACCTAATACTATCATCACACAGAGAAGGTCTTTATTTCCCTACATCAGTTACAGGGGTGGTAGTGAGAACAAGGGCAAGCATCTAGGCTGGAAGCCTTACCTGCTTATCAAAGTGCAGTATTATGTGGGACTACTTGTCTTTTAGATACAGAGCCATAAGATAATCTTGGCAAATGTACTAAAACTATATCAGACATCTTGAACTAATTAGGTTGACCAGCTGGAATGGCTTGGGAAGATAGTTTGCCTATTCCTAACCCAGCTGGCTTGGCCCAGGTCATGTTGGTGAACTGACCATACACTTCTTAAGCAGGTGATAAGGGCACTATCTATATGAAGTTTATGTAAGGGTTTCCTTCTCCAGGTAGTGTCACTTATTTAGTGTATATTATAGTAACAAAGCATTTCAGGGGCCCAGTAATTCCTGGTATATACTACTATTTAGACACTTCTATTTCTCTAAATTCTTTTTAATAAAGATCTTAACATTCCTTCATATTTTGAATATATAAAGTGAGCTGTGGAAGTAGGTGGTGGCATGTCTAGCCATCTAGATGCCTATGTAACTAATTACAAATGGAATGGTTCTTTGAATAGCAATAAAACTCTAGAAAATGCATATTTCATTCATTAGAGGTGGCAAATAATGTAGAGGCTCTGTGGAACTCTACCATTCTGTTCTAGACATTGACTTGTCTACAACAGCAGTACTGATACTAGTGAGGGGATGTTTCAGGGTTTTAGCATTACTCAACCACAGGAGCCCTGAACCTTTGAAAGAAGGTGTATACCAATACCATCATCTTCCCCCAACAACCCTTTCCTTTAAAATCAACTTATTGGATATGTGCCCAAGTTTGATTTTACTTCAGGACTGAAGACAGTTTTGTCTAAGTTGTAAAATTGAAATTGGCTTACTAAAAAGGTCAACTTTGTATTAGGCACTGTACTATTGCAGATGTGGATTGATCCATGGTGTTATGCAAGTTTCCCTGCTACCATCTACTAGTTCTACTCACTACAAGCTAACCTACTTATAGAATAACTGGCTTTTATACAACTGGGCCAGGTATTTACTTTCAAAACAATTTTCTTATACCATCTGATACTTAATAGTATGAGTTTTCTGCTATAATGAAAAAATTTCAGGTGAAGTGATAATAGTATGTATAGAAATAGGGCACTATCAGGCATAGGTTCCATTTACTATCAAAATACTCCTTTCCAAAGTATTGACCCACACCAGTTGTTTAAGTTCATGAAAAGAAAAAGTTCAGTGCCTCAGCAATGCCTGGTTGCACTCATTTGAGTGCAACTCAGATTACAGACATCCTAAGGGGAGATTTCAAAGGTTAACTGGACAGAGTTAAATATTAATCAAAGTAGGCTAGCCTAAAATATGCACTATTTCACAATGTTACTGGCATGTAAGTTAAACCATATTTACCCTTTAATGTTTAAAAAAGTTTGTATACAGGGCACCATTAAGAAATGGCATTGCAAACCGTTTAAGAAATGGACTGTTTGAAAATCTGATTTCTAAATGGAGATGGTGGAAGTGTAGGGTGACTCATGTAACCTAGAATACATAAATTATTTCCATGTCTTTTGATAAATGTATCCACTCAAAGACCTCCCCCTCCCTTATAGAATTGACAGTTTTGCAAGAGTTTTAAACTTCAAATGTGTTCATATATATATAAAAAAAAGTTAGGTCCAGGGGCCTGCCATGGAACAAACATTAAGGATACACAAGTTTTAACACATGGAATTTGAGTTCACTGCAAGTATGTAAACAGTTTTTTTCTCTTTATTCTGCTATTGCAAGAACAAAAATATATGTCCTCTTCCCCCCTATATCCTCCCCCTACTGTTACCTCCCTCCCAAAAAATCCCAACTATGAAAAAAGTATTGATGTAAGAAAGCAGCTGCCCTTCACTTAGGAAGAAAAAACTTTAAAATGCAGAGCACATCTAGCCCCAGGGGAAAAACATTTGAACATGGACAAGATTCATACAGGTTTTTTTCCACTACATTTTATAGCATAACAGGCTTCAGTTGAACCTCTGTGTAACATAAGCCTCATTTTCTTGTGCACAGGGTAATGGAGAAAGAGCTTCCAGAAGTAGAATTCTTTGGGATTTGGTTCAGATTACTGTTGGCAGCCTCTAAATTGTTTGCAGCAGAAGAGCTATCCTTTTGTAGTTTTTTTTTTTTTTTTTTTTTTACAAAAAATAATTTGTCAGTGGGAGAAAGAACAGTTAAACTTTCCTAGGTTTGTGTATGTGTATTCTTCCATTAGTTTGATAGTTAAACCACCACATGGGCAAAAAGTTTAAGCCTACCTCTTGCTAGTGTACAGGAGATAGGCAATTTTAATATAAACAAACAAATAGTAATTGGCTAGACTTGTGTGAAGGAACAGACAGCATTTTATAAAATCCTTGAATATCCCCACCACCACTTCCCATCCCCACTTAAAAAAAATAGGTTAGCATTTTAAATTGGTGATTTGGTGTCTCTGATTTCTCTCCCACCCCCCTTTCCAAAAAAGCATGAATGAATTACAAGTACAAAAGATGTTGAACTGGTGCTTCCCCAGCCCACCAAACACAATCTTAATATAACATTACAAGCAGAGCAGACTTTCTGAAGTGGTCTGCTTTGTCGGTATGTATTTTTAAAGGTTAATTAGGGCAACATTTATTATAGAACCAATTGGAGAAAAAATAAAACCTTGATTGCATTGCAAACACTTAAACAATTACCTCTTCAAATAACATTTTAAAACCACTAACCTTTACCTAGTATGGTCAAGTAGATCATTAAAATGCAGCAATCTAAAAATCAAAACTATTACAAATAAAAATTTGCTTTTGTGAATAGCTACACAAACAGATGTATTTCTTTTTAACAATTATAAACAAAACAGTCTAATTTAGACTCCAGTACAGCATTAACAGTTCAAACTTTAAGATGTTGAACAATCCTTTTCCACTTCAGTGCAGTGTAGGAAGAATAGCACACGTTAAAGTTTGTTACGAAAATAGAGTTTATTAAAAACACATCCCTATTGTTTTGAGGAGCTTTCACCGTTACCTTTTCTTAAATTAAAAAAAAAAATAGAAAGCACTTCTACGTCTGATTTGTAAACTTTTTAAAGTCAAAACTTTAAAAAAGTTACAGCAAAAATGGGTAATATTCATATCTTCAGTATTTTGTGTTATGTTGACGCTATTTTAAATAGAAGGGAAGCAATCAAATTGCTTACAATTCCCCACAAACTACTGAGGGGCTGTGGTATAGCAGAAGCAAATATAATACAGCAGTACTGTACAACTCTAAAGCTCTACACTCCATTAAATGTCACTGTCACGTTTTTGACAAATTCCAGTCTCTAGCGAGGAGCCTCTACAACTGAGCCGGTATCCTTTTCGGCTTGCTCAACAGATGAGGTAGCCTCAGATGTTAACTCTTCATCAGGTTTTACACCTGTAGGTCCAGACTCCCCTTTATTAAGTTCTGAAACAATGTCTGCATTTTCCACTTTGCCACTATGAGATTCATGGTTTTTGTCACCATCTGCCCTGTCTGTCAGCTCAGGTTTTTCCTTTCCTCGATTTTCTTCCTTGTCTCTACGAGACTCCCTATCTCTAGAATCTCTCTCTCTGTCTCGGTGTCCACTGGACCGTCTATTTCTCTCTTCCAAGTCTCTATGTCTATCACGTTCAGGGCTTCTTCTTCCCCATTCTCTCCTTTCGCGATTACCAAGTCGCTCATGATCTCTATCATCGTTGCGGTTACCATAGCGCTCACGCTCATTTTCTACCCGGTTTCCAAAAGACCTCCTTCCAAATCTTTCCTGGTCTCTATTAGGAGTGAATGTCTGCCTATCATTCCTAAACTGCCTCCCATCTCTATTATCTTCAGGCCCACCTGGTCCTCCAACTCCTGGTATCCCACCAGGCCTGACAAAGTGACCAGGTGGTGGAAAAGGGTTTTTCATTCCATGTGGTGGAGGCATCCCAAAGCTCCCTGGTCCTGGAGGTGGACCTCTATGCAACATATGGGGAGGCATGTGCCGAGGTGGCATCAAGGGAAACCGTTGTAGATGAGGGGGTGGCATTCCTGGAGGTCGCTGGAGTGGTATTAAACCAGGCCGTGCACCAAGGAGGCCAGTAGATGGTGCCTGTAGCCCGATCACAGGAGCAGGTGGTGTAACCCCTTGAGTACCTGCAAACCAAAAAAAGTAAATCTGTTATAAAAAGGCTATAACCTCAGAGTCTCTTATGAAAGTTACCCCTTTAAAGCTCATGGAAAACAGTAGGGTTAGGAAGTCTGGACAAATCAGAACTGCTTGCATAGTATTTAAATTTTATTTACTCCTTGTTTGTCTCATAAATACATATCTGCCATATACTGAACACTGTAAAAGAAAACACCATTTTTTAAACAGAGGTTGTGTTGATACATTTGCATTAAAAATAGTTAATACTAAATAGTATTTTTGTTTTTCATATGGGCAGCTGCTACTGTACAGGAGAGAGACTGAAGTGGGCTGTTTATCCCCACCTCGCTGCACTGCTCTGGCCACACCTCCAACTTCCTAGCAATTTATATTCCACATATTTCACAACTGGTGCAGCACCTTACCCACTATCCAACCTGCAAAGTGTAGTTAAAGTAGCAGGAGGAAAGTTAAATTCAGACCCAACTGAAAATAATTAGGATTAGAATTTAGGCAGGAGGGACAGAGTCTGAGTGAATGGGGGAGGGGCAGCAGATGCAAAATAACTTCCTGAGATGGGGGTGTGACCAGAATTGGGAACCTGGGCAGGTGGTGAGATTAGATACAACTCATTTTACTTTGTTCTTTAAAGGTGGCAACTGCCAGGTGTTGGCCAAATTTTAACCTTTAAATTACTTTATAGCAGTCTCGCTCAACTGTTTTTCATTCTTAAATCTGGGCTCTATTTGAATGCTGTGATCAGACAGAAGGAAAAAGTATAAAACTTGAGAACACCTCACTAGAGCAGGCCCAGTCCTGAGCTTGTTTACATCCATACGCTCCGTACCTGGGAGTTCAAAACTCAAAGAGCAGACTGCAAGAACAGTAACGGCCAAGTATTTAAAACATGTACGGTGGGAGTTTATCTTGCACAGTTCCATTTGTTTACAGTTGATAACATGGCTGGCCCGTTATTTAGCTTTTATAGTGTATCTACTAACCCAGCCCTATGACTCATTTCAGTCACTTCTGTTTTCTGCTCATTGAGAAGCTTGTCTGAAAATACTTCTTTCCAGCTAGAAACTGATTCACGGCAGTAGCCATTTTACAAACATGTTTTTATTTCAAGGGAAAGGAACCTCCAGGACTCAACTTTAACCAGAATATTGGCAGGATTTCATTCAGCATAACACATGTAAATTGATCTTAATCTGTCTCATTATTTTGTTTTTAAACTTTTATCATGAAGACAATAGATTTTATTCATAAAAACAGTCGCAGGAAACTTAGACTAAGTGAACATAAAGCTAACAACGCAACTTATAGATGTTTTGAGACTGCTCTTCCAGGGGAGACAAATAACCAGAAATCTTAACCAAAATCCATGTATTACATTTTTAAATTACTTGAGTACCACTACAGAAGGCCTGAATTTTAAAGCCATTGTGAGCAGAGGGAAAAAGACACATCAAGTGACCTCTCCCCCATTTCACATCCCTCAACTCCATTTCAGCTACAGTATCGACTCAATTCAGTGTGAATCTGACTATATATAGTCCTCTCCCCCAGGTAAACACGACATGTTTAATGATCAGTAGAGTGTAATGCTTTCCCAAGAACAATCTCTCATTTCACAGTACCCCATCTTGTTTCCAGTTATGGTAATTAAATTTAGATTAAATTCCTTGGGACTAGGGTCATCCATCTCTGACACCTAGCACTATGGTATCTTCCTTGCTTATAGCATGGATATTAAAGGCTCTAGATAGCAAGAGTCTACTGGCAGGAATGATAAAGAAGCTGGCTGTTGTACTGGTCCATGGTACGGTCATCCATCTTGTTGCCTTCCTCTCCAACCAGATACTTTTAACTACACAGTTTGATACTGTGACATTCTTGATAAAGAATCCATCAGTATAAACTAGCTTGAGTTGTGTTTTTTTTGTCTCCCAAAGAAGGGTATTTTGATAACCTCTTCACCATATCATTCTTGTAATTGTGCCTATTATGATCAGCACATAGTCCATACATGCTAATACACATTTTATTCTTCTTAAATGTCAAAGAATGCCTGAGAGTCAAAGTAGGTGAGGTAATATCTTTTATTGGACCAACTTCTGTTGGTAGAAGGGACAAGATTTGAGTTTCACTGAGCTCTTCTTCAGGACCACTTAAAATGAAGTGCGCAATTCAGGGTTAGCAGGCAGTAGTGTGTGCTACAAATTATTGTAATGAGCCATAAAACCAGCATCTCTGTGTAGTCTATGGTTAGTTGTTTATATTGTGAGGCAAAGTTACTGCATAGAGAATAAATGTGACAGAAAATCTAAATCTGAGATGTAATGAGTTTAAAAAGGCAGGTAGATGCCTTGGGTTTATATTTGGCATAGGTCAATGAGAGTACATTGAAACAAACTTTAGAAACATTAATATGACAAAAATTTTAATTCCATTTTTGAAGTCTTGGTTGATGATCATTAATTTCTCCTCCTTCGCACACTGAAAATGCAGTGGTGTCTATCCCACCCCCAGTCTTCTCACGGTGTAAGAAAATAAAACGGTCAGCAAGTTCCTTTCTTCCCAGAGTAGCTGAATAGATTTCACTGTAAGTGAAGCATCTCGGATGTTTTAGCCTTGCACCATACAAGGTTAGGCTATATAATTTCTTTACTGAATTGACTCAAGCATTAGACTAGTTTTACTCTAAGCCCAAAGTCCATAAATTACATATCTAAGTTTACTGACAAGTGCTAAATAAAAACTAAAACACTACTCTGATTGTACATGCAACTTTTGGTATAATTTACTTTGTAATCCTCTAGGGTAGAAACAGGATTTCAGTGTCAAACTGTTTATCATCAAATGTGAAAAGAAGTACCAAAGCTCCCACTAAAGACATTTGACCTTGTAAGCAACATGTGAGTTAAACAAATAAACAAACAAAAAAACCACCCACTCTAAGAAGTGTCCACCAGTAATTGTGTAGAGTAGTCATAAAAATGTACCTGTCCTGGAATAAGATCATCTTGCCCATCCATGACTATGGTGAAAAAATATCACATCTTAACCACACAAATTTATTGTAATTTTTTTGTTAATAATTGGTTTAAATCACATATAGCCATTTATAACTTTCCAGATGGATTAACTACATGCTTCATTCTGCACCTCTTAGCTAGAACATGGCATATACTCATAACAGACATTAATTGCCATTATTATATGAGGAATATGTGAGGAGTCAGGTTTCATTCATGCAACACATATGGATAAAAAATATTAATCACCTCCACAGCTTTTACCAGCAATATATGCTAAGGTGACAGGAGCTTTTAAAAGTGTACAACACAAAGAGCTCAGCAATGAAGTGTATTTTAAATATGTTCTTCAACCATTTTCAACAAGAAACATGGATGTTGCCTCAGTGAAGCAGCATTACATGTATCAAAAGCTGCTATTGTGATACTCGACTTCATTCATAGATGAGCTATGCCTCAAAATGCTGTAATAGCCTTGTTTTGTATAAGAGCTTTAGTCCATGGTTTGTCAGGTATAATATACTAGAACAGTTAATATAGTCATTTTAATATACTTGTAATGAATGATCAAACTAGATTTCTAGGCCAATATAATTCCACTTCTGTTCATCTCCTCCCAGCAATTTTTACAAATCCACGTTTCTTTTTGGTAGGTTTAGCATTTGTAACTCTGAAGTAGCTGAAAAATATTACATTTGCTTTAAAAACCAAACTCTGGACAATATTCAGTCCAAAGTCCAGTGTAACTTTATCCATTTTTGCTCCAACACACACCCTCTTCTGGAGATCTGTTAGGATGACATACAAATATTGAGATTCAAAATTCTGGGACATTGGTAGACCATCAGCAGGGCAAATGTTTAGGATAGAGGCTATTGCTAAGATTTTATAATGTTTAATTTCCAACAACTCTCAGATTTTGCACTGCAAATCTCTGGTAAGATCTTAACACCGCTCCCCATAAAATTGGAAAGTTAAATACTGTCATGAAATCCTTGAAAATGGTGCTGCACAGTAAAAATTTCTAAATGATGTAAACAGTCATTTCCTCCCAACGTCACTATTTCCTTCATTATAATTTTATGCACAATTTCACTTGACATAGCTTCTTGTGTTTTCAAGATTGAGTCCATGTCTGAACCAAGAAGTTTTGTTTCTCTCAGTTTTCTATCGCATCCATTAACACAGGCCAAGATTAAAAGAAGCCTGCATGTCTAAATTTAGGCTGTAAATCAATATTTAGGCACCAAAATAATTGATCTGATTTTCTATAGTGCCAAGCACTCAACAGCGTCCCCAGAAGCCAATAGGAGATGCTGAATGTTCAGCCCTTTTGAAAATTATGGTACTTATTTAAGTTCCCAAATACAAACTTGAGAGTCTAACTTTAGGCTTCATTTTTTAAAAATCTTGGTTATCGTATCAAGCTTTGGCTACCAATATATAAATTATGTTACTGATTTTATAAAACATTTGTTAGTGAAATCAAAGCATGTCATGTGACTGATTTAAGGTAGAGTTCAATTACAGAATGGTGTTTGAGAGTTCTCCCTCCTTTACTGGAATGGGTTACCTAGGGACGTGATGGAATCTCCATCCTTAGAGGTTTTTAAGGCCCGGCTTGACAAAGCCCTGGCTGAAATGATTTAGTTGGTGTTGGTCCTGCTTTGAGCAGGGGGTTGGACTAGATGACCTCCTGAGGTCTCTTCCAACCCTAATATTCTATGATTCTACTATACTTCTCATTTGGTCACTTGTCTTGAGAGTTGGTATTGCTACTACATTAAGAGGAAAAATAAAATGTTTATTGAATTTTTATAACAATGAGTTATCACAAAAAAGTCTAGCAGTACAGTTATGTCACCAGCACAGTGTAAATTTTAAAAATAGTCCATAAACTTCCTTTCCTAATTGCCACTTTGTAATACACATTCACTGCTTCTATTTAGCTCAAAATAGAGTGTCATCTTTTCTCAGTGTTTTACTTCATTTTTCCTCTATTAACATAGATTACACTAACATGCAGACGCCTCACTGAAGGATGGCAGAGGGTGAGAAAAGAGATATGCACCACACATTTAATATTATCAGGAAGTTGATTATAGCAAACCCAATGGAAACAGGAGGCAATTTGTTTTAGGGTAGAATGCAAGTGCCAGAGTTGGAATTTTGATGGTCACCAGAACATTTCTACTTATACCAAGTGTGAGACAGTATCTCAATCAGCATAAAAAAACCAGGTCAGAGCCTTTTAACATCCATCTCAAACATATGTTCAATAGTGACATGCCTACTAAAGCGAGGGCATTTGTTCAATAATAAAGTACCACCTAGTGAGTCAAGACCACCACTTCTTGCAGGAGGCAGATCAATGATCTCTGGCAGGATCTAAAAATCTGCTTTGCATATGAGAACTTATGACATCACATCCCAATTTATGTTATGAGCAGTTTGGATGAGACCAAAAACATCATAGTGAAGTTACGTTTCTACAGTCTTGCTCAGATTGAGAATACTATCATGAAAGTAGATGTGATCAGGAGCATCCATTGAATTAAAGCCACCCTGACATGGTTGTAAAACTTCCACTTAATGTTGGAAATACACAGTGCTTTGGATGTTCCATTCCAAAAAAGATCTTTTGAAAAGGTGGAAATATTTAGCCACTGTCTTGGCTAAAGAGTCATGGGTGTTTTAAACTAGAGAATTATATTAAATGTGATTGGTTGTTAAAATTGTTAAAAAACTGCTCTCATATGTAGATATCACACCAAAAAATGTATTTTTTAATTTTGAAGCTGAGTTATCAGCACTTGAACACAGCAGTACAATGACACACTGCTACTAGAATTAGGGCTGTGTATCAATTTTTCTTCCAAGACTACTTTTTTGTATCTTCTACATGAAATAATCTGTGCATCTGACGGTGAACTATTTGCTTAAATATTATGTTAAGGCCAAAGATCTTCAGGTAGTTCAAATCATTATGGAGACTCTCAGTGTACAAAAGGGTCCTTTCAGGAATTAATATTGTACATACAATTCAGACACAATGTGACTATAAAGGTAATCAGAACCAAAACTGTCTGTTGAGAAGGGAACTATACTGCATATGTGAACTGGATAGGTGACTGGAGTGACAGACCAAAACATAACTATGACATCACTGCAAAACAGCATAAGGAAGCTTACAGTAATTAATCCATTTAGAACTCTATATACAATACATTTTTTTTTGTAAACCAAACAGATAAATAAGCTTCATTTTAATTTACAAAAATATTAGAAGAAAGACCCTGCCTTTATACAGATTACATTTGAAGTATTCCCAGGCAAGATTATTAGGGTTAGACTTTTATGAGCATCTTGTCAGAACAATCTTCTTTCCTTATATTCCACTGGCTGAGATATGTTCTTCTATGTTGTCCACATCGTTGAAGATCATTTCCCCCCTCCCCCTACCCCCAGATCACCCCTAGCTCCTCAGACGGACCTTCATGATGCTCTTGAAATATTTGAAAATCTTTCCATCTATTTGCTTCCCCACTTCTCTCAATTCTGAAGGCCCACCTCATGGCCCAGGAGAAGCTGGACAGGGTTCATGTAGAATTTGTCAATGTCATTCCAAATAACTACACCCCATATTCAAGAATGAAAGGTTCTATTGTCCAAGGTGTTTGATGCCCCTTGCCTGCTTCTCTGCATGGCAATGGATAGCTAATTGCAGGTGACTGTTTACAGCCTCTTGTATTATCTTCTAATACCCTTCCCATTTTGATAATAATTCAGAAGAGTTATGCAAGGCACTCTACTTTACTATCCTAAGTGAAGAGGAACAATCTCTGCCTCCCATCCAGTCTCTTTCTGGTCTAGTGAACAAGAGACCAAGTCTGGTTCTCTTACACAGCAATACTGAACTCAACCCTCTAGGGTGGCCAACGTGAGCCTGAGCAGGAGCCAGAATTTACCAATGTACATTGCCAAAGAGCCACAGTAATACGTCAGCAGACCCCAATCAGCTTCCACCCTCCCCCCCGCCGCCACACACACACTCCCAGTGCCTCCCACCCACTGGCAGCCTGGATCAGTACCTCCCCTGTCCCTCCCGATCAGCTGTTCCGGGGCATGCAGAAGGCTCAGGGGGGCGGGCGGGGGAAGGGCATGGCAGGCTCAGGGGCAGGAATGGGTGGAGTGGGGGCAGGGCCTGTGGCAGAGCCAACGGTTGAGCAGTGAGCACCCCCCGGCACATTGGAATGTTGGCGCCGGTAGCTCCAGCCCTGAAGTCGGTGCCTATACAAGAAGCCGCACATTAACTTCTGAAGAGCCGCATGTGGCTCCGGAGCCACAGGTTGGCCACCCCTGCTCTAGGGGTAATGCACTTTGAATATTCCTTTTAAGGGTGCAAGAATTTCAGTTGATTTTCAGTTAGTAAATACAACAAGGATGTTAATTTCTGATTTTTAATTTGTAAAATGCATGCATCTCTTTGTATGTATTTATTTCTACTGGTCCTGTGATGTTTTTTGTGTCTCATCTGCATGTTCTTGCATAATTCCTTGGTATATATAATCTCTACAGTAATAGGGACACCTATCAACTTGAAATAGTCATTTTTAGTAGTGGCAAAGTAGGGACAGGTATAGTACCTGAAACAAGCCTGCTTGAAAATTTCTGCTTTTACAATCACTTTTCAAAAAATGCTTCTCCCTCTGCCCCACTCAGTAAATATCCAGAATGTTGGAATAAACTAATCTGACTGTAAAATCAGCACCACAGTTTTTCCTGTATGCAAAGTACTGTCAACATATGAAGTTAACAAACTGATAAAAATGGAGACAAAAATTTTCAGAGTCAATTTCTCTAAGCTCTTTCACATGTAAACACAGCAATTAAAAAGATTCAGAAATATTTTGATTTTTTTTAAAAGCTGACAATGTCACTTGAATTTATTTTCCTTCATGAAGTTGGTTTTCACTTCACTAAATAAAATCCCTTATGTACAAAGTCAAACAGCAAACTGTACAATACTCTAATAAATTTAATTGTTTTGAGTAAGCTCTAGGTTATACGTTATGGTACCACTACCAAACAGATTTAAAAAAAAAACAACCACCTTTTTTTTTATATTGAGTCAGTTATTTAAAAAAAAAAATCGAGACATCAAGATGTTCACATGCCTTGACTGAATAACCAAGTGATCTTATCACTATAACCACCATCCTCTCTCAAGCCACACCTTCCCTACAGTTTATCATCCCCCACTTGTTACACTGGATTAGATTTTCACAAGTGAACACTGATTTTGAATGTCCACTTTGAGGCACCTTAAGCCGCCTGATTTTCAGAGGGTGTGTGCTCAGCACTTTCTGAAAATCAGGTCTCTTCAAGTTATCTCAATTTTTGAGCTTCCAAGTGGAGGCCTCCAAAAAAAAAATCACTAATTGCTTTTAAATATCTTGGCCACCATGTCCACTATGAGATTTTTCAGGGCAAGGTCCATGTCCTTCTACTTCTAACGCACTCAGCAAATTTCTGGACACTATACTAAATAATGTTATCCTTTTATATCATTCACGCCAAGCTCTTCTTTGTAAACTCCCACAACCAAATTTAAAAGATGGTTTGCTGCAATGTAAGTATTTTATTTTATTTTTATCAATATGAAAATTAGAGCAGACTTTTGAGTGCATATGTGGTGAAATGACACCTACTGGTAGAAGCAAGTAAGGGGTACGTGAAAGACATTCTTAACATACCCGTAGAAAACGAAATTGCCTTTACAATCTGCATGTATTCACATGCAATTAAAAAAAAATAAAAATCAAGTAAATCAACTTTGGTATGTACAAATCCAATGTTTTCAAATCTCTTCTCCTATAATGTAAATATTTAATAAGATTTAATACTTAAGAGATCATGTACCACAGGCAGTTACTAAAGCTTTGCACACAGCAGAACTAGGTCAAGGCAATATATATGAAATTACCATTTTTGTAGACAAAAAATAATATACCAAGTGTTCAGATTTTTTAAAATTTATTTTCAGGAAAATGGCATTCTTTCAATGGACGTGTACAATTTTCTCCATGCACACAAAATTCAAGCTTAGAGCACAGATCATGTTATATGATCAAACACCAGGATGTCATAAAGATAATTGCTAAATTAAGTCTTATTTGGATGTGTACACATATTTGATGGAACAGTCTAAACATTAGACTGAGTCAGTCAGTCCCAAACTTTATCCAAGATTTAGAAGTAGATTAACAATATAGGGTCTTCATTTATGAGGAAACAGAAGACAAATTTAAAGTTTAAATGCTTGTTCTAGACCAAGCCAAATGTATAAAAAGGCCAGTACTGGCCATACATAGAACTTTCAGTACACAGCTTGCTCTGAACTGTGTTAGTTTCCCATAAATTTTAAATAGATAACAAGGAAAGAAGCATAAATATCCTAGTTTGCTTTTAAAAAAACCCTGTTTCTTAAACAAACTGAGCATAAATTGAAAAATATGCAAACAATAAAAAATGAACTTACCAAGAAGTGGAATAGGTTGGGTGACAGGTGGAGGAGGTATGTTAGTAGGTGCTACAGGTGGTGGACCAGTTCCAAATATTTTGGAACCATCACTAGTTTCAGCATTCCCTCTCGATCCAGAAACCACAGTTGGAATGGGATTTCCAATAGATAAGTCTTTTGTAGTGTCTTCATTTATGCCAGCCACAGTAGCTGAGGAACAATTACATTAATATATGAAAAGTTAGATGTAATTTTTCCTGCATACACCTAATTCCTTCTCTCTATAGTCCTCTTAATCAATGTACACACACACACACTTACAATTTGGGATATTTATTCCTGGAGTGTGAGGAACAGATACTGGAGGGGTTATAGGAGGTGGCGGTCCAGGAGGAAGAAAACCTATATGAACACAAAAATTGACAAATTTTAACACTATGTACTTTTAAGATCATATTTTAATTCTGCAGTTTTATTGCAGACACTTTAAATGGTTAAAAGTTTAAATCAAAGTATATTCTCTGGAAGTACTTCATATACCTGGGGGCAAATGCATTGGATTGAATCCAGGTCGCAAAAATGGAGGTGGTGGTGGTACACCAGGGCCAAACCCAGGAGGAGGGATCCCTAAAGGAGCCGTGAAAGTAGGAGGCTGAAGTGCACCAACTACAGGGGGACCTGATGGATGTGGTGGAACCGATGGATGTGGTGGAACCTACAGAGGAAGGAAGGAAGAGTTAGCCTCAAAAACCACATGCATTTGGTGAGAAATAGTCTGCTGTGCTTACTTTGTTAGACAAGACAAAGTAACAAATTTACTGTCAAAACTGAAACTGATCACAGATGGCTGTGATTTTACTCAAACACTGGCAAACACACAAAACACCATCACATTAAATTGCAGTTCTGCTCTGAAAAGTGACTAGATAAAAATGGCACCTTATAAATAAGGATACGATTTGATCACAGATTCCATTGCATCTGAGTAGCCAAAAAAGGTACTTTTTACTCCTAATAGCACTGGAGACCCATGATAGCTCTTGATTTAACTGAACTGTATTCCTTAGAACATAAGAACACCCATACTGGGTCAGACCAATGGTCCATCTACTACAGCATCCTGTCTTCCGACAGTGACCAATGCCAGGTGCTTCAGAGAGAATGAATAAAACAGGGCAGTTGCACAAGAAGGGAAGACTCAGCTCAACTCTCAGATCCTAGACTGAGTTTGCACGAGCTATCTATCAAAGATGATGTCTTTTTGCAATAAAATAAGCAAATTTGATATGGAGATTGAGAGGAACATACAACCCTATCCCACCATTCTCATAATTTTTTTTTTAAATTTAACTTTGTTTTTCAGAGCGGACTTTAATTTATTTTTATTTAAGTTTATTTAAGTTTAGACTATGCCTGAAATATGACTCAACATAATATTTCCTATTTTAAAGTGTTATAAAGTTAGTTTTAATTTACATTTCCTTCCTGCTGTGTGTATTGTTTTGGTTATATTTCTTAGATACAGTCATTAGTCAGTTTTCATAAAGGTGTTATGAGAGTTTTCTGTATTTCCTGCTAGTGTACATCGACATTTTTACTGGAAAAATTTTGTGTAAAACAACATCTCATTTATTACTAAAAAAGGTAAGTGTGGTGGGTTTACACCTGGTTAATGTATCTTATCTGAAAATTAAATTAAAAGGACTTCTGATGTTTACATATGATATGATAGGTGTTTGTCCTCTTTGTTGAGTTTTAATTTTATGCATTAATTTCTCTATTAGACCTATATCCCAAACATAAGCGAAACAAAACTTTTTCAGTGTATTACACCAAGTAATAACAGGAGAGCATTTTCTGTTCCCAATTCCCAATAGTAATAGCCATGATACTACTAAAACATACTGAAGATTTAAGTTTTAAAAAGACTGCCTCATTAATTGAGAGACCTAAAAAGATCTCTAATGGGTCATTTGGAAGACTACATGTAGTTACTGATCAATGGTGGATTTTTGGGTGGTATCTACTTCCTAGAAAGGAATGGAAAAAGGCAAATAATCTGCTTCAAAGAAAAGCAGGATTGATACTTGGGCCTTCTAGTCCTTTAACCATTTCTTCCAGTAGGGAGACTGGCTTACACTTCATACAGATGAAGTCGCTTCTATCCTCCAGGAGAAAACCAAACATATCCTGTGCAGGTCACAATAGTTGATACCTCACTATCTCACTACCCATATTTTCTTCCTTGTAATGTATCAAGAGCCTCTTCAGACCATGTTTTTATTGCTTCTGGAAGCCTGAGAGGCAAAAACTCTGTGCTCTCTCCCTAGGAGAACTCCCAGGCAAACTCCTTGTGTTTGCGTCTTCTCTGTTCGTTGCTCCCTAGGTTCGTGACTAACTGTCTTTTCATAAGCTGTATTGCTTTAGCGCACAGAAGAGGGAAGATCTCATTCCTGCTTGTAGGTTGCATGACACAGATTGACTTGTCCCTGATGAGAGGCAGAAAATGAAGGCAGGAACTCCTGACTGCCCTGAGTTCCAATAGGTTGATGTGAAGACTGGTTTCTTGAAGTGACCATCTGCCTTGGAGCTCTCCCGCCCAACAGGGATGCATCCACTGTTACAGTGACTGTCAAGACCACTAACAGGGATGGTTTCCCAGCAAGGGAAGCACACTTTGAATCCTGGTGAGCCCGGCATGCCCTTCCAAGGAAAGGAAGTCTCTCCAGAGGGAGGACAGAGGAACAAAACTAATCCTTTCAATTACTAAACTAAGCTAATCTAACTAACTAAAAGACTAAGGGTACGTCTACACTTACCTGCCGGTTCGACGCGGAGAGTTCGACTTTTTGGAGTTCGAACTATCGCGTCTGATCTAGACGCGATAGTTCGAACTCCGGAAGCGCCGCGGTCGACTCCGGTACTCCACCTCGGCAGAAGGAGTTGGCGGAGTCGATGGGGGAGCTGCGGAGTTCGACCCCGCCGCGTCTGGACGGGTGAGTTGTTCGAATTAGGGTACTTCAAATTCAGCTACGCTATTCACGTAGCTGAATTTGCGTACCCTAACTCGAACCCCCTTCTTAGTGTAGACCAGGCCTAAGGAGAAAAAAACAGCCAAGGCACGCTCAAGACAGACATACTAAAGCTGCATCTCAGGCCAAGGCAGTTGAGAAGGAAGTGAGGCTGGTTCACCCAGGCAGCCCTCTACAGCCTTGGGGTGGGGCAGGAGGTTGTGTAGGGTGCATGCACGGGCTGAACTGACACAGCTAATGAAAGTCTCGGATCAAAGGCGTATGCAGTGCAAGCACACCTGAAACAGAGAACCCATAGGGACACTCCTCAAAGAAGCAGCATTACTGCACCATAACAATGGATTTTTCTAAACTTTTAGTGAAGTACTCAAAGGCTAACTCAGTGAAGTATCGAAAACACTAATTTTTGTTCAAATTCTACAAGGGCTGTATTTATTACTTTTAAGTCAATAGCAAGGAAAGTTAGTTTATAACAGCATATGGAACAAGCTAATGCACTCTTGTGATAAACTGACAGATTGAAAGGTTACAACCAATCTGGTTAAGAAAACTCATGCAGTAACGTTTATTGGACCAAAGCTTCCGGAATAAAAGTCAGGATTTGGTACTGTGGGCACAGCATTCTGAAGAATCATTGAAGGCAGTCCAGGGGGGACTGAAGAGCAGTGAAAGACCTCCAAAAGGAGGATGGAAACTGGTATACCTCCAGCACAGAGGTAAGCAACCATTTTCAAGCTCTCGGTACAGGTACCACTGCTGAGAATGCCTTTGAGTAATCTGAGGGAATGGATCAGAAGGAGACCCCTGTTGACTGGAAGACAAGGGATGCATTGTCCTAGGAATGGAGGTTCCACTACTATCATTCCCAAGTGGAGGAGAAAGGTGGTGGTGGTCAGGGCCTCCCTCCTAAGGGTGATGGAGACATTCATCAGCCATCTGGACTGGGAATCCCGAGAAGTGTGCTGCTTGCCTGGAACCTGAATTCAGGATGTGATAGAGTCTGCCAAGACACATCAAGGCCTCGGACCGCTACACCTTCCTATTTATCCACATGGGCATCAGTGATACCGCCAAAAACGACCTTGAGCAGATCACCTCAGACTACGTGGCTCTGGGAAGAAGGATACAAGCCAACAATGAACTTGGAGACGCCAATCCACATCGGGGCCTTCCCAGGAATATGGCTTGGCTGGTAAGAAACTCAGTCATTCACGGACATGTGACTTGCCCATGTGACTCCAAAACTCCATCTTGGAGCTGGACTTTGCATAGGAGTGAGGAGGGGGTCTCCACCCACAAGAGAAAGTCTACTTAAACCCCTGGGAGACCCCTCCATTTTGTCTTCAGCTGGGGGGAGGGACAGCTCAGTGGTTTGAGCATTGGCCTGCTAAACCCAGGGTTATGAGTTCAATCCTTGAGGGGGCCATTTAGAGATTGGGGCAAAAATCTGTCTGGGGATTAGTCCTGCTTTGAGCAGGGGGTTGGACTAGATGACCTCCTGAGGTCCCTTCCAACTCTGATATTCTATGATTAAAGAGAGAGCCTCTCCAACCCAAGGATACCTGAAAGAAACTGGAACAAAGGACAGTAACTACAGGGGGTGTGAGTGTTTGCTGGACCCAGGCTAGAAGGAGACTAGTCTGTAAAAGGAAGCTTACTGGGTGAGGTTTTTATCTGTATTCAGTTTCTTAGACATAGACTTGCGTGTTCTATTTTATTTTGCTTGGTAATTCACTTTATTCTATCTGCTATTACTTGGAACCACTTAAATCCTACTTTCTGTGTTTAATAAAAATCACTTTTTACTTATTAATTAACCCAGAGTATGTATTAACCGGGGGCGGGGGTGGGAGGGAACAGCTGTGCATATCTCCCTCAGTGTTATAGAGGGTGAACAATTTATGGAGTTTAAACTGTATAAGCTTTATACAAGGTAAAATTGATTTATTTGGGGTTTAGACCCCATTGGGAGTTGGGCATCTGAGTGTTAAAGACAGGAACACTTCTGTAGGCTGCTTTCAGTTAGGTCTGCAGCTTTGCGGCAAGTAATTCAGACCCTGGGTTGGTTTTGGAGCAGATGGATGTGTCTGGCTCAACAAGACGGGGTGCTAGAGTCCTGAGCTGGCAGGGAAAGCAGAGTCAGAAGTAGTCTTGGCACATCAGTTGACAGTTCCCAAGAGGGTTCTGTGACCCACCCCGTCACATATACCTCATCTCCATCTTCTGTGATTTTTAAAGTTCTTTTGTTACTATCATTGAGACTTAGTTCAGCAGCTAGGATCAGACCAGTTGCTTTTTGCTAAGGTGTGCTCAACTGGGAGGTAAGACTAGGCTGAAGTTGCATTGCCTTTTTTTTGTAAAAAAAAGATTCAAGCAGTTGGTATCAGGTAGAAGCTGGATGTGGGAAAAGAAGATAGTATGTGTGACACACTGCCAGGGTTACCAGTTAGCAGACGGGCATACCAGAATAAAAAAAGGCTAAATGCTACCTGAGATACTCTGTGACTTCTGTTTCCCCCACCCTCCCGTCTCTATGATTAATTCATGCACTGACAAGTTGAACTATGATTTAAATATGTTTCTAGTTGCAGCTATCCAGCAGCAAATGGAGAGAAACGAGTAAACAATCTCACCTGTGGAGGAGGTACTGTTATAGGTGCCGGTATGGGAACAGGAATTGGAACAGGCAATGCTTTAGGGATAGGTGACACTGGTTCATTATGTGTAGTTTCTGCACCTCCATTTTGAGCTACTTCATTTTCAGATTTCTTAGAAATTCCTTTCCACTCTACAGGAAATAAATAGAAGCCAGTTCAGTTGAAAAAGTATGAATATTTAGTCACTGTCGACTGCTGCTAAGTAAAGCCAATGTGACGATTATGTTGCAAACAATCAGCTAGCTGTCCCTATAACAAATTATATGTAAAGGTGTTTCTGAAAATACAAACTGAAAAATCTCTGTAAATACAGACTGTACAACAAGCAGTCACTAAAGGAAGGCAAGTAAAATAAAAAAAAAAGTCTTCCAATAGTCATTTAACAGCTGATGTGACTCATCTTTGCATTCAGAACTGCTGTTGCATTTCTGCAAAGGATTCTGAAGCACATTAGCGACAATAATGAAAACAGTGGGATGTTACTTGGAACAACAGTATGTTCCAACAGTCAGTATGCATAATTAGTTATTCCAGGGCAAGGCAAAGACAGCTTTTCCCTCTGATAATCACCATGTTGGGAGCACTAATATTGTATTACTACTGTGTGGTACAACACACTCCTGTGCAAAACAAAAAGAGAAAACACTAGTCAAGCACCACTAGAGAAGCATTAGCTATAGCTCCAAACTCATTTTATAATGGAATGAGGACATATTTAGGGGAGGTCCCTATTGCCAATCAATGCTTTCTTAGAAACCAGCAGAGAAAAAAGCAAGATGGATGAGGCAAAAAACTACATGGAGAAACAGTCCAGATATTAAACACAAAAAAAAATAAAACAGCAAGAGAAAAGACAAGAGATTTAGAATGCCATTCTTGATGATGGAACAAAAGTGTTGATTTGCTATCAACAGAAATGCTGCACTGAGATGAGACTGAAATAGTGGCTGAGATGATACAAAATGCCTGAAATCACTTAGGTTGCTGGAAGTAAAAAAAATTTGAGAAAAGCCAATGTGAAGTCTATCCCAGATTATCTCTGAATAAGCTTTCACATATCGCTCATTTTAATGTATTCTTGGCTTTTTTGCTTATTAAAGCATTTATCTGGGAGAAAAGATGACCCAGAGCTAGCTAAAAATTGGATAGAACAATGAAGAAGGCTGAAATAACACTGATCAGCCACTGAAGTTTCTCACACATATCAATGGCTAAATTGTTAAAATCAACAATAGTCTAGTGTTCCATATCACCAGTTCACAAAAACAGACACAATAACTTCCAACTTTAAAGTAAGTTTTGGTCACATGGTTGTTTTATGCACTTCTTAAACCACAACAGTTAGTAATAAAAGCTATCGTTAGCACTTGTGTTGAGCCATAATTTGGTAATTCCCATTAAGGTCTTTACCACGATATCTATCGCTATTTTCTTATTATAAACTTAACAAAACTTGCATTTTCAGTACACATACAGAAGTCTATGCATATAGTTTAGGTCAAGACAAATACAATATTTCTATACAATTAATATTAACATGTTTGTAAATAACAAAGATTTCATTGAAACAAACTATTCACAGCTCTAGTTAAATCAACCCAAAATAATTCATTTGAAGATGATTTAAAAAAAATCTGTGTATTTTACCTGGGCTAAGAGTTTCATTGTCCAACATTCCTCCTTCACAAAAACTTTCAAGATCTTCAGGCTTCACTTTGTCCCATGGTACGTAGGTAACACCTAATTCTACATCCCAATACTGCTTGTAGTCTGGTTTAATTCCTTTATTTAAAGCCCACGCAATCTTAAGAAGGAAAAAAGAAAAAAGAAAAAAAAAAGTCAGAGCCCAGCTGCATTTTAACTTTTTTGTTCAGTACTCAGAAAATAGGCACTTAAAATTAAACAGCATTCAGCATCACAACATAGGTCAGGAAGCAACAGAAGGAGACTGTGTCCAACCGGACCTGCAGGAGAAATTTAGGCAATTATAAATACTGGAATTTAACTAGATTGTCTGGGCTAATTCTTCCACATATTTTGTAAAAGATGCTATAAGATTTTGATTTATTTTAAATGATCAGCACTTCATTTCAGTTTCATTCAAGAAGACAGCACTGAACTCTCTAAAACAATACTGGGTTACTGATTCAGAAGAAAGAATGCCACTACTGAATCAGCTTCACTTTATTTAGTACTCTATTTTCTTTGTGGGTTTCCCGAAAATGATTACAAGACAAAGGGAATTTAAGACAGGCACCCTTTTATCAACTTAAGAGAAACCCTTGTTAGTGACCTGGAAGAGGAAAAAGGATCCAAATTTCATCAATTTCCATATACCAAATGCTCACCAATAACCAAACTAAATAGGGCATTCACCTAAGTTACTGAACATCATGCTATATATAAAATATTAAATTTAAAGATTATGCTAAGTTTTAAAACTGTTTGAATCTATTATAAAAAATTTCAAAGTAGTACCTTTATAGATTTCTGATTGACTTTGAAGTTGCCTCGGCTCAGTTTTTGTAGGGCACGGTAAGCATCCTGTCTGTGAACCATTACAATATAGGCACATCCTCTAGGCGGTATCATCTGTTACATGTACAGGAACAACATTATTCAAGCTGCTACACTTGGTAAAACAAAAGGTAACCAATGTATTATTAAACAGAAGTAGGCTGTAACAACAGTCTTGCATGTCAGGAAGACCTCTGGATGAGTTAGAGGGCATAAACAGATCTAATACTTATTAGTGGATAGCCTTTTAAACTAATATCAGGAAGACATTAATATTTATCCATCTAAAATTCCTGTTTAGAAAGTGTAGCCTGGTAAACAAGGGGGCAAGTGCTTATGCCACAATGTAGATATTCCATGTGAGGGAACATACTCACGAAAAGTACTCCATCCTGAATATGGCTGAGAATAGCATATACATAAATTAGCTCCAAGATCATGGCATTTTTAATGGTTTTCCTCTAATACACAAGCACTTTGTTTTTCTAAAAACTACAAATTGCCACCTACACCTCTGCTTTCACAGTTTTCTCTTCAAATGGTTGTAATCATTTTAAGAATAGTCACTTTTTAAAATCTATTTTTACAAAGCTACCTCTAATTTGTTTTGAGGAATTAGAGGTAGCAGAGAGAAGCTACAGCCAAATTATGGATTTTTGTTTTTTATTTTTTAAGTTTCACTCCTAGGAGGACCATAAGCTATATCAAAACAACAAAAAATTAAGAAGGACTGCTGTAAGCTTAAAGGAAGAGGAAGAAAAGTGTACTAGGAGAATATTACATAAACAAGTTTCTGCAATCAAGGGGTCTCCACACAATCAAACTTTGGGCAGAAGAATGGAGGACAACAGCTGTGCAGCGAGCATCCTGCAGCTAAGCTCCTCATCCACCATCTTTCACTTGGGTCTCCTAAGACAAAGCATGGTCTCATGAAATTGGGGTACTCTTCTGGGTTTACCCCAAGAACAATGGTGCTTTTAAAAGCAAGTGTCTTGTAACAACCGATTCATATTTTCCACAAATCAAACAGTGGCAATAGTTCAAAAAAAGATGATGGTATAGAGAAAAAGGTAAGTGTTGATCTTGGGAATGAACACAAACAAAAAGTTGTTTTAAATAAAAAAGTTGTTTATAAATAAAAGGCCTCTTTATAACAAAGGCATATCATGACCTTTGCTTATATTTCACTATTTATACTCACATTTATAGATTCAATCGGGCCAAACTCCTCTAAAAGACTTCCAACATCTTGCTGAGTTGTTCTTTTGTCTAGTTGTCCTACCCAGAGTGTAGTACTACAAACTAGAAGAAAAATAAAGTCTGACACTTAGGACGTTACTATTAGCACTTTTACATTTTACTTTTGCAATATAAAGGCTTGTGTTAAAATGGCCATTAAAGATAAATTGAAGCTTTTTTTCTGTTACTTGAATTATAAATATTTTTCTTTATTTATAATATTACAAAATAAATATCTTTTAAAACAAAAACATTTGAAAGTTATTTCCGTTTTTTTTACCTGCCAGGAGCTGAATTCAGGGTTCTATTTAGCCATGACTACATCACCACCCACCATTGTTAGAATGTATGCACTGATTTCAAAATTATAAATAAATGCTTAATTGACTGGGAATTTTAAAGAGTCATGAATTTTAAAATTCGTGATAGAAAGGGGGGGGGGATTTTTTTACTGCTGTGTCAGTGCAGACCTGTGGATTTCCCAACAAATTATAATGAATGAACCCCAATAAGGCAAATACTGACTCCCAATGTTTCACACTTCAATTACAGGCCAAGGTGACAGATTCTAGATAGGTGACAATACATAATGAAAGATCTTGCTAGTGAGGTGGTACTTGGCAGGCACAAGATAAGGCCTTCTTTCCAGCAGATAGGATAAATCAATTCCAATGGATGACAGATCCCTCCTCTTAGAATCATAGAATATCAGGGTTGGAAGGGACCTCAGGAGGTCATCTAGTCCAACCCCCTGCTCAAAGCAGGACCAATTCCCAACTAAATCATCCCAGCCAGGGCTTTGTCAAGCCGGGCCTTAAAAACCTCTAAGAATGGAGATTCCACCACCTCCCTAGGGAACCCATTCCACCACCCTCCTAGTGAAAAGGTTTTTCCTAATATCCAACCTAAACCTACCCCACTGCAACTTGAGACCATTACTCCTTGTTCTGTCATCAGGTACCACTGAGAATAGTCTAGATCCATCCTCTTTGGAACCCCCTTTCAGGTAGTTGAAAGCAGCTATCAAATCCCCTCTCATTCTTCTCTTCTGCAGACTAAACAATCCCAGTTCCCTCAGCCTCTCCTCATAAGTCATGTGCTCCAGCCCCCTAATCATTTTGTTGTCCTTCGCTAGACTCTTTCCAATTTTTCTACATCCTTCTTGTAGTGTGGGGCCCAAAACTGGACACAGTACTCCAGATGAGGCCTCACCAATGTCGAATAGAGGGGAATGATCACGTCCCTCGATCTGCTGGCAATGCCCCTACTTGTACAGTCCATTAGCCTTCTTGGCAACAAGGGCACACTTAAATGGTTCCCTTCTTTGGTTAGTAGATGGAAACACTTATTGATTAGAGAGGTGGGTTTTTTTGTTGTTTTTTTTTTAAGTCAGGAAGGAATAGTGTCAGGGATTTGTAGACAAGAAGTGTATTTAAATTTATTACAATTAACTTGGTTCTTTAGGTTGAAAATGGAACAGAGGTAGTTCAAAATACAGGCTTCCACAACCACCACTCCAAAAGTAAGTATGGCAGAATTTGACTCATGGCATCTATCCTTTTACTCTCCCCTGCAAGCAGGTATAGAATGGCTAACCCTAGACAACCTGGATCTCCCAGTGGCAACAGACATGACAAAGAAATTGGGAGAGGGATTGGAAAAGAAGCATCTAAACACCTGAGGCACTTGATAGGTCTTTTCACCTCTAATAAAAGTATTTGAAAGTGCGCTGCTCAAATGTGTCTGGCTAGTCAAAAAGTTCCTCATTAACAGGCAAAGTAACCCTGCTTCAGCCTTTACCCACAGATATCAAAGAGGATAGGTCTTCTCCTGGACTGACACTAAATTCAAGGTCTCTTATTTTGTCTACTGACTCCAGGAACTACTTCATATCCCCAGGGAAAATGTAGAAGAAGCCTCCATACTTTTTTTAATCTAGAAATGTAGACAACACAAGGTTCAGTATCAGCTCCACATCCTCCACACCAAAGTCCTTCTGATTCAGACAGATCTACAGTGCTGAACAGCAGAGAAGAGGAACCAGGCTGCACAACTCGTCAAGGCAGACTCTGTGAGAACTACAGATTTCTTGGGAGAAGCCAAAGAACAAGACTGGGTGCAGACTTGGCTTCCCTCTTTACAAAGCCTGAGGAATCCCAAGGTACAGAGGTATTCCAATAAGGCTACACTATCAAAGTATAACACGACCCACAAAAGGGAGATGGCATGAATTCACTCAAACAGCTTTGTAATAGGAGGAGAGACGAATACCACTATGGTTTGGGATTGTTTCTTCCCAGGATGCATCCAGGCATACCTCAAAGCCCAGCTCAGATGGCACCAAGCTTAAACCAGGCAATCCTTAGCACTGAGACTGACATGGAGGAGACTCATCCCTTTGTCTGGCCTTTTAGATGGCCCTTGTAGAGGAAGAGGCAACAACCCTGGCACAAGAGAGTTCCCTTGATCTTTAGGAGACCCAGTCTTCAACTGAGGAATTGGCAACATCAGGAGATGCAACTGGAGTTTGAGGACATTTCCCTCCCCTCAGATCCAGGTCTTTGTTTTTCTTTTTTCCTCACCTCAAAGTTCCTCCTATATTTGATGGTAGAGATCAGAGGAACCCAAAGTCATCTGACAGCCCAGGTCTAACTGCACCAACAGATGAGACAGTGGCACAGCACTATTGTCAAAAGGGAATAGCAACCAAGTCAAATCTAAGACCACCATCGGCACTAAGAAGTCAGCCCTCGTGGTGCTGACACATTAGAATCTGAAGCAGCATGGATGACTTTCCAGCACTGAGAGCTCTCTGGCACCAACACTTACTGAAAGTGTATTGTCTGAGGCTTTACATCAAAGATTTCAAATGCAGACGAGAACCATCATGATCATCTAGTCTGACCTCCTGTATAACACAGGCCATAGAACTTCCCTAAAATAATTTCTAGAGCATCTCTTAGAAAAACATCCAATCTTGATTTTGGCATGTTTCTGTAAGAGTTATTTCGTTCAAACTAAGGCAGCAAGAGTTAAAGCAGCAGTCCCTCATCCCCTCCCCTCTCCTCTCTCCCTCCCCCCCACCAGTCTGTCATATTGACCACACAACATGCAATGAGGTCGTGTGTGGCAGTCATCATTAGATTGCAAAATACTTGAGTCTTCTGAGAGTGCTCAAAAGTGATTTTTCACTCATTTATAATTCATCCACAAATCTCTCAAACCCATTGAAGGCATTGTGCCTAGTTAAGGGTTTAGAAGCCAAATTCTATGTTTGAAATTTCAACTGTTTTAGATGTAACATTTGTCTGGAATTTTAACAATTTCTTCAGCTTCACAGAACTCAAACTGCTAAAAGAAATTTCCTCACCTTTTCACAGAATGCCGCTGTTTAAAGAGAAAATCTTGAGCACCTGAGAAATGATGCTATAAATAAGAACCATTTTGCACTAAAGCCTCCTTTCCTTTGAAAGTAAAATGACCAAAGGAGAGCACTCACCACTAACGGTTTCTGATTTGATTTGAGGAAGGCCTTTTGATCTGCGTTCTCTCTCTTTTTCTCGTTCACGCCTTTCCTGTGACCGAGATCTAGGAGAGTGTCGGCGCCTATCCCGGGATCGAGAACGAGAGCGACGATGACGTGACCTTCGAGATCGAGATCCAGACCTCGATCGTCTCCTTTTTGGAGATCTAATTTTAAATAAAAATATTAACATACAATGCTTTGTCTAAACATACAGTAGAAATTTCTATTTGACTCATCGGGAGCGAAAGTTCAACAATTGTATTTTTTAAAACTTTGAAATCAAGCATTAGGGTGTGTACACACTAGACATTTACACATAACAGTACATAGTGTATCCCAAATAAGTATTTATACCAACTGTAAACTTAAACAACTAAACATACTTTATCTATACTACAAATCTGTTGTAATTTATTAAATTTATTATTCTTTCATCTTCTGATATCCTCTATCACTTTTATTTTATGGCACTAACTCCAATATCTATTATATCACAGAATGTACTTGTAGCTATAAGTGAGGAAAACTTTTCTTACAAGATGACAACTAAAAAATTAATAGAAATGTCAGTGAAAAAGATGGTTTCTACCTTTTGTAACTGTTGTTCTTTGAGATGTTGTTGCTCATGTCCATTCTAAGTAGGTGTGTGCACTGCGTGCACAATCGTCGGAAGGTTTTCCCCTAGTGGTATCTATCAGGTCAGTCCAGGAGCCCCCTGGATGTCAAGGCCTTGAGCTCAGATACCCTCCTGGCTGAAGTTATCATGACCAGGAATGCCACCTTCCATGAAAAGGTAGAAGAGCAAGCATGTTGCTAAGGCCTCAAAGGGGGGCCACCATTAACCTGGAGAGTACCAGGTTATGGTCCCATATTGGTACTGGATGGTGAACTTGAGGGTATAACCTGTCTAGTCCCTGGGGAAGCAGCCCATCAGGCTAGTGAACACCAATCAACCGTCAACCCCTGGATGGAGCGCAGAGCTTGCCGTCAGGTGAACCTTTAAGGATGAAACCGCTAGACCTAGCTGCTTCAAATGCAAGATGAGGGGTATTGATGCTTTCATCAGATGTACCCTTCTGCATCGCCAAAATCAAAAATCTCTTCTACTTGACCACGTATGTAGCTCTAGTGGATGGTTTCCTGCTGCCGAGGAGGACCTCTCTTATAGGCTCTGAGCATGTCAATTCCATGGGGTTTAGCTATGATGCTTCCATGCCATGAGGTGGAGAGAGACGAGGTTGGGATGCTGGAGGCATCCGTGGTCCTGGGTGATTAGGTTTAGCACCAAAGGCAAGGCGATTGGGGTGTCTACTGACAATTCCAGGAGCGTGGTATACCTGTGTTGACAGGGCTAGGCTGCAGCTATCAGTATGACAGACGCTCTTTCCCTTCTGACCTTGAACAGGACCTTGTGAATGAGCGAGAAGGGTGGGAATGCATAGAACAGGTGGTCCTTCCAGGGAAGGAGAAATGCATCCGTGATAGAGTCAGGGCTGTGGTTCAGGAAGGAGCAAAACTGCTGAACTTTGCAGTTCACTTGCTCACTTTCTATTGAGTCTTGTCGTGAACAGATCTACCTGGGGAACCCCCACTGTTGGAAGATGCTGTTCACGATGTCCAGGCGAATGGACCACTCATGGTTGTGGAAGGACCTGTTGAGATGGTCCTCCAGCTCATTCTGGAATCCTGGAAGTAAGATGCCTCTAGGTGTATTGAGTGGGCTATGCAGAAGTCCCACAGCTTGAGGTCTTCCTGGTAGAGGGGAGAGGCGCGTGCTCCACCTTGTCTGTTTATATAAAACATTGCTATTGTATTGTCCATCATGACCGATATGCACCAGCCTTCCAGATGGGATTGGAAAGTTTGGCAGGCTAGGCGACCCGCTCTCTGCTCCCCGACATTGATGTGAAGTAAGAGCTCTGCTTGGGACCAGAAGCCTTGAGTCCTGAGGGCCCCTAGATGTGCTCCCCACCCCAACGCTGATATGTCCATGACAAGGGACATTGAGGGATGGGGCCTGGAGAAGGGCACCCCTGTGCATGCCACTTGAGGATTAAACCAGCATATGGAGGGTCTCTCCAGTTATAGGAGGGACTCTATAACCAGAGGTGGGAGCGAAACGATCTTGTCCAGATTGTCTCTGTTTGGTTGGTACACTAATGCCAGCCAAGCCTAGAGAGGCCTGAGGCGCAGTCTTGCACACTGAACTACATATGTGCTATGCGGCCATGTGACCTAGCAGCTTCAAGCAGCTCTGCACCACTGCGGTGTGAAAACGCCTGAAGTCCTCTATGATGGAGCAAATGGCTTGGAAGCGAGGCTCCGGAAGAAATACTCTTGTGTGAGTGGAGTCCAGGATTGCTCCTATAAACTCTCCCCTCTGGGTAGGGGATAGGGTTGACATTGGCACGTTCAGCAATAGACCCTCTGTCAAAGGCTGACCGTATCAGGTTTACATGCGCCTCTACCTGCGCCCTGGAGTGGTCCCTGACAAGCCAGTTGTCGAGGTATGGGAACACCTGCCGTCTCCTCAGGAAAGCAGCGACAACTGCCATACACTTGGTAAACACGCGAGGGGCCGCTGACAGGCCAAAGGGGAGGACTGTAAGATGACTGCAGTTCACTACGAACCTGAGGAACCTCCTGGGGGACAGGACTATCGATATATGAAAGTATGTGTCCTTCAAGTCAAGGGCAGCATACAAGTTCCCCAGGATCCAGGGAGGGAATGATGATGGCAAAGATACCATGAGAAACTTCAGTTTCATGAATCTGTTGAGGTTTTGCTGGTCGAGAATGGGTCTGAGACCCCCTTTGGCTTTTTATCAGGAATAGAATCCCTTTCCCCATAGCTCCTGAGGAACCTCCTCTACTGCTCCTGCACTTAGGAGCGTTTGCACCTCCTGTACAAGAAGTTGCTCGTGAGAGTGGTCCCTGAAGAGGGACGGGGAAGGGGGATGGAAGGGAAGGGAGGAACAGAATTGGAGAGCAGCAAAGAATCCTGTGGCACCTTATAGACTAACAGACGTTTTGCAGCATGAGCTTTCGTGGGTGAATACCCACTTCGTCGGATGCAAGTGGAGAGAATATCCCAATTGGAGAGAATATCCCAATTCTACTGTGCACTGCATCCAGCAGTCTGAAGTTATCTGGGTCCACGCACAATAGAAGTGGGATAGATGGTTCAAGAAACAGGGAGAAAGATCCAGGATGTGGTCTGGTGCATCGCCTGGGTGTACCCTCAAAAGGCGTGTTTGGAACCGGAGGGCTGCCTTGCCGAACCCTGGCCTTGGGTGGGTGGGGACTGGGGAGGCCTGCCCTGCTTCCTGGAGTAGTCCTGCCTAGGCTGCGTAGGATAACAACACAGGGGAGACGGGGGCTCAAAGCGCTTTCTCTGTGTGGCTGGTGCACACAGCCCCAAGGACTTCAATGCTGCCCATGAATCCTTCAGGTTATGGAGTTTGGAGTCCACCTGCTCTGAAAACAACCCCAAGTCTTCAAAGGGAGGGTCCTGTATTGTTTGTTGGGCCTCTGGAGGGAGGCCTGACACCTGCAGCCATGAATTCCTCTTCATGGAGATAGTGGAGAATATGGTACACATGGCCAAGTTTGCCGCATCCAGGGCAGCCTTCAACGGAGTCCTTGCCACTGCCAGAGCCAGTTGGGGACGAAGGGCTCCCTCCATGAGGAGATGTTTAAGTATGAAGTCCCTCTCTTTTTTAGTGCTATGACGAAATCCCTTGCAAATCCCACACCAATTTGTCTGATGGGACCTCAAACAGGACTTGTGGGGATCACCCTTTGGCATAAGTTTATGGCAGGCCCCGCACGGCTTGAATTCTTGGGACTGAGGCATGCCCCAATCCCTGGGAAGGGGGAAACCAATTTGGGGGGGAGGGACCAAATTGAGGTGGGAACCCCCCCAAACAGAAACTCACTAAGCTAACCACTACCAAAACACTAATTCTACTCTATTTATAAATGCAATAATAGAAACAACTAGGGGAGTGCAAGAGAAGAGAAACGCAGCTCCAATGACTGTCATAGGTGGTAAGAAGGAACTCAAGTGGCGGCAGGTCAGCAGGGTCCTATATGCAGCGCCATGAAAGTGAAACTCCAAGGGGCACCGACCCAACAGGTACCACTAGGGGAAAAACCTTCCAATGACTGTACACGCGGCGTGCGCACACCTACTTGGAATCAACATGAACAAGCACTCGAGGAAGAAC
This sequence comes from Mauremys mutica, assembly GCF_020497125.1. Lineage (NCBI taxonomy): Eukaryota > Metazoa > Chordata > Testudines > Geoemydidae > Mauremys > Mauremys mutica. The sequence continues at coordinate 198,151,098 of NC_059072.1, forward strand.
AATACTACTTTACACTATTATTTAAAGCTAAGCAAACCAAGGCCTGACAGGTATTTCAAGGTAATCCTCCAAAAAAACCCAAGTAAAGTGCTGCAAAGGAGTGGCCCTGGTAATTTAGTAGGCAGATTTGCCACATAAATACAGGTGGCTTTCAACAGTATCCCAGGATTCTGTTAGGATATGCTGTCTGTTTTTCTGATAGGCAAAACCTACAGCCCAAAATATCATTCAAGAGCCTATGGGTCTTTTTGCAAAAATAGTGTTGTGAACTCTAGAATCCTGGTACAAATTAAATAATGACATTCTGTCTATTTAAGATTTCTCCAGTAACTGCAAAGGGAGAAGTTATTCTTCGCTTTTACCAGAAGAGGAGAAATGTAATATTGATGGTTCTGAATGACTGTCTCATTCCACTCAAGTAGTAGCTGTAGTTCAGAGATATAAGAGTGATCCCTATGTATCTACTGCAGCTACTTATTTGGCCCCCCATTATTGTAGTATCCAAGCACTTCACAATCTTTACATGTATTTATCAACACAACAAATGCAGTAAGAAGGTCATTTTACCCATGGAGAAGTGAGGCATAAAGATATTAAGGACTTGTCTACACCAGGAAATTTACTAGCATAGTTATACCATATATCCTTTGTGCATACTCTTATTCCAGAATAAGTGTGTCCACATAGGGATTTATCCTGCCATCTCTACAGTGGTAAAAGTATACCAGTAAATTTCCCAGTTTAGTCAAGCCCTTAGTGACTTGCTCAAGGTCACCCAGGAAGAGCAGCGAATTGAACCCAGGATCACCAAATCCCTGGCTACCACACTAACCATAGGGCTATCCTTCCTCAACACATAGATACTTAGTAAAGCACTTTGAATCCTTTTGATGAGATTTTTATATATATATAAAAAACTTTAGCATATGTAAAAAATATCATACATATATTTTCAGTGCTAGAAAAAATTACATTAACTTACCTTGATGCTGATCTAGATCTTGATTTTCTGTTATCAGAAACATGTCGTTTAACTTCCTGAACACAGGGCTGTTCCACCTCCATATCCTAAAATACCCCACAAGTTAAAATGCTGTAATTACTGCAAGTATTAATTTTATTCCAGTTTCTGACTGGACTCAATTAGTCTACCGAATAAGTTACATGAAATTAAATTCATAGTTAGATATCTAGAATCAAAACCATGATATGATTTTGTCCAAAACACAGATTTTACTGTTTTATTCACCAGTGCAAAAAAATAATAATAAGCACAATACATTCGTAATAAATACTATTACTATGTCAACATTTTAAAAATAATTCATACAAAACTTCAATTTTTAAATTATTGATTTTTCTCCACGATTAGTTAATTTCAGCATGTTATGTTATTAGGTATAATAAATATTTCTACAGTAAGAATAGGGTATGAATAACTAATGACAGTCAAGCTAAAAAAAACATTGATTTTTTTAAAAACCTACTGTTGTTACAAGTAACGTCCAAAGTCACCTAGTCTGTGTCTCACAATGTGTTCCACAACAGTATGCTCTAATAGTAGAAGATATTTGCTCTAACTGCCAGTTCAAATTTTTCACTTTTTGTTTTAACATTTTCTTTTAATTGAGCACCAAAAGATTAAATCACTGGCAAAATAAGGTGTGCACGAAGGGACACGCCCTGACTCTTGTGGGGAGGATACTAACGAACTCTTCCGGGCCTGTTCAGCACAAATGAGGCACACCTGCAAGGCTTGTTCTGCCTGGAAGGGTGAGCTTAAAAAAAAAAGAAAACTTGCCACAGGAAGAGGCAGTGAACAGGAGGAGGACTGTTCCACCTCAGAGACTGCTGACAGCAAAGACAGGCCAGCTGAGAGGGAGAAAGTGAAACTGCCCCCTCACAAAGCAGCACACACCCCAAGAGGAGGACCTGGAGGTAGCCCCCATTGAAAGACAACAAATCTGCTGACAGACTAAGCCCAAAGGGCTGAATTCAGGAAGACTGCCTGATATCCAGGCCACTTTTGCCTTTGTTTTCACACAGATTCTCCTCTCTCATAAGGGAAAGAGAGGGGAGAGGACCTTTCTTTTGTCTGTTTTATTCAGAGAACTCCTCATGTGCTACTAACTGGGGGAAGGACAAACAACTAGAAGTGGGGTCTGGAGGAAGCCCCTGCCTCCCAGTCTGCAACAAGGAAACACTGCTCTGAAATGTCTTATGAGGTCCAACGTGGGGCTCCCCCTTCCTGCAGACTTTAAGCAAAGTTTATAGGAGAAAGTTATACTGGGTGGATTATGGGGATTGTAGATGATATAATGGAAGGATAGGCGAGTAGGGGGAGTCTTATCCATATTTTAAGAATTTGAGGTTTAAATGCTTAACACTTTCTCCTCCCTCTCCATTCAAAAGCAGGGAGTACCGGTATGACTCCATCCCGCTCTTTCCCATGCCTCCCAATCTTCCACCATCCTCTCCATATTCCTTTTCTCAGACTTTTTCTACTATCAGGTCTCCAGTCAGAGATACCTACGAGGAGGGCAAGGTGTCATTTCCATGAATTGTGAGATGAAATGTTATCAAGCAACCACAGGCCCATTCTCTCATTTTTCAAGGGTAAAATATATATATTATATATAATTATGTTCATCTAGTCTGGCCAACTGAATGAAGTCACCTGCTTTTCTCAGAGCCACAGGAGCAGCAAAGGTCCCCAACTTTGCTTGATGTCTGAAGCAAATAAATTGACCAGCAAAGTCCCCAACTCTTGGAAGACTGAATCATTCTGCAGATCAGTTTTCTCTCCCCTGAACACTCAGCCTGAAACCTTAGTTTTGCCAGAACATATGAAGCTGAAACTAGTTAACTCAAAATGTGTTCCACAACAGTTAGAGGGGGTAGCTCTCACCCTAAATCACAGAGGAAGCAGTTGTAAGGAACCATGTATCTCATGGCTTTCCCAATTGCCTACAATCCCAGATAATGGATGCTCCTCTTGAATTCTCATGGGAACTATTTTTCTTCCCATTTGCACTTGATCAGGCAGGCAACCCTAGTAAACCACACAGTAAGAATTTTAGACAGAAGTTTTCCTCACTGATGTTTCTAGATTTGTTCCATCTTCTCAGGGATTGAAAAACTTCAGTGAGGAAGGTTATCTCTGAAGAAAGACCAGGCACTGATCTTATCGACAGAAGAAATGCCTGGAAAACCCTACTGTAAAGGACAGTCCACTCAGCTGTAGGTGAGCAATAAATCATCAACTCCAGATGAATGGCTTGCCAAATAGTTGCAGCAGTGTGTTTGTGTAGTCTCTGAACCAACTGTTCAATTTGTCACTGTATTTTTATTATTTTACATGACTGTAGCACCTAGGAGCCCCAGTCCTGGCATTGTACTAGGCATTGTAAAAACAATGAACAAAAAGACAGACCCTGCTCCAAAGAGTTTACAATCTAAGTCTGCAGGACGAATGACCCTTTCAAAGTGTGTGCAGAACCTGAACCTCAGGTGTGTTAAGTACCACAAAAATGATACAGAGCATTTGTCCCAGATGATCACAAAACTGTGTTGAAGAATCTGGATCATTCTCCAGGAGTTCTGAATCACCTCCTGTCTGCTACAAAACCTGAGGTGGTTGTCATCCAAAAGGGCTGAAATGTATATACCCTCTTCTTTGAGGAAGGTAAATACGGCCACTAAAATCTTGGGAACAAACATGCTGACAAAAAGCTGACAAAAAAATCCAAGGGTGGGGAAGAGGAAAGAAATACTGAAAATGGTGATGATCTCAATCACAGGTACTAGAAACATAATAGACTAATGGAAACAAGCAAGTACGGGATTATTTTTATATCTACACAACATAAACAACTCTTTTGCTGGATGTCCTGAATGAAGAAAAAGGGTCACCATCCACAAGCATGCATCTTACTGCCACAATTTACAGGAAACAGGACCAGGATTGGGACGGACCCCCATCATTATTTTTGGGAACCAAGGCAAATCTTAAATATCAAACTGCCTCTTCAGAGGGTGGGGCAGGTGAAATTGCATATAGGGACAGTTGGTGATAAACCAAGTCCTAAAAAGCTATCCATTTGTTTGGGCTGAAGGGAAGCAAATTAGGGACATGAAGTTTGGTCAGAGGGGATAAAAATGTGGTAGTTACATTGTACAATGTCCAAAACACACTGGGGTCCCAAGTGGATTTAGCCCAAACTGACAGAAGAAACTTTCTCAAACTAGCCCTGATAGGGAGGCACAGTCACAATCAACACTCTGACTGCTCAGTGGCTCCTAAGAAGTAATCTCTCTCTGGCAGAAAAAAGGACCGCTTCCTGGCATTTGCCAGTACCCCTAAAGTTCTTAGCCTGAAGAAAGCAATCATTTTTGTCTTTGTGCACAGAAAGCTTGTTCACATTCAAGGCCTCAACAATTTACTTTTTGTGATTATAAAGGGAGCCTGAATCAGATAGATTCGGAAGATAGCCTATGTCCCAGGACTGCAACTGAATGTATACCCTGGCTATTGTGGTGGAACAGAAGAAAATCTTGTGATATCACAGGCTGCATCATAAATTGAGAAAACTTGGTATGGATTCCGGAGCCTCTTTTTTGTAATCACATTGCTTTTTGGATCTCCATTTGGATGATTTACTGTCTTTAATAAAAGAAAGGGAAGCTCTGGAGGTGACTACACAGGCTATAAGTACACACAAGGCTGCTGAGAATGCACTCAATCTCCTTTCAGAGAATGTTTAAGTCTTATCCTTATGTTCTTCAGGGAAACTGCTCCCTCAAAAGTCTTTCACAGATAAAGTCTTAGAATCCCTTTCAGAGATGGCAAATTTTGACTTCTTGTGTTTAGGAACTTTATATACCGTATATACTTGTTCATTAGCCCGTTCATTTATAAGCCAACCCCCCAAGATGGTTAGGTAAAAATAGCAAAAACTGTATGACCCTTTCATAAGCTGACCCTATATTTCAGGGGTTGGCAAACTTTGGCTCCTGGCCCGTCAGGATAAGCTGCTGGCGGGTTGGGACGTTTTGTTTACTTAGAGCGTCTGCAGGCATGGAGCTCCGGGTAAACAAAATGACAATGTATTAGATATTCAATGATTCCATAGAGTTTAAAATCATCAAATTTGGTGTAGACCCCCGCTCTTTGATGCGTCACTTTTTTACCAAAAATATTCAGCTTATGAACAAGTATATACCGTAATTTAAGTCAGAATTTGCTCACTGATCACTTCAAAGAAGGAGCCAGCCACTTTAAATCCACAATATCCTCCAAAACCTCTGAGATAAGGGAACTATCCCTTACCTACCATTTTTCATTTTCAGGGGAATTTCTTGGAATTTTTGGGTCTGCCTCTATTTCAAATATATTGTTAATCTCTAAAATGAGCTCATTTATATAGTTTACCTCCAGAATTAGAGTCAGACTGATATTGCTGCAGGGACTTTGAGGGGAGAGAGTATTACTGCAGCTTGATGGGGGTGGAGGGAGAGATGAAAAGAGGTAAACAGACTTACCTGCAAGATCCAAATCCAAAGCTTTTCCCAAAGAGAAGCAGGAAAGAAGTAAGCATTGCTTCTGCTACACAGAGGCAGAACATTTGTGGTGCAGTGTCTACTGAAGCACTTTGGCACCTAAACTTCTATCAAGTGATCTGCCTCCATGAATGTCTGTGGGCATGGTTACCTTCAGTAGTCTGACAGGTTACCTGCTAGTGCTTTTAAACCACTAGGAGCCTAAAATTGTATTGGATGGCAAGAGTCCTCACCTGCTGATGTGTTTTCTGTATGTGTGGTTCACTCTGTACTGGGAAAGGAGCTTGGAAAGTCTGCTGCACTGCTGGTGTTGGCGGTATCACAGGCTGAGCCATGGGAGGAAACTGTGGGGTAGGCAGAAGTCCAAAACCTGCCATTTGTCCATTAGGAGGGAGCGGGATCTTTAGGGGGGGAAAAAGTTCATTTTCAGTCTTGGCTTGGCTTGATTAATGGAAAGCTGCACATATTTTGCTCAGAGCAGCACTGCAAGCTTTATATGAAAAAAGCTCATATATACATTAACTATGTGTCTTCATACATGCATTTATCTCTCTCTCTAGTTGTGTGGCCCCTTTCAACACTCAAATGAAAAATTTAGCATGCAATATGTCATTAGAATATGTACAATACATTAACATGCACTCACAATCCAACTTAGTTCTAAACATTTTCTACTCTAGGGGACTGACAAGGCTCTGATGCTGCAACACATTTAATTTTCTATATGTAAGTACTGCAATTGAAGTCAATGGAACCACACATGAAATTATGTGTATAAGTTGTTTACCAAAGCTAATGGTGTATACAAACGTTATTTCTTCATATTTAACAGATTTCCTTCCAGTTCCATGCATCAAAAATATTAAATGATTCGACATGAAGAGTAGACATTCTAAACACGTATTAATAAAAGTAACAAATTCCAAAGGAAATGAATCTCAAAGATAATTCAAAGCTACCTGGTGGTGCATTGGATCTTGCTGCATTCCCATCAGCCGCGGTTGAAATGGGTCTATATTTGGGAGCTGTGGATATACTGGCTGCGGCATACCTTCTCCTGGAAATCCACTAAAAAACAGATAATTACTCTGCAGCAGCAAGGCAATATTAATATGTAAACATTCTGTTTTTACATTTAAAAATCTCATTGCTGCTTCAAATTTAGATAAAAATTTAGCTGAATACTCCATAGAAACCAATCATCCAATTATAGGTAGAGCTGGAAGTGATTTCTTTAGTTAAGGCTACCTAAAACTTTGCATTACAAGACCCTATTTTCAATGATAACTTTGCCAAAATTTAATCATCCAGGCTGAGATTTTTCATGCCAGGTGTCTCTCTCAGGCTATACCCATGTTTCAGCAAAAAAGGTTCAGATGTTTGAGAATAAGGTTAGAGAAAAAAAAAAATCTTACAAATGTTTTGCTGAGAAACTCTAGTTCCCTCACACTTTGGAGCAGGACTTGAAGTTTGGCCAAGGGAGGTTGGGGAGAGAAGAGGGATGTGTGTCACACTGGGATCAGAGAAGTGCCTTTTGATGCCTTATTCAGTGCACAGAACAGACAGTGCTCAGGAAATTAACCAGATATGCATAGGGAATAAGGGTGTTATAGAACCCTTGTCTCTTTTGTTGCAGACATTGGAAGGTGTGTAATGAATGGAAGTGTGAAAAACTGGACTCTAGCCATGACTCTGCCACACATTTCCTTTGTGATGCAGGACAAGTCACTTAAACCAAACTTTTCAGTGTGAGTTCTCATTTTCTGTTTGCCCAACCTGAGACAGCTGGAGCCTGATTTCCAGAAATGCTACATACTCAAATGCAAATGGAATCAATGGGAGCTGTGTTTTAAACATTTAACGTGCTATAAATACATTAAATGCGCTGAAAAAAATCAGGCCCAATATGGCCTCAAGTGGTACACCCAGTATTAGTGGATACTTTCAATAATTTTGGTCTTAATCTTTATGTTCCTTAGGTCCCACCTGTAAAACAGGGACACTACCCCCACTTTACTTCAGACGGATGTTGTGAAGAGAAGTCCATTAATATTTGTGAAACATTCAGATGCTATGGAGACAAGCACCATAAAAAAAGCTTATGAGGAAATTAACAGTTCTGCATTAAGTGTGGAGCTTGGGTTGTGTGTGACAAATAAGACATGAGGCCACATATTCAATATTTTTGTTTAGATGCTTAGTAACTACCCATTCATTGAGTACCATCCAGCTTGTGCACTGAATGAGGCAGGGCCATTACAGGCAAAAGTATGTAATCACGTAATTAAACACTACCACAATGTGTATGCACAAAGGGGCCGAATTGAAGTTGCACACGAATTAAGGATGCACTTAACTCTGCGTGCTTAAGATTGCAAACTCAATTTTCTCTTAACAATTCTGTGTTTCTTCCACAGCCAGAAAAGCAGTCAAGTTCATTTTATTAATAAAAAAATGCCTTGAAATATCCAGCTTTAAAAAACAAAAAAAACCAAAACTGAAATCTTGCACCTATAACTAGATGAGCTGTTAGATAACCTACAGAACAGATTCTTCACCCAATTCTGTGACATGCCAAACTCTTACACAGTACTGTTTAAATAAAAATAATGTAGTCAAACAATTATCAATATCTAAACTTGCAGACTCTTTATTTCTATATTGTCATAACCTAGAATTTTAACTGAAGCTTTCTTGTATTCATATGAATCCTATTAGTTTTATTTTACGACATCACAAAACTTACAATGGTGGTTGAGAAATGGAAGGAGACGGAGCTGAATCCTCTTTCTTTGAGTCTTCTACTGCTTCTGGCTCATCATCATAGTCAAATCGATCTAGCAGCTTCTGAAAGAAGTTACATTGAGCCAACTCCACTTTCCTCAATATTTTATAGCTAAAATATATTTCTATTACATTAAGGATATAAATGTCTTACTATAAAATTTTAGCAACTCCGGAAACAAAAGGCGAAAGATATTTTACTCAAAAAGCAAAGAAAAAGACAGTTACCCTTTTTCGTAACTCGTGCTCTTCGAGATGTGTTGCTCATGTTCATTCCATTGTAGAGGTGTGTGCTCGCAACGTGCACCGGTGCCAGAAGTCTTTCCTCAGGGGTATCTGTAGGGACCGGCTCTGGTGCCCTCTGGAGTGGCGCGCACATGTCACGGTATAAGGGGCACTGCCATCTCCCCCTACCCTCAGTTTCTTCTTGCCAGAAACTCTGACAGTGGGGAAGGAGGGTGGGTCATGGAATGGACATGAGCAACACATCTTGAAGAACACTAGTTAAGAAAAAAGATAACTGTCTTTTCCTCGAGTGCTTGCTCATGTCCATTCCATTGTAGGCAACTCCCAAGCAGTACCACCAGAGGAGCAACACAGCTCTGCCAAATCCAGAGTCATCTCTTGCTTGCTGGGTGATGGCGTAGTGCGTCATGAACGTGTGTACCAAAGACCACGTCGCAGCCCTGCAGATGTCCTGGATAGGGACATGCGCCAGGAAGGCCGCTGAGGACACTTGAGCCCTGGTCGAGTGGACCTTCACTATAGGCGGTGGCTCAGCCTAAGCCAGCTCATAACAGGTCCAGATGCAAGTGGTGATCCAATTCGAGATCCTCTGAGAGGACACCGGGAGACCCTTCATCCTGTCCACTGTGGCGATAAAGAGCTGGGTTGATCTATGGAAGGGTTTGGTGTGCTCCAGGTAAAATGCTAGAGAGTGTGCCGGACATCCAAAGTGTGTAGCCGCCTCTCCTCATTGGTTGAGTGTGGCTTCGGACAGAACACCGGGAGGAAGATATCTGGTTGACATGAAAAGGGGACACCACCTTAGGCAGGAGAGCAGGATGAGGTCACAGCTCCGACACCCAGCAGAAGAATCGCTTCTACTTTGCCAGGTAAGTCGCTCTGGGGACGGCTTTCTGCTTTCCGCTTTCCAAGAGAAGCTGCTGTACCTGACTAGAGCAGGCCTGTTCCCCTGGGGTCAGCCACGCAGCAGCCAAGCTGTGAGGTGAAGAGAGGGAAGGTTCGGGTGCAGAAGCCGACCGGTGTCCTGCGAGAGTGGGTCCGGGCAGCTTGGCAGTGGTCATGGAGCAGCCACAGCCAGATCCATGAGTGTGCTGAACCAGAGCTGGCGTGGCCACACCAGGGCGATCATAATGACTCATGCCTCATCCCTTTTGATTTTCAATAGGACCCTGCTGATCAGCGGAACTGGCATGAATGCATACATCAGATCCCCCGTCCATGAAAGCCATCAGAAAGGGCGCCCCTGCCAAAACCTTAGAGAGAGCAGAAGTGATGACACTTCCTGTTCTGGATGGTGGCAAACACATCCATTCAGGGAGCCCACCACTTCTGGAAAAGCACCCGGACGACCTCCAAGTGGAGCGATCACTTGTGGTGCGAGAAAAAGGACCTGCTGAGGAGATCCACCAGCATGTTTTGGACGCAGAGAAGATGCGAAGCTTCCAGGTGGATCGCGTGCTGGATGCAAAAGTCCCACAGGCAGAGTGCTTCCTGACAGACAGCTGACGAGTGCACTCCCCCTTGCCTGTTGACACACAAGACTGAGGCCACGTTGTCTGTCAACACCTGCACTACCCCACCGGACAACTGTAGCAGGAAGACACCACAGGCTAGGCGGATGGCTCTGAGTTCCCTGACATTTACATGTAACACCAGCTCCTCTGGAGACCATGTCCCCTGGGTCCGCAGCATACCGAGATGTGCTCCCCAACCAAGGTCGGAGACATCCAATATCAGGAAGACCGTGGGCCATGGACACTCAAACGGCACTCCTTCCAGCACTAACCCTGTGTCAGTCCAGCACTGCAGAGAGGTAAGCATCTTCAGCGGGATCGTGATGATCGTGTCCAGATGATCCCTGGATGGAGAATAGACAGTCGCTAGCCCCAACTGAAGGGGCTGCAGTCTGATCTTCACATGATGGACGACGCAAGTGCACGCTGCCATATGACCCAATAGTATGAGGCAGACCCAGTCCGTGGTGAGCGAATGTGCTGAGATGCTGTCAACGAGATCTGACATTTTCCTGAATCTCTCTTGCAGCAGAAATGCCCTGGCTCAGGCAGAGTTCAGTACCACTCCGATAAACTCTATCCTTTGGATTAATGTTGATTTTTGCTCATTTATCAACAGATCCAGGGCATGGCAAGTGGATTGCAGCACGGTGACACTGCGCTGGACCTGGGTCCTGGAGTGGCCCTTGATGAGCCCTTCGTCGAGGTATGGGTAAATCTGGATACCCCGACGTCTGAGGTAAGCCGCCACCACAGACATGTACTTGGTAAACACCCTCGGGGCTGTTGCTAGGCTGAAAGTTAGCACTGCAAACAGGTAGTGGGCAGTCCCAACCGTGAAGCGCAGGAAAAGTTTATGTCCATGGACTATCGATACATGGAAGTAAGCATCTTTCAAATCGAGGGCAGCGTACCAGTCTCCTGGATCCAGGGAAGGGATGGAGGAGGCCAGGGGGCCCATGCAAAACTTCAACTTCTTCAGATATTTGTTGAGGTTTTGCAGGTCCAGGATTGGTCTTTGACCGCCCTTGGACTCTGGGATTTAAAAAAAATAATGGGAGTAAAGCCCCTTGCCCCTGAAATTTAGGGGAACTTCCTTCACAGCTCCCACCTGCAGAAGGCCTGCACCTCCCAAGCGAGCAGACTCTCATGAGAAGGGTCCCTGAAGAGGGAGGGACTGGGAGGAGGGGACAGATGGACATAAATAAATTGAAAGGTATAACCCTGAGCGGTCCAACACTGTAGAGGCCCAAGCAGGGAGGAAAAGGGGACAGGCAGTTGGAGAAAAGCTGGGAAGCAGGATCCAGGACAGGCTGGAAGGTCACCACTGAGCGCACCCTCAAAATGCCCGCTTACCACCCTGCTGGTTGTGGGTGGAGCTCTAATGAACGGAGGATGTTGGCTGATGGCCTTGCCAGTGCTTATAACCCTTGCCTTCTTGTGGAAGGGCTCCAACCAAGGCTTACTCCCCAACCTCTGGGGCTGTTCCAGCTTAAACAGCTTTCTTGCCAGCCCCGGGGTGTACAGGCCCAGGGTCCGCAGGGTTGCCCTCGAGTCTTTTATATCACGCAATTTGGTATCTATTTGTTTGGAGAACAGTGCCAGGCCATCGAACGGAAGGTCCTGGATCGACTGCTGAACCTCCGTCAAAAGGCCTGAAGATTGTAACCAGGATACTCACCTCATGGAGATAGCTGAGGCCATGGTTCAGGCCGCAGAGTCGGCCACATCTGAGGCCACTTGAAGGGTTGCCCTTGCCACCACCTTGCCCTCATTGAGGATTGCCAGGAATTCTTTCCTGGGCTCCTCAGGCAGCAAGTCCGAAAACTTGGCCATGGACTGCCAGATATTAAAGTCATAGCGGCCAAGCAAGGACTGATAGTTGGCCACTCACAGCTGGAGGCTGAAAGATAAATACATTTTCTTTTCATAGCGATCGAGTCTCTTTGCCTCTTTATTTTTGGGCTCATTGACTGCAGACACCACCAGTGAGCTTGGGGCAGGGTGAGCGTACAGGTATTCATAACCTTTAGAGGGTACATAGTATTTATGTTCTCCTCACTTGGAAATGGGGGGGCCGTGATGAAGGCATCTGCCAAAGAGTCTTAGTAATTTTTGCCACTCCCTCGTGCACGGGCAATGCCACCCTGGCAGGGGCTGCCAAACTTAGCACATCGAAGAGGGAGTCTCAGGGCTCTGCCAACTCCTCGGCTTCAAGACCCATGTTTGAGGTGACGCTCTTTAAGAGCTCTTGATGAGCCATGGCATCATCCTGGGGGACTGGGTGAGAGGCTCCGAAATTGTTTTATCAGGCGAGGATGAAGGAGGCAGATATCGGTGGGTATTCCATCTTCATCACCTCCTCCATGGGCACCTCCGCCGTGGCCAGGTGACCTTGCAGGGTCCACTATAGGGTCATGTCTGTGTGTGGGGGAGGGGGAAGGGAGACCATTGCTGACCACTTTTCTGATGCCCCCAAGGCCAACCTATGTCCCTGTGAAGGCTGTGGAAACCCCCAGGGTTTCCAGAGGTGCCAGGGGGCAGACCACTGGCACCAGGAGGTGCTGCAGGGAAAGCCAGTGCCCCCGATGGGTGGCCCTGACTTGCTGGCAGGGACTCCTCCTCGCTGTCAGAGCCCAAGAGGAAGGTCTGTGTCTGGGGGGCCAGGACCGTGCCCAGGCCATCTGTCTACCCATCCCATTGTTGCTGACCTCAGAGCTCCACTGAGGATCTGCATGAGGGCGAAGATCCCTTGTGCCACGATCCCGGTGAATGGTGGTGGCATTCGGCAGATCAGTGACAGTAACTCGGTGATCTACACCTGCCTGACGCTTAGTGAGTAATCAGTCAAGCGGGAACAGGAGTGAGTGGGCTGCTGCACTGGGGATTGCCGGCATGCCTGTGGCAAACCGTACTGGCATTCCAGCAACCGGTAATGGCTCCCTGAACCCGTGGCTCAAACTGCTGCAGCAGTGCCATACACTGGGAGAGTGATTAGGGCAGTCCCAGTACCAGGGCTGTGTGAATGGGTGCTGCACCTCTGTGGGTCTGCGTTGTTCCACTGGCGATTGCCTCCTCGAGCCCGAGAAGCGCTGCCCGGAGTCCGGGGACTGACATCCAGGACCCTTATGGGTGGGCTGACCCACGGCTGGGATGTGGTGGCTCTGCGCAGGCAAGCGCCGGCAGGATACTTCCTGTGGTGAGGAGCGGTGTCACACTGATGGGGACCGTTGGAGGGGTGTCAAGGCAGATTTTCCCCTGAAGCGGAGCACCTCCATGGCCGGCACCGGTAGGGACAATGTCCTTCGTGGCCTGAAAGGCCTCCGGTGTGGATGGCACTGCCAGGTGCCGAATGCCTCTGCCACTTCCTGGGGTGGCGAGCTGATCCTGTAGTGGGCTAGCCCGCTCAGCGGAAGCTGGGTCCTGATCTTCATCCGGAGGTGAAAAGCTGCCCCTCATGGGTCTTTGCTCCCCTCTGGCCCACTCCTTCCCTTTACGGAACGCAAGAGAACATCCGTTCCCGGCCTTTCTTTGCTTTCTAGCTGGTACCGGGGAGGGGGATCAATGCTGGTCCGCGGTCCGGTGTTGGTGACACGCTCCGCACCAAGGCCACGGTGCTAGGAGCGGAGTCTGATCTGGACGGCTCTAGTGCTGGTGTAAGTGCTGACTCCCTGAGGAGCACTTGGAGGCGAATGTCCCACTCCTTTTTTGGTCCAAGGTTTAAAACTTTTACAAATGCAACACTTGTCACTAATGTGGGTTTCCCCAAGCACTTCAAACAGCTACTGTTGTGGTCACTGACTGGCATAGGTTTTCTGCAACAGTCACAGGGTTTGAAGTCCCGTCAGAGACTACAAGCTAACACTAAACTACAGTCAGGGAACTAAAAACTAACAACTTTTAAATAACTATATATGTCCAAGTTCACAACGAGCAGTTGAGAGGAGTAATCTTCCTGAGGTAAGGCGATGTTCCAGCACCATCACTGGTGATAAGAAGCAACTAAGGGGGGGGGAAGCCAGCAGCACCCCTTATACTGCGGCATACACAAGCTACTTCAGACGGCGCCAGAGCATGTCCCCTATGAATACCACAGAGGGAAAAACTTCCGGCACTAGCACATGTGGCGAGCACACACACCTACAATGGAATAGACATGAGCAAGCATTCGAAGAAGTAAAGTTTACTTAAAGAATAGATCTAACTGTTCAAAACTAGTTTTATTCAATTTTTGAAAGCAAGGTCTATCCTTAATACAGGAAAACAAGAAAACCAGTGATTTGGAAGTCAAGGGACCAGAGGGAATTCTGATTTTTTTGTTCTAGCAGTTGGACGTTTGGGGTGGGTGAACACCTCTTTGCACAAAACATCACTTGGAATATTTCAGAGCTCAAGGTGAAGTCCATGTGGCCCCCAACAACCACAGCTTTTCAGAGAGTCCCTGGCTTTGGGGAAGGGCACAGACACATCCCAAAACTGGGGATCTGCACTGACAACACTCAAAGGTGAACTTAAATTCCTGTATGTCCACCTTTCTATTAGTTACTATGTTAAAATGATCCTTATGAATACAAAGATCAACAAAGGATTTACCTTATCAAAAGAAGTTTTTTGCTCAGGTGGTGGGAAAGCAGCTTTTTGTTCTGGTGGTTGTGTTGTTGTAGTCTTCAACTGAGCAGTAATAGCCTGAACCTGAGCCATCACAGTATTATCTATGACTGGAGACTGGGGTTTTGGAGGCTGCTGAAAAGTCTGAAGAATCTGCTGAAGCTTAACAGAATAGATGTTAAATCAAAATGAGTTTTTCTATTTCAAAAAAATATTTCTGAACTCTTGTTAACAGAATAAGTTACACAATATTTGTAAGACAGATACAGATATAAAAACGTACACTAGACAGGTGGTTAGTTTTAAGAGGAGGTCAACATACTTGTGTGCAGGTATAGCACTCATTTGTTTACTCTTGATAGTTAGATGGGTACCAGCAATGGATTTGTTGGGCGGGAAGTCACTAGGAAGCAGAAGGAGATTCATAGAGACACTCCTGCTCATCCTCCCCTGAGACAATCAATTATGTTCCTCCTAAAAATAGATTCTCCCTACAAGCCACACCAGAGCTCATTGGTTTAGTTTTTGCACTCTAGCCCCAGTATAGTTAGTAAAATGGCTGTTAGTGCAGAAGGTGAACAATGCCCTACATGCAATTTATTAGTCACAGGGGTTGTCTGTTGTAGCTGAACAGATGAAAGCATATATACACAGTCATGACAAATATGAGAGAACATTATGAACAGAGTGAATATTTTCATAAGTCCAGGTTTGGAAGTTTTGTTTGCTCTAATTCAGAGGAGGATTTACAAATTGAGTAATTCAGGTCAAAAGCAAATTCAATGGATTAAGGCTGTCTCTACCCTTAAGGGAAATATGGTGTCATCAAGAAAAACTTAGATGCTTTGGAAAATCAGGTTAAGTCTAAAAACCTATCTGTGTTAAAAAGAATGAATGTTGGGAGTGAATTCAGAGAGCTTGTTTTGAATATAAAAATCTAATCCAACGATCTAGGTAGAGAACGTTTATATGACCCACAGGCCACCTTCTAGTACTTCAGAAGCAAATGGAAGATTGAGTGATCCTGCTCACTCTGCAAATGTTTGATGAAGGGTGCTAAGTAAAATATAGGAGAGAAAGGGTTTCTGGATAGTAAGTGCAATACACTGTTCATTACATTGATAATTTAACTATCTTGATAATTTAACAGTGAGGATTATTGGAATCCGTCAGTGAATTTTCCACAAAAATATTGACATTACTGGATGTTTTACTCATAAAGACCATCGAATGTTCAAATAAGTTACCTTAACTCTTGAATTCCGTATTTTTAAGGGTTTTATTTGGGGGAAGGGAGGGGTACAGTATTATTATAGATTTTGTATCAAGGCTGTAGAAGCAACTGCTGTAACTAAGTTAGGTGATTTGTGAGAGAATTAAAATTACAATTGTAACTGAAATACAGATAGCTTACCTGTTGTCCTTGTGTTGTCTGAAATAACTGAGCTACAGCTGCAAAGGCATCAGAACTAGGCAACTGTGATACAGTAGGTACTGAATTAGCAGTGACTTGGGTGGGTTCAGATAGAACCTTTGCTGGAGAGGGTGGTGAACCTGCAAGAGAATTACATTGAAAACCAGTCCTCTACAATTTAAGGTACTAACAGTCCACGTGTGTAATATAAAATATTTTACCTTCCAATGAAGAGATAATACTCATTCCTTTGTAAACTTAGCTATCCCCCTCAAAAGAATCGCTGATGTACATTAAATTCAGCCAAATCAATGCATCTGTATTCTGGTTTATACCGCTGTGAACTAGCCCTGACAACACGCTCTAACGTTCCTTTAGATATCCCATTTAGTATCTAGCACCTGCATGCTCTGTATTCAATGACAGAAAACTACGAATATTGGATCTCATAGGAGGGAGTCCAATGCATGAAACTTTGACCCAATGTTCCATTTATAGTATTACAGGTTTTTTTTGTTTTTTTTTTTTAAGGAGTTGAAGGTGAAAACTTACCTACTGAAATAGCACCAAACATTGCATATCAATACATTTGTAAAATAAGTTCCAACTGCAAAGTTTAAGTTTTTACTATTAAATAATTATTTCATTAAATGATTTATTCTAGGTTCCTATCCAATGGTTTATTTAAGGAGAAACAGCTGTCAGTGCCCCCAAAAAGTTAAATCAGTGGCAGCACTCCAGATGAGGATGCGCACCTCTAACAGAGGTAGCATACTGTGGACATGAACAACCACAGTATGTCGACCTAACTTAGGTCGACTCAATTTGTAGTGTAGACAAGGCCTGGGTAAGTTTCCAAGGCCTGAAGAAGAGCTCTGTGTAAGCTTGAAAGCTTCTCTATCTCACCAATGGAACTTGGTCCAATAAAAGATATTACCACTTTGTGTGTCTAATATCCTGAGACCAACACAGCTACAACAACATTGCATATCACAATGCCTGACTTATTTGTATGAACATGTGGATCTATTGACAGTTTAAATAACTGCTTTCCCTTTCTGTAAGTCAACACTGCAAACAACATTCTGAAAAAATTGTTTCCCCAGAAGTCAAATGCAAGATTAAATGTTTTGTAATGTTTCCAAGAGTGTGATTTTGCTCAAAAAAATTACACCTCAAGACTTGCTCACTGCGTGTATTCAGTTACACTAATTGCTTAAGGGACAAAAGTAAGTTTACTACTTTTTACTCTTTGCTGGATAGGTTCTGCAGTGCTATGATTGAGCTGGATTCTATTCCATGTAATGCATTAACAGAATTGTTTACTGCAGGGTCAAATTATTTCCTCTATTACACTTATGAAATCCCTCTGAAATCAGTAAGATTGCACAGCTAAATCTGAGGGAAAGGAATTTGGTCTGCTAGTTACCAGTGGCAGTACAGGAAAAGAAAAAAAATACAGATCCCGGTCACATCTCAGAGTGAGTTTTGCAAGGCTGTCAGTGAGTTACTAGGCATAGCAAGTGATGTCTCTGAGCTCTGTTTTTCTGTATGTTTAGGAAAAGTGACAATAGGTGATGTCTTCCTAAACATTATTGAAAAACATTTCACAGAAATCTTGTGAGCTGACACCATGCCTCACTTATACCAATTTAAACCATGTACAATACTGCACACCATTCAACACAAACCCCGTATCAGAGGTGTCAGAAGTACGAACTGGTTATTCAGGATGAGGATGGAGATGTGTGCTACAGATGGTGGAAGGAGATAGTTCAGAGAAGGCAAAAGATTGAGAAGGGAAACCAGAGAGTGGAGAATAGGTGGGGTGTTGAGTGACAATTATTTTCTTGTATTTTATGGCTTGCACCAATGTGTTATGCGGTCTAAATAACCTTGCCTCAAGATTTTTGTGTTGCAACAAATACTAGTCACTAAAAATATGCTGTGTAGGCAATAATATTTTTATATACTTTAGGGCATGACGTTTCTCCATTGTAAGATGTTCCATACTTTACTGAATCAGATGCTTAAAAAGGAACATAGAATTACACACTGGGAAGTAATAAAAAAAGTCTCACAGATACAAGAAAATTAAGAAGAAAGTTATTTTTAGTGGGAACATTATTATCAACACCCAATAGGTCTATACATACTTAGTTGTATGGAAAGACCAAAAGCCATATTGGAAATTATTGAAATTTGAGCTAATAACATATGTATAAATATACAGCAGCAACATTTATTCAGAATGTGTTCAGATTCTTCTATATAATTTTTGTGATAAAAGTGAATTTTGAAGTGTGCTAGTGAACTTGATTTACAAACATGAGGTACTTTTACCTTAGTGTACCAAATAGTAACAAGTCATTGGTTCCATAACTTTTAATTTAGAAGTTGTACTGACATTCGTACCTTCATTATTTGTAGCATTTTCTGCCATCGGGACTGTACTACTAGTTCCTGCTGCCATATCCAGGAGAGGCTGAATGATCTCTATTTTAAACACTCCATTTTTCTGCCAAAGGTTCAGGACACGAACTATCTTACTCTGTTCAAATAAAATAAAGTATTAATATAGAACAAAATATTCCTAATGCATAGGCTCAAAATTTAGTTCTTGCACATAAAGAAATGGGTGACTGGATCAGTGGTCTTGTAGCATGCTCAACTTTTAGACACACCTTGATTCCCTGTTACACAAGTTAGCAGGATCCACACTACTGGACCCCCCCCACCCCTTCTTTTTTTGGGGGGAGCAGGGGGTACACTAAGATAGCTTGTGCCACTCTCTAGCAAACTCCTCTGGCAAACCAAAAGAATAGCAGTGATAGAAAATTACGAGTTGCATCCAGTCATATGGCCATTCAGGAGAGTTTGATGTGGCCTTTGGAAGAATCCCAGAAGGGGAAGGCAGTGAAGAGCCAAGAAAAGGTGAGAAAAAGACAACAAAAATGCAGAAGTGAAGTGGGAAAGTCTGACAAAAGGGAGTGAAAAGAAAATGCTAGAACAGAGTTTTGAAGTCGGGGGGGGGGGAGAGAGAGAGAGAGAGAAATAAGACTATCTGCATTTCTTTCAGCTACAAATACAATTAACTGCAACAAGTCCCTCACAAGAAAAGGAAATAGTTTTGGCATGGTCTCCAATTGGACAAAGGCATGAACACAAAGAACAGAGAATAAGTTAAAAAAGAATTTATCATCATCAGGATCTCCACTGAAGTATTACCTCTAATATTACCACTACCCACACAAAGACGACTATGGCATTGCAGTCAAGGCAGAGAACCACCAAATTAGCTTTCACATAAGCAGGAACACACAATTAAGAATTCAGCAATTCAAAACATTCAAGAAGTTTTAGCTATACCTTGTCTTCAGATGGACAGAGATATAAATACTGGAATGTGGCAGTTATATTTTTAGAAAATCTTGGCCCAAAAACATCCTTGTCTGTTCCAAACTGGTGACGAGACTGACGAACAATAGAGTCAATAACATATAATCCTGGGACTTTATATTCTGGTTTGCACTGAAAAGATAGATTGTTCCCAGTTATTGTAGGGTAGCATAAATAGTACTAACAGCATAACCCCTCTAATGCCCCAATAGGTTTCAGAATCGCTACAAGCAACCTGCACCTTGTACTTAATATTTTTCTGCAGGTCCCAATAGAAAACTTGAATTCTACTATTTACAGTTCTCTTTTTACCAGTACTATAGGGCTGTACAAGGAACTATGTCTAACACTACTAAATCTAATAGCAAAATGTGTTAGTAATGTGTACCCTGATAAACAAAGTAGCTAAAATATTTATCTTTGAGAAAGATTGGCATGGCAATACAATTTAAACCTGAGTAAAAACACTTACATAAAGCAAATACTCAAAATATTATTAATCATGAACCATAACTATCCAGGCCTTCCTACTAATTGAAAGACAATCTACAGGAAAAAGAACGAACTGCAGCAAGCCTATTTAAACACATGATGCAGCAAAAGTTTTACTATTTAAATCAATTTTATACTAATTAATTTGGTGGGCAGGACAATGTAAGGACTGAAATGAGTTAAGATGATAAATATGTAAGAGGAAGTAGTGCATGAGATATTGATCTTTATAATGCAAAAATCTAGTTCTGTTGTATGTAATAAAAAAGGTTGGAATAACTTGGAGAAAGCAGGACCACAAACAGTAGATATTGTGAAATGAAAATTGTTTAAATGAACAAATGTAGAAATCAAGAATGTAAAAAAAGAGATGACTTCCATGTATTATATAAGCATTGTGTCCTGTAATGTTTCTAAATGCAACTAAAATTAATTGGTGGCAGAGGTAGAGAGAAAGGAGATACTTTGATGTTTGTGAGCCTTTATGTAGTAAAGATTCACTGTCTCCCTTGCTACCTTAAGCAGCAGGGTCTGGGACTTGAACACAATTACTCTCTTACTTTCCAATATAGACCACCACCACTAGGACAGCAAGCTAGCTCTCTCTCGCTTTTCAGTCTCCTTCCACTAATTTAGAATTAATTAGATGCTTGAACATAAAGTGTTTATCCTTCTGATGTTGCCTTTTTTCATTTGGCATATATTGTTATTTCTTCTTGTTTGTCTAATGGAACTTAAATTAACATGCCTGTTGGGCTACTTTTGTGGACGGTGATGTATTAAACCTATTTTTCTAAGTTTCCAGGCACCAGGGTATGTAAGTTAAATTTTCTGGAAACATCAATCATAACGGTAGTGGTAAAAAGACACAATCAACTTGAAAAATTAGAAGAATGTGTGTTTCAAGCACTATATCTATCCTTAAATCCCACTGACAATTTCTGTAGTTTTACAATCACACTTTTTTTGATCTCCTGTTGCTGTATGAAAGACTCACATGAACAGAGGGAAATGATTGACTATATACAAATTGCTGTCAAATGCGCAAAGAAAAAAAAACACTGAAAAAGTTCTCTCTAAAAATAGAGTTTTTTTCTGATTTTTCAGTACAGTAAGTACCCTTAGGTAATACTTGTAGTATTACTACAGTAATTCCTCACTTAACGTTTCTACAGCAAGTTACAGTGGATCAGTATATTTGATTTGGGAGAAATGAATAACAGCTGCCCAAACTGAGCTTGAGCACTCCTGAATTTTGAGGTGTTCAAATCTGGAAGGCAGGTGCTGGGGGGGGGGGGGGGGGGGGCGCTGTGGGGTCCACGGGGGAGCATGGCAGCAATGTGTCTGGAGCTGCATGGAGCCAGACACGCTGGTCTGAGTGGCACGGTAAGGGGGTTGGGGGTTGGAGAAGGAGTAGGGGGTTCCAGGGGGCAGTCAAGGGACAGGGAGCAGGGGTGGTTGGATGGGGCAGAGGTTTAGGGGGGCAGTCAGGGGACAGGCAGCAGTAGGATAGGCATGGGAGTCCCAGGGGTTTATCAGGGGATAGGTAGGGGGTGGGGTCCTGGGGGAAAGTTGGGGGGTCCTCAGGAGGGAGCAGTTGGGGACAAGGAAAAGGGAGGCTTAGATAGGGGCTGGGGTCCCAAGGGGCAGTTGGGGCAGGGGTCTTGGGAGGGGGCAATCGGTGGACAAGGAGCAGCGGCATTTAGATAGGGGGTGGGGTTCTGGGGGGCAGTTAGGGGCAGGAGTCCCGGGAGAGGGGTATCAGGGGACAAGGACCAGCGGTGTTAGATAGGGGGTGGGGGTCCTGGGGGGCAGTTGGGGCAGGGGTCCGGGGAGGGGGCAAACAGCAGCCGCGTACGAGGATTCAAACGGCTTTGGGCTCCCCACAGCCGCGGGGAGCCCTGAGTCCTTTAAATCCCAGCTGCGGCTGGGAATCTCTGCGGGCAGCCCAGAGCCTTTTGACTCCTCACGGCTGGGATTTAAAGGGCTCTGGGCTCCCCGCCGCTGCAGGCAGCCCAGAGCCCTCTAACTCCCGGCCGCGGATGGGATTTAAATGGCTCAGGGCTCCCCGCGGCTGCCGGCAGCCCAAAGCCCTCTGACTCCCGGCCGCGGCTGGGATTTAAAGGGCTCTGGGCTCCCCGCGGTTGCCGGCAGCCCAGAGCTCTTTGCTTCCTGGCCACGGCCGGGATTCAAAGGGCTCTGGGGTGCCCGCAGAGCGCCATGTGCGCGGGCCGTATGTTGTGCAGGCCTGCTCTACAAGGCAGCAGGAATGGAGAGAGGGGAGACAGCATCGCAGACAGAGACACACACCTTGTGTGAGATGCGTATTTCCCCTTTAAGTACGCTGACCTTACTCTTAAGTACACTGCCTTGTTAATTAGATCAGCTTGCTGAGACCGCAACTGCTACCAGCAAGCTCCCTCCATCCTGTCCTGAGCCCTGTCGTGTCCCCCCTGCTCTATGGAAGATGGCTTAAGCGGGGTGCAGGAGAAGGGGGACACCCTGACAGCCCCCCTCTTCCTTCCCTCCCTGCCGCACAGCAAGCAGGAGTCTCGGGAGCAGCTCCCAAGGCAGAGGGCAGGAGCAGCACATGGCAGTGGGGGGAGGGACAGCTGAACTCCCGGCAACTGCTGCACAGGGAACTTAGGAGAGCGGGGAGCTGATAGGGGGGCTGCCGGTCCACCCTGGTTCCAAGCCACCACCAGCTAGCTGCAATGGGCTGCTCTTCCTGCAAGCAGTGGACAAAGCAGGCGGCCGCCAAACGACATTAGAAGTGAGCATTGCACAACTTTAAACGAGCATGTTCCCTAACTGATCAGCAACGTAACAACATTAACCAGGACGACTTTAAGTGAGGAGTTACTGTAGTTAATAAAAAATAGTGATAGAGCTGTGGATGTTTAAGTGCCCAGTATCCCATTAAGTAAATATTAAAAATACTATAAAAGCACTTACCTTTTTGATAAACTTCTCTACTATCTGGACTACATGCTTGTAGAGCTGGAAAAGAGATGTGTGATCTGTTTAATCATTATCTGATTTACAGTGATGTATGATTTCAGAGGTATTTTAATTCTTTGTACATATTAACAATTAGGAAAACAAAAATATTCTAGTGTGTGATGCACTTCATCTCAAACATTCCTTAAAAAGTTTTCATGGAGAAAACTGACCATGCCATTAGAAGCATCTCACATCACAAATACATAACATGAAGGCAGTACTATTGTGACAACTACTTTTTCCTTTGTTTTTAAATATTTTTTTGTTAAATTTGATGTGATGGGATGTAATTACATGCTACAACATTTTGATTTTTATCACACACACATCATAACAAGACTGTAAACCATAGCATCAGAAAATGTCATTTTCTTAAAAGCAAGTTGGTGTTACGGTTTTGCAGATACTGGCAGCATAACTCAAGATAAAGAACGTTCACTCACTTTCCTATGAAAAAAACCTCCAAAAGAACTCAAATAAAAGAAATCTTTACCAAGCTATACAATTCTAGAAATCATGTAAAAGATATGCATTTTTTAGAAATCAAGTACAATCCAAAAATAATGCTACTGGTATGGTCTGAATTTCTATTTCCGTTTTTCTTTACCTTAATAGCTTTAATGGCAGCTTTAGTAATGAGAATCATCTTTGCTCGGGAGATAGGAGGTTTCATCTCCATGAGTGAAAAGAGCTAAATAGAGAAAATAAATATTAAAAAAAATTCTGAAAGAAGCAAGCAAGTCAGTCAATATAACAATCAATGCAGGTTCTCGTCAACTGTCATGCAACCAAGATTGTGTTATAACAAGGCCTGAAATCAAGAGATTAGTCACTTCAACAATGCAATTACTGACTTGAAAGCCAATGTCTGAAGTTGTACAATCAATGTCAGGTTTGTTTTTGGGGGGTTTTTTTGTTTTTTTTTGGGGGGGGGGGGGGTTTAAAGCCCCCTCCATGGATTTAGCGGCTGTTGTCAGAAGATTTCATCTGTGTCTGCCTTACCAGTTATGAAACTAAGTATACATTAATTCCCAAATTCTAAACTATTTCATGGAAACTATCTGAAACCAAGGGAATAAACTGTAGTTTGACTTAAAGTTAATTAACCTGATCATCATCAGTTTGATCTTGATCTTGCAGTTTATACTTCTACACAGCTCCGGAGTCCAAAAAAGGTTTTCCTATGAGCACAAACTTTTAACCATTGAGACCATCACAAACCAATATCCCATCCCTTACTCATCCTGTTACATATAGGTATAGCAGCATATATGCTAAATATCTCCCGTTTAACATTCCTGAAGTAGTAAGGGTGAAATACTACCACAGAAACTAACTGCATCAATTGCTTTGGAAATTTTCATACACTCAACTACTCTTCATGCTAATATTACACAGAGTGGAAGTTATTTATAAGTTCCTCAGAAATCAGGGCCAAGATTTTCAAAAGTAACTAATGACTTTGGATGACCAATGTGAGGCATCTCAAGAGCCTGATTTACAGGATTAACTAATTTCTTCAAATATAATCTAAGCACAACAGTTCTGTTTTAAGTACATTAAAAGTTGTCAGTGTTATTCTATTACCACCACCATTCAAGACAAAAAAAGGCCTGACAGTGTTAAATTTATTTAAATACCTACTTTAAAATTAATTTTAACTGTAATGGGTTTGTAAGTGGTAAGAAAATTCATTAGTACCCAAAATGTTCTGTAAATTTGGGGAAGATACACTGTATTCCCCATGCATAATAAAACAGGGATTCAAACTACTACAAGGACAAAATCAACTCAACCTTAAAATGTGGATCCACAACTGGCACCTCTATAATTTAACAGCACCTGATGTGTGAAAAGTTAAAAACTTAATGGAACCATTTTCTCTTAGAGTCAAGGTATTTAACAAACACACACACACAGTACTCTACCTCTTCAAGGTGATGAGCATTACCCTGAAAGGCAGAGTAATATTATCTCCATTTTGTACAGAGGGAAAGTTATAAACCCAGATTAAGCCTGGGTCTACACTACAAACTTATATCAATATAACTACATTGCTTAGGGGTGTGGAAATTCCACAGCCCTGAGCAACACAGTTATACCAATCTAACTCCCAGCGTAGACAGCGCTATGTTGATGGGAGAGCGTCTACCATTGATACAGCTACTGTCTCTCGGGGAGCTGAAATACTTGCGCCGATGGAAGAAACTCTCTTGTTGGTGTATGCAGGTAGCATCTTCAATAAGCGCTACAGCTATGTCACTGCAGCGCTGTAAGTGTAGACATGCCCTAAGTAATAAGACTATAAAGCAAGTAACAGATCCAGGAGAGGAAGTTCAAGGATCTTCTCTCCTTGTGGGCACAGAAGGGGTGAAGCAGCACTCCTCCCCACCCACCACCTAATCACAGTAGAATTCTCCCACTGTCCACACAGCAGTACTTCCAAGTCTATAACATTGACTCCTCAGACTGCTGAAGACAGTGAAGCCATAGAGACAACCACTGTTCAGGTGGGTAGAAACAGGTGCAGAAGGGAGGAGAGAAACAACCAACAGCTACTTCACACCAGCACTAAACTGTGTAGCTTTTGCTAATAACTATACTGAAGTCTATATACACATAGATAATCTATGTCACAGTAAGTTATTTCACCTCAAAGAATAACTCACTAGAAAGACTATATAATCAAAGTTGCCCCAATATCTTAAGAGATGACAGGCTCTGATACAGTTTTTATTTTCTACTGAGCACTTCTGACAGCACATGCCTGATCCAAAAGCTCCTTCCCTCCTGCCTGTCGTCCTCTCCCAGGTCTTACTGCAAAAATCATAGTACTGAGTCTGAGACCAGGTCAGCTGGCTCAGGCTAAAAATAGAAGTGTAGAAGTTTGGGCTTGCTGGAGCCCAGGCTCTCAGTTATTCCCCCTTGTGGGGTCACAGAGCCCAAACTCCAGCCCAAGCCCAAACATCTACACTGCAATTTTACAGCCCCACAGCCTGAGCCTGATTCAGCCAATACAGGCTGTGCCATGCATCTTTTACTGGAGTATAGACATACCCTTTGAGGAAATGCCACTCTTGCTCCCCCCTCCAACCTAAGAAGAGGTGCACCACCACTTTTCATCCTCTCCCTTTTAACTCCTGCCCTCTGTCATTAAGTCCATTTCTAGATCTCCCAGTCTATTAAATTGAATGTTTGGTGCTCTTTCCCTACACTGTCCTTGCTATATGAAGGCATGTCTACAGTATCCCAGAGTTCAGATTAAGGGGATATGAATATCAGAGCACACCAAAGTGCTGCACTCTAACTCCCCAGTCTGTATGCAAACTTATAAGGTCGCGAGTTTGGACGTCTACACAGAGAAATTATAGCACAGCACTCTGGTGTGCCCTGTTAGTCACATCCCCATAGTCTGAACCGTGGGGCAATGTAGACAGGCCCTAAGTTGCTGTTTACTATGGGCAGCAGTATGTAATTGACATGATTCTTGTGATCGAAAAGCCTGCAAGTCTCAAAATATCCTATACACATGGAAGAGTTCAAGGTAAAAAAAATACAGCTATATTTCAAAAAGAAAGAAAATAAATGAACTATTATATAAATTATTCTATTCCTCGGGGCTGTGTAATACACAAATCAGGACCTACTAAATATCAGTTTAAAAGGCCTAATACCAGGATCCTCATCTCCAATAAGAACCCATTAGCCAAACACAACAAAGGAACAAGGAGAATTCTCTTTTGGACAGTTTAACCCAAAATAGAATTGTAGCCACCATATTAGTCCTTTTTTCTAGTATAATTGTTAAACTGGTAAGATGTTTAATAGCCCATTTCAGAGGCTGTCAGATTAGACAGATTTCTCCTCTCTTTCCAATTACTAAGGGAAAGAAAAAACAAAAGTAAATAGGTTTAGTTAAATAACTAACAAAATCATGGACTAAATACTTGCAGTCACAGCCACCAAGCTTTCAGCATAGTTACCAAAATGAAAAAAACCCAATATTGGCAGTAATTAAATACAGGAAGAACAAACAAGTACATGCTTGTTTCCTTAACTAGATTCCTAGTCCAGAAAGTATTTTTCTTTCAACAGCATCTTCCTTCAGGAGCTAGTAACCCAGTAACATAGAAGAGCCAGCCACCACATACAGCTGTTGAATCCATTCTCTGTGTTATCAACCCTTTGAGCCAGATAATTTTTAACCCAGGAGTTTGGATGACCCTTCCACACAAGGAAAATTCCAGCTCCAGATTGGCTTTAACCAGTCAACATTTCAAACCAACAGATACATTCCAAGCTAGAATCCACCTCTGGCTGCTGGGAAGGATTAGTATGGCTAACTAAACATTTTGTGTCACCTGCTAGTTAGCTTCACACAATGAATGTGTTTCTCCCCTTTATCATTTTGAAGCTCAGTCTCTTTTTTGCTAAATTATTACACATTCCTTCTTTGAAGTCACTGTTGGGTGAACAAAGAGAATGCCAACACTGATTCTCCTGAATTTTAACATAAAAATATTGAAAGACAAAGTAACCATTAGCATGGAGATTTCTAAATTCTGATCTTCACACCTGCCCTTCCATAAAAGCAGATTCTACTCCCTTGAAGCAGCTGTGGCCAGGAGGCTGACAGAAGGAAAGAAGAGTACAAGAAGCCAGTGTTGTATAAAGGAACCACTTCTTTCTTCCCATAGACCAAGGAGGAGTTGTTCCAGCAGAGAAAGCAACCAGCCTCCCACCATGAGTACGAAAGAAGCTTGTGTCAAGGCACTGTCCTCAGGAACAGTAGTTATTTCAGGAGTATAATAAAAAAGAACAAGGAACTTGCGGAGTGCAGAAGGTAGCCATGGACCCAGGAGGAGGTAGGAGCCAGGCCTGAAGATCAGGAGACCACTTCTAGAGACTGATATGATACAGCTAGGAACCAGAGAAGGATCCAAGTAGCAGGCAAGCACCCAGCAGGTAGGAAGTGGGAAACCAAATATGAAGCAGTGTATGAGGTAGGAGTTGGTAACATGGGGTCATTATCTAAAAAGCAAGAGACGCAGGAATTGAGGCCTCTTAAAATAATCCACAAAAAAGAAAGAAATTAACAAGGGCCTTGAGGAAAGCAGGGCTGGCCAGAGGACTTGGGAATACTGCCTGTATTGCTGCAGATAGCACTTCGCAAGCAACAACAGCATGAACAGAGTGAAAGTGATGAGGACACCACAAGCAATATTCCCAAATGGGACTCTGAAAGTGCATACATGGGGAAAATGGGGGTGGAAAGATATGGATCAAATTTAAATGCAAGTCTAAATTAATGAAGACAAGCTATTTAAAAAACGGCACCTACAATTTGTAACTAGCCCTTGGGATGGAACAAACAAAAATCTGTTTCCTTCCCTAATAATTTTCACATACTCCATTAAAATAAAACACGGTGATTTGCAATTTTAGAGTTGATTACGACTGCTAAACTGTGGAAGTTATATAAAAATGTGGCAAAACCATGTTTTTAATTAAAAAATCTAATTGTGTGTTTACAAACCTTGTTAGTATCCCTTTAAATTAGTTTTGGTGTAAAATCTCACTGTTACAACAGGGATATGTTACAGTAAGGTTTATGTCCTTTCCACATATATGAGAGGGATGTCCCACTAAACTTTGGATCTTTTGTTATATACATTGAACCTAAATCAGGGTACATGCAGAAAAGCTATATTGTCACAAATCAGTAGAGAAGAGCATCATTCCAATAAAATTACCTACAAGAAATGTCAAATTTCTCAATTTAAAAAGTGTCTTAAAATTCAACATCTTAATCAGTTTAAGAAACAGCACTTGGATAATCATGTAAAAACTGAAGTTTTTACTTTTTATGGAAATGCATATTTGATAAATTTAGCCAAAAAGACACCAATTTAAAGCTTTAGAGAGTACTTTAAATTGACTACCTCATAACAGGGATCTTTCCCTACAAGCCTCTCCTGCGGGCAAACTGGACCTAAAACAGTAGATTTTCCTCCTTCCTCACTCTGCAGTGGAGCCAATCATTCTATGTGGATCACACTTTAGGTTTCATAGCTGTTCCCCAACCCCATCCACAGCTACTGATCTCATAGACTAAAGAAATGAGAGATGGAGCCAAACTCCTCTCTCAGCATGTTCCAGTTCCTCCCCTTTCCCCTTGGTTGCTTGGAGCCACAGATACTCAGTTTGGCAAATCAAAGCCACACCTCGAATCAAGTTGAGGCACTGGAGAGGGAACTGAGTAACAAAAAAATACCCCCATCATCTAGGATGTTGAGAAAAAAAAGTCAAGGTAAAGACAGAAGTAAAATGAAGCTGCTTTATTTTAAAAGGGATACTGTCAGCCTGAAGACCATGGAGGGTTGAAGTATTATACACCTGCTCTTGAATTCTGCTGATTTCAGTGTTTTTAAAATATATGTTTCTCTCTCCCATTTTATTGTGGGGGCGTTTCGCACAATAGGGAAAACTGACTATGTACAAATGCTATCAAATCCATGAAGTAAAAAGCTGAAAAGAAAATTTCACTAACCTTTCACTTAGTAGTAGTCTTAATTGTTACTAGTAACAATAGTAGGAAAAGAATGTGATTTTTTTATTTTGCACAGTCTCAAATACTATCCCCAAATTAGAGTTTAACAGGAAATTCCAAAACTTATGTACATTTGCAAGTCAGTGTGTGGTGGGAGTACAGCAAGCATGAGAGCCTTTATACAGATAAGTAAAATTAAAGCCCTGCTTTTCTTTTTTACTGCTACTTCTGCAACCTACTGTGCTATGAAAATGAAAGCAATATTAAGTAGCTTACTGAACTTAAACCAGCTGAATATAAAGTACTTAAATTCATATGCAATCCTGCATACTCTTCCTTAAACTGTTAGCAAATAAAGTGTTCAGTAAAATATTCACAAAACCAGTGCTCACAAAGCTTAGAAGGAGAAGAGTTACCACCTCATTTTCCAGACTAATAAATACAACCAAACAAGAGGAACTGAACTTATGAACATTACTGGACTTTTAATAGGTAATATTAAACAGGCAACAGTCAAACTGACTAACTTACAAATGTCAATATATGTGCAAAAGGAGGAAATAATGTAGGGAATAATCCTATGGTGGCAGGAGAATGGACTAGATGACCTACTAGGTCTTTTTCCTAACTCAGCGTAAAAGCTGCCCAGGCTCACATCCAAAGCTTGAAAAAAGTACCCGACAAATTTTCCCTCATAGCAAAGTATACAAGAATTGCATTAATTTCACTCAGCAACTTATTTGAGGACCTACTATGTTTGGAAGCAGCAGAGGAACAGTGTTCTGAGACAAAGAATAAAAAAGAATTTTTTTACCCATGGCCTGATCTTAGAACCCCAAGGAAAAAGTCCAACTCTGTACATAGCAGATCCCAAAAAGAACTGCAAAACAAAACTTAAGAATTCTGTCAGCTTCCCTCTGACAAAAGCTGTCTTTTGCTGACAAAACTGTGGAGCTCTACACACTGCAGTGCCACTTTTGGTGACAAAACTCTTCAGTTTTGGCAACAAAATAAAACCACCTCGATGAGAGACACAGTTTTTTGCAGAAAAGTTAGAGACAAAGCATCAGTGTACATGTTGCCATTGTGTTGACATAACTGGCCTCCCCCAGTATCCCACAATGCCTGCCGTGACCGCTCTGCTCATTGTTTTGAAATCGGCTGCCCTGCAGACATGTGCCCCTCTCCTTTCAAAGTTCCGGAAACTTTGACATTCCTCAGCATGGGAGCTCACAGAGCAGCTCAAGAGGCTGTGGGAGAACTTAGGGCTTGGATACACTTACGGTTTGCAGCGCTGGTAGTTTGCAGCGCTGGTCATCCAGCTGTGTAGGAGCAGCGCTGGTGTGTGGCCACACTCACAGCTACCAGCGCTGGTGTGTGGCCACATTTACAACATTTGCAGCGCTGTTGGGAGTGCTGCATTATGGGCAGCTATCCCAGCATTCAAGTGGCAACAACGTGCTTTTCAAAAGAGGGGGGTGGAGGGTGGTGTACTGTGACAGGGAGCGGGGAAGAGAGAGAGAGTGGATTTTTGGAGCCAACACTGTGTGTTAGTTTCCTGGATTGAAAAATCACAAAATGTTCACGAGCCCTTAGTCTTAATTGCAAACAGCCTGCCTCCAACACGGACTCCCCGCTGTTTCACTCACTCCCTGTGGTGTACTGTGACAGGGAGCGGGGAAGAGAGAGAGAGTGGATTTTTGGAGCCAACAGTTTAGCTTCCTGGATTGAAAAATCACAAAATGTTCGCGAACCCTTGGTCTTAATTGCAAACAGCCTGCCTCCAACGCTGTTTCTCTGTCAAGCAAACATTCACTCCCTGCCTCTCATTTGATCGTTCACAGCCAGGTACAGATAGCTCCTGTTTGCTGTGATCAGTGTTTGTTTTTTAGATAAGCAGTTCAACGGAGCTCCGATCGGAGTTCACAACAAAACAAAGAGAGGCTGCATAACAAAACAAAGAGAGTAATTTAGTTAAAAGCTTTCTGGGATATCTCCTTATTCCCTGGAGGCCAATAAAAGCACTGGTGTGTCGCTACACCCCAACCTGGCCAGGTGTACAGCCAGCGCTGCAGCCAGGGAGTTGCAGCGCTGGATGTGCCTTGCAGGTGTGGACGGTTACTAATTGCAGCGCTGGAAAGCCTCTACCAGCGCTGCAACTTGCAAGTGTAGCCAAGCCCTAAGAAGGAATCAGAACCATTAATGTGGAACGGTGGGGCTTCTCTACACTGTCAATTTACAGCACTGCAACTTTCTGGCTATGGGGTGTGAAAAAACAGGTGATCAAAGCCCACAGATAAGTCAAAAACATGAAGACCTGGGAGAAGGGTCAGAATCTGGGGGGAGCATGGGCTGTTAGAGTAGAAATAAGGGAGAGAAGACAGAACTGGGGGTGGGAAGGAAATCAAATCAGTATCTTAGATGTCTATATACTAATGTGAGAAGTATGGGGAAATAAGCAGGAAGAACTCGAAATCCTATTAAACAAACACAACTATGACATAGTTGGCATCACGGAGACTTGGTGGGACAATACACATGACTGGAATATTGATATAGCTTACCCAGGAAGGACATGCAGGAAAAAAAGGGAGGACGTATTGCCTTACATAGTAAAGATGTATACATTTGGACTGAGGTTGAGACAGAAACAGGAGACAGACTTGTTGAAAGTCTCTGGGTAAGGATAAAAGGGGTAAAAAAACAAGGGTACTGTCATGGTAGGGGTCTACTGCAGACCATCAAACCAGAAAGGAGAGGTGGATAAAGCTTTTTTAAACAACAAACACAATCGTCCAAAGCACAAGACTTGGTGGTGATGGGGGACTTCAACTACCCAGACATCTGTTGGGAAAACAACACAGCAGGGCACAGATTATCTAATAAATTCTTGGAATGTATTGGAGACAATTTTTTATTTCAGAAGGTGGAGAAAGCTACTGGGGGGAGGCTGTTCTAGATTTGATTTTGACAAATAGGGAGGAACTGGTTGAGAATTTGAAAGTGGAAGGCAACTTAGGTGAAAGTGATCATGAAATGGTACAGTTCATGATTCTAAGGAATGGTAGGAGGGAGAACAGCACAATAAAGACACTGGATTTCAAGAAGGCAGACTTTCGCAAACTCGGGCAGTTGGTAGGTAAAATCCCATGGGAAGCAAGTCTAAGGGGAAAAACAGCTGATGATAGTTGGCAGTTTTTCAAAGAGACATTATTAAGGGCACAAGAGCAAATTATCTCACTGCGTAGGAAAGATAGGAAGTATGGCAAGAGACCACGCTGGCTTAACCAGGAGATCTTCAATGATCTAAAACTCAAAAAAGAGTCGTACAAAATGTGGAAACTCGGTCAAACTACAAAGGATAAATATAAACAAATAACACAAGTATGTAGAGACAAAATTAGAAAAGTCAAGGCACAAAACGAGATCAAACTAGCTAGGGACATAAAAGGAAACAAGAAAACATTCTACAAATACGTTAGAAGCAAGAGGAAGACCAAGGACAGAGTAGGCCTGTTACTCAATGAGGGGGGAAAGACAGTAACAGAAAATGTGGAAATGGCAGAGGTGCTTAATGACTTTCGGTTTTCACCAAGAAGGTTGGTGGCGAATGGACGTCTAACATAGTCAATGCCAGTGAA
The DNA here is from genome assembly GCF_020497125.1 of Mauremys mutica. Taxonomy (NCBI): domain Eukaryota; kingdom Metazoa; phylum Chordata; order Testudines; family Geoemydidae; genus Mauremys; species Mauremys mutica. The sequence goes on from NC_059072.1 coordinate 198,184,308, forward strand.
AATGAGGTAGGATCAGAGTCTAAAATAGGGAAAGAACAAGTAAAAAATTACTTAGACAACTTAGATGTCTTCAAATCAACAGGGCCTGATGAAATGCATCCTAGAATACTCAAGGAGCTAACTGATGAGACATCTGAGCCATTAGCAATGATCTTTGAAAAGTCATGGAAGACGGGAGACATTCCAGAAGACTGGAAAAGGGCAAATACAGTGCCCATCTACAAAAAGGGAAATAAGGATAACCCGGGGAATTACAGACCAATCAGCTTAACTTCTGTACCCAGAAAGATAATGGAGCAAATAATTAAGCAATCAATTTGCAAACACCTAGAAGATAATAAGGTGATAAATAAAAGTCAGCATGGATTTGTCAAGAACAAATAATGTCAAACCAACCTGACAGCTTTCTTTGACAGGGTAACAAACCTTGTAAATGGGAGGGGCGGGGGGAAGTGCTAGATGTGGTATATCTTGAAAATCGTTCCCAGAGAGTAGTTATCAGTGGTTCACAGTCATACTGGAAGGGCATAACGAGTGGGGTCCCACAGGTATTAGTTCTGGGTCCGGTTCTGTTCAATATCTTCATCAGTGATTTAGATTATGGCATAGAGAGTACACTTATAAAGTTTGTGCACGATACCAAGCTGGGAGGGGTTGCAAGTGCTTTGGAGAACAGGATTAAAATTCAAAAGGAACTGGACAAACTGGAGAAATGGTCTGAAGTAAATAGGATGAAAATCAATAAGGAAAAATGCAAAGTACTCCACTTAGAAAGGAACAATCAGCTTCACACATACAAAATGGGAAATGACTGCCTCGGAAGGAGTACTGCAGAAAGGGATCTGAGGGTCATAGTGGATCACAAGCTAAATATGAGTTAACAGTCTAACGCTGTTGCAAAAAAAGCAAACATCTTTCTGGGATGTACTAGCAGGAGTTTTGTAAGCAAGACACAAGAAGTAATTCTTCCACTCTACTCTGCGCTGATTAGGCCTCAACTCGAGTACTGTGTCCAGTTTTGGGCGCCACATATCAGGAAAGATGTGGACAAATTGGAGAAAGTCCAGAGAAGAGCAACAAAAATAATTAAAGGTCTAGAAAACAGGACCTATGAGGGAAGATTGAAAAAACTGGGTTTGTTTAATCTGGAGAAGAGAAAACTGAGAGGGGACATGATAATAGTTTTCAAGTACATAAAAAGTTGTTACAAGGAGGAGGGAGAAAAATTGGAAGCAAATTGGGCTTAAATTGCAGCAAGGGCGATTTACGTTGGACATTAGGAAAAAACTTCCTAACTGTCAGCGTGGTTAAGCACTGGAATAAATTGCCTAGGAGGTTGTAGAATCTTCATCATTGGGGATTTTAAAGAGCAGGTTGGACAAACACCAGTCAGAGATGGTCTAGATAATACTTAGTCCTGCCTTGAGTTCAGGGGACTGGACTAGATGACCTCTCAAGGTCCCTTCCAGTTCTATGATTCTAAGAGCTGCTAGTGTGGATGCGCTCTGCCAACATAAGCAGCATAGATAGCATGTGTAGGGATATTAAAGAAGGTTTATATTAAACATGGTTTATATGAGAAATGATTTATTGTTAATTAATACTTTATAACTTAAGATTTATGTTAGAAGTAAATTTGTGATTCCCAGCATTTAGTCTCTAACCTGCAAGCCACCAGCTGTGTCTGTGTAAAGCCAGCTCAAAGAAATACTTGGTAGAAAACTTGTTAAGCTCAAAGAAATACTTTGTATAAAACTTGCTAAACATTAATTAACTCTAAGTAAGCCAAAACAGTAGCTGTTATAGTGTATAGATAGAGACCCCCACCCTCTGAAAGTTTTCATTTCACTTTATCTTTGCTTGTTAAAAGACAGGGAGTCTCACATAAATTGGTAACACCCCAAAAAGTAAAGAGACAGTGAAATAGATGTGATTAAGATAGAGAATGTATGTGAATGAATGGTTAGGGAGTCACCAGCCTGAAGAATTCAGTGTCGGCTGAAGGTGTCAAGTGGGATCAACCAGATGACCCGACCCCCCTCCCCCAGGGCAAACTGGAATCCACCCACCACACCTCAAAGGAAGCAAAAACAAAACATCTAATAACATGGAGCCAGCCACCTGCTGATTGATTTAGCAACAGCAAAATGAAGCAACTCTCATGAACTGACATAGGAATTTATTCCTATAAAACTGGACTCTAAAGACTGAGGACTTTGAGTCTATGGTTCTGCTGTCAGCCTCCAGGAGCATCAGATGCATCTGACACAGACTCGGCTCCATCCTCATGACCAAGATACCTGGCCAGTAACTTGGCATGAGCAACATCTAGGCTGGTAACTATAACATCTATACAGAACCTGAATGAATGATTGTGTGAATAAATGTGTGTATGTATGTATAAGGAATAAGTAGTAATAGAAACAAGTAGAAAAACATTGTTTTTTGTTTTGTTATGGTATTTACAATAAATGTGGCATCTTTGCCTTATCCCTCTTAATAAGATCCTGCTGGTTTTTATTATATTGGTATAACACGTGGACATGCAACAGCGGTTTAATTAAAGTGGCATAACTTTTATTGATTAAGCCTTGTCTACACTGTGGAGTTAACACCAGCAGCTGGCCTTTGTCAACAAGATATTGCCTTTGAATCCTCCACCCCCAACTCTGATATTGACTACTGGCTACTTTTTTCAAGCCTTGTTTAGGGCCAAGAGAAAACAGTCCAACTTATTATAGATATGTTCAGCAGACTATCAAAGAATGTTCCTAAGTGAGTCTAAGTTTTCCAACAAACATGTTGAAGACAATTTCTCCAAAAAGCAGGTCTTCCATAGTCCATGTATACTGCCACTTACCCACAAGTTCCAAATCACCTTCTCTAGCACAAGGAAGTTTTAGTTTAAGGTAACTCATCAAGGAAATATAATGAAGCAGACTTTGAAAGCATTTTCACACACACACGAGTACATCAACAAACAACATATCAAAGAGCAAGGAAGTAGGGGACAATTCCAGAAACAATGATAAAGATAGACCTATTTTTTAAAAATTTGACAAGGAACAACAGGTAGAAATACCAAGAATCCCCATATGAAGTTAGGGCAAAGGATAGTGGTAAACACAAAGTTTTTAAACTGAAGTTTGCAAAGACAAGAAAAAAATATATTTGGGGCTGGGCATGATCTTTAAAAAACACAATTACACATACACCTATATATTTTGGGAAATACCAAATGTGAGAAAAAAATATACATTCTGCGATACTATTGAACAGAACTCTGTTCAGGTTCAGTAGCTTCCACCAGTATTAAATACTGTGGCACACAAACATGAAGCTGTGAAGGTTTGCAAACTGCTTTAAGGAGCTCAAACAATTACCCACTTTTCAGAAAAAGGAGGTCTGTGTCTGATGTGACAAGTCTCAAACTTCTGAGTTAATAGTTCTTCACATCAACATCAGTTACTTAATTGGCCAGCAGCAAATGCTGAAAAGTGGGCATCTGGCATCTTCTACATACACAGCCAGGGCCTGACTTTCAAAGGAACTGAGCACACACAACTCCACTGAAGCCCATGAGCAATATAGGCGTTGAGCACCTCTGAAAAATCTTACTGTTAGTAATAAAATCAACCTACTACATTACATCCTATCAGGTGCTGAGACATTAAAGAAAGTTTGTGTGCTTATACAGTACGATGCTGTTGCTTGCTTGACTGCTTGTACAGTCTTGTTCTAAACATATAAATAAGAAGTCTTCAAAAAAATTAGCACATAAGGAATCCAAAACCAGGGTTTTTTTTCTACAAGTGCGTTGAATACATTTGAATTACCATTAGAAATTTTTCACTGACAAAATTATAGGTTATTCAAATACAATTTTAGATATTTGCTCATATGCCTATGCAAAATTAACGGAACATTTGCAGGAAGGGATGGAGGAGGAAGGAAAGAAGAAGAAGAAAAAATACTTATGCTAACAAAGCACCAGTAATACTACTGGATTATCAGACTGAGAAGGTCTAGCTAGAGATAGACATAAAAAATGAATGGGTCCAGGGTCTACCTGCTGGCTAGAAGCCTAGTCCTTACCCTACCACAAATCCCCAGAGCTACTGAGAAAAGAGAAATGTGGGAATTCCTACAAAATTTCTGCCCTTGGGCTGTGGCTCAGAGGATCCATCATTAGTATCAGCCTCTGATATGTGAACTGTGAAGCTTAGCAACTACTAGCTGCTGCCAAGGGTAAGAGACCATCATAAACTCCACGGCTGTCAGTTTATGTTCTTTGGAAGATGAAGCCACAGTTTAATTTGTCCAGAGATAAACCAAGGGCAGTCTAGCATACATGAGACTTAGTCCACTAAAGTATTCCTGCTGACTAGAAGGATAAACTCACAAAGTTAGGAGTCCATTTGGGGCAAACTTCTTTATAAACACTTTCAAATGGAAATGAAAAAGTATGTGGGAGAGGATTTAGTTTTGGTATGAACTACTTAGTTCAGCAGCCCAAAACCTGAAACATTATCTGCCTACTAAGATCAATTTATTAATTTCTTTCTACCTTCATAAGTCTCCTACTCTCCTTGAAGGTTGCTTCTCTTCATTTCCCCATTTTTTACTTCTGCTAGTCTCTGACAGGATCCTCCACCTTTCTTGTTCTCTGTCTCTTGTTCAGAAGGAATGGGATCCTTCAGGATCACACTGATACTGCTCCTTCAGTTGCTCTGAAGTGGCCACTAAAGCAATGCAAAGCACCTTCCTTACCCCAGGGGATGAATTTGCTGCTGCTGCAATAATCTCAGTCCTGGTAGTACAGTAAATGAAGTACCAAGCTTAATCCAAAATTCTGATGTACTGCAACTATCATACCCTTCTAACTGTGCATATATCTACTCTTCCCATGCACCCCACCCCTCTCCCCTCAATGTACATCCATTGCTGCTGCTTATGCACTCAGAATAACCCCTAAGAATATCTGGAGAGTAACACTGGCATGATCCCAGGCTATGCCTACACAGTGCCATAGTGCGGACTACAGGGGCATGAACTGCAGAGTGCACCAGAGTTGTGCTTTAACTGCCCCATGTGGATGCTACTGCTGCAAACTAAAAAGTACCTAGTTCACATTAAGATACTCTTTGGTGTACTCTGCAATTCACAACCCTATAGTCTGCACTGAGATGCAGTGTAGACAAGCCTCTAATCTGTTTCACTCTACTTCCTGCTTTTCAGAAGTTTGAGTTTGAAATACTTGATTTTCAGATATTTGAGTTTTGCTGAACTTGACCTTCTTGAAAGGCACAATACATTACTGGGCAATCTTAACTCTATGTTAATTAAGTTTTTTGCCAGTAATTTTTCTATTTTTTTCAACAGAAAGAAAGAAAAACAAACAAAAAGATGTGTCATTGGAAGAGTTGATGGTCATTTAGGCAATTGTATTTATCATGTAGGTTTGCTGTAGGGATGCTACTGTGGCCAGCTAAGGATAGTACCTAGTTCTTACATAGCACTTTTCATCAGTAGATCTCAACACCACTTTACTAAGAGGATAATGTCAATATCCCCATTGTAAAGATGAGGAAAATGACACACAGAGAAATTACGTGACTTGGCCAACATCACCCCTAACCCTTTGTTATTGTGGAATGGGAATAATGGTCATGCTCTAAAATGTTTGCAGTGTGTAACTGCTAACATGGCTGGTGAAAGAAGTCTCACACATGTTATATGCTCCCCAAAGTTGAGTTTTATTACACAGTGGTTACAGTAACTTTAAGGACCTGTGAGAAAATTGGTGTGTGGGGGGGGGGGGGTGGAGGATAGATAACACCCCTGCAACATATAGCCCCTCCACCATTTCCAGCTCACCCTCCCCTTGTTATCCCATCGAGCCATCAGAACTTCAGAAGCCAGGTACGCACAAAAAATGCTGGTAGAATCTGTGAACTTTAATAAAAACATTTTTCAGCATCTTGGGAACCTCTTGCTCAAATGACCCCAATTTGATTCACTATCCCCACCTCACGCCCCCATGAAGCACAGGAAAAGTCAAGCCAACAAAAGTACATATGTGGATTTTATAGCACTCAAACCACCATCTCAATCTTAACTGTAGAGCGCCGATCCTCCACACCTCCCCAAATCCTAAACCCTCTCGCTTGCTGTGCCACACACCTCCATGTCACCACTCCCAGTGTCTGACCCCCTGCCACCCTCAATGCAGCTCCACACCCCTATACCTCCCACTCCTCTGCTCCCAAACCCCACTACCATCCCAGCAAGCATTTGCATGCAGAATTTATTTTCTGGTTCAATACATTTTGCCAAAACACACCTGACAGACATACTTTAGCAATATGCCTCCAATCTTTTTCAGATTTCTGCTCTAGGTCAGACTTGAACTCACACTGGCTGGGTGTAGCTCTGGCTCAATGGCTACTGCATATCCCCTTTAGCTACCCAGCTGTAGTGAAAACTTGCTGGCCAGAAAGCCTGAACATTAGGCATATGCCTAACTAGAGAGCTGAACTCTCTTGCTATTATTTTCAATTTGCTCCCCTCAAGGGGCAATGGATTCCCTGCAATAGCTGGAGTACATATCCTAATATGGAGACCATTTGGGGCAGTTCCCTTGCTCTGAACAAAAATATGTTGGCAGACTCCATCAACCTTCAGAAAAGCTGTTCTTTTGGGGGGGGGGAGGGATTTTATCTCAGTATCCCCCATAAGCAAATTACCCCAAATTTGGATCACTTACTCTACTCTGTATCTCCACAGAGTAAACCAAATTTAGAGGCAATCCAAGTAACCACGAGGATTTTAGAGCATTTAGAAGAGTCAGGCTTTAAACAGAAAGCTGTTCTAACCTTAATTATAGCAAACCTAGCATTGCACTATAATACTGCGCTCTTCATGTAAGGATATAATGCTAGCTGATAACAGGTGAGTGACTAGGGAAAAGATTGGGAGGAAAAGATAGAGGTACACTGACATTGCAAAATGAGATCAATCTTTAGCATAAGATTGCTATACTAGATCAAATATTCAATTGTCTGGTCAACTGCCCATGCATAAATAATAAAGAACTAAGCAACAGTTGTAGACAAAGAAGAAATGCCCACCCAAGTATCCATTCTCTTCATTTTTTGGGAGGGAAGGGAGGGGGTTACTGACTTGAGGTACAGTGTCTTTATCACCACCCTGAGTCACATGTAGAAGTGAGTGATGACACCACTTGGTTCTTAACATAATCATAAAATTATAACAATGCACAATTATCAGTCTGTTGGCTCTTATACTACTTCCACTGGCAAAGCTAAGTACAGAAGCTTAGGCCAAGTCTACACTAAAAAGTCACGTCGACCCAGCTACGTAACTCAAGGTGTGAAAAATACACACCCAAGTGATGTAATTAAGCCAACCTAACTGCCTGTGTAGACAGTGCTAGGTCAATGGAAGCATTCTTCCATCGATCTAGCTACTGCCGCTTGGGGAGGTGGATTAACTACAGCTACGGAAGAACCCCTCCTGTCAGTGTAGCACGTCTACACTGAAGTACACTGCCACTGCAGCATTTCTAGCGCAGACATAGCCTTACTGTGCAGAGGCCTATAATAAGCAGTACTTGTCCCTAATTTTTTATAATTGCTAAGTTAACCAATTTTTTTTCAAATTCGAAAGCTAAACCTACACTGTCAAACCAAAATATAACCAAAATGAACATTGGAAAAGAAACATTACATGCTTTTTCACATGGGTGTCAAGGTGATTTTTTTTTGGTATACTGGTTTTCTCAAGAAATGTGTTGGTAAGATTTTGCACTTCAACATGTTACCCATTAGTTATGCTCACTATATATTTAACTACAAAACTGTATACTTTTAATAAAATTCACTAATTCTGATTAATTGTTTCAGGAGTACCTGGTTCAAACTAGTTAGCTGAAGGGTAATACACTACATTACAGGGCTACCAAATACCACCAGTTGGCAATATCTGGTCAAAATTTGAGTAAAAATATAGTAGGCAGAATAATTGTTTGTTTAGCACAAAACGTGCTTATTGCTGTAGAAAATGTAGTGTTTTCCCAAATCAGTTTACAATCCAATACACAGATATAGAGAAAAAGACAATCCCTTCTCTGAACTCTGAGCTGAGTTTTTTATTTAGTTTTCAAATATATAAACTAATTTCTTGTGGGCATCAAAAGAAATCCAGGAAACTAAATGTTGAACTGAACAGATGAGTAAATCCCATTGAGCATAAAATTAAGCAAATGCACAAGTGACTGCAGAATTGGAACCATAGAGAATAAGCCATTTCTGAGGGAAATCATAAAAAAATGGATCCAGTTGAGATTTTAATAATACAATTTAGTCTTCACATAAGTTATCAAACTGAAATTCTGCAGTTACCAGAATTTCAAGTACTCTTCTTTATTCTGTATCCAGAAGTAAAATATTGACAGAGTCAGGCATCGTACATTTACTATTTCTTGGGCACCCAGTTGTGTTATTTAAGACATACCCATTTTGAATACATCAGAATGAGATTACTTAAAATACCAAGAGATACTGATGGTTATCTAAATTAACACATTTACCTAAATCATTTGGGTCGGCAAAAAAAATTTGTATAGTTATATGAATGGCATTTTGTCCAATATCAGTAAAGTTAAGCTGTACAAGGAAGCAAAATAATGAGATGACTGAAGTGGCAAGCACTGCTAGTATCTCCACTGATGTTTAGACAGATAAAAGCTATTTCTGTCCTACATGCTAATAAGTGTAGAAAGCACATCATATGTGCAATCTAACGCCAATTAATTTAATTTAGTAGATTTCTGTTTAAAAACACCACCACTGAAATACCGGAAATGTGGAAAATGGATAGCCATCAAACTGCCAATTGTGTCAAAATAAGGAAAGTGTCAATTTAAATGAAAAGTGCTGGTTAAAATTCACACTCAAAATTCACTCCTGAGCTATGGAGTTATCTGTATTGTTTCAAAATGTAAAGACCCCATGAATAGAATAGAAAAATCATACCATAAAGAGAAAAATACAAAGTCAGTTATTTAGTAAAGGATAAGCAGGTATGTAATTGTGTTCCTAGCCATACTCTAGTCTAGTGCAACTGACAAGCAGATGCAAGGAATGAACTTTACACAGCATGACTTTGTCACATGAGAGCAGTCTGCCATTTTTACTGTTTCTGTTCAGCAACCATTCACAGCACACTAACCTTCAAAATGCATTACACATTCTGGAATAAGTCTTGCAAACCTTACATTTAAGATCGGCTTAGATTTGGCAGGTTACTTGCAATGAAAACAAAACTATACTTAACACCTTGTATAGTCCTAAAATGATTTGCAAGAACATCCTATGCACCAAAACTTTTATTTAAAGTTCTCTCCAACTACACATTCATTTTAAATTTAGGTGGGGAAAAAAGCTTTAGACATCAGGATCTGGCATATTTTGATGTCCAATTGGGAAGACAGGATCGCTGGTATATTATTACCAAGCTGGAGAGTTTTCAGATCAGGCAGAGTTGCAACAAGCAGCAGCCGAAAGAAGAGCGACGGAGATGGCACAAGGGCCTTCCATGCCTCATGAAAGGAGACCGGTCCCTACTTCTCCCCCACACCCGCCACATGCTTCATGTCGGGGCTGGTCACCTGACCCTGTCCCCAGAGGCTGCTCCGTACCCGCACACGGAGAAGTTCCCGTACGATCGCGGGCCGCCCCTGGGTCTGCTGCAGCCCAGCCCCTGCTAGCGGCCGCCCGTTCACGTGGTCACTTCCTCCCCCCGCGCTGGCAGGGAACGAGGCGCCTCGGCTGGGAGCCGCCCGGCCCGGGGTAACGCCTGGGCGCGAGGGCCCGGCCGCGCGCGGCAGGGAGGGGGCGGCCGCGACCCCCCGGCTTCTCCCCGAGTAACGCGGCGCTGGCCGCTCCTGGGCCGCCCGGCCCCGGTCAGCGCCCCAGGGGGCCGGAATAGCCTCGGGAGCGAGGGGAGGCCTCTGCAGGGCCGGGTCTCCGCGGAGGCCTCTGCAGGGCCGGGCCTCTCCCTCGCCCCGGGGCCGGAAGCAGCGGGGCAGGCGGCCGCGATAGCGGCTTCGTGACCCGCAGAACCGACTCCCGGGCCCGGCCTCCCCCCGCGCTGCCCGGCTCCCACCTCCTGGTTGAAGGCGTTCACGGCCTCCATGTTGGCGGCGGCGGCTGGCGCGGGTGCCCGCGGCGGCGTGAGGCGCGCGGGGGGAGGGGGGCTCGGTCCCGCTCAGGGGCTCCGCGCTAACATGTCCGTTCGGCGGCGGAGCTCTGCGCGCAGGCGGCGTCTCGCTGGCAGGGCCCCGCACAGATCGTCTCTCCCCGCGGGATGGCGGAGGGAGCCCACGCCGCGCACAGCACCCTGGGATCGCGTAGGCCTCCCGGCCCCGCGCCACCCACAGGAGAGAGCGCGCGCGGCGCGCTTGCGGGGATGTCACGTGACCCCCCCCCTTACTATCCCGAGCCCCGCCATGTCAGCAGCGGCCCCGCCCCCGAGGAGAGGGGAAATGAGCGGGGCGGGGGGCGATAAATCCCTCGCTCCCCCCTCCCCCCGCACGGGGGGTTGCCGGGTTCACCCAGCCGGAGGGGAGAGAGCGCGAGCGAGCGAGCTCTGCCCCCCCCCCCCGCAATGGGGGGCGGGGCCCCCGTGCGAGCCGGCCAGCAACGGCCCAGCGCTCCCGCAGGCACCGGGGGCTCGGCCTCTGCCTGCAGCTGGCCCCGGTGTCCAGAGACGGACAAGTGTCCCGAGGAAGGTGGCCACCCAGATCAACAGTGGCCAAAGGGTTTAGCATTTGGGGAGCCCCTGGGGGCTGCGGCTGGGCTGGGCTGGGCTGGAGGCGTGTATGGCAATAGCGCCAAGTACGGCGGGGGCTGTGAGTAAGGTGAGCAAAGTGCCTAGGGTCTCACACAGAGAGAGAGAGAGAGAGGTTTGTACGTGTGGGCTTCCCAAACTAGGCTGGAGGCCCGTTTTGTGTCCCAAGTCGTCATGAGTACGTGGTCAGCAAAGGCTGTGTTTCAACAGGGATGCAAGTCTTTGAGCGACCATTGTGACTTTCTGTTGGATGCCTTTGTAGGGTTACCAAGGAAAGTACTGATGCCAGAGTATTGGAGAAGTCAGCATTTATTCACAGAGACAGCGGGATGTTCTTCCTGACCCCACAGTATTCTTTTTAATGGGGGCCTCTTTTTTTCATTATAATGCTCTGGTTTTGCTAAATATCATGATTTTTATTGTGAGTTCCATGATATTTGGTGTTTTCTTAACACCCTAGCTCATAAGAGTCAGTGGATTACAGGAGAATCTCAGCTTTTTTTCTTTAAGCAACTTTCTAGCTCTCTGAGTTGAAGAGAAAAGCTGACTCAGAGCACCCTAAAAGCTCAGAAGCCAGAAGGAAAATAAATAGAACCCAACATTAATTATTTTAACTCACGTTTTTTAAGCCAATCTCATCATTTGGGGGTGAAAGGATTGACCTATGATTTTTGAATGCTTGGTTGAGCAGTAGTGATTCTCTTGAGACCCTTGCGTACCCGTTGCTCTTTTGGATTGTAAAGTCATACCCTGACTGAACAGACCTTTCCCACACCTGAAGAAGAGATCTGTGTAAGGTCAAAAGCTTGTCTGTTTCATCAACAGAAGTTGGTCCAGTACAAGTTATTACCTCACCCACCTTGTCTGTACAGACCTTGAGGGTTAGTAGTTCATCTACAGATTCAACAGGTGTGGAATGAAAGTGGAATGTACATTTGAAAGGCATAGGGCAAAGGGAAAGGTGATTAAAAATTAGAACAAACTATCAAGGGAAATGGTAGATTCCCATTTCTTGAAGTTTTCAAATCAAGACAGGGTGCTAGAAGTTTGAAGCCTGTGCCAAACCCTGTAGAACCCAACTACACGTGTTTGGGTTCAGGTCTGGTATGAGAATACCTTGACATTCTTTGGCTTGGGTCAGATTTGGATTGTGAAGGAGGCAGGCCACCACCAGGCTGGGGAGAGTAAAGGAAGGATGATAACATTCAAATGGTCATACTGGGTCAGACCAATGGTCTGTCTATCTCAGTATCCCATCTCTGACAGTGGATGATGCCAGATGCTTCAGAGGGAATAAAGAGAATAGGGCAATTTAAAATTGCCCATCTCTTATCATCTAGTCCCAGCTTCTGGCAGTCAGATTTAGGAACTCTTGGAGCATGGGTTTGTGTCCCTGATCATCTTGGCTAATAGTCATTGATGGGCCTATTGTCTGGGAACTTATCTAATTATTTTTTTAAATAGTTATACTTTTGGCCTCACAACATCCGCTGGCAATGAGTTTCATAGGTTGATTGTGCACTGTGCAGAAATACTTCCTTTTGTTTGTTTCAAACCTGCTGCCTATTAATACCATTGGGTGACCCCTAGGTCTTGTGTTATGCGAAAGGCTAAATAACATTTCCCGATTTGCTGTCTTCATGCCATTTGTGATTTTATAGATTTCTATCATATCCCCTTCAGTCATGTCTTTTCTCAGCTGAACAGTCCCAGTCTTCTTAAATTTTCCTGGTATGAAAGCTGTTTCACACCCCTAATCATTTTCATTGCCCTTCTCTGCAACTTTTCCAGTTATATCATTTTTGAAATGAGATGACCAGAAATGCACACAGTAGTTAAGGTGTGGGTGTGTAAGGGATTTACATAGTAAGACAGAAAATATCACAATGCCACTATCTATACCGGGGTAGGCAACCTATGGCACAGGTGCTGAAGGCGGCATGTGAGGTGATTTTCAGTGGCACTCACACTGCCCGGGTCCTGGCCACCAGTCCTGGGGGCTCTGCATTTTAATTTAATTTTAAATGACGCTTCTTAAACATTTTAAAATCCTTATTTACTTTACATACAACAATAGTTTAGTTATATTTTATAGACTTATAGAAAGAGACCCTCTAAAAACGTTAAAATGTATTATTGGCACATGAAACCTTAAATTAGAGTGACTAAATGAAGACTCGGCACACCACTTCTGAAAGGTTGCTGACCCCTGATCTATACCTTTCCTAATGGTTCCTAATGTTCTGATCACTTTTTGGACTGCTACTGTATATTGAGTAGATGTTTTCAGAGATCTACCCATTATGACCCTGAGATCTTCCTTGAGTGGTAACAGCTAATTTAGACCTCATCATTTTGCATGTGTAGTTGAGATTATGTTTTCCAATATACATTACTTAGCACTTACCAACATTGACTTTTATTTGCCATTTTCTTGCCCAGTCACCCAGTTTTGTAAGATCCATTTGTACATCTTCGGACTTAACTATCTTAAGTAATTTTGTATCCTCTGCAAATTTTGTCAGTTCACTGTTCACCCCCCTTTTCCAAATCTCTCTCTGCTGTGAAAATGGACCACTTATTCCTACCTTTGTTCCCTATCTTTTAATCAGTAACTGATTAAAAAAGACTTTCTTATCTGATGACTGCCTTCTTTGCTTAAGAATCTTTGGTGAGAGATCTTGTCAAAAGCTTTCTGAAAATACAAATACTCTAAATCAGCTGGATCACTCTTGTCCACATGTTTGTTGTCACTCTCAAAGAATTTTAATTGATTGGTGATTCATGATGTCCTGTTAGCCATGTTGACTCCTCCAAAACATATCACATTCATCAGTGTGTCTGATAATTCTGTGCTTTACTATAGTTTCAGCTAATTTGACTGGTACTGTACTGAAGTTAGGCTTACTGGCCTGTAATTGCCAGGATCACCTCTGGAGCCATTTTTAAAAATCGGCATTATATTAGCTAAACCCGTCCTCTGGTACAGAAGCTGATTTAAACAATAGGTTACATGCTACAGTTCTGCAATTTCATATTTGAATACCCTCAGAATTTTTGGGTGGATACCATCTGGTCTTGGTGACTTATTACTGTTTAATTTATCAATTAGTTCCAAAACCTCATCTGCTTTTACACCTCAGTTTAGGACAGTACCTCAGATTTTTCACTTAAAATGAATGGCTCAAATGTGGAGATCTTGCCCATATCTTTTGCAGTGAAGACGAATGCAAAGAATTCATTTAGCTTTTCAGCAATGACCTTGAGTCCTCCTTTAGCATCTCAATCATATGATGGCCGCACTGACTTTGTCAGGCTTTCTGCTTTTGATGCACTTTAAAAAAAAAATTGCTGTTAGTTTGTGTCCTTAGCTAATTACTCTTCAAATTATTTCTTGACCTGCCTTATACTTTTACACTTAACTTGCCAGTTTGTGGTCCTACCTATTATCCTCACTGGGTTTTGACTTCCAAATTTTAGAAGATGCCTTTTTGCTTCTGCTGGCCTCCATTACTCTGCTGTTTCACCCTGGTTAATTCCTTTGGTCCTCTCATTGTCTCTTCAGATTTGGGGTATACATGTAGTCTGCACCTCTATATAGTGTTTTTAAATAGTCCCCATGCTGCTTGCAGGCATTTAACCCTTGTGACAGCTCCTTTTAATTTCCATCAAACAAGTGTCTTCATTTTTGTGGTGTTCCCCTTTTTAAAGTTAAATGCTACTGTGATGGGTTTGTTGGTATTCTTTCACCTACAAAGAAGTTAAATTTAATTACATTATGGTCATTATTACCAAACAGATTAGCTGGACACACATCACGGACCAGATCCTGTGCTTCACTTAGGACTAAATCAAGAATTGCTTTTCCCTTGTGAGTTTCAGGACTAGCTGCTCCAGAAAGTGGTCATTTAATGTGTCTAGAAATTTTCTCTCTGCATCCCTTCCTGAGGTGACACATACCCAATCAATATGAGGATAGTTGAAATCTCCTGGTGTTATTGCATTTTCTGCCTTTATAGTCTCTCTAATCTCCCTGAGCATCTCACAATCAATGTCACCATCCCAGTCAGGTGGTCGGTAGTATATTCCTACTGCTATATTCCTATTGTTCAAGCATGGAATTTCTATCCATAGAAATTCTATGGTACAGTTTTACTCATTTAAGATTTTTTAAATTTATTTCACATATAGTGCTACTCCTCCACCAGCATGACCTACATTGTATTCCTATATATTTTGTATCCTGGTGTTACTATCTCCTGTTGATTATCATTGTTCCACTGAATTTCCATGATGCTTATTATATCAATATCCTCATTTCATGCCAGGCACTGTACTTTCCCCCATCTTAGTATTTAGCCTTCCAGCATTTGTATATAAGCACTTGTACATTTTGTCAATGTTCATTTGCCTGCTTTTATGTGTTATATTTAAATAGGACTCTATTACATGTACTTCACTAATTTCTTTCCTATGCTCTTTACTAGGATATAGAGTTCCCCTTTAATTCATTCCCTAGGGATGCCTCTGCCTGTGTTCCATCGCACCTATAGGTGTTCCTCAAGCTCTTCGTTTAAAAAAATCTTCTACAACCTTTGTAATTTTACATGCCAGCAGTCTGGTTCCATTTTGGTGTAGGCAGTGACCCTTATTCCTGTATAGGCTCCTCCTTTCCCAAAAGGTTCCCCAGTTCCTAATAGACCTAAATCCTTCCATCCACACTTTGAGACAGGCAGTTCTCTGTCTTCCAGGCCCCACTTGCGGAGATGGAAGCATTTCAGCGAATGCTACCATGGAGATCATGGACTTTAATCTCTAACCTAGCAGCCTAAATTTTGCCTCCAGCACCTCTCTCCTATATTTTCATATGTCATTGATACCTACATGCACCATGACCATTCGCTGCTCTCCAGCACTGCACATACAAAGTTTTGGATGATATAGAGCTGGGAGGGGTTGCAAGTACTTTGGCAGATAGGATTAAAATTCAAAATGATCTGGATAGACTGGAGAAATGGTCTGAAGTAAATAGGTGAAATTCAATAAAGACAAATGCAAAGTACTCTACTTAGGAAGGAACAATCAATTGCGCGCACACAAAATGGGAAAGGGCTGCCTAGGAAGGAGTAATGTGGAAAGGGATCTTGGGGTGATAGTGGTTCATGAACTAAATATAAATCAACAGTGTAAAATTGTTGCAAAAAAAGTGAATATCATTCTGGGATGTATAAGCAGCAGTGTTGTAAGCAAGACTCTACTCTGCGCTGATAAGGCCTCATCTGAAGTATTGTGTCCAGTTCTGGGTGCCACATTTCAGGAAAAATTGGAGGAAGTCCAGGGGAGGACAACAAAAACAATTAAAGGTCTAGAAAACATGGCCCGTGAGGAAAGATTGAAAAAAAAATTGGCTTGTTTAGTCGGAGGAGAGAAGATTGGGCAGGGATGGGACATTATAACAGTTTTTAAGTACATAAAAGGTTGTTAGGAGGGGGAGGAGGATGAACAATTGTTCTTGTTAACCTCTGAGGATGGGACAAGAAGCGATGGGCTTAAATTGAAGCAAGGGAGGTTTAGGTTGGACATCAGGAGAAACTTCCTAACTGTCAGGGTAGTTAAACGCTGGGGTTGTGGAATCTGTCATTGGAGGTTTTTAACAATACATGTCAGAAATTGTCTAGTTATGTAGTCCATCATTGAGTGCAGGGGACTGGAGTAGATGACCTATTGAGGTCCTTTCCAGTCCTACACATCTGTGATTCTATACACTGGCTGGATCTCTCATGAGATCTGCAACCTTTGCACCTGGAAGGCATGTGGTTCTCCTAATCATCACAAACCCAACTGTCAATTCTTTATAACTGAATCCTCCATTACTATTACCTGGCTCTTCCTAATAACTGGGGTTCCCTCCCCAAGAGGGGCATCAATGTGAGGGAAAATCCATGACATCATCTGGAAAGAGGGTCCCAACTATGGGATTGTTTACCTCTGCTCCAGCTTGATATTCTTCTTTCCTGAGACTTTCATCATCCTTAATAGCACAGACGTTATCAGACTGGGGATGTGACCATTCTATTGTATCCCTGAAAGTCTCATATAATATACACTTCTCTGTCTCCCTTAGCTCTTCCAGTTCAGCTACTCTGGCCTAAAGAGCCCGTAATGCGTCTCTGAGGGCCACGAGCTCCTTTCACCATAAGCACACACATGACACCTGCCCACGAGGCAGGTAATTGTACATGCATTCAATGCAACAAACTGGATAGCCCCCCACTCTGCTGCTGGACTTCAGTCTGCATTATTTTTATTCTTGCAGGGTTTTTTTGTTTTATTTTGTTTTTTTTGGTGGGAGGCTTAGTGGCCTAAGTTTAGAGTATGTTTGTTAGGTATATCTACCTCTCACACGCCCTCTCCAAACTCCCATGCAAAACTCCTCTTTTTTGCAGCTCCTGTTTGCTAGGTGGAGGCAGTTTAATGGCTCAGAACTTTGATGTTCTTAAAAGTTCTCATTTTATTAGATTTATATCACTGACCCCCAAGAATGGAGGAGCTGTTGCAACTAACTAATGGTCAGGTCCTCTGTGATGATTTAATTCAAATGTGCAATTGCTTTTTCAGTACCTGAACCACACTGGTGTGAAGAGGAGGCAGTTTATATATAAATTATATGAATAATAAAATCAGGTTCTATTGATAACTATATTTGACAGTTATACAATTGTCAGTACAGTTTAAT
Organism: Mauremys mutica; assembly: GCF_020497125.1. Taxonomy (NCBI): domain Eukaryota; kingdom Metazoa; phylum Chordata; order Testudines; family Geoemydidae; genus Mauremys; species Mauremys mutica. The sequence continues at coordinate 198,201,916 of NC_059072.1, forward strand.
AGCAGAAAGTCAACAATGAAAAGAACTCCTATATGTTTCAAAGATATGAATAGACCAAAACATTACGGTCTGGTTCCTGCTTACTCTAAAGCACATTCTCAACTTTGCACGAGACTAGTTCCACTGAAGTCTTTGGACTTACTTATGTTTATAAAGTTAAACATGCACTTTAGCGTTTGCAGGATCGGGACTAAAATGTGTAAAACATCAAGAATGGTAGATGATATACATATATGAGAAATACAAGGTAGGTGAAGTAATGTCTTATTAGACTAACTTCTGTTGGCCAAAGGGACAAGATTTTGAGCTTCACAGAGCTCTTCAGGTCTGGAAAAAGTAACCAGAGTGTCACATACATTACACAGATATAGAATGCATGATCGTATGGTATAGCATAAAGGTTTTATCAGCATGAGTTTGGGATGTCTGCATTACTTATGACCCAGTCTGCCTGTAAAAAGCTCACTGTAGTTTTATTATTATTTAACATTTATGTTGTGATAGCACCTAAAGGCCATAATCAGCTTAGGCCACACTGAGTCAGGTACTATACAAACATATAATAAATTACAGTCTGTGCCTCAAAGAGCCTGAAATACAATATGGCTTATGGAACATTTTACATAGCTTTAATACCATATATTTTAGTTTAAACTCTTTTCCTTATTTTGATATAGTTTATCTGTGCTTTGGAAGCTTAGGATTCCCCCACCACCACCTCCTTTTTTTTTTCCCCTCCCCTATTCACTCCTGTACATGTGTTTGTTTGTTTGTTTTTTAAACACAGTTTCAGTCTGTGTGCTCATATTACTAGCACAGGGATGACTATACTAAAGAAAATACCTGGGCGTGAGTATGCTATACATAAATCACAGTTATCTGATGTAACAGAAAAATTGATGCTTTATGACTTTTACTCATATTTCATCAGCAGCTGTAGGGCCATACTTCTTTACTCAAGCTTGTTTATTTCTGAAATAGTTCTCTGCATTTGGCATCTTTGCCGTCATTTTCTACCATAATGCAACTTTCTGCCTCATTGATCTTCAATTTACATTAGCATTGACAGATATATTATTCTGTACGGTTCTTATCTATTTTTTTTTGCAAAGTAACATTAGTAGAGTCTGATGTTGCAAGGTGCTGAGCAACCTAAGTTTTCCTTCGTGTCTTCTAAATCATTATGACCATTGTAAGTCATTATTGACAAAATGATTGGTGATGATCATAAAAATGTTGTTTTCACGCTTTTCCTTGATTCTCCATATCTTCCTTTGATTGTTACTCTGATGAATCATTTGATAAAGAGCAGTTATAACCTGAGACATTGTCATCACTGTCACATTCTAATTTACCAGTGTAATTGATGGGGTATGAAGTTCTTGAGCAGGATTTCCTGAAATCCTATCTTTTAAAGTAGGCGTCAGCTTTCAGAAGTGGTGTGCCGAGTCTTCATTTATTCACTCTAATTTAAGGTTTTGTGTGCAAGTAATACATTTTAATATTTTTAGAAGATCTCTTTCTAGAAGTCTACAATATATAACTAAACTATTATTGTATATGAAGTAAATAAGGTTTTAAAAATGTTTAAGAAGCTTCATTTAAAATTAAATTAAAATACAGAGGCCCCCCAAGACCAGGGCAGTGTGAGTGCCACTGAAAATCAGCTTGCGTGCCGCCTTTGGTACACGTGCCATAGGTTGCTTACCTCTGTTCTAAAGTTAAATATCAAAATCAGATGCATGCAATGTTTAATATATTACTGTGATTTGTATTCTTTACTAACAAATATTATTGTATGTGTTTACAAATAATAAATATTCTGGGCCTGATTCTGTACTACTTTATACCTTATGTAGTCATTCACATCTGTGCAAAGTGGTTGTAAAACACTACCCTTCTGTGTAAATAAATACACAAGGTGCAAGGCTGTGGCGAATCAAACCGCTGCTATCAGCAGCTCCGTGAGAGGGAGTTCAGCTCTCTCTTGGGCTTGGCTACACTTACAAATTTGCAGCGCTGCAGCAGGGTGTGAAAACACACCCTCTGCAGCGCTGCAAATTGCGGCGCTACAAAGCGCCAGTGTAGTCAAAGCCCCAGCGCTGGGAGCCGCGCTCCCAGCGCTGTCCGTTATTCCCCACAGGGAAGTGGAGTACGGACAGCGCTGGGAGAGTTTTCTCCCAGCGCTGGCGCTTTGATTACACTTAGCGCTTCAAAGCGCTGCCGCGGCAGCGCTTTGAAATGCAAGTGTAGCCATGGTCAACACTTTACAGGACTAAGCCCTTAGGGCTTGCAACAGATGTCTGCACTTAGCTAAGAGGTTATGTCATTTCTTTATTGATGCTGATCTTCCTTTAGTCATCCATGCCTTTGTTACTGGCAGGTTGGAGTACTGCTGCAACACAGTGTATTGGGGCTGTTTTGAAGGCCACTTGAAAGCTTTAGCTAGTGCAGCATGCAGTTGACTACTTGGTTAGTGGAGCAGATCAATGTGAGTAAACTGCCTACGCTATGTGAACAGAACTAGCTTTCAATCTGCTTTCAAGTTCTGTACCAAGTATTTAGTCCTACTTTAAAGCCCTGGGTTCTAATCCATAAAGCCTTGTAAAGTTTGGAAGCTGGCTACCCTATAGAGTGCCTCTTTCCCTGTGCACCATTACTATGACAGATCAGAGAAGTTGTTTTTGCGGAAAGACCCTCTAGATCTGTGATGTTTTCACGTAAGGTTCTCCAACTGCAAAACTTGCTGTCTCTGGTCTCCCAAAGACTACTTGCTTGCAAAATCTGTTGAAGAAACTTTGGGTCTCCTGAATTTCAGCTAATGTGTATCTATTCCTTGAGCATATAGCTTACATATATCCAATGTTTAGTTTACCAGTTCATTTTAAAGTTTTGCAACCAAGGTTGAGCCTCTGATCTTGCCTCACATAGATGTCACACCATCAAGATTACCAATAAATAGCATCAATTCACAGTCTTAAGCTATGACTACACTACAGAGTTAAGTCAACTTAAATTTAGTCAATGAACAGAAACCACTGTGCATATTCACACAACGCTCCTTGTGTTGGCAGAGCGCATCCACAGTTGGTGCTCTGCACTGCTCTCTCTATTGGTGCTACTGTGGGTAGCAATCCCATTGTGCAAATTGCCACCTTCTCCCATTTAGGAGTTCAGGGAATGGATTGAAGTGCATCATGGGGGTGGGATCACCGCCCCAGGAGGCAGTGTTCTCTGTCCCATAATTCCAAAGGCTTTCAAATAGGTTGTACCATTTTCAACTGCCCCTGTAAACTTTGTGCCCACCATCTGTGCCTGAAAGTATGGATCCTGCACTGATCACCTATCTTGTGATGAGTGTTATGAACACAATGCAGCTGATCCTGCAGCATTTCATTAGCTGCAGATCTGAAGAGGAATTCATGCTGCCTGCCCTGCTGTGTGCCATGGAAAGGAAGAATTCAAGACTGATGATGGCATTCATGGAGCAGCTGCACATGGTGGACCATCACTACTGGGCTCAGGAGGCAAGCACTGAGTGGTGGAATCAGATTGTGATGCAGGTATGGGATGATGAGCAGTGGCTGCAGAACTTTTATATGCACAAAGTCACCTTCCATGAATTGGGTGTGGAACTCGCCCCCACCCTGCGGCGCAAGGACTCCAGAATCAGAGCTGCCCTAACTGTGGAAAAGCATGTGGTGATCACTTTGTGGAAGCTGGCAGACTGCTACCGATCAGTCACAGATTAGTTTGGAGTTGGGAAGTCCACTTAGGGATTGCGATGATGCAAGCCTATTAATCGCCTCCTCTACAAAGGACTGTGACTCTGGGCAATGTGCAGGAAATGGTGATACTGTGGTAATGGGATTCCCTAACTGCAGCAGGGCGATTGGGATAAGCATGCCATCTATTTTGGCCCCAGACCATCTTGCAGTGGAGTACATCAGCTGAAAGGTCTTTTTCTCAATGGTATTACAGATGCTGGTGGATCAATGGGGTCATTTCAGTGACATCAATGCAGGGTGGTTAGGGAAGGTGCATGTCACATGCATCTTCAGGAACACTGACCTGTATAGAAAGTTTCATGCAGGGCCTTTCTTTCCAGACCAGAACATTCCAATAGGGGATGTAGAAATGCCCATTCTGATCTTGGGAGATCTAGGCTACCCCTTACTCCAGCCTTAAACCGGAAATCTTACCAGCAGCAAGGAGCACTTCAACAACAGGCTCAGCAGGTGTAGAATGTGTGTTTTGTAGATTAAAGGGTTGCTGGTATTCGGGGGAGGAGGAGGAACATGGCGTGCTCGGGAAAGAGGTGGGGCTGGGGTGGTGATTTGGGGAGGGGTCCAATGGAGGAGGAGGTGGGGGGGCACAAGCACCCACCGGCACCAAGGAAAGTTGGCGCCTGTGATACTTAGTGTTAATTTAAATCCCTTCTCCCATGTGCACCATGTAACAAAATAAAGGACACCTCTGTCTTATGTAGCTGTGCACTATTAAAGCAAAATGAGTACTTACTAGAGCTCCCCTCTCCTGCTTCAGGCACACCAAAGCTGGACTGGCTAGAGCCTTCTGGAATCAAAAAGAGGTCCTGTTTCACCACACCACTGGACGAGCCTGTCATCTGTCCCACATCTTCCTCCAAGCTGACCTCCTTGTCCACCGCTTCGTCCTCAGAGTTGACTCTAGTGACTGCTGTCTCCAATCCCCCCGAAGTATCCACGGGTTTCTTGGGAGTAGAGGTGGGATTGCTGCCAAGGATGGCATGCAGCTCCTTATAAAAGTGGCATGTCTTTAGCACTGCACCAGAGCGACAGTTGGCCTCCCTTGCCTTCTGGTATGCCTGCCTCAGCTCCTTGATCTCAGCATGGCACTGCTGTGTCCCCCTTTTGTGCCCCTTCTCATCCATGCCATGAGCAATCTGCTCGTAGGTATCAACGTTCCTGCGACTGGATCAGAGCTGCCACTGCCGAGCCTCCTCTCCCCACAGACCCAACAGATCCAGCATCTCTGGTGTACTCCAGGCAGGAGTGTGTTTGCTGGAGAAACCCAGCATGGGCGGCTGGGAAGATGTGGTTGGGAGCTGTCCATGTCAAACAGGAAGTGGAATTAAAAAAATTCCCCAGGGCTTTAAAGGCGGAGGAGTGCAGGCCTTTGTACCTAACTGCAGGGCAGCGGAGCAGAAACCACTTACCAGAGCAGTCATGATGGGCAGTGTGGAACACCACCTGGAGTCCCCTTAAGGCAACATAAGCAAGCACAGTGTCTACTCTACGCTGATGGTGTGTCACTCTAATTTGGTTGCAAAAAGCTCCATGCTGCTGGTCAAGGTGGTTTTATTATGTTGGCAGAGCAGGAGAGTTAAATCAGTGGGAGGAACATTGTGGTATGTACACCTCAACTGTTTTGTTGACGCGACCTGACTTTTGTTGACAAAAATGACAAAAGTGTAGACAAGACCTCAGGCAAGGCAGAATCTACCTGGAATTGATTAATGTATAAAAAAATGGAAACCCTAGGTGTTCAAATATTAAAAAGAAAACATGAATCCCATCTGAAAAGGAGTGATTTCTGTGCATAAGTTAATTGTACAGGAAAGTCCAGCTCCGATATAACAGGTGGGGTAAAATCCTGGCCCCAGTGAAATCAATGGCAGATCTCCCACTGAGTTCAATGGGGCCAGAATTTCACCCCTGGTATTTAGTGAGTCACAAGAGACTTGCCTTATTATGTCAATAAGTTAAGTTGCAATAAGGATCTGCAAGCTCTCAGTGTGTGCCCAGTCCTTCTGAAGTACCCGGAGGTTTTGCAGATGGATAACTTACAGGATTGACTTATTCCCTGGTATTAGAATGCAGTTCCTTCTGGTTTTTCTGTGCCTTGCTGTGCATGCTAGAGACTGCAGTTATAATAAATATCACAAAACTGTAGTACTGATCATAGTATCCATAAGGTGGGGACAGGGTTTGCTAAGATGAAATAGCAATAAAGCAAGAACCAATTAACATTTTAAAAAAATCAATATGTAATTAACTGTGGATCAATAAATATTCTGAATTTGATATACACAGAAAGAAAATGTAGAAATGTTTATTAGTGTGTAATGATTAACGTTAATAGTTTCAGCCTGACACAGTATGGGGTTAAATTTGGAGGCTAAGAACAACTGATGTTATCAAATATTCACACCTTAGTATCCAGAGAGAGAAAGCGTTAAAAGCATTAGGGAACTTGCACCATAGTCAGTAAATCATATTTGTCAATAAAAGCCAAAGACCTCTGTGTTTAGTTACACTGTACAAGTTGATACCTAGTATGTGTATGTGAAAGAGAGCCAATAAATCCACCTCTTCTGGCTTCTGTAGGTGGCAGGATCAGAGCCTATGTGACTCCAAAATCCATTGATTCTAGTAGGATCAAAGCATGAGGTCCTTATTAAGGTTTTGAACCTGCAGATTTTTCAATTTGGGCAGACCCTCCATTAACTTCAGTGGGGTCTCACATAGAGTCAGGGGTTTGATGTCGCAGAATCAAGGCCTTAATTTCTTTCCTCAGTACTTGACTCCCACTGACACCTTCGATTAAAGGAAGTGGAGAAAGATTTCCCCCATAGTGATTGTGACATTATACCACATATTCATATCACAAGCATATTTCTATGAATAATATGGCATAACTAAGATGGGTTGTGAGATAGCATTAGAATGGATAATTATATTCAGTAAATTATAACCTGTTTGTATGCATGTATCATTTCTGTATCTGAAGTTAGGAATATTGACTATGTAACAATTACAACTGTGTTTTCATCTGGGGACTGTCAACCAGACAGTATGCAAATAGCCTGGAAGGGCCATTGAGGGAAAAATAGGTCTTTTGAAGATGCTCATCTCCCCGTTTCCTGGGATGCTGTTTTGACACTGCAGGGTCAGATGATCATGTCACCTGGTGCTGGACACCATCTTGGACTTCTAGTGTTTTTCCATTAAGAGGGTGTGGGGGTCAAACTGGGAAACAAAGGATTCCCACCATATGCAAAGCCTATTTAAGGTTGGGGAGTGAGTTAATCTAGGCTGGGGTGGGCAAACTACGGTCCGGGGGCGGCATCCAGCCCTTCAGATGTTTTAATCTGTCCCTCAAGTTCCCAAGGGAGAGCAGGGTCCAGGGCTTTCCCCTCTCCAGCTGGGGAATGGGGTCTGGGGCTTGCCCTGCTCCATGTGTGCTGTGGCTCCGTGTGGCTCCTGGAAGCAAGAACATGTCTCCCCTCTGGCTCCTATACATAGGGGCAGGCAGGGGCTCTGCACGCAACCCCTGCCTCAAGTGCTGCCTCCACAGCTCCCATTGGCTGGGAACCACAGCCAATGGGAGCTGCAGGGGCGGCACCTGCAGATGGGGCAGGGCACAGAGCTGCCTGACTGTGCCTGCGTGTAGGAGCCAGAGGGGGGACATGTTGCTGCTTCTGGGAGCTGCTTGAGGTAAGTGCCACATGGAGCCTGCTCCCCCTCCCACCCTCCAAACTATGGCCGGCTCCAGGCACCAGCCCAGCAAGCAGGTGCTTGGGGTGGCCAACGGAGAGGGATGGCATGTCCAGCTCTTCGGTGGCAGGTCCCTCACTCCCTCTCGGAGCGAAGGACCAGCTGCCAAATTTGTGCTGAAGACTGAAGCGGCGGCGGTAGTGCCACAGATCACGATCGCGGCCTTTTTTTTTTTGCTGCTTGTGGCAGCAAAAACTCTGGAGCCGGCCCTGCTCCAACCCCCTCGGTCCCAGCCTGGAGCACCCTCAACCCCTCATCCCCAGCCCCACCCAGAGCCCCAGCTGGAGCCGCACCCGAGCCTCCTGCCCCCTGAACTCCTCATTTCTGGCCCCATCCCATTGCCCACACCCCCAGCTGGAGCCCTGACCCCTTCCCACATCCCAACCTCTATTTTCATGAGCCCCCCCATACAATTTCCATATCCAGATGAGGCCCTTGGGTCAAAAAGTTTGCCCACCCCAATCTAGGCTCTTCTCCACTGCCTCCTCACCCAAGAAGGAAGATTGCTGAAAACACCTGAAGAAACAAAGGAACTAAACTAGGGGCGAGAGGCTGAGTCCAAGTGAGAAAGGTCTAGCCTGTGAAAGGAATAGCTGGAGATTTAAGTTGCTAGCAGTGCAATTTACCTTCAGGAAACTCCACAACCTGCATAAAACAACATTTAGGGTAAGAATTTGCTACTATTAAGCAGTTAATTTAGTGTATTAAGCTTTCAGTGATTTCCCTACACCCCCTCCGGGGGGGGTGTACACCCCCCCTGAATTTTCCCAACACCCCCCCTAGTTTTGTGAGCTAGTTACATACCAATTTAGTGACTGTTTGGAAATCTGAATTTAAACTGAAACATTAATACACACTTTAAAAGCTTATATAGTGTATGATAAAATATGTGTATCTGAAAAAGTATAATAGATTTGAAAAGTATGAACATAGACTAGCTTCCTTGCTTCCTTATACAGCTGTTTTTTATGATGTCAGTGCATTCATTTCGGTGATGTTGGCCAACCTAATAATTTCAAATGCTGATTTGTAAGTAAAGTCTAAATGAGTTCTCCCTGACAGCTAGTGATGAGCTGGGGGCTAAGGCTTCAGGGCCAGATTATATTTACATTCACACCTAATCTACCTAGGTATGCAGCAAACAGAGCTGTGTTGTCCAAGTGATAGATTTTGGCTGGGGTTGGGTTACAAACCACTTGAATGTGGGGGGAAAAGGGATGAAATGTTGTTCTTATTGTATGAGTAAAGGGCAGTAGAACTGTGCTTAGCCTGTGATGATTTGAAGGCATCAAGAGAGAGGGTGGGGACCTGTCCCTCTCCACTGTTTAAAGACAGAGCTGATTAGGCTCCAATAGATAGTCTTTTGTTCTGTTAAGTGACCACTGCAGTTGTCCTGTTGTGGGGACAGTGTTCCTGTGGGTACAGTGTTTTTGTGTAAGAGACAGCCCAGACTGCACTAGCAGCGAGGTTCCCGCACTGAGAGCTCAGCTGAAATCACTGAGAGCTGGTGGAACCTCAAGAGACCAACTCGCAGCGTTGACAGCAGAAGGTGACTGTGCAGGGCCATTGGCAACAGAGCAGTGGAGTGAACGGTGGCACAACGAACAGCCGTGGCCAGAGCAAACTGTGCCTTTTTGTCCCCCACCTGGAAGGTGTACTCACGTGAAAGCACCTCTGAACTGTGAGTCTCCACTGACCAAGGACAACACCGGTGAGTGGAGTGGTGGAGGGAAAAGTGAGGGGTATGTTAAATAAACATTTGTTTGTTGGACTATATTTTAGTCAGTTTGCTCCAGAATGCTGGATTTGTGACTGGGAATGGAAACTTATATAAATATGTTTCCCAGTAGGCCAAGATTTTTAAAATGCAATATTTGCCAAGGTTGTTATCTCACATTGTTGCTATCTTGGGAGGTCATTATGTTGGGGAGTTTCTGTACTAAACATTTTTATTATAATTAATTTTTACATAAGAATGGTCATACTGGGTCAGACCCATGGTCCATCTAGCCCAGTACCCTGTCTTACAACAGTGGTCAAGGCCAGGTGCTTCAGAGGGAATGAATAGAACAGGGAATCATCAAGTGATCCATCCCCTGTTGCTCATTCCCAGCCTCTGGCAAACAGGCTAGGGACACTCAGAGCATGGCGTTGCATCCCTCTCATCCTGGCTAATAGCCACAGATGGACCTGTTCTCCAGGAATTTATCTAGTTCTTTTTAAAATCCTGTTATAGTTTTGGTCTTCACAGCATCCCCTGGCAAAGAGTTCCCTGGGTTGACTTTATATTGTGTGAAGAAATACTTTTTGTTTTTTTAAAATCTGCTGCCTATTAATTTCATTGGGTGACTGCTAGTTCTTGTGTTATGTGAAGAATTAAATAAAATTTCCTTATTCACTTTCTTCGCACCAGTCAAGATTTTGTAGACCTCTATCATATCCCCATTAGTCATCTCTTTTCTAAGCTGAAAATTCCCAGTCACTTTAATCTCTCCTCCTGTTTCATACCCCTCATCATTTTAGTTGCCCATCTCTGTACCTTTTCCAATTCCAATATATATATTTTTAGGATGAGTGACCAGATCTACACACACTATTCAAGGTGTGCACGTACCATGGATTTATATAGAGGCAATATGATATTTTCTGTCTTATTATCTATCCCTTTCTTAATGATTCCCAACATTGTTTGCTTTTGTGACTGTTGCTGCACATGGAGTGGATGTTTTCAGAGAACTATCCACAATGACTCCAAGATCTCTTCCTTGAGTGTTAACAGCTAATTCAGATGCCATCATTTTGTATGTATAGTTGAGATTGTTTTCCAATGTACATTACTTTGCATTTATCAACATTAAATTTCATCTGCCATTTTTGTTGCCCAGTCACCCAGTTTCATGAGATCCCTTTGTAATTCTTCGCAGTCTGCCTGGGACTTAATTATCTTGAATAGTTTTGTATCATCTGCAAATTTTGCCACCTCACTGTTTACCCATTTTTCCAGATGAATATGTTGAATAGGACTGGTCCCAGTACTGACCCCTCAAGGATACCACTTTTATCTCTTTCCATTCTGAAAACTGATAATTTATTCCTACCCTTTGTTTCCCATCTTTTAACCAGTTACTGATCCATGAGAGGATCTTCCCTCTTACCGTATGATGGCTTACTTTTCAAAAGTCAATTTAAATTAAATACATTTTTTTTAAATTATATATTTTTTTAGAAATCTAGATCTGTTATGTGTTTTGGTGTAACTTGCATTTTCCTCATGTTAAATTTGCATTATCCTAACAAAACATTTACTTTGTTCACTTTCTTTACATCAGTCAAGATTTTATAGACCTTTAGCATATCCCCCCTTAGTCATCTCTTTTCTAAGCTGAATATTCCCAGTCATTTTAATTTCTTCTCCTATTTCATACTCCTAATCATTTTAGTTGCCCATCTCTGTACTTTGTGCATTTCCATTATGTCTTTTTTGGGATGGGGTAACCAGATCTGCACACAGTATTCAAGGTGTACATGTGCCATGGATTTATATAGAGGCAATATGATATTTTCTGTCTTATTATCTATCACTTTCTTTAAAATGCAAAGGTTTCAGAGTAGCAGCCATGTTAGTCTGTACTGCAAAAAGAACATAAGCTTTCGTGGGCTACATCCGATGAAGTGGACTGTAGCCCACGAAAGCTTATGCTCAAATAAATTTGTTAGTCTCTAAGGTGCCACAAGTGCTCCTGTTCTTTTTAAAAAAGCAAACAATGTTGGGAATCACTGACTGCCGCTGCACACTGAGTGGATGTTTACAGAAAACTATCCACAATGACTGCAAGATCTTTCTTGAGTGTTAACAGCTAATTCAGACTCCTTCATTTTGTATGTATAGTTGAGATTGTTTTCCAATGTACATTACTTTGCATTTATCAACATTAAATTTCATCTGCCATTTTTGTTGCCCAGTCACCCAGTTTCATGAGATCCCTTTGTAATTCTTCGCAGTCTGCCTGGGACTTACCTATCTTGAATAATTTTGTATCATCTGCAAATTTTGCCACCTCACTGTTTACCCATTTTTCCAGATCATTTATGAATATGTTGAACAGCACTGGTCCCAGTACCGACCCCTCAGGGATACCACTTTTTATCTCTCTCCATTCTGAAAACTGATAATTTATTCCTACCCTTTGTTTCCCATCTTTTAACCAGTTACTGATCCATGAGAGGACTTTCCTCTTACCCTATGATGGCTTACTTTTCAAAAGTCAATTTAAATTAAATACATTTTTTTTAAATGTATGGTTTTTTAGAAATCTAGATGTGTTATGTGTTTTGGTGTAACTTGCATTATTCTTATGTTAAATTTGCATAATCCTAACAAAACATTTACTTTATTCATATCTTTTTTATATATCTCATTGGTCCTGACACCCCCCATGTAAATTCGAACACCCCCCTAATTTCAATTCCTGGGGAAACCACTGGTTTGCATGTTTTGTTTTATTTGCTGAGTAATCTGCTTTGATCTGTTTCCTATCCCTTATAATCAATTAAAATCTATCCTTTGTAGTTTATAAACTTGCCTTTTGTTTATTCTAAAACCGGATTGTGTAATTCATAACTGAGGGGTGAGGGTGGAGGTGGGGTGGCAAAAAGCTGTGTATATCTTCCTCCACGTTGAGGGAGGGAGCGAATTTCATGAGCTTATGCTGTATAGACTTCTGTGCAGCGCAAGACAATACAGTTTTGGGTTTATTCTCCAGAGGGGGTGGGGACTTGAATGCTGGGCAATTTCCTAGCTGAGTCTTCCCGTGGAGAGCTGATTGCAGACTCTGTGATTCTACAGCTGTGTGTGTCCCTACCTGTGTGTGTGCTGGAGGATGCCGGAGAGCCTGGCTCAACAAACAGTGTAAGGGAGCCCAGGCTGGTGGAGCAGGTGAGCTCAGTGAAACCCCAGAATGGGGGACAACCCGTTACAGTGATTATCATGAACAATGAGTAAAGAGAGTCATGTTTCAGGTCTAAATGTGATTTGCACAGAACATTATACTTAAACAATAATAAACACAAATTTCTGGGGCAAAGCAAGTGGAGACTTTAAGTGATTTTGTCTGTGTGTAATTTACCTATGTGGTTGTTTGTTGTACTAGGCTTGTGCTAAGGAGAGAGAGCTCTGTGGTTTGAGCATTGGCCCCTTAAACCCACGGGTGTGAGTTCAATCTTCAGGGGGCCATTTAGGGAACCAGAGTTAAAAAAAACCCAACAGGATTTGTCCTGCTTTGAGCAGGTGTTTGGGCTAGATGATCTCCTGAGGTCTCTTCCAACCCTGATATTCTATGATTCTACTCAGTATTACCAATCCCAGGCATTCAAACTTCATGAGTCAGGTCCCCCCCAAAAAAATCACAAGAATGGCTTAAAAATAATAATTTTGGGGTTCTTTTTATTTGCCTTCTGGCTTTTGAGCTTTTAGAGATCATGTAATCCAGCTTTTCCTCTCAATCAGGGAGACTAGAAACTTAAATATTATTTTTTTAAAATAAGAGCTGAGATTCTTACATAATCCTGTGACTCCAGATGTGGAACTTTAAGAAAAACACCAAATATTATGAGATTTGCAATAAAATCATAAGAAACTATGCTGGATTTGTTATGGGAACATGGCCATCCAATATTAGAGATGAAGGGAGAATGTCCAATTAATTAACTTTTGATTTGGTTACATAAAGATTTTGCAATTCAGTAGAACAAAGCTCTGCCTGTAACTGTCACTTGAGTGGTATCAGCAAGGTTCTATGAAAATCAAGTTGCACACAGTACACTGTATTTAAAATCAAGTCATAACGGGGCGGGGGGGGGAAGAGGGTAATTGACAATCATTCTTCTCTGTTTTGGGCCTATAGAATAAGTTTTATGTTATTATATAGATTCCGACCCTGCAGTGGAGTGTATGTGGGCAGACTGCTGTCCTAGGTGGAGCCCTGTCAGATTTCATGCAGCGGTAGCAGTTTGTCCACATGGTCTATAGCAGGGGTCCCCAACCTTTTCAGGACCAGGGACCGGTCATGCCTGCGGAGGGAGCGCTCGTCCCGCGGCTCGTGCGGGAGGTCCACCGGCTCCGGTTGAGCTGCCGCAGGCATGACTGCGGACGGTTCACTGGTCGCGCGGCTCAGCTGGACCGCCCGCAGGCATGCCTGCGGCAGCTCAACCAGAGCCGGTGGACCTCCCGCAGGCGTGCCTGCGGGCGGTCCAGCTGAGCCGCGCGACCAGCGAACCGTCCGCAGTCATGCCTGCGGGCGGTCCACCGGAGCCCCGGGAGCAGCGGACCTCCCGCAGGCATGACTGCGGAGGGAGCGCTCGTCCTGCGGCTCGGGTAGACCTCCCGCAGGCACGCCTGCGGGAGGTCCACTGGGTCGGTTCGCGGCCCGGTTTGTAAGAAGCCGCGGACCGGTACCGGGCCGCGGACCGGGGGTTGGGGACCCCTGGGCTATACTACAGAGTGAGGTCGATGTAAGGCAGCTTACATCCTCTACACTACAATGTTGCTTGGGCTGATGTAAGTTGCCCACTACACTGACCTAATAACTCATCTCTGAGAGAGACGTAGCATTTAGGTCGATGCAGTTAGGTTGACAAAAGCCTGGTCTACACTAGGCGTTTAAATCGGTTTTAGGAGCATAAAACCGATTTAATGCCACAACCGTCCACACTACGAGGCACCTTATCGATTTTAATGGCTCTTTAAACTGGTTTCTGTACTCCTCCCTAACGAGAGGAGTAACGCTAGTATCGGTATTACCATATCGGATTAGGGTTAGTGTGGCCGCTGATCGACGGTATTGACCTCCGGGCGGTATCCCACAGTGCATCACTGACCGCTCTGGACAGCAATCTGAACTCGGATGCAGTGGCCAGGTAGACAGGAAAAGCCCCGCGAACTTTTGAATATTTCCTGTTTGCCCAGCATGGAGCTCTGATCAGCACGTGTGGCGATGCAGTTAAAAATCAAAATAAAGAAAGAGCTCCCGCATGGACCATGCGGATGTGATTGCTGTAAGGGCAGGCAAATCTGTTCTATCAGTGCTCCGTTACAGAAGACGAAATTCAAAATCATTTTTTTTAAATCTCCAGACAGACGCCATAGCAGGGGCTCAGCACACTGCTGCGTGACAAGCGTAACGGAAAGCCAAAGAATCAAATGGACGCTCATGGACTGGAGGACTCAAGCTATCCCACAGTTCCTGCAGTCTCCGAAAAGCATTTGCATTCTTGGCTGAGCTCCAAATGCTTCTAGGGTCAAACACCGTGTCCACGGTGGGTCAGGGCATAGCTCAGCAATTTACGCACCCCCTCACCCACCCCCAGAAGTGAAAGGGAAAACAATCCTCTCTTGACTCTTTTACATATCACCCTATCTTTACTGAATGCTGCAGATAGACGCGATGCTGCAGCCGTCAACACTAACATCCTCACTCCCCCCCCCCCCGCCATGGGTGGCTGATGGTGCAATACGACTGATACCCGTCCTCGTCATCAGTCTATTGGCACATGGGGCAGTGCAAAAGGGCTGGTAACCATGCCGACTAGCATCAGTGAGGTCAATCAAGGGCGCCTGGCCCTAATTTTTCCTTGTAGATGGTGCAGTATGGCTGGTAACCATCCTCATAATAGCAACAGGGGGCTGAGCTCCATCAGCCCCCACCCTTCATGTGTAAAGAAAAGATTCAATTGCCCCTGGACTAGCAGAGGGATGCTGGGCTCCTCTTCTCCACACTCCTTACTGTCCTGTCTGGACTATCATAGCAGCTGGAAGCTGCCTTCCACTCATTTCTCACTAACAAGTCACTGTGTCTTATTCCTGCATTCTTTATTAATTCATCACACAAGTGGGGGTGCAATGCTATGGTAGCCCAGGAAGGCTGGGGGAAGAACGGAATCAACAGGTGGGGTTGTTGCAGGAGCACCCCCTGTGAATAGCATACAGCTCATTATTTCTGTGGGATCTGACACAGAGCAGCTGTGCTCTCTGGCTGTATGATACAGTGGTTCTCTAGTACACTTGCCCATATTCTAGGCAGGACTGATTCTATTTTTAGATACCAAAAAGGAGGGATTGACTCAGGGAGTCATTCCCAATTTTGGCTTTTGCGCCCCTGGCTGATCAGCCAGGGGCACTTATGACAGCAGCAAATGGCACAGTGCAAAAGGACTGGTAACCATGACCATCTTATTACCAATTTATGGTATGGTAGATGGTGCAGTATGGCTAGTAACCATCTCTGCTATCATGCAAAAGCAAAAGCAAAAGCATGCTTCTGTGTAGCTCTGCTGAATCGCCTCTGTGAGCGGCATCTAGTACACATACGGTGACAGTCACAAAAGGCAAAACAGGCTCAATGATTGCCATGCTATGGCATCTGCCAGGGCAATCCAGGGAAAAAAGCTGCAAAATGCTTGTCTGCCGTTGCTTTCCCAGAGGAAGGAGTGACTGACGACATTTACCCAGAACCACCCGCGACAATGATTTTTGCCCCATCAGGCACTGGGATCTCAACCCGGAAGTTCCAAGGGGCGGGGGAGGCTGCGGGAACTATGGGATAGCTACAGAATAGCTACCCACAGTGCAACGCTCCAGAAATCGACACTAGCCTCGAACCGTGGACGCACACCACCGATTTAATGTGTTTAGTGTGGCCGCGCGCACTCGATTTTATAAAATCTGTTTTACAAAACCAGTTTATGCAAATTCGGAATAGTCCCGTAGTGTAGACGTACCCAAAGTGTCAGTGTACTGACTATTCCAGCTGTCAGCTGCCAGGGACTGTGTCTGACAGCCAGATTCCAGCCGGGCTGACATCCGGAGCCTCGCTGCCCAGGGCTGACAATGAGGCCTGGGGCTGTCAGCCCTGGGTGGCGGGGCTCTGGGTGTCAGCCCTGCACAGGGCGGCAGGGCTCCAGGTGTCAGTGCCCCAAGTCGGTGCAAGCGTTCCCGGTGAGGAAGCACACCACAGCAGAAGGAGTGTAGTGTGGATGTGAAGAGCCAATTGAATTACTGCAATGGGTAACTTAAGTCAACTTAATTTTGTAGCGTGAGCTGTTGCTGCATCAAGGTGACAGCATGGCAAATGAAATGTCAAGATTTTCTGAAATTCTACTTATCATAGTAACTGCCATGAAAGGGATTTTAACATTTGCTTTGGTTTCTATAGGGAAACAATACTGGCACATTCATTCTTGTCATTACGTGGGTTTAACTTTTCAGAATTAAATTCTATAAATTAATGAAGAGTTGTGCTTACGTGTTAAACTTTGTTTTCTACTATTGTGTACTGAGTCAATTCCCTCTGGTGACCAGTAGATGGCACTTGAGTACATGCTGAAAAGGAGACCTGAAGGTTTAAGTAATTTATTTCAGATTGAATTTTATATCTGCAAAAATAACTTTTTGAACCGGAACATGAGTATAAACTATATTATACACATGTGCATTAGATCCCAAAACTGGCAAGCTGATCTGTGCAAGCCTGCTTTTTGCACCACATGAAGTGCCATTGAAGTTTAGGGACTCTGACCAAGTGCAAAAGTTTACCACCTATTGGATCTAATTTTAGGATCATGGCCTAAAACATGATCCACTGTGTGACCATAAACATGTGTACTACTTGTACTGTGAGTCTGGAAAGTATACTTACTCATTTTACAGATAGCTCAGTGGTTTGAGCATTGGCCTGCTAAACCCAGGGTTGCGAGTTCAATCCTTGAAGGAGCCACTTAGGGATCTGGGGCAAAAATTAGTCCTGCTAGTGAAGGCAGGGGGCTGGACTCAATGACCTTTCAAGGTCCCTTCCAGTTCTAAGAGATTGGTATATCTCCAATTTTTATATATATACATATATATATATATATATATATACACACACACACACATATATACACACACACACACACACATATATACACACACACACACATATATACACACACACACACACACACACAGACACTTTTCAGGCATACAATGAAATACAAGATAGAAGACCACTTCTGTCTGCAGTACATTGAAAGCAGAGATTGAGCCATCTGACCAAAATCCAGGAATGTGTTATTCCACATAGAAACTTGTATTTTACTTTTCCACAGTAAGGTTTATTCTTTTTAAATAATGAAATTATTATATAGGAGACTGTCAGTTCAAAATCTTGTCAATAAAAAAAGAATTTAAAAGCTGTTTCCATTGTTTTTACCACCCTGGGTAAGGTTCTGGGCTGCAACTGTAAGGCCTGGTCTAAACAGGGCCGGCTCCAGGCACCACCGAAGGAAGCAGGTGCTTGGGGTGGCCAATACAAAGGGGCAGCACTCCGTCTGGTATCAGGGCAGCACCTCTGGGTCTTTGGTGGGAATTTGACGGCAGGTCCCTTAGTCCCTCTCTTCCTCTTTGAGGTGCCGCCGAAGAGGAAGAGAGGGAGTGCAGGACCCACTGCCAAATTGCCACGGAAGAATGAAGCGGCGCGATTGAGCTGCCGCAGAAGTGCCGCCGATTGGCTTTTATTTTTCTCTTTTTTTTTTTTTTTTTTTTGCCGCTTGGGGTAGCAGAAAAGCTTGAGCCAACCCTGGGTCTAAACACAGATTTTGGACTGGTACAACTAAGTCAGTTAGAGGTGTAGTTTTTCCCCACTGAAATAATTATGCTGATACAGTCCCTAGTGTGGACATAAATATACCAGCATAGTTTATTCCCCTTGGCTTATGGCAAGAAGATATAGGAGGGTGGTATTGCTTTAACTATACTGGGATAGTTAAGCAGTGCTATTGTGTATAGACAAGCACAATCCAGGAATAATGGGGGGCTAAGATATGGTGGCAGTCACCTTTCCATCCTCTCAATCCTGGTCTGACCCAGGGCTCCCAGCATACTTTAAGCAATCAGGGATTCCTGCCTAAATTACCATAGCTTCCTCGGACTGCCCTGTGGGCTGCAGTGCTGCCTGGAATCTCTGAAATGTTGCATGTTGCACTATCATCTTGGCATGCCCCTCTCACCTCCTACACCAGGGTTAGCCAGGTGCTGGGAGGGAAGTTTTATTACTGTCTATCACAGTGCGTCCACCAGAGGAATTCTCCCTGGATAGGAATCAAGGTGTTTAGGGCCCCTTAGCATTGCTCTGGCCCTTTTACCTGGTGTACAGGATCCAGGGTGACCCATGCTGTTCCCCACCACACGTTTTTTTAACACTGATTTATTTTCAAAGACTCCCTTCAGCCCAACTGCATCACTTTTTATAAGAACAGCAAGGGTGAAGCACTTTGTACTGAAGTGAAAGTGTCAATTTGCTGTCAAGCCATCAAGCTTCTTCAGTCCTCAAGTCTGCTATAATTAATGCAGTCCTTGAACGAGCTCAGATACTACAGTGATAAGGGTGGTATAAGAACCAGAATAGAATAGAATTCTGAGTTTAGCATAGACTGGGGGACAGGAGACCTGATTTCTGTACATAGCCCTGCCACATACTCCCTGCTGCAGTGCCCCTTCCATAAAATGTGGTTGTTATGTATTGTTAAATTCGCCAATGTTCTTAAAGTATTTTGAGAACCCCAGATAGAAGGTGCTAAATGACTGCAAAGTTTTATAATCTTGCTCTGGACCTGTTAACCTAAGGATCAGAATATTTAGCTTTCAGTGCAAAACATCCAATAAAGTATAAAACATTAATAAACACCCACACATATTGAAAGCCCAGCAATATATGGGTTAGGGGTATATTTTCATCTCAGTGGGTAGGATGGACAAGTGTAACTTTCAGTTCTTCTTCGAGTGCTTACTCATATCAATTCCAATTAGGTGTGTGCGCGCCGCGTGCACGTTCATCGGAAGATTTTTACCCTAGCAACACTTGGTGGGTCAGCTGGGTCGCCCCCTAGAGTGGCGCCGCCCTGGCGACCCAACGGCCCTTCAGTTCCTTCTTACCGCCCGTGTCGGTCGTTGAAACAGTGGAGCGCGGCTTAGCTGATCTCCACTTCCCTAGCTACTCGTAGTTCTCTTGTTATTTCTTGTGTATATAGTTGAAATTTCTATAGTTGTAGTTAATTTTCTTCGTTCTATAATATATAGTTAGTGTATATAGTTGAGAGGGGTTCAGGGATTAGCCACTTCCCCGCACCCGGTGCCGGGGCCCATGCCCAGTTCACCAGGTTTCAAACCGTGCTCGGCCTGTCTTAAGTGCCTCGGGGAATCCCACCTTGCTGATAAGTGCCGGATCTGCAAGGCCTTTAAGCCAAGGACGAAGAAGGAGCGGGACTTTCGTCTCAAACAGCTCCTGATGGAGGCAGCTCTTACTCCTCCGCCCTCGGCACCGAGCGCTGGACAGTCCGCACCAAGCAGAAGCGCTTCTTCGGCACCAGATCGCACCGGTACTGCTAAGGCCCCTCAGCACCGACCGTCACCGGCACCGATGTCCATTCGGCACCGTTCCCTGTCCCCGCAAGTGAAGAGACATAAGATTCCTGCTGCTTCCGTGCCACCTGCACTGCAGCCGGAGCACCCGACTACGTCGGACTGCCCGGCACCGACACCTGCCATGGCACCGACAATTTCGGCACTGTCGATTCCGGTCCTGCAAGGGCTGTCGAGTCCAGTGCCTGAAAGCTTCCCGGCACAAGCCGTGGTTGAGCTCAATATTCCCTCCACGCCGGAGACATTTTCCACGGCGAGGGAGCTGATCGCGATGACAGAGTCTGCGCTGCCTCAACCCCCGGCACCACCGGTGCGGGTCATACAATCTATAGGCAAGCCTGCCCTGATGAGACCATCCTCTGTCGGCACCGCAGAGCGGCACCGTTCACGATCGCGGTCCCACCGGTGTTCTCGGTCCCGTCGCTGATCCCTGTCCCGACGCCGCTCACAGTCCTGGCACCGCTCCCCATCCCGGTACCGGTCACGCTTGCGGCATCGATCAGCGTCCCGTTCGCCGGCCCGGTACTCTCGCCACCGATCCAGCTCCCGGCACCGCTCCAGGCACCGCGACTCTCGCAGCCGCTCCAGATGTCGAGCTTCGAGATCCCGGTTGACCTCCCGGCTCCGCTCCGGTCGCAGGTCCCGGTCTCATTCCCAGTATCGGTATGGCTCCCGGTACCGATCCCTGGTGCCACGCAGAACGAGATCAACCAGAGAGGGAGATTCTCCCCAGGGCTTTTCAGCCCCGCCTTGGCCATCTCGACACACATCGGTGTCGTCTCATGCGGACAGTGCTTCCTATGCACAGGACTGTGACTCCGATGTGCCCACCCGAGTCTTCCAGGAGACCCAGGCCCAAGATCAAGGCCCCCATCAGTGGTCATTCTGGACACCTTGGGCGTATCACCAGGCCCAAGGTGTGCCTCCAGTGCCATCTCGCTCTGTACCATCTGAGCACCGGGTGCCGGAGGCGACTGTCAGCCGCCCCCCTCCTACCGGTATGGAGGAAGCTTCCGTTCAGCCAACAGACTCCCAGATCCCACTGGAGCCGGAGGTCGTCCAAGAACAGGAGTCCACGCAGGACCCTCTTATCCTGGCCTTTCCTCTTCCTCCTCTCCTGATGAGGTGGTGGCGGGACATCCTCCTCAGGCCCTCCTCCAATTGACCTGAGGGCCCATCAGGACCTCCTGAGACATGTGGCACTGAATATGAATCTCCAGGTGGAGGAGGTCCCAGAGATAGAGGACCCTGTGGTGGATATTCTGTCGGCTGACGCCCCCACAAGAGTGGCCTTGCCATTTAGCCGCACGATCCAGGCTAATGCCGATACCATCTGGCAGTCTCCAGCCTCTATTCCGCCACTGCCAGGGGAGTTGAGCGCAAGTACGTGGTGCCCTCTAAGGAGTATGAGTACCTGTACGTGCACCCTCCTCCCTGCTCCCCCGTCGTACAGTCAGTCAACGAGAGGGAACGCCATGGCCAGCAAGCTCCGGCTCCAAAAATCAAAGGAGGCTAGGCATGGACTTACTGGGCCATAAGGTATACTCGGCGGGGACCCTCCAACTCAGGGTGGCAAACCAGCAAGCCCTGCTTAGCCGCTACAACTATAACACCTGGGCGGCGGTGGGTAAGTTCACGGAGTTAGTCCCTCAAGACTCCCGCCAAAAATTTGCTGCCCTCTTGGAGAAGGGGAAGAAAGTGGCCAGAACTTCCCTCCAGGCCTCGCTGGACGCAGCCGACTCTGGCCTCGGGAGTTGCCATGAGGCGCATATCATGGCTTCAGGTGTCCGGCCTCCCGCCTGAATTACAACACACCATACAGGACTTGCCCTTCGATGGTCGAGGCCTATTTTCTGAAAAGACTGACTCTAGGCTGCAAAGCCTAAAGGACAACAGGGTCATCATGCGCTCGCTCGGGATGCACACGCCGGTGACTCAGCGCAGGCCTTTCCATCCCCAGCCTCACCGCCCTTACCCCCAACCTAGACCGAGACAGGACTTCGGCAGAAGGCGTGGCCGAGGCAGTCGCAGACGGCAGTCAGGACCCCAAGGGGGCCAAAATCAGGGTCCCTCCAAACCACCAGCGGGACCAAAGCCAAACTTTTGAAGGCGCGCCCGAGGACGGCGTATCAGTTGCTTCCCAGGATCCTTTCCCTCCCTTTTACAACTGCCTCTCCTTTTTCCTCCCTGCGTGGTCCCAGCTAACTTCGGATCGTTGGGTCCTACGCACGGTAGAGTTCGGGTACCACCTCCAGTTTATTTTGCCCCCCCCCCCCATCTTCGTCCCTCTTCAGGGACCCCTCTCACGAGCAATTCCTCTTGCAAGAGGTACAGACGCTCCTTGCCATGGGAGCTATAGAGGAGGTACCAAAGGATGTGAGGGGCAAGGGGTTCTATTCCCGCTATTTCCTAATCCCCAAGGCGAAGGGTGGTCTCAGACCTATCCTAGACCTGCGAGGACTCAACAAGTTCATGATAAAGTTGAAGTTCCACATGGTATCCCTGGGGACCATCATCCCATCCTTGGATCCCAGAGACTGGTATGCCGCCCTCGATATGAAGGACGCGTATTTTCACATTGCCATTTACCCTCCACACAGACGGTACCTCCGGTTTGTGGCCAACCGTCAGCATTTCCAGTTTACGGTCCTTCCGTTTGGCCTCTCTACAGCCCCAAGAGTATTCACAAAATGCATGGCTGTAGCCGCCGCCTCCCTCCGCCGCCGGATACACGTCTTTCCGTATCTCGACGATTGGCTCATTCAAGGGACCTCCGAGACACAAGTCACCCATCACGTGGGCATCGTCAAGGACCTATTCAAGTGTCTAGGCCTGATGATCAATATAGAGAAATCCACTCTGGTTCCCACACAGAGAATAGACTTCATTGGGGCCATCCTGGACTCCAATCTCGCCAGAGCCTGCTTACCACAGCCTTGGTTTCAGGCAATGGTAACAATTATCCAAGGCCTACAGAACTTCCTGACAACCTCGGCTCGCACTTGTCTCGGCCTCCTAGGTCACATGGCTGCCTGCACGTTCGTGACCAAAAACGCCAGACTGTGCCTCCGTCCCCTCCAATCTTGGCTCACCTCGATATACCACCCGGGCAGAGACAGCATGGACATGATCATCACAATCCCCCCGAGCATCCTAGGCTCCCTGGACTGGTGGTTGACGCCCTCCCTGGTGTGTGCAGGGATGCCATTCCATCCGCCTCAGCCTTCAATGACCCTGACAACGGACGCGTCATCTCTCGGCTGGGGTGCTCACCTCGGTCATCTCCGCACTCAAGGCCTTTGGTCAGCTCAGGAACTGGCCTTGCACATCAATGTGCGAGAGCTGAGAGCAGTCCGCCTTGCGTGCCAGGCATTTCTACAGCATTTACAAGGCCGTTGCGTCTCAGTGTTCACGGACAACACAACGGCCATGTTTTACATAAACAAGCAGGGAGGAGCACGGTCCTCCCCGCTTTGTCAGGAAGCTATTCAGTTCTGGGACTTCTGCATAGCCCACTCGATAGATCTGGTAGCGTCTTTTCTCCCAGGGGTTCGGAACACTCTGGCAGATCACCTCAGCAGATCCTTCCTGTCTCACGAGTGGTCGATTCGTCCGGATGTTATCCATTCTGTTTTCCGGAAGTGGGATTTTCCCTGCATAGACCTCTTCACCTCCCGTGAGAACAGGAAATGCCAAACGTTCTGCTCCTTCCAAGGCCTCTCCCCGGGCTCGATCTCGCACGCTTTTCTGATGCCGTGGACGAGCCAACTGCTTTACGCCTTCCCACTGTTCCCGCTGGTTCACAGGATCCTGCTAAAGCTCCGCAGGGACAGAGCCCACCTGATCATCATTGAGGGTGCACTTGGCGGCCAGCTCTACCTTCCACCCAGGGGAGAGTGGCCGCTCCGTGTTCTTGCACCCTATGATTTCTAGGTTCCTCAAGGGCTTGGAGTGCTTATACCCCCAAGTACGCCGCCCCACCCCAACCTGGGACCTCAACCTGGTTCTAACCAAACTTATGACTGCCCCATTTGAGTCACTAGCAACCTGCTCGCTGCTGTACCTATCCTGGAAGACAGCTTTCCTTGTAGCCATTACATCAGCCAGACGAGTCTCCAAGCTTCGGGCTCTCACGGTGGACCCACCGTATACAGTGTTTCACAGGGACAAGGTACAGTTGTGACCACATCCGGCCTTCCTCCCTAAGGTGGTATCGGCCTTTCATATCAACCAGGATATCTTCCTTCCGGTCTTCTTCCCGAAGCCACACTCATCACGCCGGAAGCAGCAATTGCACTCCCTAGACATCCGTAGGGCGCTCGCTTTTTATATCGAGCGGATGAAGTCCTTTCGTAAAATGCCCCAACTCTTCGTCACGGTGGCAGACCGAATAAAGGTAAGGGTTGGGAATCACCTAATTGGAATCGATATGAGCAAGCACTCGAAGAAGAAAAGACGGTTACTCACCTTTGTAACTGTTGTTCTTCGAGATGTGTTGCTCATATCCATTCCAAACCCGCCCTCCTTCCCCTCTGTCGGAGTAGCCAGCAAGAAGGAACTGAAGGGCCATTGGGTCGGCAGGGGTATATATTCGGCGCCAGGGCGGCTCCACTCTAGGGGGCGACCCAGCCGACCCACCGAGTGTTGCTAGGGTAAAAATCTTCCGACGAACGTGCACATGGTGTGCACACACCTAATTGGAATGGATATGAGCAACACATCTCGAAGAACAACAGTTACAAAGGTGAGTAACCGTCTTTTCCATTAACTGGAAATAGGCATGTCAAAGTGACAATATGCTCTTGAGCTGAATTTTTGAATTAGTGACATAGCCTCCTACAAAATATATACAGACAGTCTTCAGTTTAAAAAAAAAATTGTGTGCATATAAATTGAATGCTCATGCAGGGTGCCAGATAGACACTGCTATAGAGTGATATCCTATATTTTTCCACAGAAAAGCTAAAATATAGTCTGCAGAAGTGCATATTTCCTTCCGGTGTACCACACATCTGACCTAGAAGGCCCATCAGCACAGGTGAGATGGTAGTTCAGTCTCTGAGCCTTTTGTGAGATTGCCAGTAGGGTGCCAATTAGGGTAGTGGCAGTTTTTTGTTTTGAGGATAAATTTTTCAAAGCTCCTAAGTCAGTTAGGTGCCTAAATTCTATTTTGAAAAGAGCCTCAAATTCAGATTTTCAAAAAAGTGCCTACAGATGCATTTAAGTGCCCAGTGGGATTTTCAAAACTGTCTTTCAATGGGAGTTAGGTACCTAACCTCCTTAGTTGCTTTTGAAAATCCCACTAGCCACCTATCTGCAAGTTTAGGTACCTCAATGTCTTTGAAAAAATTGGTCCTAAAGCACTTAATCCCACTGACTTTCAATGAGACATAGGCTCCTAAATGCTTAGGTGCTTTTGAAAATTTTTCCTGAGGACACTTGGACTGAGACCACATAGACCTCCAAATAACCATCAGATATGTAACAGTTTTTGGTAACTGCTGACCTGGGGCCTGATCTGGCATTGCTTATGCTAAATACCTCCATAACTAGAATAAAAATTCAGAATGTTCAAGAAATGCAGAACAAGACTCCTGGATTAGATTTGAACAGAGATCTGGAAGTGAAAGGCTCAATAATCCCATTTCCTCTCACCTAAAGCATCTAGCTCCCCCTAACCTCAGCTTTGTGCATCTAATGAAAATACAGTAATAATTTTAATTTTTCAGGATTTTGTTTACATTTTAAAATGAGTAGTATTCGTATATTTTGTCTTTTTATTTTGCAGTGCTGTCTCTTTTCAGAGCTCATTGTAGTGGTATAGCAATATTTTGTTTTCTGTATCCACTCTGCTGTTGCTAGGCAACTAAATACTAATACCAATTTGCATAACCCATTGTTTGGATTATATTAATATGCAGGCATTAGTGTGGTAATGTGACCAATCACAAACAAGGATCTCCTGAATGTCTGCCTCATTTCCTAATGCTGCTTGAAGCTGCTACTGAGTGAGCTACTGTATATTATCTAGTATTAAATGACATGTAGAAATGTTAACACCAAGAAAAATATGACTTTACATACCCTGAGATCATCTTTATTTACTGAAAACAGAAGAGCATTCAAGGATAGAGAAGGGAGTGTGGTGAGAGGTTTAGTGTGACAGATACATAATTATGAGCAATAATTTTAAATGTAGGATGCCATGTTAAAAATTATCTTTGTGATAATGTGTGCCTTAGTAATTTACAATCCCATTGATAGATCTAAAAGTGTTTGGCCACCTGTACAGAAACCATTTCTGGGAAAGATTCCAAAGCTATGGTGACCATCTTCTTTCCGATAGTATTGAGGCAGATTTTCAGAGCCATAGATGGCAGATAGGCACCTAACTCACACTGATTTCCAATGGCAATTAACTGCCTCACAGCCATTTGAGCCTTTGAAAATCTCCTTCATATAAAATAATTTAATGTGGATTTTTTTTTTCAAATCAGAAAACTGTCTTTGAAAAAGGCTAGGATATGTTGCACTGATATAGGAAATATGATTAGAATAGGGGACTGGCAATCAATAAACAAACTGGGAAATACAACCTAGATGGAGTTATGTAACTGGTTGGAAAACCGTTCCCAGAGAGTAGTTATCATTGGTTCACAGTCAAGCTGGAAGGCTGTATCAAGTGGGGTCCTGCAGGGATCAGTTCTGGGTTTGGATTCTGTTCAATCTCTTCATCAGTGATTTAGATAATGGCAGAGAGAATACACTTACAAAGTTCGTGGATGATACCAAGCTGGGAAGGGTTGCAGGTTCCTTCGAGGATAGGATTAAAATTCAAAATGATCTGGACAAACTGGAGAAATGGTCTGAAGAAAATAGCATGAAATTCAATAAAGAAAAATGCAAAGTACTTCACTTACAAAGGAACAATCAGTTGCACATATACAAAATGGGAAATGATTGTCTAGGAAGGAGTACTGCAGAAAGGGATGTGAGGGCCATAGTGGATTACAGGCTAAATATGAACCAACAGTGTAACACGGTTGCAAAAAAAGCAAACAGCATTCTGGGATGTATTAGCAGGAGTGTTGTAAGCAAGGCATGAAAAAAGCAACAAAGGGTCCTGTGGCATCTTATAGACTAACAAATGTATTGCAGCATAAGCTTTCGTGGGTGAATACCCACTTCGTATTCACCCATGAAAGCTCATGCTCCAATACGTTTGTTAGTCTATAAGGTGCAACAGGACTCTTAGTTTGGATCTGTAAAAAGCAACAAACACGGCGACCCCACTGATACAAGGCATGAAAAGTAATTCTTCTACTCTACTCCATGCTGATTAGGCCTCAACTGGAGTATTGTGTCCAGTTCTGGGTGCCACATTTCAGGAAAGATGTGGACAAACTGGAGAAAGTCCAGAGAAGAGCAACAAAAATGATTAAAGGTCTAGAAAACATGACCTGTGAACCCAGTTTTTTTCAGTTTGGAGAAGAGAAGACCAAGAGGGGACATAACAGTTTTCAAGTACATAAAAGGTTGTTACAAGGAGGAGGTAGAAAAACTATTCTCCTTTGTTTCTGAGGATAGGACAAGAAGCAATAGGTTTAAATTGCAGCAAGGGCGGTTTAGGTTGGACATGAGGAATAACTTCCTAGCAGTCAGGATACTTAAGCAATGGAATAAATTACACAGGGAGGTTGTGGAATCTCCATTATTGGAGATTTTTAAGTGCAGATTAGACAAACACCTGTCAGGGATGATCTAGATAATACTTAGTCATGCCATGAGCGCAGGGAACTGGACTGGATGACCTCTTGAGGTTCCTTGCAGTCCTACAATTCTATGAGTTTATGATTCCTACGTTCTGTTCCCAATGTTGCCACTTGCTCTGTGAACTTGGGCAATTCACTTGGGTCTATATTTTCAAGTGGGCTCTAATTTTGGGTGTCTTCATTTTTATGTGCCCAACTTGAGACACTAGATTTTCAGAGATGTAATATTGTATTTCAAGGAACAATTAAGAAGTTTATATGTCAAAAGTGTTGTTTGGATATCCTCTTAAATCTGTCATTAATTCAAGATTAATGCATTATTTTGTGTAGGAATACCATAGATGTAGGTGTGAAAATGGAAGTATAAAATCTGAAGTATAAAGTTATCTTAAAATTCATTAAACAAATGTAAATCAGATACTTCTTTTAATTTGTTATACATTTATGAAGAGTATTTCTTGCAGCTACAATAACTATTTTGGCCCCAATCCTGAAAACACTTAGAGATATGCTTGACTTTACTACTAATAGTATTTACAAAATTCTGGCCATGGTGTGGTATATATATATATATATATATATATATCAAGAATGTTTTCTGATGTACCCATAACTTTAGTGAAGCTCTATTTTCAGTAGCAAATGTTTACCTACAAATTTGAGATATGATGTAAAATTATGATTATGAATGTAAAGTTCTTCAGAAAAGGTATCATGTAAGCATACAAATATAGTTATGTGTACTGGGAAGTTGAACTCATATTGTGGACAGAGTTAAAGATTGCTATGTTATTTTTTGGTTTCTTATTTGTACTTAAGCGTATTGATTGAAATATTATGTAAGAGTATATTATTTCTAACATTTGGGAGAGAAACTTCTCAGGATTTCCTTTATTTTTAGTAATCTATTATTTAGAAATGGATATTGACAACCTTAACTCCAGGTTAATGCAGATTTGTTTTTTGTTGCTGTTGTTGTGCTGACTGTCAAACTTTGCTGGAATCTTTTTTTATATTCCTTATTAATTAGAAACATTGGTGAAATCCTGGCCTCATTGAAGCCAATGGCCTAGCTCCCATTGAATTCAATGGAAGCAGGATTTCATCCACAGAGTTTGGATCCTTTAAACCTTTACAGCAGTAGTCCTTATGCACACAAGTATTGTAGTCTCATTACTTCAGCAGGGCTACTTAAGTGAGTAAGGGTTTGTAGAATTTGGCCCATTTTGAACATCAGCCTTTAAATATAATCATATTTGCTTTTGATCCCTTTAAGAATACTTATTCTGTTTATTTCTAAACAAAACGATGTTTTTTTAATCTGGATGTGTTCTTAAGGTAGGGTTATTATAATAATTCAGGGGACTTGCTTTTCCATAAAATGCTTACATATACTAACTGAAAACTGTAAGTGATTGAAAATGCTGCAGTATATTTAATAACTAGGTATTTCCTCATAATATTTCTCCATAATCTTTACTGGCTCTGTCAGACAGGTGGTTGGTTTTTCATACTAATTTTGATTATAAGGTACAGTCCTCCTATTTATGTGAGGGGCTTTCAGGTTTGCTGGAACTGTACACCTGTTCATGATGTTGAATATGCATGTGCACACATTGTACCATATCTCCATGTTCCAATCCAATTCCATTTTAATGGGCCTGCAGGGCACTGACAAGAATCCTGCATTTGAGCATTCCTTATAAACTCAGCCAGCTAGGTCATGGTGATGATGTTTTTCATCAACAGTGATTTTAAAGCCCGTGCAACCCTAGGCCTGAAGGGCTTATATTTTTGCATGATACAATGGATTTATCTGGAAGCACCTGCCTTGAAAAACAGGACCTGCATCACACCATGGCTAGCCATCACTCCTTATGGTCTGTTTTATAAACTGATGATCATCATATTGCACGTTCAACTAAAATTTTATTTGCTCTGATGATTTGTGTTACAGAATGCACGGCACCTAAGAATATGTAAAATCTGAATTTACTTGGCTGAGATGGTGAACAGAAATTCCACCAAATCTGCTAGGCTCCTTCAGTTGCCAGGTGAGCGGTGCGCATATGGGGCGAAGGGTTATGTGGAGGGAAGGAGGGTTAGAAATGTTATCCTCCATATATCTTCCTTCTTCCAGAAGAAGCCAGGCTGATCTAGCCTTCCCCACTTTTCCCCAGATATCTATTCAAAATTTCACACATTTATAATGGCTCATCATATTTTGGGTCATATAGAGAACAAGAATTTGTGTACCTATTGCCTGGATATTCAAATACACCAATATGTTCAGACCAATCTGTGATGGTTCTCAGGGTGCCCAGGACTGTGAGTCACCTTGTTGTCTCCCTGCCTCCTGCAAAAAAGACTTGCTGATGC
The DNA here is from genome assembly GCF_020497125.1 of Mauremys mutica. Classification (NCBI taxonomy): domain Eukaryota; kingdom Metazoa; phylum Chordata; order Testudines; family Geoemydidae; genus Mauremys; species Mauremys mutica. The sequence goes on from NC_059072.1 coordinate 198,232,056, forward strand.
TTAACTGGGTGTCTGCTCCCTGATAACACTGTATAAGCCACTGTGACCGAATGCACCCCTGTAATCAAACCCTACACATTATTGTAATAATCTTAGTACAAAATATGCCTTGAGAGATGTAATTTGAAAATGAATCATTCACTGGTCAATAATATCATGATGAAATGCATATAGCAACATTATATGTAAAATTTTGAGTGTTCCCAGAATGATGTTGATGGCACATGTTCAGCATGGTCCTGGCTTTCATTTAAGATCTTGCATAACAACATTTATGGATATACTACCATGAAAGCAGGGTGCTAGGTGTAGTGAGTTTGTCAGACCTGTCAGTGAACCCATTGCCAGTTGGCACTGAGGAATTCTTAGGGTCACATGATCAAAGAAACCAAACCGCACCCCACTGGCCCTCACCACAGTTACCAACCTCTTCTTACAGTACCAACTTCTTAACTTCAATTACAAGACTGATCCCCTCCCTCTCTGAATCTTATGACAGGACCATGACCAGCCTCCTAATCCCTTTCCGTCATAAACCACCCTCACGACTTCCCCCCTTGTCTTCACTACAGAAAATAAAATCGAGTTAGCTTGAGTTAAGAACATGGTTTTTTGCAGTGATGACAAGACCAAAGGTTTTGTGGCTAATACCTCCCATCTGCCAAATCTTTCATGATACCTCAGAGTCCACCCATCCATCAGTACTTTTGCCTGGGGAAGAGTACATTTTCTACAGGATCAGATGCAGGAATTGTAATAATACCCGCCTTATCTATGGGCATTATAACAACCAACCTGATGTCTCCACATATTCAAATATGCCTTTGTGTGATATTTCAGTCAAATACATACACAAACACAGCACTATTCTCTTCTTCTCTCTTTTATTCTGCCTCTCTCTTTTTTAGCTCTTATTTTTTTTTTAAAAGGGCAAATTTAAAAAAGCCTACTTGTAATAATTAAGTTGACAATTTAAGGGCCTTATTCACTGCCAGTTGGAGTCTTTCCACTGACTTCTGTGGGCTTTGAATCATGACTTGAATGTACAGAAGTCAGGAAATTTAGAAATTAAGATTCCACATTAACATTAGTTTGGTCATACTGTACATATTTAGAGTCTGATTTTGCAAAACCTCACTCATGTGAATAGTGCAATTACGTTTGACAGGCATACTCATGAGTAAGGGCTTATGTGATCAAATGTTTGCAGGATCTTATATATTATGGACCATATTTAATGGCATAAACAACAATCCAAATACTACATATGTCAGATGTGCAATGGGTCAGAAGTAAATTTTCTGAGAGAACTTTATCTTTTTGTTTCCTGATTTTTTTGCATTTATATTCCCAACTTTAAATTGCATTCATTTAATTTTTGCATTTAATTATCCATCTCTAAACTTCAAATGTAAATACCAGACACAATATTTTAATGCTGGAAAATAAGTATTTTTGACAAGTTACTGAATCATAGAATCATTGGATTGTAAGGGACCTTGAGAGGTCATCTAGTCCAATCCCTGGCACTCATGGCAGGACTAAGTATTACCTAGACCATTCCTGACAGGTGTTTGTCTAACCTGCTCTTAAAAATCTCCAATGATGGAGATTCCACATGAATCTATTGAACATAGATGTAGTTAGAAAAGGTGTAAATTTGTCACCAGCTGATTTGAGTAATATGTAGAAACAGATAGACATACAAATTCAGACATAGAAAACTTATTCATATCTTCTTTAATATAACGTTAATTCATTGCTTTGGACTGTGTCCTTATATGTTTCAAGAGATAAGAGGCTGTGTAATAATCAAATATTATTCTGTACTATGACCTTTTACCCTAAAATGAAGAAAAAGTTTTTATAGGGTCATTGACTCATAGCAAATGTAAGTATCTAAACATGGAGACACTGCAGTTAATGCAAGGAAATTAACTTTCTTTCTGAACGTTGAGTATCTAACCCTGAGATATGAAACAATATGAGGGGTAGGGACTATTGCCAATATTCACAATCTTGTTGCAAGTTTTGTGTTCTTTGGTGGTTTTCTCAAAGCCCCATCTCCACATGCAAATTTCTTTCTATTTCTTTCTTTCTTGTTACTAGTCACAAACCCAAGTGTACCTTAAATGTTCAGAAATCCAGAAGTCAAATAAAAAACAACCCAACATTTATGATTTTTAAAAAAAATCTCACAATTTTAAGTCAATCCTATGATTTTGGGAGCCCTGACTCATGATTTTTGAATGTGTGCAGCTGGCAATGCTAGGTAGTGTTAATATGAAGCATCTTTTAGGGCATCACAGTGGAAGGGGGCTGGGTGGTCACAACAGAATGCCAGAGGAAGACATGCCACAGAGCAGTGTTAGAGAGCTTATACCTTCACTCTCACACTTCCCTGGTCCTTCTCGCATGAACAGAGAGCAACAATACCCAAAGTCCGAAGGTGCAAACAATTCAATGTTTATTGGGGTGAACTTCCAGCAAGCTTAAATCCAAGTTCCTTTTTCCTTATTTTCGAATCCCCTAATTTATATAGTAATATTTTTTGCTATACCTTAACCAATCATTCTACTAAAATTTACCTAACCAACCCTAACATATTGTAACATGATTAGCTAACCAATTATATCCCACCACCTTAATTAGTTTACACCCAGCAAAATTAATTATACAGCAGACAGAAACAATTACATAACCAGACAGAGACCATGCAAATAAACATACAAAACAATACAGAAGTGAGGATTTCACAACTACATCTATACAGACATAAGGGTTCTTCAGTTGTATCTATTGATAAGTGAGTTCTTAGAACACAGAAAACTATCAAAGTAAATTTCCTTTTACATGTTCTAGGCTCTTCCCTTTCTCTGGAGGTGATAGGACGGTGATCCAATCTAACAGCCCCAGATTGCCTTATTTCAATATGACTAAACAGGGCCTCAGACTGTCACAGTGAGAGAAGGCCCTTATGCAAATAGACAATGATTTTGATTCTCTTTTTCTTTTATACCTCTGTAACTAGCTAAGTGATAAAGAATACACAAGCCAGACAGGCTTGAATATCTATATCCTAACAAGCAGCATTGGAGGAATGTGGGGGAAGGTGATGCAGAACCTCTTGGACCCATCAGGTTTTGGGATGAGGACCATGGAGTTTTACCATATGCTATGAGCTGTCTCAGTGACCTCTGACTCAGGTATTTTTTGGAGTTCTTTTGCAAACTCCTGCATTTTCCATGAGACGTGTTAAGCTCCTTTTCACACTTTTTCAATAAGGTGATTTATTTCATGTCATCCTACCAGCACCAAAAACACCATGTAGACGGGTCGGACTCACCCCTGCGGCGCCTCCTGCTGGTGACTCCGGGAATTAGCTCTGTCCGGCTCTGGAGCGCCCTCTGCAGGCTGGTGATCCGCCTGTCCTCTGGCCCCCCGTGTCCCTCCCTGGACCCGGTGCCCTTTCACATGGGATGCTGCCCCTGGCAGTAACCCCTTTCTCTCTGGGTCTCCCCTCTCAGGGAACCCCCACCCTCTATCCCCACCTTGCTTCAGTATTGGCTACTGCCAGTCACTGTCTAGCCCCACACTCTGGGGCAGACTGCAGTATCAGCCTACTCATCACAGGCAAAGGGGTTTGGACCTGCTGCCTTGTCCTACCCCTGGGCTGCCTCTGCAACCCCTAGTACCAGTTAGCCCACTGCTAGGCCACAGCTTGGGGCTTTCCAGGCTGGAGCTCCCCAGCTCCTCAGCCTGTCCCCAGCCCTGCTTCACTCAGGTATCCAGTCTCAAGCTCCCTACAGCTAGGCCCTTCTCTCTCTGAAGGCAGAGAAAGACTGCTGTTTTTGCTTCTAGCTTCCCTGGCCTTCTTATAAGGCCCTTGGCTCAGTTTGGGGCCAGCTGTGGCCTGATTGGGGTGTGGCACAGCTGCAGCCGCTTCCCTAATCAGCCCAGCTTTTAAGCTGCTTTCTCAAGCCTTGTCCCCTTCCCAGGGCTGTTTTTAACCCCTTCAGGGCCGGAGCAGGGGTTCACCCTGCTACACACAGTGAAAAGGTTTTGCCATTAATTGGACAGTCTTGGCTTTCTGCTCAGGGATTAGGTTTTCTCCTACTATCAGAGCAGTAGTTATCTCTAACCCCTACTCCAGTTTGGCTGGGGAAAGATCTATAAACAGAGCTTCCCTCACTTTCCACAGTGATGTTTGCTTGCTTGATGCCTGTAGATCCAGTCACTTCCTCTTGATGGAAATAATCCATGTGAACCATTATTCCACCGTAATCACTTCTGCATGCTCAGGTGTCAGCAAGCACCAACATCGTTTCTGTGATAAAAATTTCAAAAGCACCTAAGTCACTTAGAAGCCTAAGTCCCATTTTCAAAAGTCAGTCAGGTACTTGAGAGCCTCATTTGTATAGCTTTTCAGTGAGAGTTAGGCTATGAAGTGCCGGTCATTTTTGAAAATGGGGAGTTCGGTGCTTCTGAAAATTTTACCTTGTAGCTTCTGGGCCACTGCATAGGGACAGACTCTAGGCAGATATTTCTGCTTGAAAAAAAATCTCAGTACATTTCTTCATTGATGTTTGGTGGTCCAGAATAGCAACAGCAGCTTCCAAGCCTGGACTACCCCATCAGATATGAAGCCTGCTGGATTGCCTGCTGTTCACGTGGCCAGCAAGACACATCTGGTAGTACTTATGGGTCTGGAGCATTTAGGACTGCAGCCTGCCCTTGAGGCAGCCGCTTGCTGTACCAGCTGTTTTCCATTGCTGCTGCGGCACTGCCATCTGCTGAATTGGCTGCTGCTGTTGCAGCTGGGCAGCCAACCATTGAAGAAACTGTTGTTGCTTCTGCTGAGTCTGGTTTTCTGCCATCCATTTTAATGTCCATTCAACTTCCATACTGCCAGCATTGAGTGACTCATTCTCTCCCTCTGCTAGGAGTGTTCAGAGGAAATCCCGCTCTTGCACCAGGTGGGTAGGGAAGGGCTGAGTGGCCACACAGGAGACAAAAAGGAAGACAACTAAGGTTAGGGAAACCCATCTCTTTCTCCTTGTAAAAATGAGAGAGATGCTAACAAAACCTTGGGTAAAGGGTTCCTCAGCTAACATTGTTTATGGGGGTGGAGACAGTGGCCAAACATTCTAAATTGCTTATTGTCCCACAGGTTTTAATTTCTGGTGCTGTTGACCTCTCTAAAAACTGAATGGGATAATTACAGTGTTTGAGAATTTCTGGATCTCTGCAGAGAATGAAGTTTATAGCTACTACTTCAGGGAATAAAATAAAAAACAAACAAAAAACCTGACGAGAACCAGAGCGCAGATGGGAGTAAACATTCTGCTGAGTAAGCGGCAAACTAGTGATGAGTTAACGTTTGGTTTTGGCCAGGTTTTGCTGTAGTGAAATTGAGTAGCTTCACAGTCTTGCTGCTACCACACTGTGGCAGTCTTAGTCACTGATGCCAGAAAGCTAGAGTTAAAGTAGTCTGGTGGTGGTATATAAAAGAAAACCATGAAACATTAAAAGATCCCTATGCAGACCAAAATGTGTCTTGACCGTTGGCAGCTCTGAGCAGGATGCCAACAAGCTCTGTGAGAAAGTGCTTTAAACTGTCTGTCTGAGCTATTGTAAAAAAAAGGGATACTTTAAAAAAAGATTTTCATACTGGAGAAAACTCAGATATATCAAGTTTGCGTTTAAATGGAGTTACCCAGGAGCACCACTTGTAAGCTATATATATAGTGCAGAATGCAGATACTCTGTTTATTTAGTAATGCTAGTCACAGAGAGTACATTACAATTTTCCTCCAAAATCTACCTTGACTTCCTGTGTGGTTCTGGGAGCAATATCGGGTACTGATTTTGATTGATGAACCCCTATGCGATTTGAGTCTTATCTGCCTAGGAATTGCCTCTGCCATTGTGGACAATCATGACAGCTGAGACCAATCAGGGTGCTTTTGTTGAAGCAGTGCTTTCTTGGTGGAGGATACTCAGCTCTGGAATTTACTTCTCCCATTGGTCTATTGACCATCAGGGCACAGTATAAGGCCCATATGTTTTCTCAGGGCTTGCCTGAGGGACTGGCAGAGATGCTCATATGTAGCTTGTTCTGGGGGAGTCTATTTAAGACTAACTTTGGTCAGTACATTGTGTATCTTATTTTTAAACTATGTACAGGTACTGAGAGTGTCTGATAAATACATTTAAAAATAAAATCCTTTTACCTTACAGCTGTTTCAAAATTATTTTAGTGTGTATGCTAATTATCCTGGTGCTGTTTATACTTAGACAAGAATTTTGATTCCTCCTAGACTGTCTTCTCTTGATGCTGCAGAGAAGCCGTCTTACACTCACTTCCATGACAACAGACTGGGATATAGTATATGCTCAGGATTATACCATCACTGAATCATTAAACAGAAGAGTTTGCCTCTGTGATTGGAAGCCCTTATTAAAACAAAATATAATTTCAAGGGAATATAAAAACACATTGGCCAAATAAAGGACTTTTCTTCAAACGTTTTTTTCTCTTTTCAAGATCATTCTAGTTAGTCTCCCTGTAAGGCAATGGATGGGGAAAACTGCAAGCCTGGTATCAAGATGTCACCACACATGGGCTCTCTAAGGGTACGTCTACACTACGGGATTATTCCAAATTTTCATAAACCGGTTTTGCAAAACAGATTGAATAAAATCGAGTGCGCGCGGCCACACTAAACACATTAAATCGGTGGTGTGCGTCCACGGTCCAAGGCTAGCGTCGATTTCTGGAGCGTTGCACTGTGGGTAGCTATTCCGTAGCTATCCCATAGTTCCCGCAGCCTCCCCCGCCCCTTGGAATTTCCGGGTTGAGATCCCAGTGCCTGATGGGGCAAAAGTCATTGTCGCGGGTGGTTCTGGGTAAATGTCGTCAGTCACTCCTTCCTCTGGGAAAGCAATGGCAGACAAGCATTTCGTGCCTTTTTTCCCTGGATTGCCCTGGAAGATGCCATAGCATGGCAATCATGGAGCCTGTTTTGCCTTTTGTGACTATCACCGTATGTGTACTAGATGCCGCTCACAGAGGCGATTCAGCAGCGCTACACAGAAGCATGCTTTTGCTTTTGCATGACAGCAGAGATGGTTACTAGCCATACTGTACCATCTACCATACCATAAATTGGTAATAAGATGATCATGGTTACCAGTCCTTTTGCACTGTGCCATTTGCTGCTGTCATAAGTGCCCCTGGCTGATCAGCCAGGGGCGCAAAAGCCAAAATTGGGAATGACTCCCTGAGTCAATCCCTCCTTTTTGGTATCTAAAAATAGAATCAGTCCTGCCTAGAATATGGGCAAGTGTACTAGAGAACCACTGTATCATAGAACCAGAGAGCACAGCTCCTCTGTGTCAGATCCCACAGAAATTATGAGCTGTATGCTATTCACAGGGGGTGCTCCTGCAACAACCCCACCTGTTGATTCCGCTCTTCCCCCAGCCTTTCGGGGCTACCATAGCATTGTACCCCCACTTGTGTGATGAAGTAATAAAGAATGCAGGAATAAGACACGGTGACTTGTTAGTGAGAAATGAGTGGAAGGCAGCCTCCAGCTGCTATGATAGTCCAGACAGGACAGTAAGGAGTGTGGAGGAGAGGAGCCCAGCATCCCTCTGCTAGTCCAGGGGCAATTGAATCTTTTCTTTACACATGAAGGGTGGGGGCTGATGGAGCTCAGCCCCCTGTTGCTATGATGACGATGGTTACCAGCCATACTGTACCATCTACCAGGAAAAATTAGGACCAGGCGCCCTTGATTGACCTTACCGATGCTAGTCGGCATGGTTACCAGTCCTTTTGCACTGCCCCATGTGCCAATAGGCTGATGATGAGGACGGGTACCAGTCGTTTTGTACCATCAGCCACCCATGGCGGGGGGGGGGAGCAAGGATATTGGTGTTGAGTGCTGCAGCATCGCATCTATCTGCAGCATTCAGTAAAGATAGGGTGACATGTAAAAGAGTCAACAGAGGATTGTTTTCCCTTTCACTTCTGGGGGTGGGTGGGGGGGTGCGTAGATTGCCGAGCTATGCCCTGACCCACTGCGGACGCTGTGTTTGACCCTAGAAGCATTTGGAGCTCAGCCAAGAATGCAAATACTTTTCGGAGACTGCAGGAACTGTGGGATAGCTTGAGTCCTCCAGTCCATGAGCGTCCATTTGATTCTTTGGCTTTCTGTTACGCTTGTCACGCAGCAGTGCGCTGAGCCCCTGCTATGGCGTCTGTCTGGAGATTTTTTAAAAATGATTTTGAATTTCATCTTCTGTAACGGAGCGCTGATAGAACAGATTTGCCTGCCCTTACAGCGATCACATCCGCATGGTCCATGCGGGAGCTCTTTCTTTATTTTGATTTTTAACTGCATCGCCACACGTGCTGATCGGAGCTCCATGCTGGGCAAACAGGAAATATTCAAAAGTTCGCGGGGCTTTTCCTGTCTACCTGGACACTGCTTCCGAGTTCAGATTGCTGTCTAGAGCAGTCAGTGGTGCACTGTGGGATACCGCCCGGAGGCCAATACCGTCGATTTGCGGCCACACTAACCCTAATCCGATATGGTAATACCGATATTAGCGCTACTCCTCTCATTATGGAGGAGTACAGAAACCGGTTTAAAGAGCCCTTTATACCGATATAAAGGGCCTCTCAGTGTGGACGGGTGTGGCGTTAAATCTGTTTTACGCTCCTAAAACCGGTTTAAACACCTAGTGTAGACCAGGCTTAAGGTATGAATGGAAGGTGATGGAATAAACAGATATCAGTTCACTAGTGGAAACATTTTTAAGGGACCCAAAGTCTCATTGGAATGTGGAGGACATCTTTCCGCTCTCAGAACATCTTCAAGAGGAACTCCAGATCCTATGGGAAGCTCACGGTGGTCCAGCCTGAAAGCTGTTACAGATCTTTGGAGATCTCACTTGTCTACTTCCTCCGCTCTTGCCTTTGTGCCTTCCTTCATGCCACCCCCTCTACTTGGCACAGCCTCCTTCTTCCTGTGTGGCATCTCTCCTTCATCAAATCCTCTTTTAAAGCATACTATATTTGCCCAGACTTCCACTGCTGATCAACTGTGCCTCTGCCTGCTCCTGCTTTCATCCTTTAATTGTTTCATAAATACTTGGAGCAGGGAACAGAGGCCAAAACTTTCCCCTTTTACTTGCACAAGTAACTCTGTTAAAGCCAGCAGGATAATCTCATTAATAAAGAAATTGGGATTTGGTCCTACATCTAACTTTATATTTGCAAAGCACTGTGCACTCCTGTGTTATATAAGTAATTAATAATAGTCTCCTACAGTCATGTTTGTTAATTGTAAATTATTAGGAACATAAACTGAATATACCAAATCCCATCTAAATTAAACTATTTTAGCACTTATTTGAATCACATGGAAATGATTCATATTTTAAACCTTGCCTTACATTCTTTGTTAATAAGCCAATGTCACTTGTAAAATATGGCTTCAAAGTAGGCAAAGTCCCATGTGCATGCAGAAATGTTCACATCTGAAAATCAAACGTGCACTTCATAATTGAATCCCTCATCTCCAAATTTTTCTCGTGGTTTCAGTAGCTAGGAGAATTGCATAGAGAGACATGACTACAGCAAGTTAACCATGACTTGCAAATGAGATTTAACAATAATCGTGCAGCAAGTCTATCTGTATACAAAGGAAGACGCAGGGAAAATTAATGCTTTCTGTTTCAAGCACCAAGAGGAATTTTATAAAAAAAAAAATTGCATTCATTTCAAGGGCTATAATCTAATTAAAAACTATAATGTGTCCTAAATTCTACTTAACACTGAATTTATTAATAGGATTTGTATAGATATATATTAATTATATTTTGGAATTTGTGCAAAACAATCAAACTAATGATTAGCTAAATATTATTTACTGTTTTTTTCATACCAGATAGAAATCTGTAGTGCTAGTTGATTTAAATATAATTTCATGGATAAGGTGCTGTCTTCCTGGCTGACAGACAACAAATCTGGTTTATTCTGAGTCTACAAGAATCCAACTGTCTGTTGATGGTAAACAGTGAATAAATGGCACTCCTGCACAACTATATATAAACTTGGGGAGAGCCCAGTCCTGCACGGGGACATGCAGACCTACTTGTTGTGCACCCTAGTGATCTGTTGGTCCATAATTCCCAATGTGAAAGCAGGCAACCAACTATAGCACATTGGCTATGCTACATTCTGCGCTAGGTTGGACAGATCCTGTTCACTCCTTCTGTACACCCCTGGTATAGCAACCTGTATGGAACTTAAATGGAAGAGCACGGGTTGCAGGAGGGAAGAGTTTGGATTAGTTACCAGGAAGTTAGTCTGTATGCGCATGGCACAAGTTGCAGCCTTTGTGTAAATAGTTCTCTTCATAAAGAGCCAGCTTAATTTTACAGGCATGCAGTACATGAATCACCTGGCTGCTATTGCCCGCAGAAAAGGAAACAAGTAGAGAAGGGTATGCAGCAGGGCTAAAGTGGAGATACTCCAGACCAGCTGTCATGCATCCATTTTTGAGTTAAGCATTTAATTCTACACCCCCACCGCCAAAGTAACTGCCTTTACACAGCTCAAATATACTAGGGTCTATCTGCAATTCCATTATAAAACTTTAGTTTATAATTCAGTTACAAAAGTTTGCTTCAGGCTTTAAATGAAGCATATAGATCCTTAGCCCAGGAATGAATCACTCAGTTTGCTTACAGATTTTTTTCCCCCTATGTAAACTATGGGTTTGGGAAATTTGTTAGAAAAAGTATTTAAATGGCTGAAGTACTAACATTCAAAGATCAGCTGTGACTGTAGGTGCCTCCTGATTGTGGCTCAGCCCAAATACTGAGTCAACAAACCCAAACTAGGTCCTGAAAAGCTGTGGTAGGCTGGGATCTTTTTTTGATTTACAAATCAAAGCAAACAAACAAACAAAAAACACTACACATTCATGTTCCAGTGGGTTCTTGTTTCTGACACAGTGTTGTGATGAGTCTGCCACTTGCATGTCCTCTGACCCATGAATATATTTTTAAGAGATAAGTTGTACAGAATCATTTAGACTTAAGTTCAGTACCAGCATTAAACCCAAAGCTTTTTTTCAAATATCTGCTCATCTTTAGCTTTATGGTGTGTCTGAATATGCCCATATACCTACATTACCAATGTGTAAGTACCACAACATGGATTGACCCAGAAAGTAAACTGGAATGGCTTTGTCTGCATACATAACACTGCCCAAACGCTCCTCACACTTATCCCAGCGCAACTCCATTGACTTCAGCAAGGTCACTGTGTGACTGAGAGCAGAATTTGGCCATCTATGTTTTTAAATTTCAGATATTTATGGTAGATTAGTTTGTTGTGTCAACTTTCCTCGACTTGAGTGAGAGATTATTTTTCTTTAATACTATTATAAAATGTATTATAAGTTAAATATAAAAATTTCTAATGAGCCATAACATTTAAGGTCTCCTTTGTTTCTTACATGGTGTCCAATATCTAAGGGCTTGCCAAAATCATGAAATGTATGCGTATATGCATAATTATACAAATTACTCTCTGGCTAATGGAACTTAAATTCAAGGTCCTTGAATTCTATGATACTCTGGTGCATCAGACTAGAGGTTTTGCAGCAGCTTAATTTAAATGTTTACATAGATACTTTAACTTAATGAAAGATGAAAAATAATAATGTAATCAGAACAGCAGCCCCCTGCTATTTACTTTGATATTAAATTCAATTTGTTTTTATAATGTCTCCATGTTTTCAACATATTGTTGACTTTTGTATTGACAATGCATAATTGCACCATTGAAGTTATTGGGCTGTGGGTGTGGAAGAGCTGGAAGTTTTGGTGGCTACATAAGGCTAGTTGGGGCTTTTGCCACCTAGGCAGGCTGTGTGGAATTGTGGGGTAAACCCATTCCCTAGACATTTCTGTTAAAATCATCATCACATGGTTTAAAATGTTTACATTTAATGTTATCTTGAGATTTCGGAGTGAACAAACCATGGAGATGAATAGGTCATTTCATACTTCTCAGGTATTTTTTTCCAAGCTATTTGCAAACTCAGAAAGGAAACAGTGTATCGTTTTACACTCTGTGTGTTCAAGGTTTTCTTCATAACCATAAGGGTTAGAAACATAGGGCCTGGTTTTATCTTTCATTTTTTAGCCTGGTGTAAATACACTTGATGTGGGATTTCTTCAGATTTTCACTGGCGTCAATGGGATTAGAATCTGGTTGATAACATTTTTCAAATTAAAATTTCTGGAGCACAATTCTGTGACAAGGAATGAGCAAGAATGGATTCTGTAGCTATGGATTACATGTGGCTGTGTGTGTGTGTGTGTGTGTATCTGCAGGAAAGATCCTAATACCCTTACTTACAGTAAATTCCTTATTCCTGAAGTATTAGCATTGAAATCAAGGAGTGAGGTACTATTCAATTTGAGTAAGGGTATTCAAAACTGAATCTTTGTACATATATCCTATCAAATGTCAGAGGACTGTTGTCATATGGATTTCTGTATGAGCATACAGGTACTACCATTATCTTATATTGCACAGCAATAAAGTACCAAAAGAGCTAAATTCTTCATTGCTGTCCAGTTCACTAGGCACAGTATGCGAGGTAAAAATACCTCTGGTGCTGCGCCATGTACCTAGTATGTCACTGAAGAATAAGTTGAGGATCCTATCAACTTAAACTTGGACCAGAGACCAGAATTTAAATGCTGTAAAAACAAGCTTTTATAAAACCTAAACCCAAACAAAAATATTTCCAGAATTGTTTTTAAAATTCAAGAAAACCGTTGTTCCAAAACAAATAAACATTCCCCCTGCAGTGTTTGAAACCCAAACAGTACGGCACTGAGAAGTTGAAAGAAAAATTAGCAATAAACAAAAATGACTTTATTGATTTTCATTGTCCAGGCTGAAAGAAATAAAAGAGAGTGTAAACAACAACAACTTGTCTTTAATTTCTTTCCTCTTTTAATAATATAAAATGTTAGTATCAGTAAAGTTTTCAGCATATGGTTTTTAATTTGACAATGTCTCATACTGTGGAGAATTGACAGCAAGTGGAGGGTAGACAGAGTGTGCATGGAAGAAATTAGGGGGAAGATGAACTTGGGACTCTCAGTGATAGAAAGGCTGGAGAGAGCATGTTTCAGGCAGGCTGGACATATGATAAGAATGGGGAAAGAATGCCCAGCAAAGAAAACCATAGGAGGAAGGGGACAGCAAGAAAGGATGTGGAAGGAAACAATGGAAACACTCTATCAGGAGAAGTTTGAAGAGCAAAGGACTGGATCTCCAAGATCTATGAACTTGTCCATGGACCGGAAGGAGTGGTGAAGAATGTGGGCATCTCTGCCCCCATGTAAATGGGAAAAGGAGTCAAGAAGTGAAGTGAAGTGAGCGTCTCTTTAATAATACTTGGGTGAAATCTTGGTCCCATTGAAGTCAATGGCTAAATTCCCATTGACTTCCCATAGGGCCAGGATTTCACTGTCCGCACTCACAGGCACAGATCCTCAAAACAAAAGGATTTAGGTATTTGGCTCCTTCACTCTCAGATCTCAAAGCACATTAGAAAGGCAAGTATGAGCTATTATTGTATACTTTGTCTACAGATGGGGAAACTGAAGGTATATCTACACTGCAACGTAAGCTCAGAGTTAATGGGATTTGAATCTGCAGACCCTGGGTTTGAAAGCCTAGAGCTTGAGCGTCCATACTCATTAGTGACTCTCAGATAAGTATTTTCAAGCCCACACCCCACATTGGTGCTTCAGCATCCCCACTGCAGTATGCAGACCCAAGTTCAACCAACCATATCCCAGACTGCCTATTGCCCTCCCAAAATGTGGTGCTGTAGCCCTTTGTTTGTGGTTCAATATGGCTGAACCAACACATTCTGCTGAGCCATCATTTTGGTCTGAACACTCCCAGCAACCAGAGCCAGCAACATGGAGGAAGAACTTCCTTTGCTTGGTCTTTTGCTCCTGTTTCAGGAAACAGGCAGAGGTTCCATGAGATGCTGATGGGCACTTTGGCAGTGTTTTCTGACCCACTGAGTCCATGATGGCTAATGATGGAACAGAAAGAGGAGGAGGAAGATGATACAGATGGAAGATTTGAACTGGCTGATGCTTCTCATGGCTCTCAATATAGCTGCTGATGCCCCCTACATTGACTGGCACTTCTGGAGCAGGGCCATAAATGTAGGCTGGTGAGATCACATTGTCATACGGACCTAGGATGACCATCAATGGGTCCAGAACTTGCCTTGCTTGCCCCGACCTTCCAGCATCACAGCATACACATGAGGGTGGTCATATCAGTTAAAAAGAAGGTTGCTATAACTGTCTGGAAGCTAGTTATCCCAGACTGTTGCAGGTCCATTGCTAATCAGTTCAGTATTGGAAAGTCAACTGTGGATAAAGTGGTGGCAGGAATGGAAGCGGTCAGGTGTGGGATGTACGCAGTGGTGGGGGGCATAAATAGGGTGACCAGACAGCAAGTGTGAAAAATCGTGACGGGGCTGGGGGGTATAGGTGCCTACATAAGACAAAGCCCCAAATATCGGGACTGGCCCTATAAAATTGGGACATCTGGTTAACCTAGGCATAAATAATATTCCTGGGTATTTGCTGGTTTTGAGAGAATGGGCTTTCCAAACAATACCAGGGTCGTTGGTGGGACTCATGTGCCCACAGTTTGCCCTCCTTAGGGAGCAAATGAATACATGAACCACAAAGGGTACTCCATTATTATCCAGGCCCTTGTGAATGATTTATGGATGCCAGTGTGGGCTGCACTGGAAAGGTTCATGATGCCAAAGTTTTCCATTGGTTGGGAGTCCACATTCATGGATAGGTTGGGGACACTAGTCCCACCAAATGACATGGTCATAAATGGAGTTACTGTCCCCGTTGTTATTCTGGGGATCCCATGTACCCCCTTTTGCTTTGCCTTTTGAATCCTCATCCTGATCTCAAAGGCCCTGGCAAAAGAAAGTTTAATTACACCCTCAGCAGGTGTAGAATGTGGTTGAATGTGCGTTTGGCAGATTGAAATCCCACTTGGATTCCAGTGTTATCAATGCTGCCTGCATTATTGTGGCTTGCAGTGCTCTTTGCAATCTTTGCGAAGCCAAGGATGAGCCATTTGCCCCTGAATCGCCCTATGACAGTAGTGGATTGCTGAACTGATACACTCAGCCAGAAAGTGCCCTGGTCATAGCTGGAACAGGATGCACCTGGGCAACAGACATCAAGGATGCTCTGTGCTCCCACAGTAAGGACTTGAATGGGCCAATGGAAGAGGGAAAATAGTATGTTTATCAATGTTTTCGTACAGCGATATTTACAGTAAATGAGGCATTGTCACATGGTGCAATGACATGGGAAGGGGTACTGTCACTGTACATAGTGAATGGAGGGTATTGACTGTCCCACATTTTTATTTTGGATGATATGACTGTTAATGTAATGAGGGTGGGGGAACAGTGCACTTACATTATTGACTGATGTACATAGATGTACTGAGATATTGTGGTTGAATACAACTTGTCAATTGTGCCTTATCCTGTGTTTATCTTTATTATTCAAAATACACATTATAAGATGGATGTAGAGATGGCAATACATTTTCTTAATAAAAGCTTTTACTTGTATTACAAAAATAACTATATTAACGTATTGCCAGGCAGGCCAGCTGCCACTAGAACACTGAAATAACAGTAACAAACCAACTTTACAACTAGTAATAAAACAAAATGCATAAACGAAACACTGAACAGGGCAAACAATGCCATCAAAAAATCCCCTAATTTTGGATGTGTCCCCTGGCATGTTCTCCTTTCCCTTTCTTGTGTGTTTAGCATGCACTTACCGCTGCTGCATGGGTGTGGAGGCCTGCAGGGGAGTCGTGGACTGCACAGTGTAGGGGGAACAGCATGGGGCAGAAGTATGCGGAGGGGAGGGGGTCACTGCAGGGGTAGAAGTATGCGGGGGGTAGATATGCCCTGTCCAGCTGCTGTTAAGTCCCAGTTGCACAGGCCACCTAAACAAAGAATTGTCCAAAGTGTTCCTGGTATGCAGCACACGGTACCGTGCAGGGCCGCCGAGAGCGGGTTCAGGCCCCGGTTAAAAATTGTTTCGGGCCCCCCAGCAAGGGCGGACCGGCTAAACAGGGCCGACGAAGCCAGGCCCCCTTCTGGACCGCCGGGCCCCGGTAATTTGTACCGGCTTTCCCCCGATCTTGTTGGCTCTGGTACTGTGGAGGTGACTCGGGCCACAGTGCAGGGTCCGCTGGAGCCTGCAGTCTTGTGGCCATTAGCAAAAGCCGCTGTTCAAACAGGTCTTTCTGCAGCACTATGTCATCCTCCTTCAACCAGCGTTCCTGGAATGGCGATGCAAGTGTCTGTTCCCACGTTGCCATTCTGTCCTCTGGCTTTGCAGCCTGCCTGTGCCTCTCTATTTGCCTCTCCCCTTGCCATGAATCCTTCTCTTTTTGGTATTGCACATGCTTGTTGGCTATGTTCAGAATGTCAACCATGAAGTTCATCATGGAAATCGTTTCCTCTTGGACTGGTCCATAACTGTATGGAGACCCAGGCTTCTGCTGGAGTATGTGCAATCTACCGGGTACAACAGCCAGTAGAACTAGAGGTACCTGCAAGCAGACATAAAACAGAGCATTATTGGTTCAGTGCAAGAGCGCACCATCTCCCCTCCCCCAACCAAACAAAAAACAAGTCAATCCTTGTAGAATCTCAGGGACAAAAAATGATACTTTGCAAAACTGAATGTCAGTATATTGTCAGAGGAATGCTTCAGATCCCAGAAACTCCCTGAATACAACTGGATTAATCACAATGAAAAGAGGGCCCAGAGAATGGTAAGTTAAAAATCCCAATTTTGTTTAAAAATTGCAGACTACTCTGGGCTCTAGGGGAGGTGGGTGGCTGTGGTGTAGCCTTCTCTATCATTTCAGACATTCCACATTTTGGAGGACATAACAATTCTTGTGGTTCCTGAATGACAAAGAGAGACTTTATTCCCAGCTTCTGGGAGCAAGCCAGCCCTGTATGCCACCGAAATACTCAAACTTATGGTGACTGAACAGCACAACTATGAGTGGAGAGGGCTGGTCAGCTACCACAGTGCCCTGGGAAAATACACCGTTCCCCAAAATGTGACTATCTGGCGTTTCTGCTAGGGGAATATGTTTGCAGTTGTCAGCACCCAGGATTGGGATAAAGTTCCTGGAGGAATCAGCAGGATGCTCTGTTAGTGTCCACATGGATTACTGCCTCCCCATGGCTTCTGATAGAGCCTTTTATGACTGCATGCAAACACACATGCTAATGTGGACTTGCAAAGAACTCCACAGCGACAGTGACACCCCACCCCCACAGAGCATGTTTCTGGGCAATATACAACCCCCCAGCCCTATTTTGGACAAACGATTTTGTCACCCATGGACTACATTTAGCTTAAATGGACTACATTCATAAATGGACTCATTTCAACCTCCCCCCTCCCAGAGAGTTCTGTGTTTACAGGCGGCTCATTACACCGTTGCGTTGGTAGGGAGCAGTGTACTAACAAGGAGGACAATATAAGGTTCTTATTTTTAACTCCCCAGCACATTCGAGGAAGAATGTGTAAATTTCTAGTAAAACTTCATTTTTAAGTGCTTCCCTGTCTTCATTTTGAATTCCATGGTGGTAGGGGGATGCCAAGGTACTGGCATGTAATCAGCCATAGATACCTGCTGCCATCCATGGTTTTGCGTTGGTTCATAACCTGGAAATCCCTCCCATTCCTACATTAATAAAACAAACACAGAGCCAGAAACGTACCAGGCTTTGGCGCACGTCCTGTTTCTCCTTTTCTGTTGTGAGTGCTGCAGCAGGGGTGGGTGGGGCATAAAAAAGCTCCCCCAAATAAGGACCCAGCATATGCTGCAGCTACTCTGGTGGCAAAGCCTTCACAGTGACCGGTTCCAGCACCAGAGTCACTTCACTAGCCTGATCCAGCACCTGCTGGTTTCTCTCCAGTCCTATAATGGACCCAGGGGGAGAAGGTTGCCATCCCAGCTGACTAGCCCATCATGAAGCATTGTTGGCGCCATGCTCAGTGCAGTATAGGGTTGCCAGCCCTCCAGGATTGGCCTGGAGTCCCCAGAAGTAAAGATTAATCTTTAATTAAAGATTATGTCATGTGATGAAGTCTCCAGGAATACATCCAACAAAACTGGCAGACCTAGTGCAATAGCCAGCACTTGGTCAAATGCCTCATAAAAGGGGCAGGATGATGGTGAGTTCCTAGAGGTGCAGTTCTCATCTCTAACTTTCTGGTAGTCAGTCTTCAGTCATTTAATCCTCTCCCTGTACTGGTCCAGTGAATCGCCAACACTGCCAGCTTCTTTGCTGTCTCTTGGTATGTGTAGTCATTCCTGGAGCTCTAACTAAAATCAAACTTGGTGCCAGCCTTGCACCAGAGATACACCAAAACCCCCACAACCGGGAAGCAGCACACTTGGCAAAGGTCTTCCTCTGGTCAATGGCCATTTCAAACGCAGGAGAAGATTCATTGTATTTGCAGTTCAGAGGTCAAAATAAAATGGAAGCTACTGTACTTGAACAAGGGGGGACAAGGTTTGCTACCATTTCTTGGGAGTTGATTGACTACTCTTGCAATAGAGAGGATAAACAACACCATCAGTAGGATTGTGGGATAGCACTGGCAGACTCTTAGGGCCCGAGTCCAGGAGGCATAGGCCCAAACTGCATCCACTCTGCAAAATAATGGAGTTTGGGCCCGAGTCCTAGCAGGACCCATGTTTAAACCCACCCATCCTGCAGGGTGTTGAGGCCTGGGTCTAAGTCATACAGAGCTCTGTGTAGACAGAAGAGAGGGTCTGGGCTCAAGCCTGTGTCTGAGCCTGTGCTTATATTGCAGTGTATACATACCTTGAGGCACAGAAAGGCTACATATCTTAGCCAAAGTCATAGAAGGACCTAGTGGCTGAGTTGGGAATAGAATCTAGGCATCCCAGCATCCACTCTACTGCTTCAACCGCTAGATAAAAGTGCTTAGAATGCTGCTTTTACAAGTGTAGCAAAATGAAATAGCTAAGAGGTTAGTGATTAAACTTTGTGCTAAGACTCCCGTGGGGTTTGACCCTGCAGAGGGGTCTGCCCTGACCCATGCATTTCCTTTTGCAGGACCAAGGTCTAAATGACCCCGTTGTTCCTAGCTGTTATAAAGATCTCATAGCACTGATTGAAACTGCAATATTTTAGAACAATGAAATTAGTGAAGGACAAAACAACTTTGAATTTCTTTGCATTTGTGGGAAGAAATCTGGCTCTTACTTATTTTTAGTAGCTGGTTATAACAGCTTTTTCAACCTGTAACTAGGCTGGTACCTTTAATTCATTAGTAATTTCAACAGTTAGTCAGAAAATGTCATTACCTAGGACAACTACAGGTCAGATTGAAGCACACAGGAGTTAAATTTAAATTAAAGCACTGACAGAAATAAATGCAGCCTTTGATCCCAGCAATCCCCTTCCATCCAGACTGCACCCTGATGGGCACAGCTGGCTAGGATAAAAACCAGAGAGAGGTGAGAGGCTTGCCTGTTTAAAAAGATACTGTCAAGCTATTTAGTCCACAAGTTTAGTAAAATTTAAAAATAGTCACCAGGCTCTTTCAGGGTTCCTCTCATGGTCTCTGCAACATCCATTAAAAAAATTTTTTTTTTGAAAGTTTAAATGACTATAGGCTTAACTTCTGTTGAACTCTATTCACAGTGACCAAAACTACATTTGTGTTAGCTGACATGTATCTTTGTGTATACAAACACAGTAATATATGCCCCTCCCTCAAAGTATGGTCCCAATGGCCAGATGAGTGTCCCACCAGTTGTACTCCTGACTAAACCTGGGTGAAATTTTTTGGCTGAAACATTTTTTGCCAAAAAATGCAGATTTAGGTCAACTGAAACATTTTGTCAAGTATCAGAGGGGTAGCCGTGTTAGTCTGGTTCTGTAAAAGCAGCAAAGAATCCTGTGGCACCTTATAGACTAACAGACGTTCTGCAGCATGAGCTTTCGTGGGTGAATGCCCACTTCGTCGGATGCAAGAGACGAAGTGGGCATCGAAAGCTCATGCTGCAAAACGTCTGTTAGTCTATAAGGTGCCACAGGATTCTTTGCTGCTGAAACATTTTGCAATTTCTTGTTGATTTTGGAAAATTGTTTCAATAAAAAAAAAATTCAGAAATGTTGATGCATTTCCAGAACTAAATGTTTTGATTTTCTAGGCTAGAGTCACAAGGGGATTTAGGTACCATTTACAAAACTGAGGAGGAACGAGAGGTTCCATCATTGTTATCTTTAGCTCAGTGGTTTGGGCACTCACCTGGTATGTAGATCCAGGTTCAAATCCCCACTCCAAAGCAGGGCACAGGTCTTCAGCTTTCCAGGTAAGTGCTCTAAACACCTGGCTATTACCTGTTTCTGGCGCAATGACTGCTCCACTATTCAAGTGGAACAGCTGCCACAAGAGAGACTGAGCGAGCCTCACTCTGGAATACCCTCTAGCCTGGTATTAAGAGTATTCACTTGGTAGTGGTAAAATCTAGGTTCTACTTCCTGCTCTAGCTTGGGACTATGACAACTCAGGTGAGTACTCTAACCACTGGTCTAGAAGTTAGGAGGGAGGTTCTTCATCCTCCTCCAATTCTGTGTGTGTAGTCATTCATTGCCTTTGCCTATGTTGCAAATTCCTGAAACAAAATGTTTTGTTTGATCCAAAATGAAAATTTTCTGACATTTCAATTTGCTGAAAATTCAGAAAGGTTTCAATATGACACAAACGGAACAATTTTTTTTAGATTTTTCAGAACTGCCAGCAAACTAAAAAGATCTGTTATTTGGTCAGCTGTACTCCTGACATGTTCAGAAAGTTTCTAGGGTAGACCTGGTGTCAGTCACGGAAGGTGTCCCTCCTCTTGACAGTCTGTTCTCAGTGGTGCAGCAAGCAGGGCTTAACATTTCTGGTGTTAGTGAAGAGGATGGTCCTGAAGCCTTCCCAGTTTCTCCTCGAAGTCAGGGAATAGCTACAACACTTATATTTGAAGGGTATAGCTTTGGAGGGGGAGGGGAGAGTTTATCAGCTCCAAGTGATTTGCTAGAGTCCAGGGGAACTGGTAGTGGTGAGTTGTTTGTTTGAAGTGTGGAAAGTTGGTCAGGGCCAGATTATTTGCATGGTCAGAGAATATCAATCCTCCTTGTTTTTAAAACCTTCCATGAACTTGCTGCTACCTGTTCCATGGACTTTATCTTTCTCTCTACTCTCTCTCTGCTCCTTCTTCTCATCTTGCACTGTCACCTTCTGTGGACTGTCACATAGACTCTCTCCTGTTTCATACCACCACAGTTGAGCTAACCAGCTGCATTCAAGATATGCAAAAAGAACAGGAGTCCATGTGGCACCTTAGAGACTAATACGTTTATTTGAGCATAAGCTTTCGTGGGCTACAGCCCACTTCTTCGGATGCATGGAATGCATGCATCCGAAGAAGTGGGCTGTAGCCCACGAAAGCTTATGCTCAAATAAATGTGTTAGTCTCTAAGGTGCCACAAGTACTCCTGTTCTTTTTGCGGATACAGACTAACACGGCTGCTACTCTGATTCAAGATATGGGGAGCAACACCCCACACGCCTGAGGGACTGGAGTGCAGAAGAGACAGAAGAGGGAAGGATTGAAGGGAGGGAAAACAACTGGAGTTGAGGTTGGTTGCCATGGCTTCCGTTTGCAGCAGACAGGATCAGTGGGAAAGATCAGAGGTGGTGACCTTGCGTCCTTTCCCTGTGACAGTCTTGAGTGGCTCCGCTTAGATCCAGGGCAGCAACTTCTCAATTAATTCCTTCACCGCCATCATCTGAGGGCAGGAGCTGTGCATCATTCCAGGGTAGGTTTTGAATTGAACCTTGGTGGAGGTGATGACGGATTTCAGCTTCTTGGCGGTGAGGGCTCCGAAGTGGACAGGGATCATGGGGTCCATCTCCCCGTGACACTGCAGGATGGTGATATCCTTGTTTATGCCATTGCTCGCTGCCTGAGGGAAGGCCTTGTGCAGCGGGAGCCAGCAGCTGAGAGCCACGATACCAGACAGCTGGTATTGGGAGGTGAGCACCGTGTAGAGCGATAGGGCACTGCCCTGCGAGAAGCCCCCAAGGATGATGCAGTTGGGTGGGATGCCATTCATGCTCAATGGAGGGGGAGGGATAGCTCAGTGGTTTGAGCATTGGCCTGCTAAACCCAGCATTGTGAGTTCAATCCTTGAGGGGGCCATTTGGGGACTGGTCCTGCTTTGAGCAAGGGGTTGAACTAGATGATCTCTTGAGGTCCCTTCCAACCCTAATAATCTATGGTCTCTCTTGGTTTAACTGAAAGGGGGCATGAGCAGGCCAATCTTGGTGAGATATCATCAGCAGTGGCATTTGTTCCCTGGTCTGGCATGCCAGAGCCTGGAAGTGTTAAACTTCAGGACAAGCTGAAAGAGTCATTTGTTCTCCTAGACTTTTCCTTAAGGGGAAGATATAGTTCTGGAAAAGGGGTGGGAACTGAGAGTTGGTGGGTAATTTGGTGGTTATTTTCTGTTTGGGTATATTGTAATACTGTACATGTGCCCAGAGCATGGGATGTGTGTATATTTTAAAACCAAAAGGAAACCATCAAAATAAGTTCTATTGGTGTTAGACCCTTCTGTTCAGTTCCTGCCCATATTTCCCCTCATTACTTTTCCATCTAATTTGAAATCTCAGCTGAAAACGTATCTTGTCACCAACAATATAATAATAGCTTATGTCACCCCTGTTGGGGAATGTCTCTACCCTGCACATAGAGGGGGAAGAGTTTTCTCAGTATTCATTATCTCACAGTCTCTAACAGTATGCTAAATTGGGGCACTTTCTTATTTGTACTCTAAGGCAAAGAGCTTACAGAGCAGTTTCAGACACATAATGCAATGTAGGGGGCAGCAAAACAGCAGGGTGTAAATGGACTGGAGGAAGCACTGTGGTAACAATAAAAAGATTATTCAGTTACTTAGCAAAGGTTAGTGTACATGGTGGAGCAAAATTATTTTGACTTTTTAAGTGTAAATAAAGAGAAACATCTTTGGTTTCTTGTGGGTGTCATGGTACAGGGAGGGTTTAGGTAGGAATTTAAATGAGAAGAGGTCAGTGGCCTTCTGGGCCAGCTCAGGAAGGGCTTTTATGTATATACAGGAATTCAGTACCTGAGTGAGGTACTGAATGTCCTCAACTCCCAGGGACTTCAGTGTAAGTTGAGGGGTGATTAGCTTTAGGGTCAGGACCTCAGTGCATTCATGATCCAATAGGTCTTTTAAATCTCTAGATTCTATTATCCTCCCTTGTATATGTCCCTGATTGCCACTGTAAATACCTGCACATACTGTGTACAAAAGAGGGAAGGGGAGGAGAATGGAAGGGTCTGATTTCTTCTCCTTTTGCCTGGGATGAGGAAGATCTGCACAGAAAGGATTGCCCTTGCTCAACGCTACACTAAGGGGGTGGGGGGTGAGGGGGGACTGCGATCAGAACCCATGCCTCCAATTCTGTCTCCCCTCTTGCTTTATTTAATGCTGCAGGTGTATTATGAAGCACTGTAAAACATTTTAGGATACAGTTTATAGGAAAGAAGCTATACCAACAAATAAAGTTATGTTGTAAAATGCAACTTGGAATTAATCGGGAAAAACAAAATCAATGTAGAGAACTTAAAAATGTAGAACCCACTTGTAAATAAAGTGATAATTTGAACTGAAGCAAAAGGGTGGTACTCGAAAAGCTGCATAGGAACTGCATTGGCACTCTCTGGATTTATTAACAACGTGTGTGTGTGGGGGGGGGAGGAAGTATTCATGCACTCACTAGCAGAACTGTCACGATCTCAGCTCTGGAGCACATTCCACCAACAAAGGAGTGAAAAAAAACCACACACCTGAAGTGTTCACACGCAGAAAGGTGGGGAAGCGGAGCAGCATAAAAATATTCTCAAGCAAGAATAAAACATAACGAGAAAATAAAACCCCACACATACATGTCCAGAAAAAGAACCACGTAGACTGTCTGTATCTGGCTGGGAGCTGGGATTTGTAGTCTAATTATCTATAGAGAGGTGCACCGCCATGAATTTCAGGTGGTTTTTCTCTCTGGGAGAGGTTTTTTGGGGTGTTCTGTTTTGAGAGCCGTGCACTAGCAGAGGGGGAAGGAGGTGCGACCAGCGTTTGAAAATGTTCAGGCTGCTGTGCTGAGTTTAGATCACATCTGTTCCCGCCGCGTGTGATCGGATTAAATTACTGCACATTCAAACGGAATGAGGCTTTTCCCCTCCCTCCCCCGGCCGAGAGGGCGCCTCAAGCAAAGAGAAAGCACCTCTCTCTGCACAGTCCAGGAGAGCGAGGGAGACAGACACACACAGAGCGAGGGGAGGGGTAAAGAGAGACAGACCCAATAGGGAAACCGGATTGCACGGGGACTGGAGACAATTGATCTGCGGGAGCTGGCTCTCGCTTGCTCCTCAACGTGATGCGCTGTGTGCCAGCATTGCTCGCTCGCCTTCAGTAGTTGCTAGGCTGGCTGCACGCTGCATTGTTGCCGGCGCTCTCCGGAGAGGATCGGGCTGGAGCGGCCGCCCCACCTCCCCCCCAGTCTAGCCCGCGGCTGGTCGGAGGAACTTTTCTCCTTGCCTGGAGAAGGCGCCTGAGCAGCGCCCCCCCCCCGCACCCCATCCCCACGTGCGCCCGGGAGGCGAGCGCCTGGCTGCAGCCTGTCCGCGGGGCGTGCAGAGCTGGGGGCCGGCGCCCAGAGCCGCTGGCCGCGGGGGGACTCTGCAGAGGCGGGACTTGCCCCGATGCCGAGCGAAGGTGCCCGGCGGCAGCAGCAGCAGCAGCAGTAGCGGCAGCGGGGCAGGAGGATGCCGGCGGCTGCGGGAGACGGGCTGCTGAGCGAGCCGCCGGCGGCGGGGTTCGGCGATGGCGGGGAGCCGCGGAAGCCGCCCCTGGGCTCGGAGGGAAGTTTCCTGGCCGCCTGGGTCAGCGCCGCGGGCGCGCGGGAGCGGCTCCGCGATTTCCAGCACACCAAGCGCGTCGGCAACTACCTGATCGGCAGGAAGCTGGGAGAGGGGTCCTTCGCCAAAGTGCGCGAGGGGCTGCATGTGGTGACCGGCGAGAAGGTACCGACCCCCCGCTCTCCCGCGCCCACCCCGCTAGCCATCCTGCCCAGCCCCGGCCGCTCCCCCCGTGCACCCCGATCCCGCTCCTCGGGGGGCAGCTCCACCCCATGCACCCCGCTTCCCAGGGGGAAGTTCCTCCATGCACCCCGTTCCCCCCATGCATCCCGCTCCCCGGGGAGCAGCTCCACCCCATGCACCCTGCTCCCCGGGGGGCAGCTCCACCCCATGCACCCCGCTCCTCCCATGCACCCTGCTCCCCGGGAGGAAGTTCCCCCCATGCACCCCGTTCCCCCATGCATCCCGCTCCCCGGGGGGCAGCTCTACCCCTTACACCCCGCTCCTCCCATGCACCCTGCTCCGCGGGGGGAAGTTCCCCCCATGCACCCCGTTCCCCGGGGGGCAGCTCCACCCCATGCACCCCGTTCTCCCATGCATCCCGCTCCCCGGGGGGAAGTTCTCCCCATGCACACTGTTCCCCCCATGCATCCCGCTCCCCGGGGGGAAGTTCCCCCTATGCACCCCGACCCCGCTCCCCGGGGGGCAACTCCCCCCCGCCATGCACCCCGATCGCTGGGTGAGCTCCCCCACTATGCACCCCCGAGCCCGCTCCCCGGGGGCGGGCAGCTCCCCCCATGCACCCCGACCTTGCTGCCAGAGGCAGCCCCCCTCTCCGCGGCATGCACCCCGACGCCGCTCCCCGAGGGACAGGTCTCCCCCCTCCATGCACGCCGATCCCGGAGGCAGCTCCCTACTATCCATCCATCACACTCACCCTAACCGCTGGGCAGCTCACCACGGGGCAACTCACCTCTGTCCACCCCATCCCAGCCACAGGGGCAGCTTCCCACTGTCCCTCCCCAGCCGCACCCATCCTGGCCACAGGCACGACTCCCGAGGGCAACTCCCCACTCCCCCACTTTCATCTCCTTCAGTGTGCTCAAAGGGCTAGCGCCTCTCCATTCCCCGCAGACTTACTAGAAGGGGCAGTTCCCCCAGTTTACTCCCCCCCACCCCGGAACAGATCCCTGTTAAACCAGCCCCTCTCCTGGCAAGGAATATTGCGGTGTCCCTACAGTTACGGCCCCAAAGGCTCCCATTTACAGTTGTGATACCGCAGTGTTACAGCATATGTGTTTAAGTTCTCCTCCCCTCACTCTCTCCCCCCCACCCCCATCTCGTCCATGGACAGCTTCCCTCCACACTTTGAGAGCAGCTCTCCTGCTCCCCACTCACAAAGAGAATGCAGCACTTTTTCATTTGAGTTTTGGGTCAACTCCGCTTATTTAAGGGCGAACTGAGGCGACTTTCCCCTCTCCTTGTTGCTGGCATGTTGTGGACAGCTCTCTTGCAGATTGCATTTGATCCTAAGTGGGTTCCTGGAATTTGGTTGCCTATGTGAAATGAGTTTGGTGTTCCCAGTTCCACAGGGGGCAGATAAGGGTCTGCCGCCACCCCTTCCCCCCATCCCAATTGGTATAGTTGCTGGCAATCTGAGCAGAGAGATGCTCCCACTAGGACTGACTGTTACCTGTGATTGAAAGGACAGCAATTGATTAAACTGTCCTTTTTGCTAGCGGTAGTCCCTCTAACTGGATTGAGGCTCATTGGCTGGGCATTATGCCTGTGCTGTACTATTTAGATAGATGGGTACTTGTGTCGGCAAGAGGGCTATTAATCCAGCACCCAGAGGTGCAAAATGAAAAATCATGGGGTTTTTGAGCGTCACTTCCATTGATAGATAGCATTTTATGCCTAAGAAAAAATTAACATGGTTCTATATGACAGTAAAAAGAAAATATCTGAATTGCTAGTATACTGAACTTTATGACTAGTTTAACTATCTAAACATTCAACACAAAAATAGTATTTTCAGTCTGTCAATAAACCACGATTTTTGAGAATTATAGGTTTTGTTTTTTTCATAAAACATCTTAATCACTATAATACAATATAGACTATTCAATTCTCTATCTTCTACCTTTTGCTTTTAGTTATAAATATGCTTTAAACATTGTGGTAAAGAACACAGCCTCTTAAACTGTTGCAATATTGGTCACTGTAATCTGGTATGTCTACAAGCAAGACAGATACTATTTTCTTATTGAAATGAGAGCTAAGTTTTTTTGGGTTGACTGTGTTTATGATTAGAAGTTGTTGACATTGTCACACGCTGGAAGGTGTAGCACATAGTTTAGTTTTTAGAGGACATTAGTAAGAATTGAAGTCATCTTATGGAGACTCACTTTTGCTTGTTTATTACTATCTTATACAGGATCGTGTAGCATAAGAACATAAGAATGGCCATGCTGGGTCTGACCACTGGTCCATGTAGCTCAGTATTCTGTCTTCTGACAGTGGTTGGTGTCATGCTTAGAGTGAATGAACAGAACAGTGATTCATCCCCTTTCATCCAGTCCCACTTTTTGGCAGGCTGAGATTTAGGAATACCCAGAGCAGGGGGGTTGGGTCCCTGGCTATCTTAGCTAATAGCCATTGGTGGACCTATACTCCAGGAATTTATCTAATTATTTTTTTGAACCCAGTTATACTTTTGGACTTCGCAACATTCTCTAACAATGAGTTCCACAAGTTGACTGTGTGTTGTGTGAAGACGTACTTCCTTTTGTTTGTTTTTAAAGCTGTTGCCTGCTAATTTCATTGAGTGAGCCCTGGTTCTTGGGTTATGTGGAGGGATAAACTTCCTTGTTCATTTTCTGCACATTCATGATTTTATAGACCTCTCTCATATCCCCCTTATTCATCTCTTTTTCAAGCTGAACAGTCCCAGTCTTTTTAATTTGTCCTCATATGGAAGCAGTTCTATACACTGAATAATTTTTGTTGCTCTTCTCTGTACTTTTTCCACTTCCAGTTCCTACAGCAATCAAAAATGAGGTCACCAATATTATTAAGAATAGTAACTACTTGGTTTGTCAGTACTAGGAGCACTGGAGGAAAACCAGCTTGTTGACAAAGAGCAATACAATTAGTCCGCCCTTGTTTGAGCCCATAAGTCTGTGCCTTTTTCTAGCCAGTTTGTCAATGGAGAACAACCAGACTTGTCTAATGCAGGACACTTTGTGATTACTAAAACCTCATTGGACCTATTGAGCTAAGTTCATTCCTGGTGTAACTCGTGAAACCAAGGAAATTATACATCATGGGTGTATTGGGCTTTTGCATAAAATGTGTCCTGATCAGGGCCGGCTCCAGGCACCAGCCTATCAAGCACATGCTTGGGGCGGCACCGTCTAAGGGGCAGCCAATCTTGGGGTGGTGGGGCAGTGCTCTTTTTTGTTGTTTTGTTTCGGCAGCATGGCGCTCGGGTTTATTTTGGTTGTTTTTGGTTCGGTGGGATGGCGCTCAGGGGTTTTTGTTTTTGTTTCGGCAGGGTGGCGCTCATGGGGGTTGTTTTTGTTTCAGCGGGGCAGTGCTTGGGGGGGTTGTTTCGGTGGGGCAGCGCTCAGGGGGGTTGTTTTTGTTTCGGCGGGGCAGTGCTTGGGGGGTTGTTTCGGCGGGGCGGCGCTCGGGTTGTTTTTTTGTTTGTTTTTTTGTTTTTTGTTTTGCTTCGGGCAGCAAAAAAGTTAGAGCCAGCCCTGGTCCTGATAAAATGGATATGGCGGCAAAAACCAAAAAAGGGAGCACCTTCCAGCTAATGAAAAACTATTAATTTTGAGATAATCTGGCCTTCCTACTTATGTGCAACAAGTGATGAAAAAATGACTAATGTCGGTGTCCCACATTGACCTGAAACTTCTCTCCAAGGAAGGTTTTCACGTAAGTCTTTTAAAATCTTTTTAATTTTTATATGCAGCCTATGGAAAGATAGTTGAGTAACAAAAATGGGGGCTTACTTTGGAGACACAGTGGTCTAGTGCAGTGGTTCTTAGGGTGACCAGATGTCCCGCTTTTATAGGGACAGTCCTGATTTTTTTTTCTTATATAGGCTCCTATTACCCCCCACTCCCTGTCCCGATTTTTCACATTTGCTGTCTGGTCACCCTAGTGGTTCTTAACCTGTGACCCAATCAGCACCCAGCTGTGACCCATGTGACATCCTCAGGTCCATACAGGTAGTATATATATTGTGTGGATGTGGGCCCCTCCACCCCCCATAACACACAGAGAGCTGCATATGCGGCCCATAATGGTAAATAAGTTGTAGAACTAGTGGCTAACATACTACATGGGGATTCAGGAAACTTGGGTTCTAGTCCCAGCATTGTTACTGGGTGGCTGGGGGCAAGTCACTTCATCTCAGTAAGCCTCTTTTTCACTTCCTATCCTTTGATTTGT
This sequence comes from Mauremys mutica, assembly GCF_020497125.1. Taxonomy (NCBI): domain Eukaryota; kingdom Metazoa; phylum Chordata; order Testudines; family Geoemydidae; genus Mauremys; species Mauremys mutica. The sequence continues at coordinate 198,261,703 of NC_059072.1, forward strand.
CTATTGAGATTGTATGCTCTTTTGGGGCAAAGGCTTTTTTACTGTGTATGGTGCCTTGCGTAATGGGGCCCCAACCTGCACTGATGCCTCTTAGTGCTACTGTAATGCAAACAAATACAAACAATAATAAAATGAGTTAAAAAATCCTAAAAAGAGTTTTCTCTACAGTTGTTCAGAGTGAGTTTGACAGCTTATTTTAACCAGTCAGATCACGGTAAGCAAATGACAAGAGTATAATGTACTCTAATTATAGTGGCGCTGTAAATGCAGCTATCGTTAAGATTGTCATAATTTCCATTATAAATTCCTGTGCTCAAGTTTTTAACTCCAGTTATAGAAGAAATTTGTTACGGGCTGAAATTTAACATGAGACTTGCCCTGAAACTCACCATGGCAACAATAATAGGGTTAGCGATTATTATGTTATAGGAGTGCAAAAAAAATTCCTTTCCTGCTCTCCTCTGTTACCAACCCCATGCTTCTCCTCAGTAGCAAATACATCTAATTCTGTGGTTGATAAAAGACACCTACACGTGCATATCCTTCCCACCTCCCCTTTTCTGGATTGCTACATTTACTTCAGTCTGTTAACAAAAAAAAAAAAAGGGACCACCCTACTGTCCTCTCTGTGTCAGTTTCCAGACTCATAGTTTCTTCATTGTCTTGAATAACAGCAATTATAACAAAAGAAACAAACAGTAAAAGTGTTGGAGAAACACCTTTCTCAGTTATGTGGGCTAGTGTCCTTATTTGTGGACAGGCAAGTTGCTTTCTTCCTGAACTCCCCTAGTCAAGACAGCAAGTCACAGATGGGCTGACCCTGCACCATGGAAGTCATTGGAAGTTTTTGTTGCTGACTTCAGAAGACACAGGATCAGGCCTGTAGCTTCTAATTGCTGGTTAAAAGGCCCACCTTCCCAACAAACCCCCTTGTTTAATTCCTGCTCTCCTGGATAAACCACTGCATAGGGAGATGGGGTGGTGGTAGAGACCAGCTTGGGGTGGGATGTTGTTATCTCAGGAGGGTTCTGCCCTAACCCCTGAGGTTCCAAATACATTCTATCACACCCTGCCTATCAAATCCTCCCTGCTCTTCTCAAAGCTATCAGTGGCCTCTCATGTTTTCCTTTCTTTACACCTGTCAGGGCCCCCAACCTTGAGACCCTAAGTTGTTTTCTGGGACCTGCATCTTTCATACAGTGAAGAATTAGATGTGACTTTCTTCTGAGCCTGTCAGTGTTGCCTTCAGATTGGACAGAAGCATTGATGTTGACTTTGAGTGTTCAAGACATCCACCTTTCTTTAGAGGCTGAGCATTCCATCTCCCTGGCATTCCAAGCCCTGGCTGGCTTGTGTCAAGTAAGCCTCTAAAGTTGTTATTCAAAACTCACGTGAACCTCTTTGCCTGAATAATCGGAATGTTTTGGTGAGAATGTGAGTACATTTTGGAATACTGGAGTTGGAAGTACAGGGAAAATTCCTGTGATATTTGGCATCTCCACTTTTATTTCTGGCTGAAACTAAGGAAGAGCAAGAGTGCCTGGAAGTAATAAAATAATAAATAATAATAATAGTGATGTGAACTTCTCTGAACCCCCAAAAGGTTTAACTTTAGCCAGATCAGTTTTCACATACCTGCTGTTTGCCCTGGGAACAAAGAGCAGCAACAATGTTCCCTTTCAGATGCACGCATGACCTCAGACCTGAACTTCAGCCCCTGCATGGAGCTGATGGACACCGCAGCTCTCCTGTACATACTCCTCTACTGAACTTCTGATGTAGCCTCCAGCCAGCTTACACAGAGCCCAGCACAGGCAACTGAGCCCTGACTGCAGCATGAGGTGAGGAAGACAAACATCTGCTTTCCTGGACTCCGTTGCTTGGTGTGTGGGGTTTGGGGGAGGAGATTAGAGCAAGCATCTCCATGAATGAAATTGGAAGAGAGAGTCACTTGGGGAGGAGAAATAAAAGTGGGAAGGGAATGACACCAGTGCAAAGGAGATGGATCAGTAAAAAGGGAAGTTTTACTTAATAAGTAGCTTGTTGTTATGTCAATGTCCTTCCCCACCGGCATGGTAATATACTAAGAGGCAGATTAATTTACTCATTCATCAAGCCTTAATTTTTTAGGGCTGGAATCTGCCAGCCTTATATTGAGTAGTTCCTAGAGAATTCTCAATGACTGCAGTGGGGCAAGTTGAGGAGTAGCGTACTACTCAACACAAGAGTACCAGACTCTTGCCCTAAATGACTAAGGGTTCAATACTGTACTCTTTACACAGATCAGACAGCCAAAGCCACATTGAAGTTAATAGGAGCTCTATTTTAAGGCATGTAAGACCAGCCTCTATATGATAGTTACTTCATTGATTCCCCTTGCCCCTCCAAATTACATTTGTGATTGCTTTGCAAGAAATGTTCACGAGGTGTGACATCTTACTTGTCTCGTTGTACAGTTAAGAGGTATGCTGCCTGGCAGTGCACAGCTCTCTCACTAGGCCTGAAAACCATTGTGTAAAACCTTTTAGCCCATGCAGATTTAAAAAAGAAATCATTTAGGGCTCAAACCTGTAAGCTGATCTGCGTGGGCAGACACATGTGCCTGCAGGTGGAGTCCCACTAACTTGAGAGAGGCTCCACGCTGGAATAAAGGTCTTCTCATGTGGAACAGTTTGCAGGATCATGGTAGTTTCTGTATTTTTCTAAACTGACATTTTTCAGGTCTATGATTCCATGATGCTGATTGGTGCCCTTCATATATTTTGGAAAAAAGAAAAATAAATTGGCAATTGATTTTGTTTTGTAAAGCAGTTATTGAGCAAGGGCACTGACATCATTTCAATAAAAATGCCATAAAAATGTGAAGCCTTAGTGTTAATATTTGGTGGCTGCATTGGCACAACCTGAGCCCATTACAGTAATTCAAAATTCCAAGTAAATTAAGGTACCCAAAGAGGCATGATGCAGGAGACCCTAACAGTTCTGGAGGAGTTAATACATATTATTGTTTCATACATGTATGTACTTAGGCATTACATTTTTGGATTAATGAGGCCCCAACTAGGTTCAGATGTATTACAATGCATTGTGTATAGAACAAGATCAAGGCAATACAAAGTGAATGCCAAAACTCTGCTGTTACCTCACCCCATCATTGGTAGGTGTTTCAGGGACCTTCAGACAGCCTGTGATATATTATGTACTTTGGGTCAAATCCTGGTAACGCTACTCCCTAGAGTAGTCTTGCTGAAACTAATGGGACTACACTTGTGAGTAAAATAACCTGGATTTGGTCCTGTACTTCTTGCAAATACCTAGGCACAACACGGTGAATTAAGGTTAGATTTTACAGCTTTAGCTATGAATGTCTTTACTTTTTGAGGGTTTTAGGTCAAACCTTTTACCGTTCTTTTTGTGGTTTAAGGTTTTCATAACAACAGGCCTGTGATTACTTTCTGGTCATGAAAAAAGACTGGTTATGCGTGATGCAATTAAATGCATTTAGGCTGAGTATAGGAGAATATTGAACAGATTATTTTTTTCCATTGCTGTTTAGATGAAAATATCACAGCATACAATCTGAAAATTTTTGGGGACAGGATTGATTTGTAAGATTCCTCAGTTCCGACAATCTTTCTTGCTACTTCTAAGGAAGCAGTCTCTCTTTTAGTAGCATGCTAATTTAGATTTATTCTTAAATTGTGATGATGAAATCCTGGTTGAGTTAGCTATATAGTAATTCAGTGAATGATAGGAGGCTCACTCATGGTATTTTCTCAGGTAGTCTCAACTCAGTGTCTTTAGACTCAGAATGGCCAGCCATTGAGCAATGAAAATTTGCCAGAAATAGATTTCACAAGGTATCATTCCTTATGGCATTAATGCAGACAGAAGAGGCTATGTCCCTTTGAATATAATTGAGTGAGACTGTCTGTACTTTCAGTAGATTGAGGAGGCTGGATGATCTATTGTGTACTCTAATACGATATATGAAAGCCTCTGTGTCGTATCATAGGATGACAACATATTAGGGCTAGAGAATGTTTTAGAGCTGAAGATTGTATAAAGGAACTTGAACTGAAATGATATTTAATTGCATTCTGGGATAGGTCTAGGCCCTACACAAGTAGTTGCAGAAATTGAGTTGCTTGATTCCTAATCCACTGAAAAACCTATTTATCAGTTTCTTTAGAGTTATTGTTGATCTTAAAAAGGTGCATTTTTAGGTCCTGGTAATCAAGTGTTTTGCATGACAATACTAACTACTTAGTGGGAAGTAGCTACTAAAAATATAGTTTTCTAGGTTCTGCCATAAAGGTAAAATGACTAATATTAGAGGTGGCCTTTTCACAGAAAGTTCTGTTTTTAGAATACATTTTTGTAGCAAACAGGTGCTAACTTGTGTATTTTAAAATCCTGGAAATGCGAGGGTGGGATACGTGGGAAGAACAAGCACTCTGTAGAGAGCTGGAAATTCCTATTAACCCTCAGCAGGTACTTCTTGAATGAAGCAAGTATTTGTAAAAATCACCTGCATAGCAGGTCCTGTAGAATCTGTCAATGACAGATTGCTCTGCATACAATTTACAAAATTACATACTACTGTAGCGGGCACATTCTCTTTTGAACTTCATGGTCTGCTTTACCTTTTGAAGTGCTTATGAATGATTGAAATAGGCGTATAGGGAATAGTATAGCTCCAGATCTTCTCAGCAGGTGTTGAGTCATAGAAGTGCTATTTGGCTTCCATAGAGCCTGAATGAGATTCACTCAGAGAGTTAGTTACACTGTGGCTGTTCTAGACCAGCCAAGGCAATTGTGTGCCAAGAATTTACTGTGACTCAAAAAAGACATAGGCAGCTATATTAACAACCATTTACATTTAAGTGTGTGGGGACACTTAGAATGTTGGGAGATTCAGTATATAGGAGAGTAAGTCTCTATCTGTCTCATATCACCTACCGAACAGAACACCACCCTACTGTCCATATGCAAACACTTGAAGAGGCTGTAGATTGCAGCCAGGCTTTTTCTGGGTGGGACAGACAGAAGAATGACCATACTGGGTCTGATCAGTTGTACATCTAACCCAGTATCCTGTCGTCCGACAGTGATCGATGTCAAATGCTTCAGAGGGAATGAACAGAACAGGGCAATTATTGAGTGATCCATCTGCTGTTGTCCACTCCATGCTTCTGATAGTCAGAGGTTTAGGGACATCCAGAGCATGGAGTTGCATCCCTGACCATCATGGCTAATAGCCATTGATGGACCTTTCCTCCAGGAACTTATCTTTTTTGAACCCACTTATAGTTTTGGCCTTCACAATATCCCCAGGCAATTATTTCCACAGGCTGACTGCGCATTGTGTGAAGAATTACTCCTTTACATTTAGGCTGTGCATGAACAGCCCAGGAGTGGGGGTTCTCACAGCAGAGCAGGGTAAGACTGGCTCTCAGAGTCAAGGATTGGAGTGACGTAGCAGATCACCATCCAGATAACAACAGGGGAACGTCACAGGGGTGCAGTGAGCAGGATAGAGACTCTCTTATTATCAGGGATTTCATGTATTACACACAGCCTTTCAAAGGTAGTCAGATATTCAGCAATATCGTCCTCCTCACTGTATGCAGGACATAAGTGTTCGGATTTTTGGAGTGGTTGGGGTGGGGTTCTGCTTCTGCTTCTCTAGCAGGTCTAGTTGATGTTTTCGCTCTCTTTCTCTTTCTTCCCACTTCCTCTCTTTTTCTTCCATGGCCCTTCTCTGTGCAGCCTCCACTCTGGCTGCCTCCCTGGCTGCCTCTGCCTCCATAGTTTCCCTGGCCGCAGCTGCTTCTTTGAGCCTCATTTCTGCCTGCCACATTTGAAACTCGCCGTCCTTTTCCTTCTCTGCAGTTTCCAGTCTGGCCAGCTCTAGTTTTGTAGCTGCCTCACTGGTAGTCATTTTTCTGCTTTCTTGTGCTTATTTCCCTCACCCAAAATAAACAAAGAGAAAATAACAAAACTGTGACCTCCTCCTGACTGTTATTAGCGATTGCGCTCAAAATTGACTTAAAATCACAAATATCAGTGCTTAACGTGTGAACTTCACTTGTAGTAACAAGTTGTACATACACCCTGCTCGCTGCACCACTGTGACGTTTCCCTGGTGTTATCTGGACCGGTAATCGGCTAGGTCACTCCAATCCTTGACTTTGGGAGCCAGCCTTACCCTGCTCTGCTGTGAGAACCCCCACACCTGGGCTGTTCACGCACAGTCTCTGGAATGTAAGCTGCTCCTTGGATTGTGCAACTGAATGACATTAGCTAATATCTCCAGACCCAGACACAACTCTAGGAACCTCCATCTTGCAGTGTCCATTTATGCCTGCTTGATGCTGTACGTTTATATGAGTTTGTCAATTTAACAAAGAAATTGATATGCAGCAGGCTTGTTATCCCAAGAGGAGTCTCTGATACGCTTCAAACCAAACACACTGCTTCTGGTAGAATAAACAAACACATTTATTAACTACAAAAGATAGATTTTAAGTGATTATAAGTCAAAGCACAAGAGGTTGGATTTGGTGAAATGAAATAAAAGCAAAATGCATTCTAAGCTGATCTGGGGTGGGAAAGGGATAGCTCAGTGGTTTGAGCAATTAGCTTGCTAAACCTAGGGTTATGAGCTCAATCCTTGAGGGGGCCACTTAGAGATCTGGGGCAAAAATTGGTCCTGCTAGTGAAGGCAGAGGGCTGGACTCAATGACCTTTCAAGGTCCGTTCTAGGAGATTGGTGTATCTCTTATTATTATTATAACACTTTCAGTGCCCTTACAAACCTAGATGCTTCTCACCACAGGCTGGCTGGTTGCCCTTCAGCCAGGCTCTCCCCTTTGATCAGCACTTCAGTTGCTTGGTGGTGATGTCTGTGATGGAGGTGGAAGAGAGAGGAAGAGCATGGCAAACATCTCTCCCTTTTAGTATGTTCTTTCTTCACTCTTGGCTTCACCCCCCTCCCCCACTTCAGGGTCAGGTGAGCAGTACCTCATTGTAGTCCCTGACTGACCAAGGGAAAGAGGGGTGGTTCACTCGAGAGTCCAATGGATCCTTTGTTGCTGCCTAGGCCAGTGTCCTTTGTTCCTGTGAGGCTGGGCTGGGTTTGTCCCATACATGCCCTGAGGACTTGTGAAATGCGCCCCTGCTCTTGGAGAGTTTTTGCTTGGGCTTGTTTTAAGCCATGAGGACACATTTTCAGCCTCATAACTATATACATGAAATTACAGCCTATATCATTACTATAACCTGACTATAACAACAATGCTCAGTGCATCATGAGCCTTCTGAAGACACTCAACATGACAAACTTTGCATTTGATACCAAACAATCATATGGTAAAGATGAACTTGGGGGTGCAAGGTGTGTCCCCAAGATACAGAGTGTCACACCGCTGTCAGATGCTTCAGAGGGAATGAACAGGACAGGGCAATTATTGAGTGATCCATCTGCTGTTGTCCACTCCATGCTTCTAGTAGTCAGAGGTTTAGGGACACCCAGAACATGGAGTTGCATCCCTGACCATCATGGCTAATAGCCATTGATGGACCTATCCTTCAGGAACGTATCATTTTTGAACCCACTTAGAGTTTTGGCCTTCACAATATTCCCTGGCAGTTATTTCCACAGGTTGACTGTGCATTGTGTGAAGAATTACTCCCTTATAATTATTTTAAACCTGTTGCCTATTAATTTCATTGGGTGAGCCCTGATTCTTGTGTTATTTGAAGGGGTAAATAACACTTCCTTATTCACTTTCTCCACACCATTCATGATTTTATAGACCTTTATTATATTGCCCCTTAGTCATCCTTTTTCTAAGTTTAATAGTTAAATCTTTTTAATCTCTTCATATAGAAGCTGTTCCATACCCCTAATCATTTTTGTTGCCCTTCTTTGTAGTTTTTCCAATTCTAATATATCTTTTTGGAGATGGGGCAACCAGAACTGCACACAGTATTCAAGATGTGGGAGTACTATAGATTTATATAGTGCATCCTGGCCACCATGGATGTAGAGGCTCTCTACACAAACATCCCACACACTGATGGAATACAAGCTGTCAGGAACAGTATCCCTGATGATGCCACAGCACACCTGGTTGCTGAGCTCTGTGGCTTTATCCTCACACACAACTATTTCAAATTTGCTGACAATATATATCTCCAGATCAGTGGCACCGCTATGGGCACCCGTATGGCCCCACAATATGCCAATATTATTATGGCCGACCTGGAACAACGCTTCCTCAGCTCCCGTCCACTCAGGCCCCTTCTCTACCTACGCTACATCAATGACATCTTCATCATCTGGACCCATGGGAAGGAGACTCTGGAAAAATTCCACCACGATTTCAACAGCTTCCACCCCTCCATCAACCTCAGCCTGGACCAATCTACACGGGAGGTCCACTTCCTAGACACCACGGTGCAAATAAGTGATGGTCACATCAGCACCACCCTATACCGAAAACCTACCGACCGCTATGCCTACCTTCATGCCTCCAGCTTCCATCCCGGATACACCACAAGATCCATTGTCTACAGCCAAGCACTGAGGTACAACCGTATCTGCTCTAACCCCGCAGACAGAGACCAACACCTAGAAAATCTCCACCAAGCATTCTCAAGACTACAGTACCCACACGAGGAAATAAGGAAACAGATCAACAGAGCCAGACGTGTACCCAGAAGCCTCCTACTGGAAGACAAACCCAAGAAAGAAACCAACAGGACTCCACTGGCCATCACATACAGTCCCCAGCTAAAACCCCTACAACACATCATCAGGGATCTACAACCCATCCTGGACAATGATCCCACACTTTCACAGGCCTTGGGTGGCAGACCAGTCCTCGCCCACAGACAACCTGCCAACCTGAAGCATATTCTCACCAGCAACTGCACACCGCACCATAGTAACTCTAGCTCAGGAACCAATCCATGCAACAAACCTCGATGCCAACTCTGCCCACATATCTACACCAGCAACACCATCACAGGACCAAACCAGATCAGCCACAACATCACCGGTTCATTCACCTGCACTTCCACCAATGTAATATATGCCATCATATGCCAGCAATGCCCCTCTGCTATGTACATCGGCCAAACTGGACAGTCTCTAAGGAAAAGGATAAATGGACACAAATCAGACATTAGGAATGGCAATATACAAAAACCTGTAGGAGAACACTTCAATCTTCCTGGCCACACAATAGCAGATCTTAAGGTGGCCATCCTACAGCAAAAAAACTTTAGGACCAGACTTCAAAGAGAAACTGCTGAGCTCCAGTTCATCTGCAAATTTGACACCATCAGCTCAGGACTAAACAAAGACTGTGAATGGCTTGCCAATTACAGAACCAGTTTCTCCTCCCTTGGTTTTCACACTTCAACTGCTAGAACAGGGCCTCATCCTCCCCTGATTGATCTAACCTCGTTATCTCTAGCTGGCTTCTTGCTTTCTTATATATACCTGCCCCAGGAAATTTCCACCACTTGCATCCGAAGAAGTGGGTATTCACCCACGAAAGCTCATGCTGCAAAACGTCTGTTAGTCTATAAGGTGCCACAGGATTCTTTGCTGCTTTTACAGAACCAGACTAACACGGCTACCCCTCTGATATAGTGCATTATGATATTTTGCATCTTATTATCTATCCCTTTCCTAATGGTTCTGTTAGCTTTTTTGATTGCTGCTGCGTATTGAGCAGATGGTTTCAGAGAACAATCCACGATGACCCCAAGATCTCTTTCTTGAGTGGTAACAGCTAATTTAGACCCCAACATTTTGTATCTATATTTGGGATTATGTTTTCCAATGTGCATTACTTTGCACTTACCAACATTGAATTTTATCTGCATTTTCGTACCCAGTTTTGTGAGATCCCTTTGTAACTCTTGTCAGTCAGCTTTGGACTTAATTATCTTGAGTAATTTTATATCATCATTTACCAGTTCACTGTTCATCCCCTTTTTCATTTATGAATATGTCGTGCAGTAAGGGTCCTAGTGCAGATCTTTGGGGGACCCTACTGTTACACCTCTCTACTGTGAAAACTGACCATTTATTCCTATCTTTGTTTCCTATCTTTTAACCATTTACTTATCCAAGAGAACCTTCCCCCTTATTCCATGACAGCGTACTTTGTTTAAGGGCCTTTGGTGAGGGACCCTATCAAAAGCTTTCTGAAAGTCCAGGTACACTAACTCAGCTGGATCATCCTTGTCCACATATTTGTTGATCTTCTCAAAGAATTCTAACAGGTTGGTGAGGCATAATTTCCCATTACAAGAACCATGTTGACATGTTTTTTTTTCACACCCCTGACAAATGTGACTATGCCGAGAAAACATTGTAGCATAGACCTATTCAGTGTCAGATCATCACCAGAGAAACAGATAACAAGAACCAATGGCTGGAAGTTAAAGCCAGAAAAATTCAAATTAGAAATTTTAACAGTGAGGGTGATTAACCATTGTAACAAATTACTAAGGAACGTGGTGCATCCTCCATCTCTTGAAGTCTTTAAATCTTCAAGTCTTCACTGGATGCCTTTCTGGAAGAAATGCTTTAGTCCAACACAAGTTATTGGGTTCAATACAGGGATAAATGTATGAAATTATGTGCTCTGTGTTATACAGGAGGTCAGACTAAATGATCTAATGGTTCGTTCTGACCTTAAAAATCTTTAAATTGATAACACCCGGCTCTTGCTTAAAATATCAGGTTAAAAAATCATCTTTGTAATGAGATTCCAAAGAACAGCAAGTTATGCTAAAAGAAAGAATGAACCAATTTTCTTTTTAAATGATCTAGGGAGTGTGCCAGTTGAGAGAGTGGGCCTGGCCGAAACAACCTGTACTCCAGCTGTTGCTGGCAGGCGTAAAATTGCACTGGGGACTGATATTAGAATATGGGAAATGCATGTTGCTATGCTAAGCACAGGAACAGGAAGCAATGGGAAATCTGGCCTGTGGTCTCTAGCTTTCTAAGGAAAGTGTGCACACTCATGTTCTGATACAATAGTATCTCTGTCTTGGAGAAGTTAAGATTATACTCAAAACCATTGCCTCTCTGTTGAAGACTATACACATCAAAACCTGCGAATACAGTGTGTCAGATTCTCTGCTGGTGTGAGTTGGCACAACTCCATTGACATCAATGGAGCTGCACCAGTTTACACCAGGGAAAGATTGTGACTCTGTGTGAAAGACTACAAATATTATACATTTAGATTGTTAACTTGTTTGTTCTGTTGGGGTATACTACAAGTGTCCTTCAGGGATCAATACTTTTGGTTCAGTTTTAAACATGCTGGGTAAGATCCACTGAATGTGATCACTTGCTCTGGAGGAGGAATTCGAAGAGACAGGGGTGGTTGTGGAGTCACTCTTCGACCTGCAGTGCCTTGGAATTCTGTCCAAGGGAGGGGAGCTTACATTGGTGGCAATACTCTTTTAAGAGTATTGCCAGCAGAAGCTATGCTGAGTCAATGCATTCCCTAGTTGTACTGTCTCCCCAGTCATTGCTGCCATTTTTTAGAAAGTTAGGGCTTGGTTCTGACAGGTGTTGAGTGCTTCATGCAAGGTGCTGTGCACCCAAATGTGTCATTGCCAACCCTAAGCATTCAAAAGTAAAGAGTAAGACACCCCCCGCCCAAATCATGAGATTGGCTTAAAAACCATGAGCTTTTTAAAATATGGTTTGGGTTCTTTTTCTTTGCCTTCTGCTTTCTGAGCATTTAGAATGCGCTCAGGTCACATTTTCAAGCTTTTCTCCTCAACCATTCAGGCTAGAAACTTACTTTTTGAAAATGAAACTGTGGAACACATAATCACATGACTCCTGGAGGCAGGGCTTTAAGAAAACCCCCAGATATTGTGTGACTGAAAATTGTGAGAGTTGGCAACGCTCATTGCTTTCAGTGACTCGTGGCATCAGGGCACAGATCCTTAGTTAGAAATTCGGCCTGTTCTTTTGTCTTTTTTCCCACGGTGCTGCATGTGTAATGTTAGTTTTCTAGGTGCATTCTGTTTCTCACCATGAACATTCAATTAGTGGCTTTATTTGTCATTGGGTTCCCAACACATTTTTTTAAATTTTATGGATGTAGAAGAGCTTGTTTTGAAAAATACTTACTGTAAAATTGGTACAGTGACCTTCTTGCAGGAACTCTTTTTTCCATTAAAAGCTACCACTTGTGAGAAATCTTTCCTTTTTGTTTGTAAAAGCTTAAGTTAAAGCAGCAAAACTTAATCCCCCCATCTCACAAATGGGAATATACAGTGTTCAGTATATATAGCCCCATAGGTGTACATGATGTTTTACATAGTAATTAAAGAAACTTTCTTTATTCTGAGGACTTTACCATTTAAAGCCTTGATTGTATAAGAATTCATGTGGTCAACTTTATGTACCTTGTGGTCCCATTAACTTATCACATGAGTAAAACTAAGCAATTGTGTGTTTGCAGAATCAGAGCCCAAGTGGAATATAACAAAGACAGGTCATCTGAGGAAATTCAGTCATGGAAGAAGCACCTAAAATAAGGTGTGGGGTTGCTAAGGTGGAACAGTTCGTGATAGGTTAATTCTTTATTGTAGGTAGAGCTGGTAGTACTACCTAATATTATGGTTGCCTAACACTTTCCATTATGAGATGCTGTTTTCAGTTGTGTAGAACTTTGCCAGACTTTAACCCAGAGGTCCCCGAAGTATGGGGTGCTCCCCCCAGGGGGGGCATGGAGGAATATCCCGGGGAGCTAAGCCAGGGCCAGCATCTGCCCCCAACTCCTCCGGAGCCATGACCCTGCTCCTGGCTCTGGCTCTGGGGGGCAGGGGAGGGCCACGGTCAGGGATAAGGGGGAAAATGACCATCAAAAGTTTGGGAACTGTTATTTTAACTGTTCGGGATGACATTTTTCATTCTGGGTCCCTGCCCGAGGATGATGTTTTGAGGGGAAATTTCAGCCAAAACGATTCAGCTGTTTCGTAAGAACAGGGCTAGGAAAAAATATGTTGTTTTCCCCTTGTGACCCTAACAGCATCCGTTTATCAGGAAGCAACTGCCTCCCTGGTCTCTGGCAGTGATTATCAGCTGGCCTGACTGGCTTAGTGTACCCCAGCGAGGGATTACACAGCATGGAGTCTACACCAGACAGCATGGCATTCACACCCATCCAGGGAAAGGAACTTTATCTGGGGATACATTTCAGAAGAATGTATTTCAAAGGTTTACAGGACTATAAAAAGAGGGGGAGTGACCCTCTCCTAAGTTATCCTTTACCTGAGGAGACATGGAAAACTAGTGCATTCGGAATCCCTGTGGAGCTCCTGATCAAAAGCTAGTTATCCATTGCTGGAAAAGGAAGATTTGCTGCGGAAACCAGCTTTTACAAAGACTGTAGCTTGTTAAGTTAGGTCTTAGCCATTAGAAAGTGTAATTTACTGTTCTTTTTTGTAACCCTTTCTATCTTTATCCCATATTTTTGAATCCATATTAAAACCAATCTCTTTTTAATTAAATAAACTTGTTTTACTTTTTATCTCCAACCCAGTGCTTTGATTGTATGGAAGTGATTGTTAATTCCAGTCAAGGCAACAAGTTGTTGTTTCTGTCTCTTTAAAGGAGCAGCAAACTTAATCTCTTTTGTTATTGCAGTGTGCTAAGGCCTGTGCATTGCAGAGCGACATCTCTGAGGCGCTCGGGGGCTAGAGTTCACTAATGGTTATCTGCTAGGCAAGGTTAGGGCTGGGAGAGCCCTGAAGCGTTTGTTGGCAAGGCAGACAAGTGTGTCAGGTAGTTGTCACATAGTTTAGGTGCCGCAAAGCTCCCACTTACTGAGGCTGAGAGGGGTAGCACAGGGTCTCCCAGCTCTGGGTATTCCCAGCAGCTTGCCAGACCCATGTTAGTAAATTATGGTGACCTTTTCTTTGAAAGCTCTAGCGACCCCATTCTTTGGAGCAGGAGCTTGAAATTTGGCAGGGGATTGCAAAAAGCACATACCTGACATAAATGTTTGTGAAGCACTCAGTTACTGCAGTGATGAGCGCCACAGAAAAACCCATGAGGAAATGAATAATTCTGTTGTTAGAACAAGATTTGTGGTGTTGGGCCACGTATACATTAAACTTTGAGGCTAAAACAAAATATTGAACAGCTACTCTTTAAGTGAGGACTGGCCATTCTGCGCATGGAATGAAGCAGAGATCCTGTGGAACAAATTCTATGTGATCGTATAATTTAAGACTGTATAATAACACAGATGGACAAGAGGGCCAAATTAAGGTTCGCCAACAATTTTAATTCTGCTTAGCTTTGGAGTGCTTGACTTTGCAGTTGTAATAATGTTCTTTTCATGTAGTTTTCTTGTATGTAATTTTTATTTAAATTATTGAACGAATGCCTATGTAAATGTGAAATACTGTACTTTATCACATAATGTTATTTAGAGTATAATTGGAAGGATTTTAAGTCAAAGTTGTAGTGACTTCAGTAGGAGTTTTGCTTGAATGAGGACGGCAGGATTTGGCACTTTGTCAGCACAGCGTGGCATAATGCATGTTATGGAGCATTTAAGGATTTTAACATAAGGCAGGATAAACACCAGGCTGCTGATGTGCAATCACCTGTTCATTATTTCTTATGTAATCACCTGCTTGTAATGGATTCATCTGGAAAATAAGCAGTTTCAACAGGAGCCTGTTACAAAGCTGAACTCTTCCCTCTAACCCCCTGTTGTTCTATATTTTATATTTGGAGTAAGTAAAATGGTCTTTAATAGTCAGAGAGGCTGCTCACTATTCCAATCTGTCTTCCAGGAAGCTTGTTTTAATATTTTTCAGCTGTAGCTCTCACATGTTCTGCAATGATCTGAATTGATGCACATGTGGCAGTTGCTTATCCTCTTGAGATAATCTGCTTTCAAGTTTACATTCAGCAGTTTTAAAGGCATCACTAACAGTGCACGTCAGTAGTGCTTGCTTTTCATATATACCATCATACTTTTTGTTATTGGTGGCAAATAGAGGGAAATATCCAGTGTTTAGATTAAATTGACACCAGGTGTAAGTTTTTGTGTGATTCTCACATCTGGGTTCTTGTATTTGCTCTTGAAAGCTTTGTATTTTTAACGTTTTTAATGAAGTGTAAAGCTGTGTGCCTGGTTTTGGAGGCATGTGTTAAATATAAATGTCTTGTTAATTAAAATGTGTCCCGCTCTCTTTGTCTCAGAATGGGTCTTTTTCATCCCTGGTATATGCTCTTGAAGTTATACCAAGGTTGCTTTTACACTGGTGAATAGTGGGTTGCTACTATTTATCTTCATACATTTCAGAAGACATAAAGCAACTCATTTATATTTCCCCTTCCCTTTGCCATTTGCAAGTTATGTGGTTATCCCAAATGCAGGAAAATAGAAGGTAATAGCGTATAGCATTTATCTTCATTATTTAGGGGGATGATGTAAATTCCTAAGTCAAGGAGCCACTTAACTGTTGTGACAAACCATCCCGTAACAAGTGAATTGTAATAGTCTATCTAAAACTGAGTAGTTACGTTTTGTATAAACAGCAATATAAAAAAATGAACTGTTAGTTATTATGTTGATTACACCCTTCTCCAAGTTTTTCAAGGGAATATCTACAATTATCTGAAGATTGTCAGTGCCAAGGTGGAAGAGGAATTATGCAGGGTGGTCTGAGGGTGTTTCAGTAGGAATAAATGGATACAACAGAGCAAAGGAAAACTTGCATTGGCCTTCAGCAAATACTTCTTAACAGCACGATTTATTTGCCTGTCCAATTATTTCCCATGGGAAGTGGTGGAAGATTCAGTACTAGGGTTATTTAAAGCTCTATTGGACAGCCTCTGTCCACCTCCATTGAACACTTTTTGGTATTTGAAATCAAATCACAAACAACAAGATTAAAATGCTGAAATCTAATGTTCTGAGAGTAAACAAATAGTGTTTTAAATAAATACATTGGCTTTCTTATTCCTCCCATCAGTGGCAACCTCAGGCAAAGGCTGAGGGTAGTATGGTCATAAAGGTTAAAGTTGGAACCATCTCCTAACTACTGTAGTGTGTCTCTCTCAAACACTTTCCCTAATACCTTCCAAAACAACATTTTGTCTGCCGATGGGCAGTGGGTTACAGCTTATGACTCTTTTAGCTGGCTGGTTCAGGATGTGCCAATAAAGCGAATGAAAATGCTTATTTTGGTATATTTCCTGGAATCACAGATCTCAGTATGTGCAACTTTATATAGTAAAAATGTGTGTCCACACTGGGGGTTTGTACTACTTTAATTATACCTGTTCTAAACTGATATCGCTAAAACAATACAAAAACTGTGTGTGGACCAGCCCTTAATGGAGGGAACTGAGTCTAGCCCAGGGATCGGCAACCTTCGGCATGCGGCCTGCCAGGGTAAGCCCCCTAGCGGGCTGGGCCGGTTTGTTTACCTGCCACGTCCACAGGTTCGGCTGATCGCAGCTCCCAGTGGCTGCGGTTCACCATTCCAGGCCACTGGGAGCTGCAGGAAGCAGTGCTGGCTGCTGCTTCCCGCAGCCCCCATTGGCATGGAGCAGTGAACTGCGGCCAGTGGGAGCTGCGATTGGCTGAACCTGCTGACGTGGCAGGTAAACAAACTGGCCCGGCCCGCCAGGGGGCTTACTCTGGTGGACCATGTGCCGAAGGTTGCCGATCCCTGGGCTAGCCCTCCCTTCACTACAGGGGAGGTTAATGTAGTAAAGATCCTATGAGAGGTTTACAGAGCCTGTGAAGAGGACCACCTGTGAAAAATAAACAGAAAGCTGAAGTTGCATTTACTAAAGATTCCCTTTTTTATGAATGCTTCACTCCCTTGCCTTGCCCTTAGATATGGTTTTTAGTTTTCGATCATGTAATGCTGTTCTTTGTTTTAGTATAGGATCAGAAGTGTTACTGCTATGGAAAAGGTCTCCAAATGAAGAGAATAGAAAAGAGTAATACATAAATAAAGTTTCATGACTATCTGCCTGTTGTATTTTTTTTATATAAATCTTCCACATTCGGTTTTCTATGTGTGATATCCATGCAGCTATGGGAGACAAAATATGTAATCATTGTGCTGCCTTGAAACACTTCTCTTGGTTCTCAGCATTTTTGAACTTTCTGTCACTCAAGTTATAACTCCACACAAATAATAGTGCTGAGACTTAAACCTTCTGTGCATGAAAAGCAGAAGCATTTACGGCTCTGGTAAGTGTAAATTTTCCTCTAGAAAAACTATAAAACTACATCAGTATTAAAGCAATTTATTATATGAGGGACACTGACTTTTCTGCATACCTAGTTATGCATTTCATCACTGAAATGTGAAACTGGGACAGTTTAATGTGTAACATATTACAAGTCCATGAATGTGGATGTTAGAAGATTCATAAGCAGGGGCTCTCATGCAAGGGTTGCTGTTAACGCAACATTATTATCTGGTATCAGTTCTCCATTTTTGTTTCCCCACATGTAACCTGAGAGCCTCATCCATCTCACTGTGACAGACAAAATTGTCAGCATTAAAAAGGAAAGTTTTACTTTATCAGAAACAGCTGTGTAGGATATAGTTCATTTGTGACCAAGGCATAAACGACACTTTGCTGTATTTTAGACATAGCTGTTTTATGTTGTTCTTACAACTTAAAAGGGCCATGTTTAGCTCAAGAGACCTCTGTTTTGTAACAGTTGTCACGCTGGCTTCCCCCATGACCAGTCATGTGTAGCAATCAGTTTGGTCAACACAGAATAGGGACCACACTTGCCTTAACAAGTTTTCCATCTGCCACGGTGATCACATATCACTCCTCATTCATTTGTGTAACAGCCCCTGAAAATTCCTTTCCTCTGACTTGATTAAACTTTGTGCTCCAACTAGTTTTCTTGCTGAGTGACAGAGAGCATTATAGCAATGTGAGCTTTACCTTATGTATGGGAAGAAATCCTTCTTTGAAAAATATTCAATATTTGGAGAGTGATATTTGATTAACATTTTAAATTGCCAGGCAAATCATGTTGTTTCAGACATTCATGTGTATATTTTCTCCTCTCTATGCCTAATCCAGACCTTAAGGCTCGTTTTGACAGGCTTGTAAGGATTTCCTATCCAGTCTATGCTATCATTATGGGGCTATCGTTTATTTTTGTCCCTGGTCTACTTGTATATAGCCTCAGATACCTAAGAAGTGAAAATTTGCTGATGTCACTGGGATACCATTACGGCTACCCCATTCATTGGTTGACCAGGAGAGACTGAGAAGTCAATGGAACCTTCTTCTTTCTGTCTAAGACTGAGTGGATCTCTTCCATGACTCTTGAAATCCTACTCGTCCATGGAGAATCACATCATCCCTCTCATACCCAGGTTTACAATATAGCAGTGCAAAATACTGCTTTCCAGTCTGCTGGGCCATACACTGGCTACATGACACCAAAATGTTGCAACTCATTGCTCCTGCATTGGATCCACATATTCATGGTTATTTGTCAGTCCATCAGAGTAGAGGCGAAACAGACAGTGATTATACTTGTGGACAAGTTTGCTTTTGCAGATTGCTGTTGGCCTGGCTTATCTCTGATTTCCTTGAAATGAACAGCTAACCTGCAAGTAGGGTGAATAAAGAGTTGGTTAACTTTCTGTTGATACTTTTAAGGAATGTCTGCAATTTCCTCAGAAATCATAACTTGAAGGATGCACAACAACATAAAGCACTAACATCTATTAAGGAGACTTGTTGCTAGGGAAAATATGATGTTACGCAGGATGGTCAAAAAATCCTTTAGAAAATTGTAGTAAAGGGATTCACAAAATATGCCACTTTAAAATTTACAGACACAAATAGTTAATAATGCTCTATGAATTGAGTGCTGTAAACCCCAGGATATTTAAGCACATGCCTGACTTCAAGCACATGAGTATTCTTATTGATTTCAATGGGCCTACTCACGTGCTTAAAGTTAGGCATGTGTTTAAGTACCTTACTGAATTGGGACCCTGGGGCAAGAAGTCTTACTATGATACAGCAAAACTATGAATTCCATCTCTTGAGAACAGAGCAGTCACAGCTGGATATACACTCATCACATTTTGGCAGCTTACATGAAAGGATTTTCTTTTTTGTTCAAACAATGGCAATGTTGGTCAATTTCAGTAATAGATTCGCTTGAAAAATCTTTGTATCTGCACACCTATCTTTTAAGACCTTGGAACCTGTCATCTGAAAGACAACATTAAGAAACAAATAACTAAAGACACCACAGAGCCTGAACAGTCTGCTAGAACAAATGGTAAAGATACAGCACTTAATGAAGCTGACACTTTCTAATCCTTGGATGCTTCTAATTCGTTTATTGAAAGCAATAGTCATTTTACTGAAGAAAAATCAAAGTAACAGAGACCTATGTTTTCAAAAGTGACAACTAGTCAATTTGGGTGCCTCGGTGTTTGGGTGCCCAACCTGAGATACCTTAAAAGGTCCTGATTTTCAGAAAGCTCTGAGCATCCTACATTCTAAAAATTTGGCCTCTTTAACATGTCTCAAGTTGGACACCCAAAATCACTAGTCTATCCTGAAATTTTGTCAGATATTTTTTAGTTAAAGTAGTGTTGAATATAAAGCAAAGATACAGGTGATGTAAAATATGTAACCCAAAGAAAATACACAGGGCAAAAAAGGGCAAATCCATGCTTTATGTGTATCTTAAAAAATAAAAATGGAGATGAACTTACATAAATGTATGTAACATAGTCCATGCTTACACAGTGGGCCTCTTTGTTTTCCTCTAGGGGCTGGACTACATAGAGGTTTGAGTCAGTTTATAGATCTAGGTATTTTACCTCAGGCAGTAAATGTTCATACTTTCAGATCTAGAGGACCTAGGTTCAGTCTCTGCATCTCATAAACCATCTGGGGGTGCCATGCTACGTCTACATCAGCCCATAACTGCCGTCCATGACGTTTCTTCTCTCATGTTATATTTATTACTTAGGGCCAAACCTTACAATGCTTATTTGGCCCTTACTAAGGCATCCGTCCTCTTAATTCTGTGGGAGGCTTGCCTCAGTAAAGGACTGCAGGATTTGACTCTTATTTGAACTTATAAGATAAAGTGTATGGGATAAAGGGGACATTCATTCAAAATTATCTTTAAATTGTTAGGCCCCCTATCCTGCAAATGCATGTGTGTGCTTTTACTCAAGTGTACAGTTACACATATGCTTAAGTCTTATAGGATCAGGGCCTAAGTGTGCAACTGGTTTTCTTTTGGTAAAGGGAGATTCTGAAGCATCTCACCTCAGACCCTATCCACTACACCGTGATCCCAGCCTCATGGCCAGTCCCTCCAGGGATTTTGTGTTCTGCAGCCAGTAGGATTTGCTTCCATTGATGTGCATTACACCTTCCTGTCTGACAACCAAACCTGGTTTTCCCATGTGCTAGTGCAGTGTGTTACTGACCAGCCACTGGAATATTTTATAAGAGGTTCCACTTACTTATTCAATAGAATGATATTGTGTCTTAACTGAAGAAAGTCTTTGAGGCTTGTCATGGAAAGTTATATAGAGGAATTGGCATTTTTAATGTAAAAACATCTCAGATAAAGCTTTAGCTGCTAAAAGTATTAATGCCTTCTAGCAATTTTATATGTATTTGAATATCAACTCTGCAGTGAGCTTGTCTTCTTTTTTTTAAAACTTTTTTTTTTGTTTGGTTAGCATCCTACTTTGTGATGGGATCCAACATTTGGTTTCCCACCAGCAGGACATTTCAGAGATGCCATGACTTGAATTACTTATTGGAATAGGACTGAGGTTTAGGCAGAAAGAATACAAATTTTCTAGTAGCAAGTTGCTAGCATCATGGGGTGTTTACAAAGAAGTGGTTTAAAGAAAAATCTGTCTCTAAATAAGAGTGAGCCCCTTGTCTAACAGAGCTATATTGCTTTCATGTTAGCATAGAACAGTTAGGAAAATACCTAATTAGCTCTGTGCATTTGTACTGTCCCAGAAAATATTTGTCTTCAATAACAGAAGCACAACTTTTTGGCTCCGATTGTCCCCCCATTCGCTCTTTGATTCTAAAGGAAGGGAGCAAACAATAGCCAGATATGACAGTGGCTGGCGCACCCAGAAAGAGGGGAGAGGGAACGGTTTCCTGGCATACATCCGGTGAGCACATGGAAGTTCCTCCTCTCCAACACTGTGTAAAAGCTCAACTGCTGGGCTTTGGGTTGGTGTCAGAGGACAGTACCTGATCCGGGCAGCATGCTTCCCTCGCAACCTGGTAGATTCTGCGCTGGGATTTCAATCAGGAAACAATGAGACTGGCCCAGGATAAGACTCTCTTATTGGACTCTAGACTGTCCCAAGACAAGATGCTCTGATGTAGGGGCAAAGCATTTTTTGCAGCTGGGCACTGGATGTGGAACACTTGATTAGGGGAGATCAGAGCCTGACTGCTTTCAGATCTAAATGCAAGACCTGTCTGTAGGAGAAGGCATTCCCCCAGGAATATCATTTGCCCAGGAGCATTCCACACTTTGGGAGATTGGGTTGGGAGGAAAGAGAAGGCAGGGAGGAAATAAAACCTTTATTCTCCTTTCCAGACACATACACTGGAGACAAAGGAAGCTGTGAGAGCGCTTCCATTTCAGGCATACTCAGTGCTATCTTTACTACAACTGTTGTGTGGCGTTTAGATATGACCAAAGAGGAGCATTTCTGATGAGGAACTTTTGTGCCAAGTTTGTCCCTGATATATAACTCCATTGGCGTCAATAGGACCAGTTAGGCTAGGGATTAATTTGACCCCTTCCTTTCCCACTACACACCATCCTCAATACACACTCAACACAATATTTTATTGCCACAATCCAGATAAGCAGAATTTGCCACAGAACAAACTTCAGGAAAGGGAGTGATTCTAACAATATAATTCTGGGAAACTGAAACCCAAATAAGGCCTGTTACTCATCTGTGTATCTCAAAACACACAGTAACCTAAACCATTTGTTTATTTACATGGCAAAGATTTAACCAGAAGTGAAGTGTGGGATGTCAAGAACTACTGTTTCTACCGATTCACTTTAATCTCTTGCTTTATTATTTATTATCATTTCTGCTGTGATACAGCTTAAGGACTATGATCAGGGCTTCTTTGTGGTAGGCACTGTGCATGCAACACAAAGACAGTCTCTGTTTCAGAAAGCTCCCAGTCTAAAGTTTGCGAGAGCAAATAAATAAAATGAGAGACCTTCCCTGAGCAGATTTTGAAGCCCTAAATTTGTTTTGATATTTAGCTAATATCTGTAGCAAATGCCTTTTTCTTTATAGGTGGGTGAGGTTTGCAGCGTGGGGGGGAACGGTGTAGGTGAATATGTAGGGCCGTATTCTACTTATTTATATTGAGATAAATATGGAGTAACCCCATTGTAGTGAATACGATAATTCCAGATTCTCCCTGGTTTAACGGAGAGCAGAGTTTGGTCCTTCAGTTTTCTTTTACATGGTACAATATGAGGATGTCGGGGGAGAGAGGAACATTTGCTATTTTATATAGAGAACATAATACAAAAACAACCTACCTAATGGAAGGGGACCCTTGCAGAGCCCCTGCACCAATCGGCGTCTTTCATTTAGGAAAGGAAGGAAACACAGGAAGGAGAGCAACATAGGAAAAAAGAATAAAGTGAAAAGGGGCAATAAAAACAAGGAATGGGCTAGATAGAATGAGACAAAAGAGCTAGAACCTTTATAGGAAAATACCCAGATGATGCTAGGGTAGGTACGCATTTTAGTCTGTTGTTATTTCTTTTTAAGTGTGTGCAGGCTTATTTAAATACAGAGGTTTCTGGACAGTCCATATGGTCATTTCTTTTCTTTTCTTTTTTACCAATCCCTGCACCAGCCTGCACTGGATTCCAGATGTTAGATGTGTATCCTCCAAATGGCTGTTAGAGCAGTCCTGCTCTCGCCCCATTTCAGTGGATCTTTAGGAAATGTTAAAACACGTATCTGAAAAGTATCCTACCAGGTGATGGGTGCCAGCGTGGAGGCATGGGGCATCTGGGGTCACAATTACACACATCCACTAGCCCAGTGTTTCTCAAACTTTTGTATTGGTGATCTCTCACACAGCAAACCTATGAGTGCAACCCCCACCCCTCCACCCCTTGTAAATTAAAAACACTTTTTTTGTATTTAACACTATTATAAATGCTGGAGGCAAAGCGAGGTTTGGGAGTGGAAGCTAACAGTTTGTGACCCCCTCCCCCCATGTAATAACCTTGTGACCCCCTGAGGGGTCACAACTCCCAGTTTGAGAACCCCTGCACTAGCCATACCCCTCCAGGTAGGGGTTCTGTAGGTATTGGGGGTCCCCTGCTTTAGCCCAGAAGTTGTAATAGCATCCGCAAGAGGGCTGCAGAACCTCTATTGTCAGAGAGATGGATTCTGTCCCTGCAACCCCCCTTTGCTGCACAAAGCCTGTTCACTCAGCTTGTGTGTATTTTACCCTGTGGGCCTGCTTTCCTTCTCGCGGAGTTATAAATCCTGCCACCTTCTTCCTCCTAGTCTGTGCCATTTGTATTTTCCCTATTCCCATCCTGAGTCTCCTTTTCTCTTTCTTGAATCTCTTCCCCACATCTCCTTTTCCCACTTCCTCTACAGAGCGTCTCTGATGTATGTCTTCTCTTTCCCCTCCCTGCTGAAGTAGGTGTATGCCCTGGGCACGGAACCTGGCCCCTGGGCAGGAAGGTGTTCTAGCAGCCTCTGGCTGGGGTGGGCAGAGGGTGTGGGGGGGTGTCACTGTTTAGAGTGGACTGGACTTCCACTTGTGCAGAGGGGAGGGAGAAATGGATGGGGCTTGCTTGGCCTAATGTTCTTTACAATGAGCTAGCAGGGAGGCCTCATGCCAGGGGCAAACCAAACCAAGGGGAAAAAATGGAAGCATCTAATACCAAAAGCACCATAATATGTAGGTATTTCTCTGGTGCCCTTTTCAGTAACTTGGTGCTAGGAAACAGGATGCACTCTCTCCCCAGCCAAGAGAGAAAACAGTGCTGCATAGAAATGGTAGTTTCCTCAGGGCTGGGTGACTCAGGTCCTCCTTATTCTTAACTTATGTCTTTCTCTTTTTCTTTCACCTGTGTGTGGGTGTTACTGAAACAAAGCTGCCAGTGCCTCCCTTGTGTGCTGTACATCAGCCCTGGCTGTTAGACTCTTACATTACAGGCCAAATGCAAGTAGTGTGGATGGGATGGGATGAAGCTGATAGGACTTAAATGAGGGGAAAGATGGCCCAGAATGAAGGGATGGACTTAAAACAACATTTGAATAGGTGGTGTGCAGTCATACCAAGGGTCTGATCCAGCACCTGTTGAAGTCAGTGGCAAAGCTCCTATTCATTTCAATGGTGCAGGATCAGGGCCCAAATTCCTAGATAAAAGTGAAAGAACATGGCCAAGTGCTGTCTGGGAGTCGCACGTTCACATGACTTTCCCTGCCTCCCCCTAGCAAATATAGTGAATGTGGGAGATACACATGTGCTCAGCAATGTGCCTTTATATTCAATGAATTAGGGATGACTTATTGGTATGAGTGAAAGATGATTCACAATACACCTCAGACAACAGATTTATGTTCCATGTGGTTAATACTTTGTATCTTTCAATTATGAAAAATACCAGCATCTTTTTTTTTCTTCTTCTGCAGCATGTTTCAGTAATGTTTCCTGCTGGTATGATACAAACCAGCAAATAATCTTTCTGTATCAATGAATTTGTTTGTCCTTAGCTGAATAACTCTAATAGTTTGCTGTTTGAATAGTTTACACTAGCCTTTGTGTTATTGCTCTTATCTCCTTAGGTAGAGAACATACTGATTTCTTGGTGAATCACCGCAGGCTTTTAAAAGTTGTTCAGATCTGATTTCCCTGTTGTTATCTTACCTTACAATGAAATGATTTTTCTTTAATGTGACTAGTCAGGAGTGTAGCTTCCAGACATTTATGGGAGTGTTGCCACAGTCCTATGCTGTATGTTTCACCTGTGAAGCTGTCTTGTGTTTATTGCTTCACTGTATCTTTATATCAAAGGTATTAATTCAACTATGTTTTTAAAAGCCAGCCTCCGACCTGAATAATTTATCCAGATAATTAAAAGTCAGTAATTATTTCTGAATAAGTCAAACTCTTAGTGCTTAGTTCTTCCGTTTCTTATGAACTTGAATTCAATGGGAATTTTGGCTGTGAGAACAGTAGTCAGGTCCTTTTTGGATCTATTTTTGTTGTAAAACTCCCAGATCATAGCATTCCCCCTCCGCCCCCTCAAAAAAAGTTCATTAATTTAACCTTTTGTCTGCTTATTTCATTAATGTGAGGCTAATGATGTGATTTAATAGAATTACAAGCAATTTCCATGTTTCTAATCTAACAAAGCATTTATTTATCATAGCATAGAATGAGAACCAACCTAGAGGGCATTGGCTTTAAGAAATGGGCTTAGAGCTCTTTCTGAATAAGGCAGAATGCAACAAATTCCTATTTCTATTTTTTTCTTCAAGATTAAAATAAGCATTTTTTTAATATCCATTATTATTATATGGTGTGAAGGCCCCTATGGTTCCTACCACATATGCCCTAGTATGCAGAGAAAAAAACCCTTGTAACAATAAAGCATTCCCCCACTACAATTACATACACCTTACCACCACCCACTCCTAATGTGGAAGTAATGTATGCTAAGTAATGTTTTCTGGAGCTCCAGGAAAGATACGGTCTTCACAAGTGAGTGAGAGCAATAGGTAGTAGAAAGCATTTGCGAAAATGTTTGTAACACATTGTGACACTTCTTGGGTTGTGTGAAGCATATCACTACCACCTGACCTTTGTGTGAGGAAGCTTTGTCTGTGCCTGCTGTGGATCAGTTCCTCAACTTCACCAGCCACGGTCAACACAAGCACTGGCTTCCAGGCCTCTGTAGGCCCTGTTCTCTCTTTGCAGGTCTACAATAGGCACACTCCAAGCCCTGAGGCCTCTGAGCATCTCCCTGGAGTGGCCAGCCTCTGATCCCCAGAACACTCACAGTATGCACTGGTCCTCTGTTCGCAAAAATACAGTATTCCACAGCTTACCAGTTACACGGTAGACTCCAGCTCCACTTAACACACAGCACTTAGATTTGATTATAGAGGAAGCAAGAATACATTATATTTAATAAAGAACAGAGATTCAAATGATAAGCAGAAATATTAGAAACAAAGAGTTACATATAAAATCAAATCATAACACACTTTCTAGAGCCTAAACTCAACTAACAAGACATTGTCCTGTCATAGAGAGCAAAAGCTCACCCCAAATCTTTCCAGTGTATTACAGCCAGGCTTGGCTGTGATCTTCTGTTCATGAAACAAGCACACTGTCCTTTTGCCTCCTCAAGGGAAAGATCCAGAATGTGTCTCTGTCCCTACCGTTATAGTCCAAAAATCCATTGTCATTACTTGCAAACAGAGTTGTCCCTGTTGCTTGTGTTTGCCTGTCTAGACTCTCCCTTGGAGACTTTGCAATCACCTGCTTAGCATTTTGCTCAGACAGTAAATAGGTGTTTATTGTGAAGCAAACAATAGTCAATTTGCATTTAGACAGATACATAAACACATCATGCCTGAAAGAAACCTGTTTCTCACCTTTTGGTGACCAGCCCCAAGTCACAGACCTTAAGAACATAATTTTCAGTATATAGACATAACTCCTTACATATTATCTGTACATATATTTCTCAATGATTATGAGGAGCAGTGTGTCAGGCTTTCATTGGAGACCTTATGTGACATTCTTTGGTGAACTACTACGTAGATACTAGAGGATCCCTGCAACCCCCATGCACCCGATGCCCTCTGTCAGTTGGCACCAAGAGGTCCCTGGATCACACACATACTTAAGTAAAACAATGCAGAGAAGTCTTCCCCACAAGCAAAACACATAGCAGTTGACTGGGAACCAACAGAACCACTGGCTGAAATTATAAGCCATATGCTGATCCAGAGAAAGAAAGTTTTAAGATATCTTAGGCATTTATAAGTGATCCATCATTATAGTATCTGACTGCCAAATACAGTAATTAAAATTCGCATAGTAGTCCCTAGTGGACTTTAATATTTGTCTCTCCCAGGTATGGTATATATTTCTAGTTTGTGCCATCTTGCTGTTGTCATTCCCTGTCTTTGGTTAGTGCAGAAATGCCTTTGCATGTCTTGAAATATACTCTAACAATGGTTAGACTTTGGCTTATCCATACCTCTTCCAGCAGTTGGTTTCACAAATGAACCCCTTTGACTATGTTATTTTCAGTTCTTGAGAGCTTCATTTTGGGCACGGTTAACTCGTTAGCTGCATCATCTCAGAGGGAGGCAGCCAGGGCCGCCAAGAGCGGGTTCGGGCCCCGGTGAAAAATGTTTTGCAGGGCCCCCAGCAAGGGCGGACCGGCTAAACAGGGCCGACAAAGCCAGAGAAGCCGGGCCCCAGGCCTCCTTCCGGACCACCAGGCCCCGGTAATTTGTACCGGCTTCCCCTGCCTCTCGTTCGCCCTGAATGCAGCAGTCTTGATAGTTTGTGAACAGAGAGGTGACTTCTGTGTAGGGTCCCAGCCTGTTGAGAATATTTATACTAGTGCTTTGGATTGACACTGGAAGCAAACCAGGAGCCACTGGAGGATATGTTCTTGGCACTGTTTCCAGGTAGGAAAGTGATCTTATGAGATCCGTATAAGGTACAGTTTACTTCTTGTCTTAATCATCAGCCCCAACTACCATGAGTTAAAATAATTTAGTTGGCAGGCAGTTGAAAGTATGAATTACTGTGGCTAGATCATCATCCAGGAGGAGGGATGGACATAGTTGCCTGCTAAGCTGGAGGCAGAAGGAAGATCATTTTCACTACCATTACTGTCTGGATTAATGACTAGTCCAGTAAAACTCAGATATTTGTCCTGCATTAATTATTTCTGCTCTTAATGGGAATAAATAAGGCAAGGGTAGTGCACACAGAGTTGCTTGCGACTCAGATACAGGCACGCAATAATGCTGTTTGCGGAGCAGCTATGTATGCCACTTTGAGGGTAGATATGCACATTCCACCCGCTAGCCTGAATTTGGCCCTATGTAGACAGGAACCTTTCAAATAACCAATGTATAAAATTCGTTGTCATGCAACAAGACGAAGCTCTTTTTTCCTGTGTCTGAAAAGTTAACAAGTGTCACAGTAGAAATGGTTAGTGAGCTCCTCGATTTCAGTGCATGAGTTAAAAGGACTCCTGTTGTTGCAGGGGAAATGTAGAACAGGAGGGAAGGACTGAGCATAGCCTTTTGTTCTTCAGCTGATATATGTTGTTCAATCATTGGCTGGTGCTAATGACTGGAAGTCTGCAGCATCATGTCTAAATGGGAAAGCTTAGGAATTAAATAAATATCTAAAACCACGAAGCAACGAAAGGGGTGACTGTGTTTTTACTACAGACTGTTTAATGAACCTGCCAACACAATAACTAGAACCAGTGCCTCTCGATGTGTAAAACAATGGCATCATAGAATGAATCCAATGCCTTTGTTCCTGGAAGACGCAAGTGGTTATTGTGTTGTGGAGGTAATGGAGAGAGTGTTTTTAAGTGTATGTTTTTAAAGAGATTGTTCAGGTTGACCAGAGGCTGGAAGCGGTGCTCTTATTTATTTATTTATTTATTTATTTATTTTTGGTAATACATAACATGCTACGCTTCCCTGTTCGGTTAACTTTTAAGAAACTTGTGCTGGAATCGTGACATCTCAAAACATAAGCTCAATGCCATATGCATGTCTAAATCACATACAAAGGTCACATTCATGGTTGCATGTAAATCTCATCATCAAAAACTTCTGAGCAAATAGCAAGAAGAAGACCAAGTATAGCATGTTCAGACTAAGCATTCAAGTTTGCTTAACAGAAGTGTTTTCGCCCCTTTGATATCCATATCTTTGCAACAACTTTTGTCTGTCATTCCATACAAGGGGCTGGGAAAGGAATTAGGTCTCAGTGCAAGAAAAGAACAGCTATTTCTCTGTGCTCGGCTGTTGTGCCCCAAACAGCTTATCAGTTGGTACTTACATCCCTTGATTTATTTTGAGGTTATTTGTACAAGGTCAGAGCTGATAAATCATTGGTGTGTATGATGTCAACCATGCCTCCTTTGTTTCTTATCAGGTGGCAGTGAAAGTTATTGACAAGAAGAGAGCCAAGAAGGACACCTACGTCACCAAGAATCTGAGACGTGAGGGGCAGATCCAGCAAATGATCCGACATCCCAACATAGCTCAGCTGCTGGATATATTGGAAACTGAAAACAGCTACTACCTTGTCATGGAGCTGTGCCCTGGGGGCAATCTAATGCACAAGATCTATGAGAAAAAAAGACTGGAAGAGCATGAAGCACGCAAATATATCAGGCAGCTTATTCTAGCAGTGGAGCATCTTCATCGGGCCGGGGTGGTTCACAGGTAAGGTAGAAAGAGCTGCCTGTGAGAATTTACTCAGGAGCATTTAAATGATAATTTATATATTTATTATTTTTTTAAACTTTGATATAACATTTTCTGTTCAGGTTTGTGGCTAATATTGATGTTCTTATCCTAGACAATAGTGAACATCTGTCCACTTGAGCCCCAGCAAAGTTCTTAAGTATGTGTGCAACTTAAGTAAGCACGAGTAGTCTCATTGATTTCAGACACTAAAAGTTATGCACGTGCTTTGCTGAAGCAGAGCCCTACTTCTACTCTTTATATCTAGAGCTTTGCATCTTCGAAGCACTGAACAAACATAACTTGTCTTCCAGCCATCTCTGAAGGTAGATAGGTATAGTCTCACTTTAAAGATGGAGAAACTGCAACACAGAGGTCAACTGACTTGCCCAAAGTCTCACATCTGATGAAGTGGGTTCTAGCCCACAAAAGCTTATGCCCAATAAATTTGTTAGTCTCTAAGGTGTCACAAGGCCTCTTTGTTGTTTTTATTAAGCTGGTAGTTAGAACTGAATTAGAACATGGTAGTTCCTGGTTCCTACTTTCACTCCATTAGATTGTGTTGCTTCCCAAAACTGCCACATGATTTAAAAATCGAAGCAAAGCACAGAACTTGGCACATTTCAGTCCATGTCACAATCTCTTCTGAGGATAAATCTAGAATTGGCATGGCAGGAGCATTGCAAGAATTGAGCAGAGCAGTACTAGAGAAGAAGGATGATCTTGTTATATATACATACAAATGGGTTCAATTCTTGGCTCTGCCTCAGATTTCCTGTGTGACCATGGGCAAGTCACTTAGGCCCAGGTCCTCCAAGGTACATGGGCTCCTAAGAGGATCTGGGCCTAGTTTTTGTGGGTTTCAGTTATCCACCTGTCAAAAGGGGAATAAGTATAATTCCTTTCTCCCACTTGTTTTCTGTCCTGTCTATTTATATTGCAATCTCTTTGGGGCTGTGTGTATGCAGCATTCGGCACAATGGGGGCTGATCTCAGCTGGAGTTTCTAGCACTACTGTAATATAAATAAGTGTGGGAAAAATTATTTCTTCTACTGGTTCCATTGCAACAATTAGGTAAATTGAATGTACTGACTCAAGTTGAAATAGAGCCATGACATGGAGTGTTGCCATTACCTTTGCAAAAAGTGCCACACATGGTCTGGGCCTTGATTTTGGGCAGGAATTGAGGCAGCACAGTGTCCCTTCACACCACATTGAGGTCCACATTGTGCCCTTCAAAGATAAAAGTCTCAGGTGGGGGCTTTGGGCGAGGAAAACTGCAAGGATTTCCTCACTGAGATTCCGGTGTTATCTTTTTCTGAGGGGGAGGGGTTTGTGTGCCCCTCTTGTGTCCCCCTTGTGTCCCTTTACTGCTCCAAAACCTGGCTGATCTCAAGGATTCATGGGAGGCCCTGGTTATCCATGCAGAGCCCCAGTGGTGGCTCTGGCCTCATCTCCCCTCTCTCAGCTCCTCACCAGCACACATCAAAGGGAGTCATGCTGCTATGCACCATCTGGCTGCAGCGCCCCCAAAGAGGGGAGATATGACCTGGGGTATATTAACTTTTCCAGACAGGTTTCATGGGAAGGAGGAGGACTCTTCTGCACAGAGAACTCTCCATAGGTGCTGGGGAAAGTGGGGGAGCTGCCCTGGAACCACCCAAATTCCCATCTACACGGAGGGGCTGAGCTCCATGCATGGACGCACACGCAGAGGTTGGAGGGCACGATCTGTCTCATGATGTTAGTCTAGTATTAACTTAGAAGAAAAAGTGCCACCTATTGCATTACTAATACCACAATACTGCCCATAGCTTTTCCTTGGAAGTCTCCTATCCAAGTAGTGACCAAGTCCAAACCTGCTTGACTGATACAATGTGGCAGGATCAGTCAGTATAGTTGTAAGTATTTTCTATGGAGGCTTAACCATTCAATATCTTGTCTTCCATTACGAATGTGATACTTGGAGTATCATAAAGAGACAAGAAAGCCCACTGGAAGGATAATTAGAATTTGTTGCATTGGATCTCTGTTTGCATAAGAAAGAGAAATGCTAATAGCTGCCTCTGGAGTTGTCCTTCAGCCTACTGGGCTTTGGGCTATAGAAGCTCTGAAAATAGACTGCTCAATCAGTAGCATTAAAAAAAAAGAAAGAAAGAAAGAATCAGTGCGGAAGTCTGATTCATTCTCACCCTGAATGCAATGACAATATTCTCTTGTTGTTGTTGTTATTTTTAAAACCGTTTCAAAAATAGCAGCACTCAAATCTATTCTGTGATCTGTGGGTGTTCACATTCCCTGTTTGATAAAGAAAACACAGCCGCTGGGGTCTCATGTGGGCTGACATTGTTGGTGCCCCTTTCAGAACTGGTTCTTTTGATCATTCATCCTCTTGAATGGAGATGGGCATTTAAAGAAAATAAGTAAATTGTTGAATATTTTGTTCCAAAATTCACCAAATTTGTCAGCTAAATTATTCACTGAATATACTCACAAATTATCTTCCTGGTTGTGCAAGCTGGGTGAAAAAAATTAGTTAAATAACATATTTGAAATATTATAATGAAACTCAGCTAAGCTATCTGATGGATATTATTTACCCAGCTCCACTCATTATAATAAAGTCTTGGTATGGTGAGAAATCACTCTGATCTCAGGATCAGATATGGGACCCTGAATTCAAAGGAAATGTGTCTTTTAAGAGTATAGTGACATGCAAACAGTTTATAATTCAGAAACTCCAAGCAGCCTCATTTATTTTAGAGATAAGTAAATTGCTTGTGTATATGTATTGTAAGTGATGTAGGTTGCCATAGACACATGCCTTCCTAGACCTTTCTGAGGCCAATACTGACTGTGAAGGATGTAGAAGGTAAACTCCTCAGTGCAGGGGCTGTCTTTTCCTAAAGGTGTAGCCAGCATTGAGAACTCTGTAGCCACTACTGGAATACAAGATAATATATACCCTAAATATAACATTTTTTTAAAAATGTAGATCATTGTTATGATGAGAAGAGCTGGTTGGTTGTTAAAATTGTGCAAGTAGCAAGCTCAAATATGACTCAGATAGGAATCTTTATCTTTCCCTCTGACAGAAGAAAACAAACCCAAATGGCAGTATATGGTGAAGCTTTCTCTTTTCAGAGGGTGTTTACACAGGCCTTCATGCTGTCAAAAACCAGGATGAACATTAAATCCCTTGGGAGCGTAAGGACAACAAAGAAAATGAAGTGAAAGCCTGGGTGCTTGCAACAGCATCCCACAGGAAATTCTCAACAACCTTTTTAA
Source organism: Mauremys mutica (assembly GCF_020497125.1). Lineage (NCBI taxonomy): Eukaryota > Metazoa > Chordata > Testudines > Geoemydidae > Mauremys > Mauremys mutica. Next base: position 198,294,614 of record NC_059072.1, read on the forward strand.
AGTAATTTTAACAAAATTCAATCCTATTCAGTGCAATTACTGTCAGAATGTCAAAGAAAGGAATTTAATAATGTATTGGGAGCAAAGATAGCTTTCTGTATACCCTGTTTTTTCTATCTTTTTTCTTCATGGAAATATATTCATACCTTCTGTTAGGATTGTGCAATTAAAAAAGATCAGAACTGTTGGAGAAAAGAGAAATATATATGGATAGGAGTATCTATATATTTTCATCTACCGTCTCCTTCTCTCTCCCCACCACCTCCTCCCAACAAAAAGCACATTGAAAAGAATGAAGGTGGTGTCCTAGGATTCAGTCGTTTAGGACATCATAAGATTCGTGCATTGACACCCCTTGCTTGATGTGTTAGCTTTGATAACTTTTATCCTATTAATTTTAAGTGCAAGTAGTCTGGTGGCTGGTGTAATATTTATGACAGATCTTTGCACTAGAGAAGAATGTCTCCTTTTGAAATGCAAAGCTGGTTTATCATTCTATTTTATGGTATATTTCAAAGTTACCATTAGTCATTCTCTGTTGGAGCACAATGTCATTAACAAACTAAGCATTGCTTTAAGGATGTCAGTCCAAATTCCCTTTTCACTTACACTGATACTACCACATTGACTTCAATGGTCTTGGGCCCAATGAATATTGTTTGGTAACAAAAATGGTCTCTTTGGAATGTACATAAGCATTATAACTGAATCCATGCAATCTGCTGTCTATTTCACCTCCAGCTCTTCTTGTGGCTATAAAGTGGTTGAGGGTGGGTGAATTAGTGTTGGGTTGGTTCTTTTCTTATTTTGTGATGGAGAATGTAATGCAGGATGCATCCACCATCACTGCTGCTTTGCAGTTGCCTGCTGATAACAAAACATTGACTTCCAGCAAACACATTGACTCCCTGCCCCCCACCTATCATAAAAATAAAATGCAAAATGCAAAAGAAGCCTCAGGTTTGCTGTGTGACACCGGAAATGGTAGTGGATATTTATAAACTTATTTTAAGCTGCCCAACTAAAGACTTGAACTACTGGCTGGAATAAGCGTTTCAAAAGCGGGCCCTAAAGTTATGCATGAAACAAACAAACAAAAAATCAAAAGAGGGAAACATATTTTCAAAAACGGGGAATGACAACAGCATGTTCATAGTTTCACAGCGCAGGAAACTATAAATATACTCTGTTTCTCTGTATTACAGTAATAGAGCTTGGTCTGTGCTGAAGGTCTTACCATTTCTAGACCTTAGTAACTAGCAGTACAGCCAGCACCAAGTGTTGACTCAGCCCCTGCAAAATCAGGAGATTTAAAAAAAGAATGTTGGGTTCTTTTACTTAGTCTCCTGGTTTCTGAACCTTTAGGATTCACCCAGGTCATGTGTTCAAGCTTTTCACTCATGAAGGCTGGAAACTTACTTTTGTGGAAAAACAAACAAACCAAAACATGAAAACTGATATTTTCCTGTAGTCTTATGCCACCACGCCAGGAACCTGGACTTTAAGGGACACACCAAAAAGTGTGAAACTCATGCCAAAATTGCGAAAGTCACAAAAATTGCAACATTGACCTAGGGCCTTGATCTTGGAAAGATTTCTGCATGTGCTTAACTTTACTCACTCTGGGTAGTCCCATTGATTTCAATGAGGGCCAGATTGGTTTCTGTGTCCCTGCGTAAGTTGTATATGCGCTATGTGGCTTGGCCATTTTAAAAGCATCCTTAGTCAGAGTCGATTAGATGTGTGTTTGTTTTTATTTTTGTTTTTTATTTTCTGTAAATCAGCACAATATGTTTTCCTACTCTCTCTTACAAATACAGCTATGAGTGTCGTCAGTTCAAATGAATTATCATGAACTTTCTCAACTGAAGATATAATTTGGATACACACATTCACTCAAAACAGAATGAACAGAGCAGAGCAAAAAAGAAAACAATACAGAAATTTCAGTGCATTAACAGTCAATCCTGCTCCTGCAGGGTGAGCCCAAGCCAGGCATAAAACCAGCTGTGATCAAAATGAGATAAATAGCATGTCAACTCCACCTCTCCCAAGGCACTGACCTATTCATTCACTAATATTCTATTCTGTAAGTGCTCTCTCTGCTAGGAAAGGGCCCCACACTCACTGTGTGGCTCTTTTCCTGAAAAATTTCCCATCATTACTAACACCGCTTCAGCTCCATTGAAGCATCATAGGTCAAATGCCAGAGACTGCCTGGAGCCTTAAGCACCATGTTATCTAACCCTGCTCAGAGCAGGTCTGTGTGGTATAAATGCTGGCGGGTGCCTTGTCTGTGTTAATGCTAACACTGATACAGCGTATGCAATGGTGGGACATTTTCCAGCAAAAAGATGTAGTGTAGACAAGGCTCCTCTGGGGTACTCTGCTTCCTCTTGCAGCACCTCAGACATAATTTACTTGGTGGGAAAAGTGTTTCTAACTAATTGGAGCCAAAGTTCACTTGCTGGTAGATAATAAGCTGGATGTTTTTAAAGAGTCATTTTGCTGTTGCTTTTGGGTTCATCCCCTGAGGTTAAAAAAAGAAACATGCACTCACTGGGCCTGATCCAGTGTGTCCTTAGGTAAAACCCCACTCACTTCAATCACTTTTTAAAAGCGATATGCTTATAATAATCTAAAATGGAATATTAATGAAAAAATCATTCTTGGGAACTACCTCTTAGAAATATAAACAGACTATAGGGACAAAAAGGGGACCTTACCGCTGTTACTACCACTTTCTATTGACAATATTCCTTTAAAATATTCTCCAAACGTACCCCTCTCCAGATTTGCTATATTGTTGTCAAAAAGACTGATCCCAAGGGTGTGTATGCACCTCCTCCATGCATATTGAACAGGAACATTGTACACAGAGTGGGCTTACTCATTCACACGCTCAGAGTCCACATCCCTGAAAGCAAAAATAATTGCGAGGTTATGGCTTGATTTGACAGGGAGGTGGGTGTTGCTTTGGTTTCTGATTTTACTGGTTTGAGGTTTTGTTCTTTATTTCAAAGAACGATTAAAAATAAATAGAATGGCTCTCAGGTATAAAAAAAGGCAATAATCATTTCCACTGTTGAAATGCTGAGTTGTTCACCAGGTAAGGGCTAGTCTGCACTAGAAAATTAGTTTGACCCAGCTATGTCACTCAGGAATATGAAAAATCCACTCCCCTGAGCGATGTAGTTAAGCCAACCTAAGTCCCCGTGTAGACAGTGGTAGGTCAATGGAAGAATTCTTTCACCAACCTGGCTACTGCTCTTGGGGAAGTGGATTAACTACAGTGATGGGAGAACCCCTCCTGTTGGCGTAGGTAGTGTCTACACTTGAAACACTAGTGAAAGCAAGCCCTAAGTAGAAGTATACCGATCTAGTTCACAGTGCTGCATTTTAAAAAACTTTCAGATTAACAAATTAGTGGTACATATGGACTACTAGATCAGTTACCATGGACTACTAGCTCAGTTACCACTTACCGGGAAATCTGTTGAGAATGCAGACATATGGGTAAACAGCATGGATTAACCAGGTCTGACTGCACTCTAAGGTACAGCCTGTCTATTTTTAGCTACTTTGTTTTTCTCTCTGTCTGTGACACTTTTACTTTATCTTTTTTTATTTTTCTTAAACTTTATTTCTTTTACATGTCTTTAGTTGTATGTATTTTTAGTCTTTCTATTCTTTCACTCATTTATCTTATTATTTTAATTACCTTTGTGGCTTTTTTATTCCTTCTGTGGGCGTTTTGCCTGCTTTTCACTGATTTTCAGCTTTCATTTCATCTAGCAATTCTCTCTCTCCTTTTTAAAAATCTTACCTCTTTCTCACTCATACTTTGTCTTAATCCTAAAACTTCCTTTTAACTTCCAAATCGTTTCTCTCCCTGTTCAGAGATGTAGTATTGTCTAGTACTGGACAATTCACTTTACTGCATGAAATTCTGTTTGCTTCTGTTGATTTCATACCAGATCAACTTTTTTCCTGGTGCTTTGCCCCTGTTAATTCCCTGTGGTCAGTATCTACCTTGTTGTTAAGCATATGACAGCCTCTCTGAAAGTCTGTGCATACAGGCAATCAGACAATGAAGAAATGAGATGTAGGTCTCTCAGGCCCAAAGGATACGGGTAGTAATTTGGGAGAGGAGTAACAAAATGCTTTAAGTGTAAAACTAAACTCAGCTTTAACCATGGAACCATGTCCACTGCTTCCCTAATTCGTAATAGCTATTACTATTTCTGAATCTTGTAAAAAACCCGTTGAGAATAACAAAAAGTTGTTTCATCATTTCAGATGCTCACTCAAAATATTTTATTTCTTTCAGAGACTTGAAGATAGAAAATCTGTTGCTAGATGAAGACAACAATATCAAGCTTATTGGTATGAAACTCTTTTGGCAATTCCAATAACAGAAATCTGTGCAATCATATAAAGGGAATTTTTGAGTCTTCACAATCCTCCACGTGACAACACATAATGGTGTTACAGAGAGATGCTGAGAGAGTGCAAATAGCATCCAAGCTGTTGCTGAAAGCACCCTGTGAAAAATGTTCCAGTGAATTCAGATTTATTTATTAAAAGTCCAATCCGGCAGTTTTTACTTAGGCAAAAGTGCTATTGAAATCAGTGGGAGCATTGCCAGAGTGAGGATTATCGAAGTGATACCACAAAAATAATTTGTTTTACCCTGTTAATTTCATATTTATTAAGTGCTGGATTCTGCCCCCAGATGCACATGCTTCTGCTGAAGTCAGATGAGAAATTGATTTAGAAGCTTGTTTAAAAAAATAAAATCAACAATGGACTCTTGATTGTATTACGGCACCCACTGTATGCAGTGCTCAATTCATTCAAGTCCTGCAGACATTGTAGATTAATCGTCTATGAATATATTCTTCTCTCACTGCCTGTGTGTAACTCCCATTAATGTTAATGTGGGCATTGAAAGGAAAATATGCCCCTTATTAAAGAACATCTGTTTATATTTATTTCCATGCCTACACATTTTCCAGCAGCAGTATCTTTAGTTGTCTACTTAGAAGCCAGATTTTTTCTTTCACTCTGTCTTTGAAAGAGAGGTTTCGTCATCTTAGACTTGATGAAAAGTGTTGACTAAACTTAGGTCAAAAGGTGAGCCAGTTCATCCATATGAACGATACACATCTCTGTGCAAACAAGAAGGGACTGCTAATGTATTTTAAAATATCCAAAATCTACTTAGGAATTCAGTGTTTTGAAAAATGGCCATGACTTGTTAGTCACTACATTTTAGTGAATCAAGTAACTCTGGAAAGATAATAGCAAAACAAAATGTTGCATTGCCTCAATTGCAGGTCAAGAGGATATTGATATGTTACCATGAATCATTCATCAGTAATGATAGATACCACCCATTATCTCAGTTTAGCAGCTAAGTGAGACCAGATGGTTTGTAACACTGTAATGAGAACATCTGACGGATTTAAAGAATTTCTATAACTTTCTTGTTATTTGGGGGTTTGATTATCCAATAGTACATACACTTGACATCCAAATACAGACACAGTCAGATGATTCAGATACGATATAAAACTGGTGTGCCAAAACAAAAACAAAAAATGTCTAAACTGTTTCCACAGTCTTACTTGCTTCAGTTGCATAAGTAAGCACAGTGGGTGGTATGGAAAGGATAGGGAAGGAGATGTTTAGATCTTCCTTAGACTAGCTAGCATTAAAATAAATTGTCCTCTAGTCCTCACAACTGACAGCAGCTTAACAGTAGCAGATTGTACTCAGTATGTGTTTTTAAAACAAGGCAATTAAATCCCATTGTCCAACTGTATAAATTATAGGACATAAAGAGCTTTTTATTAGACTAATAGTTTATTAGACTAAAAGTAAAAGCAGATTTCCAGTCAATCCAAACAGCTACATTGTATCACAAGTTAGCTGAAACCCCTTGTTTCAGGTTCTCCTACTGTAAGGAAATCCTTGGATTTAATTTTCTTGAGAAGGCCACCGTTTGATGAAGTAATCCAAAACAGATATGAATTTATCTTTTAAGTTATCCACCAATTTGTTGGCTAATGCGTCTGCTCTGAACAATTCTTTATTTGACACCTTAGTGATTGGTCCTGATACCTTAGCAACACCAGTTCAGGGCAACTGCACTTGTATTCCCCCTCTATCGTCCAGCAAGGACATCCACTTTCAGGCTTCCGGCTCCCCAGCTGTTCACTCTCTTGGGTGGAGACATGTGTCTCTCTTCCGCTTGACGAGGGTATCTCCAGGCCACGCAGCTCCCTGCCTTCACTATAAATTCCCTAGCAAAGTCAGGCGCCTAAGCCAGCCTGCTTTACTTTTCTCTTCAAAGACAGTACACAGTGTAATTGCCACTTTAGTTACCACACAGCTCTTTCTAATCAAGCACATTTACTCTTAAGGTAAAAGCACTACAGAGAAAACGGATTAAAAACAATAAAAGAACCTACATGCATACTAATCAGCTTACCAGAGATCACCCCCTCACTCCAACAAGGGTTCTGGCTGGTGAACAGTGCTTCAAACCTTACCCAGGGGTTTTCCTGTGGTTACCCATTCATAACTCCTTTAGCTCAGAACAAGCACTCCCATGAATCTGTGAGTTACTCCTTTATGTCGTTTGGGCCTTTTGGTCCTAGGAATAGGTGATTCATAGACAAAGGTCTCATCCCCATGGTGAAACTCAAAAGATCAGGTCAGGAAGTGGGTATTTGCATTTCCCTCCTCCAAAGTATTTCCTAGGAAACCTACTCAACTAACAGCTCATTCTTGTCTTAACCCATTATTTAAGAGTCCTTTGAATCTCATAACCCTTCCCAAGGTTTGGATTAGTCGTGTGTCCTAGACAAGTTACATACAATCCCACACACCACAAACATTTTTAATACAACGAGCTCCTAAGATACTTAAACTTAATTCAGTAAGGTTTGTCCTGGATAATGCAGGAAATTGTCATACCTGTCACAACACACAGACAAGTATTTCTGAAAATTTTGTTCTGAAACCCTTACGGCAGTGGTTTTTAACCTGTGGTTGGCAGACCCACTACGTCTAAGATTTCCAAAGGGGTCTGCGCCTCCATTCAAAATTTTTAAGGGGTCCACAAATGAAAAAAGGTTGAAAAAAGTCTATTTATTCGTTTCATTGGAACTATGTGTGGGTGGAACAGAGAAGAGGGACCACAGGGAACTGGTTGCAGCTCCCTGATTCATGACCCCTGGCCCTGGTGCAGGTTAGGGCCCGGAGGCAGCTCTAACTTACACCAAGTGGAGGATTGAGTGTAGTGGAGATCCATGCCATGTCCCTGTCCTGCCTCGGCCATGCCCTCACATTTCCCTTAAAGGGGGCAGCTGGCAGCAGAGCTGCCTCTGCCAGTCTTCTGCAAGCAAAGGAGCTCTTCTGTGTAGGGGGAATTCTCCACCAGCTGTCTTTGGCTGGTTGAAGGCTGATTTGTGTTGCCCGTGCAGCACAAAGTGGCCTCTGTGGACGAGAGAATCTGCCCCTCCCGACTCCCCTGCACACTCTCTCATTTAGATGATACATGATAATGAAATATTTTATATCACCATAACTATGAAAGGTCTCTCAGCGGAGGCTGTCATTGTACGGGTGCTTTCCAGCAAGGGCTTCTGAGTGGCAATGAATCTGATTTGGAGAATAAAGCACTCCTTTCTGTGCATGAAGATGCAGAGATGTTCAGCTACTAAGATAACTTATGGTAAGCTCCTTGGGGCAGGGACTGCAGTCTGATGTGGAATAGGACTCTGGGAATTCAGTTCCCATGGGAATGCATGAGTAAACAGGAACTTTCAAAGTCAGATGACTGTATTAGGTCATTGCTCTTCAATGAACCAAAACATTTTTTATTTATTTTTTACTTTGATCAGCATAAGAGTTATATTCTGTATTAGGTGCCAATGTGCTTGGCATTATACAAAACACAGATAAAGACAGTGCCTGCGCTAAGGAGCTTACTACAAGTTATCTCAGTAACAGAATGCCTCTGCTTACTCACACATACAAATGAGAGCTTAACTCCTTGAGTCTGACTCCTGTTCTGCATCACACTGCCAAAGTGATGGCTTCTGATGTTGTCAGTTCTTCTTTGCTACGTATTAAGATGATTTAAAGTAAGTTGTTAGTGATTTGTATTAAGTGCCTTGGTTATATTCTGTTATACATATTCCTTTTATTGCATGAAGTGTCACCCTGGTCAGCTGCTTGCTAAGACTCAGATCTGAGAAGTGGGTTTTTGAGGTCCGGGTGAACTAAATGCGCTTCTCTGTAGCCCGCAGCCCTTGATCGGAGGTATCTGATAAAGACACAATCATAGTGCTAGTTATGGGGCTTGGGGCATTCTTGGTACCACAGGTTGGCATTCTGTTCAAGAAATAATGGCCAAAAGCAGCTCTAGTGTAAGTGGATGCAATTCCACTGAAGTTGCTGCAGCTTTGCCTGCTTGCACAAAGGCTGAATTAACCCATAAGTTCTTATATTAAATGTCTGAGAGTACTAATGGCCCTGTTATTTAGTAACATTCCCATCACTGTAATAGTCTAATTCAGGGGTCAGCAACCTTTCAGAAGTGCTGTGCCAAGTCTTCATTTCACTCTAATTTAAGGTGTCGCGTGCCAGTAATACATTTTAACCTTTTTAGAAGGTCTCATTCTATAAGTCTATAATATATAACTAAACTATTGTTGTATGTAAAGTAAAGAAGGTTTTTTAAATAGTTAAGAAGCTTCAGATGATCATAATGGTCCCTTCTGACCTTAAAGTCTATGATTCTATGATTTAAAATTAAATTAACATGCAGAGCCCCCCGGACCGGTGGCCAGGACCTGGGCAGTGTGAGTGCCACTGAAAATCAGCTTGTGTGCCGCTTCGGCACACATGCCATAGGTTCCCTACCCCTGGTCTAGTTTAATCAGTAGTCCATATGCTGAGCTCACTATTGTGTTCCTGGAGGTGTTACAACATATAGAAGTGCAATGTGATGGTTCCCTGGTTCAGCATTAAGAGGAACAGTGGGGGAGTTTCCTCATGTCATAATGTTTACTTTGAGGAACCAATGATGGTCTTTGATCTTAATTCTGCAAACTGCAAAGGTTACAAAAGATATTGGGTAAAGACAATACCACTATTACAATTATTAGTCTTAGTGCCAATTACATTCTCTCATTAAGATCAAAAGTAAATATTTATTTAAAAGCCCAGTGCATATACTACCAATATTTTAACAAAGAGCTTCTTCAGAAATGTTCCCCTTTAATCCGTGATAAAATCCCTGTCCAAGGCACACCTCTTGGTAGTGCAAAGAAAGGAAGAGTAAAGAACTAGGGAATCTACTCATTTGTTTTCTGCAAGGAAAGAGGTTTTGTTTCAGTAAGCACAGCTAAGGAAGGACACAGCATCACTGTGCAAACCACCTTATATTTAGTTAACTCCCTGGGCGTGTTTATAGTTTAAACAAATATGGTGCATCAGATCCTCAGCTAGTGTAAAATGGCACAGGTCCATTGACTGTAGTGGAGTGGTGCTGATTTACACCTGCTGAGAATCTGGCTCATTAAGTATTTTGTCAGTAAAGCACAGTGTTAAAGTTGTGCAATTTGAAAGGGCAGGGTTGTGGTGGGGTAAGACCTTGTATGGGTCTATGGAGGTATCCTTCCTAGGAATCTTTTAACTATCTTACACTTGACGTAATCTGGTCCTGTCTGTGCACAAAATAATAATAACAACAACAACAAGAATATTCAGAAGTATTTGTATAAACTCCAGGGATAAGTCATCTTTGGCAGGGATGATTAATCAGTATCCAGACAGGGTAGGATTCCATCAGAGGCAAGAAATAGTCCCAACTCGTCCTTCAGTTTTAACAATGTGCTCCTGCAGACTCCCTCCAGCACATTTTGAATGCTCAAATGTAGCGTAGTGCACATGCATTCTGTGCTTGCCTTCCTCCCAAATAGTCAAGTGGAAAGTATTCATATGTATTCACTTAGACACTTCAGCTCACATGGTAATCTTTATAACTTTATTTTTTCCTAGGCATTATTCAGTTTTCCTGTCTAAACTAATTTCATTTAAATCACTCTGAGATCCATATGTGTTGTATGCATTCTGGGAATTTGTAAGAAGCATGAATCAAATCAAAACATTCAACTGGAAATGGAGACTTTACATGGATAGATCATATATCACTACAAATACATTACTTCAAACAAAAAACCTAAACAAAAAACCCCCAATTTTTTTTTCCGCCCATATTTTTCCCTATTTGCCATTTCAGACTCAGAGTGCTGACTCTGCAACCTTGTGTTTATATATTACCACCACAGCCCTAGAAAGCAAAACCTCTTGTTAAGGTTGACGGCTCATTTACACGATTTAGTGGAAAAGTTTGAAGCTCTAAGATTTAGACTTTGCCTTTTAGCAATGTTTTGCAATAATATAAAATATTTGACAATCTTAAGGTCTTTTTCTGCCCCATACACATGCACACTCAGGCCAAATTCTGCTCTCAGCTGTACTTCTGCAACACCCATTGAAATCATGCCGTTGCAAGTGTGCATCTGACAACAGAATGTATCCTAAGTTATGTTTCTCCAATAAATTTAAAAAATTACTTGACAAAATCTTCTCTTTCAATCCACAAAGGTAGCTAACTCTTGAAAGTGCTTTTTCAGGATGATTTCTTATTATGGCAGTAGACAACATGTGTGGAAAAACTATATTCTTTTCACTAATGTTTCAGTGCGTGTGTGTGTGTGTACATGTGTGTATTATCTAGTATTTCTTTCCTTTTCACAGACTTTGGCTTGAGCAACTGTGCGGGTATCTTGGGTTACTCTGATCCATTCAGCACACAGTGTGGCAGCCCTGCCTATGCAGCCCCAGAACTTCTTGCAAGGAAAAAATATGGTCCCAAAATAGACGTTTGGTCCATGTGAGTTATGTAGCTTGCACAGCTAATTTTTTATTTTTATTTTTTTTACCGTAGATATATTAAAGTGTTTGGTTACTGTGATCAACCAAACTCTCTAGGAATAGCGTGACCCACTGCTTGGGGGACATCTGGATTAGAAAATGGACTTTATTATATTTTATATTGGTTATTTAGATTTGGAGGAGCTGAAAATGTGCTAAAAACTTTCCAAATACAGAGGAAAATATGGTTTTTACACTGAAGTGCATAGAATATACCGTATGTAGTTCCTTATACAACTAAGGACCTTCAAACTTGCCCACTAAATCCATATATTATATACAGTCAGCTCTGGCATGAAGGCTGGAAGCTACCCAGATCACTGTATAAAGAACATAATAGTAAAGGGAGAAGATATTTCAGCTGAGGAAACTTGGACAAGCCTTTTCTCATACAAATACAAGAAATGTTGTGAGATTTTTAATGTCCATAAAGTGCAGACAAAAGAGTCCATTGCCTGAGGTAGGGGAATACTAAAGATGTTTTGGAGCCAATGTGTCTGCGTTACTGGAAAGGCTTGGACTGCACTCCTCTATTTGCCCAGCTGTTGGTCCATATGTGGTGTCAGCTGTATATACGGACACTTGTTTCTTCTCCTGGTTGGAAATAAACACAGTTGTAATCCATGAGCAGGAAGAAGTGGCATAAGGTCAAACATTAAAGCGGTACTGCCTTCCTGAGCAGTAGAAGTTCTAGCCCTGCTCTGCTACTGACTGGCTGTGCAGCCTCAGGCAAACCATTTAACCTCTCCATGACTCAGTTTCCCTGTCAGTAAATTAGAGATCATAAAACTTACGTGCCTGAATTGTGAGCATTCGCTAATTAACTTTTTATAGCCCTTTAAAAATGTAAAGTGTTATCTAGGTATTAATACTGCTAAGAGGGACAGACCATAGATATACATAGCAGTAAGAGAATAGTCAAATGTATGCTTATGTCCAATGGGTTGATTTCTTATATAACTCCATTGACGTCAGTGCACCAGGGCTGAATTTGATCCAGTCATATCTTTTTAAAACTAACCACTTTTTAGGAGCTTTACAAGTTGGAGCCTAATTTGTAGTCTCTGCTGTGAGGAGATCCAGAGCTAAACTATCATACAGCTACTTAATCTCTCACTCCTGCACAGGGTCATCTGTCTACATCAGGGATGGGGTTACCAGCACTGTGGAATGCTGGAGCTCTTACTCTGATTGGAATGCAGACAATCAGAAGGCTGCCATTCTTCTAAACCCTTAACCTTTACCAGCAAAAATATCCAAGAAAAAATATAGTTAGTGCCTAGCCTTCCCTGTATCTAACCACACTATTGCTGTGGAGTATGACACCTTATAATACACTGAGTTCATTTCTATGCTGTGCATGAGTTACTGAGATTGCCAGCAAAATGCAAAAAGTAAATTCTCAAAGGGAATTTAATTTAAAGCCCCTTTTAGGAGTGAGGAGAAATAGATGAAACCCTGAGTTTTCATCAGTGAATTGGCCAGTTTTGGGGAGTTAATACCAAGAATTGTTCAGCTCTTGTTAGAGAGCTGCTTTATGGGCCTGATCCAGAGTCCATCGATATCAGTGGGAGTCTTTCCACTGGTATTGGCTCTGGATCAGGACCTTTATGTGAAACTCCCACTGACATCAGTGAGCAATCCACATGCAGAGCAGCAGGAGAATCAGACTCCTATTCCAAAGGTTCTGAGGACCCTAGAGAAATGAAAGTTGCACATTATTTTTACAGTTGTTGAACATTAAAGTGAAAGTATTGCAGATAACTACAATGTCTACACTTTCCTACCTGCCTTTCCCCACTCCTGATGGCATACTTTTAAGTTCCTTAACTGTTTCTTCTCTGCTTCTCTTTTCAGTGGAGTGAATATGTATGCTATGTTGACTGGGACTTTACCTTTCACTGTGGAGCCATTCAGTCTGAGGGCTTTGTACCAGAAAATGGTAGACAAAGAAATGAATCCTTTCCCTGCTCAACTCTCCACAGGTAATCAGCACAGCATCCCCAAGTCTATTCATATTCATTCAGGTGGAACCATTGCATTTAACTTGTGGATTTCAAGATTTTGCACTAGCATAATATGTTAACAGTGAAAGAATGTAATTATTTTTTTCATTATAGTTAAAGAAAGATCTGCATGTGCCACAATAACATAATGCTTTGCTTTTTGAACACAAGATAGAAAGGGACAATGTTGCAATGAATCTGAGGTATGAGCATGCTGCAATATTGTGGAGAGGAATTTGTGGAGTTGCTCTGCTTTTTTTGGTGTGTTTGGTTTATTTTTCATTTCAAATGATTCAACTGAGTTAAATTACAAAATTATTAGTTATTATTAATAATAATAAATATTTCTTCCCACAGTAGATCCTTGCCATTTGCAACAGTATAATTGCTAAACTTCAATACAAATTGTGTCAGCATGTGTCAAAAACCCTGGCTTTTTTTCTTAGGTTTCATTTGCCTATACAGAATTTGGTCTTTCCTCTTATTTTCCAAACAGAGACAGAATTTTAATTTTTTAACCTCCTGTGACAATGAGTTCCACAGTCTAAATATGCACAGTGTGAAAAAATATTTCATTTGATCAGTTCTGAGTTTGCAGCCTTTTAATTTCATTGAATGTCTCCTTGTTCTTGAGATATCAGAGATGAAGAACAGATGCTCCCGACCTGCCTGCTCTGTATCAGTCACCGTTTTATATATTTTTATCAGGTGCTGCCCACATTTGCTAGTCAAGGGACAAGGTGGAGGACAGAGGGACTTGCTGAACCATCACTAGCTCTCAGCATGGGACTGTTGTGGCAGGAAATTGGGAGCATTGAGTTGTAAATTGGGGGATCAGCACTCTGTGTGTAGGAGTTAGGGAGAAGTGGGTGATGGTACCGAAGGGGAGCAGGACTGGATTGTTGCTGGGTGACGGGTAGTGGGTAGAGTGTAGGGATATGCAGTTGGGGAATCCTGATTGGGGATCAGTTGCTGATCCAGAGTTGGGTCTGATGCTGCAGCTGGGAGGGGGCACTATGGAATCTGTGCAGGTTATTGGAGGGACTATGAGGGTAGAAGATGGTGAAGGGGACAGGAAAATGGTGAACAGCAGGGAGGGCTGTAAGCAAGGACTGCCTCCCACAGATTAGCAGCGTACCAGCTAGGGGCATGTTGAGTGGGTGCTCCTTTTGCAGTTATTTATGTAGAGTTGGGGAGAGAAGGCATATTGGCAGTTGCAGAGGAGATGCAGCTAGGTCCAACATTCAGGGGTGGAATAGGAATGCAGATAGAGAGCATGACCAAACATGTGAAGGTATTTATGTGAATTTCACTTAGGCCTGGTCTACACTAGGAAATTAGGTCATTATCACTACATCGTTCAGGCGTGTGAAAAATCCACACCTCTTGAGGAGGTGGACTACCTACACCCTTCGGAGAGTCCCTCCTGTTGGCCTAGGTAGGGTCTGCATGGAAGCACTGCATCAGTGCAGCCTCAGCATTTACTTCACATTCACTATAGAAACTCATATCCTATGGAGATATCTGTGTGCCTGAAAGAGCCCCGAGAATCCCCCTAGTTATTGCAAGTTTGTAGAAGTGGTAAATATTATTGCTGTTTTTTACTATTAAATCCCTTCCATCCATGCTTTCCAGGCCCTGAATCCCAGCCTCTGTCTTCTGACTGAGGAGAACTAAAGAAGGCTCTCTTTGGAGTCTGTCAGCATTGCTCCTTGTTCATCCTGGACCTGCATGTGGAACTCCTCTTCTGCCCAAGATTCATGTGCTAGTGTTTTATGAGTGAGCTGGGATGCTGCAAGTCTCAGTATCCATCTGATACAATTAGACTGTTCTCCATTTCCATTCCAGAATCTTCCTGGTAGGATTCCGTTGCATTAAATTGCCATTTTTATATCCTAGTCCACTTTCTAAAGCTCCACTGAGTAATTGTGTTATGAGTAAGATTATAATAACTGCTTTATGCTGTACTAGACGAGGTCCCAAATCTTGATCCTCATGAAGTCAATGACAAAGCTCTGATTGACCTCAGTGGGACCAGGATGTGGTGCTAAAACCATAGAAAGCTGGGATTCAGAGAGGCCTCTGCCAATGCAGGTCTGTTTCTTACTGGATATTTTCTAGTGTACTTGGACCAGTGGGCTTTGTCCATTATTCATTTTCATTGTCAGGATCAGAATTCTTCCAAAAATTGCATCTTTGTGTAATTTGTAGCTATCTGACATGAGGCTCTACAGCGAAAGTAACATTTTATTTATCCAGTGGGAGTTACAGTAGTTACTTTGAGCTTTCAGAGATAGAAGATTAATGGAACAGACTTAAATCTGTTAGCCTTTACCCTACTGTACATAAAGGTATGCCTCAGTTCTTGATTTAAGGCAGGGGACCTGCACATTCACTGATTTGGCAAACCATGATTTAAAATGACATTTGTTCTTGCCACTATTAGGCTGTGGGTCAGTAGACAACAGCTATTCTGCTCCTCTGCTTGGCAAATTGTTGAATTTGTTAACTCTTTAGGGAGACAGCCCTTTTTCTTTAGCCATGTAACGGTTTGAGTATTTTTCTGATGCATGTAGAGGTCTGAGGAGAAATTATTTGCAGAAGATTGTCTTTAACTGTGCAGTATATGTTGTGTCTACGTGTAATTTAATGAATACAAAGTCAGTTACATCAGACAAGCAGCCACTCTAATCTGCAAAAGATAATAACAAATAGTCTATCCAAAAGTTAAAATTTTCAGTGACCATGAGCACCCAAAGCAACTATATGGCAACAATGGGCCAGAATTTGAAGTTGGTGTTCAATCTTCCTTTTAGGAATCCTTTTTTCATTTGGCCTCTGGGACAACAGATCCATCCTGGTATTGGTTTTAGGTGTCATGTAAAGATTTGTCAAAGCAGGTACAATAGTTGAAGAAATTCTCTTCCTCAAAGAAATCCCAATCTGAACAACTGGTGAAGAAATGTTCAAAATCCTCAATTAATTCATAGCAGATGAAGGTCTCAACTGGGCTATGTGTGTGGGGCTCTGCACTGATGGGGCAGCAGCCGTGATTGGAAAGAACAGTGGGCTTGAAGCATGAGTAAAGAAAGTGGCACGAGGAGCAATTTGGACACACCGCATGATTCATCACCAAGCTTTGGCTCAAAGAAGTTGCAACCTGAAGTACATGAGGCCCTCAATGTTTAAATAGTTAATCTTCTAAGCAGGGCCAAACCAAATTCACAGCCATGAAAAACGCATCATGGACTGTGAAATCTGGTCTCCCGCCGTGAAATCTGGTCTTTTGTGTGCTTTTACCCTATACTGTACAGATTTCATGGGGGGAGACTAGTGTTTCTCAAATTGGGGGTCCTGACCCAAAAGAAAGTTGCGGGGGGAGGGGGGGTCATAAGGTTATTTTAGGGGGGTCACGTATTGCCACCCTTACTTCTGCGCTGCGTTCAGAGCTGGGTTGCCGGAGATGGTGGCTGTTGGCCGAGTGCCCAGCTCTGAAGGCAGCGCCCTGCCAGCAGCAGCGCAGAAGTAAGGGTGGCAATACCATACCAGGCCATCCTTATTGCTGCTGGTGGCATTGCTACCTTCAGAGCTGGGCTCCCTGCCAGCAGTCACCGCTCTCCAGCTGCCTGGCTCTGAAGGCAGCACCGCCACCAGCAGCAGCAGCGCAGAAGTAAGAGTAGTAGTACCACAAGACCCCCTACAATAACCCCTACAAGACCCCCCCCCCACACACAATTCCTTTTTGCGTCAGGACCCCTACAGTTACAACACTATGACATTTCAGATTTAAATAGCTGAAATCATGACATTTATGATTTTTTAAATCCTGTGGCCGTGAAATTGACCAAAATGGACCATGAATTTAGTAGGGCCCTACTTATAAAATCCTGGGCAGTGAACACGTTGTTTCAATATTCTGTGTGAAGCAAAGAGCTCTGCCCACACTCAGCTTCTGTTTTACAGTGAAGTTAGGTGGTTGTCACATGGGAAAATGTTACAATGTGTCCTTGAATTGTGTGACAAAATCAGAATTTTCCTCCTTAGGAAAACAGACCTTGCAGATTACATGTGTGAATGTGGACTTGACTATGTTAGTTTACCTGGTGGACATGTTTCGCATATTGAATATACTGAATCTAATACTTCAAGGAAAGAATACAAGTATACTAGATATATTTGAGAAAATATACTAGAGAAAATCCGGGGGTTCTTGAAGCTTTGTCTTTGGAGATGCCACATTTAAAAGGGAGTTACCAAGATGTTTCCAGTGTTATCAGACTTTTAAGAAGAACAGAGTGAAAGTGATCAAAACCTCTTAAAGACCAAATATTAGCTCGTGTCTGAATTGTATTCCCTTTTTGATTAATATTTTTCTGGAGTTGAACATGAATCTCCAAATACCAACTGGATTCAAATCCCATTCTCGATAACATTTGACTCCATTCCAACCTGAAGCTTCCGAGCTCAAGAAAATCTCTTGGAGTGGACAACTGATCACACACTCAAGACCAAGTTTTCAAATCTAACAAAGCAGGAATTCTGGATTCTGTTAAAGGGGGGTATGAAAAACTCAGTAGAAGCTATACAAGTGTTGCTTCCATTCATCTCTGTGGGTGTGTCTACGCTGCAATTAAACACACGGGGCTGTCTCATGTCAGCTAACTCAGGCTCGCAGGGCTTGGGCTACAGGGCTGTAAAATTGTTGTGTAGACATTTGGGGTCAATCTGGAGCCCAAATTCTGGGACTCCACCATGGGGAGGGTCCCAGAGCTTGAACATCTCACCTCAATTTTACAGTCCCGCAACTCGAGCTGAGCAAGCCCAACTCAGCTGACACAGGCCAGCTGTGGGTGTGTAAGTGCAGTGTAAACATACTCGGTAAATCTGGGCTTTCAGCAATGATTTCTGTGACAACTAAACACAGAAATAATTTAAATTTTGAAAAATGACTTATGTCTGGTGCTATCAGAGAGTCAACCAAACATCAGGCAACTGTGCAGTTTGAAACAGACCCAATATTTTCACTAAAATCTTGGACTACGTCCAAACACACCCACAAATCCATATTTTTAATTATAGTTTTAAAAGTGTGGATTAGATTAGATTATATCTTTAAACAAACTGTATGTGGTTGAATAAAGTCCCCAAACTGTCCAGGTTATAGTCTCTCTCTTGAATCTAGTGTCCTGAGTTGGTTAAATAAAAAAGACATTTGGTTGTGGGAAGCCATCAAGTTTTTAAATATCTGTAAGAAAGCTGCAGTACTAAAAAGTTTGGGAATTCAAGTTGAATCTCAGTTTCTTTTATTTTAAGGGCTTTCCCTCTCTCTGCTCATTACAACTTATTTATGTTCACAGTTGATAGTCCATAAATTCGCTGATATTTTACCTTTTAATCACTGCATCCCAGTGATTATGTTTGTAAAGCCTATCAAACAGTATCTCCAGGGTGTGTAAGTGTATGTGCCATTAAGCAAACCCTGTGAAGCAGAAAATGAGGTGTTAGTTAAAATTCCATAAATGAGTTGCACCATCTAATGACCTCTATTGCTAGTACAGTTTTAAGGGGTTTTAAAAATTGGGTCTAACTTATGGCTCAATGATATGAAATTGCCTTAGCTTGTTTCATGTGGTCAGTAGTACAGACAGAAACTCTATGCATAATTTCACCAGGCAGACATTCACATTCGGCATTCTCTTAACAATAGAAACCAAATTGTTTCTGACCACTGCAAGGAATGTGGCTTCTCAGTGTCAAAACCGAAGAATGTTTGTATTCCTATTAATAAAACTCGTTCTACAACTTTTTAAAACTGAGGTTGGTATCTGAATGAAATTTAAAGAGAAACTAAGTTTACACTGATACTGGTTTTGAAACGGTAAAGAGAACAAACATTATCCCAAAATTATACCACAGAAAGAAAATTCTGTCAAATGTAAGGTCAGTGGCTAACAAGATTAGCACCATCCTTGATTTCATCATAGATGAAGATAAACAACAGTTGGCTGGATAATTCAGTTATACCTTTGTTAGCTCAGCTACTTTGTTCAGCATGGACCAAGGGAATGGCATAACCGTTTTATTTGCATCTGACTTCATATGTAACATGCTCCACCTCAAAAGATCAATCTGTTGGCTTCATGTTTGCGCTTCCATACAATTCATGGTGTTAGGTCTTATGCCTAGGACCCTACCGAATTCACGGTCCATTTTAGTCAATTTCATGGTCATAGGATTTTAAAAATAATAAATGTCATGATTCCAGCTATTTAAATCTGAAATTTCATGGTGTCGTAATTGTAGAGATCTTGACACAAAAAGGAGTTGTGTGTGGGGGGGGGGGGTCACAAGGTTATGTAGTGGGGTTGTGTTACTGCTACCCTTACTTCTCTGCTGGTGGTGGCCCTGCCTTCAGAGCTGGGTGGCTGGAGGGCGGCAGCTGCTGGCCGGGAGCCCAGCTCTGAAAGCTGTGCTGCTGGTGTGGGAGAGGTTCTGAAGTTAGGATGGCATGGTATGGTATTGCCACCCTTACTTCTGAGCTGCTGCCTGCAGAGCTGGGCCCTCAGTCAGCAGCCGCCACTCTCCGGCCACCCAGCTCTGAAGTCAGTGCAGAAGTAAGGGTGGCAATACTGCAACCCCCCTAAAATAATCTTATGACCTTCCCCTGCAACTCCCTTTTGGGTCAGGACTCCCAATTTGAGAAACACTGGTTTTCCCCATGAAATCTGTATAGTATAGGATAAAAGTATACAAAAAAACAGATTTACGCGAGGAGACCAGATTTCATCATCCATGATGCTTTTTTCATGGGCATGAATTTGGTAGGGCCCTACTTATGCCTGTAGGGTTTGGATCCTGGCTAACTGAGAAACTGCCTCTCTCCTTCTGTGCCATCACAACGCTTAAGATTAGCTGAGGTACTTTTTCTAGATGCAGAGCAATCTCAGTGGCGGGTTCTTGGCTCTGGAATTCATTTAATCCATTGTGAATCTTTTGATCTTTCTAGTATGGCATAAGTCTCATCCACTTAGTCATTTGCTGGAGGAAAAGGGAGCTTGTATAGGGAATTGAACTCATTTGGGGACTGAGTTTATTTACATAACACTTTCAATAAGCATTGTGCACTGTTGTAACTGTGCTCAGAATCTACTGGGAGGTGCATGTTATAATTAGGGAAATGGGAAAAATGGAAAGTCATAAGCCAAAACAGAAGAACAATAGATTTGTTGTTCTTGACAATAGAGAATTCTTTACCTAAGAAACGTGACATGGGGATTGCAGTTGCAGGATGCTCATGGAACAGCCATAACATCAAGTTCCAAAAGATTTATGGACAGGTTTCCAGTCTTTCCCTGCTGTTACTGCAATATTATTGTCGTATGAAAATATGGAAAAGTCAGGAGAGATTTAAGCTAAAATAGCACATGGTAATTAATGATTTATGAAGATAGAAATAACTTTACAAAAATACAGTTCATGCTTAGGTGACCTGGTAACTGCATAATCGTAATTCTCTCTGTCTTCCAAATGTAAACTTCTTGACAGTAGGCCTGTCTAAATTGGATAGTCTCTCAGGGCCCCAGTTTCTGTAGGATGCTGAACACAGAGGCTCCTCAAGTTGCTAGAGCTCAGCACCTATAGAACCTCATCCTGACTTATATAATACAAATCTCTCCCCTCCTTGTGTCATGAATCCACAGGATCTGTGCTATGGCCTAGCTTTTAAACAGTCCCCATTCAATGTGCTAGACCCCGAAGGCATCTCACTGTTCCTAAAAGATAGGCCACATGGCCTCAATGCCTCTGAAGGCTTGGCTACACTTGCAAGTTAGAGTGCATTAAATCAGCCCTGGGCGCCCTAACTCCTGAGGGGTCCACACTGGCAAGGCACTTAGAGCTCCTGGACTCTGCAGCTGGAGCGCTTCTGGTAATCCACTTCCACGAGAAGCATAGAAGTTGCTGCGCCCAGGCTGAAACGCCTGAGTATCAGTGTGGACGATGTGTTGCATTACTGCATTGTGATTGGCCTCCAGAAACATTCCATAATCCCCTAAAGTCAAGTGGCCACTCTTCTCATTGTTTTGAACTCGGCTGCAGGCATGGAGATATCCCCTTTCAAAGCTCCGTTTCTGACAGCCGGCATGCTTATCTGCTCCAGGACAAAGCAAACCATTACTGTGAAATGCTTCTGCTGTCTGTGTGTGTGAGAGAGAGAGGCGGGTGTGTGTGTGTGTCTGCTGCTCTCTGAACTTATAGGACAGCATGCTGACGCACTCTCTGCCCCCCAAAACACACCATCCCCCCACATACATACAATATGCTCCCTGTCACACTCCACCCCTTCCCCCCATTTGCAGTGACACCAGGCAGCCTTTTCAGAACAGACTAGGGTTTATCAGTCAACTGGAATGCAGCATTGGGAAGTTCTTAGTTGGCATAAAGAAGCAAAGGTTAAAGCAGTAGCCCACACCAGGGCTCCCTTGAGCCATCCTGCTATAGGAACCACCAGGGTTTCTTTTCTCTGTCTTTGTCTGTTCTCAATCCCAGGCAAGAGCTTCCTGTGTCTCTGTGAGCTCAGCTCTTAACGCAGACATCTGACACCTTTTTGTCTATTGTCCTCCTCCTGGGGAGCCCTGCTGAGTTCCCAGGTTCCACCTCCTGGAGCTTCCCACTGTTAGGTGTCAGTTGTTCGGTAGCTGGGGTTCCTGTTGTCTTTCTGGATCCTTCCTTGATATGGGTTGGTTCTAGTCAGCCCCGAACGAGCCATTCCTATCATCTCAAATGCCTCATGTCTCCTGTCCTGGCACAGGAGCATTTTAAGTTCTTGCACCCATTGGGTAGCAATACTAAGCCAAGAAGATCACTGCCCTGCATAAAAATATGACAGAAAATTCACAACTTCAGTCATACGTTATCCACTGATCTGCTTCAGAACATAGGCACACACTTGCTCTTCCTGACCCCACATAGACCAGGCTTCATGGTGACTTCCTGAGCTGAGCATGCTCAAAGGACCAGTGATGTACATAAGGGGGGGGCGGGGACTGGATAACAACATGACTGCAGACAAGAGCCTTTTAAAGGCAAGTGCACTTTGTCTTTAGTTAACATTTATGCCCTTTTCAAATGGTTACATCCCGGCCTAGAGAGCCAACGTGCTGCTCTCCTAACACAAAGGAGGGTACGGGAATAAAGAAGCCTATCGTTTGTGTTTCTGGCCCCTGAGACGCCCATTGATTACTGTGTAAATGGCAGTCCAGGTAGAGCATTTGGGACGATGGTGAAGAGGCTGTGCCATTGCTACTCTAGTGCAAAAATCGATTCAGTTGTAAAAGACAGAAATGGCATAAAACAAGTGGGTAGTATCCAGTGACCCAAGATTAATGGTCCATAAGCAAGAAGAGAGTACATGGCTTTTGGTGTTTGCGATGGAATTCATCCGGAATTCTTTTGGCAGCTCGGCTGACTATTTTTTCCTTAGTATGTAGCCCATGTGTGCTAGCCACATTATTATATCTGGTGGCTTCTGTGGTGCGTATAATGTGTCTAATTTCTGCGTACGTGAGGCTGACTGCAAGCACGTGGGTGGTCTCATGTACAAAATCTTAAGAAAACCCATCTCCAACATTAGGTTTCTGTGTCTGTTCCATGAAGAATTGTAGAGAGCATATTAAATTCCTTAAGATTGCACAAGCAGAAGGCAGGATTTAGCCATGATGGTCTGGAGATTAAAATACAGGACTAGTCAAAACGGAGATAAATTTCCAGCTCAGATACTGACTTCCTGTGTGGCCTTGGGCCAGTCGCTTTATCTCTCCTTGTAACTAACAGCCCCAGAGGCATGACGTCAATGAATGTTTGTAAAGCACTTTGAGATTCTTTGATGGAAAACTTGAAAGGAATGGAGTCAAAACATAGGCCCAGTTCTGCCTTCAGATTCTCTCTTGCAACTTTCTTGCCATCAATGGAAGTACAGGTGTTCATATCTGAAAACAGAAATGAGCCCACTAAGTTTACTGCTCTATTTGAATTGGGTCAGAGTCTCCTAGCATTGATTTCAGTATGGATGCACCATTTTAACTGAGAAACTAATTTGGTCCCCTGGGCCTGATGCTGTGTGATACTGAGCGCTGGTACCGATTGGAGGTTAATGGGAGTTGAGGCTGCTCAGCCCTGCACCAGACGCATGCAATTGCTTTTTTAGATTGCACCTTAGGCCTCTAACATTATACTTCTGCTGAATTTTTGAAGGGATGTATAAGGAAGAAACCCTTTATGTTATTGGCGAGGGAATATTTAAATAATGAAGAAATGATTGTAATGCTAAGGCCTTGATTCAGGAAAGCACTTAAAAATGTGCTTAGGTCCCATTGAAGTATGTGCTAAAATGTTTTACTGAACTGGGGCTACGTTCTCTCATCTCTCATGTTTAATATTGGGCCAAATCCGACAGGTAAAATTCCAGATGACTTCTCTTACTGTTTGTCCCAGACAATTTGTTATTGAAATATGTTGCACAGGGAAGTCTCTAGATTAGATTTGTATCAAAGATTTTTTCCTTTTTTTTTAATGGAAAATTAGATCTGGTGCATGTTATGATCCTCCAGTCTAGAATAGTGTTATCTGATCTGAGTCAGGGTTTGGGGCTAATTTGGAACAAATGCCTCACCCTGCTGGGTTTTTTTCTGGAAGCATGAAGGTTACCTTTAGAGCACACACAGATAATTGTCTCTCTTCTCATTTATGATTCTATAAAACATTATTTATTTTACATATGGATTAACTCCTTATCAGATAATTTTTTCAGGGACATTAGAGCACATCATAAAGGAAACGGTTGCTTGGTAGTATATTTTTGGTAAGGTTATTTGCCATAGTAACTCAGTTGCTAAGTTAAGTTGTAAAGCATATGACACAGCGGTTGTCTTTTCTTAATGTCTTCACAGCGGCCATAAACCTTCTACAATCTCTGCTTGAGCCAGATCCTGCAAAGAGACCAAACATCCAGCAAGCTTTAGCAAATCGTTGGCTTAATGAGAATTACCCTGGGAAAGCACCGCATAATATCACTTATCCAAACAGGTATTGTAATTAATACAATACTTCGCAAATGTGAGAACACATTAAACCATTAGAGGCTTGATCCTGCATACCCTTACTCACATAACAAAGTCCCATTGAACTCACTGGGATTACATACATGAGTAAGGACTGCTTATGCTTATTTCAGGACTGGGCCTGAAATAAATGGGAGATGATATCAGTTTTGAGAGAGTTCTTAGTACAAAAGTCAAAATGACTTCCTTAAACTAGCAGAAAGATGCCATACTGCTGCATGGTGACCCAAGATCAAGACCACATACTTAGTTGACTCCTGGATCCTCTCAGAATTGATGGGGGCAGTGCATTGTTTGCCGTTGGAGTGATATTACTATGTCATTGGAAGCTACTGCCTTTCTAAAATGCCAGCTCATATTCTGTGTGATAAATACAATATTATTATGGTAATTGTTATGGGAAGGATCAGAGTTAGATGAACCTGCTTAGATGAGTATTGATCTTGAACACCTCAACACACAGAGACATATGACCAGGTTCAGGTGGATGGCAGATCTCATGGCTAAATGTATATGCAGTCAGGAAAAAAAAAAGTGCTATTTTTGGTATACACTTAGGGCTAGATCCACCAAGGGATTTAGGTGCTTAAATGTCACTTTAGGAACCTAAGTCCAAAATTTACATCCTCAAAACCCCTGCTGCTTACGCTGTTGGCACCTAAGTTTCGGCCAGTGGACATGCGCAGTGCCAGCCACATCCTGACACTGCTGAGTTGCTCAGTGTCTAGCTCACACCTAATCCATACTGCCTGATGCAGTAGGTGTTTCCACAGGCTGTCTGTCAGATTGGGCCCCACACAAAGCCTGCAATCAGAGGAGGAGTGCGTGGTGTGTGTCCCGCCTCCCCTCCCCTTTGCCTTGTGCCTTATAGCGCAGTGCTTTATGTGTTCACCCAGGATGTGGGAGGTCTAGATTCACATCCCTGCTCTGCCTGAACCCAGGTCTCCCCACACCCTGGTGAGCTCTGGGGTGGGGCTCTCTCTTGCTTAAGCTGTTCAGTTTTTGTACAATATCCTTAAACATTCATTGGGCCAGGCACAGACTGAGAATGATTCTGTAGCTAAGTGGTTAGCTGCGCCCCTTTCTCCTGCCCCCCACCTCCCAGAGCAGTGAGAATCCAGTTCACGTCTTTGTTCCAAATCAGGCAGAGGGGAAGATTTGAACCTGGCTCTCTGACATTCTGGGTGAAGGCTATAGGGGGTGCCTCCTTATTTTTGTGGAAAAGAGCAGATCTGGTTTAGGCGCCTAACTCCAGGAGAGGGATCATGGTGAGAATCCTGAGTGGAGACGGGCATATCCCACCAGCCCACAGTTAGGCACCTATCTGATTTTGAGAGGCTTGGCCACACCCTTCTTCGTAGCATTCCCTACTGGCTAGCTTAAGCAGCTCAGCATGATGACTTTTGTGAATTCCATTCTTAGGTGCCTAACTCTCCGCATGCATTGTACAGGAAGCCTGGGTACTTACCTCAGGCCTATGGATTCTTTTATGTGGCAGGGCATCTAAACATTAGGTGTTGCAATCACGAGTCTAAATCCCCTTTGTGGATGTAGCCACTAGTCAAAATGTAATAGGTTTTGTGTAATACGCAAGTCAGCATCAGCTGTGGGCTTATGCCCAGGGATTGCAAGCCTAGAGTCACAAAGAGAATAGCAGCTTCTCGTTCTCGAAAAATGAGAGGCTAGAACTTGAGTGAGATTGAGGTCTTTTATTCTGGAAAGGAAGTTCATAAGAGAGATCTGGTGAAACAATGAATCATTGGGCTGGCATACAGGAGAACGCAGAGTTGTGGTGCAGGGAAACGTGATTGGCTACATTCATGGCTGGAATATAAAGAAGGAATATAAGAGTGGTTGGTTTACAAGGGATGTGGCAGAGAGTGAGATGAGTCATTGTTTCAGCATTCTTGTCCTGATACCAAGTCTAATTAAGGTAAAACAAAACATACACAGCAGATTTGAGGAATCCTGGTGCATTGGACTGTGCTAAAGTATGGTACATATGAACATTTTGTGTTAAAGAAAGGGAAAATAAGTGTAAACTGAATGAGTCATTATGCTAATTAAATCACTGTCATAATGAGTTTAATCAATCTACTAAACGTGGCATCTGTTAAGCAAATGTAACTGTAACTGAGAGCTGTGTGGGTAACTTGATACTCTCACTCTTAGTCTTATCTCCACTAAAAACAAAACAAAGAAGGCTTGAAATAAATGTGATTTAAAACTCTTTTCCTTTTGTAGATGCACTTTTATATTTATATATATTTTTAAATCCCCAGCATGCACTTGAGTTGCACTTTGTCAGATTGTATTGGAAGTGTTCTTTCTGAGTTTGGTCACAAGTGTAACTGATTATATGTATAATTATTTAGGTGACTTGTAAAGGAAGCTGGAGTCTAATATGTTAAAGAAAAGAGCAGTGCAATGTCCTTTATTTACCACTAATCATTCTGTCTTGAAGGCAAAGGAACCTTAAATATAAGAACAAATGAAAACCAGAGTCCTGAAATACAGAGAGTGAGGTGTGGGTGGGTGGGTGGATGTTAGAAGAAAATAAGTGCCTTTTACAGCTCTTAAAATATATACACTTCTTAAGTAAAATCATTGTGGAACTTTTATGCTTTAAGGACAATTAGATTTTATCATCCGATAATGTAATAACAGTTAAAAAACAAGAAAGAATGGAAGAATTAGCTGGGAGGGGAAGTATTCTACATAGTCTAGTTTAAAAGGATATCCCTTTTTTTAAGAAATCACCCTTACAATAAATATTACAGTAGAACCTCAGAGTTACAAACTAACCGGTCAAGCACACACCTCATTTGGAACCTGAAGTGTGCAATTAGGCAGCAGCAGAGACAAAAAACAAAACAAACAAATAAAAAAAACAAATACAGAACAGTACTGAGTTAACTACTTAAAAAAAAAGGGGGGGGAAAGCAGCATTTTAATTCCGCATAGGAAAGTTTCAAAGCTGCATTAAGTCAATGTTCAGTTGCAAACTTTTGAAAGAACAACCATAATGTTTTGTTCAGAGTTACAAACATTTCAGAGTTATGAACGACATCCATTCCCAAGGTGTTTGTAACTCTGTGGTTCTACTGTATGTACAAAATCAGTTTTTCTCATCACCCGCCTCTCTGAAAAATCAGAAAATTAGACCCAGATGTATTTTAACCCACTTTTTGTGCTGAAGTCAGTTGAGTTCGATAGTCATGTAGATTATTGCCTTTCTATCTTTGGGCTATAGTGCTTTTTTGTTCTTAACTAGCTTAGGTCCCAAACTTGACCTACCTGCAAGTTGCTATACTATAGTGTGATAAGAAAAATCCTCTTGATTGTAAATATTTAGGGCCATATTTTGCTTTCATTTGAATTGGTGTAAATTTGGAGTAACATAATTAAATTCAACTTTGAAAGAGTTCCTCTGGATGTATGCCAGAGTGTGTGAGCAGGATATACACCATAGTTCTTATCCACCACTTAATCACCAAGAAATCTCCACTCTCATCCCAACCACTATTTGTATTGAACTAACAAAAAGCAATGTATTGTACTCACGGGTACCCCTTCTGTCCTTTTATGGGCATCACTAAATGCTTCTTAGATAGGGAGTCGGTAGAAGGAGTGGATGGGGGGAGGATGTAAAACTGAGATACAGGAGATTTCTCATAAAATAATTCTCCCTGGCTTTTTCAAAGCTTGCTTTTATTAAAGAAGTTCTCTGACAACAAAAAATACTTGGCATTTTACAGAATACTTCCAACAACAATTACCTGGGTTCTTTTTGCTATCCAGAAGGCAGACTTACACTTCCCATACAGCAGCAGATACAGCTTGCCTATTAACTTCTTTAAAAAAAAACCCTAAAAGCAATCCCTTAGTACAAAATGAATTTTAATAAGCATAGTGAACAAAGGGAAACATTTGCTAGTCAAGATTTACCAGACTCGATTTTGAATATTATTTAGAGTCCTGCTATGGACAGCCCCATCTCACGTGCAGTAACGGCTGAAAAATAGCGATGCAGGGGGCGAGATGGGAAATGATGAACCTTTTAAAAGTAGAGGTCAGATTTTTTCAAAAGCTCATCACCCAGCAGTTCTTAGTAAGGCACCTAAATAAGTGGCTAAAATAGCTACTGAGAACAAGGAATATCTTTTTTTAAAAACAATTATTTTTGAAAATAATGGGAGCTATTGAGTGCTGGGCACACCTGGAAGTCTGGCCAATTCATTTAGAAGCCTAAATGAGCTCTTTGGAAAATCTGACCTTCCAATGCACTGTTAAAGGCACTGTTATAACTGCACAAGGCTATTGCTATCCATTCCTCAACTCAGATGAGTCCATTATTGAGAGCGTGCGCAAACACACGCATATTTTATGTGTAACTTAGCTTTCTGTGGTGCCTTCCACCTCAAAGCACTTCTACACATTTAACAAACTGCTATAGAAATGTTACATATAGCTCACTTCATTGAAATACACCGATCTGTGGGATGAAACACTCTAGCTAGCTACTTAATGCAAGGAGAAACACCCAAGCAACGGTTAACAATAGCAGATGAAGATGGAAAGAACAGAAACATATAGGTAAGCAGAATGTAGCTAGCTGAGTTGGATTTTAGCTCTTCTCCTCCAAAAGGAGCCAGGGGATGTTTAATAACTACAGTGGTCAAGACCTTGGGTTTTATGTCTTAATCGA
The DNA here is from genome assembly GCF_020497125.1 of Mauremys mutica. Lineage (NCBI taxonomy): Eukaryota > Metazoa > Chordata > Testudines > Geoemydidae > Mauremys > Mauremys mutica. Next base: position 198,323,461 of record NC_059072.1, read on the forward strand.
ACTGTGGCATCTGCAGCACTGCAGTGCCTCTTAACACCGTGCTGGGCCATTGGTTCACTATTGACTCGGAGGGAAGAATGCCATCTATTTAATGATCAATGTCACTTCCTGCAGCGCATACTGTAGCTGTTCCTTGGCAGTCTACCATCCAAGTAGTAACTAGCCTTGACCTTTTTTAGTTTGTCATATCTGAATGGAACACAGCATAGGGTGGTAGGGCTGAAAGCCACATAGAAAACTGCATCCCAAATCCCTGAGTACAGAGGGTATGCGGAGTTAAAGTATCAGAAGGTATTCTTTATCGCTAAAATAATTTTTGGCTGCTTTTTGAACTAGAGCTACCTTCACAAGAATGTAAGGCTAGTCATGTTTGCATTACTTAGCTATATAATGGCCTTCAGATCTCTAGTGCATACTCTGCAGGTGTCCTCATTGCTAACAAGCATTCTAAGGTCTCATCTGGAGGGTTGTAAGAATAATTGGTTTGGTCTCTTTTTGTGTAGAATTCACCTAGAAGACCTCAGCCAAAGTGTGCTGCTCCATATGACTGAAAAGCTGGGCTACAAGAACAGCGATGTGATCAACACTGTCCTCTCTAATCGGGCAAGCAACACTCTCGCCATCTACTTTCTCCTTAATAAGAAACTAGAGCGCTATTTGACAGGCCTGAGAGTAAGTATTGCTTGATACTGATTCCTTAAGACAACAACAATAATAATAAATATAAAAAGAGTGCTGTAATATACAACATTTGTCCCACACACTGACATTTGATTCTGAGTCTTTAACTTAGTGAAGTGTAGCCCCTTGAGATTCACTGTTCATATAACATTAGTTGTGAAAGGGAGATAATGCTGGTAAATAGATAACATTAATTCAGATCAGAGTTCCCATGCATGGGAAAGAATTGCTTGTAGGTTGTATGTACATGGTTTTCAAATGTAGGCACTGGACAAAGAGGCTCCTGGGAAGGAGCAAAGTCCTTGCCATGTAAGGCTTTATTTTTGTCCTAGAGTTGTGTCGGGTTTATGCTCTTTAGATATAATTCTTCTGTTATTAAGAAACATCCATTAACATAATGTGATTCTTGGCAGGAGAGGTGGGGACAGTTGAATAGCCATTAAAATATGTTTGTTTGTTGTGAAGTGAAAACTTTAAGATAAAAGTTGTACTTAAAAATAATATGTATGTAGAGTTTGTTGATTAGTTTTTGACCCTCTTGGCCCATGGCACAAGGCATTAATACCAAATAGCTCTTGCATGAGACCTTGGGTCAAAAATCCTGCTGTCCAATTTGCATTGCAAGTTTCTTGCAGTGTAAATTGTTATTGCATATTCTGCATTCAGTTTCTGCACAAACCTCCCATTGGCTTCAATAGATGTCTACACTGGGGATGAGAGGAGCAATAAGTGACTTAAGAGACTGACAGTGCAGTTGCCGCTCCAGGGTCTCCCTCACATAGGTTATAACTAGGGTTGTGTGAAATTTGGCAATTTCACTTTGCAAGGGTTCTTGCAAACACTTGTCTTTGTTCTTTGGTGTCAGTCTCCTTCGGAAAAAGAACAGGAGTACTTGTAGCACCTTAGAGACTAACAAATTTATTTCAGCATGAGCTTTCATGAGCTACAGCTCACTTCTTTGGATGCACAGAATGGAACACACAGACAGGAGATATTTATGCATACAGAGAAAATGAAAAGGTGGCAGGATGCATACCAACAGGAAGAGTCTAATCAATTGAGATGAGCTATCATCAGCAGGAGAAAAAAAACTTTTGAAGTGATAATTAAGATGACCCATAGAAGGTGTGAGGAGAACTTAACATAGGGAAATAGAATTTAATTAGTGTATACTTCTCTGGGTCATCTTAATTATCACTTCAAAACTGGTAGTTTAGTGCTCTGTAGCCACATAATGGGTGGCCCCTGCACAAGTGTATGGGGTCTGCAAGGGGCTGAGACTGCCTTGTACTCTGTCTTCCCTTGGCATCTGTGCATAGCGAGGCACAATCTGGGTCTGAGATGTAAATAGTGAGGAAGCTGTAAGCATCTACAAGGCTGCTTAAAAGGTGCAGGGGTTTATGGGTTTTTCCTTTCAGCTTATTAGTTTCTCTTTTATCTCAGAGGGATTCCTTGTCTGATGAATGGCCATGGATTCTTCACTCCTCCTCAGAGTATAGTTATATTAGAAAGACCATTCAGATGTTTTAATAATGATGTCTCGCTGGCCATTTGCAGATCAGCATGAATGATATTTAAATATCATGGGCCAAATCCATCATTGCCATAAGCCGGTGCGACTCTGTTGAAAGCCACAGTGAATTTGGCCAAGCAGGTTGTAGTTTATCAGTTTCGTTGACTCTAATTATCTCACATTATTTTTTTCCCTCTTCAACAGAAGTCAGATGTCCATGATAATGTTTGCTACAGGAACCAGCTATACCAGATAGAAAAATACAAGGGGATCCAAGATGCCTATGAGGTAGAGCTTTTTATGATGATACTTTAACACCGGACTGAAGTTAAGAATTTCCCACTGATTGTGAATAAAATTGTTGGGTTTCTGGCTCTGGGGGGAAAACAGAAATAATTCCAAGCCCAGAGAAATAGGGAAACTTGCTTACAAGAGAGAAAGTTACAAAATGACTCATTTCAAAAGAATTACCAGGGAGGTTTGGGCATCTTCATTAACAAAAAGAAGTGACTGATCTGCTTTCACAGAACAAATGGACAGAAAGGTCAGAATAATCCCCCCAACATGTAAGCCTAAATATGACTCTCAGTGACAGTGAAGAACATAAGTTAGGGATGTGAATATTCTAGACAGCGAATTCCACTTGTCCATTCAGCTATTCTGAACCCCTCAGTTTGACTTTGAGAACACTCCCAACACTGATGAGTTCATAATAACTGCTAGTCACTAAAGCTATTGTGTTCCTCCTCAGATATGTTCTGCTGTAATACAGGCTGCATGGGGCTGTATGAAATTTTCTTAGGGATATAAAAAAAACACCTTAGCTCCTCTACAACATCTTCTAGCTGTTTCTGTCCAAGGACTTCACAAGAATTTATAAATTAAGCCTCACAATATTTATGAGGGCTAGTCTCCCACTCCAAGATACAAGTAGCTCCCATTGAAGGCAATCGGTGTTGCATGATTGAAGGGAATCAGTGTTGCATGTATCCTGCTGAGGAAGAATAGAGCTCTCTGGGATGTCGGAGTATTATCATCCCCATTGTACAAATAGGAAGCCAAAGAACCAAGGACTTAAGTAACTTGCCCAAGGTGGCAGCCTTCACTGCATTTGAGCAATGTCACTCCAAAATTAGACAGCATTCAGCCCAGGTTCATTGACAGGCTGTGAGCAGAGCTGTTTGAAAAATGGGTATTTTTCCCTATGAAAAATTTTGGTGAAGATTTTTTTTTCTTCAAGTTTTTCAAGACTTAATAAAAAAAAACAAAAGCTAGAAAACTTGCAGTTTTAGGCAAGCAAAAGCCAAAAAATGTCATCCCAAACCCACAACATATTTGGTTTTGCATCAATGTTTAATTAACATTTAGGCGGGGCCGGCCCTAGGTGTTTTGTTGCCCAGGATAGAAAACTGTGGTGTTCATCACTTCATTCTGCATACTCCTCTCCACCGCATCCCACCCACCCCCAAAAAGAAAACCAAGCAAAAGGAAAAGACAACAAATGGGGATTTGGCACTCCTGGATGTTGGCTGCCCTGATAACCCGCCCCTCAGGCCAGTCCTGGTTTCACAGGAACACTGCTAGCCTGTTATATGCCCAATCCTACTATCCAGACTTCAGTGAGAGCTCTGTGTAAGAAATGCCTCTCTGGGCCTATCATTGCACACCACTGGCTTTGATGATTATTTATTGTTTGTATTGTTGTAGTGCCTAGAATCCCTAGTCACATCACTGTGCTAGGCACTGTACAAATGTTCTCTGCCCTCAGGAACTGTGCTTCATCCTCGTGTTGGGACCTAGGAGTGTAAAAAAACCCTATTGGGTAAAGCCACTCTGGTTTTGTTGTGTGCTGCAATCTGCTAGTACTCTTCTGTCTGGAGATAGAAAACATGGGTCATGTAAATGAGGACGCTGACTGATGGGGAGTGCCTACATTCAGTGGTTCCCTCTCAGTGGTCACAACGATACTTTCCATTCATTAGATAGAAAGTGTTGCCTGTCTCCATCTTTTTTGCCGGGGTTTTAAAGGAATCCATTCCAGATATCAGGGCCCCTTTGATTTTAGGATTCTCTTTTCCTTTCCTTTGTTTGCCGAAGGGAGGAATTACAGCGATGCGAGTATTATGCAGGTTTGATCTAACAACCGTAAGATAAATTACAATATTCCCAATACCTCTTTCTAAATCTGATTTCCAGAGTTATGATGGTGGTGGTCACTGCATTATTAAATATGGTTTCCAAACCCAGAATTACATGGACACATTTATGTTGTGTCTAGTTTTGTTTGTTTTTTTTTAAAAATGCATTTACCAATTTAATAGACAAGTTGAATTGCAAGCCAGATGGAAGTATCAGGGCAAAGCACGTGCTGCATTTTATTTATATAAAGAGCACATACTTTATTTAAAACATATCAGCTGTGGATAGATTGATCAAATATATTTCAAGATGTTCCTGAGGGCTCTTTAGAACCAAATTCTTCTCTGTATACACCTGGGTTCCCAGTACAATCACTGGGAGCCACTTATGTGTTTCTGAGATGTGAATTTAGCTGTTAGCTTATTGTTTACATGTGTGTATTGTGTATATGTATATGTATAATAATGTATTGTATAAGAACATACACTTGTATTTCTATACAAGTGAAAGAAACATTATTTGGCAAATAGTGCGATAGAAACGCACAGATTGTTTTGGTGTTATTTTTAAAATGGAAGTACATTTGCTTCTTCTTCGAGTGATTGCTCATGTGTATTCCACAGTAGGTGTGCGTGCTCGTCACATGCACCGGTGCCGGAAGTTTTTCCCCTAGCAGTACCCATACTGGGGGAGCACTGCGACAACCCCTGGAGTGGCACCTGTATATTGCACTATAAGGGGGACCGTGCGCTCCCCCGACCCTCAGTTCCTTCTTGCCGCCAGAGAAGGTAGTCGGAACTTTGTGCTCCAGCTCTGCTGCAGCCTTTTCTTCTCAACCTTAGTGGTACCATTCGTGGATTGTTACTTCAGTATTAGAGTGGGCTCGCAGCATGCCCCGTGCCCCAGGCTTCAAGTCGTGTGACTCCTGTCACCGTTCTATGCCTAGGAGCGACCTGCACGCTGAGTGTCTCTGCTGTTTGGATGAGACTCACATCAGTGAACGTTGTAAGATCTGCAGGTCGTTCAAGCCGCGGACCAAGAAGGAGAGAGACATTAGACTCCATGCTCTCTTGATGGAATCGGCGTTGGCCCCAACTCTGGTGCGGCTACGGGAGCGCGGCACACTGGATGGACTCGGCTCCCACCGCGGCACCGTTGGTACGTAGTGAGGCACCCTCTACTAGCCGGCACCTTTCCCCCTCCTAGAAGCAGGGAAAGGGCCTTATCTCGCAGCAACGCCGAGACAAGGAAAGAGGGGAGGCTGGTCCCGCATTGGGCAGCCCACGGTCCTCTCTGGGCTCAAGGACTCTGACTCGTGTTGAGCGGAGCAGCCCGGCCCCATCCGCGCGCACTTCTCCACCGGTACGGATGCTGTTGATGCCGGAGGCGATGCAGTCTGCGAAAGACATTATGAGTCTCCCAGTTCCAGGCGCGCAACTGGTGATGGGTCCCCGGTCCCGGGGCAAACCTCCTTTGGGAGCCCATCAAGCCGCTCCTGCGGATCGCAGTTCCCACTCCGAGGAACACTCCCGCAATGTTCAGCGCGCAGCGACCGGTCGTCCAGCAGCTCACGCCCTCCCTTGACGCCAACCAGACTGTCCTGGTCACCACCCGGATGGGAGTCTCAGGGACCCTCTACGCCACTTGCCAACAAACACAAGCATTGAGAGAGGCGCCGGGAATGTTTCCCTTCGCGACACAACTGCCATAGCCGGTCTCAACGGGATAGGCAGCATTGTTCTCGTTCCAGTTCCCGCTCAACTAGACGTTGCACTCAAGATTCCTCTTGTGATGCCTTGGCACCAGGGCACCCGAGCTCCCGCCACCGGCATAGGTACCGAAGCAGCTCTTCAGGCGGGTACCGTTCCTCGACTTCGAGGTCCAGGTCCCGAGGGAGGCGGCATCGCAGGCACCACCACTCATACCGTTCCCGTGAGACCGTGCGCTTGACGGTGACCTCAGCCTCAGCACCCAGCCTCCCATCCTTGGCCCGCGCGGCTCAGCCGGGACAGCTACTGGCACCGGGCCCTCAGCCGGGTCCGTGGCAAGGGGCCCCATGGTAGGGACAGTGGTGCCAGTAGGCACCGTGGCTACAGATGCCCGCCCAGACGGGGGCCTGCTCGGTCGCCAGAGCGTCTCAGGCTCCATCAGCCTCATCTGGCCACCTAAGAGACAGATCGGTGGGCCACGAGTCGGTGGACCCGTGCCTGGACTCTGATCTGGGGCTCGACCCCCTGGTACCGGCCGAGGCCCATGGCTCCGCGCTGACTCTTTCCCCAGCACCGGACGACACCGTAACTGTGCCTCTGCCACCAATCCCTCAGGAGGATTTTAAGGCACACCAAGACCTGCTAAAGCAAGTAGCATGCAGCCTTCAGCTGCAGGCCAAGGAAATGGAAGGCCCCTCAGATTCCCTCTTTAACGTGTTATCCCCCTCGGCACTGGGCCGTGTGGCTCTGCCCCTGCACCAGGGTGTCGCCAACATTTCCAACACCCTGTGGCAAACTCCCAGTCCTGCCTCCTTGGCGCCAATCTCCAAGAATGCTGAAAGGAAGTACTTTGTGCCCGCCAAGGACCATGAGTACCTATATTCCCACCCGGCACGTAACTCGCTTGTGGTAGAGTCGGTAAACCACAGAGAGCGTAAGGGCCAACCTACCCCTATTCCCAAGAATAAGGATGCCAGACAACTGGACTCCTTTGGTAGAAAGATTTATTCCTCAGCAAGCTTCCAGCTGAGGGTAGCTAACCACCAGGCCTTACTGAGCAGATTGACTTTAACCTGTGGGAGTCTCTGCCTAAGTTTGAGCCTCAACTCCCAGACTGGGACAGGAAGGACTTTAAGGCGCTACTAGAAGAGGGGGCAGCGGCGAAAGCGGCCTTGCAAGCGGTGTCGGACGCAGCCGACATGGCAGCCCGCTCGATGGCTTCGGCAATCTCCATGCGCAGGGCGTCGTGGCTACTCCTGACATCTGTCTGGACTGTCGACGGAGGCCCAGTCCCTTATGCAGGACATCCCGTTTGATGGGAAGGCGCTCTTCGCCGACCAGACAGATGTCAGGCTACATAGGATGAAGGATTCTAACACCACCCTTCAGACTTTGGGCCTCTACATTCCTCCAGCTAAGGACAAGGCCAAACCACAACCATCAGCTCAACCTGCAAGGAGCAGATATGAGCCCCCGTTGTCAATTGCAACCAGGGAATTGATGTATGATTTCTATAAGAAAAATTAAGAACTAATGACATTGCTACCACGATTGCCAATTTTGGCAGTATACGTTCCCATGGCTAAGGGCTCGCTGCTTATTCCTTCTGAAGCCTGGTCTGCAGACAGATTTTTATGTATATCAGTATAACTATTTTGTGTTTTTTTTTGTTTTTTTAACTGGAATAGCTATACTGATACAGCTAGTAGTGTGAATGCAGTTATACTGATATAGCTTCTTCACCTTCCCACATAGGAATAACTATATACACCTTTATACCAGTATATCTAGGGCCACACTAGGTGGGCTGTATTGAATTTACAGTACCAGGATAGTTAAAACAGTACAGCTTTTGTTTGTGGGCAAGGCCCTATGATATTGTTTGGAAGGTGGACATGAAAGCCTTCTTCCCTCCCTTCTTAAACTAAATTAAAAATAATCACTAGCTTATAACTAAACCTGTTTCTATAAGGACTCTTAACAAATGCTTTGTAATGGAGACACCCTTTGGGTGTCTTTTCAGATTCTTTGGGAAATATCCAGTGTCTGTCCCCTTATTCACTCAAGAAGGAAAGGTTTACTTACAAACTAATCTTTATTAGGCTATTCGGGATCTCCCAATTTGACTGTGTTCTTCCACCACTGCTGCAAGTATGAGCATCTCTCTCAGTCTGCCTTTCAGCCCCAAAGAGAAACATGGGAGCACTAGTCCCTAGATAAATGATGTAGCTGTGTTGCCATGGAGATGTCATACAGACGTCTCCTAAGGTTGTGCAGCACCTGGCTGAAATTCTTCCACATCATTTTAGCAGCAATGTAAAAAAATGCAAATGTAAGTGACTGTGGCCATAGTGGTTGTTGCTTGTAGTGCCTCATATTGCTAGTGAGGAAGTATTGCAATAAGGCTATAGCTGTTAGCACGGCAAGCCCCCTTTCCCATAGGGCTCATTGAAGGGGGAGGTTAGCAGCAAGCTCTGCAGTGGTGTCGCTAAGAGTGCTGTGAACTGGTGTGCAAAGTGCTACAAGATACAGGTTCCCTACCTGCATAGGGTATTTTAAAGGCTTGTTTCATATTTATATTTAGCAGAGATGTGTAGGCAAGCAAGAAGGGGTGTTGGGATGACTCAGGGGATTGGGAACAGTCGTGCTAAAGTAAGGGTGCCCCATGCACAGGATCCGTGGAGGCTGGAATGGTTGTGATGCTCCCCATGCAAAGTAGCTGCCATGATCAGATTCAGGTTTGGAGGGAGCTAAAGGAATTCTAGCATAGAGAGCTAGTGCTGTGGTCCTATCATAACAATAGACAAAGCCAATATAAACACCAGTTATCTTCCTTTTAAATCTATTGCTGGGATTAGGGGAGATTTTGGGGTTGAGGTCAGGACAGGAAATAGCATAGAATGAGGTAATGCCAAATATTCCCAAGTATAGCTTACTGGTACAGCTCTTTCATTGTGTGAGCTGGATGTATACAGTATGTTGAAGGCTGAACATTTATAGCTCCTCTGAAGAAAATCTTCCTTTCCTTTTCAAAATATAATGGCATTTGGCACCTTGGGACTCAGGTTTTTTTTTTTTTTTTCCTTTTTAGAGGAAATAGTCCTAATAAATTTTAAAAATAATTAAAAGACCATTTCCAGCATGTAGCCAGAGTGAAGTAACTCACTGATAACACAGGATGTGTGGATTTCCTTTTCACAGGGGTACTTGAGTCTGTACAAGACAGCTGTGTTACTGCTCCATGAAAATGTTACAGCAGCATGAACGTAATATAATGTCAGGGTCACTTGGAACATATTTCACAGTAGGGCAGAGTTCTGGTTTAGCTCTGTCTGTTGTACCACTAGACTAAAAATAATTGCTGTATTGAAATGTTCTCGCTGAGGCTGTATCAACCAAAATGCAAATCCTTCCCTCAAAATACCAAATAGCTGTTGAGAGTCTTGATGGCCTTTTTGTGTTGATATTTCACCATCTGGTCCTCTTCTCACAAGTACCTTTAAAAAAATGCTTCTGAAAGAACCCCAATTTCTGCTGGGCTTGGCATCATAGTTGCAGAGCCTCATGTAACTATTCAACATGATGTGCAGGGAATTAACTGCACAACTCCCATTGACTTTATTTTTATGATCTATTATTTATATAGTGCCATGCGTGTGCATGGTATTTTGCAGACATGCAAGAAGGCTGGGTGTATCTGCTTCAAAGAATTGACAGACTAGACCAAATGAGAGTTGTGCAACTAAAACCACATGCAATGCATTATCCATGTAGGAGTTAATCTGATCGTTTGCACATAGTCCACAGTTTGTGTGAAAGAGGTTTTATTGCTCAGTAGAGATTTCCAGAGATGCTTTAGATTCTAAGAAAGATCTCTTCTCCAGCCCTAAAAACGTCTCCTCTACAGCTTTTGTAATAGGTCATAAAGCCTAAAGAGTGAGTCACTGATGCCCTTCCTCAGGAATATTTAACCTTCCAAAGTTCAAAGGGCAGCGAGCATGGGGAAAAATTTGAGAGCTCCTTTTCATGGTCCATGGAGGGCAACAATGAAGTACCTGAGCCGTTGGAATGATTAAAATGGACTTTGCCCACCTATTTTCCTAATGTGTTTCCTAATGTGTTGGTCTCAAAGTTGTTTGTTGTAATAGCACCTAGAAGATTTGAAACTGACTTCTGCTTCTTCATCCGAACTGGTTTTCCTCTATTCCATGTGGGGACTGATTTGTTACTGTAGGGATGGCAATGAAATGAGTGCTCAGCTGATACCATTGATTTTTTTATAACAAAATCTTAAGATGGGCCCCTTTTAGTTAATATTTTATCTATCAAAACGTATATGTAAAGACTTAATGGGGAAAGAGCTCTGAAGCATTTGCTTAAAAAAAGACACGTAGTTTCACAGGCTTTTCAATCAAATATAACAAAAAAGGTGGCTAAACAGAGAGTTTATAGTAGCACAAAGACCGTTGCTTTAAAAACAACACACAACTTTTTTTCCAGCCCCCTCCACCCCAACCCCAACCCCCCCCCCCAAAAAAAAGAACAGACAGGTCCAAAACTGGACCAGGCAAAGTCTTCCTAGGAAAGTGTAAGATTCTTGCAGTCTAGCAACTCAATCTAAATGTGAATTGCAAATCTGAAGCCTGATTTTCCAAGGTAAAATAGAATCTGCAGCTTCCACTAAAATGAAGGGAGTGGAGGTGCTCTGTGCCTTGCAGAATCAAGCCCCTTGTGTAAAACTAAAAAATGCTAATTCATTTCCATTTTAAAACCTAATTTTGAAAATTAGGGTGTTTTTACTTACCTTCTGAGTCCTAAAGCTCAGTATGTGTTTCCCACCCCCCACTGTCAGTTGATATAAAATCATTTGTTTTAAGATGTATGGATCTGTCATGTTTAAAGGGCAAAGCCCCAGTCATGCAGTGAGTGCCAGTCAGACACTCAGAGTTCACTGCAGGATTGGAGCCTACGGACTTAATTCTCGACTCTCATTCATCTTGTGTAGGCACCTTTCCATAACAGCTTTAAAATGTGACCAAATTTTAATTGCAGTGTTTTACATCCTGTTGGACTCGTTTTTCACAGGTGTATGTGGCTATGCAGGGTGCAAGACAGTGGAGTAGCAGGCCCTGAATCTGCAGGATCAGGTCCATATTCTTCAGGTCTGTGCCCAGACAGACTGCAAATGACTTGGGAGTTTAAACTTCTTTAAAGCTTCATAGCTCACCTTTTAAAATGTCAGAGGAAATACAATAAGCAGAAATCAAAGGTCTTTTTTTATGTTTAAATTTGGAGGCAAATTTCAGATGTGAAAGAGCACAAATCTTGCATGTTCTTACTTCAGCAAGCTCTCCTAGGATCGAGTGGCCTCTGAAGAAAGAGCTTTTCTTTTGTTTGAGTTTCTGAAAACAATTTTCACACTGCATGAGTTTTCAACATGGACGAGAGCCATGAAATCATGTTTAACAAATCAGAAGAAAATGTTACACGGAAGATTTAGTTATTTTGAGTAGTCAGATGCATTCCCGTTAAATCTTTGAATTCAGCTAGATAAGCGATGCTTTTATTTCGTTTTTTTCTTAGGGCACGTAAACTTTCTAAAATAAACCAAACTATTTTTGTTTGTTTTATAACTTAAAGGATAAAAAGCAAAAAGAACAAGAAAAGAAGGGGGAGCTTCTCCACCGCCCACTTCCGAAGAAAATAGAGAAAAATTCACCTTCTTACAGACAGCCCTCCTCCTGCCTTATCGCACAGATACAGAACCCCAAGGCACTGCTGAAAGAGCGAAAAATCACCAAGACTGGGGTTCCTGAGAAAGGTTAGTAAAAGAGTCGTGTGTGTGTGTGCGCGTGCGCTATCTACCACACGTAGAAGGAAGTTGTAAATAAGAGAGGATTGAACAGAAAAATCATGCTTTAAACACAATTCCCGAAAGACACAATGACAATTTTGGATAATCACGAACTCTTGGTTTTGTGTCTCTTCTGATTTGCCTTGTGATAGAGTTGCCACGGCTTTGTTTAAAGTCTCCCTTCCTCTACACACATAAATGCGTGCAAAATCACCTTTATTTTATACCAGCACTTTAAAAGCAACAGCACCCTCCCCAGCACCCTGCTGGTTTGGTCAGCAGATGAGTGAACCTGACAAAGAGATTTCTTTCTCTTGCCCAGGGAATGCAGTAGGAGCGGAGTAAAAGGAAGCAAGGAAAGCAACCACTGAGCCAGAGGAGGAGAGTTCTGGTAACCAAGAGCAGCTGGAGAAAACAGGGGGAAATGACTGGGTGATGAAGGAAGGAAAACAGCCAGCCAATAGGGAAGGGGAGGGAAAACCCAAACCACAATAAACCCTCAAAACAAAAACAAAGGGAGAAAGCAAATTATGTAAGAATAGGGAGAGAGGTCAGAAAAAGTGTTAATCATGCTGGAGGGGAGGCAAGCCGGAGAGAGAATAGGTGGGAGGGAGCACTGCAGGGCGTGACAAGACAAAGGAATTGAAGAGAAGAGCATTCAATAAGGAAAATGGGATAGTGTGTACGTGGAGCAAGTACTGTGGGGGAGCGGCAGTGAGAGAAGGGAGTGAATAATGTGTTTGGGAGAGGTTAGACCTAGATGTTTGTGGAAACATATGCTTGCTCTTCTTTTGAAGCTAAAAATCTTAATGTAATACTGGAATATAGCATCTCCTTATGTACAGCAACACACATAAATTTAAACATCAGCATGTGATTGCTTATTTCAAACCCTCTTCTTACTGAGTCAATGCACTTGTCCTGCTACTGAGATCACTGGCAGGTAACAAACCCACAGAACAACCACGTAAGTACAAAATAAAAATCAGAGCATTAGCTCCTTGATCACTGCACTGAGTATACGCTGCAGGGCCATTTGGTTTTTATGCTGCATCCATCCTGCCTGCTAAAACTTCTATGGCATGTGAGGTCAAACACCCTCTGCCCTAGGCCAGAGCAAGTATTAGAGAATGTCATTCACTTTTCTGATTTCTTTTCCTTTTGTTCTGTAGATTCTACTGGTGGTTTAAGCCCTTACCACGAACCCATGGCAACCAAGACCGGTTGTGTCATTTCCTGTTCTCTGGAATATCTTGAAATCCAGCCACCTCTTCCAAGGACACCTAGACTCCTTAAGAGGCAAGATTCTCCTCAGCAAGAGTCTGCAAGCATCAGAAGTCAGACAAAGGATGCTCCTTTGATTCTGAATATTGTGCATTCTTTTGAATCTGTTGATAGAGAGGACCAAATAGACCAGATTTCCCCCTCTCACCAGTATAGAATTTTAAGTTCACCAGTGAATTTTGGTTATAAAAGCTCCAGTGAAAGGACATTGTCTCCCCTTCTTCAGCCTGGAAGCGCATCTCCTGCCAAAACTCCAGTTCATGGAACTCAAGTCTCTTTCACATTTGAAGAAAAGACAAGTCCTTTGAGAGAAGAAGTCATGTCTCCTACTCAGCCAGCTTCAAATAATCTCTCCAATCCTTTGGGGAGCCCTAACTGTGTTAAAAGCAGAGGTAGATTCCCCATGATGGGGATTGGACAGATGTTACGGAAAAGGAATCAGACAATGCAGTCAACCACTGACAAGTCGCTGGAAGCAAGAATGCCTCAGTTGCAGCAAATGAATCCAGCACAGATTTCATTTAATGCAGCAGATGCTGTGAACGGCCAGTGTTAATCTGACATTCTTGAAAGCTAGGATTTGCAGTGCTGCTTTCTAGGGCTTCAAATGTTATAGAAAAAGAGAAAACTGCAGGCATGTTGGTCTCCCTATATAATATATTATAGCAGCCAGCCTGGCAAATCAAAAGTCTGCTTGTAATGTTTTGATGGGTTCTAGTTATTGAAATTGAAAGAAGAAGGCCCCACTTATGCTGTTAAAATAATTTAGCAAAGATGACATTCATTTGGTTTGACTCTACAGTGAAATGTGTCTTAAAAGATCTACTGAAAATCTACATAAGGAGATGCTATATTCCAGTATTACATTAAGATTTTTAGCTTCAAAAGAAGAGCAAGCATAACAGCTTGATTCACCAGTGTTACCTGCATTAATAAACTTGCCCTTGGCTTTCTGCTGTCATGACTGCTGGTCCCAGCTAGGAACTGTGATTGAGACTACAGTTGGTCTCATATCGTACTGATACAAGTATTGCTGAAGAAGAAGGAAAACACTAGATATTGTATTGCTGAGACCAAGAGCTACACTTCTAATTCAAGAACAGGCTCTATCAAGAAGGAAAAACAGATCAGTGGGAACTTGGTTGGATAACAGCTTGAGTTCTAGACATTCAGAGCAAGTGAAGGCTTTGATTGTCAAAGCGGATTTTACTGTTAATCTTACAAACTAGATAATAGTTGAATCTTTTTCTTAAAGAAAATGTTCATTTTGTAGGAGACGTTACGGAAAAGAAACATTGTTTTAAAACTAGTTTGGTCAAATTGACATTTTCCTGCTCGACTCATAAGACAAGTCTGCAAGTCTGCAAGTGGATAAAACAATAGTCAAAACTGCAACTTGGTCATTTAAACAATCTAGTCACCTCTGACTTTTGTATTTGTACTAATTCTGTGGAAGACGTAATGGGAGAATTGCATTAACTTCTGTTTTAGCAAATTAGCATTGATCATACATGAAGGCTTTTCTGAGAGACTGCAGTAAATTTAAAAGAGTTAAAAGGACACACCAGTGCCATTTCAGACTGCAAGGATGGTAATGCAGTGGGTACCAAAAATTTAGTAGTATTCTGAGCTGTGAAGATTAACTTTCCTAACAGGCAACATACTCTGCACACTGGCATTCTTTTTCTAAGTAAACAATACATCTGAATAAAGGGGGTAACATTTTTGGTTAATTTTTTTGCAAACCATTTGCTATAAACTTAGACGGTTTAACCAAAGACCATTTTGTGGTTTGTCTGTACTGTGCTTGCATATGAGTTGTGTGTACAGGACTGTTTGATAACTTTAGTACTAACCCAGGTCAGTGGCAGGTAGCCACCAACCCCTCCACATATAGTCAATGGGTTCTAATGCTCTTTTAAAAGACAAGGCAGAAAAAATAGCAAAAAAAATTGGCTCAGGGGATTGGTAATGAAATCTGGGGACCTTCATCTCAAGATCATCATTTTAAATCCAACCCATATCTTCTTGGCCATAGTTATTATTTGTATTACAGTAGCACTAGAGGTCCCAGGTGACACTGGGGCCCCATGGTGTCAGATTCTGTGCAGAAGCATAGTGAGAGACATTACCCGCTCTGAAGAGCTTTTGATCTAAATTGAAAAGACAAAGGATGGGAGGGGAAATAGGAGCACAGCGAGGTGAAGTGACGTGCCCCTGGTCACACAGTAGGTCAGCACAGAGCCATGAGTAGAAATCTGATGACCTGACACCCAACCCAGCACCCTATTCTCTAGGCCACACTGCCTCCTAAGTTATTGCCCCTGCTTGATGGCCTATGTGACATGAGGTAATGGTTAGTCCACCTACTGATGCAATAGATAGCCCTCTCCGTCAAATAACCTCCACACTGGGAACCATTGCTGGCAATGCCAACAGAAGATCAGGACCTGAATGGGCATGGAGAAAGAAATACCTTCTTACCCCTGGAGCTGAGCCGTTCAGGTCACAGCTAAAGTTAAGTGGTAGGTCAGTATAGGGAGCCTTGTTCTGTTTGATGTACAGAGGTTTCAAGTCTCTGGTGCTGTCAGACCAGCACTAGAAAATATATAGATATATAATGTCTCCCAGAGAGATCAAATGGTATTTTTAAAAATAACTAAAAGCATTTTTACACATTTTTGGGTTTCAAAAACAGCAAAGTGTCCTGTGGCACCTTATAGACTAACAGACGTTTTGGAGCATGAGCTTTCGTGAGTGAATACCTTGCATCCGATGAAGTGGGTATTCACCCACGAAAGCTCATGCTCCAAAATGTCTGTTAATCTATAAGGTGCCACAGGACTCTTTGCTGCTTTTACAGATCCAGACTACCACAGCTACCCCTCTGATACTTGGGTTTCAAAGTGTCCTATTTTATTTTCATCAAGCACCTGTGCATCCTCTGGGTCCATTTTACCACTGCCATTTGTGTAAACCATCAGGTATCTTTTTTAAGAAAAACAACAACATACTTACACTGAGAACATGAAAATGCTTGCATTCAAGTCCAGCGTAGTGAGAAGAATCCTTTGCATGCTTCAGACTTGTGTACCTAAATACATTGCAAATACTAACTTGAACTATCAACTCAGGTTTCTTTGGAACCCAATAGAAGATTGGGGGAGACAGGAAAGAGAAGTGTATTTTTGTGAACTCACAGTAAATATATGTAAGTAACAGAATGAAAACAAATGTTAAATCTTTTATTATTTTATTATATTTATATAGAATATATGAGTATTACATTGGTAAGCATAAATATGTTCCCAAATTAGCCAGCAGCTGTTTACCATCAGTCTGCAGTGACCACAGAAGAAAGTTACAGAACTATAGTAGTGTAAATTCCAGGAAAAAACAACGGATCCATTTTTCTCATTCTTTAGAAAAGAATGTATTTGCTATCACTATTAAATATATGTGCTTTTTAAATAAGATCTCAACGGAATGCTGATTTTGTGTGCCAGGCCACCCAGCAGCATATGCACCTAAATGTTTACATTGCAAATGTCTACACTACACAAAAAAATGAAGGTATCTAGATGATTATCACTTACATTAACTTCACCCATCAAAAGCTTTTGCTTTAAATCCAGCAGTTGACTGGTGCATATAGGCCCTGATTCAACTAAGAAGCGAATTAAGCACATGCTTAACTTGACTGACATAGGTAGTCTTGTTGATTTAAACTTAAGCATGTGTGCAAGCACTCCTTTGCTGGATCAGCATCTACTGTGAGCGTGGAGTCATTGATGGTAAATCAGTGGGACTACCCACATACTTAAAGTTAGCGTAAGCTTAACACTTTGCTAGTTTGGTCCCTACAGCCTGGCTGTCAAACTTAGTATTTCATTCAGAATATTTCTTTGGTTGTTATTCCCACAACATTTTTTTTGTCACAGGGCCTGATCCAAAGCCCTTTGAAATCAGTTGAAAATTTTCCATTGATTTCAAAGGGCTTTTCATCAAGTCCATAATGAACTTGCACCATAGCAGAAAATATACAGTACGGTGACTTTGTCCAGATTCGCCTAATCTATAACAATAAATGTCAGATGTATTCAGCAAGGTGGAGAAGGCTGTTTAGGGACTTGGTCTTCACTTTCTCCCAGGAATGAATTCTAAAATAGCAGGGAACATGAGTGCTAAAGGAAACGCTGCTATTAAAGCCAACATTGCCTCCATACTTCCACACTTGATGTTCCAGACTTTATCCTTGACATAACATGGCATAATGCAAATTTAAAAAATGATTCCAATCTGTGGGCCAGAGGTTATGGCCCCTGTGCACCACTAAGGTAATCTGCCTTCAAATTCCCAACAGACAACTGAGGCTGCACCTATGGCTGGTAACGGGAGCCTTTTTGTGGCGGAAAGGGTGAGGCCCGGGTAGGGCAGAGCATAGTTCCACAATGGTAGGCCACCACTTAGCATGGGGGCCATTAAAGACTTTATGACAGTGGCACATCTTATTGCTGCTTCTTGGTGTTGGAGCAGGAGCTGTGACTTAGCATCAGGGAGCTGCAACTAGCTCCTTGACACAGACAACCTCCCACAACCCCCTTCCTCCCTCCATTTCCTGTGCTGAGTGGAGCTCTTGAGGCAGGAGCAAATCAACTCCTTACTTATTTCTGGCCAAACTCATCAAGAATTGGGCACAACTCCATTTATTTCAAGTGAGCTACTCCTGCTTACAGCAGTGGTGAATTTGACTGTCTGGCTGCTCATTTTCTTTAGTTTCCTCATCGGGTCAGTTTTCCTTCCCCGCCATCCCAACTCCAGAGCACAATGAAACTACTGAGTACGCTGCAGACACCTGCTTTTCCTACTAAACAGTCATCATAGTTCTTTGGAATAAAATATATAAATCATTTGGTATGCAGAAATATAACAATGTGTGTCAAATTCATAAAGCACTTGTGACTCCTATGGTCTGTAAGTCTCCCCTGCTTAGACTGTTTGTTTTCCTTCTCTCAGACTGAAGGCTCAGCAAGGATAATTCAGAGGAATACTGGGAGCTGGTTCATTTAATGATATCTCTTTTCAATGAGAGAAACGTGCTCCCTCGGCAGTAAATGAGTGTATTATTTATAGCAGTTTTTCTGCAACAGAGCTTCTTAAGCATTTGATTTGAAAGACAAATGGGTTATCATTTGCACATCTTTCCATGGACATGTTTTCATTACACACAATTGTCTTTCACTATGATGACTTGCAGACTCGCGGGGTGGGGGAGATAGGTTAGATCACTTGGAGTCCTTTAAATATTTAGCAGCAAAAGAACCTTCTAATATTATGCATTCTATTATTTATAATTAACACAGTTCCAAAGGACAGAAGGATAGAATGCAAAATATGACCTGGAATTAATTTGCCTTTCTCTGCTGTGGCTTGCTAATGCTTTCGCAATGGTATGCCCCAGAGAGACGGAATAAGGAAAGCTGCCTTGATTAAAGGTGAGCTGCAAAGCTTGTTTAAAAAAATAAGGTTAAGATCCTAAGTAGTACCAGAATGATTGTGCAGACTTAGTTCATAAAGAAATATATTTCAAAATTTGTATTTGAATATCAAAATCTGAATGAGGCAGGGGTCCTGTGGAAAAAATAGTATGTGATCATGTAATTAAAGGCTGTACCATAATACATATAAACAAGGGGACTGAGGTTGTGCAGGCAATCTTAATTCTGGCATTTCCTAACTTTTGAGTACTTGACTTTTCAACCTTAATAGTGTTCTTTTAATAGAGGGGGTTGTGTGTGAGAGTGTGTGTGTAATATTTTATATGATGCAGAAATCCCCACTTATATGTAAGATAAATAGGGCTGTGAAGCGATTAAAAAATTAATCATGATTAATTGCACGATTAAAAAAATTAATTGCGATTAATCACACTGCTAATACTAGAATACCATTTATTTAAATATTTTTGGATGTTTCCTACATTTTCAAATATATTGATTTCAGTTACAACGAAGTGTACAGTGCTCACTTTATATTTATTTTTATTACAAGTATTTGCACTGTAAAAAAAAATATTTTTCAGTTCACCTAATACAAGTACTTGTAGTGCAATCTCTTTATCATGAAAGTTGAGTTACAAATGTAGAATTATGTATAAAATAAACCTGCATTCAAACATAAAACAATGTAAAATTTTAGAGCCTACAAGTCCACTCAGTCCTACTTCTTGTTCAGCCAATTGTTCAGACAAACAAGTCTGTTTACATTTGCAGGAGATAATGCTGCCCACTTCTTGTTTACAGTGTCACCTGAAAGTGAGAACAGGTGTTCTCATGGCACTGTTGTAGCCAGTGTCATAAGATATTTACATGCCAGATATGCTAAAAATATATATGTCCCTTCATGCTTCAACCACCATTCCAGGGGACCATGTGTCCATGCTGATGATGGGTTCTGCTCGATAACAGTCCAAAGCAGTGCGAACCGATGTATGTTCATTTTCATTATCTGAGTCAGATGCTACCAGCAGAAGGTTGATTTTATTTTTTGGTGGTTCCAGTTCTGTAGTTTCTGCATTGGAATGTTGCTCTTTTAAGTCTTCTGAAAGCGTGCTCCACATCTTGTCCCTCTCAGATTTTGGAAGGCACTTCAGATTCTTAAACCTTGGGTTGAGTGCTGTACCTATCTTTAGAACTCTCATACTGGTATCTTCTTTGTGTTTTGTCAAATCTTCAGTGAAAGTGTTTTTAAAAATGAATATGTGCTGGGTCATCATCCAAGACTGCTATAATATGAAATATATGGCAGAATGCAGGTAAAACAGCAGGGGACATACAATTCTCCTCCAAGGAGTTCAGTAACAAATTTAATTAACGGATTATTTTTTTAAGGAGCATCATCACCATGGAAGCATGTCCTCTGGAATGCTTGAAGAGGCATACGAATGTTTAGCATATCTGGCATGTAAATACCTTGCAATGTCTGCTACAAAAGTGCCATGCAAATGCCTGTTCTCACTTTCTGGAGACATTGTAAATAAGAAGAGGGTAGCATTATCTCCTGTCAATGTAAACAAACTTGTTTGTCTTAGTGATTGACTGAATAAGAATAAGGACTGTGGATTTGTAGGTTCTGAAGTTTTACATTGTTTTGGTTTTGAGTGCAGTTATGTAATAAAAAAAATCTACATTTATAAATTGCACTTTCACGACAAAGATTGCACTGCACTACTTGTATGAGATTAATTGAAAAATACTATTTATTTTATCATTTTTACAGTGCAAATATTTATAATAAAAAATAATATACACTTTGATTTCAGTTACAACACAGAATACAATATATATGAAAATGTAGAAAAACATCCAAAATATTTAATAAATGTAAATTGGTATTGTTTAACAGTG
Source organism: Mauremys mutica (assembly GCF_020497125.1). Classification (NCBI taxonomy): domain Eukaryota; kingdom Metazoa; phylum Chordata; order Testudines; family Geoemydidae; genus Mauremys; species Mauremys mutica. The sequence goes on from NC_059072.1 coordinate 198,344,047, forward strand.
CTGTTAAAATTGTGTTTAATCGTGATTAATTTTTTTTGAGTTAATCGCGTGAGTTGACTGCGATTAATTGACAGCCCTAAAGATAAACAGTTTCCCCTCTCTTGGTATCTCTGACAGGGTAGTGGAAAAAAAGAGATTTTGCTCATTTGAGACATGAATTTTCAAATGATTAGATCAAATGGGTTTTCAAATCCATTTCTGAGTTGATCTTACTGAGTCTGATCCAATACCAACTGCAGTCTATGGAAAGACTCCCAAGCAACTTCAATGGGTGTTAAAAAGAGTCTACTGAGAGGTATTTTTTTTTCATTTGAAAGATCAATATATTAGTTTGAAGAAAATAGGTGCAGTGTCTCTTTAAAAGCCCATGAACTAGAACACTGGAATTCTAGCTGTCCCATGAAGATTCTATGGAATAAACTCCTCCAGAGAATATTTTAATGAACATGGGACAGTCATCCATGCTAATGTTTTAATTAGGGCCTTCATCATAACTCTCCCAGCTTCTCTCTCACACACTACCAAATACTACATTCCAAAGACCAAGTTAGAAAAACAATAGTGCAAAACAGTTTCATAGAAGTGAAACAAGTACTTTCTCACAGCGTGCTTTCCATAGCGAGAAGTCAGCCACCCCAAAAGTAAATTGCTTAAATCACTTGTCTCAGTAGAAGCCTCCAATTTGCTGTGATTTATGGATTAATTAGATTTTACTTTGAACCCCATGGCTACTGCTAAAATCTTCAGGGTTTTTACTTACGGTTTAAAGCTTAACTTCTTAATAACCACACGCATCACGTAAGCCTTCTTATTTAGTAACTTAGGCATTCAGCAAAATTACAAGTTACAAAACCAGCTTTTATTTTAAATCCTTTTTTTTCAATGATGTTGATGGGGTTGCAACCGACATTCTAACTTGCCCAGCTGTTAGTTTATCAACTACATTTGGCAATGAGAGAAGGAAGAAAGAATAGGTGTCTCTTCTATTGTTAGGTGGGTGGTTAGTGTAAGCTTTCAGCTGACTGTGGGGCTAGTTCTTCAGGCAGACAGGGTTCCTGGACCATTTGAGATCAGGCTGGAGGCTGGACTGAAGGCAAGGTCCAATTGTGAGCTGAAGGTTTTGTTCTGTTATGTGGTGGTAAGTCCCAGAGGTGAGGATATCAAATTAGACTCTAGTGCTCTGTGCAGTGACTAAAATTGGCATTGTGGCAAGCAAGTTTCATATATGTATCTCAATAATTTCCATATGAACTCTGCACTGTTTACAAGTACTTCCCTAAAGCCAGCCTTGCAAACACAGCCTGAGATCTGAAAGCCCAACTGAATTCTTTCCTCCTCATGCTGTAGCAGCAGTAATAAAGGTCCCTCAGTCCAAGCTCTTACATCTGTGCAGCAACCTCCTTGACTTCAATGGGCTGCACAATTCCAATGGCAGGGCCAATTTTATTGATGGATTTATTGATAAGGATTAGACTCCAGCTAACTCTCACTCTTACCCATTACCTCTGCAAGTTCAATGGGAGTAAACATTTAATTGTCCCTGAAGGCAGCACTCTGAATACACAAAGGAGATGATCTGATGAGTATGAAGATGCTGTTTTTACAGATTCTTTCTAGAGTAGAGCCACACTTTAAGATGGCACGGTGTACATACTTGTCAGTAACTCACCAAGAGTCACCCATCACATTAACAGTATCAGTAGTGCCTAAGGGAGAAATGGAGGCCAGCAGAGAAAAGTTAACGAGTAACACCTCCCAGAGAGGCAGGCATCCAAGGGGAAAGAAAAAAAACCCTTTCATTTATTGCTGAGTGTAAATGGCATAAGGATATGACCTGCCACTCTGAAATCGCTGCTAGTTGATGACTCTATTAGCAAAGAGAGAAGTAGCTCTGTCTGGTTTGAGCTTATTTTCTGTGTGCTGAGTGGAAAGATCTAATTTTAACCCATCCTATGACAGGCTTTGCTGGACAGGTCCATATATCTTGGTTGTGGCTATGTAAATCAAAGGCACAGCAAGATCCATCTTAAGGCATATTATAAACCCAGCAGAAGATGCAAGTTCTGCGTTCCCACTGGTTACTGTACTGGCTACTAACTTGTAGAAAAAGATTGGTGTCATTAACAGAGAAACCCTTCACATCCACCGCAGCAAAGTCAGAACAACAGATAGAAGAAAGGAAAATAATATTTTATGGGATTTGCCTCCTCCAACTTGAGGTTTTCTTGACAGTTAAGAAGTGGTTTGGTTACGATCTCTCTGCTTTGTCTTGGGCATTGAACTTTCCCAGCCAGTCATTAACTTCCAGATAATGCTCTCTGGTCATTATTGTTCATTTTAGTACCAATTGTTCAGCCTTAGGGGCAAATCTTGCCCAACCCTGCCTGGGTGCACATGGCTCTAAAGGTAGCAAAGCTATGTGGAGCCACTGTGCTGGGAAGTTAGGATGCAGAGACTGCTTGTGCAAAGAGATTCACATACTTTGTCTACTGTGGAGCTGTGCTTCATTGGATGCTTAAAGTATAGTAATATGTGGGGAAGGCGGTTGATTTAGGTCAGGATAAGGGTGTGGCCAGTGGATCAGAAATTATGAAGTTCCACCAACTAAAAATCTTTCATGTGTGAGATTAGGGAGTATAGGTACCATTAAAATTATGCATCCGATGAAGTGGGTATTCACCCACAAAAGCTCATGCTCCAATACGTCTGTTAGTCTATAAGGTGCCACAGGACTCTTTGCTGCTCTTAAAATTATGGGAGTTCTGAGGCTGTAATAGAGGTTGCAGAATGACTTCAACTGGGAATTCCATCACCAACCGAGTTCCCCTGTGCAAAATATGTTCATTTAGGTAGGCTGTGCACAAGGGAAAGGATTTGATGTTTAGACGGGAAAAACCAGTGCTTGAAGTGAAAGGGGTTGCAGACTCAGAAAAGAAACCAAGCTGGGTCACTCAGGGATGCACTTTAAGCACTATCTTACCAAAGTTGCTGCCGCCAGTTTATGATAGACCATGCCACCTTTTTCAGACCACTTTAAGCACAGGAAAGGAATCCACATTATAAAGCTACTGGAACAAATTGCACCCTGATTCACAAACTGTTCAGCTCCATGGTAGTCAATGGACATTCATGGAGTGTACACCAGTGCAGAATTTAGGCCAAATTCCAATTTAATCGTTCTCTTTCTTATAATCCATGGGCAACATAATTCTGTTTGCCACCCCAGTACAACCAGAATAAAGAAAGCATAAAGGCCCAGAACCTCAAAGATATTTAGGCATCCAACTTCCATTGCTTTAGGTACCTAATACCTTGAGGATCTGAGCCAAAGTGGCCACAAGCCAAATAGAAATGGAAAACATACATGTTTGCATGTATCACAATGTAGATAACAGAGTTAAAGAAAGTTGATCTTCATCTTAACCTGCAGCCCTGCTGCTATCCTTTCCCTGGGTTTCTCTTAAACCAAGACTGTCAATCATATTATTCCTTTATATTTAGGCAGTTTGTGGCATAGACTAGGGATTCACAAATTATTACGTGATTTATTTTTGCAGGTGACCTGCATTAGGACTGAAACCAAGGTTGGGTGAAGGGACTCAGATAAAATCAGAACTGACCCAGATCTTCAACCCAGATCCAACCCTAACCTCTTCTGAGATTTGAAAATGTTTGGTTGATGGTTTTAATGTTGTGCCTCTGCACATATAGGAAGTGTTCAAATACCATGAAGGGGTGGGGCATCGTGTGAGATTTTTCAGCCTCATATTTCAGACGCACAAAATTCTAAGAGTTTGGATAAGCATCTACATTTTGGGTGCTCTTCTGAACCATCAAAACTTTTGAGGTTTGCTGCCTATTGCCGAATAAAGCCAATGGGCCAGTTTCATTAGTAGGCTCACATTGAACTTGGCGGAGGACCCAACAGGATGGGAGGCAAAGGTAGCTGTACACCTCCTTTACATTTACTTTAGTCTGGGATTGCCCGGTGACTGATTCAGCCCCTACACAAGTCAGAGAAGCCTTGTAGCTGCTCTAACTTGTGCCTGGCTGTATGTGCCCCAAGGGGCCTTTACAGCAACCAGAGCTCAGCAGCAGTGCTCTGACCATGCCCCTTTACAATCAAAGCTGTTATGTAGATACGGTGGAGCCTCTGGGGGAAATTCTAGGGGAAATTCTTCTACAGTGGGGAAATTATCCGAGGATTAAATGAGGCACATGTGCTGAATGAGGCCCAGCGTCTTCAATAGTATAAGGCTGGTTCATTAACAGACTTCAGTAGTCCCTTTCATAGTAATCGATGTAAACATTGCATCCCTGAATTTATTTGGACCCTTCGGTATCTTTTCACTGGTTGGATAAGTATCCCAACTGCTGGCAATGCTGCGAGTTCCATATGTTATAGTGATGACGGCTTTACATCAGAAGCACCTGCTTATGAAATGTTTGACTTACATAGCCATGGGGCCTTTGGATGCATTTATTCATCACCCTTGCCTGTCAGACTGTAGATTCAGCTGTTCAGAGACTGCTGTAGTGCAGAGGGGATTCATCTGCTTTTCATACACTGTAATGCACATCTAGAGCTCTCCCACTCCTGCGGGTCATATGTCAGATTTACTTTTATAGAGGGGGATGGGAGGTGGAGGACTTCCTAGTGTGTTTGCATGATGTTTAAAATTTACTGGCACAGTAAGTCACTAATCTTGTAAATCCTGTGGATGTTCAGAATTTTCTTTAGCTCAGACATGAGCCTTCTGGTCCAAATGGAGACAGCGACACATTTAGCTTTAGTCTCCAGAAGGACAGTTTAAACTGCTTAGAGCTGATTACAGTTCTGCAGTGTGCACTCATTGGCAACAGGCTGACTTTTTGCTCAGGCTCAGGGTGCAGGAAATAAGTCAATTTCAAAGTTAAATTCTGATCTCAGTTCTCTGTAATACAAAAGTATGTTCACATCAAGCTTTGTAGTTTAGATTCCTTTCAGGAGGAAACTCATTCCCCGAGCTGTAGGTGGAGAGATGAAAGATGCTACTGCCCTAGCCCCTGAATTAAGAGGTAGGCTGGCTGGTGGTCTGAAGTTATAATTTAGGCATGAGATGGTGCTCACTGTATAGTCATGTGTGTAAATGACAACAAGGGGACCAACCTTCTCAGTGTTCTTCTAGGGAAAAATTGTATCCTTGCATTTTGGACTTTAAACTAGATCCGGGGAAGTCCTGAATACTTCCAACCCCCACTGACTTCTGCACCATTTTAGATCAGGCCTTGAATGAGCAGCTAATGCCTCACAGAAATGATTCTGCCTATGCCAGGGGTCGGCAACGTTTCAGAAGTGGTGTGCCGAGTCTTCATTTATTCATTCTAATTTAAGGTTTCGCGTGCCAGTCATACATTTTAACCTTTTTAGAAGGTCTCTTTCTATATGTCTATAATACATAACTAAACTACTGTTGTATGTAAAGTAAATAAGGTTTTTTAAATGTTTAAGAAGTTTCATTTAAAATTAAATTAACATGCAGAGCCCCGCAGACCGGTGGCCAGGACCTGGGTAGTGTGAGTGCCACTGAAAATCAGCTCGCGTGCCGCCTTCGGCACCTGTGCCATAGGTTGCCTACCCCTGGCCTATGCACATATTTTCAAGGGAATGGGGAAGGGAAGAGAGAATTTCGCCCTTCATTTGTTATTACTAAGATCAACTGCATGAAAGCAATATTCTTGTTTCCTAAGAGCTCATCTGGGCTGCGTATTAGCAAGTTGAAGCCCTAGTTCTCTGTTTGTGACATTGCAATAATCTCCATAGCAATTCACTGTAATGTCACAAACAGAGGATTATGACTTTGTCAGGTCAATAAAAAATAGGAGTAGAACCCCTCGGATATAAAGATCTAGAGATGGGTATCCCAGTGTCAGAGGCAGGACATTCTGTAGTCTTTGTGGAATCACAGTGTATTTCATTTTCATTCTTGCTCTATTTGTGAATCTTGAATTTGGTGGAGACTGTCAAAGCATTAAAAAAAAAAAAAAAGTCTGACACTGCCATGGAAACTTTCTTCACACCTTGAGGTATTGACTTCACAGAAGGTGACACTTCAGCCATCTTTCATGTCTACTCTACCTGTACCAAAAGCCTCAGTATTGAAAAGGCCGAGACTGGCAACTCAGGAAGAGACTTGGGCCTGGTCTACACTACGAGTTCATGTTGAATTTAGCAGCGTTAAATCGAATTAACCCTGCACCCGTGCATACAACGAAGCCCTTTATATCAATATAAAGGGCTCTTAAAATCGATTTCTGTACTCCTCCCCGACGAGGGGTGTAGCACTGAAATCGACATTGCCATTTCGAATTAGGGTTAGTGTGGCCGCAATTCAACGGTATTGGCCTCCGGGAGCTATCCCACAGTGCACCATTGTGACCACTCTAGACAGCAATCTGAACTCGGATGCGCTGGTCAGGTAGATAGGAAAAGCCCCGTGAACTTTTGAATTTCATTTCCTGTTTGCCCAGTGTGGAGAGCTGATCAGCACAGGTTACCATGCAGTCTGAGAATCGAAAAAGAGCTCCAGCATGGACCATACGGGAGGTACTGGATCTGATCGCTATATGGGGAGAGGAGTCCGTGCTAGCAGAACTATGTTCCAAAAGACAAAATGCCAAAACATTTGAAAAAATCTCCAAGGGCATGATGGAGAGAGGCCACATAGGGACTCACTACAGTGCCGTGTGAAAGTTAAGGAGCTCAGACAAGCCTACCAGAAAACCAAAGAAGCAAACGGAAGGTCTGGATCAGAGCCACAGACATGCTGCTTCTACGCTGAGCTGCAGGCAATTCTAGCGGGGGGGGCTGCCACTACTACCCCACCTCTGACTGTGGATTCCGAGGAAGGGGTAATCTCAGCCATGGCTGAAGATTCTGCGGATGGAGAAGATGATGAGGAGGAGGAGGATGAGTTTGCAGAGAGTACACAGCACTCCGTTCTCCCCAACAGCGAGGATCTTTTTCTCAGCCTGACTGACGTACCCTCCCAACCCTCCCAAGGCAGTATCCCAGACCATGAAGACATGGAAGGGACATCTGGTGAGTGTAACTTTGTAAATATAAAACATAGTTTAAAAGGAAGCATTTTTTAATGATTGATTTGCCCTGAGGACTTGGGATGCATTCACGGCCAGTACAGCTACTGGAAAAGTCTGTTAACATTTCTGGGGATGGAGAGGAAATCCTCCAGGGCCATCTCCATGAAGCTCTCCTGGAGGTACTCCAAAAGCCTTTGCAGAGGGTTTCTGGGCAGTGCAGCCTTATTCCGTCCTCCATGGTAGGACACTTGACCATGCCATGCTAGTAGCAAGTAATCTGGTATCATTGCCTGACAAAGCCTGGCAGCGTATGGTCCCAGTGTTTGCTGGCATTCAAGCAACATCCGTTCTTTATCTTGCTGTGTTATCCTCGGGAGAGTGATATCGTCCATGGTAACCTGGTTGAAATACGGGAATTTAATTAAGGGGACAGAGGTGGCTGTTCCTACTGGGCTGTTTGCCTGTGGCTGAAAAGAAATCCTTCCCTGCAGTTTAGCCAAGCTGGGGGAGGGGAAGCATTGGCGCTAAGCTTTTCGCGTTTGACTAGCAGGGATCTTCCCTGATACCAGTCACGCGGCGGGGGGGTAGCTAGCAGGGATCTTCCCTGATACCAGCCACACAGTGGTGGTGGGGGGGGGGGGGTAAAGCCATCATCCCAGAGAATTGGATCGGGGTGGGAGTTTAGTTTGGTTTCTGCTGCTGCATGTTAACAGGAAAACCGCAGCACTCAATGGGCTTTGCTTGGTATGTGGGAAAGGAGGGCACTGCTTTTATGAAGGCTGCGGAAGCCAAAAGACAATGGCTTACCATGGCCGCATGCTAGCTGAATTCTGTTGCCCGGACCTGCGTCTGTGATCTCTAACACCAAAGCCGCAGGCACTCAATATTAAGATGCAAAATGCGACCTTGTACTGAAATCACATGTGCTATGTAATGTGAATAGTGTTGTTCACCGTGAAAGAGTTAAACCATTGTTCTGTAAAATGTATCTTTTTAAATACTTTTCTCCCTTTTTTCCCTCCTGCAATTGCAAATTTTTCAAGCCTCCCTCCTCCGTCCTGAAGGTTATCTCAGATAAGGTGGCGAAAAAAACGGATGCAAGACTAAATGTTCTCAGAAATCATGGAATCGACTCGCAATGAAAGAGCTCATCTGAATGAGTGGAAGGTCACCCTATCCCAGTACAGGAAAGCTGCCAGTGAACGTGAGGCCATGAGGGACGCACATGAGGAGAGGAGAGCTGCTCGAGATGAGGGGTGGTGGGATTCAACGCTGGGGCTGCTGCGTGATCAAACTGACATGCTCCGGCATCTGGTGGAGCTTCAGGAACGGCAGCAGGATCACAGAGTGCCGCTGCAGCCCCTGTATAACTGCCCTCCCCCCTCCCAAGTTCCATAGCCTCCTCACCCAGACGTGAAAGAACGTGGGGAGGAGGCTCCGTCAGGGCTGGTTCCAGGGTTTTTGCTGCCCCAAGCAGCAAAAAAAAAAAAAATAAAGGCCGCAATCGCGATCTGCAGCACTACTGCCGCCACTTCAGTCTTTGGTGGAAATTTGGTGGCTGATCCTTCGCTCCGAGAGGGAGTAAGGGACCTGCTGCCGAAGAGCTGGACATGCCGCCTCTCTCTGTTGGCCACCCCAAGCACCTGCTTGCTGGGCTGGTGCCTGGAGCTGGCCCTGGGCTCCGTGAACTCACCCACTCCACCCCAGTGGACAGCCCAAGCAAAAGGCTGTAATTATTTTGAACTTTTTAGTGGCCTTTTCCTTCCCTCCTATCCTCCTCCCAAACTCCACCCGGGCTACCTTGTCAGTTCTCTCCCTCTTTTTATAATCAATTAATAAAGAATACATGATTTTTAAACAATAGTGACTTTATTTCCTTAGAAAGCAAGCTGTGATCTAAGGGGGAGGGTGGGTTGCTTACAGGGAATGAGTCAATAAAGGGGGCGGGTTTTCATCAAGGAGAAACAAACAGAACTCTCACTCCATAGCCTGGCCAGTCATGAAACTAGTTTTCAAAGCTTCTCTGCTGCGCAGCACTTCCTGGTGTGCTCTTCTAATCGCCCTGGTGTCTGGCTGTGCGTAATCCACGGCCAGGCGATTTTCCTCAGCCTCCCACCCCGCCATAAAGGTCTCCCCCTTATTCTCACAGAGATTATGGAGCACACAGCAAGCAGCAATAACAATGGGAATATTGGTTTGGCTGAGGTCTGAGCGAATCAGTAACATGCGCCAGCGCGCTTTTAAACGTCCAAATGCACATTCTACCACCATTCTGCACTTGCTCAGCCTGTAGTTGAACAGCTCCTGACTACTGTCCAGGCTGCCTGTGTATGGCTTCATGAGCCATGGCATCAAGGGGTAGGCTGGGTCCCCAAGGATAACTATAGGCATTTCAACATCCTTCTAGAGAAGTTTAAACTTCATTCTAGAAAGTAAGGGCTTGATGCCCATCTAGATCCACTGTCAATTAGTGGTTTTGTCTTGCTACGATGAGCACTTCATTAGGATAACTGAAGGACAGTAAATCGATAGCCATGAGATCTGTTAGACAGCAAAGAAGTATCTTAAATCTGTATCTTTGTGGACTAGCTGGGAAAGCATAGGGTCTGCGTATTTTGACAGCTGCCTTCCACTACAACATTTTGATTAGGTATTTCCCACTTCTGCTCCAATTGTGGCTTCTATGATGTAGCCTGTTAGAAAAGTGTCATTTTTGACAAGTCCAGTTAAGTCCTTATTCAGTTACCTTTGACACTCTTTGTATGAAGAAATCAAATCCTCAGCATACAGCCAGATTATAAAACCAATTAGTTACTTGTGCTTCCCAAGCAGAAGTGTAGGGTTGTACTGTGATTATAGAGGATTATACTGTGGCTCTAGTTAAAGGGACACTGACATCCATGAAATACTCTTTAAAATGTTTTTACACTAAGCTTCCTTACTAATAAAGCCCTGAGAATTTAAACAAAATCGGTTTTCAGATCAAAATGTATCTCTCCAAAACTATACAAGTCTATTGTTGTGATTATATTTTTTGTGGAAATAAGAGCAGACTTACTGATGCCTTGGTCCTTCCTGATTCCCACATAGCAACATGGTGGCAGCACATATGTTAATTTACCTAGCTGGAAGGATAATGTGTGTTTGTGTTCTTTTAAAGACAAAGTAATTGATACACTGGAGCTGCTACCATGGCTTACTGATTGTATGGCATTTTTTGGTATTACTGTAACCCACTGGTGTGTTAGAGGTCTCCCTGTGTGCTGCAGCTAGGGTTGCCAATTTTGGTTGCACATATTCCTGGAGGTTTCATCACATGCTATAATCTTTCATTAAAGAGTAATCTTTAACTCCTGGAGACTCCAGGACAATCCTGGAGGGTTGGGAACCCTAGCTGCAGCCCCAACTAGCAAGCTTTAACTCAAGCTATAGCAATTCATGCTTTTGGCTCTGGAGATACTTGTTTCAATCCTTGGTGGGTCACCCAAGATGGCTGATGCCTCATTAACAAGTGCAAGCATGCAGGTTTTCAGCTATTTTTTGTAACCTTCAACCAGTAATCATTTTCAAACTTTCTGGCTCTCTACCTATTCTCCCAGGACTTCCCATACTACAGTACAGATTGATTCCCTTCTCCTGGCAAGTCCAAAATCCACGTTTCTCCAGATACCCCTCAAATCCCAATTTCCCTTCATCAGCATTTTTCAGTTTGGTACCAATACTCACCCACACTCCTCCTTCACCAGCCTCCATGCAGTGGGTCCTGATTTCCACTTCTTTGCACTTTCCATGACCATAGAATATTATATATTAATTTCCACCAACCAAGCACAAATTCTAGCCCCCATCACCAACCATCAGCATTTCCCAGTCTTCCAACCACTACTCTCAAGTCTGAAAACCACCTCCTTTAACTCCAGGCATCAGACTGAGACAATTGTCTTCTCCCTCAGCTTCCCTCAAGCCCCTCAAGACTTCGCTTCCTGTCCCCCAGCAATACTTGATTACATGTGGATAAATACAGTTTAGTGACAACCCTGTTAACACTGAGACTGGCCTACACTGGATGGGCTGGGTCTATATTGCACCAAGAGAGTTCACTATGGTGCTGACTTTGCCTTTGAAGGCTTGCATTCTATTCCAGTTTCACCTTTGCAGGTTTGATTTAATATCTGGAGGGCAAATGCCTCTTCTCATCCCCAAAGGTGGTGCTACCCCATTGGGGACCTTAAGCAGGAATGTTTTTGGGCCCTCTGCCCACACAACATATACTAAAAAAGGGAATAGGGGGCTCCTTTGAGCTGCTCAGGGCCCTAAGCAATTGCTTAGTCTGCCTATGCCTAGAGTCGGCACTGCTCACCACAGTCCCACTCGCAAGAAAGTCCATGGCAAAACTTGCATTGATTTCAATGGAAGTAGGTCATCCCATCTGTCTTCCATGCAGTCTGTAAGATCCTTGTTAAGAGTTCCTCTTCTGTATTTCTCCCCAATTTATGTTAGTTTTCTGAAAGTAAGTCACAGCCCATCGGGAGCTGCTGTGGGGATTTAAGATGTCTTCTGGCCAGTTTTGCAAGTAAAATTAAAGTAATGTTTCTTTGAACACACACAGTAAGCTTAAACTAAGTCTTGCTGATGCCTCCTACATTAATCATCATGCCCCTAACTCAAATGAGCGTTCTGGTGTTGAGTTGTATACACTGTATATCTTCAGTTAGGAGCCCTAGCTTCCATTAAAATGCTTCCTGTAGCCGTGTTGTGGCAAGGGGCCTCTGGAAACACACATGTCTTCTGTTCAATGGAATTCTTTCCCCTGGTTTGCTCCTGTTATATGTAGAGCACCAACAGTGTTCTAGGTATTGTACCGGCAATGTGAAGACAAAGTCAAAGTCCCAAAGAGGTGGAACTCTAGATGGAGGATGTATGAATGGAAGATGTTGGGATGGGATGCAGGAAAGAGCAATGTGAGTAAGCAGTGAAGCTTAGCATGAGTCTTGCTCATTACACAATTTGGTTATTTCCTATAATCTATCTAGTGATGAGTGAAGGAAAAAGGGTGCTGGGGTTTATAGGCCTTCTGGGAGAAGTCTCCTTTGAGTTGTGACATGGAGGAGTGGATGGAAGCATGGCAGACAGGCTCAGGAAAGAGGTCCCAGACATAGGCATGGGTGCAGCAAAGAACCTGAGGGTGGGGTAATGGTGACAAGGATAAAAGTGAATGCAGACTGGAGCTAAACTGTTGAGGGTTGTAAGGATGAGGAGTGGGGGATATTAAATTTGATGCAGAAGGTGGGGATGAAAGAATGTAATGAGGATCTGGACATTGCCAGAGCAGCAAACAAGGTTTGTATGGTAAGAGCGTAGCCACTAACCAAGCGTAGCTTCTACCCATCACAGCAGTAATATCTTTAAGATTGATGGATGCCATCTAACTAAGAACATAGAAAGGAAATATTGAAAAATGTTGATATAAATATGTAAATAAAAGAAAGAGCCTGTTTTCCTGCATGTGGCCAGTATAATTAACAAAAGGGAAGAATTTTTTTTCCTGAAAAGATAAAACAAAACTTTCTCTATATAGGTTTTTCACAATGGGCAGATACATCAGTAGCTCTGTGAGTGTCCCCCGCCCCTCCAACTCCCAGACATCTTTTGTGTGGCAGAAAGGGTGGGTTTGCTTCACGGTATTGTGCCCAAGAAACATTTGCAATGCATGACGGCTCTCTCACTGTCCTTTACGTGAGGGCTGGCTGGACATGCATTGAATGCTGATTTCCAACAATCCCCCCTTTAATGACTATTTAAGGGAGCAGCATGGGTTTTACTGTGCAATAAATGTCCAGTTTACACATTATTCTCCTGTCAAGTGTCCGCCTCCACACACCAGCAGAGACATTACAGGGACCATGCTGGTTTATTGGCAATGAGCTGCCCTTCTCAAGTAATGAAGCTAAAGCTACCAAAGGAACCCTTTCTCCCAAAGAGTAGAAGAGTCTAAGTCCTTGCTCCCTCCAGCATTTTGGAATAACAAGCAGGAGAGCAGAACTCTCTTTCTTTTAGACTGTAGATACATCCTCCTTAAAATCAGGCTTTGGGGTTTGTGTGTGTGTGTGTGTGTGATCATTACAAAAAAATTAAGGTAACAAAAACACTGTAGCCAGCTCCTCAGCTGGTGAAAATTGGTGTTGCTCTATTGAAGTCAATGGACTTCAATAAAGCGGTTGAGAATCTGGCCATAGAGAATGACATCCATTATTTCACAAGGGAGGCAATTGCTGTTTCAGTTGACTTTAATGCAACAATGCTGATTTACACCTGCTGGGAATCTACCCATAGAAATAGGTCGGGATTTCAACATTTGGATTCAGAATCAGCTCAAAATCCAAACTTCTCCAAATTCTGGACTTGATTGGGATATGAGGTTCTGATTTGTTCCCTCCCCTAAAGAAACGAAACAAGAAACCGACTAGATTAGATACAAGAATAGACAGATAAAAGGTACATTGCTAAAAGAACAGATATAAGGAATTGCTGACCATGTAAAATAATGAGTAGTTTTCTCTTTATCTACATCTTTTGGTGTTTCCTTTCCTTCCTTCTCTCCCTTGACCTTGGTCTGTTGTCATTATTTGATATTTTATCTGTTTAATTTACATTGTGAGCTCCTGCAGGGTAGGGTCATTGTCCTTGTATATGTCTAAAGCACCATGCTGGCTAATGGAATTGCCAAAATCATAATAATGAGCAATTTGACTATCCTAACACTATTATGTAAAATAAAGACAAATTTTTTTCCTAGCTTATAAAAATAATGTCCAGCTGTTTGTACTGCACATATATGAAGCCAGCTACTCCCACAGGTCTGGTTGGATTTAGGTGAGTGAGATATCACCTAAATAATATATTTTGCCAGATGTTTCTGTAATCTAAAATAAACAAATACAAAATAAAAAATTCGGACCACAGATTTACTTGATTAAAAAAAGATTTAAGACATTTTTGGCACTTTATCCAACAGGATCAAATGTCAACTGTTGTGTATGAAACAAGGTGGGTATCTTTTACTGGACCAACTTCTGTTCATAGTCTTGTCTCTCTCATCAACAGATGTTGGTCCAATAAAAGATATTACTTCTCCGACCTTGTGTCTCTAGTATCCTAAGACCAACACAGCTACAATTACACTGCATAAAACTGTTGTGTGTGGTGACTGGCTGAATAATTATTGATGTCACAAAACCACCACCCAACCAAAGGGTTGGGAATTGGGGGCCATGAGCCTCAATGCACAATTGCTTGGGAACAAAGGGAGATAAAGCAGGAAATAGAGGAGGGGAGAAGTGAAGGAGAAAAGGGAAAGAAAGAGCTGAAAGAAGATGACAATGATGGCGGCGGGGGAGGGGAAGGGAGTGAAATGACACCAGCTGTGAATGTCCAGAACTGGGTAGGTCTGAGGTAATATCACCAACAGTCATGAGCTGCAAACTTGCCCCAGCTGAAAAGATTGCTGGAAAGCTGAGATGAGGGCAAGTACTTGGGAGCATGGAAGAGGGAGAGGAGAGTTACTGTTCTGTTGCTAGGTGATGGATTTCTTACCATGCTAACAACAATGACTGATGATACTGATGCTAACAGAGCACCTTTCATCTGAGAATTACCAAGGTTTCCACAGACATCTATGTATTGTTATTCCCATTTCCCAGAGGCACAGACAGGGCTGAATTTGATTTGCCACAGGTCACACAAAGCAGCAGCATAGATGGATACAAAATTGTCCCATTGTGTTCTATTAGGTCATAAAACCTCCCTCTTCAAGCAATCCCTTCTCCCTCCCTCCCCTCATCAGTCATCCTCAGGCCCCTCTCTCACCACATTGTCCTGTGTCTTGTTTGTTTCTCTTGTCTCATTTGGATGTGTATGCTCTTCTGGGCAAGGAGTGTGGCTTTTCTAGGATTGTAAAGGGCTGGCATGGGCAGGGGCGGCTCTAGCAATTTCGCCGCCCCAAGCACGGCGGCACACCGCGGGGGGCGCTCTGCCGGTCGCCGGTCCCACGGCTACGGTGGACCTCCTGCAGACATGCCTGTGGAGGGTCCGCTGGTCCCGTGGCTCCGGTGGACCTCCTGCAGGCGACCGGCAGAGCGCCCCCCGCAGCATGCCGCCCCAAGCACGCGCTTGGCGTGCTGGGGTCTGGAGCTGCCCCTGGGCATGGGTGGCAAGTGACTCTTTCATTTGGGGAGGTTGGGTGTGCCCAGACTGTAGCCTTGCCCCAAGGCCCACTCTGCTCAGCCTCCCCCTCCCCCATGCTCCACCCCCAGTTCCGCTCAGCCTCCTCCCCAAGGCCTCCCCTCACCCACGCCTCTTCACCCCCTCGCCGATGGGAAGAGGTGGAGGGAGGGCAGGGCCTCGGGGGGAAGAGGACAAGCAGGAGTAGGGCCCTGGGGTGGAACATGAGCAGAGCCCTGGCTGGGGCACCCACCCTTTCGGTGGTGGCACGTTCCAAAGGCAGTGGGCCAGCTGTTTGGGGAGCTTAGCCTCCCCTGGCCTCTTATACTCACTGCCTAAGAAGGCTTGGTAAATGTATGGTCTGAGTGAAACATAGTGTGCAGCTGTGTCAGCCTCACCACAGGAGGGGCTCTGGAAGGGGTTGGGTCTCAGGGAGTCACAATCCCTCCCTTAGCAGCCTGGTGCACAGGCTGTCTCAACCTTTTTGGATGGTGCAACCTGCTCCTTGCTGTGCACAGGCCCAGTCCATGGGTTGATGTGAAGGGGAAACAAGGCTGTGGCCCTGCCACCTCCCTACCCCCACTTTTGGGGTGATCCAAAGGAGCAGGTCCTGTGCTCCACCACTCACATGGTGATGCTATTGAGATGGGTGCTTGAATGGGCTGTGAAAGGGGGAATAGACTTCTTGTATCTCCCCCCCACACACACTTCTTGTCACCCTCATGCTCCTCCTGTGTAAGGGCCTGTGACAAGCTGGCCTTAAATGCTTGCCTAGGGCAATAATAACTGGCTTACCCTCAATTCCTGATCTATGACAATAAATTGTGTTAAGTACCCCATTCCCCACAAATATGTTTTAATATTTGCTGGGAAAGCCTAGGAGACTCTGAATTGCCAAAGGGTATGTGATTTCAGTGTGAGGGGCCTCTGGCTCATTTTCCTGTGAACCTGAATTAACCAGTTAATCAGCCAATTATACTCATTACACTTGTAAAATGCTCAGAGATTGCAGAATGAAGAATGCAAATTACTCCAATTCCCCAGATAACAACTCTCCCTGATACTCTCAGCTACTCGATGGCACTGATCTTTCGAACACCAGGGCTCCTAAAACATAAATATATAAAATACATGAATCTATTTTCCATCATCATACTCTGTGGATACTATAAGGGGAACATAAGGGAACCTAAATATTAGGCCATTAGAACTACAAAAGTGATTTCCACTCCTTCTTGTCAACTGTTGAGAATAGTTCACTTCCAACTTAATTGAATTGGCTTGTTAGCACTGACCCCCACTTGGTAAGGCTGTGTATTTATACCTCCCTAGTGTTTGTTCCACTCCATGCAGCTGATGAAGTGGGCTTTAGCCCATGAAAGCTTATGCCCAAATAAATTTGTTAGTCTCTAAGGTGCCACAAGGACTCCTCATTGTTTTTGTTAAATATTAGAGCTGCTTAAAAAATGGAATTCCCATCCCACGGGAAATTCCAAGATTTCATTTCATGCTGCATCTGGATGAAAAGTAGAGATCTCGGCCTTTCTTCCCCCGCCCTCCCCCCCAAACCCCATCATATTCCAAAATTTTGACCTTATTGAAATGTTTTGGTTTAATTGGGTTGAGGTATTTTGTTTTGACTTATTACATTATATATTTCTTAAGGGTATTATGTTATACTATAAATTCTATTACAATATAAAATTTAAATGATAAAGTTAAAACAAAATAGTTTGACCCTATCCAAATGAAACATTTTAATAATTTCCCATTGAAAATTTCAACCAAATGGATAAATTTCCGCAAGATGTTTTGATTTAATGAAATCAGCATTTTTTGATGGAAAAATCTTCCACTGGAAAATTTTCAACCAGCTCTATTAAATATTAAGAGACAGTAAGAGTTCTCTGGTAGGCCCACAATAACTCTTTGTCCTGAAGCAAACTGAAGGAAAAGACACGTGTAGCTGATGGGAAAGAAAAGCTGTGTGTCTAACGTGCTGTACAATTTGTTGAAAAACAAAGCCAGCAAAGCTGAGGGCCACATGTACATAATGGTCATGTTATTCAAGCTGCCCAAGGCCAGCTATAACACATATGAAACACCGTGACTCCATGTGTGGTTTTGCACAAGTCACTTAGGATCTGACCCGGTTGATCCCCCACTGACTTCGTTGGGCGTTGGATCAGGTCCTTAGGAGCTGTTTTTCAAAGGTGCTGACCAGCAGTTGACGTAAAGAGGAATTTTGGGTACACATCAACTCTGAAAATCAAGCCTTTAACCTCTTTCTTTCAGTCAGAGCCAGTGCTAGGCATAAACAGACTAGCAACTGCTTAGGGCCTCAAGCAGCTGAAGAGGGTCCCCTATTAATTATTAGTATGTGTTGTGGTGGGGGGGACACCCCTCAAAATATTCTTGCTTAGGGCCCCTAATGGGCTAGCATCGGCATTGAGTGTCTCAGTTTTTTCATCTGGAGAATAATGATAATATTCACCTACCTCCTAATGTCATGGTGAAGACTAGCTAATCTTTGTACAATGCCTGGGAGATAGATGTGAAGCGCTACCTACAGAAATGCTAAGTATTTTAATTTTTTTTTCTTGTTTATCATCTGCTGCTCAGGTTCATGGTAAATTTTCTGAGATGCTCACATATTTGCAGGTGGGAGAATACAGCTGAGACAGATAGGCCCCTTGGCAAAGGGGCCCTTGTTCTTTGCAAACAACTCTCATCTTAGGCCTGACAAACTCATTACCTCAAACCCATCTTACAGGATACTTGTCCATAAAAGGTAACATGATGGTCTCTATTGAAAGATGGAAATTTATTGATGGTCATATTCATGGTGTGATGTATATAGGGGTAATATTAAGAAATAATGGAATTATATTGAAGCTTATGCCCATATGGTCTTAAGGTTAAGATGAGTCACCAGGAAGTGATAATACTCGGTGGTGGCCTACGCATGCAGGAGGGAGGTGCCACCGCTATCTGGTTAGCTGATGATGTAATGCAAAGCTCAATTGTCTACTGTTGTCCTGTTGCAGACCAGTCAAGAGAAAACCATCAAAGACAACAGCAATCAATCAGAACCACTTGGAGGTAAACACAGACCATTTCAATAGACAGAAGATTGCCCTGTCTAAGAATAGAGACAAAAGTTGTTTAAGGTAAAGCTGGTAAATTGTGGAATACTGCATCTTTGGGGCCAGAGGATCAGGGATTTCTGTAAGTAGCCAGGGTCAGGGGCTGGATACCACGGGGGAACGCTTCAGAGAAACTCAGGGACTGAGGTGCACCTTTGTTAACCAGCAAGGCAAAGACAGGGCTGGCATAGCTGGGGCAGGGCCAGCCTTAGGGGTGGGTGGGCTGGGTGACCACCGAGGGTCCCTTGCTGAGGGAGGCACCTCTGGAGCATGGGTGTCCTGTCCCTCTTTCCGCCGCTGCTCTGCAGCCGCTGCTGCTCCTGCCCCCTCCCCTCTGGCTTGGAGTCGCCCCTGGCCAGGCTGTTCCCAGGAGTTTGTTGTCTGCTGTGCAGAGCAAGGTGTGGGGCTGATGTTGATCTATCCCCATCCCCCCATCTCCTGTACCCGGTCTCCACTGAACTGAGTCTGTGCTGCTGCCTCTGGGTCATGAGCGGGAGCTACTGGCCGCTGCTGTTGGACTGAACAAGGCTTCAGACTAGTGTGTGCCGTGCTTAAAGAGAACGCGCAGTCTCTCACACTCCCCCAACATACCCTCTCTCTCTCTCTCTCTCTCTCTCTCACACACACACACATACATACACACACATGCACTCTGTCTCTCTCACATCCCCCCAACACAAACTCTCTGTCCCTCACACTCCTCCAACACATACTTTGTCTCTCTCTCTTTCACACACACATACACACACACTCTCTCTGTCTCTCACACTCCTCCCAACACACACACGGTGTCTCTCACACTCCCTCATTTCATAATTTTATTTCTCTCTTATGTTTAAATTTAATTCTTGAGCAGTGAGTTCTAAAATGCCTAATCTGTCCTGTCTGGAGTAATTATCATTACTATTTTTATTACCATACTGTGCTTTGTCATTCATGATTTCACATGGTGCAATCAAATAACAGTATCCTTCTAGAATGTAAATTTAACTTGTACTAAACTTAGCAGTGCCAGTTTAAAAAAAAATTAGCTAAACACAGAACTTTAGCCACCGTGCAGATGAAGGTTGCTTATTTTCAAATTGTATTTTAAGTTATATCTGTAAAATAACTTGAAATCCGTATGAAAATAAATGCAGTTCCAAGTATGAGCCTAATAGCAATGACGGAGTCAAATGTTAGTGAGTCACGTACATGATTGTGATCGGTAAACATAAATGCCAAAATAATTAGAAAAATAAATTCCCATTCTTAATAAAAGAGAAAAAATTAAGTAAATACATTTTTAGTGGAGTGAAAAACAATTGACTAAAAGAGCGTAGATAATGGCACTAACACAGAGTGTGTCTGTTAGAAAAAGTAAGCAGATTTTATTTATTACTTGTTACCTATCAGCTTTGTGCTCTTGGGGAACCAGGGCGCAGTACCCAGACTGTCTGACTCATGAAAGACCTTCCCCCACTCATCCCAGGCTCTGCTTGAACCAAAGCCGATCAGAAGAAAGACTTACAAAAAGCAATGAAAAGGCAGTGGAAGACACACCTAAACCCCTGGTGACATGATTAAGGAACCTTCTCTAGCCTCATTTGCATCAAAGATGGGACAGGGAAGCATCTCCATTAGCCTACAGAATGGAGAACAGAAATTCCAAGGCAAGAACCACACCGAACTCTGGGACCAGAAAAGCAGGGAAGCACGGCATGATGGGGGATCTCTGCTCCAGATGTTAACGAACCCGCCTGCACACACCCAGCTCAGTAGTTATCAGACCAATTCTAGTAATAAATCCTTTATTGATACCCAAAATACTGAAGCTGCCTAATTGCATTGTGAGCTCCCTGGAAGGAACACCGCCCGTAGCCAGGAATGATCAGCTCCCATTGTCTAGCCTGAGCAAAACAACTCTGGTTTACTCCCTTGAGCCATCAGTTTACCCATAAACAAATCTAGTGTTAGGGGCATATAAGGGTGGCAGCTTGAAAGTGCTGCTCAACCCAGCCTACTCAGGCATACTGAATTCTGGTGCGGTGCCCATGGCATATGAGGGTGACAGCTTGGAAGTGCTGCTCGACCCTGCCTACTGAGTCCAGGGACATATAATGGGTCAGCTTGGAAGTGCTAATTGACCCTGTCCTCTCAGATGCGCTCTGTTAGTGTGTGTGTGTGTGTGTGTGTGTGAGATTCTGGGGCTGGAAGGACCCTGCCCTGGGGAACCTAGGCCCTGCAGGATAGCTCCATTGGGAGGGAACTTGCAGAAGGGAGAAGTAGAGCTCCGTATGAGAACACAAGTGACACAAGCAGCACATTGATAGGATTACAGACATCCCCCGCCCCCCAGAAGAGTAACCCTAATAAATGAGCGTACCCCAAAGTAATGGGCAAATCTGGTAACCCTCTACTAAACATAGTGTACAAAGCATCCAACTTTTATTTCTGATATCTGTGTTAAACCTCCAGGACTGATACCTCAAGGCTTGGGATTGGGAATATCTTGTTGCATTATCTCCTGATTGTTTTAAATGTACATATAAACGTTAATTGGACTTTGTATATACTTTTTCTTTCTTTATATAGGAATTAGGTACAGAGCTACTGTCAGCTAATTCCTAAATTATTATCAGCAAAAAACCCCAGAGTTTTCAGGTGCCTAAGTAGTCCCTGGAATCACAGTTAAAGTTGCCCCTCACCTCCCACTCTCCCCCAATCTGAAATGGTGCTCCTGGTGAGCCAGGAGTGGCTGGAGGGCCATGGGCTTTGGCAAGATGCAGCCCCCAAAGTGACAGTGTGAAGCCTGCCTTGAGCAACAGGATGAGTGCCAGGCACCATGAGCCACATCAGTAGTGCAGAAGTAAGGGTGGCAATGCCTTCAGAGCTGGGCACCTGGCCAGCAGCCGCTGTTATCAGGCTGCCCAGCCAATGCTTCATTTGTGCTGGAGCTGAGCTCTGGCATCTCTTTCAATACAAATTAAGCACTGTGGGAGGCAGCAGGGCCTGGAGGTGATGGGGAGGAGCCCAGGGAGCCCATGGGGGCTAGGTATGGAGGGGTGCCAAAATACAAGTTCACCCAGGGCACCATTTTCCCTATGGCCCACCTTGCCTGCGGGGGAGAGTGCTTGAATGGCTGCAAGGCTGGTGATGTTAGGGAGCGAACACCCAGTTACCACAAGCAAGACTCCCTCACACAGGAGGTAGAGGGTAGCGAGGTGACTCACAATCTTGGGTACCCTGAGAACTGTTGCAACAACCTTTGGCAATTTTAAGTAAAAGAGCCACATCCCAGCAACATGCTTTTTGTTCAAATTCTGCAAAAGTGAGGACAGTATAAAACCTTAGTGCATGTCTGTAATATGTCCTGTGAGAGCTTTAAATCCTCCTAAGCAGCATAATGCTTCCATTTATAAACTAGCAAAGAACCAGATTGATTTTGATCAAGCAAATCACTGTTTTACTTTAATCATGTGAGTAGTCCCATTACACTCATGCACTTAAAGTTAAGTGTGTGCTTAAGTGCTTTGGTGGATCAGTACCATTATACCCTTCCATGGAAAACACACAAAAGGGGAAAACTTCCCTCATTTCAGCAGTGGGAAAGCTGATATGTTATCCCCTCAGCCAGGAGAGGGGTATTCGCAGTATTAGAGCAATGGCAGGGCCAAGCTTAACCCTATATAGACACAAAGACCCACAAGAAATCTTGTTGACAGACCCATGGTTCTTGGGTCTTCTAGATGCAGCATGTAGTCTTGTGCAATTTCCAGGGCCGCCCAGAGGATTCCGGGGGCCCGGGGTCTTCGGTGGCGGGGGGCCCTTCCGTTCCGGGACCCGCCACCGAAGTGCCCCGAAGACCCGCGGCGGACCCCCCCCCCGCCGCTGAATTACCGCTGAAGCCGGACCCGCCGCCGAAGTGCAGCCCGGTCTTCGGCGGTAATTCGGCAGAGGGGGGCCCCCGCCGCGGGTCTTCAGGGCACTTCGGCGGCGGGTCCCGGAAGGGAAGGGCCCCCCACTGCCGAATTACCGCCGAAGACCGAGCTGAACTCCGGCGGCGGGTCCCGCTCCGTCTTCGGAGGTAATTCGCCAGCGGGGGGTCCTTCTGCCCCAGAGCGGAAGGACCCCCCGCCGGTGAAGACTGGGAGCGGAGAAGCTCCTGTGCCCGGCCCCGCAAGAGTTTTCCAGGCCCCCCGGAGGGAGTGAAGGACCCTGCTCCGGGGGCCCCAAAAACTCTGGTGGGGGCCCCTGTGGGGCTCAGGGCCTGGGGCAAATTGCCCCTCTTGCCCCCCCCCTCTGGGTGGCCCTGGCAATTTCTAGCTTTACGGTATGGCTTTCCCAGAAGCCTGATGTGCCTGTGAATGATCACTCCCTGCCAAAAGGTGTAGAGGCCATATGTGGCTCAGAGTGCTAGTAATGTCCACTGTGTTTCTGCTGCAAAAATGAGGGTTCCCTAAGCGAAAATTCTGCCTAGAGCTGCTGCAACCAGCTCCTTCCCCTTCTGGACAGCCACTCGCTCTGAATTCACCCCAAAGCACCAAGCACCCATTGTCCATGTGGAGAGGTGCTGGCAGCAAGGCATTGGGGAGGGCTATGAACATTCTACCTGGATACGTACTTCCCAGCACCACTTCAAATAATTAGTGCATATGTATTCAACAAAGCGGAACATAGCACCTCACATTGCATGAACCTTATTTCTCCAAGCAGTTCAGCTCCACCTCTACCCTGCTCTGTCCCCTGTGATTCTAAGAAAAACATTCTTGTTTTCCTAGATACACTGAGATCCAAAATAGGGGTAATTTGCCATGCACAAATATAGCGCCAGGTTCTCCCCTGCATTAGGAGAGCTTTGCACAACTCTGTGGGTGCAAAGTGAATTTAAAGTGGCTTAGCTGGCCACTGGAGGATCAAATTTGCAGAGGGGCTATCTGCTACCCCATTGCCAAGCATGTGGCCAAGGGACAAGGAGATTAGTTGAGGCACTCTTGTGCTCTGGAAAGCCTCAGGTGCCATAATGGCCCCTTAGGGACATTGTCAGCAAGTGCAATTTAAAGCAGCCTTCAAGCTACTCTAACCTGTGCCATGAACCTGACCAAGGCAGAACAGCTCAGGATTGGGAGGACACAAAAATGGCTTAAAGCCACCTTTGCAACTGTCACTCCTAGCCATGTTGAGTGCTCCTCAACCTCAGCTGAAAAATCTAGTGTATGACTGTTCAGGACCAGATTACACATATATAATCCCTGACACAGCTACAGGGCTTGCTGGTCTCTCTGAGTGCACTCCTCAGGTATTAGGCCTTGTGTCTTTACCTTTCCTGGGGTGAAATCCTGTGATTCTCCCATTCTTAGCCTGGCTCTGGACTACAGTACACTGTGTATTGTGGCAAAGCGCCTTCTCAGTCTCCCCAGCCTCTGCTGCTTTGAGCCCTGGTGAGACAGGCTTGGGTAATGTGGTCCCCCTTGGGACACAGGGGAAGTCTGCTCCCCGTATCTCCACCAGTCCTGTTTAGAGTATTTTTACTCTCTTGTGGGAGAGAGTACTGCCTCTCCTCCTGGTGAGGCTCGCTGTCTTGCTGCTCCTACACTCCTGGCAGCAGGGCTCCTTCTCTCTCCATTCTCCTCCCTCCCTTCCTCCCAGGGACGGGTTTAAAAAGGTCTCAGGCAGCCTCAAGTTGGAATCAGCTGATCCTAATTAACCTCAGGTAGCTGCCCCCCAGCTGATTCTAATTTGCTACCTTGGTAACCCTTTCTCAGCTGAACCTGATTGACCTGTAGTTGCCTCCCAGTTGATAAGGAGGAGGGTCTTTTAACCCTCTGGGAATGATTCCTATCCCTCCCTTGCAGCTGTCTGTCCTGAGTTTATCACAGTATCTACAGTGCCAAACACCACTCATCTCGGAACCGACAACCTCATCACACCAAATACATATCTTGCAGGGTATTTATCTATAAAGAGTAGCATGCTATGTAGCGACAGAAACTTGTAATTTGCCAAGAGTTATAATCACTGTGAGATGTGTGATGGGTAATATTTAAGGAGTAATGTATTTATACTGAAAATATGCTTTATGCACTTGGAGGAAAAATTACTTACCAAGGCATAACGTGTTGGGTCTGGTCTACACTACAGACCTACGTCAGTATAACTACGTTGTTCAGGGGTGTGAAAAATCCACACCTTTAAGCAATGTAGTTGGGGGGAGGGATAGCTCAGTGGTTTGAGCATTGGCCTACTAAACCCAGGGTTGTGAGTTCAATCCTTGAGGAGGCCACTTAGGGATCTGGGGCAAAAATTGGTCCTGCTAGTGAAGGCAGGGGGCTGGACTTGATGACCTTTCAAGGTCCCTTCCAGTTCTAGGAGATTGGTATATCTCCAATTATAAAAAAAAAAAAAGTTATACTGACCTTAACGCCCCATGTAGATGGCACTATGTCAATGGGAGAGCGTCTCCTGCCAACATAGCTACCACCTCATAGTGAGCTGGAAACTATGCCAATGGGAGAGCTGCACCGATGCAGCATTGTAAGTGTAGACTTGCCCTCAGTGATGGCTCATTTGGGCAGTGGGGGAGTTGTCATCCTCACCTGTTTAGCTGGTGATGCAATTTCAGGGAATGGCTACACTTGCAGCTGTACAGCGCTCGGAGTTAAACCTGTCTTTGTACAGCTGAGTAGGGAAAGCGCTGCAGTCTGTCCACACTGACAGCTACCAGCGCACTGTCATGGCCACATTTGCAGCATCTGCAGTGGCATTGGGAGCGGTGCATTATGGGAAGCTATCCCAGCATTCAAGTGGCTGCAACATGCTTTTCAAAAGAGGGGGGTGGGGTGGAGTGTGACAGGGAGCATGGGGGAGAGAGAGAGAGTGGATTTTTGGAGCCAACACTGTGTCAGGTCCCTGCCTTGCAAGTTCCGACCCCCTCCCCCACCCCTCTCTCACTCACTGAAAGCAAACAGCAGCTGATAAGCAGCATCCCCGAAACAGAGCCCCGCTCCATCCCTCCCGTGCACAGTGCTGCTTCGCTCCTCAAGCAAACACTAGCTGTGGGCGTTCCAAAGGGAGCCCCCCTGCTGCCTCTGCTCATTCACAGCAAACAGTAGCTGTGTTTGTTTTTTTGATAAGCAGCTTCGGGAGCCCGGAGTTCACAACAAAATAAAGAGAGGCATCACAACAAAACAAAAAGAGGAACCTTCACTTAAAAGGATTATGGGAAGCTTCTGGAGGTCAGTTACAGTGTACTAAGATTATTCCCTGTTTACACTGTCACCCCAGTGCTATTCTCTTTATTCCTCTTGTGGAGGTGGAGTACAAGCAGTGCTGTAGGCAGGGAGATACAGTGCTGTATGTGCCTTGCCAGTGTGGATGGGGAGTGAGTTACAGTGCTATAAAGCCACTAACAGTGCTGTCATAGAATATTAGGGATGGAAGGGACCTCAGGAGATCATCTAGTCCAACCCCCTGCTCAAAGCAGGACCCATCCCCAGATTTTTATCCCAGTTCCCTAAATGGTCCCCTCAAGGATTAAACTTACAACCCTGGGTTTAGCAGGCCAATGCTCAAACCACTGAGCTATCCCTCCCCCCTGTCTTGTAACTCTCAAGTGTAGCCAAGGCCTCAGGCTCAATTGTTCAGCTTTGCGTAATACATAGACTTTGAATTGGAACCCATCAGAGGCAACTGCAAACAATCAAAACCACTTGAAGGTAAAAGGGAACTTAACAAGACATGGGTTCATCCTTTCTTGAATAGAAACAATATGCTTTTTTCAGTATATCATAGAGGAGGGAGAAGCACTCTGTATCCATTCACTGCCAAAAACCCTTGTGGAATGGGAGTGTTTTCAGGAACGTTTGGATCCTGGTTCTTATGAAATAGCCAGCTCTGTAAGAGACTGAAACTTTGGGGTGGTGGTGTGGAAAATCTACTTTATTAGGTAGGAAAGATAATTATTCATAAATGTAGGCTCAGAATTGGGTTTTGTTTTCTATTGCAACCATTTGTTTCCATCACTTTCTTTGGGCTTGTCTACACTGTGTCGTTGTCACCAAAACTTTTGTCTTTTGCGGGTACTTAAAAAAGCTCCCCCACGAAAGACAAAAGTTTTGCCGACACAAGTGGCAGTGTGAACTTATGCTGCTTGCGGGGCTGGAAGTATTTTGTCGGCAAAAGTGCCGACAAAATGCTGATAGAGAGCGTTCACACACACTGACTTTTAGCGACAAGGCTGTGTCGACACAGTCTTGTTGCTAAAAGCTGTGTAGTGTAGACAAGCCCTTTCATTTCTAGGTAAATCTTTACCCTTTCTTAAATAAACTTACTTTTGTTTTATTATAAGCACTCACAAATGCCGTGTGGTATACAGGAGTGGTGGTTTAAGGTAAAACTGGGGTACACTGCACCTTTGGGTGCAGAGGATCTGGAATTTCTGTGAGTAGCCAATGTCAGGTTGGCTATCACAGGGGAACGCATGAAAGGAACTTGGGAATGGGGTGCACCTATTGTTAACCTTCAAGGCAAAGACAGGGCTGGCACAGCTTGAGTGGCGGAAAGGCTGATGGTGTTATGGACTGGACATCCAGCCAGACACAGGCAAGACTCCCCCACGCTGGAGGCAGGAGGTAACAAGGTGACCGACACTCCTGGGTACACAGAGAGGCAGCATGGGAGAAAAGTGTTTGAAAATGTAACACATGGGTGATGGAGGCTGTTATCATGTGTTGATTGGAAGTGGGAGTTGACATCTCAATAGTGAATGAGAGATGATAGGTCGGTGAGGATAGGCCATGAAAGGCCTTGAAAGTGAAGACAATTAGCTATGATTGATGAGATAAAGAAAGGAGAGCCGGTAGAAGAATGCAGAGAGAGCGGGATGACATGGTCAAAGCGACAGACTAGGAAGGCCTACCTTCCTCAGACATCCCAGCAGCTGCCTGTGGTAGTATGGTTTCCCTCACCCAGCTCCCCAGCAAGAACCTTCCCTCTTGACAGAACAAGAGTATCCCTTTTACTCCAGCCAGAGTCCCTTTGGTCTTGTCAGTTCCTAGACTTTGGCCTGGCTTGTCAAAACCTGTTCAGCAAGATCAGAAAGTCAAGTCGGACTTTTAAAGAGCCAATGGCTCTTCCATTGTTCCATAACAACCTTCAAGAATTTGCTAGTGGGAGGCTTATCTTATCTTCCTGATGGTTTTCCATACTGCCCACTATTAAATTAACGCAACATAGTCATGCAGTAAACATCCTAATAATTAGGTCAACATACAGTGTTCATAAATGATTACCAAGCAGCTCCACATCTGCAACAGTCCCATCTATTGTGTAGATAGATACACCCTCTACATGTCCCCATAGTGGTAACATAACAACAAATGGGTTGTACTATTAAAAAAACAAACAAACTGTGGCTGTACAGATTATAAAGTACTTTCAGTTGTCTGCATTAACCTGCTTCAGTCGCCCAGAGACTGCAATAAGCTACCTTGTATGTGAATACAAGTTAAGGGATGATGTTCCCAGCTTCACCAGCACGTTGCTATGCAAACCAATAAGCAGTAGCCTCCAGCAAATGTCTCTGCCTCTGAGTGTTTTCTGTTACTTTTGAAAACTTTTAATATTCCTCAGTGGTGCTTCGATGCCTGCATGATGCCTCTAGCAGATTTCCGCTGCCTGTTTATTACTTCTATTTCACAGCCCAATATTTTCCTAAGCTTGATAGGTACGACACACAGGTGTCAAAATATCCACTGTTAGTTCTGCAGTTACCAGTAGACTGGTACCTTGAGGAAAGAAGGAAATTCCTTCAGTCTAATATAATACAATTCATTGTTTAGCAAAGAAATCAAGAGGGACCTGGGAAAATTACATATATGTGCAGTCCTATTTTCAGTGACTCAAGCACCTGTTGTTTTATGATCTTGTTGGCAGAGAAATTCAGGGTTGATGGAATGATGACACTGTATCTGACCTTCCGGAATTGGCACTGATGGCTAAATAGATCCCTTCATAAAGGGCCCTATCACCGTTATCAGCAGAGATGGGTAAGTATCAAATATATTGTTCCAGCAGGATGAGTGGGCTAAAGGAAGTTTCCAGGAGGCTGTAACCCCATAAAGATCCAGTGCGCTATACATAATGTAGATCTGCCCCTAAAGTTGCCACTGTTCCACTTTTCTTTTTCCTTTCCTTACTCCTCTTTAGGTGGAGCTTGGGAGCCAGTCAGAAAACATCACAAATATTACAACCACCAACAAAAAATTCACACCTTTATTATCTCACCTATGAAACCAATTCCCCAACAGACGTTTAAAAAACAATCAAACAAATACAGCATGATTAGATTTTTATAAGCTTAGCACAATCTCCTTTCTTATTAAAGAGTTGGAGCAGCATTCCAGTGCAGTTCCAATCCAATGTAATCCCAAGTGACTGAAGCCTACTGAAATTGCATCAGTCTTTCTAAAAATCATTAAAGTAAGATTAACATCTCTCTCCCCTAGCCGCCACCCCTTAGCTCTGGCTAGTTGTTATGTTTCCTTCAGCAATAACTACTTTGTAGGGAATCACATGCATATTAAATGTTTCCTCTGGTTCTGATAAACTTTGAGGCTAGAGGCCAGTGTGTTTATTTTCTTGCTATGGGGGATTCCTTTTGCCAAATGCTCTACACTCCAGTTAATTTATGTGCTGCAGCATTATTTGGAAAGCAGTCAAGTCCTTTACTTGTCTCCCAGAAATGAAAAACAGCATACTGTCCAACACACTCCAAAGCAGTTAACCTCATGGCACGGTATTTTGTAGGGAGTGGAGGTTTATGAGATGATCTGTAACCTTCTCAATGCTCTATGAACCTAAGACGTACAGCCAACAAAGTGACATATAGAAGGGTCAGTGGCTGTAATGTATGCTGGATGTCTGTACACCAAGCCCATGATGATCTTTTTGGTGCAGTGCTCAGGTTAATTAGGGAAGTGCTGTAAACAGCTGATGTTAAGCACATGAGGTGTTCCTGGAACAAATACACTTTGTAGCACATTTTTCCAAGACTAAGAGGAGATCATGTCATCATTGTCATTAGGGAGACACACAGAGCCAGCCTTAAAGATTTGCAGCACAGCCTGATGTCTCCTGGTTTACACAGAAGATGCAGGCTGCAGTATACTAAGGTTATTCCAGAACTTGCTTGTTTTTTGGCAAGAAGAAGCGCTCGGATCTTGCTTCTCTTGAAATCAATAGGAAAACCTCCATTTACTTCACTGGCAACAGGATCTGACCCATAATGTGCCACTTATTTTAGACTTGGAAGTTTAGTTTCTTTAAATATGGGAAAACAAGGGCCCTTAATTTCTCTAGAGCAGGGAATCCCAAGTTGTTTGCCAGCCTGATCCCATTTTAATTAATTATTAACTCACAGGACCTGAGACAGCATGGAGGACACCATTTTAAAGAGCAAAATTGTGTCCTCTGTTCAGTGTGACTTCACACACAATGTATGTGCGAGGTCACACTTCATGAAGGAAGCCATTTTGTAGAGTATGTGAAGGATGGGCTGGAGCAGGAGGGCAGAATCCCTTCCAAAGAGTCTTGTAATATGTGCCTGCTTAGGGCTTGCTATGGGAGATAGGTGTGATGCTTAGAACTACACTGATCTGACTGATATTTTCAATCTACACGTGAATATGTGCAATCCAGTTAGGTTTAAAGTTTTTACCACAGAATTTTAATGGCTTAATTTGTCCACAAAATTAGCCTTGATCGGTTAGCTATAAAATAAGCTCCACATACTGAAGCAAAGCTGCTCTCTGTGTGTGTTCTTTGTTTAATTACTAATCACTACTGTGTTGAGAATGTTTATTGCTGTCTAAAGAAGATGCTATTCACGTGGAGTCTCTATGTAGGTGGCTGGTAAATCTGTTGATTTAAATTATTAAAATGATTCCCAGAACCTTAGAGACAATAAACAGATAGCACACACATTGTGCATTTTCTCATAAAACTGCTGCACAAAATACTCAAACCAACTTTACTTTTCAGTCAAAGTGGAGAACGTTTTTATTACATTATTTGTGTATTTATTTATTTATTTATTTATTATAGGGAAAGAAAATGACTTGGCTATTCTTATCACAAGCTGCTTCAAGAGTCAGGTCCAGATCCTGGGGGGTGTTTGGATCTGACATTTTGGTGCAGCTCATTGTAGGCAGAGGAGCCAAGGCAAAGCTCAGCTCCAAAGCTGAGTTTCTGCAAAGTTGTGATGCATTGGGATTCCGTGATTGGGATCAGCCCATTGTATAGACAAAAGCCACACATTTTGAATCCAGAGCTGAACCTCCCCAAAGATCCAGACTGTTGAGACCTAAAGCGTAGGCCCCAGAGCCCATCTAACCCATATTTGCTCCTCAAAGAGAGAAGAAGCACTACAACTCCAGGTGGGAAATGGAAAGAGTGGATTAAGCTTTATGCTGGGGATCCAGGCCCCTGGACAGAGTAGTGATAGGGAAAATATCCCCCCACCCCGCTTATAGGCCCAGACTTTTAAGCGTACCTTAACCCCCCCTCCCCCGTTGCTGCTTGGCGTAATTTGTAGGCCTTAACCCCTTGCCCTACTAGCATATATAAGCAATGGGTTTAATACTTCTGCAAAATGTGTTCGTCTGTATAAAGGGCACCAGGAAGTAAAGCAGAAAAGAGGAACCAAGCGGCCCTAAGGTGCCCAGCTGTAATATGCAGAGTCTAGCAAGAGCTTTTGCAGAAGAAACCACAAGCAGGGGTCCAAAGGCAGGCAGACTACCAGCGAAAACTGCCAAAGAACAATAACAGGAAAAACCAAATATGGAAAAGTACTGAGCTAGCTTGCTTAATTTGCCATTGATAATCCCAAATAAGGGAAATTCAGGCGGTAATGATTTGTGGTTTTAGCCTTTATAAGCTTGGTAAAATTTGTAACAGGCTAGAGAAGCTGACCCTTGCATGTTGACATGCTCTCTCCCTATATGCATACTTGTACTATAATAAAGGAGCCTCAGGGCTGTCTGACCAAAAATCAACGGCGTGGCGAATTTTTCCACGACAGTAGTGAGATGGAATATCAAGGGGTAATGCAGTGCTCAGTGATTGCTGGCCTTCTGCTGCCTGGTAGGGTGGGCTGGGTTTGCCTCACTCGGGAGATCAAGGCCTCAGGAGTGGGAGAGAGACAGTTAATTTGGAGAGGAGCTGGGGGAGACAAGGGAAATGAAGTGTTCATATATCACATTGCCTGCTGATGTATATAGATGATATAGGCTGGGATGGGCTGGGATGGCATATATTGAGCGCAATCAGTCTTAGGGGTGGGGATGGGAGTAAAATTTTGGTGCATTTGGACCGCATTTATCCTTAATCCCTGGAAAACAGGCTAAGTGGCAGAGTTATATAAAAAGTAGATCCAAGTGTACAACATTTATCTCAGAGAGCCAAGCAAAAAGGTCTCAGTGTGTCGAGTTACAGGATCGCTGTTGAATCTAATTTTCTTTTAACTGATTTCATTTAATAATGTCAGTCATTAATGTGTGCTGTGTGTTAGGATTGAGGAACTGTCAGATCTAATTCTAACCTTAGTTTGGGGGATATCCTGGAATTGTTGTTCCAAAATCTGGATTAAACCCCTTCCAGGCCCTGAAATCTATGCAAGACTCCACAAGAAGGTGTTCTTCAATTAAATTAACTTCTGAGGTAAAAAAGTTTCTATTAAGGGAAAAATGAAAACCTGGCATATGAGCTACTTATTGCAAAGTAAGTGATAATTTGTGTGCAAAGATATTCTGGCAGGGCCGGCTCCAGGCACCAGCTTATCAAGCAGGTGCTTGGGGCGGCAACTCCAGAGCGGGGCGGCACTTTAAGGTATTCAGCGGAGGGTTCCTCACTCCCGCTCGGAGCGAAGGACCTCCCGCTGAATTGCCGCAGATCGCGATCGCAGCTTTTTTTTTTTTTTTTTTGGCTGCTTGGGGCGGCAAAACCCTGGAGCCGGCCCTGTCTTCTGGACCAATGGTTCTCAAACTAGGGCTGCGGCTTGTTCAGGGAAAGCCCCTGGCAGGCCAGGCCGGTTTGTTTACCTGCCGCGTCTGCAGGTTTGGCCAATCGCAGCTTCCATTGGCCGCGGTTCAGTGCTCCAGGCCAATGGGGGCTGCAGGAAGGGCGGCCAGCACAAGATTTCTAGAACTACATTCCATCAATGCTGTTGGGTATGTAATTAAGGCCATGTCTACACTACGAACTTTGGCTGATGCAAATTATGTTGGTGTTCAGCCACTGAACTTTGTATATTGCTTGTGCATGTGCATACTTGGCTGCTTGCATCAGCACTGTACATTTGTAAATGTTTTCCTGCAGCTATGAATTATGTGGTGCTAACTGTGCTGTTCATGTATAATGTTGGTATCACTACTATTATGAATGGTCTCCCATGTTCCACACAGCATCACAGATGTGTCATTGGATTTACAACAGCAAAGGAAAGATACGTTTCAAAACTCCCTTCCCTTATTCCCACAAACACTTTTAACAGGAAATGCTTACTGACACTTCAGCTTTAGAGTGGCTTGGCACAGCACTGCTCTCCAGCCATGGTGAGTTTGGCACTCCAGGGGTGAATGGGGGGAAGGCTGCTCTGTTGACTGAAGCTAAAAAAATTTAGTCCCTGCTCTATGGCTCTGAGTACAGAGCAATGGCGTGGAATATTGGCACTGTTTTCCACAGGCAGTGGTGATTTTAGCTGATATCTCACTCCTGAGGGTCACAAAGGCACCGAGAACACAGCTGTTACTGGCATCCTGAAGGTGCCTGGACCCCTATGCCACTAATCTGTTTACTGCAATGGAGCCAGATGAGCTCATCACAGAGTGGCATGGGAAGGCGTCCTATCATGGAGGAAGAAATAAGGAAGCCACCCCTAGAATCCTTTGTGAAAGGATTGCAGAGTGCCTCCATGATAGTTTCATTGAGATCTCTCAGGTGGAGAAAAGGGACATTCCTATGTCCATAAACTGTTCTGCATGACCACCACCCCAACCCAACAGGGGAATGAAAAGCAGATGCCAACTCTACCTCTGTTTGTTATACCTCTACTGCTTCTCAAATGAGTAAAACTATGAAAAGTTGATACCTTTGTCTTGTGAACTTGGGGATGGGCTGGATGGACGGCATCTTTAAATTAAAACATTGAAAGGGAAAATGCATGTACACACTCACCTGAGTTCCCTTCCCCTTCATCAGGCCCATCCAGGCTTATCTGGTGGGACTGGCTAGACTGCCACACTTTCGAACTGGCCCTGGCCTGCAGTATAGCTTGAACCCCCTGCTGCATCTTCCCCTTCCCTCTCCTTGCCATTGACAGTATGGGTTTCTGTCTTGGGACGCTCCAAGGTATCCATGGTGGTGTGCAGGGTGCTGGTGGATCTCCGACAAGTATGGTATGCAGCTCTTTGTAAAAGTGACTGGTTTGCAGGGCTCCACCAGAGCTATTGTTGGCCTCCCTGGCCTTGTGATATTTCTGACAAAGTTCCTTCACTTTCACAGGGCACTGTTGCTGATCCCTGTCATATTCCTTCACCTGCATCCCCCTTGCAATCTGTTTGTAGATGTTTACATTTCTATGGCTGGACCATAGCTGTGCTTGCACATCCTCTTCTTGCCACAGGCCAGGAGACCAGGTACCTCCTGTCTACTCCAAGCAGGAGGACATATAGTGCATGGAGCTGGCATGGTGGTCGACCGGTTGCACACAACAAAAGTTAACTGCTAGGTGTGCTTGCCAAGGTGGGAAATTGGGAAAAAGCATTTAAAAAAACACATGGGGGAGTTTAAAGGAGGGATGTAACTTCTGGTCTCTTGACAGCTGGGCAGTGGAGTTTACAATTGTGAATGGAATAGTCACTTTCAGGGAATGGGGGCACTGTGGGATAGCTGTTGGAGGATTGTTAGGATTGACATAGGTTATGCAGTATCTACACTGATGCGGCATTGACCTCAGTAGGTCAATCATGGCACCATGCCATTTTGGGAAGTGGTTTTACTGCATTTCTGTAATAGGCGCTTACATCAGTCAGAAAAAAATGTGCTTGTAGACATGTACACAAAGAGGTTGATGTAGCATAGACCAGACTAAGAAACTGGGCTGCTTTTCTTTTCTGGCTACTGCACCATGAGCATTTCCAAGGACTCTGCTTGTGCACAGAGATTGCAGCAATTTTGCTATCAGAGCTGCTGCAGCTTGTGGTAAAATGAAGCACCGCACACTGCACTTTCACAGAGATTTTATATTTGTTTTTGGGTTTTGTTTGTGGGGTTTGCTTTTTTTTTGGTTATGTCTTATGTATATTAGAGAAGTTGTACTAATATAGCTAAGGTTAGTCTACACAGTAAAGTTGCACTGCTTTAACTATATTGGGTTAATGTACAAACCTCCTAGTGTGGATGCAGTTATATTGATATAAAGGTGCCTTATACCAGTGAAGTGTATCCACCCTAAGGGTACATCTACACTACCCGCCGGATCGGCGGGGAGTGATTGATCTATCGGGGATCAATTTATTGCAACTAGTGTAGATGCGATAAAATTGATCCCTGATCACACTGCCGTCGACTCTGGAACTCCACCGCGGTGAGAGGCGGAAGCAGCAGTGGGGGAGCAGCAGTGGTCGACTCGCCATCTTCCTCATGGCCAGGTAAATCGCCCTAAGATATGCCGACTTCAGCTACACTATTCGCATAGCTGAAGTTGCGTATCTTAAGTTGACACCTCCCCCCCCAGTGTAGACCTAGCCTAAGGGTCCACCCCAGTATAATTATAGCAGTTAAAAAAATCACGCCCTTAATTAAAATAGCTTTATTAGTATTTAAAATTGATCAAGTTACACTAGTGGAAACCAATAAGATAAATATCCTTAAAATGATTTAAAACTTGCTTAAAGCAGTTTAAATTAATGTGATAATTTACTGAATTTAAGAGAGTCTTAAACTGGTTTAAATTCATCTAGATTGTAAATTCAGTTAAGAGTTAGGCTGTGCTGTATTCAGACACATCTGTGGCCAACCTTTAAAAGTTATTAATCTATTTCAGTCTTTTGCCTGTCTTTTTACAATCCTCTTGGTGGCTTCTTTACCTCATTAGGCCATAGAATTCTGAAATAAAAACGTGGTGCCTGACTTCTCTGTCCTAGGTCTGTTTTTAAAGCCCCTTTTGAGGATATTAAATCAAGATTAGAGTCATAAATGTTCTGGTTTAATAGCACAAAGTGACTATTTAAGGTGTTTGGAACCTCTATAAAATGATTTATCATAACATTATTCCACTCCAAATGCATAATTATAGTGTACTATCAAACTCTTTTCCAGAACCTCTATAAATACCTGGTTGACATCTGAAGATTGATGTTGCCAATATCTAAAACAGTCTTCTAACACAAATTGGCCTTTGATTCTCCTCCACAGGTTGTGTTTATGTCTCAGTGTTGTACAGAGTAACCAGGCAAATATGTGCCCTCCCTTTTCCTCAGTCTGTTTAGGCTGGTTGCATAAATGCATAAACCTCACTTAGAAAACTCAGTTCTTATACATGCAGAATGCGGACTAACTCTCCAGACCAACGAAGAGACTTGTTGTCCAGAGCAGAGACTGAAGAGAACAGTGAACTGACCTCAGCTCCTATATGAGAGCCCCATTCTGATCTCCTTCACAACAGATTTACAGTGGAAGAATGATGGTCTTCAAAGGAATTACTTCTGATTTGCAGTGACGTGAGATCAGTGAATGATACACAGAAAAGAACCTACTTTTTCTCATTATACAAGAACAAGAGGACAATTTGATGAAATTGAGGGGCAACAGATTTAATGCCAATAAATGGAAATACTTTTCTATACAACACATAATTAGCCCAAAGAGCTCA
Source organism: Mauremys mutica (assembly GCF_020497125.1). Lineage (NCBI taxonomy): Eukaryota > Metazoa > Chordata > Testudines > Geoemydidae > Mauremys > Mauremys mutica. Next base: position 198,380,401 of record NC_059072.1, read on the forward strand.
CTAACAGGTATTACGGAGACCAAATGTTTGAAAAGGATCAGACATTTATATGGATATGGAGAAAATCCGGTGACAGAAAAATATAAGAATTCTAAACACTCATGATTCAGGGCATTGGTTCACGACTTACTAGAGCCAGGAGGGAGCTGCCCCTAGGAGTATGTTATCCCACCATTGTTCATTGCAGGGTTATTTTTTTAACTGTCCTTGAAGCATCTGATACTGGCCACTGTGATTACATTAATAACAGGGTTGTGCACTAGATGAACTACTGGTCAGATCCAGTATGGCTATTCTTATGTTCCTATCAGAATCAACCCACCCCAGGTCAGCAGTGGTTTCTTGAAAACATTGTCCATATTTATCTGGAAATGTTCAGTGGTCGGGGGAGGAATTAATTTGACTGGCATTTTTATTTTTGACTGTAAATACCTAGTCCAGTTTTATACATGCCAGCTGAACTGGGTTTTCTTCCTTCCACAGTACCTGCAGCGACTCAAAAATAAGTGCTTAACACATGGATGTTTAGTCTAGTTTGAAATTAGTGTACAAATAGGTACTTCCTACGTGCTATTCATTTAAAAAGCAAAATGTTTCAGCTCAATTGTACACCTATTTTAACTGCAAATCTTCGGTCCCCTATGGTCTTGCACATCTCGGTTTGACACACAGCTCCACAAACATAAAAAATTAGTATTGAACTGAAAATGGCTTATTTTTTCCATATAGGGGTAGTATGGCATCTAAAACACCCACTCCCACTGATGACATGCACTAAAATTAGCCATTAATATAAACCTCAGTCCAGAAGTCATCACACGGGTAATCTGAAATAACACACAATCCACAGTGTAATCAGCTAAATCAATAAATCAACATTTCTATAAGCAAGGAGATGCCTATACCGGTACTTGTTAAATAAAATTTAGGCTGATTTCTGTCTATCAGGGATTACCCCAGTGTTAAACTGGTAAAAAGGTCAGAATCAGCCTATTTGCCTATGTTTAATGCTTACACAAACTTTTAATTCATTGAATCATAGAAATGTAGGGCTGGGAGGGACCTCAGTAGGTCATCTAGTCCAGTCCCCTGCACTCAAGGCAGGACTAAGTATTATCTAGACCATCCCTGACAGGTGTTTGTCTAAACTGTTCCTAAGACCCGCCAATGACGGAGATTCCACAGCTTCCCTAGGTAATTTGGTTCAGTGCTTAACTGTCCTCACAGTTAGGAAGTATTTCCTAATGTTTAACTTAAATTTTCCTTCCTGAAATTAAAGCCCAATACTTCTTATCCTGTCTGCAGTGGTTAAGGAGAACAATTTATCATCCTCCTCTTTATAATAACCTTGTATGTACTTGAGGACTGTTATCAGGTCCACACACCCCACCTCCCAGTCTTCTCTAGTCCAGACTAAAGCAAACCCAGTTTTTTCAGTCTTTCCTCATAGGTCATGTTTTCTAGACCTTTAATCATTTTTGTTCCTCTCCTCTGGACTTTCTCCAATTTTGTTCACATCTTTCCTGAAATGTGGCACCCAGAACTGAAACACTCCAGTTGAGGCCTTATCAGTGCTGAGTAGAGAAAAAGAATTACTTCTTGTGTCTTGCTTACATCATTCCTAATACATTGCAGAATGAAGTTTGCCTTTTTTGCAACAGCGGTACATTGTTGTTCCATATTTATTTTGTGACCCACTATAACCCCCAGATCCTTTTCTTCAGCACTCCTTCCAAGGCAGTCATTTCCAATTTTGTATTTGTGCAGTTGATTATCCAAGTCATTTATGAAGCTATTGAATAGAATTAGACCAATGACAGATCCCTGTGGCAGCCCACTCAATATGCTCTTCCAGCTCAATTGTGAGCCATTGATAAATACTCTCTGTATGTTTATTCCAGGCAGTTGTTCACCCACTTCATAGTAGATTTGTCTAGTCTATATTTCCCTAATTTGTTTATGAGAAGGTCATGTGAGACAGTATCAAAAGCCTTTTAAAAGTCGAGATATATATGACTGCTTCTGCTTCCACCCCTACCCTGTTAAAGAAAGATATTAGGTTGGTTTGACATGGTTTGGTCTTGATTAATTCTATGTGGAGTGTTACTTATCACGTTATTTTTGTCTAAGTGCTTACAAATTGATTATTTGATTATTTTCTCCATTATCTTTCTAGGTACCAAAGTTAAGATGACTGGCCTATAGTTTCCTGGGATTTCCTTATTCCCTTTTATAGGTAGGCACTATTATTTCCCCTTTCCCAGTCCTCTGGTATGTCTCCCATCCTCCACGAGTTCTCAAAGATAATTGCTAATGGCCCAGCGATCTCTTCTGCCAGTTTCTTAAGTATTCTAGGATTTATTTCATCAGGCCCTGCCGACTTGAAGACATCTAAGTAATTTTTAATTTGTTCTTTTCCTACTTTAGCCTCAGATCCTACCCCATTTACACTGATATTCTTTGTGTTGGTCGTCCAATCACTGCTAACTTTTTGGGTGAACACAAACAAAAAAGGCATTTAATACTTCAGCCATTGTTGCATTTTCTGTTATTGTCTTTCCCTCCTCATTTAGCAAACAGCCTACCCTCTCCTTGGTCTTCATCTTGCCTCCCATGTATTTGTAAAATGCTTTCTTGTTACCCTTTATATCCCTAGCTAGTTTAATTTTGTTTTGTGTCTTAGCCTTTCTAAGTTTGTCCCTACATGCATGTGTAGTTTTTGTATTCATCCTTTGCAATTTTACCTACTTTCCCCCTCTTGTATTCTTTTTTTGAGTTTCAAGTCAAATAAGATCTCTTGGTTAAGTCTCTTACCATACTTCCTATCTTTCCTAGGCATTGGTATAGTTTGCTCTTGTGCCTTTAATAATGTCTCTTTAAAAAACTGGATAATCTGTGCCCTGCTGTATTTTCCCAACAGATGTCTGGGAGACTTCATTAGTTGTTTTAAAAAAGTCTCATCTACCTCTTCTTCCTGGTTAGGGGGGTCTATGGTAGACCACTACCGTAACATCACCCTTATTTTTTACCACTTTTATCCTTACCCCGAAACTTTCAACAGGCCTGCCTCCCACTTTTATCTTAACAGCAGTGCAAGTGTATACATGTTTGATATACGAGGCAATACCTCTTCTCTTTTTCCCCACCTGCCCTTCCTGAAGAAGCTGTGCCCTTCGAGGCCAGTCATGGGAATTATTCCACCAAGTTTCTGTGATGTCAATTATGTTGCATTTCTGATTATTCACTAGTATTTCTAGTTCTTCCTGTTTATTCACCATACTTCTTCATGGCCCCAGTACAACTCCCAGTCATTTGAGACTCTAATTGACTTCCAGTAGGAACAGGATTAGGCTCCATGAGAGCACATACAAATGAGACCTGCCAGGTCTGATGGTCTATTTCCAAAGTCTAAAATCTTTAAAATCAAGGGAAACACCCCTAGAACTCCATGATTTGGGAGGAGAAGACTTACAGTGCCAGTACAATGATGTGAACCACAACACTGTACAACTCAAGTGGAAACAGATTTTGACAATGAACAAAAAGCTCTGTGAAATCAATAGGTTTTAAGTGCAGTTAGCAAGACAATATTTTAAACAAATATTTCCACATTTGAAAGGTTTCCAGGGCACCCTGCTTAAAGAGGCACATACTTTGTGATTGCAAATACAAAGATCCATGCATAAATGCCTAGAACCCACTTGGAAGGCTTAACAAGCTTAAAGTAAAGCATGTGTGTAAATGTTTTCAGGATTGGGGCTTTTGTTTTTGTTCTTTTGAGCATCAATAAAAGTTTGGTAGGGATGGAGAGAAAAGAGTGAGGTAACAGCATGGCAGTTGGTCACAGGAAGGGAGCTACAATTTCTCTCACTGAAGAGTGACTCATGCCGGCTGGTCTGGGCACTCAGTAAGTAGACAAGATGCTTGTTTGCAATTGAAAAAAATTATTGTATTTGTTTTATGTGTTGAAAACCAAGCTGAACCCACTTTATTTTGTAATTACTGGGTTCCCAATATACACTAGTATGGGTGATCAAAAATGAACTTTCCTCATGATTTTTGTGCCTTTCTCTTTGGCATTTCCCTTGACCTACTCTTGATCTGCCCCTCCACCACTCATTTGATGGAAATCTTATGTCTTTTTTGTTACACCATGTGCAACTGTTGGGTACAGAATCAAATCACTCAGGTTTTGGAAAATGTAGAGGACATTTAAGTTGACCCGAGGAATAAAGGAATGAACTAGCCACAAACCAAAAATAGAAATTTGTTTAAACGGGAGATTACAAACATTTCCTAACCTTACACTGAATGGCCCTTGTCCAAGACCACTTATTTTCCATTCTGGGGCTACTAATCAGTTCCAGGACTACTGTTACCGGCCAAGACCACACTAAAGTGCCACAAATCTTTTGCCACTTTTGGTTCGGCAAACCTCTGTCTGACACATGGATTAAAAATTAACATCACTAAATGTATGTAACCATACCAATAACTGCACATTACATGCATTAGCTGGAAGCAACACACCTACTCAACAAAGGTGATACATGCCAATGTCTAAATGAGTCCCAAAATTCAGATGGGTTGCAGAGAGAAGTTATCGTATGATAAAGAAATATTTTCAGGAATACTCATTGTCCATCTCTTCACTAACACAATACTGCCCTCTATGGGTGTACTTCCAGCAACAATCTGAATCTCCATTAGCCAAAACTTAAAGAAGAGAATGACCTGGATTCAGTCCCACTTTTGTCCAGGCGCCTCTGGCCAACCTCACCAAGGCCAGCCAGGAGTACTCATGGGACGATGATGACGGCTATCAGTCCTACTGTACCATCTGCCGTCCAGAACAGAAGGGAAGGGAAGGGGATGCTGCTGTGTAGCGCTGCAGCACCACGTCTGCCAGCAGCATCCAGTAGACATACGGTGATATTGAAAAAAGGCGAGAAACGATTTTTTTCCCTTTGCTTTCACGGGGGGGGGGGAGAAGGGTTGACGACATATACCCTGAATCACCCGTGACAATGTTTTTGACCCTTCAGGCTTTGGGAGCTCAACCAAGAATTAAAATGGTTTTCAGAGAGTGCAGGAACTGTGGGATAGCTACAGTCGTCAGTCACCCCTCCCACCATGAGCGTCCATTTGATTCTTTGGCTTTCTGGTACGCTTGTCTCAGCTCCTTAAGTTTCACGCAGCACTGTGTTGAGTCCCTATTGTGGCCTCTGTCCATCATAGCCTTGGAGATTTTTTCAAATGTTTTGGCATTTCGTCTATTGGAATGGAGTTCTGATAGAACAGATTCATCTCCCCATACAGAGATCAGACTCAGTATCTCCTGTATGGTCCATGCTGGATCTCTTTTTCGATTCTCAGACTGCATGGCCACCTGTGCTGATCAGCTCTCTACACTGGGCAAACAGGAAATGAAATTCAAAAGTTTGCAGGGATTTTCCTGTCTACCTGGCCAGTGCATCCGAGTTCAGATTGCTGTCCAGAGCGGTCACAATGGTGCACTGTGGGATAGCTCCCGGAGGCCAATGCCGTCGAATTGCGGCTACACTAACCCTAATTCAAAATGGCAATACCGATTTCAGTGCTATTCCCCTCATCGGGGAGGAGTAGATATCGATATTAAGAGCCCTTTATATCGAAGTAAAGGGCTTCGTTGTGTGGACGGGTACAGGGTTAATTTGGTTTAACGCTGCTAAATTCGAGATAAACTCGTAGGGTAAACCAGGCCTCTGTGTGTGATTTCTAACTCATTCATCTATCTGTTTATCCATCCATATGTGGCTCCATCACTGTTGTATGTGAGTGCCTAGCATGTTATGGTTACATAGGGTATTTTGTCTAATTCAGCTTTATTCCTATTAAAGACTCATTTGACTGGAGTTAAAGTGATAATAAAAGTTAATAATTAAAATTGAGTGTATAGATATAAAGCAAAAAGTATTTATAAAACTTCTTTTTTAAAAAGTAAGTCTATCATTAACACTAAAGCTCGGTATAATTTTTAACACAGTTTTTGCTCCTAAGGTTCTTTATTAGATTGCACTAGATTTCCAGCTTCCATATAACAAGGTAAGTACAATATATGAGTAGATGTGCAAAATTAAGGTACCAAATCCTGTAAAAAGTTACACATGTTCATAACGTTAGTTTAGTTAACTTAAAGTTACGCATATGTACACATCATTGCAGCACTGGGGCTTGTATGTACAAGCATGCAAATATGGAAAAAAGAAGTAACTACTCAAAATCCTGCCTAGGAATTCCATTTCTTTTTGCTGTGTTACTTGAATGTAGTTCTGTATGCAGCGCACATATGAATTTCTTTGTAGGAAGCAGACTTCTTCAGCTGCTGACTGAAGTGGGGATTTCTCATCAACATTTGTTGTTTGCTATTTATTGAAAGCTTTGGATTGTGGACAGAAAAGATCAGGATAAAAGTTACTTAGAGCTTCACTGAAAAAATGTAGCATTTCCTTGTGAATAGTTATTTAATGAAGAAGGCTTACACAACTTCAGCATAGTGGTTTTGTAGAAACCTTTCCCTGTAAGTCTAACAGCTCAATTCTTTTACCTTCACTCATTTTACTAGTGAAAATACTAACAAGGCCTAGAAAATGTTTGGTAAAACCTAATGTCTCTGCCTGTTACTTGTACAACTAACAAGTACCGGATACTTGATTGGGAAAATCTGATTTTGTCTCTTTTAATCAGTCATATGTACTGACTACATCTGTATTGTGTCTTTACTCTCTGTGCAATATTAAGAATGTGTGGAAATCACAAGCACACATTCGGGTTCCAAATAACTGAGTGTACTAACGATATACAAATATGCAAGGCCTAGCTACATAGGTATATGATTGGAAGGTCTCAGTGGACGTGAAGACAGGAGCTCACTTCCTCTCGCTTTTCCCTCCTGTACCCTCTACCTAGCCAATCCTCAGGCAGCTTCTCAGCCATCTTCTCCTCCTCTCTCTACCCACACTGATAAACTCTGAGGGAAGAGGAATGGTACTTCCAGAGCTGGCCCCTCAGCCTTGTAAGCCTCTGGAATTGGCACTACCCCAACCTGAGTCCTATGCAGGCAAAAGGAAGTGGGAGAAACTTCTCCAGATCAGCACCCCTACCCTGTCCAAGACCAGTCCTCCAGCCAGCAGCCACCTCACACCAGCAAACACCTGTCCCACTCCACTACCTCCCCACCTTTTACTAGCATGAGCTCTCTATCAGCTAAGCTTGTTGATACAGTCCGATAACTGATTTTTTAGACAGGTTGCCATAGCAGAAATTATATATATACCTATCCTCTCTTATACCAGAATAAAGGATATTTTACTCTCTCAAGTTTGGGGCCCAATCTCATGAGATTCTAAGCACTCTCAATTCTCTTTGCCTTCAATGGCATTTGAGAAGACACAGCACTTCATAGAAGCAGGCCTATGGTTGGCTAACTGCTGGGTGAAAGAGGAGCTTTTCACAGCATGCACCTTTCAGAATGTGCCATATCACAAAATTCCTGGAGAGACAGTACTATAACCCCTTTCCCTCCACTTCTACACAGCCCTTGTTATCTGAAACCTAAATAAGTTTTCAGTGTCAGAAAGCAGACATCTACTAGCTCAGGGGAGGGCAAACTATGGCCCATGGGCCGGATCCAGGCCATCAGGGCTTTCAATCCGGCCTGCAGGATTGCCAGCCCCGTGGCGCAGTGGAGCTAAGGCAGGGTCCCTGCCTGCCCTGGCCCTGCGCTGCTCCCAGAAGCGGCCAGCACCACATCCCTGTGGCTCCTGGGGGTGGGGTGGAGCAAGCGGCTCTGCCGCACACTGCCCTCTCCTGCAGGCACTGCCCCCCACAGCTGTACTACCTCATTTCCAATGCTGTTTTTGCTAGCTAGCAGAGGCCTTTGACATGAGGGCACAGGGAAGGAGTTTCTCCTCCACCACCAACACCAGCACCACCCTCTCCAAGGAAAGCTGTGCCTGGGAACAGCTGCTTTCTGTTTGAACTGTTATGAATGGATTTTTATGTAACACTTTAACCAAAGCAGATCAGTTTCTTGCTGAGATCCCTGCAGGTGGACAGAAATGGACACAAAAAGGGAATTTTCTGGCTTTGAGAGAGAGCCTAAGAAGCAAAGTTATGTCAATATTAGCTTTACAGTCATTTTGTGACCTTAAATTTGTTTTAAATTAAAATATTAGTTTATGAGCCACCTTTTGAAAAGACATTATTTACCCTTCCATTTCCTTCCATGGAATTCCATCAGGCAAGGATTTTATACTGTATATTTTTAAACTTAGTTAGTTTATAACAAGAGTGAAAGAACAATATAAATTTCAAGAAAATATAAACAGGTCATAGTCATAATCCTGAGTCTGGGGCTCTAATGAAAATTCAAAAATTGTTTTTCCTCTCTGATTTCCTCTGTTAATGCATAAGAATTGGTTAGAACTCACAATTAGGGGCAGGCTGCCTGTTTTCAATGAGCTGAAAAATGAGGACCTGCCTCTTTCTAAATTAATTGAAGACAAAGCTTGAAAATATTGGGTCTCATTCTGCTCACATGGGTGTATATCAGGAATATTGTCACTGGAATCAATGGAGTTGTGCCAGAGAGAGCAGAATCAAGTCTGTAATACTTGCAATCACTGCCTAATTGACAGATTGAGGGAAAAGAAGGGGAATGGCTGTGGAACTCAGCCAGTACTTGGAAGTATGGTATGTATTTTGTTTGGGCTAATACTGCCCACTTTATTTTAATAGCTTTTTTTGTTTGGAATCACTAGAACATCTGTAATTTATTTATGAAAAGGAGAACTCCACATACTTTTTGTTGGTAGAATTTCAACAAGCTAATGTTATTCCTAATTATAATTTATTTTCTTTGGAATGTTAATAAAGACTTCTGGGGACCACCATTTCCCTTTTCTATACATTACTTATGGAAAAGTGATACCTATAAAGATAACATCACTTTGAAATATTGATTGCTTTGCTTTAAAAGTATAAAGGAAATGAACTGAAACTAGATAAAATATAGGCACAGAATTCATTTGCTAAAAATTCCACAGACCCACATTACAGCAGTCCCCATGAAAAAGGCAGCACTTGCCAACAGTCACCACAAAGTGGTATCTTGAGAATACCACTATTTCTCTGACATTTAGAACAGGAGATAGCTGTAGTAAATGTAGGTTCACTGTGGGTGGTATCCGTTGGCAAATGTTGACTTTTTCATAGCAATCACTATATGTACTTTCTATCTTTTTCATGACCATAGGCCCTAAGCCTCTAGTTTAAAAGAGAATGCATTTTCAGAGCAATTTTTTGTAATAGGAGTAAAAAAATAAAAGTACTAGACATTTATATGGATAATGAAAATGTTCACAGCTACATGAGACAAAATTTAAAAATATTTTTAGAAGTGATATAAATCTTCATGTTTCAGATCATCAGCCAACTTCCAGCTGAATTTTATCACTAACATTGGGAGGACGCTTTTCTTATGGACAGGATATTCCAAAATTATCCACTACTTTGTTTTGTGCACCTTGTTCTGAAGCATGAGGTACTGGACACTATCAGAAACAGGATACTGGACGATGGACTCCTGGTGTGATGGGAATTCCTATATTCCATCTGGAAAAAGCAAATGGTACTAAATGTATTGGTGTATAAAGTAATGGAGAGAAAAAAAATCTGTTAATGTATAGAAACTATGTTAATAAATCTCTAAGGCCTGGTCTACACTAGGGGGTTAGGTCGAATTTAGCTGCACAACCAACCCCATTCCGTCGACCTAAAGGGCTTTTAAAATCGACTTCTGTACTCCTCCCCGGTGAGGGAAGTAGCACTAAAATCGACTTTGCTGCGTCAAATTTGGGGTAGTGTGGACGCAAATCGATGGTATTGGCCTCCGGGAGCTAGCCCAGAGTGCTCCATTGTGACCACTCTGGACAGCACTTTGAACTCTGATGCACTAGCCAGGTACACAGGAAAAGTCCCGGGAACTTTTGAATTTCATTTCCTGTTTGTTCAGCATGGTGAACTCAGCAGCACAGGTGACTATGCAGTCCCCCCCAGAATCATAGAGCGTAGAATGTTTCTATGCTCCCCCTATCATCTCCGACCCTGAGGTTATCGCAGATTAGAAGGTGAAAAAAATGCACTTGCGATGACATGTTTTCCTAGCTCATGCAGTCCTCCCACACTGATAAGCCACAACTTAATGCATGGAGGCATTCAATGGCAGAGGCCAGGAAAGAAGTGAGCACGAAGAGCGGAGGCAGGACGCGATGCTGAGGCTAATGGGGGAGCAAATGGACATGATGAAGCGTCTGTTGGGGGAGCAAACAGACATGATGAAGTGTCTGTTGGAGCTGCAGGAAAGCCAACAAGTGCACAGACCCCCACTGCATCCACTGTATAACAGCCTACCCTCCTCCCCATGTTCCATAGCCTCCTCACCCAAACACCCAAGAACGCAGGGAGGAGGCTCCAGGCACCCAGCCACTCCACTCCAGAGGATGGCCCAAGCAACAGAAGGCTGTCATTCAAACAGTTTGATTTTTAGTGTGGCTACAATAAGCAATGTGGCCTTTTCCTTCCCTCCTCCCCCACGCCACCCAGGCTACCTTGTCCGTTATCTCATTTTTTTTTTTATTAATAAAGAAAGAATGCATGGTTTCAAAACAATAGTTACTTTATTTCGAAGGGGGGAGGGTGGTTGGCTTACAGGGAATTAAAATCAACAAAGGGGGCCAGTTTGCATCAAGTAGAAACACACACAACTGTCACACCGAAGCCTGGCCAGTCATGAAACTGGTTTTCAAAGCATCTCTGATGTGCAGTGCACCTTGCTGTGCTCTTCTAATCGCCCTGGTGTCTGGCGTGAAACGATTGTAGGCCATTGCTTTCACAGAGGGAGGAGCGACTGATGACATGTACCCAAAACCACCCGTGATGTTTTTGCCCCATCAGGCATTGGGATCTCAACCCAGAATTCCAATGGGTGGTGGAGACTGCGGGAACTGTGGGATAGCTACTCACAGCTACACACAGTACAATGCTCTGAAAGTCAAGGCTAGCCACGGTTGTGAGGATGCACTCCGCCAACTTAATTCGCTTAGTGTGGACATACGCAATCGACTGTATAAAATCGATTTCTAAAAATCGACTTCTATAAAATCGACCTAATTTTGTAGTGTAGACATACCCTTAGACCCATTCACTGTAGCACAGTATATGTTTTAATCTGATTACCTTTCAGTGATATGTGTAAATTACACACAGGAGCGTACAGTGAATGCAGTTTGGGTCATTTGTACATGCAATATCTAACTCATTTGAAGAATTCAAATGAACATGGTTATGTTTTTCTCTAATAAATGTGCTCTGTGGGACTTTAAAATATGATACAAGAAACTGCATTTAATTCAAACACCCATTTCAAAGCAGTGCCATTTTATGTCATGTAATATGCTGATTTGGCCTCTCCCACGATAGCCCAATATGGCATCATGCCAAAATGGTCATTTTCACAACAGCAGCTTCATATACAATTACTGGGCTAAATTCATCCCTGCAAATCCAATGGATATAACGCAGAGACAAATTTGGTCTATTAAGTAAAGGTGTGCAGAAATATGAAAAAATATTTATCATGCAACATAATCCAATATATTTTTATGTAACTATAAAATTTCTTTGTTAAAGACTGTTACTGTTGCACTATTAAGTACTCAAAATTCAGTTAAGGTTCAATGTACAAACTGAACTCTGCTCCCTTATTCGTATGCATGATGACAGAGATGAAATCCTCATCCCAATGAAGTCAGTGGCAAAACTGTTATTATTTCATATGGGGTCTTTAATGATCTGGTCAGATACAGTACTATTTTCAAATATTATGCTGTAATGTAATACCACTATTTCTCCAACCGTACAGCCACATTTGGATCTAAGACAAAATGTGACTAAAATGGAAAGTCTATGTAACAATGCATACACACAAGGGGAAAGGGTTAAGTTTGTACATGTAGTCTTGATTTATGCATAATGGGTGAAATTCAATCCCCCTCACTTCTCCCCCACCTCTGCCCCTCCCCGCCCCCGCAGCACAGGGCCAGCACAAGGCCTATCATCACTTAAATCCCACTTAATCTCTATTTTGATGGCTGATGAGGTGCATAAGACGCATGATAGTTTTTTACATGAATGAATTTCATGTTTTTTGATTTCCCTTATCAAAACTAGTTGCTAGAGGAATTGATCAAAATACTCCTGTATTGTGTTTGTTTGTTTGTTTGTTTATAATATAGCATCATGAACTATACCTGGAGAATACTGATTTGGGGAGCTTCACTACGCAAACCTTACTGTTGTCTCAAATTAGTTTTTTATATATTAATTTTCAAAGTACTTGTTATAAAGGAGAAAATCCCCCACAGCTCTATAACTAGCAGGATAGAGGGTTGTTTGCAGTGTTGTTGCAGCTGTTTTGGTCCCAGGATATTGGAGAGACAAGGTGGGTGAGGTAATATGTTTTATTGGACTAACTTCTGTCGGTGAGAGAGACAAGCTTTCGAGCTCCATAGGAGAACTCTGTGGAGCACAAAAGCTTGTCTGTTTCACCAACAGAAGTTGTCCAATAAAGGATAGAGTGTTGTAAGACCTGATCCAAAGCCCAATTAAGTCAATGGAAAGACACCTATTGACTTCAGTAGGCTTCAGATTAGTTCCATAGTGCAGCCTTGACTATAGTTGTTACAGTTATGGTTATAGCTGTATTCTACAACTGTATCAAAACATCTTACAAAGGAAGTCATGATCTATGGCAAAGAGTAAGGTTTTAGTATTCTATTTAAACAGAGTAGGGAGTTCAGTGACTTGACAGCAAAGAATAGCCCCCAGTTGTGGAGAGCTGAGGCTGAAACTGGAGAAGCAGAGTAAGCTGGTAGTTTATTCGAAGTCTCAAGTATTTCAAACCCATTAAGAATTGTGAAAATCACACAGACAGTACTGAATGGAACACAGAGATCCATGGATAGGAAGTTAATAAAAGTGAACAGGAAATGAGGGTGATGTTGTCCCACTTCCTTGCAGGCATTTTTGCAGCCTGGCAACAGCATTTTTGTAATTGTGAATTTAGAGACATGGCAAAAATCCCACAGATTTTGGTACAGCCAGGATTTCACCCTACGCTTTAACGTGCCTTGTATGGTCGCGGTGCAGAGCTGGGAGAGCGCTAAAAAACCCCACCACAACAAGGTGTTATGTAAAGCCTCCGCTCAAATGCGATTGTAAGATCTGTAACGTGTATCAAGTTCTGCAACCTTTTTGCATACTTTGTAAATTCAGTGATTGTTAGCATAGCCTTTAAAGTTTTGTAACCTTTGCAAGCTCTGTAACCTTTTCAAGTTACCACTTGTATGAACTTCCAAGCTTTGTAATATCCCATCCCTCAGAGCGAGTGTGAACAAGGGAGTGTATGTGGGACTGGGCGGAGAGGAACTGCAAGGAGAGAGGAGCCCGGAGCCAGGTGTGTCTGATATAATCTGCCCTGAGAAGGCAGTCATGAAGTGCTGTAAAGAAAAGAAGAACCTGGTATGCATGAAAGGAACTGGTCTGGGAATGCTTCTTGGTGACAGACACAGAAAGGAAACTCAGTGTACGTGACAGGAGCCTCCCAGTTCCAAAATAAGAGGAAGAAGGCATGCACACAAGCTCCTGCTTCTTGACCTACTCAGCAGCCTGGATTTGTGACCGCAGGCAGACACACCAGATCTACCACACTTCAGCTTCTCAGCCTCCATGCTGTCTCCGGTAACTCTCCGCCTGTGTAAGTGTGTGGGTACATGAGGGTATGAATGCAGTCAGGGCCGGCTCCAGGCATCAGCTTATCAAGCAGGTACTTGGGGCAGCCACTCCGGAGCAGGGCGGCACTTTCAGGTATTCGGCGGCAATTTGGCGGAGGGTGTCTCACTGCCGCTCGGAGCGAAGGACCTCCCGCTCAATTGCCGCAGACCGCAGCTTTTTTTTTTTTTTTGGCTGCTTGGGGTGGCAAAACCCCTGGAGCCGACCCTGAATGCAGTGAATGTGTGCATGTATGAATAAGCTCCATCTCTTTTCTATCTGACCCAACAGCGGCATTGTAATAAAACTAATACAAGTGTGACCCTGGATTGTTTTTTAGGGGAACAGAGGTAACACAAGGGGCTTAAAAAGCAGCAAAGAGTCCTGTGGCACCTTATAGACTAACAGATGTATTGGAGCATGAGCTTTCGTGGGTGAATACCCACTTCGTCGGATGCATGTGACGAAGGGGCTTAGCTCCCAGAGCTGGGGCACTGTTTACACTGGCACTTTACAGCTTTCCAACTTGCTGCGTTCAAGGGGGTGTTTTTTCACCCCTCTGAGCAAGAAAGTTGCAGCACTGTTAATTGCCAGTGTAGACAAGCTGCAAGAGGGAATGACAGTAGCTGTGATGGAAAGAAAGGCATGAATTAAAAAATTAAATACAGGCAAGGTCAAGGGAATTCTGTCAAAGTCCTCGGGATGGGCTTATTTACCCATAGGGGAGATCTCTGAGAACAATAAAGTGTTAGGCAAAAGCTCACTCCCAGCTTTGTGGCAGAGGACTTTTAAGTCTGAGTAAAAGGGAGAGAGAAAGTCAAAAACATGGACAAATGAATTTTTACTCAGAAGGACCTAAGTCTTGCATAGTAGAAAGTTATACTGTAGCCAATAGCTGATGGAGGGCCACATTGTTCCATGCTTACTCACATGGAGTAGTATCTTATACCATGAGGAGTCTGTGCTGTTCTGTAGCTCATGAGAACACCCTACACCCCCATGTTCATCCTTATAATGTGATTGGGTGGTATCTAATGCAAAGTTTGTCATGTTGGGTGTCTTCGGAAGGCTCCTGATGCACTGAGCACTGTTGTTATAGTGATGTTACAGTAATTGTTGTTACAGTAAAGTTATAGGTTGTAATTTCATGTATATAGTTATGAGGCTGAAAATGTATCCTCGTGGCTTAAAATAAGCCCAGGCAAAAACTCTCTAAGAGCAGGGGGGCAGATCACACCTCATCAGGGCAGGTATGGGACAAACCCAGCCCAGCCTCACAGGAACAAAGGACGCTGGCCTAGGCAGCAACAAAAGGATCTGTTGGACTCTCGAGTGAGTCACCCCCCTTCCCTTGGTCAGTTTGGGACTGTGATGAGGTAATGCTCACCTGACCCTGAAGTGGGGGGGAGGGCGGCAGCAAAGCCAAGAGTGAAGAAAGAACATGCTAAAAGGGAGAGACGTTTGCCATGCTCTTCCTCTCTCTTCCACCTCCATCACAGACATCACCACCAAGCGACTGAAGTGCTGATCAAAGGGGAGAGCCTGGCTGAAGGGCAACCAGCCAGCCTGTGGTGAGAAGCATCTACGATTGTAAGGGCACTGAAAGTGTTAAGATCAGCTTAGAATGCGTTTTGCTTTTATTTAATTTCATCTAATCTGACTTGTTGTGTTTTGATTTATAATCACTTAAAATCTATCTTTGTAGTTAGTAAATCTGTTTGTTTATTCTACCTGAAGCCGTGCATTTGGTTTGAAGCATATCAGAGACTCCCCTTGGGATAACAAGCCTGGTACATTTCAATTTCTTTGTTACATTGATGAATTCATATAAACTTGCAGCGTCCCGCACGCACAACTGGACACTGGAAGACAGAGGTTCCTAGGGTTGTGTCTGGGACCAGAGATATTGGCTAGTGTCATTCACTTGCACAATCCAAGGAGCAGCTTACATGCCAGAGGCTGTTTGTGAACAGCCCAGGAGTGAGGGTTCTCACAGCAGAGCCAGGTAAGGCTGGCTCCCAGAGTCGAGGATTGGAGTGACCTAGCAGATCACTGGTCCAGACAACACCATGGGGGAATATCACAGAGTCCCATTTTTTTCAGTGAGACTTCTTGGGGACTAAGATACTGCTATGAATAAGGTTAGCAGAATATGTACAGAGTCAAAACAAGGAGATAAATGGAAGACAGAACACTAGAGAGCAAACTAACAAAGCAGTAGCATTGAGCATTATCTGCATAGAACTGATGGTCATTTCTGAGACAAAATGAGATTATCTCGATCAAAAACATCAATCAATGAGTTCTTCACCGAGGCATTTCTCATGAATCTAAGACATTCCTGTGCACAATTTATCTGTCCCCTAGTGTTATGTATATAATGAATTGCACATCAGTTGTCCAATACTAGTATTAGAGCTTGATCCTGCAAAGTGCTAAACACCCTCAGTTCCCACACAGTCATCTTTTATTAACTTCTGTGCTGGAGAATGACAAATGTGGTACCTGTTTTTAAAAATGGAGTTAGATTTAATTGTGGGTATTACAAGCTTGTGAGCCTTCTTTAGTACCAAGCAAACTCTTTGAATTTTTCATTCAAAACAGAATTATAGAACACCTAGATAAATATGATATGATAGGGACAAACCAGCATGGCTTGTGTCGGGGAAAATCATCCCTTTAATTAAGAAAAGCATTTGAGTGTTAGCAAAATAGTGGCTAAAGGGGAACAGTTATATCATTTATTTGGATGTGCAAAGAACCTTTGGCAAAATCCCTCACAAGAGGCTATTAAAAAAGGATTAGAAACTGGCTAAGCGACATAAATGAAAGAGTAGGAATGAACGGTCAGTTTTAATCATGACTACCCAAAGGTTCTGGAGTAGGACTGCTGTGATTTAATATATTCATTAAAGCTCTTGAAAAAGGTGAAAGCAGCGAAGTAAGGTGGCAAAATTTGCAAATGACACAAAATACTTTAGGGTTAGTCAAGACTATAACTGCCTGGTGTTGGGGGCAGTCCTAGACTAGCTGCCAGGAAGTGGCTCCCTAGACAAACCATGCAATCGGTGCCCCCGCCCCCAAACCCCAAGGGCTGAGGTTTTTGGTAAACTGGGAAACATTTTGCCCCCTTTTTCCTTTTAATGTTTTTTAAGTGTTTTTTTTTTAAACAGAGGCTTAGTTATTTGGTTTGTCCATCCATCCATCTGGCCAACCACGGGACAGACCGCGCACGGGAATTGAAATACTGACATCTTCATTATTTTTATTGTATTTTTTTTCATCTTTTTCTTTTAAAAAAAAAAAGATTTTTTTCCTCGAATTTGGCAACCCATTTAACTTGGCACTCTAGGCGACTGCCTAGTTCACCTATATGGACGGGTTGCCCCTGCCTGGTGTGATTAGAGGACTGTGAGGAACTTCAGAGGGACCTAACAAAGCCAGGTGAACAGGCAACACATTGGCAAATGTGATGTTGACAAATGCAAGATAATCTGTTTGTGTGGAGAGGATGGTGAACTTTCTTCAGGATGAAAAATAAAAATAAATTCCCAAATAGAGCTGTGCGAATAATGGACTTTTCAGCCCACTGGGAATTCTGAAAAATTGAAAAAAAAAATTAATTTTGGGTCATCCTGAAAACAATTAAAAAAATGTTGTTTGTGAATCGACAAATCAAAAAATACTGCATTTTGGGTTGGACTAAATATTTTGTTTCTATTTAAAGCTTTTTTTTCTTTTAAAATGTTTTTTTAAATAAAGTTCAAGGTAATTTTCAAAATTAAAAAAGTCAAAATGTTTTGTTTTTAAAACATCTAAACAAAATGCTTTTACTTTTTTGGATTTTTAGGTTTTTTTAAAAATCAAAACAGTTCACCAAAATCTACATAAATTTATGAAATATTTCAATCACCGAGTATCTGCATTTCCCACTAAAAATGCTTTTTATTGAAAATTTTCTCCCAGTTATTTACTCAAATTAAAAGTCAGTGTTGGCAACAGAGAAGGCATTCTCATTTAACAGGTGCTTTCAGACTTATTTGCATACAAAGCAACTATCTTTTTTGCATTAAATGGGATGACTCTTCTTTTAAAGCACAAAAACTGAGCAGCAAGAATAAAACTTATTTGTAATTTTTACTTTGCTATTGCAAATGGAAAAGCAAGTATCAGAAGGATAGCCGTGTTAGTCTGTATCCACAAAAACAACGAGGAGTCCGGTGGCACCTTAAAGACTAACAGATTTATTTGAGCATAAGTTTTCATGGGTAAAAAAACCACTTCTTCAGATGCATGGACTCCATGCATCTGAAGAAATGGAAAAGCAATTACCTCACCAAAATTCTTCTGTCCATAAACACACATGTGCACTAGTCTGAGGAACTACAATAACTCTCTTTTGCAAATCTCCTAGCCCATGGAACTGAGATTTTTTTTAACTCATCATTAGGTTGCCTGTGTTTTGCATTGTTCAACAACTCTAGCCTGAGTTACAAGCTGCAAAATGGGAAAAGTAGAAAAGATGTGGGTTTCAATAAGGGATCATGGATTATTTTTCCTCTATGTAAAGAGTTTTTAATATGAATTCTCTTTCAGTGAAGACCTTTCTTCTTCAATAGAAAAACTCAGCATTTATTGACGAGATGCAACATTTCATACACTGCCAATACATTATACCTCAAGTTCTCATGTACCGAGATGATGGGAGAAACAATTCAGTCTAGTTTCAACTGAGCTTTACAGATCAAAGACAATAAATAGTCTTAACTGCCTTCCCATTTGATATCCTGAATTTGAAAATAATTTCTTATAACTAGTCGTCTTTTAAATCAACTAGGACTATCACCTTGGGTGGGAAGATGAGACTAAGTAGAATAATGTTCAAAGGACTGGACTTCTTTATTTAGTTAGGGCAGATTGATATTCAAAGGGCTGCCCTCACTGTGAAGAAATCCTCTCTGATGGCTACTGATAATTTGAGAAAACACTGTATTCAGCAACAGCAATAATGTGAACTTGGGAAATGGTCAGGAAAAGTGGCAGAAAGTTTGCAGATTTCATTCCAAAATTGCTGTTTGTTTCTGGCTGCTTAAAGTACTTAAGTCCATGACAAACCCCATCTTAGCATCAACAGACACAGGATTGGGCTCCCCAAGCAAAATCTGACCGTGTGCTCCACAATGTCTTCCAGCTCTACTTCCCCTTTGTTATCGAGGTTAAGTCCGCTGGCCATGCCTCCAGTCCCCGCAAAATATCCACAGGGCTTTGTGTAGCTCCTTATAGAAGGGCATGTCTTTGGCACTGCACCAGAGCAATAGTTGGCCTCCCTTGACCATAGCACAGCACTGCTGCATGTCCCTCTAATGCCCCTTCTCCTGTATGCCACTAGCAATCAGCCCATAGGTATCAAAGTTCCTATGGCAGGAGTGAAGCTGTGACTGCACAGCCTCCTCTCCCCATGGACTCAGCAGATTCAGCAGCCCCGGTGTGCTCCACGCAGGAGAGCGTCTGCTGCGGAAAACCGGCATGGTCAGCTGGGCAGAGCAAACAGGAAGAGGAATTTAAAAAATTCCCAGATCTTTAAACGGGGCAGCGGCACATGCCTGTGCACCTTCAGGGCTGCGGAGCTCAAACTGCTGACCACAGCAGTCAAGGTGGGCTTGTGGGACGCCTCCTTGAGGCCAATTAGGGTGACATAACCAAACGCAGGGTATACACTGATGCTGTGTCGCGCTAACTGCATCGCCAAAAGCTCTTTGCAGCTCGTTGAGGTGGTTTTATTATGTTGGCATAGCAGGGGAGTTACATCGGTGGGAGCACAGGCACTGGCTTTTCTTTTTGCTGGTGGATACTTTTGAAGAGGTGTGTGTGTTGGGGGGGCACTCTGCCAGTTTTGAGGGGAGGCTATTTTCAGCATATTTATACACTTCTTTCATATTCTAGTTATTGAATGTGTCTATCATTGGTATCTTTACTATTTAATAATGATTCAATTGTTATGAACTACATAATTACATTATCATGAATTACTGTACATTAAAATAATTGCAATAATCTAAAAGCTGTCTTCACTAGTGTCCCAGTTTAAAGACTTTATGTCTCACTGTAGCTTTTTGTGTGAAACTGTCAGCAATCTTATTTACATCTAGGTTCCCTGGTATTGTTTTGATGCACGTTAAGGACAGCTACATTATTCAGTTGCATCTGTCCCATTGATGAGTGGAGATAATTTTTAAGTCTTCTGAAGCTGGAGAATGAGTTCAGGATGATACAGGCACAGTGAGAAGGATTCTTATGAATTTGCAGTACTCTGGAAACATAATGCTTTCAGAATACTGCAAATGACTCCAGGATCTCTTTCTTGATGGGTAACGGCTAATTTAGGCACCATCATTTTGTATGTATGGTTGGGATTATATCTTGCCATGTGTATTACTTGGAATTTAACACTGAATTTCATCTACCATTTCCTTGCCCAGTCACCCAGTTTTGTGAGATCCCTTTGTAATTCTTTGCAGTCGGTTTTGAACTTAACGATCTTGAGTAATTTTGTATCATCTGCAAACTTTGCCACCTCACTGTTTACTCCTTTTGCAGACAGGTATCAGAGGGGTAGCCGTGTTAGTCTGGATCTGTAAAAAGCAACAAAGAGTCCTGTGGCACCTTAAAGACTAACAGATGTATTGGAGCTGCTCCAATACATCTGTTAGTCTTTAAGGTGCCACAGGACTCTCTGTTCCTTTTGCAGATAATTTATGAATATGTGGAACAGTCCTGATCCCAGACCAGTTCAAGCCCCACCGCGGGGGGCGGGGGGACCACCACTATTTACTTCTCTCCATTCTGAAAATGGACCACTTATTCCTACCCTTTGTTTCCTATCTTTTAACTGTAGTGCCTGGGAATGCTTTCAGGATCATCTAACAATCCTTAATTTAATTTGATGACAAGCCTTTTGTTATCTTAATCACCCTGCCTCTGTTTATAAACAAACTCCCTGCCCCAAGGGCAGAAGTTGTTCCTAGCACAGAACTCATCAGATTCCACACTCAAGCTCTGACTTCTGGGTGCTAAGCACCCACTATTCCCCCCACCCCCACCCCCACCCCGCTCCCATGGGTACTTGAGCCCCAGAGCACTCACAGAGTCAGCCCCTATGGGTGGGAGCAGCATTTCAGTGTGTACACCTGCACTGTTTTCTCAATGAAAGCTGACTTTTTTCAACGAAACTGTCTAGGGTAGATCAGGCCTAAGAATCAGGTCTCTACCATAGCCTCCTGCATGTCCTCTGATTCCCTGCTGCTTTCTGGTAATGTCCTGCGGTGGTGCCCGGATCCCAAGAGTCCAAACATCTTGTCTGAATCTGCCCCTGAATATATTTAAACTTAATTTCCCCATGTCTTTTAGATTTGATACCACAATGCTGTCTCATTGCATTCGCACTGACATTGTTATGTCATAGTAATGACATACTTATGTCATCTTCATAGGCTTGTAATGACAGGCTTTCATGTGGTCTTGACGTGAAGATTTGCTCTCCACTAAGTTGCATGTACAGCTTCATGACAGGATAGCAAAAATGCAGTCATGGGTAAGAGGAGGTATGGAATCAGCTGTTGCAGACTTAAATCATTTCAAGTAGCAAGGGGGCCTTGCCTGCTGGAAGAATTAACTCTCACTAAGTTATTCTTCAATTACAGTTTTGAAAAAGAAAAGTTTTGAAGTTAGGTAAAGATGGAGGAAGCCATGCCCTACACTGAAGAGACCGCTTAATGCTTTGCAAATGTTTGGGTTTTGGCCTCACAAATTTGTTTGCTAAATTTCAGCCTGATGCAATTGGAAGCAGCTGGGACATTTAAACCCTGTGATGAGACTGACCATGTTCTAATGATAGCTTTCAACACAATGTTTTTTTCTGGGCACCACAGAACTGCCTTCTCCCTTTCATTTAGCAGCAAGAACACTGGAGCCATTGCCAGAGGCTACAACTCCTCTGGGTCTCTGCAGTTGTCATATTCTTCTACATTAGGGTGAAGAAGGTCTTCCAATCACTACCCTCCCCTTCTCCCCAGTACTTGCAGCCTTCACTGATGATGTTCATTGTAAGTGAATGGTGGTGAAATTGCTTGTATTGCCCCTTTTCAGTGATCAGGGTGACAGCTAGGAGAGGATCTTCCCTTGTTCAAGTGCTGAAGCTCCTCACTATCATCCTCTTTGTGCTTTGGCTGTTGTTTATATTTGATTTTCTGGCATACTTTATATCCTGTGTGGATGAGTAACCCCAGTTCCCTGTAAGGGTGATGTCAGCATTCTTGTGTGCCACAGCTAATAGCATATACTGTATACTGCTTTCTATGACTTTATCCATAAATTGTTATGATTCTGTAACATAGCAGGATGTGGCCCATTTAAGTGGCCAAGATAGCAGCATCTCTACCTCCTTCACTGATGACGTGCAGTCAAGCTGTCTGCCCTCCAATGGGAAAACAGAGTATGGGAGAGAATGAGCAAGCACCTTGTCCTAGAGGAGTGTAGATGCTACATTTGAGGGCTGCACATCAAGGTGTGATAGAGTGGGAATTTTTTATAATATTTTGTGTGAATATCGTGTGCCTCAGTTTCCCCAATATGGTGCATGGTTAAATACATGGTGGAAAAAGATTGTTTACTCTTTGCAGAGACCCAGAAATCTGGGTGTGACTGATGCCTAGCTTCCTGGGCCCCCATTACCATGCAGAGTCCAAGAAGACAATGGCCACGCCAATCACCTGGATGTTTGGTACCTAGCAACTAATGACCATGGATGGCCTACCTCCTTAGGAAGCCAGCCAGATGTGACCAACTGGAGAACAAAGGGCTAAGGAGGAAGGTCAGGTGACAATGTTTGCCTGGGAACAAGGATAAAGACTGAGGAGAGGCCAGGTAGGGCTGTTAAGTGTGGGCTGCTGAAAGGAGGGGAGATGCTCCTAGACTAGAACTAAAGAGGGATTAAAGGGCTCTGGGGCTGACCCAGATATGATGCAACTTTCTGTTCTCTATGTTAAATAAGGACTTCCTATGCTGTGTTTGACATCTAATAAATTCTTCTGCTTTTACAAGGCTTGTTGAGAGTCACTCCGGTTTTAGGGTGCATTGCTCCCTTTGGGTGTACAAGTCTCCTCAGATGTCCAACTCAGATAGACTTGCAGAAGGGAGCTCAGAACATGGAGCAGGTTCCTTTTTTGAAGGCTCTGAGTTTCAATCCCTGGAGAAGGTAAAGCCAAGAGGCTTACCCAAGTGAAAGAGAATGACCCGAAGGGTGGCTGACCCACTGAAGGGGTCCTCCCATGGTCTGTTCTGGAGCTGTTCAAGAGCACTGGACCTGTGGATTCATGACACAAGGCTCAAAGTATAATGTGATAGGGAACTATATGAGATGATAATCCACTGGAGCTAGCGCCACTCTAATAAATGCTGTGCTGAATAAAGCAGCCAGACTGCTATGAAATCATCATCTCCACATGCTGTTACTCTAGTCAATCCAACTTCTGTGGAGCACCCAGCAAGCTGACTCTCCACTAGATTTTTAATTGAAATGCGCTGCTGTCTCCTGTTATAAGAACTCCAGGGGAAATAAAACCAGCCAGCAAATACATTACATCACACATTTATTTTCATTTTCTCCTGCAATTGAAACGGGCATTTTGCTCACTATGATTCAAATACCAGTCCAAAGATGTCATTTGTAGGAAAGATTTGCTCTTTGTTTAGCTGGCTTTAAGCCAAAGTGTTATGATTTAGACATGGCATGTGTTGTAAAACCCTGCCAGTGCACTGAAATGAGACCTTTTGATGTCCTGCACAAATCTTTATAGAGGATGTGGCCTCTTGTTTAGCTGTTCTGCAGTGAGATACTCAGAGTATTGCAGCAAGATACATCTTTGGGCAATAAATCATGCAGCACTCACAGAAAGAAAACATGCTATTCCAGCATACCTAGATGACTTCTCCTTTTCACCATGGGCCTGCTTAAAAGCTCATTTAAGTCAATGGAAAGACTCCCATTGACTTCAATGGGCTTTGGATCATGCTCTGTGAGCACAGCACAAACTCATGTTGCTAGATTGCACCTCCCCACAGTATTACACATCATATTCTACATTTGGAACAGGATTGCAATCTAGCCACGTCATCAATTCCATGGAGGATTTTTAAGCATGGTTATATTAGAAAAGTTCCCAGTGGAGAATATGTCTAGATGAAATGCACTGTGCAGCTAGAGAAATGCCCCATGGAAGGCAGTGAAAGCCCTGATCTCAACTGTGATCTCAACTTAGTCCCTTCTGGGCTCACAGGACTGGATTTCCCTTCAGGATTACAAACCTGCTTAATGCACAAGAGCTCCTTGTAAAATTCCTACCTCCTCCCCAGTTCTATAGCGTCTTTCTTACAGTAAGTTTTTTAAATGGCTCAGGTCCAGCTGGGCCTCTATGGCAAAGAGAATCTTTCCACAAATCTACTGAACACCTAGAATTACTCAGAATTTTTATTTTTAAAACTAAACAAAAACTAATGTTCAATGTTTACTTCTTTAACGAGAGGAGGAGGTGGCAGAGTGTGTGCGTGTGTGTGTGCGTGTGAGAGAGAGAGAATTAATTTGTTCTTAAAAACAAAACAAAAAGTTAAATCCCACTAGGGCTTCAAATGGAGGCAAAGGCTCTCTGTAAGTAGTAGAAATGCAAATAATCAGTGTTATTTTACTAACTGAATAAATAGTAAAGTCCTTTTTTAGGCAGGGTGGGTCACAAGCAAATGAATAGTTCTTTCAAAGCAAATAAATCCTGGAGTGTATAAATATGCTAAATCCTATTGCAGTCTTGGAAAGTAACAGTCCTGCAGGAGGTAACCTTCGAGGTTGTTTGTAATTTGTACTCTCTGGTAAGAGAAACTAATACAATGGCAAAAGTGATCAAATAAGCAGCTCATACATTTTTTAAATCAATCAAGTCTGATACAGAAAGTGCTGTCCTATAGAGAGGAGTAGGGCCTGATTCTCATTTACACTACTGTCAAATATCAGAGGGGTAGCCTTGTTAGTCTGGATCTGTAAAAGCAGCAAAGAGTCTTGTGGCATCTTATAGACTAACAGACGTTTGGGAGCATGAGCTTTCGTGGGTGAATACCCACTTCGTCGGATGCATGCACGCCCTGATGGTATAGGGAGGAGGGATTTAGATTTATTAGGAACTGGGGAACCTTTTGGGGAAGGAGTGGCCTATATAGGGGGGATGGGCTTCACCTAAATGAAAAAGGAAACCAGATTTTTGGAAAGTAAAATTAAAAAGTTCGTAGAGGATTTTTTAAACTAAGGGCTGAGGGAATACCAACAGGCATGGAGGAGCACAGGGTTCAGGCAGAGATGTTCCTTAGGGATGAATTTATTAAAAGGGGAACTTTATATCCTAATAAAGAGGATAGGAAAGAAGTTGGTAAAGTACAGGTAGGAGCTAGTGAGGAACAGTCAAAAGTAATAGAGTCCTATTTAAATCTAACACATGAAGGCAAACAACTGAACATCATCAAAATGTACAAGTGCTTATATAGGCTAGAAGTCTAAATAATAAGATGAGTGAACTAGAGTGTCTGGTGTTAAATGAGGATATAATAAACATCACAGAAACTTGGTGGATTGAGGATAATCAATGGGACACTGTAATATCAGGGTACAAAATATATAGGAATGACAAAGTAGGTCATGCTTGTTTAGGTTTGCCAGGCATCCGGTTTTCGACCGGAATGCCTGGCTGAAAAGGGACCCTGGCAGCTCCATTTGACACTGCTGACCGGGCTGTTAAAAAGTCCGGTCAGCGGGGCAGTGGGGGCCCGGAGCTAAAGCAGACTCCCTGCCTGCCCTTGTTCCGCACAGTTCCCGGAAGCGCCCAACAGGTCTTTGCGGCCCCTAGGTGCATGGGCAGCCGAGGAGGCTCCACGTGCTGCCCCCGCCACTAGTGCTGGCTCTGCAGCTCCCATTGGCCAGGAATTGTGACCAATGGGCGCTACGGGGACAGTGCCTGTGGGCGCAAGGGCAGCATGTGGAGCTCCCCTGACTGCCCATGTGCCTGGGGCCGCAAGGACCTGGCAGCAGCTTTGTGGGGGCTGCGGTAAATGCCTCTATGACCCCGCACCCCGAGCCCCCTCCTACAGCCCAAACCCCTGCCTCAGCCTGGAGTCTCCCTCCTGCACCCAAACTCCCTCCCGGAGCCCAAAGCCCTCAGCTGCTCAACACCCCACCCCCCTGCCCCAGCCTGGTGAAGTGAGTGAGGATGGGGGAGAGCGAGCAATGGGAGCGGGGCGGAGGGGATGGAGAGTGCAGGGCCTCGGGGAAGGGGCAGGGGTGTTCGGTTTTGTGCAATTAGAAATTAGGCAACCCTATGCTGGTTAGGAAGTGGTATTGTATGTACAAGAAAATATAGAATTACATAAAGGACAAATCTTGACATGCTGTTGTACAGTTTGTTTCATTCTATGGATAGAAATTCCATGATTAAATAAAAAGAGTATAGCAATAGGAATATACTACTGACCATCTGACCAGGATGGTGACAGTGACTGTGAAATGCTAAGGGAGGTTTTAGACAAGCTACAAAAGCAGAAAGGTCGATAATAAAAGGGGATTTCAACAATAATCAAATTGACTGGGTAAATGTCACCTCAGGGCATGATGCAGAGCTAAAATAACTAGCCATGATTGATGACTGCTTCTTGGAACAGCTAGTCTTGTAATCCACAAGGGAAAGGCAATTCTTGATTTAGTCCTAAAGTGAAGCACAGGATCTGGTCCAAGAGGTGAATATAGATGAACCATCTGGTAGTAGTGACCATAATTTAATTAAATGTAACATCCTTGTAGGAATAATACCAAAAAAACCTCACCACTCCATCATGGTAGCATTTAACTTTAAAAAGGGGAACTACACAAAAACGAGGATGTTTGTTCGATGGAAATTAAAAGGAGCTGTCACAAGGGTTAAAAGCCTGCAAGCAGCATGAGGACTATTAATAAAGACCATAGTAGAGGCTCAGGCTAGCATATACCCCAAATCAAATGAGCCAATAAGAGGACCAAAATATTCCACCCAGGGCCAGCTCTGGCTTTTTTGCCGCCCCAAGCAAAAAAAAAAAAAAGAAGGGGGGCGGCACCAGAGCAGCAAAGCAGGGAAAAAAACAAACACACAGCGCGGCCAGAGCGGGGAGGGGGGGACAAAAAAACGGCGCAGCTGAAACTGCAAAGCGGGGGGAAAAAAACAACAACAAAAAAACCACGGTGGGGCTGGAGCGGTAAAGCAGGTGAAAAAAAAAAACCTGCAGCACAGCCGGAGCGGTAAAGCAGGGGGAAGAAAAAACAAACAAAAAAACCCACGGCTGGAGCGGCAAAGTGGGGAACGGGGGGGACAACGGCGCGGCTGGCAAAGCAGGGGGAAAAACAAAACAAAAAACCCTACAGGGCGGCCGGACCCAGGGTGCAGGGGGACTCCCTGTGCTACAGAGTGCGCGCCTGGTCTAGTGGGGGGGGAGGGAGAGGGAGCGGGGGGGGAGAGAGAGAAGGGGGGCGGCCAGCGCTTCAGCGGGGAGCTCACCCCGCGGCCCCGATTGCCACGCCGCCTGCCGGGAGGGCTCCGCACTGCTCCGGTCGGCAGGGAGGGAAGGACGTGGGCTGCCCTGCCGAGTTTGCTGCAGGGCGCTCCCCTCCTCTGCACTGCCGCCCCCTGCAGGGCGGCCAGAGCAGCAAACAAAACCAAAAAAAAAGCGTCAATGCCGCCCCAGGATTGGGCGGAAGCCACCCCCTAGAATCTGCCGCCCCAAGCACCAGCTTGCTCAGTTACAGCATTTACAGCATTACCATTTACAGCAGAGTAATGGAGGATGATAGAGGCAAAAAGGCATCATTTAAAATTTGGAAGTCAAACCTAGTGAGTCAAAAATATGGAGACCTGGGAGAAGAGTCAGAATTTGGGGGGAGAATGGGCTATTATAGCATGGATAAAGGAGAGACAAGACCAAATTGAGGAGGGCATTCAAATCAGTATCTTAGATGTCTGTATATTAATGCGAGAAGTATGGGGAATAAGCAGGAAGAACTCAAAATACTAGTAAATAAACACAATTCTGACATAGTTGGCATCACAGAGACTTGGTGGGATGATACACATTACTGGAATATTGGTATAGAAGGGTACAGCTTGCTCAGGAAGGCCAGGCAGGGAAAAAGGGGAGGAGGTGTTGCTTTATATATTAAACATGTATACACTTGGACTGAGGTTGAGATGGAAATACGAGACAGACCTGTTGAAAGTCTCTCGGTAAGGATAAAATGGGTAAAAAACAAGGGTGATGTCATGGTAGGGGTCTACTACAGACCACCTAACCAGGAAGAAGAGGTGGATGAGGCTTTTTTAAAACAACTAACCAAATCATCCAAAGCACAGGGCTTGGTGGTGATGGGGGACTTCAACTACTCAAACATCTGTTGGGAAAATAACACAGCAAGGCACAGATTATCCAATAAATTCTTGGAATGTATTGGAGACAATTTTTTACTTCAGATGGTGGAGAAAGCTACTAGGGAAGAGACTGGTTTAGATTTGATTTAGACAAATAGGGAGGAACTGGTTGAGAATTTGAAAGTGGAAGGCAGCTTGGGTGAGAGTGATCATGAACTGATAGTGTTCATGATTCTAAGGAATGGTAGGTGGGAAAACAGCAAAATAAAGACAATGGATTTCATTAAGGCAGATTTTAGCAAACTCAGGGAATTGGTAGGTAAGATCCCATGGGAAGCAAGTCTAAGGGAAAAAACAATTGAAGACAGTTGGCAGTTTTTCAAAGAGACATTATTACGGGCACAAGAGCAAAATATCTCACTGTGTAGGAAAGATAGGAAGTATGGCAAGAGTCCTTCAAAAAGTGGAAATGAGGTCAAATTACAAAGGATGAATATAAACAAATAACACAAGTATGTAGGGACAAAATTAGAAAGGCCAAGGCACAAAACGAGATCAAACTAGCTAGAGACATAAGGGTGACAAGAAAACTTTCTACAAATACATTAGAAGCAAGAGGAAGACCAAGGAGAGGGTAGGCCCATTACTCAATTGCGGGGGGGGGGGAATAATAACAGAAAATGTGGAAATGGCAGAGGTACTTAATGACTTCTTTGTTTCGGTTTTCACCAAGAAGGTTGGTGGTGATTGAACGTCTAACATAGTGATGTCAATGAAAATGAGGTAGGATCAGAGGCTAAAATAGGAAAAGAACAAGTTAGAAATTATTTAGACCATTAGATGTCTTCAAGTCACCAGGGCCTGATAAAATGCATCCTAGAATACTCAGGGAGCTGACTGAGGAGATATCTGAACCATTAGCAATTATCTTTGAAAAGTCATGGAAGACGGGAGAGATTCCAGAAGACTGGAAAAGAGTAAATATAGTGCCAATCTATAAAAAGGGAAATAAGGACCACCCGGGGAATTACAGACCAGTCAGCTTAACTTCTGTACCTGGAAAGATAATGGAGCAAACAATTAAGCAATCAATTTGCAAACATCATTCTAGAAGATAAGGTGATAAGTAACAGCATGGATTTGTCAAGAACAAATCGTGTCAAACCAACCTGATAGCTCTTTGACAGGCTATCATCCTTGTGGATAGGGGGGAAGTGGTAGATGTGGTTTATCTTGACTTTAGTAAAGCTTTTGATACTGTCTTGCATGACGTTCTCATAAACAAACTAGGGAAATGCAATCTAGATGGAGCTACTATAAGGTGGGTGCAAAACTGGTTGGAAAACCGTGACCAGAGAGTAGTTAGCAGTGGTTCACAGTAATGCTGGAAGGGCATAATGACTGGGTCATGCAGGGATCATTTCTGGGTCAGGTTCTGTTCAACATCTTCATCAATGATTTAGATAATGGAATAGAATGGACACTTAAAGTTTGTGGATGATACCAACCTGGGAGAGGTTGCAAGTGTTTTGAAGGATAGGATTAAAATTCAAAAGGATCTGGACAAACTGGAGAAATGGTCTGAAGTAAATCGGATAAAATTCAATAAGAACAAATGCAAAGTACTCCACTTAGGAAGGAACAATCAGTTGCACACATACAAAATGGGAAATTACTATCTAGGAAGGAGTACTGCGGAAAGGGATCTGGGGGTCATAATGGATCACAGGCTAAATATGAGTCAACAGTAACACTGTTGCAGAAAAAGTGAACATCATTCTGGGATGTATTAGCAGGAGTGTTGTAAGCAAGACATGAGAAGTAATTCTTCTGTTCTATTCCACGCTGATTAAGCCTCAACTGGAGTATTGTGTCCAATTCTGGGCACCACATTTCAGGAAAGATGTGGACAAATTGGAGAAAGTCCAGAGAAGACCAACAAAAATGATTAAAGGTCTCGAAAACATGACCTATGAGGGAAGATTGAAAAATTGGGTTTGTTTAGTCTGGAGAAGAGAAGACTGAGAGGGGTCATAACCTTTTATGTACTTGAAAACTGTTAAAAGGAGGAGAGAAAAAAATTGTTCTTAACCTCTGAGGATAGGACAAGAAGCAATGGGCTTAAATTGCAGCAAGGACGGTTTAGTTGGACATTAGGAAAAACTTCCCAACTGTCAGAGTGGTTAAGCGCTGGAATAAATTGCCTAGGGAGGTTGTGGAATCTCCATCATTGGGGACTTTTAAGAGCAGGTTGGACAAACACCTATCAGGGATGGTCTAGATAATACTTAATCCTGCCTGAAGTGCAGGGGACTGGACTAGATGACCTCTCGGGGTCCCTTCCAGTTCTATGATAAAACAGCTTCTTTGTTACCTTTCTGGATACTCAGAAATCCAGACAACACAGTTCCCTGAAAGTGATCCAGCCTCAGGCCTCCATCCAGGTACTCACATCAAATATGATGAAAATTTTTGTAAAGCTTATTTCATCAGATAAAAGAAAAGGTTCTACCAATCCCAAAGGATCGGACACATTACCTCCCAGGTTAATGAATGTTTCAGATCTTACCCAAATACACGCTACAACCAGTTCTTAACTAAAATCTAAAGGTTTATTTATAAAAAGCAAGGTGAGAGTTAAAATTGGTTAAAGGAATCAGTTACTTACGGTAACGGCAAAGTTCTTGGCTCAGGCTTGTAGCAGTGATGAAAAACTGTTGATTTAAGTCAAGACTCTGGAGTACATCCACAGCTTGGATGGGTCATTCAGTCCATTGTTCAGAGCTTCAGTTTGTAGCAAAGTTCCTCCAGAGGTAAGATGCAGGACTGAAGATGAAATGGAGAAGATACAGCTGCCTTTCATAGTCTCTTACCATGCAGCCTGTGCTTCCTTTGTTTCAAACAAGCTGCCCAGCACGATTGGAAACCTTCAAGTTCTCTCCATAGGCATTTCCCTGCATGCCTTTCTGAGTCATAAGATGTATCTGCCTTCTCTCAGTGGGTCAATTGTATAGCTGATGGTCCTTAATCGGTCATCAAGCAGGCTAGGCAGTGCTGATGCCAAACTGTCTGGGGGTGTCACCCAGAGGCATAACAGTTTGAAATACAGACATATATCTATAACTCATAATACAAAGGTGATACAAACAAACAAGATCATCAAATCTGGCAAATCATGACATTTTTGCAGATATCTTACACGGCATATCTGGCTGATTACTTCATGGGCATTACCCCAGAAGCAAACATTTGAAATCCAGGTATAGAGCCAATACTTACAACTTTAAATATAAAAATGATACATGCATCCAGATAGCCTAATCATAACAGCAAATCATAACCTTTTTATAGACATCTTACTCAACAACCTTTGTACAATATTTGCTGCAAATATATAACAGTGGTTGCAACAATGATCTGTGGTCATATTTTAATCACTACTACTATAAAGGGTCCTTTTTAAACACTTCGAAATGAAACAACTTCAAAATTTTAAAATTTTTAACTAAAATACCTTCTCATTTTGCATCCCCATGACAGCATTCACCATTGAGGGGGTAGAAGTCCTTGAAAACCTACTAGATAGACCATAATTTCAGGTCTTTGAGAAGAAAATCCTGGAAACTTGTGGCAGCAACCCACACAATTTGAGGGTGCTGAGCCACCAGCTTCCAGTATCCTCCCCGCATGAGTGGGTGGATGTAGGGTAAGTCTTCAGTGCAGAATTAACTTGGGTGATTGGCACTCAAAACTGAGCACTTGGATTAGACTAGCCCAGGTGTGAGCAATCACACCTGAGTTATTGGGGCCTACATGGTGCAGCTCCCGTGTGTGTGTTACTAGAACGTCTGGTGTATGTTTACACTGGAGTGCAAGCCCACTAGTTAGTAGAACTTGAGTTGGCAGACAATGGGTTTATTAATCTAGGGTTTGAACACCTACACATTTGTAGCCTCAGATTATGAATCTTTGAACCTTGGGTCCCAACCTACACTGCATTATGCAGGCCCAAGTCCAGCCACCCATATCCCAGACTTCCTAGTGCCCTCTCAGAGTAAGAGCATAAGAAAGGACATACTGGGTCAGACCAAAGGTCCACCCAGCCCAGTATCCTGTCTACTGACAGTGGCCAATGCCAGGTGCCCCAGAGGGAGTGGACCTAACAGGCAATGATCAGGTGATCTCTCTCCTGCCATCCATCTCCACCCTCTTACAAACAGAGGCTAGGGACACCATTCCTTACCCATCATGGCTAATAGCCATTAATGGACTTAACCTCCATGAATTTATCCAGTTCTTTTTTAAACCTTGTTACAGTCCTAGCCTTCACAACCTCCTCAGGCAAGGAGTTCCACAGGTGGCCCTTAGTTCTTATATTCTGGGAACAAATAACTTTTCCTTATTCACTGTCTCCACACCACTCATGATTTTATATACCTCTATCATATCCCCCCTTAGTCTCCTCTTTTCCAAGCTGAAGAGTCCTACCTTCTTTATTCTCTCCTCATAGGGGACCTGTTCCAAACCCCTAATTATTTTAGTTCCCCTTTGCTGAACCTTTTCTAGTGCCAGTATATCTTTTTTGAGATGAGGAGAGCACATCTGTGCACAGTATTCAAGATGTGGGCGTACCATGGATTTATATAAGGGCAATAAGATATTTTCCATCTTATTCTCTATCCCCTTTTTAATGATTCCTAACATCCAATTTGCTTTTTTGACCGCCTCTGCACACTGCGTGGACGTCTTTAGAGAACTATCCACGATGACTCCACGATCTCTTTCCTGATTAGTTGTAGCTATATTAGCCCCCATCATATTGTATGTATAGTTGGGGTTATTTTTTCCAATGTGCATTACTTTACATTTATCCACATTACATTTCATTTGCCATTTTGTTGCCCAGTCACTTAGTTTTGAGAGATCTTTTTGAAGTTCTTCAGTCTGCTTTGGTCTTAACTATCTTGAGCAATTTAGTATCACCGGCAAACTTTGCCACCTCACTGTTTACCCCTTTCTCCAGATCATTTATGAATAAGTTGAATAGGATTGGTCCTAGGACTGACCCCTGGGGAACACCACTAGTTACCCCTCTCCATTCTGAGAATTTACCATTTATTTCTACCCTTTGTTCCCTTTCTTAACCAGCCACCCAAGGGACAAATTTCCACCCTGCACTAGCCCTCCCGCCCAAGTCAGGACTTACAGGGCAGCCTCCTGCTCTGGCTGTAAGCTCCAGGTCTGGATGTGGCCAGCAGGGGATGGGCAGGCATGTGTTGTCTGCTGCAGGCAGTCCAGGGCATGCTGCAGCCTGGAGTGTATGCTCATCCCTCCCACCCCATAGGTGACATGTAGCTGTGGCTAGTGTATGCTCATCCCTCCCATTCCATAGGTGACATGTAGCTGTGGCTAGTAAGAGGACACATGCCCCCTCCCATTCTCCAGATGTCTCTGGCAGAGACATCCAGAAGTGAGGAGGCAGTGCTCCCCCAGAAGTGGTACTCAGTCTTCTCCTTTTCTTTCCCCTGCACCATCCCCTTATCCTCTCCCCACTGTCCCCTTCCCTATTCCCCATCCCCTTCTCTTCCTCCTACTCTATCCCATCCCTCTTTTCCCACTGCCTCACCCTGCCCACCCCCCTGGCACTCATTATACAGAAACAGGTCCCAGCACAGGTAGAAGAGGATGACAGCAGGCACTAGGACCCAGGAGACAGCATCCCAGAGCTACCAGCTCAGCCAGGTAGAGGCACCAAGTGAGCTGGTGCAGCATGGGAAGGACAGAACCTTCTCCCCCTGCAGCTGAACAGAGCAAGCCGTGCTCAGCATTTGCAGAAATCAGGGGTGGGG
Organism: Mauremys mutica; assembly: GCF_020497125.1. Taxonomy (NCBI): domain Eukaryota; kingdom Metazoa; phylum Chordata; order Testudines; family Geoemydidae; genus Mauremys; species Mauremys mutica. Next base: position 198,414,599 of record NC_059072.1, read on the forward strand.
GGAAGACGGGGGCAATTCCCCCCCAAATTACACCCTTGGCTAGCATAGATTGATGACCAGCACCTCCCCCCACCCTGGCAACCCTACAATGTATCCTGCAGCATGGAGGGAGAAAACAGCAGACTTCTCCCACCACGGCCTGCTTCACCTTCCCTACTGGCAGGGAGCACTCCAGCAGGGCTCTGTGGTGCCATCTCCCCCTCAGCAGGCCTGACCACTGCCAGGACCCAGGAGCAGCAAACTTCAAATTTTTTTTAGCACTCAGCTAGGCTACAGTTGTGTGCTAATTGGGCTGCAAGCAGCCCACGGGTTGAGCACCACATGCTGCATTCCTTCCAACCTCTTCATCTATTTTCTTAGGCCACTTCCCCAGTCCCTTCTTAAACCTTGCCTCAGGGCTTCAGCTTGCTACTCCCAGCTACCAGCTCTTCCCTAGCTCCCCTGATCCCCACTAGCAGCACTTCTCTGTCTAGCACACTGACTTTCTTCTACCTGCAAGAGTTTCAGCAAGCAACTGAACCTGCCCTACCCTGCAGCTCTTCTTATATAGGCCTGCTTGGCCCTGACTGGCTGCTCCTCACAGCCCCTCTCCTATTGGCTGCTTTCTGTACACCCTCCCTAGGGCTCCATTAACCCATTACAGGTCAATATGGGGTGGACACCCCATCACAGGGTACTTGCCTAAGTGAAAGCAGAACCTGGGCTTTAGCCTACAGCCTCAGCTGAGCCAGCCAGCTCAGGTTGACAGCACCATCCAACTTGGGTCAGAGGTTTTTGTGTATAGATGGGAGTGGGGTTAGGGCAACACCTAAGTAAGAGCCTGGGTTAAGTCTGCAGTGATATGTTTCTTTAGCTACATTCATTTAGGTGTGCGTTTTAATTGGAACCCATCTAAATGTAATCCACACACCTCCTGGGTGTGGTGTTCTGTCCCCTTTAGTGGCACCGAGACCACTTAGAGATGAATGAGTCTGCTACAGCCTTAGCTAAGGGCCATGTGGCTTTTAACTCATGCAGCAGAGGCTTACGCAGTTAGCTTTAGAGATCCCAGGTTCAATCCCCTTTGCCAACAATCAGGGTCTGGCGATGTTATATAAACATGAACCAACCAATATAGCACATAAATTTGTTTTGTCAAGTGACTTTCTAATGACTAAACACTGAGTGGTTTTTAGCTATAAACCCACACCACATATACCCATTCTAATGACAATAGCTTTATAGGGATTTTTGGTTTTTTGTTCATTATCATTTAAAATAATGATCTTATATCTGTTCAGAGAAATAACCTCCCACCACTAGACCCAGACTTGGGTCACAGCACGAACAACATCCTTCCAAGCTGGGGACCGGCAGCGACTATTTTTAGTTTTGCCATCTTCAAGGAAGATGTACCAAAATGAACAAAATTATAAGATGGGTGCACTGAAGGAAGTTGGTGGCAAAGCAAATTTGCAACACATTTTCTTTTTCACTTCAGTAAAAGTTACTCAAATTAATCTGTAGGAACTGGGAAGCAGCCAGTCACTCAGTCATTCTGTATGTGCACTAATGCAGGAAATTTGACCAGGGTCTGCTTCTTCTCAAAGCAAGCTACCCATTAGGCTCTGGTGTAATCACAATTTCTTATGAACAAAAGTATAATGACAGGTCATTAGTAAACCAGGCATTTTATGTACTCTTTCATTTTGGAGCATTTCTTTGCTATTGAGGTAATGCAATATCTTTTTAAAAAACATAAATAGAGACATCAAAAAGTAAAGAGAACTTTTATAGCTCTGCAGGGGAAAGAAAAACACTTCCCAGTTTTAAAAAAACGTTCAGGTTTTCTAAACTTCATGGGTGAAATCTTGGCCCTGCTGAAGTCAACGAAACTCCCATTGACTTGAGTGGGGGCCAAGTTCACCCTGTTTTCTGTATTTTAAATGCACAAAGCTTGATCCTTTCAAAGATTATCAGCAGACAGAAGAAACCACAAAACTGCACAAATTTAGAGAGGGACAGTACACATGGAAATTGAATTTTTAGATAAAAAAATTTCCATGGGCAATTTTTGAAATACTGTTTGAAAATGCAGCCTTACACCAATTTTCCTCTTGAAAATGCATAGAGTTAAACTTGATCTCATCTGCACAGTTCCTACAGTATAGTATGTATTTCTTTGGGAATGTGGCTTTCCATGTGTTATACCCTTTCATTGCCTGAAGTCTGTCTGCAATCAGTTTTTGCTTGAAAAGGGACTACAGGACTGAGTCCCTATAATGCATGACTGCATAGTAGAATGATTTATTCCATATGTATTATCGTGCCAGATAATAATTATGGATGTTAAGTTTGGAAACATTTGGGGGAATGTAATGTAATCAATATGTAATTGATTTGCCAGAAACACACAAAAGACACTAGATAGATAGATGTGTGTGTAGATATTATGCAGAGTTTGACGATATGACGTGCATCTTGCATGAGGGGGCAACATCATGAAAGACATATTGAAAAATCAGTTGTGATGTTCTGAACAAACACTTCAGGATAAAAAGACTACAGCTGGCAATCTATAATCATATTAAAAGTATAAAATAAAAATGTCACAATGAAATGTTTCAACTGATGAGAAACAACATTCCAAGAAAATTTAGAAATTTGACATTTTGTGCAGATTCCTAATGAAAACACATTTTGTCATCCCAGAATTTCTTGTGAAATGGAAATTCCAGTTCCTGATCAGCTCTAATAGACAGGGAGATACGTATAATTGGTGGAATTCACTTCTGCAAGTGGCCTGACATACAGCCCAGTTTTCAGCTTCTCCCTGAGACTGGGATGAATGTGATGTGTTAGTTAATTTGAGGAATTGCCTGTTGCTGTAAGTACAGTAAGCCATATTCTTATTTACACTAAAGCCCCTTTAGACCACCCTGGCAGTGTAAAGGGGACATAAAAGGGGGAATATACAATTTACTTTCACTGTAAGGTGCCCTTACACTGCCAGAGGAGTGTAATGGGGAATTAATGTAAATGTGAATATGTCCCAGTGAATCTTATTAAGTGGTGTACCTGTGCCCTGAGATGTGAAAGCAGGCACATTTTTATAAAAATAAATAAATGCAGACTCAAGGACAACAGGCCACTCTACCTCAAATGGTCACTTACAATATGTGTAGTGTTCTGCATTTTCAGTTTTTACTGATTTTCACTGATAAATTACCAGGTTTTTAATGAAAGGAATTCAGTTTTTATGGATTTACACCCATTTATCAATCCACTCAATTTTTTGAGGGTACTTATTTTTGTTAAACGCTAACACTTTACGTGATTGTTGTGTCCTGCAGCTCTGAGATTGAAGCAGTTCCACAGTGTAAAACACAGAACACACACGATGGAGGTCAGAAAATCAAATAATGTTAATATGCTATGATTGGCTCACATGGAGATGTTGAATGCCTATTTCTGTGTGTCCATTTAGTGCAGCGCTGAATTTAAATGATCAATCCTCCACAGATAAAGATAAGGTAAAAAGGTAAACATGTGGTGAAAGCACAAGTATACCAACAAGAAAATCAGTGCTTAGAAATTTTCAAGAAAAGTAAAGATGGGTGAAGAGGATGCATTGCACTGCAAGTACTGCAGCATTGAGGCCAGTGCTCGTGCTGACAGAATAAAGGAGCATGTCCAAATTGATGGAAATGTGGTGTCTAGTCTGATTTTTGACAAATCTGGTGCTTTGGACCATCCAATTCTTGGCCCTTTGTTTTCATTTTTTTATTTCAAAGCAAATAAACCTGCATTGTTTTGTGACATTCATCCTCTTTGCTGATATCTGTTTTGTTGATGCAGCAATAACTGACATATAATATATGGAGATATATACCAATCTCATGGAACTGGAAGGGACCCTGAAAGATCATGGAGTCCAGCCCCCTGCCTTTACTAGGCAAAACCAAGTACTGATTTTGCTCCACATCCCTAAGTGGCCCCCTCAGGGATTGAGCTCATAACCTTGAGGTTTAGCAGGCCAATGCACAAACCACTGAGCTATTCCTCTCCCACAATGTACCAACTAACTGGGGGGGAAATGTGGCCACAGCTAACACAAATTCTGCTTCCTACATGGCTAAATTTGCATGGGAGATTAAATTCAACCTGCTCATCTGATTAGCATTGCACTGTCAGCAGCAACTGCTATATAAGAAATGAAAGACGTGAAATCTTGCATCATTGGATTTGGGGTCATTTTCAAGCATGTGAACAAATTGAACGCTTTGTTTTACAAAGTGCGAAATGAATGCAGAGCCGACTGCCGATTACCTATGCCTGTCATGCCACATCATTGGATGAGCTTGTACTTCGCTGCTTGTCGTGTAAATAACACCTGGACTGTGCTAATGCATCTCCTAGATCGGTTTGTTGGTTTTAAAGCAGAAACTCTGAAGAGACTGGCAAATAACCAAAATGATCGCCAGATTCTGCATGCCAAGGTAATGTTCATTGTTGAAAACTTGGAATCACTGTGTGACACACAGAAAACACTGGAGTTTTCTCCGACTACTGCCAACACATTTACCAATATAGACATTTGCTAGATCCTGACAACCAAAATCTCATCTGAATTGAGCACAAAAGCTGCAGGAGAAACATACAGTCAGAAAACCCAGCTGTTTCTGGAAATCCTTCCCATCCTGGAACATGAGAAAACCAAAAAAGTGGTCAAAACCTTCAACACAATGCTCAGCAAGAAATGGAAGACAATTGTGGCCCATAATTGAACCCTGTCACGTTTGGTTCTGAAGATTCTTTTTGGAATTTTAGCCAGCTGTTGCACCCCTTTCTCAAGTTGAATTTTGCAGCAGACTATGACCATTATGCCAGAGTGTTTCAATCATTTGCCACTAGAGATGAAATTTCAAATCTGAAGGGAGAATTTACTACTTACATGAACATGCCTAACCCTGACAATGTGAAACCGGATGTACTGGCTTTTTGGAACAGTCATCAGGACACACTTCCCAACTTCAGCAAAGTGGCAGAGTGAGCTTTGAGTGTACCCCCAGGATCTATTGATTCAGAGCGCTTATTTTCAAAGTTGGACTACCTTCAAGACAGCAAGAGGCTCAACATGAATGAGGATAGGTTGAAGAAAATTATGCAGGTGTACGCAAACCAGGATTTCTGGAAAAACTACTAGCTGTGAGAGAGACAAAAAATACCTTTGTACATAAAAAAAGTTACAATTATACTGCAGTAAAATGTGTATATTATGAAAGTTATTTGTTTTTCTCTTTTCCCAATTTTAAAAATTATTTTAACCTAATTTTTTCCTGGTTTTAATGTTTGTAAAATAAACACTGAAAAAATCCTGGAATTTTTTTTTTTTTACAAATAAAAACTGAAAATGTGGAACACTAAATATGCGCTAAGTATCAGGAGGTAGCCGTGTTAGTCTGCATCCACAGAAACAACAAGGAGTCCGGTGGCACCTTAAAGACTAGCAGATTTATTTGGGCAGAAGCTTTCGTGGGCAAAAAACCACACTTTATCAGATGATAAATATGTGCTAACTACAGATGCTAAACAATTTGTTCCAGCTTGCATTTTGCTGTGACTCTGGGAGTACTTTTCACAGACCTGAAGAAGAGCTCTGGGTGGCTCGAAAGTTCATCTCTCTCACCAGCAGATATGGTCCATTAAAAGATATTCCCTCACTCACCTTGTGTCTCTAATATCCTGGGACCAACTCAGCTACAACTACACTGAATTCAAGGACAAACAAGCCTTTTCATTTCAAACCGACCTGAGAGAACTGTGTAATTTCCCAATTACTATTAGTAGGTCTTTGGGGATGTAATGCAGGATATAATGATGCTGTTCACCCACGAAGTGCCTGGAGCCAAGGCGGGAGCAGGACTGGAACAAGAAGGCACAAGAGCTCTCACAGTCATGGGAAAAAACTTCGAGCAGCTGCTGAACTGCTGTTGCTGCTGGGCTTAAAAGTCGGTCAGCTGACTCTTCCAACCAACCGGATGGCATAGACAATCAGGCTGCCTATTACAGGCCAACTGCATTCATCAGGTTTCCTGGAGACTGGCTCTGCTGTAGGCCCTGATTCCTGACAGTACCTTACTCACTCCCAGGAGTGCTGCCTTGGGGCCGGGGGAGGGGGCAGTTGCTCAGTGTACTTCTGATGAAACTCTTGCAATATCTCTGGGATGTAGATGTTCTCTGCTGGGTCTCAAAACCACTCTACCAGACTGTAGCCTTTCCAGTCCACCAGGTACAGGAGCCTTTACCCAGTTCACTGAGAGGCAAGGATTTGGTGCAGCAAGTACTCTTCCCATCCATCGACTGCAGGGCCGCCCAGAGGGGGGGGCAAAGGGGGCAATTTGCCCCGGGCTCCGCAGGGGCCCCCAAGAGAAGAGCGGAGGCTCCCGCCTCCGCCCCTCTCCTGGAGCCTTAGCGCATCAAGCGCCGAGTCTCCGGCCGAGCCCCTGAGCCCCGCCCCGCTCAGAGCCGCGTGATGAGGGGGCGGGGCTGGGAGCTCCAACGGGGCCTGAGCCCCGCCCCGCTCAGAGCGGCGTGGGGAGGGGGCGGGGCTGCGAGCTCCGGGCTGAGCTCCCAGCCCCGCCCCCTCACCACGCGGCTCTGAGCGGGACGGAGCTTTGGCCCCGCCGGAGACGCGCTCGGGTAAGAGGCTGGGGCCGGGGCGGGGGGGAAGCGGGACCCGCCGCCGAAGCGCAGCCCGGTCTTCGGCGGCGGGGGGCCCCTTCTGTTCCGGGACCCGCCGCCGAAGTGCCCCGAAGGCCCGCGGCGGGGACACACCCCCCCCGCCACCGAATTACTGCCGAAGACCGGGCTGCGCTTCGGCGGCGGGTCCCGCTTCGGCGGTAATTCGGCGGCGGGGGGCCCCCGCGCGGGTCTTCGGGGCACTTTGGCAGCGGGTCCCGGAACGGAAGGGCCCCCCGCCGCCGAAGACCCCGGGCCCCCAGAATCCTCTGGGCGGCCCTGATCAACTGATATGGGTTACAGTGATGGGTGGGAGTGGTTTGAGTATGGGGTTTTTGGTGTAGGGATTTAAAAGTGAAGAGTGAAACCTGGGGTGGATCTTCAGGAACTCAGGCAGCTGTAACTTAAAGGCCACTGAATTCACCCATTTGATCATTTTGAAAGAGCCCAGGTATTGGTAATCTAGTGTGGCGGATGGGCAACTCAATTTAAGCTGCTGGGCAAAGAGTCATACCTTGTCCCCTATGGTTAGACTGGGGATTGCCTGACAGTCTTGGTCTACATGCTGTTCATAGGCTTCTTTAGTGGGCTCCAGATGTTCTTTGAGCTCCTGGTGCACCTGGTATAGGTGAGAGGTTCAATCTGCAATGGCTACTACTGGGGAACTCAATCTGGGTGAAATCCGTAGTTTGCAAAGAAGGGGCTATGTTGGGCTGAGTCGTGGATTGTATTGTAATATATAAATTTGGTGTAGCACAGCAAAATAAACCATTCATCCTGGTGGTAGCTCAAAAAGGAGCTAAGATACTGCTCCAAGAGTTGATTGACCCTCTCAGTTTGCCCATTAGTCTGTAGGTGATAGGCAGATGAGAAGAGGCAGGTGGATGAGCTGAGGAAATTGATGCCATGAGTCTGAGAAATTCCTGCCAGAATCTGGAGATGAAATGAGGACCCCAGTCTGATACAATGACCATCAATAACCTGTGGTAGTGGAAGGACAAGGTGGGTGAGGTATTATCTTTTATTGGATGAACTTCTGTTGGTGAGAGAGACGAGCTTAAACAGAGTTCTTTTTCAGGTCAATGGAAGACATTTTCCAGGAAGAGCTGAGCCATCTCCCATGTGGTAGGAACAGTATGGCACAGGATGAAGTGCACCATCTTTGTTAGGAGGTTGAAGGCAACCAGGATTATTGAGAGTCTCTGTGAGCATGGCAGTTCTACAAAGTAGTCCACTGATATAGTATAGAGGCTCTCAATCTTCCCAGACTACTGTACCCCTTTCAGGAGTCTGATTTGTCTTGCGTCCCCCAAGTTTCACCTCACTTTAAAACTACTTGCTTACAAAATCAGACATAAAAATACAAAAATGTCACAGCACACTATTACTGAAAAATTGCTTACTTTCTCATTTTTACCATGTAATTATAAATTAAATCAATTGGAATATACACATTGTACTTACATTTCAGTGTATAGTATATAGAGCAGTATAAACAAGTCATTATCTGTAGAAAATTTTAGTTTGTACTGACTTTGCTAGTGCTTTGTATGTAGCCTGTTGTAAAACTAGGCAAATATCTAGATGAGTTGATGTACCCCCTGGAAGACCTTTGCGTACCCCTGGTTGAGAACCACTGATATAGTAAACCCAGGCTGCAGAGGCATGGGCAGAGGCTGACTGAGATTCTGGGGTCTTGATCATGGGTTCTTGGTATGGGTGCAGAAATTGTTGTACCATATATAATTCTTGATGTAAGCTCATAGGCCTGTACACCAAAAGCTCCTTACAACTAGATTCCAGGTCTTGAAATGGCCAAAATGTCCTGCAAGTGATGGATTATGGCATAGTTTCAATACCTGGAGTCTCATTTGTCCTTCTGGAACATGAATACGATCTTTGCAATAGAAGAAGCTACTCTAGAGTTGAAACTTGGCATAGGCAGCATGTATAATAGCCCAGGGGAGGCTAAACCTCCTCTGGAATAGCTGCCTCCAACCCACCGCTGGATGCCTGGGCTGTGGTGGCCCTGCCTGCACTCCGCCTCTTCCCGTCCCTGTTTCACTCCTTGCCAGAGGCCCCCACTGTCTACCGCTGCCTGGCTGAATCTCTCCTCTCCTCCACTCCATTCCCCCGTCTCCGGAGGTCCCTGCCCCTCACCACGTCCCTCCTCTCCTCGTCACGTCCCATCTCTCCTCCAAACACCCGTCCCTGCCAGGCCCCCTGCCCACCACATCCCTCCTCTCCTCCAACCCCTCTCCACCATGAGGTCCCCACTGCCCGCTGCTTGCCACGTTCTTGTGGGCAGTGGGGGCCTCGTGGGGGAGGGGGTGAAGGAGAGGAGGGACGCAGAGAGTGGCGGGGGGGTGAGCAGGGAGGTTGCTGAGCAGGAGTGGGGCTGGGGCCTGGGGCAGAACAAGGGTGGAGTGTGGGTGGGCTGCAGGCAGAAGACACAGGACAGAGAACTAGCCTCCCTCAGGGGAAACTTCATCGACCACACATGGAACTTGGAGTCTGGTCGGGTACCTACATTGTTCAGGGTGTGGCAGACCTGGGTTTTAAATGGGTCATCGGGGAGCAGATTGCAGATGGAGGAACATAAACTGCTGTCAATCATCCGATCATTGACAAAGTTGGACACCTTGAGCCAGGTTTGAGATATTCATCTTTGCAGCATAGGGCATCCTGCTTCCTGTTTCTTGTCCCTGGGCTATAAGTTACAACAAAGTTGAAGAAAGCAAAAAAGAAAGATCAGCATATCTGGAATTGGTTAAGGCATCTAGCAGTCCATAGGTACTTCAGATTCTTGTGGTCTACCAGGAGTTAGACCAGGAAGTGGGTTCCTTCTAGGAGGTGGGAGCACTCCTTGAAAGCCACCTTGATAGCCAGTAATTCCTGGTCCCAAATAGCATAATTGTTTCCCCACCAGGGTTAGCTTCTGAGAATAAAAGGCACTGGGGTGGAGTTGGTTGAGGGGACCCATGTGTTGAGATAGTACTGCACCTATGGAAAAATTCAAGGCATCCATCTTGATTGTAAATAGTTTATTAGGATCTGGGTGAATCAGGATGGGTGCTGTGGTGAATGCCTTCCTGAGATGATTAATGGCCGATGGAGGTTCCATTGACCAGGCAAACCAGGCCCTCTTTTGCAGGAGCACTCTTATGGGTGAAACCTGACTCAATCCTTTAATAAATCACTTGTAGAAATTTGTGAACCTGAGGAATCGCTGCACTCATTGTATGTCCTTGGGCATAGCCCAGTCAGATATTGTCACAACATTAGGCAGGTCCATGATGAGTCTCTCAGGTGAGATGATATATCCCAAAAATTCCACTGCGTTTTTATTAAACTCACATTTCTTGAGCTTCATGTAGAGCTGATTCTGGAGGAGTCTCTCCAAGACAGAGTGCACGTGATTGTGGAGAAAATGAGGTTGTCCATGTAAATGATGACAAATTTGTCCAGTATGTCCCTAAAGATGCCATTTATGAAATGCTGGAAGGGAAGATTGCCAAGATGTTGCACAACCCAAACGGTGTGACCAAATTCTCAAAGTGACCATACCTGGTACAGAGGGTGGTTTTCCATTTGTCTCCTTCCCGCCTCCTCACCAAATTACAAGCTCCATAGAGGTCCAACTTTGTGAAGACCTTGGACAGTGGAGTCTTTTAAACAGCTCATTAATGAGCAGTGAGGGGTACCAGTTTCAGATTTTAATCTTGCTCAGAGCTCTGTAGTCCACACAAGGCCAGAGGGAGCTGTCTTTCTTCACCACAAAGACTGAGGAGGGCCCCTTTTGTCCCTTTCCTTAAGATAGCTCCAGAATGCCTGTAATTTGGATTCAGAGAGGATTGTAAATGAATGCAAAGGGAACCTCTGGCTGGAGGTTGATGGGGCAGTCAGAGCTGTGATGAGGCGTAGAGTGTTGTCTTTCTTTTTGTTGACCACGTTGACACAGTGTTGATATGAAATAGGAATCCCTGGAGCTGTTGAGGAGGCCATGGGAGTTGCCAGGGTCACCTTTGCTACTCTCATCATGTCTCTGAATTCTCTAGAGGACCAAGTAAGCAACAAAGGGTTGCCAGTTCCAGGGCAGCTTTTGGGAAACAGGATTGTCAGCAAGATGGGGAGTAAAAGTGATCACCATCAGATGAGCGGGTCATGGGCACGGAGCAAGGGGATATCCAGGATAACTGATGATGGTATGTGAATTAGCCCAAACTGGAGGACTTTTGGGTGGCCTTGCAGGCTAGTTACCTCTAAGGGAACTATGTGCTGCATGATTGGTCCTGATGAAAGGAGTGACCCATCTATGGACTCCACTAACTCAGGGGAATCCTTGTGCTGGCTAGGGGTAGTGTGTGCTTTGGTGAACTCCAGATCCATGAAATAGCTCAAGGCACCCAAGCTCATCAGTGTCAACCCTCTGAACTGTTTCATGCTCGTTTATGTTCTTTCTATATTACAGTGTTCGAAATTGGGTACAATAGTCTGATTTCAGTCAGATAGTTCCCCACAATAGATTATACTATAATTTGATTTTAGGCATCAAGCTATTCCAATACACTTTACAAAGCATGAATTAGAAAGCCGTAGACCTGTGACTATGTAGGCAAACTGATCAGCCATTATGTACTTCACAGTACCTATGGTCTTGAACATTCAAATCTGGTTTGCTGAAGGAATAAACATAGGTCAGGAAAATGAGGTTATCCTCTCCTCATTTTAAAAAGTGCCATGAGTTCTTTAAATATCTGGAAGAATATCAGATATATACCAAAGGGACTTCACTTTAATGTCTCATTCAGAGAATGTGTTCAATCAGTTTGAGCTGAAAATAGAGGCATTAATCTGAAGAGTTGCTTATTCAGTTACCAAAATGCCCATAAATCATCAGCCTATTAAAAGCAAAATGTTTTATTTAGCTCCAAAGTAGCCTTGCATAACCTTTACTCCCCAGCCTTGGTGAAAGGAAAACAGTATGCTTGTGAAATATGTTTTCCAAGAGCTTAAAGCAGTATGGGGTTGAAAATATAACAGCTTAAACCTCAGGCTTTTCCACAAGTGCTGTGCTCTGGGCTACAATTAAACTTTTTAACTTTAGAAATAAACATTAAAAAATCCTTAGAGTTACTCAGACACAAGCAAGAACATTTAGATGACATGAATCAATATTGGATATTATAATACACAGGGAAGCATTTTGAACACAATTTATGGTACTTTTCAGTGAAGCAATCCAGAGATTGGGCAGAAAAATGATTTGGTGAAGTTTTTGGTGAAAGACAGAAGGTCTGGGGATAACAGAGTTATTTTCTTCTCTCTGTTTTTAGGAAATAGATGTCTTAAGATTTTGGAGCTATTAAAACAGAGTTGTACATACTTCTTTGTAATTATTTGGGTCAAATTTATATTAAGGCTACATTTATAAAGAGTTTACAAATGGTTAAAAATGAGTAATAGATGTCACAAGCACGATACAGATATAAATGGTATAGATCAGTGGTTCTCAAACTGTGGTCCGTGGACCACCAGTGGTCCGCGAGCTCCATTCAGGTGGTTCGCAGATAGTTCCCTCTAAGGTGCGCGCCTGGGCAGCTGCACACAAGAATGAAGGGCCACCCACCTAATTAGTGGAGCTGTGCAGTCGAAGCTCCACTAATTAGGTGCCTGGACCCTGGAGAAGACGCACATATTAGGTGAGGTAGTGGCCCTGAGGGGGAATAGGAGGTAGGTGGGAGGGGGCAGTGGGATGAGAAGAGGCGGTGGGGGGAATTTGGGACATGCAGGGCTGCAGCGGCCAAAGAAAGAGGCGACTTTCCCCAGCCCCAGCTCCAGGGCTGCCAGGAAGGGACCCCCCTCCTTCCCAGCCCCAGCTCTGTGGCTGCTGTGGTCGGGGAGAGAGGGCACATCCATCACATTAGAAAGGTAAGACTACTGATATTAAAATATGAGTTGTGTGCTTTTATTTGTAGAACAAAAAATGTTTATTATTATTAAGGGTTTTTTTTATATAGTGCTTTTATCCAAAGTGCTTTACAATAGTTAGCTAATTAACTGCACAGCAATTTTTAGCTAATTAACTACACAGCAATTTTCAAGTGGTCCGTGAAAAAAAAGTTTGAGAATCACTGCTATAGATAGTTTAAAAGCACATCAGTGAAAACCATAGTTCTAAACAACTTGTTTACTTGTTGGATTCTATTGATTAGCTATTTATTAAGATACCTATTAATCATGAATCTATTAATCATTAATTAACTTTCTGTCAATTATTTATAAATATTCCTCAATATAAAGTGTGACCATTATTTGATCATGCAAACAAAAGAGTTTAACTTAAAAAGTTATGCACACTCCTGATTATTTTACAACCCTTCCTGTTGCTAACTCTGGCATTCAAAAGCATGGGATAATGTTTGTTTGTTTAATGCAGTAGAGTATTTTAAAAGTGAACTTTTATACTGGGGAAATTTTTCAGACACAGCAGATATAGAACATAAATTCCACAGACATGATACTATGGGTGCTCAGAATGAGCAATCTGGAAGTGGAGTTAGATCGTGAAAGGAAAGACACCTTTATTCCAGGGCAAATATTATTTTTTGTTTGATGTTTTTGTGTGAAAGTAATTGCCACAGACCTGACTGGCCAGCCGGGGGGTGCTCACTCACTGGCCTGCCTCTTGTGGACCCACACAATGGGCCTGGGTGCTTTTAAACTCCCCTTGAGTTTGGGTATGGTTAAAACTCTGGCCTCTTCTTTGGCCTTTAGGCTCATTCGCTGGGCATGGAAGTGAGATCCTGTGAGCCAACTGCTCTAGACCCTGAGGCTAGAGCTGAACTTGCCCGAGACGCCTGAGTAACTTAAGCACAACCTCCCAAGAGCTTCACCCTTATGGGCACTCTGATGTATAATTTATCCCTTCAGGGACATGGGCTAATTGAAGCTAATTGACTCAGACTTTGCAGAAGGATTTATAAAACAGTCATTCTTTACTTTAGCATCACAAGAAATATACAGATCTGTGCAAAATAAGAATCACCTACACGCTGTTCCTTGCCTCAGTTTCCTCACCAGTCTTGAGTGCTCTTTCGGATTTGGTCAGAGTGCTCTAGAGAGTCCAGGAGCCTGCCACTTCCTGCTGAGAAATGGATGGGCCTCCCTTTGGACCCTATTATTGCTACTCTTAATAATCCAGAGGGATCCCTGTTGTGTAATTTGAGACTCTCCTCTCTTTACTGGGAGCCTCTGGGGTGCTCCCTGCCAAATCATTAGTCCTCTTGAACCTCGCAAAGAAATATTGCACACACACTGGGCAAACTAGTCTTCTTATCCCACCTAATACGGAACCTTTCATTACTCACAGTCTCCTTGTATTATTTATGAGGACTAGCCTCCTCAGCTTTATCCCCTTTCCATCCTGGCAATATCTTATGTATACATTAGGTATTAGCTGCATACACTGCTTTTCTTCGTGCTGAGATTAGCATTTACATAAATTATTATAAAAGAGCTGCTGTCTATGCCTGATGAACAGCAGGGATTTTTCAAGTCTCACTGCTAGGGCAGGCAGGGGATTCATATTTTTTATTGGGAGAAAAGACTGACATATGCTGAGCACATTGCACCCAGCCCTAATAAAATTATAAAGATGGCTCTACAGAGAAAGATCCCTAAGAAGAAAATTCCCGACTCCCCAAAATGGAAACCAATTGATCCTTCCATATACTGTAAATAAAGCAGCCTGTGTGTAGTTTAGAAGAGCCATTTAGAGACATGCAATGTACAGCTGACGTCAACCACAGAATGGTTGAGGGTTAACTAAATTTAATTAAAGTCATTCCTTTACTAAGGTTGGGACACCCAAACATTCTATTCATACCAGAGATTTTATTTCTCTGACTTCAGTTTGTTTCTTTTTAGTGAAAAGAAAATGTTACCTTCAGAAAAAAAAATTTTAAGTGTGCTTTCAGAAGTCGTCTTCTGAAGTCTATAGCACTGATTTTACAACAACAGCTGGGGAACGGCAAATGGTCTATAAATTATAGGATATGTTATAGGCTATAACCATTGGTCAATTGAAAAAATACAGATGGCTTTTTTTTGTAGGCAGCTGGAGAGCTGAACAGCTGCAACAAGAGCTATGAAAAATAGACCACATCCTTGATCTTTTTCTACATATTTCTAAAGGCCATGGGCCCAGATCCTGGGATGTGATCCTGCAAGCACTCAAGCTCAAACGGTCTCCTTGGAGCTAAGGTCTGGTTTAACAAGAGAGTATATAATAAACTAACTTGTGTGTATGTGTGACACTGCCTTCTTTGAAAGATGGTAGAGCTGATTCTATAAAACTATTCTGTTTGTTTAGAGCTGTTCCTTTGGCTTAATCATGAAGAAACCTATTTATTTTTTTGTACAAGTTCAAATCCTGTGATTTCCCCTGGATGATGTTTGTAGGTGTGGCTCATGAGTATATAAAAAACTCTGGAATTCAAAAGGATAATTGAAGTTCTCAGCTGAGGTTGTCTAGTCCTTATTTGAAACATGGAAGCAAAAGATAGCTAGTATAGGAAGTTTTCAAGATGATTGGTTACTCACTCCAAATTTACTAACCAGTGAGGAGGAAAGGAATTACTTCAATATTCAAAAATCATATAGTGCATAAAAGCTGGTTGAAAAATGAAATTTTGGTAAACATTTTCTGGAACAATGTATTCCTTTTTTCAATCAATTTAAAATTCCAAAAAAAATTTCTGTTGAAGTTTTGAATTTCAACTTTTTAAAAAACCAGGTAGGACCAAATAGTACAACATTTCCCACAGAAAATATTGTACCCTCCTCCTACCCCATCCCCACACCTCTTTTTTTGGTCAAAATTAAAAATCTTCACCAAAACAATTATCAAAATTTCAAGTTGAGAATTTTTGATCAGCTCCAATTTGTAATTACATGCTATTTTTAATACCACCCTTTTATTTCTAAAATACTAGCTGTAGTACCATCTCAATGCAAGATGTTATGAAAGAAGAACACTATAAAAATAACTACTGAAGAGACATTGGATATGAGAAAGTTAGAAAATGAATCTTTTTATTCTTTCACTTCCACTCTAATGAAACCTGCCAAAAATGAAAGTCTTTGGGGGATGTTTCCAGACCACTTAACATAGTAGCCACATTGATTTTCCTCCAACTTTTACACAGTTTTTCCATTTTCCAAATCCTCAAACATATTTAGGCATCTAACTCCCACTGATTTCAGATCCTTGAAGGCTAATTCAAATCATCATAAGATTCCAGTTCCTTCTTATTTTCCCATAGTCTTTAGATCATTAGATAGTTTGTGAATCTCTCAAACCTTCCAGTACTTAGGCCTGGTCTACACTGTGGGGGGGGGGATTGATCTAAGATACACAACTTCAACTACGAGAATAGAGTATCTGAAGTCGACATATCTTGGATCGAATTAAAATTACTTCACGTCATCATGGGATGGGATAGATGGCCATGGCTCTCCCATCGACTTTGCTTCCGCCTCTCGCACTGCTGGAGTTCAGCAGTCGATGGGAGAGTGATCTGAGATCAATTTATCGTGTCTACACTACACACGATAAATCAATCCCCGATAGATCAATCGCTACCTACTAATCCAGCGGGTAGTGTAGATGTACTCTTAGGCCTTGTCTACACTACAAGACTATTTCGAATCAACTTAGTTCGAATTTGTGGATTCGACCTTATGAAGTCGAATTTGTGTATCCATACTAAATACACTAATTCGAATTTCTGAGTCCACATTCACGGGGCCAGCGTCGACTTTGGAAGCGGTGCACTGTGGGAAGCTATCCCACAGTTCCCGCAGTCCCCGCTGCCCATTGGAATGCTGGGTAGAGCCCCCAATGCCTGCTGGGGGGAGAAATGTGTCGAGGGTGGTTTTGGGTAAGTGTCGTCATTGAACCGTCAATCACAACCTCCCTCCCTCCCTCCTTGAAAGCGCCTGCGGGCAATCTGTTCGTGCACTTTTCTGGTCAGTGACAGCGCGGACGCCACAGCACTGCAAGCATGGAGCCCGCTGCGATCATCGCCATTTTCTCCTCCTCGCACTTTATCATCCACCTCTTCCACAGTCAGCTGATGAGAAATTGGGCTACTTTTCAATGGTGCTGCAAGCACTGGGGGACCATAGGGGACGTTTTGCAAACATCAACGTCGGGTGGCCGGGCAAGGTTCATGATGCGTGTGTTTTCAGGAACTGTGGGCTGCTCAGATGCCTGCAGGAAGGTAGTTTCTTCCCGGACCACAAAATAACTGTTGTGGATGAGCAGATTCCTAAAGTCATCCTCGGGGACCCAGCCTGCCCGCTAATGCACTTGCTCATGAAGCCCTATACAGGCGCCTGGGACAGCGACAAGGAACTCTTCAAATACCAGCAAGCAGCGTGACCTGTGACTGTTCAGTTTCTTTACAGAGAAGCTGAACCTGCCCCTGTTTCTTTACCCACTGACTGTTGACTCTCCTCTTCGGTTACATACCCCATTCACCCCGTTTCCCCCACTTCCAACACACGTGTAAAAATAAAATACATGTCCCATTGTTACTGAAGAAAGGTTTCTTTATTTATGACTTTGCGTTAAAGGGTTGAAACTGGGAGGCAGACTGTGCTGGGTAGGGTGTGCGGTGATGTAAAGACAGCCTCTAAACTCAACGAATGACAGGCTCCTGCTCCTAGAGCGGTCCGCATTGCCGGACTGCTTCTTTCAACGGAGCCTGCCATCCCTCTTTTTCGAATTCTGTGTGCGGGGGGATATGTGACCTTGTGGCGGAGGAGTACGGATACAGATTCCTCTGCTGCGTGACTCAGCGGTCCAGGACAAGGACCGCTGTATAAGATCTGTAACCGCCCTCCCCCGCTACAAAGTCACATCCCCCCCGCCCACACAGAACCTGGAAAGCACCTCCCATACCGACCATGGTGCCTACTGACTGCACTGTGTGTGTGATCCGCTGCTGATCCTGCCCCCATGTCTGTACCCTGGGAAAGGTGACTGTCCTATGCAATTAACAACCCCCTTCCCCACGCCCCCCATTCAAACACAGTCTTCTTTGAAAAAACATGACGGAAACAGTAATTAACAGCAAAGTATTTTTATTACTTAAGTAGACACTTAGGGGATGGAACTGGGATTGGGACTTGTGTGAGTCCGGAAGGGAACGACTTCTGCAAATGTAGGGTATGAGAGCTTTTGGGTACTTGAGCACTCTGCTGGGGTGCAGTGACAGTTTACACGGCCTCTGGCGCCCCTCCTTCTGGTTTTTTGGGTGAGGGGGGTATGGGACTTTGTGGCGGGGGAGGGCGGTTGCAGATACACTGCAGGGGGGCTCTGTCCTCCTGCGGTCCTGCAGAACATCCACAAGGCGCCTGAGTGTGTCCGTTTGCTCCCTCACTAGTCCAAACATTGTTTGAGTTGCCTGCTTGTCTTCCTCACGCCACCTCTCCTCCCGTTCGCTGTGTGAGCGCTGGTACAGAGAGACGGTCTCCCTCCACTGGCTCTGCTGGTCCGCCTCTGCTAGGTAGCAGCCCATACGTTCATCGAACATCTTGTCCCTTGTCTTTTTCTTTCTCCGCCTAATCTTTGCCAGCCTCAGCGAGGGGGATGCTGTGGCAGGTCTGGAGACAGTGGAAGCTGTGAGATGGGAAACAGGGAGTGAATTCCTTGCAAAGATACATTTTTGCAAACAATTAACTGAGTCTAGGCTGTCTCTGTGAATTCTGGGTTGAGACCCCTGTGCCTGCTGGGGCACAAATAATTTTCGCGGTGGATTCTGGGTAAATGTCACCAGTCATTCCTTCCTCCGGGAAAGCAACGGCAGACAATCATTTCAAGCCCATTTTCCCAGAATTGCCCTGGCATACGCCATAGCGTGGCAACCATGGACACTGTTTTGCCTTTTGTGTATGTCACCGTATGTGTACTAGATGCCGCTGACAGAGGCGGGCCAGCAGCGCTACACAGCAGCATGCTTTTGCTTTTGCATGACAGCAGAGATGGTTACCAGCCATATTGTACCATCTACCATACCATAAATTGGTAATAAGATGGTAATAAGATGGGCATGGTTACCTGTCCTTTTGCACTGCACCATTTGGTGCTGTCATAAGTGCCCCTGGCCGAGCAGCCAGGGGCGCAAAAGCAAAAATTGGGAATGACTCCCTGAGTCAATCCCTCCTTTTTGGTATCTAAAAATAGAATCAGTCCTGCCTAGATTATGGGCAAGTGTACTAGAGAACCACTGTATCATAGAACCAGATAGCACAGCTGCTCTGTGTCCGATCCTGCATAAATTTGGAGCTGTATGCTATTCACAGGGGGTGCTCCTGTAACAACACCACCTGTTCATTCCGGCCTTCCCACAGCCTTCCTGGGCTACCATACCATTGTCCCACCACTTGTGTGATGAAGTAATAAAGAATGCAGGAATAAGACACAGTGACTTGTTTGTGAGAAATGAGTGGAAGGAAGCCTCCAGCTGCAATGATAGTCCAGGCAGGACATTAATTACTGTGGATGAAGGAGCCCATCATCCCTCTGCTAGTCCAGGGGCAATTCAATCTTTTCTTTACACAGGAAGGGTGGGGGCTGATGGAGCTCAGCCCCCTGTTGCAATGATGAGGACGGTTACCAGCCATACTGCACCATCTACCATGAAAAATTAGGGCCAGGCGCCCTTGATCGACCTCACAGATGCTAGTACGCATGGTTACCAGTCCTTTTGCACTGCCCCATGTGCCAATAGGCTGATGATGAGGACGGATACCAGCCATATTGCACCATCAGCCATCCATAGCATGGGGGGAGCAAGGATGTTGGTGTTGAGTGCTGCACCATCGCGTCTATCTGCAGCATTCAGTAAAGATAGGGTGACATGTAAAAGAGTCAACAGAGGATTGTTTTCACTTCTGGTGGTGGGTGGGGTGTGTGCGCAAATTGCCGAACTATGCCCTGACCCACCACAGACACTGTGTTTGACCCTAGAAGCATTTGGAGCTCATCCAAGAATGCAAATACTTTTCGGAGACAGCAGGAACAGTGGGATATCTTGCATCCTCATTCCCCCCTCCCTCCATGAGCGTCCATTATATTCTTTGGCTTTCCGTTACGCTCGTCACGCAGCTGCGTGCTGAGTCTGTGCTATGCCGTCTGTCCGTGGATTTATTAAAAATACTTTGGACCAGGCGCACCATAACTGTAATTCCACTACTTAGATGCATGAGTCTCCTAGCGAGATCACCGTGAGGACGGGCACTGAAGGAGATAGAGAGCGCATGCTGCGTGAAATCTATCACGAACCACGGACCGATGCAGCCGTGCTCGGGGAGGCAATGCTCCCTGAATACCGCATGAAAGCCTCGCGCGGAAAAGGGTGCTATCACGGAGCACCCAATAAGGCAGCTCTCCCCAGGAACCTCCTGCTGATGCTTATCGATTAACGGAAGGAGAGCTTCGTGGAGATCTCCCAGGAGGATTTCTGTTCTATCACCATATATAGAGAGACCTCCTTCTCACACACTTCAGATTCCTGTTATATTAAGAATAAAAGTTAACATGGTTAAAGCACTTACCGACTGCTCCTTCCCCTGATTCAGGATCCGGGTTCATGGCCGGGGAGGGTTGGTAGGGGATCTCCGTGACGGTGATGAATAGATCATTTTTCAATCAGCCATAGCATAAAGCAGTTAGAGCTCAGCAATAAGCACTCTGTACAAACTGAAATAAATACAATCAAAATTAAGTGATGATACTAAAATGTGGCATTCCATAAAACTTTATTTTGTTTTTTACATGTCCTTTTGATACAGGGGGAAAACCCTTTATTAGTCTCCAAAATAATTCTTACAACAGTTTTAAAATCCAGGCTGATGCACTGGCACCCCAAACACAACAAACTATGGATGCTGGAACTATTGCAGGTACGGGAGTAGGTAGATGACATGAGCATGTATGTCCCTTCTGTTGCCTTCCTGCAGGCTCTTTTCTTGATTCCAATCCCTTGCCAGCTCACAAGAGCAATGTTCTTCTGTGTTGGAATTTTAGTTGGAATTTTTACACCCGAGTGGGTTCAACACTTGACAAAACAGACCTGATCCCGCAGCAGACCCTGAGCATGTTCAAAAGTTTGTCCACCCTCAGCTTTCTAATCACTGCAGCCTTCACTCTTGAAGCCTGATATTTCTTTTCAGACCTAGCATAGTGCTGGGGGTGGGGTGGGGTGGGGTGGGGTGGGGTGGGGGCGGAAGGGGAATTTAAAGGATGTCAGATTTTGCACCTATTAACCTTACTATTGTCTCTTTAATAGAAATGTAAATTTGTGTGACGCAAAGGGGTTTGAATTTAAACTGTTTCCCTTTTGGGCATCATCTTTTATTCTGTCTTCATGATACATTAATGAAATGTATACAAACAGGTATAAGAGTCAGAGAATGCTGGTTATAATGTCTCCCTCCGCTTTCCCTGATCCTTGCTGAATGGTGTGCGTATACAGCTGGCCGGAATCCTGACTTGTCAATTACAGCTAAGGAAGCGTTATCCTTTATGCACCCTGAAAAGGGGCCACACACACATAAGATGAAGAATTCGGGTTTATGGTCGTTACAAAACAGAGCTTATGTCACTTTCTCCCACCACTCTCATCACTGCTGTAGAATAATGCAATAAAGAAATATCTTGTAAACATTTCACATGGTCAAAGGAGCTGCATATGAACAAACAGATCAACAGGGCAAGTAAAACTACTGATTTTTTTTTAAAAGTCTAAATCACTTTAGGAAAACAAATCAAAAGATTTCAATTGTAGCTGTAATTGGATGAGTCAAAGAAAAACAACAAAGACTGGACAAAAACTCATGCATCCTTCCCAAGCAAAAAATGGATAATATTTCAAAGATAGAGAAACCCTTTGTGAAATTAAAAATCTTTGGACTATCAGCTATTTAATGTTTTCCCTGAGCAATAAGGATCTTCAGAAGGCAACCACTAAAGCAATAGATCCTACCCTGATTGTAGGCAAATTTCATAAGCACTAAAGCAATTTACTCCAGAATTATTTCAGTAAATATCAGGCAAACACTTACCATATACTACAAAGATTTTAGGATCAACAAAAGCATGCATAATACTATATAATGGCAGTAGGCCCAATTATTAGAATGATCTGGCCTCATCTGGCCTCTTTTGGCAATATGATATGCATAATATGGCATGTTAACACTAGGCTCCTTGGCAGCTCTTAAAAGATGAGATAATACAGCTGGCAGCCTGAAATGGGAACAGCTGGGAGACGAATATGTGGTTTCTACATATTAAAACATTTGACATTTGGTATCTAAAGGGAACAATGTTTGTTTTAGAGCTAATAAATAACTCTCGAATCATGACAACTTGTAATGACAGCTTTTATTATGGTCTGCTTAATCCTTAAATTCAGCTTTGTCCTTTCGGACCATCTGCTATTGATTTTTTAAAAAAAATTATTTTTTATTTACGTTTAGCGTCATGCACTTCAGAAATGTTAGTCATACAAACATGGTGTCTTGGAGTTGTCTGCAAATGAGGAAGAACTAAAAAACACAGTTGAAGGAGAGGATTCAGTAATAAAATGAGTTGACTAGCGTCTGAGTGGGCAGTCTGAGAACACAACAAGTGATTAGAGACAGGAAGTTAAGGCAACAGGAATAAGTGCACTAGCCACCCGCCAGAGGCTGGAGCAGGCATTCGCTGTGCATTGCAGGACCTTTTGTGCATGGATTTATAGAGCACTCCCCCAAACCACATTCGATTGATGCTGGCATATGTGCAGATCTAGTTAGATGCATTTTCCCTCAAGCATTCAAGTATAGAAGCATGGGGAAAATGCCACTTTTCCCCACTGAATGAATGTGCTCTATTGCCATTAGTGTAATTATAAGCCTCTGTCTGCACAAACTTCTAATAAGCAGATGTCAGTTTCCCAACAATGATTTTCCTGGCAGTATCCAGGCAAGGAGCTGGTATATTTCTTGAAGGCACATCTGTTTTGTGTACATGTAGTGTTATTGTTTATGCCATGAGACTGTTGATGACTGATGTCATGCTCAGCTTCTGGTACATCTTCCAGACATAGTAGCAATACATGCTTGTGTCCATAACGCATACCAAACAGTGTCACCAGGACTGGAAAAATAAAATGAGGGGCGGGAAGCCAGTGAAAACAAGAAAATTTAGCATAACTTCCATCCCTAAGGACTGCTTACAAAACACTACGTAGAGAATGAAAGAGATAGATGGGCTGGAAATTACCATAAGTGCTGTGGTGCTTCTGGTGTGTGTCAGATTTCTTGTTGAGAAAAAAAAACAAACACAATTTTTGCAATGTGATGAGCTGTATTCTTGTGGGTAATGAGAATCTTAGGGTAAGAGAAGGAGATATTTGAAACTGAAGTTTAACATACTGATGATCCTTAGGCCAGGTCTGCTCTAAAAAGTTAGGTTGACCCTAGGTTGAAAAATCCACCCTCCTGAGCAACATAGTTAAACCAATCTAGCCCCATCTTAGACAGTACTAGGTTGATAGAAGAATTCTAGCTACTGCCTCTCAGAGAGGTGGACTAACTATGCCAATGGGAGAACCCATCCCATCAGTGTAGGTAGTGTCTACACTGAAGCACTACTGTGGCAAAGGTGCTGGAACTAGGGGTGTTGGGGGTACTGCCACATGCCCGGCTTGAAGTGGTTTCCATTATGTACATGGTTTACAATTTGGTAAATGTCTCAGCACCCCCACTATACAAATTGTTCCAGCGCACAACTATGCAGCTGTAATGTTTCAAGTGTAGACAAGTCCTAAGTCATTTTTGACACTCTTGTGTAGGAGTAGGAATCCCTGATGCAGTTGCCACATTCCAACTGGAGTAATTAAATTCCCTGTCCCTAAAAGGAAGGAGGGTGGTCTTATGATCGAGGCACAAGACTGAGGAAACTTGGTACAGTTAATTGCTCTTTCACAGGCTACCTGTGTGGCCTTGAACAAGTCACTTAGGCTATGTCTATACTACGTGCCTTTTAGCAGCACTGCTGTCGGTGAGCAGTGTAGCTGCTCTTGGTCAGCAGGAGAGAGCTCTCCCAGTCCCACCGAAGAAGTGCTGTTCACACAGGCGCTTTTTGTCAGTCAAACTTTTGTTGGTTGGGATGTGTGTTTCTTTCATACCCCTGAATGATGAAAGTTGTACCGATGGAAGTGCAGTGTAGACATAGTTTAATCTCTCTATGCCTCAGCTTCCTCCCCTGGAAAATGAGGGTGAAAACTTATATCACAGTTGTAGTAACTCCCGTCTCAGGGATGGTGCGAAATTACATGGGCTCATGTTTGTATATCTGCTATGCGCCTCAGAAGGAAAGTGCTTCAGTACATAAGTGCAAAGTATTATTTCTTATTTATAAAATTCCCCTTGCAGTTTGAAACAAATTTAGACCACTTCTCATCCAAAAAAACAATTAGTGCTTCAGAATGGCCGCTATGTTTCTTCCCCAAGGTGCCCTATGTGTTCCTTCAGTACAGTGTATAGACAAGAGACTATTTAGAGATGAGCCTAAATTAAAATCCATATAAAAACACCTGATGGTTTGTTGGGCGGGGATTGGATGGGGAAGTTTTTGAAATCTGAACCAAGACCTGCATGTGAATATTGCACCTGGCTCAAGCAACCACCTTGATCCAAATACTCCTGAACTGTAGGTAGTTCTATCTAGGGCTGCATTTTGCATCAGGTAGCAGCTAGGGTTGCCATATGCCCAGATTTCTACAGCATCGTCCCTTTTTTGGGGGTAGCCGTCCTGGGAAAACCGTAAGGCTTCTCGGGACATTAAAAGTCCCATTTTTTGTCAGCTGAGACCCCTTTTGGGTTGCTGCTGGGTGGTCTCATCCTCCTTCTCCTCCCTGGTGCTACTGCTCCTCCTCCCTCTCAGCTGTTCTGCAGCTCCCCAGCAGCAGCTGTTAAGCAGCTACTGCTGCTTCCTCCCTGTCCAACAAGCTGCTGAGGGCAGTGTAAAGAGCCCAAGGCAGCACATCCACAGTACCCTGCTCCTCACCATGGTGGCAGCTGTTCCTGGCCAGCAGGCCCTCTGTTCCCTCTCCCAGAAGTCATCTTCTCCCGCCCCCCCCCACCCCCCGGCCCCAATCCCTGTGCTCCCTGTCCCCAGCTCAGGGATGTCCTGGGTTTTTGTACCACAGGGAGAGCAACCCCCACAGTAGTGCACTGTGTTTCATCCTCTTTACATTCACTTCCACTACCTCCCCAACTGCCTTAATTTAATCCTCACTTCCTTTCATTAACTTCTCCATGGTCCTTTTCTTTCAGGTTGGAACTCACTCCAGTGCAGAGGGCCCATGGCACATAAGTCCCATGTTAGGTGCTTCTAGTGGCATGGATGTCCTAGGAACCTCACCATCACGGGTGGATACGTTTATGTTAGGGGAGGACTTTTGATTTTTTTCACTACTCTCCATCTGTAGCAGATAGACGTGGTCTGTGGTTAAGGAGCTAGTCTGGGGATCAGAATTCAGTTCCTGGCTTTACTACAGACTTTGTGTGACTCCCCTTTGTCCCTCAGGGTCCCTGTCTGTAACATGAGTTAATAAGCTTCCTATCCCAAATGACTGTTGTGAGGATAAATCCATTCATATAAGTACCCAGACAGACACAATGTTCAGATACAAGGTTTATTGGCGAGCCAAACACTTGTGTCCACAGAAAAGGGATTTTATCCACTGTATGGTAAAGTACAAACTTGATTTAACAATAAACATTCCTTAACTTCCCTTGGGAAAGTGCTTAAAGCTCCCAGGTAATGGTGAAGCTCTTTTGTTTTCTATGAATTAGCTAAAAAAGGAAGAAACAGCAGCTGGAATGTAGCTGTATTTCATATAACAAAGATGGGGTGTTTGGAGTTTTTTACCTTTTAATTGATTTCCATTGCATTACTCATGTTGCATGGTACATCTTGCAGCAGCCGGTCCACGAATGCTAAGTATAACAGATGAAAACAGATCTGTCTAGTGAGCATGTATTTATTCTTCGTTGATGATGAACTAAATATAACCAGGGAGAATAATTAGAGCTATGGGTGCACATCACACTACAGATTTCACAGCACTTCGCCAGATAGTGATCAAAATGAAACAGAAAAAAATCTTTAAAAATGCTTCTGTGATGTGTAACCCAGACTGGCTGGTAATTCTAAATCTTTTTAGAAACAGACTTAAAGTAGGCCACTTATACTAGTCAAGAAAAATCAGTGTTTACATAAAAAGCCTTCAAGTAAATGCAGTAGAGTTAAAAAAAAACACCCTCTTTTCAACTGGGGCAGATTAGACTGGGAAGCCTGCCAGGTTACCTACCAAATGCACTTCCATCTGCTATGAGAAGTTCCAAACCCACCTCAGCTTGATTACATTCGACCCACACTGGAATAGTTCAGCATGGAAACTGAAGTACTGCACCCTAGAAGGCACTTAAATCAGCTAGTGCATCATTTCCCAGTAGCATTCACTAGTCATCACAAGTAGACAGCAAACACATTATTCCTGTGCTAGTGTAAGCTTCTCCATTCAGAGCACGCCAACACCTTTGCTATGGGAAATTGTCTCACGGGCATGACTAGGCATGCCTCAATATACTATTAAGAAATGCCATACTGAAGGAGAACAATTGTTCACCTAGTTCTGTGGCCCGTCTCCCATAGAAGCCGGTGCCAGCTACCTCTGGATAAGGTATAATACCTTCAGAGTTATAATGTCGGTCAGGATTCTCAACCTAGGGGTTATGAAAGCTATCAAGGGGTTGCAAACACCTTGCCCTTCACATATTGCTAAATTGGAGAGGTCTGGGTGAGGGTGCTGGTATGAAGAAAGGGAACCGTTATAGAAAAGTTGAGAATCATTGACATAGGTAATCACCTTTTGTAATTATTGAGAATTTATAATATAACTGTGCAAGGGTGCCATTTAGGGGGGACAGGGGAGGGGCTAGTGCCCCTGCTGAGTTTTGCACCTGTGGTCTGCTCACAGTGCATGCCCTAGCCTGATAGGTGCTGGAACTAGGAGTGCTGGGGGTGCTGCCACACCTCCTGGCTTGAAGTGATTTCCATCACATACAGTAGAACCTCAGAGTTACGAACACCTTGGGACTGGAAGGTGTTCAGAACTCTGAAATGTTTGTAACGCTGAACAAAATGTGATGGTTGCTCTTTCAAACGTTTACAACTGAACATTGAGTTTATACAGCTTTGAAACTTTACCTGTGAAGAAAAATGCTGCTTTCAATCATAATTTAAATGAAACAAGCACAGAAACAGTTTTCTTACCTTGCCAAATCTTTTAAAACTTTCCCTTTATTTTTATGTAGTTTACATTTAACAGTATTGTATTTGCTTTTTTTGTGTGTGGGAGGGTGTCTCTGCTGCTGCCTGATTGTGTACTTCTGGTTCTAAATGAGGTGTGTGGTTGATTGGTCAGTTCATAATTCTGGTGTTCATAATTGTGAGGTTCTATTGTACAGGGTTTACAGTTTGGTTCAATGGCTCTCAGCACCCGCACTATACAAATTGTTCCAGCACCCCTGCTTAGCCCCAGATGGAGCTCTCAACTGCAACACGGCTTGAGTGTGATATGTGATGAATTCTGTGTTGCTCCCAGCTTCTGCCTTTGGGGCAGGGTTTTTGTTTATAAATAGAGGCAGGGTGATTAAGATAATAAAAGGCTTGTCATTAAATTAAGGATTTTTAGATGATCCTGAAAGCATTGCCAGACACTCCAGTTAAGAGATAGAAAACAAAGGATAGGAATAAATGGTGAGACTGGAGAAAGGTAAATAGTGGTGTTCCCCATGGGTCTCTATTGGGACAAGTGCTGTTCAACATATTCATAAATGATCTGGAAAAAGTGTAAATAGTGAGGTGGCAAAATTTGCAGATGATACAAAATTACTCAAGATAATTAAGTCTAAAGATGACTGCAAAGAGTTAGAAAGGGATCTCACAAAACTGGGTGACTGGGCAACAAAATGGTAGATGACATTCAATGTTGATAAATGCAAAGTAATGCACATGGCAAAATATAATCCCAACTTTACATACAAAATGATGGGGTCTGAATTAGCTGTTACCCATCAAGAAAGAGATTGTGGATAGTTCTCTGAAAACATCTGCTCAATGCACAGCAGCAGTCAAAAAAGCGAACAGAATGTTGGGAAGCATTAGGAAAGGGATTGATAATAAAAGAGAGAATATCATATTGCCTCTATATAAATCCATGGCATGCCCACATTTTGAATACCGCATGCAGATTTGGTCACCCCATCTCAAAAAAGATATTAGACAAGTTACAGAAAAGAGCAACAAAAATGATGAGGGATATGAAATGCCTTCCATATGAGAAGAGCTTAAATACTGGGACTTTTCACCTGGGAAAAGATGACTAAGGGGGGATATGATAGAGGTCTATAACAGGGGTCGGCAACCTATGGCACGTGTGCCAAAGACGGCACACGAGCCAATTTTTAAGGGCACGCTGGAGCCTGTCCGGACTCCAGCATGCCATTAAAAATCCTGCCCAGCCCGGCCCGCTCTCCTCTGCCCTCTGCTCCCCCCGCGGGAGCAGAAGCATAGCCGTGCACACGGGGTGGGCAAATGGCCCCACTCTCCCAGCACGGCAAGCCGCGGGGTCAGCGCTCCGGGGCCGGAGCGCTGGCCGAGTGCAGCAAGCTGCCGGCCCCTCCCCTGGAGCCCTGCCACCGCGTGCAGCGCTCTGGGGGATCGGGGCTGCATGCTCCCGTGGGGCAGCGTTTGGCTCCATTGGGAGGCAGAAACGCTCCCTGCTCAACTGGAGCTCTGCCGCCGCCGCGCGCAGCGCTCTGAGGGCCGGGGCTGTGCTCTCCGGCGGGGCAGCGTGTCTGGCTCTGCGTGGTGCTCGAGGTAAAGGGCCCAGGGCTGGGGGGGGGGGTTGGATAGGGGTGGGGGCAGTCGGGGGACAGGGAGCAGGGTGGGTTGGATGGGGAGGTGGGGTTCCAGGGGGGTTAGGGGTGGGGGTCTCTGGAGGGGGCAGTCAGGGAGCAGGGGCGGTTGGATGGGGCATGGGAGTCCTGGGGTCTGTCAGGGGCGGAGGGTGGATAGGGGTCAGGGCAGTCAGGGGACAGGGAGCAAGGAGGGTCCTGGGGGAGGCAGTTAGGGTGGGGGGTCTCTGGAGGGGGTGGTCAGAGGACAAGGAGCTGGGGGGGGTTGTATGAGTTGGGAGTTCTGGGGGTCCTGTCAGGAGGCAGGGTGTGGAGAGGGGTTGGCGCAGGCAAGGAGTCGGGGGGGTTGGATGGGTCGGGAGTTCTGGGGGTCCTGTCAGGGGCGGGGAGTGGTTGGATAGGCATGGGAGTCCCGGGGGTCTGGCTGGGGACTGGGGTGTGGATAAGGGTCAGGACAGTCAGGGAACAGGTAGGGGATAGGGTCCAGTCCGAGGACAAGGAACAGGGAGGCTTAGATAGGGGGTGGGGTCCTGGGGGGCAGTTGAGGGCAGGGGTCCCAGGACAGGGTAGTCGGGACAAGGAGCAGGGGGTGGGGTTGGGAGTTCTTAGGGGGGCAGTCACCCAGCCCTCTCCCCTGAGTCCTGACCCCCCCCACACACACCCAGCCCTCTGCCCTGAGCCCTGCACCCCCCACCCCCAGGCCCCTGCCCTGAGCCCTGCACCTCCCTCATACACACCCAGCCCTCTGCTTGACTCCTTCATCCCCCCCAACCGTGACACTGGCACTCCCACCCATACCCAGGCCCCCCTCTGCCCTGACACCTACATCCCCCCACATACCCAGCCCTGACTCCAGCCCTCTGCCCCCAGCCCTCTGGGTCCCGGCCCCGCACAGCCTGCTGCTGGTCTTGGGTTCTGGCTGACGGACCCTTGCCAGCCGGGGTCCCGGCCACAGGCCTCGCTTAGCCCACTGCCGGCCTAACAGAACAGAACCCCAGGCCAGCAGTGGGCTGAGTGGGCCGGCAGGGTAAGATCAACATTTTAATTTCATTTTAAATGAAGAAGCAGCAAAGAATCCTGTGGCACCTTATAGACTAACAGATGTTTTTGCAGCATGAGCTTTCGTGGGTGAATACCCACTTCTTCGGATGCAAGTAGTGGAAATTTCCAGGGGCAGGTAAATATAAGCAAGCAAGAAGCAAGCTAGAGATAACGAGGTTAGATCAATCAGGGAGGATGAGACCCTGTTCTAGCAGTTGAGGTGTGAAAACCAAGGGAGGAGAAACTGGTTCTGTAATTGGCAAGCCATTCACAGTCTTTGTTTAGTCCTGAGCTGATGGTGTCAAATTTGCAGATGAACTGGAGCTCAGCAGTTTCTCTTTGAAGTCTGGTTCTAAAGTTTTTTTGCTGCAGGATGGCCACCTTAAGGTCTGCTATTGTGTGGCCAGGGAGGTTGAAGTGTTCTCCTACAGGTTTTTGTATATTGCCATTCCTAATGTCTGATTTGTGTCCATTTATCCTTTTCCTTAGAGACTGTCCAGTTTGGCCGATGTACATAGCAGAGGGGCATTGCTGGCATATGATGGCATATATTACATTGGTGGATGTGCAGGTGAATGAACCGGTGATGGTGTGGCTGATCTGGTTAGGTCCTGTGATGGTGTTGCTGGTGTAGATATGTGGGCAGAGTTGGCATCGAGGTTTGTTGCATGGATTGGTTCCTGAGCTGGAGTTACTATGGTGTGGTGTGCAGTTGCTGGTGAGAATATGCTTCAGGTTGGCAGGTTGTCTGTGGGCGAGGACTGGCCTGCCACCCAAGGCCTGTGAAAGTGTGGGATCATTGTCCAGGATGGGCTGTAGATCCCTGATGATGCGTTGGAGGGGTTTTAGCTGGGGACTGATGTGATGGCCAGTGGAGTCCTGTTGGTTTCTTTCTTGGGCTTGTCTTGCAGTAGGAGGCTTCTGGGTACACGTCTGGCTCTGTTGATCTGTTTCTTTATTTCCTCGTGTGGGTACTGTAGTCTTGAGAATGCTTGGTGGAGATTTTCTAGGTGTTGGTCTCTGTCTGCGGGGTTAGAGCAGATGCGGTTGTACCTCAGTGCTTGGCTGTAGACAATGGATCTTGTGGTGTGTCCGGGATGGAAGCTGGAGGCATGAAGGTAGGCATAGCGGTCGGTAGGTTTTCGGTATAGGGTGGTGTTAATGTGACCATCACTTATTTGCACCGTGGTGTCTAGGAAGTGGACCTCCCGTGTAGATTGGTCCAGGCTGAGGTTGATGGAGGGGTGGAAGCTGTTGAAATCATGGTGGAATTTTTCCAGAGTCTCCTTCCCATGGGTCCAGATGATGAAGATGTCATCAATGTAGCGTAGGTAGAGAAGGGGCATGAGTGGATGGGAGCTGAGGAAGCGTTGTTCCAGGTCAGCCATAAAAATATTGGCATATTGTGGGGCCATGCGGGTGCCCATAGCGGTGCCACTGATCTGGAGATATATATTGTCATTAAATTTGAAATAGTTGTGTGTGAGGATAAATGAAGCTTCTTAAACATTTTGAAAACCTTGTTTATTTTACATACAACACTAGTTTAGTTATATAATATATAGACTTATAGAGAGAGACCTTCTAAAAAACATTAACATATATTACTGGCACCCGAAACCATAAATTAGAGTGAATTAATGAAGACTCAGCACACTGCTTCTGAAAGGTTGCCGACCCCTGGTCTATAACATTATGAATGGTGTGGAAAAATTGAATAACTACACAAGAACTAGGGGTCACCCAATGAAATTAATAGGCAGCAGTTTAAAAAAAAACAAAAGAAAGTATTTCTTCACAGTCAACCTGTGGAACTTTTTGTCAAGGGATGTTGTGAAGGCCAACACTATAACAGGGTTCCAGTAAGAACTAGGTAAGTTCATGGAGGATAGGTCCATCAATGGTATTAGCCAGGCTGGGCAGGGATGCAACACCATGTTCTGCGTGTCCCTTAGCCTCTGTTTGCCAGAAGCTGGGAATGGGCAACGAGATGGATCACTCAATGATTACCTGTTCTGTTCATCCCCTCTGAAGCACCTGGCATTGGCCACTGTTGGAAGACAGGATACTGAGCTAGATGGACCTTTGGTCTTACCTGGTATGGCTGATGTTACCTAGAACACAGATGTATCTGTCCGCTGCTGTAACCCACTAGACCACACTCCCCTCCCAGAGCTGAAATAGAACCCAGGAGTCCTGATGGGGTCTCTCTCTGCAGAGTTAGTAACAAAGTAAGATTAAAATTAAACATTAAAATTTTAAACCTAACCAGTGTCCCTTAAGTGACTTGCCACAAGATGTCAGAACATGTTAGTATTAGAGCTGAGTGGGTCTAATATTTAATTCTCTTTCTTTTATATAGAGATTAGAGGAAACCCCCTCTAGCCTCAGGTTCAAAGTTACAGCAAACAGAGGTAAAAATCCTTCCAGCAAAAAGAGACATTTACAGGTTGAGAAAACAAACATAAGACTAACACGCCTTGCCTGGCTAGTTACTTACAAATTTGAAACATGAGAGATTGATTCAGAAAGATTTGGAGAGCCTGGATTGATGTCTGGTCCCTCTCAGACCCGAGAACGAACAACCCCCAAAAACAAAGAGCACAAAACAAAGACTCCCCTCCACCAAGATTTGAAATTATCTTGTCCCCCTATTGGTCCTCTGGTCAGGTGTCAGCCAGGTTTACTGAGCTTCTTAACCCTTTACAGGTAAAAGAGACATTAACCCTTAACTATCTGTTTATGACAAATGGCCAACTTATTAACAGTGAGAGTTTTGGGGCATGACATTATTCCCACGGAAGAGTTTTGCTGCTGACTTCACATGTAGGAAGTGTCCCACTCCAAAAAATGGATTTTATGACATGTGCTCCCCGTTAGCACACCAGGGATAGGATTACAATGGAAACAATTGTGTTGTGCAGGCTTCTTTGCTATGCCTCAGATTATTCAGATGAAGTGACAGTGTTTTATCTGGCTGAGGTTGTGTACAGTCTCTGGGTTTTTAAATCTGTCCCAGGGAGGATCGGTCCTGAGCAATGTCCCAGGAGTCTGTTTTTAAAACACAACAGCTATCCTCACATGTCGGATAGTTTGGTGATGAAGGGATACAAGAACCTATATAGCAGGGGTCAGCAACCTTTCAGAAGCGGTGTGCCGAGTCTTCATTTATTCACTCTAATTTAAGGTTTCACATGCCAGTAATATATTTTAACGTTTTTAGAAGGTCTCTTTCTATAAGTATATAATATATAACTAAACTATTATTGTATGTAAAGTAAATAAGGTTTTTTAAATGTTTAAGAAGCTTCATTTAAAATTAAATTAAAATGCAGAGCCCCCGAGACCGGTGGCCAGGACCCGGGCAGTGTGAGTGTCACTGAAAATCAGCTTGCGTGCCGCCTTCGGCACCTGTGCCATAGGTTGCCTACCCCTGCTATATAGAATGCTCCCCTTCTTGCATCGGGAAAAGGTAACTTACAAGTTTCCTCTCTCACTTTATTAGCGTCCTCCCCTGCAAATCTAAAACCCAGCACTGATACTCAACCCCTAGAAGTGAGGTGCTAAGGCTAAAAATCAAACCTACATCTCCATCTTCATGACAGGGGAAAGCTCTTCTAAGCTGACAGGCCACTCCCAACCATTTGCTTTTCACTTGTTAACCTGTTGTGTTAAAAATCACGAGACACTGCCAGGCCATTGAATATAGAGCTCCTACCTCTCAACAGGCAGTCACTTGGTGTGGCTCCCAGCCCTGCTGGCTCCCAGCGCTACGTTAGTCACAGTTCCCATTATGCTAAACCCTGTGGGAGTCGCGGCAGCACAAACCCTTTGTGCAGCTGACACTGTACTGTGCGTTCAGGCTGATCAACAGAATGACAGATTTTACTGAGCTCGTCTGATGTGATTTGAACTTCTCAAAATTGTTGATTGCAAATCAGGGTCACACAGAGGTCATCTGGCGCCCTAGATAGCTCATCCCTGCACTGGTGACTTCTTTCCTGCTCCAGACCCTAGAAACAGACAAGATTCAAAATTCAGTTGTCTGTTTTAATCAAATTCTACACGAATATGTGCTTCAAAGGGATGAGGGAGATGTGAAATGTCAGAGCAAAAGGAAATATTTCAGGTCTCATCTGATCACTGGAAGTAGAAACCAGTGTTAACTAAACCTGAAGAAAATGTACATGGTAGTAAAGAATGTGGTTGCTAAGGGCATAGTGTTTATAAGTGGCTGAATACTATAAGGAATGATTAGTAGGGAGCAAATCCTAATGTGTACTTTGCTTTTTAATAGAATGAAAATGGAAGCTAGTTACTTGTGAAAGTTGCCAGATGACACTCACTGCAGACCTGCCTTTGTCCCCAGAACAAGTACAACACAGGCTGCAGCAGCGGACCCAGGCTCTGCCAAAGTACCTCAAATCTGATCTACAGTGGCCCAGATTCTGGGGGTGAGAGGTTAGGCTGGTTGTCCTCAATTACTGGCCTTTCTGCTAAAACTGCCAACCAGGGCACTAGTTGTGATGTGTGCACTTGTCTATTAGGAAAAAGCTAACTCATTTCTTATAGACAAGGCTCGGCATGGCAAGTGTGACCTAAATTCTGTGCAACTCAAGTGCAGCAGACTGGAAATTCTGCAGCAGCACCAGATAAATTAAAAATGGGGCAGGGTGTTTGGAATTAAGTATGAAAATGATGAACACAATCAGAGCATCATCCCGTGTATTATTTAATGTAACTCATTTTGTGTTGCCCCTAAATGTTTCTGTTTCAATGTGCTGCAGAACTGTGTGTAGAAAATATGTGTATAAGTTGTCCAGGGGGAAGCAGGAAGTTTGGGCAGCTGGGTAGGGGAGAGCTGGGGCTTTTGCTATCTGGGGAGGTGGGAGAGTATGGCTTTGGCTACACTTACGTTTCGAAGCGCTGCCGTGGCAGCGCTGCCGCGGCAGCGCTTTGAAGCGCTAAGTGTAGTCAAAGCACCAGCGCTGGGAGAAATGTCTCCCAGCGCTGTCCGTACTCCACCTCCCTGTGGGGAATAACGGACAGCGCTGGGAGCCGCGCTCCCAGTGCTGGGGCTTTGACTACACTGGCGCTTTGCAGCGCCGCAATTTGCAGCGCTGGAGAGGGTGTGTTTTCACACCCTGCTGCAGCGCTGCAAATTTGTAAGTGTAGCCAAGCCCTCAATCTAGAACAAGCAAGTAAAGCGAATGTTTCTGATGAAATGGTGAGCACAAAAACAGTTGATAATGGTAACATTTAAATTGTCATCATTAGCTTCCAAAGTTAACATTCCCATTGAGATGAATGGAGCAGGTCACACCTCTCAGAGTTATTGTTCGGCTGTTTGAAGACTCAGGCAAACATCACCGTATAAGTCTGCATTTGGTTCACATTTGGAAGATCTTCACAGGCTGCCCAAACCAGAAAATTGTGAAACAATACAAATGTTGGCAGGAAATTTTCATTTGCAAAAAAGTTTTCACCCAAAAGATTTTGACCCCCCTCCACTAAAAATGTAGGGCCCGCTCCACAGCTGCCTTTGATGGAGCTCTGCCAATTTACACCAGCTGAGGATCTGGCCTATAGCTTCTGACAAAGGGAAAGCTTTGATTTTGGAGCCCAAATCTGCAGCAAGGGGTTAATTCTGTGGCTAAATTCATGGCTTCAGGATTGTGGTGCACACAGGGGTCTGCATAGAGACAACTGAACAGAAATGAAGCTCAAACAGCAGCATCTTTCAGTCACCATGGACCAACACCAAATTTAAGCCAGAGACCTAAAAGGTAAAGACTCTCCTTACCAACCCTGAGCCGTCATTAGACTGACTGGAAATATCACCGCCTTCCAGTTGAAATCTAAATCCCAAATCTTTAATTTTGCCCTCCCACAGTAACAAACAATACATTAGACTTTATAAGGTGCTCAAGCACCACAGAGATGAGCATGGTATAAATAACCTATCATTCAATAGCCACCTAGTCCAAATGATAAATTAAGGCCGGGATATTCTAGTGAAACTAAAGGAGCTAGATGCCCATATCCCATTGAAATTCAATGGCTGTTGGGCTCCTAACTCCCTTCTGAAATCCCAGTCCAAAATATTAGTGAACTCCCTATGGAGTGCTGGAGCCACATCCTTAGTTGGCGTATATCTGCATAGCTCCATTCAATGGAGTTGTCCTCAGTGGAGCGCTTCTAATTTACATCACCTAGGGAATCTGGCCCTTGGAGTTTTCACTCCAACTGCTTCATTTTAGGTCTCAATTTCCCACCCTCCAGCCTTTCCAATTTTCTTCTATAAGACAGCAAATGCATACATACAGCACTTTACCCTACAGCTAGGAAAATAGTTTCTGAGACCCAACTATTCTGGAGGGGTCAGTGCAGTGCAGTCCTCTCAGAGACAGAGAACTGTTGCTCTAAAGTCAACAACATTCCCAAGTGCAAAAGACTCCTGAAAAGATCTCATGTGAAGTAACCCCACTGTGGTATCACCAACAAAGGGCAACTTAACATCCAACCCCTCTTCACTGTCACTCAGTTGACATTTCTGACTGTCACCTGGACTATCAGGGAAAAACTGACTATATCAACATATAGCTTGCAAAAACCACCACAAAAATATTAATTTCCTATATAGCAAGATGTTTGGGGTAGTCAGAAGGCAGCCAGGAGCATGGCCCAAGGGCCAGAGAAATGATACAAAGTGTTTTGAGTTCCTTTCCCAACTGCATCTACACAAGGGTATTCTTCAGAGAATAATATGTTACCAATGATACCAGTGTTACTGTACTCGTTTGAACTCGGATACCTGATGGCCATTATTTATACATAGTAAGTATATTCCATGGATTTTCTGATAACCCTGCCACATCAAACTTTTAACTAGGTAATTGTCTGCAGTCACAGATCTTCTGTACAGCTCTACACAAACAAATATGCACTCCCTTGCAAGAGAGAAGTAATTGCTTTGAATAGGACAATGATTACCTGCTTCAAAGACAGATTCTTTGCTGTGTGACTAAAAGGTCAAGTCAACAAGTTCAAGCCAGTCTGACTGTTCTAGTCAAGCCACAATACTTCCCTCTACTGTACCTACTACTTGCGAAATGAACCCATAATTATTTTAAACTGAAGGTTTTGAGCAGCAGTTGTACTCCAGTACCTATAAGCTAAACACTGCCAGTCTGATGCCTGAATCTAAATCTCAGCCATAATACTTACTAACATAGGGAGGTGATTGATCAGCATCACACTGTCTTATATGAAATGCTGCATGCTGCTGAGCACTGAGAACATGAATTGATGACATGGGAAACAAGTTCTGACTCACACAGGTTAGGTCATTAGCAGGAGTGCTTGAAAGCATGAGACATGGAAAACTGTCTCAGAGTTTCTGAGATGGACTCCAATACCCTAGTGTTGGGTGGAGCAGAAATAGGTAAGATAGGTAAATAACACAAGTTGGATAAATCAGAGACTTTTCATAATCAATTCTGAGGGTGCTGGGTATGGATGATTTTGAACTTCTTCTATGATGAATGATCTAGAGGTCATGACAGCTCTTATCCCTGGGAAGGCCAATAAGGCCACAGCTTGTATGGGTGGCATGAAGGACACAGTTTAATAACTGGCACATAAATTTAAACCCCATCATCCTTTCTGATCAGGGCAGGAGGTATCTGGTGTGGTGCTGCACACCTTGCTAGTAAGAGATTTGGAGCTCAGACTGTCCACTTGCTGTGTCCCTGCAGCAGCTGCTGGTCCTTCCCAGATATCTTTATAGCATGCAAAAAACATTCAAGTATGTTTTAAGCATGACACGACAAGGCAATGTTGTGATGCAGCATTAATATGTTGGATACTGTGTCAGGATCTCACCACCCAACATGCATGTTGAACCTGGCAGTTCAACCAAATTAAGAGTTCAGGTGGCACAGAGGAACTGGATACTGACTATTACTGTCCAGATAAGAGATGTCCCAACAGCATAAAGCCAACAGAACTGGCTCTTGTGTGAATTGTCTCCTAACAATGGTCTCCAACCCTAGGGAGCATGTTAAGGGTGGGAAGAAGATGGGATGTCACCAGGTGGACCATTCAAGGAGTCATAATTGGCTGCCTTGTAGACAGCCTCTCCTACACCAGGTCTGAGATGTCTTTCTCTTGGCGGCAGATCCTGAGGTGTTCCTGCAGAAATGAGAATGTGACACAACTTTGAACAACAGACACAGTGCAGGAGGAACTCTGGCATGCAACTGGACTTCTAAATGCTCTAGCAAACTTTGATTTGCTTCCCCCTCCCCCACACAATGTATTTCTACCACTAAATAGCACACACTCCACGAGAGCAGAAATGTTTAATGTAATTACCTCTGATGAATGATACTGACATGCATTGTCTTTTCTTTCTGGAAGCCCTTGAATCTAAATGTTTTTACTTTTAGAAAAACTGTGGGTTTAAAAGAAGATGATCTTTTCTTTTACAGTAGCTTGTTATCCTGTAAATTACAATGCATTCTCATATCATTCATAAGGAAGGTAATGACCTTTTGTAGAAAGGCAACCCTTTGAATTTTGAGTTTCATCTCATTGGTTGTTTTCTTTGTTCACAAAAATAAATAAATAAATAAAATCCCTACGCTCCCTGAGCCTGTTCCTGTTGACATCACCAGCATGAGTTCATAATGCCATTTAAAGCTCTCCTCTCCTGCTGGCCCTTCTTCCACTGATGTCAATTGCATGAGGTCATAAAAAAGGTCTTCTCAGGAGAGTGCAACTGCTGATGTTTTACCATAACCTCACCTGTTGGCCTCTTTCATCCATAAGTTGCTTGTATAAGATGGGCCAGGATTGGAGCCGCCCAGAGGATTCAGGGGGCCTGGGGCAAAGTGGGGGAGCTGCGGGGCTTGTACTCACCTGGCGGCAGTCCAGGTCTTCGGCGGCATTTTGGTGGCAGGGGGCCCTTCAGTTGCTCTGCATCTTTGGCAGCACTGAAGGGCCCCCCGCCGCCGAAATGCCAGCCAAAGACCCAGACCGCTGCCGGCCCAGGGCTCACGGAGCCCCTGCAGGGCCCCAGGCCTCGGGCAAGTTGTCCCACTTGCCCCCCTCTCTGGGCGGCCCTGGCCAGGACCACCAGCAGCAGTGATGCTGTTGAAAATGCTTCTCATGCTGCCAGAGCTATACGACAGCCTTAAATCACAATAGGGATGTGAACAAGAAGAGACCTTTTAGAAGCAGACGAGGAAAGAGACAAAGAAGATTTTGCTTGCTTATTGCATTGAAAATGTAATGTGAAAAGCAATCTTTTGTCATATTCTAAGATTTTTGACTCTGCACATATACACACAAGCCAAATGTTCAAACCTGTGTGCATAATATTAGACTCCTAAACACATATTTAGGCTCCTAAATAAAAACGGCCTGATTTTCATAGGTTCACAGCATCTGCAGCTCTCAATTAATCCCAGTTGCACTTGCTTGCTCTTGAAAGAGGGTTTAGCGCCCCCTTTCGCTGGCTAAGAGTAGTGCCCTTTTACAATAAATCTCTGGAATGCAGGGGAGTGACACTGTGGGGAAGGGTTCAGAGGTTGAGAGGGACATGTTTGTTGGTGCTATGTGTGCATGGAGTTCTCAGCTCAGTGGTCAGTCAGAGAGAAGAGATGCTTAATTAACTGCAGTGACTGAAAAATAAATGTTAGGCCAATCTCTTCACTCCGATTGGCTAACAAGAGCCTTCACAAAGCATACAGGCATTTGCATGCTGTACAGTCGATAACGAATAATCATACAATTATTATACAACCCACATCCCTTAAACATTCAGAATGCAGGGAACAGCATAGTATACACAACAACCGTCCAGCATCTCTGTGCTCGGCTTGGCTGAAGCAATTACATTTCATTATGTTTAACCCAGATGACAAGAGCTATAGTGGCGTGGAAGGGAATGATGCAGACTCTGCACTGGGCAGGGAGAAAGAAGAGTTGGGAGAGCCTGAATAGAAGAGGGAGTTTAGTTGCTGGCTGTTATTGTGGATGTGCATGCTCTGGGGTATAAAGAATGAGAACAGACCTCAAGCTACGTCAATCACAGGGCTTGTGCCAGCACAGCAGTAGCCCCCTACTGTAGATGCTGCACAGACCAACAGATGTTTTTCTGCTGGTATAAGAACACCACCTCCCCACCCGAACAATATTAGGCCCTGTCTACACTGGCAAGTTTCTGCGCAGTAAAGCAGCTTTCTGTGGTATAACTCCCGAAGCGTACACACTGCCAAGCCACTTATGCACAGAAACTGTGCAGTTCCAGTGCTGTAAAAATACACCCTGATGAGAGGTGTACAGCTTTCTGTGCCGGGGGTACTGCGCCATGGTGCCAGTGTAGACACCATGGCAATTACAGCGCGGCAATTGGTCTCCGGGAGGTGTCCCACAATGTCTGTTCTTGCCACTCTGATCACCGGTTTGAACTCTACTGCCCTGCCCTCAGGTGACCAACCATGAGCCCCACCCTTTAAATTCCTTGGGAATTTTGAAAGTCCCCTTCCTGTTTGCTCAGTGCAATGGTCTCAGTGCATCTTTCCAGGTGACCATGCCTGCTTCATGCACCAGGCAATCCCCCACTTGGAGCAATGCCGAGCTGCTGGACCTCATTAGCATTCGGGGAGAGGAGGCTGTCCAGTCCCAGCTGCGCTCCAACCATAGGAATTATGATCCCTACGGACAGATTTCACGATACATGACAGAAAGGGCCAGGACTGGGACACATTGCAGTGCAGGGTCAAAGTGAGGGAGCTGCAAAATGCCTACCACAAGGTGCGGGAGGCAAACCACCTCTCTGGTGCTGCGCCCACGAGCTGCTGGTTCTACAAAGAACTGGATGCGATACTCAGTGGCGACCCCACCTCCACTACAAAGGCCACTGTGGATACTTCGATGGCTCATGTGCCAGTCAAGAGTAGACCGAGCCAGGAGGAGCCAGGAGGAGGATTTTGGATGAGGATGTGGAGGGAGAGGTAGAGTGGGACCCAGAGGCAGAGGATGACTCGGAGGTCAGAGATGCATTCAGCCAGGAGCTCTTCTCTACCCCAGAGGAGGCTAGCCAGTCACAGCTGTCAGATTTTGGCAAAGTGCAAACAGGAGAGGAGGTCCCTGGCAAGTGGCTTTGATTTTGGGAACTGCTGAAGTGAGTTGCTGGGGGCAGGAGGGTTGCAGAAAGCAGGCTTGTGTCTGTATGATGCGTGTACCACACCACATGCCTACTCTGAGTGGTGGAACAGGGTGTTGATTGACTCCCTCACTTAGGGTGACCAGATGTCCCGATTTTATAGGGACAGTCCTGATTTTGGGGTCCTTTTCTTATATAGACTCCTATTACCCCCCAATTTTTCACACTTGCTGTCTGGTCACCCTACCCTCACCTCACAGGAATCTGCCTCAGAGATCTCCAGGAAACTGTCATCCACTACCACAGGCAATCCACTACCACAGGTTCTTTGGCAGAGCTACTTTGTTTCTTGCCTCATTAAGGGTAACTTTTCTGTGCCACTCTGCTGTCACTGGGGGATGGGGGGACCATTGCCGCACACAGGCGAGCTGCATAAGGGCCAGGATGGAAGCCGCAGGCTTGGAGAAGACCCTCCCTTGATTCCCTGCTCACCCTCTGCAGCGAGATATCTTGCATAATGAACACAGCCTGTGGAAAATATGGGGACAGGAATGATTATAAGGTCCCCCCTAGAGTGCTGGCTCTCCCTAAGAGCCAAGTGCCCAGTATACAGTATAGTCCTGGAACACTGATTTCCACTGCCCCTGTGGCTACTCACCATTTTGGGGGTCTTGCGGCTCATGTGTGTTTGCCTGGGGTCAGCCAGTTAGTGACAGATATGTGACTAGTAGCTGTGTTTTAAATCAGTGGTCTGTGTGTTGCAAACAATACTGCTTCCATAAAATGTTGCGTTTTGGCTTCACAGAGATGACCCTGGGAGCCCAGCCTCCCTCTTTGTTATCACCAGCTGAATAGCTGTGCAGAATTAGAAAGCAGCCAAGAAGAACTAAAGAGGACTTTCTGCGTGGGGTCATGATGCACTCTGCAGCCGAAAAACAAGAATTGAAGGAGTGGTGGGACAGTGAGAAGAGGGACCGAAAGGAGAACACAGCACGCCAGAATGAAGCCACGGAGCAGCTCTTAAATGTTATGGAGCGCCAAGCGGACACGCTCCAGGCGCTACTAACACTGCAAACCAACAGCTCCATGCCCGCCCTCCCCTGCAGCTGCTGTTGCAAAACTCTTTCCCATGTGCCCCCCAGACACCGCCAACACCCTCTTATCCTGGCTCCAGTCTATACCCGCGGCATTCCACTCCTCCCTCCTCACAGTCCAGCAGTGTGGACTCCCACTACCCACAGCACTCAACACCCATCCCTTTGCAATTTGGCCCTGCTGAAGTACAGCACTCGCTGCATTGTACTCCAAAGGAGAAGGTTGGATATGATACCTGGACATACACAAATCTTTAACCATCCTGGGATCCCTCTTCCTCCTGGGACCTTTCCTTCCCCCATCCCCCTCAGTGCTGATGTGTTTTTTTGTTTCTCTCTCCCCTCCGGTTGTTGTTTTTTAATAGAAGAATTGTGTTCATTTGAAAGCAATTTTTATTCTATTAATTGAAAGCAAACAGAGCCCTGCAAAGCAACAGGCAATTTTCTTAAACCTTCATTGTGTATCATCTGCACCAATCACAATCACCTCCTAGCATTACAGGCAATGCACTCCCGAGCATAGCAACAAATATTAGTGGCTTTCAGCTTCAAATTGCTGCCTCAAGGCATCCCCTGATCCTTATGGCCCGTGCTGCACCCCTCTAACAGCCCT
This sequence comes from Mauremys mutica, assembly GCF_020497125.1. Classification (NCBI taxonomy): domain Eukaryota; kingdom Metazoa; phylum Chordata; order Testudines; family Geoemydidae; genus Mauremys; species Mauremys mutica. The sequence continues at coordinate 198,457,287 of NC_059072.1, forward strand.
GGTCTCTGGCTGTTCAAACTCAGCCTCCAGGTGCCGAGCCTCAGTGGTCCAGCCCTGATTGAGGCTTTCACCCTTCACTTCACAAATATTATGGAGTGTACAGCACACGGCTATAAGTATAGGAATATTGTCATCAGCTAGGTCCAGCCTCCCATATAGGCAGCACCAGCAGCCCTTTAAATGGCCAAAAGCACACTCAACAGTCATTCTGCACTTGCTCAGACTGTTGTTGAACTGCTCCTTGCTGCTATCAAGAAGCCCCATGTATAACTTCATAAGCCACATCATTAAGGGGTAGGCAGAGTCTCCCAGGATCACAATGGACATTTCGACTTCCCCTATGGTGACCTTCTGGTCCAGGAAGAAAGTCATTGCTTGCAGCTTCCTAAACAGGCCAGTGTTCCAAAAGATGTGTGCATCATGCACCTTTCCGGACCAGCCTGTGTTAATGTCTGTGAAACACCCATGGTGATCCACAAGCGCCTGGAGAACCATAGAGAAATACCCCTTTTGATTAAAGTACTCGGTGGCTAGGTGGTCTGGTGCCAGAATTGGAATATGCGTCCCATCTATCGCCCCTCCACAGTTAGGGAAGCCCATTTGTGCAAAGCCGTCCACAATGTCAGGCGCGTTGCCCAGAGTCACAGTCTTTTGGAGTAGGATGCGATTAATGGCCCTGCACTCTTCCGTCAACACAAGTCTAACGGTCGACTTTCCCACTCCGAACTGGTTAGTGACCGATTGGTAGCAGTCTGGAGTAGCCAGCTTCCACAGTGCAATTGCCACATGCTTCTCCAACGGCAGGACAGCTCTCATTCTCATGTCCTTGCACTGCAGGGCTGGGGTGAGCTCATCACACAATCCCAGGAATGTGGCTTTCCTCATCCAAAAGTTCTGCAGCCACTGCTCGTCATCCCAGACGTGCATGATGATGTGATCCCACCACTCAGTACTTGTTTCCCAAGCCCAAAAGCAGCGTTCCACTGTGATCAGTACCTCCATGAATGCCACAAGCAATCTTGTGTCACAGCTACTATGTGTGGCGAGATCAATGTCGTACTCCTCTTGCCTTTGTAGTTTAAGAAATAACCCCACTGCCACTCGTGACGTGTTAGAGCGAGCAGCATATTGGTCAACAGTGCGGGATCCATTCCTGCAGATCGAAGAGGCAGAGCGCACAGTACACAAACCATTGAAAGATGGCACCAAATGCAGATGGAAGGACAGGGATTGCTGGGATGCGAAGCAATGCATCATAGGGCATTGGGACAGGACCCAGGAGGCTCCCTGACCCCCTCTGCCTTCCCACAACTCTTAGCAGCAGAAGAAAAAGAGATGCTCTGTGGGACAGCTGCCCAGAGTGCACCGCTCCAAATACTGCTGCAAGTGCCGCAAGTGTGAACACACTATTGCGCAGGCAGCTGACAGTGTGAGAGCGGTTTCCCTTCAGCGCTTTCTGAGTGGTGCTGTAACTGCTGGCGCTGTAACTTTGCCAGTGTAGACATGCCCTGACTGTGTACAAAGAAACAATAGTCAGAGGCTTGGTTTACATATAAAACTGATATTGGCATAGCTACGTCGGTCAGGAGCGTGAAAAACCGCATTCCTAGCAATGTAGCTATGCTGACAAAACCTGCAGCTGTGGATGGAAGAGGGCTTCTTTCAGTGTAGCAGTCTCCTAGTGCTCCTGAGCCCTCATCCCAGATCCCCGTCTGGCAGGATTTCTTATATCAATGTTGATTTTCTTGCAATGTCTGGGGCACCAGAGCCAAATAATGAAGGAATGGGTGACAGCTCAGAAAGCCAACACTCTTTAAATGCTTTGCACCCTTCAGTCTCTAACAAACCGGGAGTTATCCATTCCTTGGGAAGGTTCCTCTTTTTAAAACCAGTAGCATTCAATTACTTTGCATTTTCCACAGCTCTCCCTAGTGAAGAAATGCCTGTGTACTGTGGTCAAAGGGGGAGAATGGGTGTCCTAATGCAAAGATCTCAAGAGAGTGAGTAATCCAAAGTACTGAAAGGAAAAGAAAAACATGTGGAATGTTTCCTCTTAGTCTAGTGAAAAGATCTTTGGGAATCAAACAGCCTCTTTTCTTTTTCTTTGACACTAAGGAGGAGGTGGAGCTGTGCCCTCTTATGTTACTTCGCCGGAGGAATGGTTCCAGTGATTGTTTTTCCAGTTGGATTGCTCTGCATTATCAGTTGCCCTACCTCTCATCCACCCGTATGAATGAAGGCCTTTGCGGGGTGGGGGGGGGGGGGGCTCCAGGCTTCTTTTAATTACATGCCCAGGGCACACAGAGAAGCACAGAGGCCGGGCCATCATTTTGCCCAGTAAATAGAAACAGTCCCAATTCCTAGCTAGGTTGGTTTTCAAAAACAAGATGCTCCAATGTAACCAGACTCTTTAGGAAGAATAAGTAGTCTCTTGGTACACACACAGAGAAGAGAGCTGGGGATTTCAATCCGCAACCAAGTCCCCAATGAAGTGATTAGACAGCAGAGTGGAGTGCAGGATGTCATTGTTTAAATCAGGTACAATAAAATGCGATGGGCCAGGCATATAGCTAGGCTCACTGACAATCGATGGACTGCAGCTGTTGCCAAGTGGTACCCGCGGGAACTGAAACAACCACTCAACCAACCTCCAAAGAGATGGGAAGATTTTATCGTGAAAAGGCCTGGCCGCACATGGAGAAGGAAGGCCAGGATAAGAGAAGAATGGAAGATACGTTGTGATCAGCGCAATCTATATGAGGGCTGAAGGACCGATCAATCCAGGTGAAGGTGAAGTAGCCTCTTGGACCACTTGCCATTGCCTTTAGTTTACTGAACTAGTCAGTTCTCTACTGTATTATATAGTATCTATTTCTTGACTGTGCTGTATAACCTTAACCTATATGCCCGGCCTATCACATTTTGCCCAGTCGTTTTGCATCATTCTCTGATTTCAGGAAAATCTCGGCAGCTGGATTACGAAAAACCCTTGATATTCAAACTCAAGTTGATATGATATGACAGAAAGAATCCATCATCCATGACCAGAGGTTTTTCTGTAAGATGGGGAAAAAGTTCTTACTGGTATAAAATAGCTTTCTTCTGCAGCTTTACACAGTATGTAGGACATCATATAGAAGTTTTCCCAAGAGAACGATAAATAGAATATTGCTGAGAGGGTATGTTTGGAACTGATTCCAAAGAGAAATGGAATATTTTCCGTATGGTGAACCTCAAGAAGATTTTACTATGTCCTGTTCTTTACATGACATATAAATAGAACCAAGAAAGGAGTGACTAATTAACATAACTGTTTGACCTTAGGTTGAAAGAAAAGAATACTAAGAAACTTCAAGAACTCACCCAATTCAACATGCAGGAAAATGTCACAGAGCTGGCACCTTAATTATATGCTAATGACATTGCCCTAAGGAGAAAAGCTTCAGAGGTTTGAAAGGAAAATAATATTTGAATGAAATGGGTTTATGTGTAATCACAGAGCACTTTCTAACAACTGTTGTTTCCCCCCTTATTTTTATTTTTGTTAGCGTTTAAGAAACCAAAGCAGCTACATGAACCTTTGATATTTGTATTTGATTTTCAGCCTGTAGGCATGAATCAAAAAGAAAACGAATTCTGCAGCAGAGAGGTTTGAATGTGCAGACTTTTAATGAATCCTTTGTTCATTACACTTTTCTGATTTACACATAACTAAGGCCATGTCTGCCTTAAGAAGGCTATGGCAGCATAGCCACAGCACGGTAGCTATGCTACAAACCATAGCTAGGCTGGCATTACCCCGTAATGTAGATACCCCTTATAGTGACAAAAGAGGTTTTTCCTGTCACTGTAGGAACTCCATCTCCCTAACTGAGAGTAGCTAGAATGCTTCCATCAACCTAGCTGTATCGACACGGGGTGTTAGGTTGGCGCAGCTACAGCACTCAGAGGTGTGTCGATGTAAATTTGAAGTGTAGATCATCTCCCTGTGGTTTTATCTTTCTAATCAGTTATTTGCCCCTCATGGGCCTAATTTCTCATCTAGTGTAAATTGAAAGCAGTGGAGCTGTGCCCATTTACACCACCTGAGGATCTGGTCTTATGATTTTAGGACTCACTGCATTCCCTTTATCTCATTGCTTCTGTTTCAGTGGGTGGCTTCCCAAGGGCCTGCATGCTCCAGTTGAATACTTACAGAGTCCTCTACTGATAGCAGGAACTAATGACAACATTTAACTGTCCAGTTTTTCTGACCTGAGTTTTCTACCATTTACATATTATATATTTAATAGCACAGAAGCCTGGTCTACACTATGCGTTTAGGTCAAATTTAGCAGCGCTAAATCGAATTAAGCCTGCACCCGTCCACACAACAAAGCCATTTTGACATAAAGGGCTCTTAAAATCGATTTCTGTACTCCCCCCAATGAGGGGAGTAGCGCTGAAATCGACATTGCCGGTTCGAATTAGGGTTAGTATGGACGCAATTTGATGGTATTGGGCTCCTGGAGCCATCCTGCAGTGCACCATTGTGACCGCTCTGGACAACAATCTGAACTCGGATGCACTGGCCAGGTAGACAGGAAAAGCCCAGCGAACTTTTGAATTTCATTTCCTGTTTGCCCAGTGTGGAGAGCTGATCAGCACAGGTAACTATGCAGTCTGAGAATCGAAAAAGAGCGCCAGCATGGACCGTACGGGAGGTACTGGATCTGATCGCTGTATGGGGAGAGGATTCTGTGCTAGCAGAACTACATTCCAAAAAACAGAATGCCAAAACATTTGAAAAAGTCTCCAAGGGCACCATGGAGAGAAGACACAATAGGGACTCACTACAGTGCCGCATGAAAGTTAAGGAGCTCAGGCAAGCATACCAGTAAACCAAAGAAGCAAACGGACGGTCCGGTGCAGAGCCGCAGACATGCTGCTTCTACGCTGAGCTGCATGCAATTCGGGGGGGGAGGCGTCCCCACTACCCCACCCCAACCGTGGATTCCGAGGAGGGGGTTACTCTCAGCCATGACTGAGGATTTTGCGGACGGGGAAGATGATGAGGAGGAGGAGGACAAGCTTGTGGAGAGCACACAGCAAACTGTTCCCCCCAACAGCCAGGATCTTTTTCTCAGCCTGACTGAAGTAGCCTCCCAACCCTCCCAAGGCAGTATCCCAGACCATGAAGCCATGGAAGGGACCTCTGGTGAGTGTACCTTTGTAAATATTACACATGGTTTAAAAGCAAGCATTTTTTAATGATTAATTTGCCCTGAGGACTTGGGATGCATTCGCGGCCAATACAGCTACTGGAAAAGTCTGTTAACGTGTCTGGGGATGGAGCGGAAATCCTCCAGGGACATCTCCATGAAGCTCTCCTGGAGGTACTCCAAAAGCCTTTGCAGAAGGTTTCTGGGCAGGGCAGCCTTATTCAGTTCTCCATGGTAGGACACTTTACCAAGCCATGCTAGTAGCAAGTAATCTGGTATCATTGCATGACAAAGCCTGGTAGCGTATGGTCCCGGTGTTTGCTGGCATTCAAGCAACATCAGTTCTTTATCTCACTGTGTTATCCTCAGGAGAGTGATATCGTTCATGGTAACCTGGTTGAAATACGAGAATTTTAATTAAGGGGACAGAGGTGGCTGTTCCTACGGGGCTGTTTGCCTGTGGCTGAAAAGAAATCCTTCCCTGCAGTTAGCCAAGCTGGGGGAGGAAAGGGGGGGCATTGGCGCTGAGCTGTTTGCATTTGGCTAGCAGGGATCTTCCCTGATACCAGCCTTGCGGTGGGGGGAGGGGTAAAGTGATCATCCCAGAGAATTGGATGGGACGGGGGGTTAGTTTGGTTTCTGCTGCTGCACGTTAACAGGAAAACCGCAGCACTCAACGGGCTTTGCTTGGTATGGGAAAGGAGGGCGCTGCTCTTATGAAGGTTGCAGAAGCCGAAAGACAATGGCTTACCATGGCCGCATGCAAGCTGAATTCTGTTGCCTGGACCTGCGTCTGTGATCTCTAACACCAAAGCGGCAGGCACTCAATATTAAGATGCAAAATGCGACCTTATACTGAAATCACGTACTATGTAATGTGAATAGTGTTGTTCACCGTGAAAGAGTACACACATTGTTCTGTAAAATGTATCTTTTTAAATACTTCTCTCCCTTTTTTCCCCTCCCACAGCTGCAAATTTTTCAAGCCTCTCTCCTCCATCCTGAAGCCTATCTCAGATAAGGCCGTGAAAAAAGGCAGTGAAAAACACGCACTCGCGATGAAATGTTCTCTGAGATCATGCAGTCGACCAGCAATAAAAGAGCTCATCTGAATGAGTGGAAGGACACAGTATCACAGTACAGGAAAGTGTCCAGTGAACGTGAGGACAGGAGGGATGAATGCGGGGACAGGAGGGACGCTCGAAATGAGAAGTGGCGGCAGGAAGATCAGAGGAGGCAGGATGCAACGCTGCAGATACTGCGGGATCAAACTGACATGCTCCGGCATCTGGTGGAGCTTCAGGAATGGCAGCAGGATCACAGAGTGCCGCTGCAGCCCCTGTATAACCGCCCTCCCCCGTCCCCATGTTCCATAGCCGTCTCACCCCGACACCCAAGAACGCAGGGGGAGGCTCCGTGCACCCTGCCACTCCACCTCAGTGGACAGCCCAAGCAAAAGTCTGTCATTCAACAAGTTTTGAAGTGGCCTTTTCCTTCCTTCCCTCCTCCCTTCCTCCCACACCCCACCGGGCTACCTTGTCGGTTCTCTCCCTCTTTTTATAATCAATTAATAAAGAATACATAGTTTTTAAATGATAGTGACTTTATTTCCTTTGAAAGCAAGCTGTGATTGAAGTGGGGAGGGTGGGTGGCTTACAGGGAATGAGTCAATCAAGGGAGGCAGGTTTTCATCAAGGAGAAACAAACAGAACTCTCACACCATAGCCTGGCCAGTCATGAAACTGGTTTTCAAAGCTTCTCTGATGCGCAGCGCTTCCTGGTGTGCTCTTCTAATCGCCCTGGTGTCTGGCTGTGCGTAATCCGTGGCCAGGTGATTTTCCTCAGCCTCCCACCCCACCATAAAGGTCTCCCCCTTACTCTCACAGAGATTGTGGAGCACATAGCAAGCTGCAATAACAATGGGAATATTGGTTTGGCTGAGGTCTGAGTGAGTCAGTAACATGCGCCAGCGCGCCTTTAAACGTCCAAATACACATTCTACCACCATTCTGCACTTGCTCAGCCTATGGTTGAACAGCTCCTGACTACTGTCCAGGCTGCCTGTGTATGGCTTCATGAGCCATGGCATCAAGGGGTAGGCTGGGTTCCCAAGGATAATTATAGGCATTTCAACATCCCCAATGGTTATTTTCTGGTCTGGGAAGTAAATCCATTGCTGCAGCTGTTTAAACAGAGTAGTGTTCCTGAAGATGCGAGCGTCATGATCCCTTCCCAGCCATCCCACATTGATGTTGGTGAAATGTCCCTTGTGATCCACCAGTGCTTGCAGCACCATTGAAAAGTACCCCTTGCGGTTTATGTACTGGCTGCCCTGGTGCTCCGGTGCCAAGATAGGGATATGGGTTCCGTCTGTCACCCCACCACAGTTAGGGAACCCCAATGCAGCAAAACCATCCAGTATGACCTGCACATGTCCCAGAGTCTCTACCTTTGGTAGCAGCAGCTCAGTGATTGCTTTGGCTACTTGCATCACAGCAGCCCCCACAGTAGATTTGCCCACTCCAAATTGATTCCCGACTGACCGGTAGCTGTCTGGCATTGCAAGCTTCCACAGGGCTATCGCCACTCGCTTCTCAACTGTGAGGGCTGCTCTCATTTTGGTGTCTTTGCGCTTCAGGACAGGGGAAAGCAAATCACAACGTTCCATGAAAGTGGCCCTATGCATACTAAAGTTTTGCAGCCACTGGGAATCATCCCACACCTGCAACACTATGCAGTCCCACCACTCTGTGCTTGTTTCCCGGGCCCAGAATCAACGTTCCACGGCATGAACCTGCCCCATTAACACCATGGTCTCCAAAGTGCCAGGGCCCGTGGTTTGAGAGAATTCTGTGTCCATGTCCTCATCACTCTCGTCGCCGCGCTGCCGCCTCCTTCTCGCCTGGTTTTGCAGGTTCTGGTTCAGCATAAACTGCACAGTCATGCGCTAGGTGTTTACAATGTTTATGGCTGCTGCATTGAGCTGAGCGGGCTCCATGATTGCCGTGGTATGGCGTCCGCACAGGTAACCCAGGCAAAAAGGCGTGAAACAGTTGTCTGCCGTTGCTTTCACAGAGGGAGGGAGGGGGCCTGATGACATGTACCCAGAACCACCCGCAACAATGATTTTTTGCCCCATCAGGCATTGGGATCTCAACCCAGAATTCCAATGGGTGGGGGAGACTGCGAGAACTATGGGATAGCTACCCACAGTGCAACACTCCGAAAATCGACACTAGCCTCGGTACTATGGATGCACACTGCCGAATTAATGTGCTTAGTGTGGCTGCGTGCACTCGACTTTTTACAATCTGTTTCCAAAAATCGATTTCTGTAAAATCAGAGTAATCCCGTAGTGTAGACATACCCTAAGATTACATGCTGTTTGATTATAAAGAATTCTTATTAATTATTATTGTTTGGCCAGGACTCTTTGTTTAGATAGTTTTTCAAGACTCATACCCTTGCCAGGCCTAACTTGCTTGTACTGAAGTCAATGGTAAATCTCCTATTGACTTCAGTAGGAGTAGGATGAGGCCCAAGCTGTACTTTAACTTTTGTTACTTGAAAAAATCTTTCAATGAGCACCACACAAAAGGACCCCTGTACCCACACAGACTTCACTGGGAGGGAGTGGGGTGAGGCAGGAATCCACCAAACAGAGCTCATTGAAGGATAAGGGGCCTTAGATTTTGTTACCTGTTTTTTGAAAGAGGCACTGCACGGCCCCTCAAAAGGAAAACATACATGAAGTGCAAAAAGAGTCAAGTATCAATTTATTTGAAGAATGCAAATAACAAAACAAAACAAACAACCCAAACAAAAAATAACTGCAATCAATTAATGGAAATAATTTGAAATACTCAAAATAAATGAACAAATAAAAGTTCAAGAGGACCATTGTTGCATGCACAGATGCATAAACCAAACAAAACCAGCCATAACTATGAAAATAATCCTCCAAAATAATTACAGAGCATTCTGCTTTGTCCTAGCTCAGTGGGAAATCTTTGGGCTGAAAGTACCAGCATAGCCTCTGGCTAGCACAAGCCTGCATCTACAGATCCTTAGGGTTTATCTACATGGGGAAATTGACCAGACTAGCTATTGCAGAACAAACTATGCTGGAATAAAGTCCCTTTATTCTAGAATAATTAGTGCTCTATCAAATCAGGGTAATTATTCTGGAATATAATCACTTTTATTCTGGAATACAGTATCCACAGGGGGAGCTATTTCAGAATAACTATTTATTCCACAATGGCTAGGCAAGTCAATTTCCCTGTGTAGACAAGCCATTACTCACCAGTTGTCCTGTTGACTTCAAGGCATGTTGAAAAATAATTGTTGACCACGACTGTTGACTTGCCAATTGCTTTGGAACAATGTTGTAAATAACCTGGCTTTGCTCTCAGTTTGAACTAAGAGAAGCCAATGATGGGGTTTCTGTATAGTCTAAACAAAGATTATGAGAGAAAGTGTGTGTGTGTGTGTGTGTGTATATATATATATATAAAATACAGAAAGGAAAGCAGGCTGTTTATTTCAAGCAGCTGGAGTCAATGTGAAGGAAGACAAACCACAGGAGCCTCTATTCAATCCGAATGAACAAATGGGGTCAGGGAACTCCTCTCAGACTGTCTGCAGAATGTTTCAGTTCACACAGTAACTCCAAACGCACAGCTCTTCACCCCCATCTGCTTGATGAGTTGTCTAACTCTTTCCAGATGAGTGTTGTTTATTTAGCTTATTGACTAAACCAGCTGTTTCAGCTAACAGGAACTTCACATTTTCCAAAGACAGATATGAACCTTTAAAGGCTGATGACCCCTCCCTCCTTCTTTTGAGAGAATATAAGCCACTCTTTGCATGGGTGGCAAGTTTGTAGAAATTTTGGTGGTGCCCAGAACCCGCTCCCCAACTCCGCCCCCACCTGCCTAAGGGCTCTGGGAGGGGTTTGGGGGGAGGAGGTCTGGGGTGCAGATTCTGGGCTGGGGATTAGGGTGCAGGAGGGGTGCAGGGTGCAGGCTTTGGGATGGAGTTTGGGTGCTGGGTGCAGGCTCCGGGCTGGGACAGGGGGTGGGTGTGCAGGAGGGGATGAGGGGTGCAGGCTTTGGGATGGAGTTTGGGTGCAGGCTCTGGGCTGGGGGTGGGGGTTTAGGAAGGGGTGAGGGGTGCAGGCTCTGGGAGGGAGTTTGGGGATAGGAGGGAGCGCAGGGGTGAGGGCTGTGGGGCTGAAGATGAGGGGTTCATGATGTGGGGGGGCTCAGGACTGGGGCAGAGGATCAGGGTGCAGAGGGATGAGAGTTGGGGCTGAGGATGAGGGGTTCATGCTGCAGGGGGGGCTCAGAGCAGGGGCAGAGGATCAGGGTGTGGGGAGATGAAGGGTTTGGGGCAAGGGCAGAGGGTTGGGGTGAGGGCTGAGGATGAGGGATTCATGATGTGGGGAGGCTCAGGGCTGAGGCAGAGGATTAGGGTGTGGGGGGATGAGGGTTTGGGGTGTTGGAGAGACTCAGGGCTAGGGCGGAAGGGCAGGGTAAGGGCAACCTGCCCTGCCAGTAAGGGATGGCAGGCACTAGGACCCTGGGGCAGCAGACAGCAGTTCTGCCGGGAGCCGCTCTACTCCGGCAGCAGAAGCAGGAAGGGGAGAGGTGCTGCGCTGCTTTCTGTCAGGCAGGGACGCGGTGCGGCGCGGCGCGGCGGGGCGGGAGGGGGGAGACCCACGGGGACCGGAGCCTGATCCAGGCAGGGCTGGGGAGAGACCCAGGTCCAAATATTGCTGGAGCAGGGCCCCCAGCCCTGAATATTCCTGGTGCTCGAGCACCGCAAACATATACCGGTATAACCTGCTGCCTATGACTCTTTGTAAAGAGAATTGATTTGCATTACACTGGGCTTGAGCAGTTATAGAATCAAAAGTCTGAAGAAGAAATGAAAGTGAGTTCTGCTTCAAGAGAATTGCTGGAGATTGTTGGGTTTTGCTATGCAAAATTACTTACTTCCTTTAGTGTTGACTAGTATGAAAAATCTGGTATTGCCTGTAAGATATTGTCACTAAACTGGACTGATTCACAAAAATCTGAAGGCTGACTTACTGAATGAAAGAGGGATGCACTATATTTTACAAAATACCTTTGCAGTTGAATTGGGAAAGTTCAGAAGACAGTGCTTTAGTTTTCTGCTGTATGTAATTTAGTTGATCCTCACCTCACTAGTAATGATAATTACTTTATTATCAAGGTTTTTCCGTGGTGTTCATCACCATAGCCTCTCACAGGCATTTGTGAATTTAACATCACAACATTCCTGTGAGGCAAAGAAGTATTATTATCCCCATTTTACAGCTGAGGAACAGAGAGGTGAAGTGACTTGTCCAAGGTGACATAGGAAGTTGGTGGTAGATCTGGAAACGGAACCCAGATCTCCTGCATCCCTATCCAGTGCATCCACAAGGCTATCCTTCCTCACCACTGGCCATGCCCACAATCTTTACCTCTAAGTGGGAGGAAAGGCAAGTGGCTTTCTTTGAAGGAGATGCCAACACATCTCTGTGCACTCACCAACCAGGACTGGTGTGAAACTAATATAGGACCCAACCCTGCTTCTGATTAAATGGGTGGACTATCAGTCCCATAATTGGGAGCGACCTCTTTGTCCAGAGATGAAGGGTCACATACTGAGTCCATTGACGTCAATGGCAAAATTACCTTTGACTTTAATGGGACCACACTTTGGCTCCAATTCCTCCAATCTGGTCCCCCTCCACTTGCATTTAGGAAATGCTAGACTTGTGATATGCTGCTGCAGAAGCAGCCTCTTCTCTCTAAAAATCTCCTAGAAATGTACAAGCTAGACCTTCAGTTCCACTGTCTTTTAATCTCTTTACCCACCTTCGTAAAGCATTGTGAACTCCTTGGATGAAAGGCATGATATAAAGGCAAAGTATTCATTTATTATTAATTATTACTATTATTAGGTTTTTGAATCTTGATAATTAGTCTGGAGCCATAAAACTATATCCATGCCTAATTTCCAGGAGTTTGAAGGCTTCATCTCTCTCAAACCACTCCTACTGGTTACTCCTTCTGGAGGAAATGAGACTAGATTGTAGAAGTAATTACCTGCCATCCTGCCGGACAAATGAGAAGTCAAGCTAGCCTAGGTAGCCAACTATTGGTCATGATGCCAGCCTCCATTGTCCACTTGTTAAATTTTCAAACAAGCTCCTTGCTGCTTTCTCCCATCCTGACCCTCACACTCAGAAGGAGCATCCCAGAAATATTCACAACGCTACCTCTTTATCCACTTCAAATCCCTCCTTCAATGCTTCTTTGCCATGATGCTTTCAAAAACCTTGCCAATGGCTAGGCCACTGGTGTGCCAAACTCATTGCCTATTATGCTGGCCAATATTGTCTCATTGTTTCCTCATACTCCCTGTCTGTCTGTCTTAGGGTTGCCAACTTTCTAAATGCACAACGCCAAACACTCCAACCTTGCCCCTGTCCCACCCCTCTTTGAGGCCCCACCCCCACTCATTCCATCCCCCCTCCTTCTGTCACTCTCCCCCACCGTCACTCACTTTCACTGGGCTGGGGCTAGGGGTTGGGATGCGGGACGGGGGTGAGGGCTCTGTCTGGGGGTCGGGGCCCTGGGGTGGGGATGAGGGGTTTGGGGTGCAGAGGGGGGCTCAGGCCTGCAGGAGGGGATTGGGGTGTGAGAGAGGGTTTAGGGTGCGGGGTCCCAGCAGCGCTTACCGCAGCTCCCAGGAAGTGGCCGCCAGGTCCCTGTGGCCCCTAGGCACAGTTCCCAGCCAATGGGGGCTGCGGAGTTGGCACTTGGGACAGGGGCAGCGCGCGGAGCCTCCCTGGCCGCCCATGCACCTAGGTGCCACAGGGACCTGGCGGCCACTTCTGGGAGCTGCACAGAGACAGGGCAGGTAGGGAGCCTGCCTTAGCCCTGGGGCCCCTGCTATGCCCCTGACTGGACTTTTATCAGCCCAGTCAGCAGTGTTGACCGGAGCTGCCAGAGTCCCTTTTCAACTAGGCATTCTGGTCGAAAACCAGACACCTGGCAACCCTAGTCTGTCTCTACCTATTGTCTCTTGTCTTCCACTTAGCTTGTAAGCTTAGCGGGGCAGGGACCTTCTTCTTGTTCTGTGTTTGTAGAGTGCCTAGCACAGTGGGGTTCTAGTCCTTGACTAGGGCTGCTAGGTGCTATGGTGGCAATAAATAAATACACTCTAATAAATACATTAGTTTTATGTTAGGAGACAGATACAACCTGTAACCATACAACCAAAAACCATGAGCAAGAATTGGTAGAATTCATGTGACAAAACATTTAAAGTACAGCTTCTGTGAGCTGTTAACAAGAGATCCAAACAACTGTGATCCTGTCTACCTTAATAGCCTGGCTTTACTGGGTGCAGCTCCAGTTCTTGCCCAGTAAGCTCACAATGAAATAATTGACACTTTCTTATCACAGCGCTAATGAATGGCACTGAGAATTTCTGCAAATGAATATAAGGCAGGAAGTGAGAGAATAACTCTTTAAACAATCTTACTGCTGCTTCATCGTGTTATAAATGTTCCATGTCTGAACTCTGAGAGCATCTGACAGAAAGGAGAAGGAAAGACCTGTGTTTAACCTCTAATAATAATAATAAAAAGAACATCCAAAGGATGCCATCTTTGCCACGTCTTGGAAAAATTCCAGATAGAATGGCTGAAACAGGGAAATCCTGGAAGATAGGAAGAGAGTAAGTGGCTCAGAGTGGTGTTTCTGCTGGCTGACATGTTATGTTATGTGTCATCTTTCCCTCATTTCCAGTGACTTATACATCTTTGCTCCGATTCTTTTGCTTTGAGTTTTCTTACAACATAAAGAAGTGAACAAATGTAAAAATATTATGTTACACAATGACAATCTCTAAGAGTGCCCTTACGCTTTTCCTAATTCATTGTAGTTCTAATTCTTCTTTTCCTTCATAAAAGAGAAAGAAAGAAAGAAAGAAAGAAAGAAAGAAAGAAAGAAAGAAAGAAAGAAAGAAAGATCTGTTGTTGTGTTGGAAATGGATACAATGGTTGCATGAGCAACCACTCTGGAAGCTCATTTCAACAGAGTAGAAACTGATATGGTACCTAATCCTGCTACCAATGAAGTCAATCAATGGCAAAATTCCCATTAGTTTCAATAGCAGCATGAAGAGGGTTACATAGCAGGCTACAGTGCACAACAGTGCCAGAATCAGAAAGTGAAACTGACTGTAAACAGAAAGCAAAATCTACCCACCTAGTTGCACTATTTAAAATAGGCAACATACAAAGATCAAGCAAAATAGCTGAAGTGGAAAAAAGTAAATGAGGGAGCTATGGGTGTCTGACACCTTTGAAAACCAGGCCACTTTTATTCAGCTGCCAAAACAGGATTTCGAGGATCATTGTTTAAGTTTAGCCTAGGTACCCATGTTTGAAAATGTGGGCATACCATGTTATATGCAGTCTGGTTGTTGTAGCTGTGTTACCTCACCCACCTAGCCTACCATGTTAGTTAGTTAATAGGTATATTGCTTGGCTTCTAATATATATTGATGATTATACACCTGCACATGCACACACATGTATTTGATTTATTTTCTTGACAGTGTCTATTTTATATCTCCATTTACTCCAATTTAGTCAAGCATCTACCCAGAAGGTTGAAAAGGATGAGAAGCAATCCACCAGCTCTTTCTGATCAGATGGGGATTTTCCATCAAGCTTTCCTATAAATCTAGCTGACAGAAATAAACTCCATCAGACAACAGAAGAGCTACCTTGAGTGACGGCTTTAATGGACATTGCATCAGGCCCTAGATACGATAGGCCTGATTCACAGCTGCTATAAATCAGTGTAAGTCCTTAAAAGGCAGAATGATTCTGCTGAGAATCTGGCCTCATGGATTTGGATGCATTCGAAATCCATATGTCAATTAGACAGACAACAGGTTAGAGGCACAAGTATTGAAATCAACATTGTTAACATGACTAAAGGAAGTAGACAACTCTTTACTGGAGAGAAATACAATGTCTGAAGAGCTTGTGAACCTGCAGAGAGTTTTGCTTAACCTTTAGATCTATTAGAGATTTTGCCCTTCAGACACAATTCACATGTATGTCCCTGCTGTCTGTGAAACAGAGCATTTCTGAATCTCATGCTAAATAATAATTAATGGCAGATTTCTTTTTTTTCCCACCTCTCACCAGGGTAATTTTAGGAAAACCTGGAAATAAATAAAGATTATTTATTTTGTCAGGTTCCATACAGTGTTGCTAACATTAGACACATTAACATGAGTTGTGTGTGGAAATAGTTCTTACCAGACATTTCCTGAACCCAAAACCATGTTATTCATTATTATCTCTCAGTATTACAACAAATAGCCTTCACAACATACAAGATATTTAAACATAAAAAGGGGAAAGCTACTAAAATGTATCCCCGAGTCACCAACAAATCCCAGCCACAAACTGACTGTAGGTTTGGGTAGCCAGCAGTTTTGTTAAACCCTCCACAAAATTGCTGCATTTTTAGGTGCTCAAATGCACTCATTCTCCTTTGACTTCTCTTGAATTTCTCACAGTACCTAAGAGCACTGCTGTCTTCTGGAGGTCATTGATCATGATATCTTGCACTCCTAACATGTTCTTGGGCTGCTTGTCCATATCCATAAGGATCACTCCAAGTGCTCCAATAATCACTGGGATTATCTTTGTTCTAGTTTTCCACAATCATTCCACTTTGTGTCAGAGATCTTCATACGTCACCCTCTTCTCTTCCTGTTTCTTTTTGATGTTTCTGACTGTTGGTATGGCAATATCAAATACGATAATCATGTTTGTTGTTGCTGATGTTATTATTATATCTGTGGTCGAGTGGCACCAAGCGACCTCAATCAGGATCAGGGCTCTATTTTGCTAGGAGCTGTACAAACATACAAAGAGCTTACAGTCTAATGGAAGGGGGTGTAACAAACAAAAGGAGGGAATGCAGAAGGGATGGCAGGGATAGGAATGTGTGGTTACATAAGGAGCAATATGCATGACTTACTCATAGATTCATAGACTTTAAGGTTGATGGTTCCAAGTCAAAAAGGATCCCTGCCTAAAAAAATATAGAGATATAGTATTTATACATAAACAAGGCAGCTATCAGTAGGCCCCAGTGGCCATCTCTTGCCTTTTGTTATTTGTTCACTGGTTGCACATGCATAGCTTTCTTGAAAGTTAATGGGAGAAACATGAACAAATGGTGGGAATACCCTTAATGCTGCGGGGGGGGAGGGGGGAGGTTGCTAACAGGTCACTCACGATAAACAGTGGGTCTCTAGCTTGTTCTTTGAAAATTGCACACTATTTAGTAGTGCAGAGCCAGAAGCAGGCTTGGGGCAAATTTAGAAACCCCTACAACAGAGACTAACTCAGGTGACAAAGGAGGAAAAGAGAGTCCTGAAAAAGATGAGGGGAGGGCATATGAATTAAGGAAGTAGGAATGATGAAGAGAAACACCCTGAGCTCTTTAGTGGCGGTCAAGGGACTCATGGAGCCTCCCACACCACAGTGCCAAGGAGAAGAAGCCCAGGCATGTTTTGGAGGGTTGGGAGAGCCTGAGGTCCCGTGCATGAGGGGAATGAGAGGAGTGCTGCCAATCTACCGCCGGATACAAGGTGGAGAATAGAGAGAACAACCCCACAGGGTGCCCATACTGTGACAACGTGTGGACCAAAACAGAGCTTTGGGGGTCTCCTTCCACCACGAAGTGCAAGTTCTGTGGGTGGAAAATGAGTGGACACCACAAGGACGATCTAAACAGTCAGTAGACCACAGCCAGAAGAGAAGGCCCAGCAAAGGGACATGGGGATGCAGAAGGATCCTGGACTATTTTAAGGACACTGACTGAGTCTTAAAGGGCACTCAGGAGGGATGATGAAACTGAGGAAGGGTGCTGTGTGCAGGTGTTTGTTAGTTTTTCATAGAGATGTAGACCTCTGGGTACTTTGTGTGTGTGTGTGTGTGTGTGTGTGTGTGTGTGTGTGTGTGTGTGTGTGTGTGTGTGTGTGTGTGTGTGTTTGTTTAGAAGTGCCTTTGCTAAGTCTGCAAGTTTATAGCTATAACTGGCACAAAGTCCTCAAAGGGTTAAACAGTGAACTAAAGTGACCATGTGGGCTGACCTCTGGAGAGGATGTGCTTAAACTACTGGGGTGACTTTGGGGTGGGGGTCAGCACTGGTGTTGGGGCCTATGGCAGCTAGTTCCCATGACCCCACATCCCAAGAAGTGGTAGCAGCATTTAAACGTGTACCCTGGGAGTGTGGCTGAAAGGCCATACTTAAAGGCAGTAGGCATAAAAGCACATGGGATCCAAGGTTTGGATCTAATGCAGCAGCCTGGTGAACATCCACGAGAGTTGCGCAGCCAGAGCTATAACAACATGATACGAGATAATGTGGTTTTTCGTTCGGGAAACTACTCATCAGGTCAGTTCTTTGTTTTATAATTAAAATGACACATGAGTTTGTGTTGGCGGGGGGGAGGGGGGGAGAGAAGAGAGCTCTGGAGGGGTTAGCCATGGGAAAACTAACAGAATAAAACAGTTACTCACCTTCTCATAACTGTTGTTTTTCTAGATGTGTTGCTCATATCCATTCCAGTTAGGTGTGTGCAAACCACGTGCACAGTCGTTGGAAAGTTTTTCCCCTAGCACCACCTATGGGGTCGGCTGTGGAGCCCCCTGGAGTGGCACCTTCATGGCGCTCAATATATGACCCTGCCGACTTGGCGCCTCCTCAGTTCCTTCTTGCCGGCTACTCCGACAGAGGGGAAGGCGGGCAGGTTTGGAATGTATATGAGCAACACGTCTCGAAGAACAACAGTTACGAGAAGGTGAGTAACCGTTTTTTCTTCTTCGACTGCTTGCTCATATCAATTCCAGTTAGGTGACTCCCAAGCCCTACCTCGGGGGTGGGGTCGGAGCTATGGTACGACAGACTGGAGTACTGCTCTGCCAAAGGCTGCATCATCTCTAGCGTGCTGGGTGATGGTGCAGTGAGCATCGAAAGCGTGCACCAAGGACCATGTCGCCACCCTGCAGATCTCTTGAATCGGCACCTGAGTCAGGAACACCATCGATGAGGCCTGTGCTCTTGTAGAATGAGCCGTGAGAGCTGGGGCTGGAATGCTGGCTAATTCGTAGCAGGTGCGCATGCACGAGGTGATCCACAAAGATCCTCTGCAACAAGACTGGGATACCTTTCATACAGTCTACCACCACGAATAGCTGGTTTGACCTTCGGAACGGCCTCGTGCATTCGATGTAAAAGGTGAACGCCTGTCAAATGTCCAGAGAGTGGAGCCTCTGCTCCTGGCTGCTCGCATGAGGTTTGGAATAAAACACAGGCAGAAAGATGTCCTGGCTGGAACTGGGATACAACCTTTGGAAAGAAAGCCGGGTGAGGCCTGAGCTGCACCTTGTCTTTGAAGAAGACCTTGTATGGAGGGTCAGAAGTGAGGGCTTTGAGCTCCAAGACCCTCCTTGCCGAAGTAATGGTAATTTGAAAAGCTACCTTCCATGACAGATACAGGAGCAAGTTACCAACGGTTCAAAGGGTGGTCCCATCAGTTTGGAAAGAATCAGGTTGAGGTCCCATGTAGGGATCAGCTGCTGAACCTGTGGGGACAGAAGCTCCAGGCCTTTAAGGAAGTGGGCAACTATGGGGTTGGCAAAGATGGAGTGCCCGGCTGCTCCTAGGTGAAATGCAGAGATAGCTGCCAGGTGTACCTTGATGGAAGAAGCAGCAAGTCCTTACTGCTTGAGGTGTAACAGGCATTCCAGGATGAAAGGAATGGGCCCTTCAACAGTGGAGTGTGGCCCTGGGAGCACCAGAGCGCAAACCATTTTGCCAGATAGGTGGCCCTAGTAGAGGGCTTGCTGCTACCAAGCAGAACTTCCCTTACCGGCCGTGAGCACGTGAGCTCCAGGGGGGTTAGCCATGAAGCTTCCAGTCTGTGAGACAGAGAGACTGGAGGTCTGGGTGACGAAGCGACCGTGGTCCTGGATGATCAGGTCTGGTAACAGTGGCAATGTGACCAGGACGTCCATCGATAGCTCCATGAGTGTGTTGTACCAGTGCTGGCATGGCCACTTCAGCGCTACTAGTATGATCGCCACCTTGTCCCTGTGGATCTTGAGCAGGACTTTGTGTACGAGCGGAAATGGTGGGAATACGTACAGCAGATGGTCCAACCATGATAGGAGGAAGCCATCCGTGATGCAACCTTGGCTGTGGTTCTGGAAGGAGCAGAACCACTGGCACTTCCTGTTGCTTTGAGTGGCAAAGAGATCAATGATGGAGAGTTCCCCACCTCTGGAAGATGTCTGCCGGATGGACCACTCATGGTTGTGGAAGAACCTGCAGAGGTAGTCTGCCATCTCATTCTGAGATCCTGGGAGATACGTTGCTTCCAAGTGAATGGAGTGGGCTATGCAAAACTCCCACAGCTGGAGGGCTTCCTGATATAGGGGAGAGGAATGGGCCCCACCCTGTTTATGTAAAACATCGCAGTTGTGTTGTCTGTCATGATTCCCATGCACTGACCATGCAAGGGCACCTGGAAGGTCTGGCATGCTAGCCGCACCGCTCTCAACTTCTTGATATTGATATGGAGCGAGAGCTTTTTCTGGGAACAGCGGCCCTGTGTCTGCAGGACGCCCGGGTCAGTGCCCGAATCCAGTGCTGATGCGTCTGTTACCAGGGACAGGGAAGGCTGAGGCCTGTGGAAGGGGCCCTCTTTGCACACCTCCTGCTGATCGAGCCACCAGTTGAGGGCCTGGAGGACCTGCACTGTTAGGGTGACCACCAAATCCAGTCTGTTGCATCCTGGGCGAAAAGTTGATGCAAACCACACCTGGAGAGGTCTGAGTCGCATCCTGGCGTGTTGCACCACGTATATGTAAGACACCATGTGGTCAAGTAGCCTCATGCAGCCCCTTGATGTGGTAGTGGGGTACTGTCTGAGACTACATATAATGTTCAAGATTGCCTGAAACCAAGCCTCCGGCAGGAACACCATGGCCCAAGTCGAGTCTAGCACTGCCCCAATCAACTCTATTCTTTGAATTGGTATCAGGATCAACTTGCTCTCGTTGAGGAGAAGGCCTAGTTTGTCGAAGGTGGATTTCACCAGTCGAATCTGCTGTTCCACCTGGTTCCTGGAGTGCCCCCGAAACAGCCAGTCATCAAGGTAGGGGTATACTTGCACCTGCCTTCGATGAAGGAAGGCCGCTACGACCAACATGTACTTGGTGAATACATGAGGGGGCTATTGACAGGCTGAAGGGGAGGACTGTAAACTAGTAATGATTGTGGTTGATCACAAATCGGAGGAACCGTCTGCGCACTGGATGTAGGATATGTGGAAGTAAGTGTCCTTGAGGTCCAGGGTGGCGTACCAGTCTCCCAGATCCAGAAACAGAATGATGGTGTTCAGGGAGACCATGCGAAACTTCAGCTTCTTCATAAAGAGATTGAGGCCTCGCAGGTCGAGAATGGGTCTGAGACCCCCTTTGGCTTTGGGGGTTAGGAAATAACGGGAGTAGAACCCCTTGCCCCTTAGCTTCTGAGGAACCTCCTGCACTGCCCCTGCAGCGAGGAGCATGTGCACCTCCTGGATAAGGAGTTGCTCATGAGAAGGGTCCCTGAAGAGGGACGGGGAAGAGGGGTGGGAGGGGGTGGAGCAGAATTGGAGAGACTATCCCACTTCTACCATGTGAAGAACCCAGTGGTCCAATGTCATTTGGGACCAAGGATGGCAGAAATGGGATAGATGATTCAAGAAACAAGGGGAAGGATCTGATGTTGCGGCTGGTGCACCATCCTCGGGAACACCTTCAAAAGGTCTGCTTTGAGCCCGACGATAGTTTGGTCGGGCCTTAGTTCTGCCCGGGTGGGGGATGGGAAGGCTTGCGCCTGCCATTCCTACCCCTCCTCCTATAGAAATCCTGCCTTGGCCAAGGAGGATAGGAGCATTGCTGCTGTTGTTATGGCTTAAAATGTTTGTGTTGGGTTGCTGGGGTGTGTATGCCCAACGATTTCACGGTAGTCTGGGAGTCTTTTAGGTTGTGTAGCCGAGTCTGTTTGCTCCGCAAATAGGCCTGCCCCGACAAAAGGCAGGTCCTGTAGGATCTGTTGGACCTCAGGTGGAAGCTTCAAGGCCTGCAGCCATGAGCTACGCCTCACGGCAATTCCAGAGAACAAGGCGCGCAAAGCCAAGTCCGCATCGTCCAGTGAGGCCTGTAAAGAGGTCCGTGCCACTTCCTTGCCTTCCTCAACGATAACTCCAAACTCATCCCTGGACTCTGCTGGCACCAGCTCCCTAAATTTTAGTGTAGAGTTCCAGGAGTTGAAGCTGTACCTACTCAGGATTTCTGGGTAGTTGGCAATCCTGAGTTGCAAATCCCCAGTGGAGTACACCTTGCACCTGAAAAGATCCAGGCACTTGGAGTCCGTCGACTTAGGTGTGGGACCTTGCTGCTCCTGCCTCTCCCTCTTGTTCACCTCAGCCACCACCTATGAGCAAGGTTGCGGGTGGGTGTAGAGGTATTCATACCCCTTAGAGTGAACAAAATTTTTCCTCTCCACACCCTTTGCAGTCGGAGGGATGGAAACCAAGGTCTGCCAAAGAGTCTTTCTGTTGGCCTGGATATTTTTAATGAGGTATAGATCCACCCTCAATGGGCCTTCTGGGGCTAGGATGTCCACCATAGGGTCCTCTGACTCTACCACGTCCTCGGCCTGCAGACCCATGTTTTGTGCCACTCTGCGCAACAGGTCCTGGTGGGCACAGTTGTCTATGGGGGGCAGCCCTGAGGTGGAGGACCCCGCAACCGCCTCGTCTGGGCAGGACGACAAGAAGGTTAATGGGGGAACAGGTCCTCCTGACCCTTCTGGTCCCTAGGGGCCTCCTGCCCTGCCTCCTTTTCTGGACCAACTACCTCAGAGTCTGGCCCAGGAACAGAGGTCAGCTCTGGGGGAGGTAGTGTGGCCAGTGCAACCTTGGTACCCCTAGGGGAGGGGCAAATGGCCGATACCTCCGGCACTCTTGGTTCGGATACCACTGAATGGTAACCCTTGGATTGGGTGCGCTGGGCTTGGTGGTATGCCCACAGGATCCAAAATGGCCACTACATTGGTCTCTGCCACTGCACAGGCCATGGACCTGCACCGACATTGGGCCTCCTATGGGCTGACTGTTGCCAGCTCCACTCTGAGTATCTAGACACCACCTGCAAGTCCAAAGACGAGGACCGGGACTGTGATGGCCAGGGTGGTGCTGAACAGAGCTGAGCTGGGGAGCAATGCTGCAACCTGGAGCGGTGCTGGGAGTAGGGTCTGCGCGGAGATGCTGACTGGTGCCAAGATGACCGGTGTCGAGATGACTGGTGCGGGGAGTGGGACCAGCTGCGTGATGGGGACCGGTGCCATGAAGATCAATGTTGCAATTGGGAGTGCTGACGCAACCTGGATCAGTGCCACAAGTCCAACCGGTGCCGCGAGCCACAGCAGTGTCAGGAATCCAAGCAGTATCTTGACTCCATTGGTGATGCTGAAGGATGAAGCATCACCAATTTGCCTCAAGATGGTGCCGCACGTTGTGGCACCGGAGGCTTCTCACGGAGCACCAGGGACTGTGGTGCCATCATGGTGATTAAGTCCCTCGTGGCCTTGAAGGTGTCTGGGGTGGACGGCAGCTCCATCATGTCAGCCACCTGGCTTGGGGAGTCCAACAGCACGGACTTGATGGTCCCCCTTGCAGGGCAAAAGTCAATGGTGCCAGCTCCAAAGTTGTCGGTGCTGGGTGCTCCTCCCTGGGTTGTGCCCCATTGGCTGGCTCCAAAAAGGTGGGTCTCAGAGTCGGAGATCCGCTCCTCCCCTGCTTCTGGTGCTGCTTCTGTGGTGCTGGGGAATGGGACTGGTGCCGGGCCATTCCCACCGGTTTCGGCCCTGGGGAGCGGCGGTGCCATGGGTCTCTGTGCCCAGAGTCCTTCCAGGGTGCCGCTTCTGCTATGGATGCCAGAGCGCTGCGCATCAATTAACTTGGTGCGGGGTCGTGCCACACCGAGGCGGGTTGTGGTCTCAAAGCCACCTCCATAAGGAGCTGATTTAAATTGAAGTCCTGCTTCTTTTTTGTTCTAGGGTGAAACCCTTTACAAATCCTGCACTTGTCCGCTTGGTGCGCCTCCCCCAGACACTTTAGACAAGCGTTGTGGGTGTCACCTGTTGGCATGGGCTTATTGCAGGATTTGTAGGGTTTGAACCCTTGGGACTTAGGCATGCCCCGAGTCCCCAAGGGGGAATACATGGTGGGAATGGACAGGAAACCCCCATTCCCAACAGCTAACAGTAGTGACTACAATAAAACTAAAACTAAACTAAAATTAATGCTAAACAACACTAAACTGAAAGGCTAGGGAAAATGAGGAGAACTTGCTAAGCAAGCCACCACAGTTCCAACGACCATCACTGGTGGGAAGAAGGAACTGAGGAGGCACCGGGTTGGCAGGGTCATATATTGAGCGCCATGAAGGCACCACTCCTGGGGGCTCCACAGTCAACCCATCATGTGCTGCTAGGGGAAAACCTTTCCGATGACTGTGCAAGCGGTGTGCACACACCTAACTGGAATTGATTTGAGCAACCACTTGAAGAAGAAAAAGTGGATTTTCAGGACAGATTTGAGGAAGAGTGAGGCTGCAATGCAGAAAACATGAACCAAAACTATCAAAAGCTGGACCAAAGCTCAGGAGCTCTCACAGTTGGAGAGGTGAAACTCAACCCACTCTACCACGACTTTAGAAATCTGGACATCACCAAAAAGCATGCTCATGGATATTTCAAGTTGATGCAAGAGCACCTTTGGGTGTTTTGTTTTTTAAAATCTTTCCAACTAATTGCTGTGCCCCACAAGTTTATTTGTGCATGGTGTGCATGTGTGTTTTCATTCTTTTGCCTCAGACCTCAATTAACACAAGAGGTAGAGAAATGATTAGCAAGAGCGCTCCACCCCCATGTGGCTATCTGCAACCCAGAGCAGCAAAGATAGACAATTACAAATGTAAACACACCCAGCCACATTTCTACCAAGGAGAATGGCTAGCAGACCAGGAGGAATATGGTCCAACTATCTTCCACAGGATGACTCAACATGGATCACTTCTGCTGAATAGAGCCTTTAGAAAGAACTTTGCTTCCTTTCCTATGGGTTTACTAACTTCGAAGTCAAGCAACACATCTGATTAGACTGGAATGTTGAGTGCAAGTTCTGATTCTAAAGGCAGCTCCAGTTACTCAGCCTTTACAATTACCCAAAGGACTTGGTTAGTACTTGAATAGAGACCCACTTGCATCTAACAGCCAAACTGGACAGTCTCTATGTAAAAGAATAAATGGACACAAATCAGACGTCAAGAATTATAACATTCAAAAACCAGTTGGAGAACACTTCAATCTCCCTGGTCACTCGATCACAGACCTAAAAGTTGCAATATTACAACAAAAAAACTTCAAAAACAGACTCCAACGAAAGACTGCTGAATTGGAATTAATTTGCAAAATGGACACTATTAAATTAGGCTTAAATAAAGACTGGGAGTGGATGGGTCATTACACAAACTAAAACTATTTCCCCATGTTTATTCCTCCCCCTCCCACACACACACACACACACACACTGTTCCTCACAACTTCTTGTCAACTGCTGCAAATAGACGATTTTGATTACCACTACAAGAACTTTTTTCTCTCCTGCTGATAATAGCTCACCTTAACTGATCACTCTCGTTAGAGTGTGTATGGTAACATCCATTGTTTCATGTTATCTGTGTGTATATATATATATATATATATATATATATATATATATATATATATATATATCTTCCTACTGTATTTTCCACTACATGAATCCGATGAAGTGGGCTGTAGCCCACAAAAGCTTATGCTCAAATAAATTTGTTAGTCTCTAAGTTGCCACAAGTACTCCTGTTCTTTTAACAGTTCTCTGTAATAGATAAAGCAACAGCTATTGCTCCTGGAATTTAGCAGTTTCATTATGATAGGAAATTTATGTAGCTACGGGACCTAAATCCTATGTATTTTGGGTGACGTTTACACAGACTCTTTAAAAAAGATGAATTCTGATAGCACGCAAATCTAAGAAAGTAAATATTAAATAAACCTCCTCCAAGGCTTGCTAATTCCTTTTCAACTCTGAAGCTTCATAAGCTTAGCCCCTCTTTCTGATCAGTATTGTACTGCTTTCAGAAATGCTATGCTGTCCTGACATAACTTGGCTATTTACTTATGTAAGG
The DNA here is from genome assembly GCF_020497125.1 of Mauremys mutica. Classification (NCBI taxonomy): domain Eukaryota; kingdom Metazoa; phylum Chordata; order Testudines; family Geoemydidae; genus Mauremys; species Mauremys mutica. Next base: position 198,482,892 of record NC_059072.1, read on the forward strand.
ACTATAGGGCAGTAATCAAAAAACAACCCTAGTTTTAGGGAGACATTGATTTGCAAGGATTCCGGCTTATTGAGGGCCTTTACATGGGTGCGTGTTACTCATAGCTGGAAAGAAAACTAAAGCAAGTCCCAGAAATTGGTGGTTTGAAAAATGAAAAAAACAATTTAAGTGTGAGCAATGAGGCGCCTATTGTTAGTCCTACAGTCTTATACTTAATTGTCTGAAGTCACTGTGTCCCAAGATATTTTTAAATACATATTTTTTGGGTAGATATTTTAGTTCTGTAAGGAACAGACTCATTCAGAGAACTATTCAAGATTTGCCATCCAACCAGAAATGTTAATTATTCAGTGGTTAATGGTGTATAGTGTTGTCATTCAAAAATTAGGTTGTGAGCTTCATTTTCTAAACGGAAGACTAATTCTGTCAGAGAATACTAGATTACAGGCTATCTGTAAAATCCTTAACAGGCAAGTCTTCATGATTCCTACTTCAGCCTATTTCTCTCTCTAAAAGGGGGAAATCATTTTTGTTTGTCAGACCATAGACATTTTTTCTTTGACACACAAATTTAATGTGTGCTTAATACATTTTGTTGCTTCTGTAATATCTTACACATTTGGAGCAAAATATAGTGGTGAGTCTCATTTTACTTTAAAGATTAGAAAAATCTTTATTATGCCTGTTAAGGTTCCTTAGAGAAGACATCAAAGGAATAATAGTGCACCCTGCATAAGGAACTCCCAGGGTTAATATTAGATGAGATTCCAGGGGATTCTCCTTTGTGGCTCAGTCATAATAGTACTAGAATCTAACAAACCTTGCATCTCCTGCCTAGTTAGTAACAAAGCAGGGCAGTTGGCAATCCCCAAATAAGCCCAGCAAACCATCATTGAGAAAAGAAGGCAAGAAAAGCAGTGCTGTATAGAATGAACCTGAGTCATGAACAAACAGAATAATTTACTGAGAAAAAAGAAATCCTCATTAACTCTGCTAAGAAGAAATCTCATATGGAATTTTTGAAGGTGAAATGAAAACAGCTCTGGAAATAAATGTTAAATAACTCACACTGTTATCAGTTTGGATTTGGCTGCAAGTTTGACAAGCTAATACCTACAGTCAAAAGCAGGTCAACTGTACAATCTACTTCAGGGAATGGCGACAGGAAGGTTGTGAGACTGTAAAGGGGAATAATTAGATGGTGGAATATGCCCCCTTGTGTTCCAACTAAGAAATAACAGAACTGGTAAGAATTGCCAAGAAGGAAATTCACATTACGCGTGAGATCTTGAAGTCACTGCCCAGTTAAGGGCAGGTTAGAGCCCTTCTCAGATCAGAAGTACTGGTCTCAAGAAGTCTGAAAAACCACAGGTACATTAGCCAATAAGATAGATATTGAGTTGGTCACACTATTAACAAGTTAAAACATTAGGGTTAAGATTTTTTAAAACGGTTGCCTAAAGTTACGCTCTAAAATGAATATTTAGGCACCTATATAAGTGACCTCATTTTCAGAAGTGTTAAGCACATAGCAACTCCCCTGGACTTAATTTGGAGTTGCCGGGTTCTCAGCACCTCTGAAAATCAGGCTCTATATTCAGGCGCCTAAATATGGATTTCAGAGCCTAACTTTAAGCATCCATTATTTAAAATCATGACCTCAGAGAAGAAACCTGGAAAGGATTATTTAGAGTTCAAAAAGAAAAAAAAGGGGGGGAGGTCCCCTATAACTCTAGAACCAAAGATAGTATCTAGATTAGAAAATCATCAATGCACCAAGAACTTAAACATCCACAACATTTGAGCACATAACATACATAGATTTTAAGGCCAGAAAGGACCATTGTGATCGTCTTGTCTGACTTTCTACATAACACAGACCATAAGACTTCCCTGAATTAGTTCCCTCTTGAAATGGAACAGCTGTGGTTGAACTAGAGAATATCTTTTAGCTAAACATGCAATTCTGATTGTAAAATTTCCAGTGATGGAGATTCCACAGTCCTTGGTAAGTTGTTTCAAAGGTTAATTGCCCTGTTAAAAAAATCACCTATTTTTAGTCTGTATTTGCTTATCTTCAACTTCCAGCCATTGGATCTCGTTATACCTTTGTCTGCTAGACTGAAGAGCCCTCTATTATCAATTTTTTGTTCCCCAATAGGCAGGGGCGGCTCTAGACCCCAGCGCGCCAAGCAGGCGCGTGGGGCGGCCCTTTCCCGGGGGGGCGGCATTTGGCTCCGGTGGACCTGCCGCAGACATGCCTGCGGCAGGTCGACCGGAGCCCGGGACGAGCGGACCTGCCGCAGGCATGACTGCGGCGGGTCCCCTCTTCCGGCGGCTCCGTTTTAGCTCCCGCTGGCATGCCTGCGGCCGGTCCACCGGAGCCGCGGGACCACGGCACCCGCCGCAGTCATGCCTGCGGCAGGTCCGCTCGTCCCGGGCTCCGGTCGACCTGCCGCAGACATGCCTGCGGGAGCTCAACCGGACCCGCGGGACCGGAGAAGGGCGGCGCGGCGCACTGCGCTGCTTGGGGCAGCCTGATTTCTAGAGCCGCCCCTGCCAATAGGTACTTCTAAACTGTGATCAAGTCTCTCTCTTAACCTTCTCTTTTACAGGCAACACATGGGGGGAAGGGAGGGAAATGGAGGGTCAAGTGCCCCCCCCCATGGCCTGCCAGGGTTGGGGAGGGAGAGGGGCTCTGTCCTTCTCTCCCTGTGCCTCCCATAGCATATTCACCACTCTCCCTGGCTGCCAGGCGGGGACAGGACAGAACCACTTCTGCTTGAAAGAGCCTGGCTGGGAGGCAGTGGAGGCCTGCTCCCTGCCCGGGCTTGGCTGCAGGGGACGGGGGCCGAGCCTGTCAGGGAAGGAGGGGCTCTGGCTTGCTTGGCCCCTGTCCCCGGCAACAGGACCTGGGCAGGGTGCAGCCTGCTGCCGCACCAGCTGCCAGGGATAGGGGCTGAGTGAGCCAGAAACATGAGGGGGGAGAGGGAAGGAAGAGAAAGGGCTCCAGCTCACTCGGCCCCTGTCCGTGGCAGCTGGGGCAGCAGCAGGCCGCTCCCCACCCAGGGCCTGCTGCTGGGGACAGGGGCCAAGCAAGGCGGAGTCCCTCTTACCTCCCCTGGTATGCTCGGCCCCTATCCCCTGCAGCCAAGCCACTGCTGCTGCCTCCCCGACAGGCTCTCTCAGGCAGAAGCAGCTCCATCCCACTCCCTGCTCAGCTGCCAGGGATGGTGGGAAGGGAGGTGCAAGGAGAGGAGGACAGATACACACCCTCTTGCAGGTAATATGGGGCGAGAAGAGCGGGGGGGGGCCCTCGGCTGGGTGGGGTCACTGGTTCGGGGGGTCATTGGTCAGGGGAGACACATGGGGTGGTCACATGTCCTCCCCGTTAGATTGTGCCCCCCCCAGGATGGGGAGGCACAAGTTATCTATGTATCTGATAGATTGAGCTCCTTACATCTTTCACTATAAGGCATGTTTTCCAATTCGTTAATCGTTCTTGTGATTCTTCTCTGATTCCTCTCTAATTTTTCAACATACTTCTTGAATTGTGGGCACCAGAACTGGACATGATATTCCAGTAGCGGTCCCACCTCTCTGCTCTCACTCAATATTCCCGTTTATACATCCAAGGGTGGCAGTAGCTGTTTAGGCAACAGTGTTGCACTGGGAGCTCATGTTCAGATGGTTATCCACTATGACAGCCAAGTCTTTTTAAGAGTCACAAGATGTTAAATCTGAGTTGCTAATTGTTTAAGGTAACAAAAGCTTAATAAAGCAACACGTTACTTGGATGGTTTTGAGCTGCCCTCCCATTTTTTACTGAAAATTTTTTCTGTCCTTCCTATGAGCCTAATCCAAAGCCCATTGAAGTCAGTGGAAAAACTCCCACTAATTTCAGTGGACTGTGAATCAGGCCCTTCTGAGGCAATGTGGAGGTTTGTGACCCTTAGGCTATATCTATGCTACAGGCTAAGGATGCAATCCCCCTGCTCGCATACACATATACTTACGGTAGCTCAAGGAAACTAGCACAAATCTAAATAGTAGTGTAGCCACAGTAGCACAGGCAGCAGCAGCACAGTGTAGCCATGCTGAGTAGAAACACTCCTGAAACCAGTGGGTATGTACACGGCCTGTCTAGATCATGTCACTTCTGCCCATGCTACCACGCTAAACTACTGTTTACACCCACGCTAGGTCTCATCAAACTGGGGGATCACAGTCCTAGCCCGTAGTGTAGATGAAGCCTTAGACCAGACGTGGGCAAACTACAGGCCACATCTGGCCCACGGGACTGTCCTGCCCGGCCCCTGAGCTCCTGGCCAGGGAGCCTAGTCCCCACCCCCTCCCCCGCTGTCCCCCTTCCCCGCAGCCACGCCGCCACACAGGCCGCACTCTGGCCCTCCACTCCCACTGGGCAGCGTGGGGAGTACAGCTGGCTCTGGCTGGGTGTCACGGCTGCGAGCTCCTGCTGCTGGTAAGGAGGTGGGGAGCAGGGGGGGGTTGGGTAAGGGGGCGGGAGGTCCTGGGGGGCAGTCAAGGAGGAGGGGACGGTTGGATGGGGAAGAGGTTCTGGGGGGGCAGTCAGGGGATTGGGAACAGGAAGGGTTGGGAGTGGGAGTCCCAGGGGGCCTGTCAGGGGGCAGGGATGTGGATAGGGGTTGGGAGGGCAGTCATGGGACAGGGGGGATTGGATAAGAGGGTGGGATCCCAGGGGGCAGTTAGGGACGGGGGGTCCCAGAGGGGATGGTCAGGGGACGAGGAGCAGAGGGCGGTTGGATAGGGGTGTGGGAATCCCGGGGAGGGGCTGTCAGGGGGCAGGGAGTTTGGATGGGGGGGGCAGAGGTCCAAGGAGGGGGCAGTTAGGGGACAAGGAGCAGGGGAGTTGGATGGGTCCGGGATTCTGAGGGGGGCAGTCAAGGGGCGGGAAGTGGGAGGGGGCGGATAGGGGTAGGGGCCAGGCTGTTTGGGGAGGCACAGCCTTCCCTACCTGGCACTCCATACGGTTGCACAACCCCGATGTGGCCCTCGGCCCAAAAAGTTTGCCAACTCCTGCCTTAGACTCGGCTCACTTCATTTAAATCTTGTATATCACAGGTTAACCAACAGGAGGAGCACATCAGTATCTAATTCTCACACGTTAAATTCCTTATCTGACGACAAAGTAGGATAGCAAATGATTTCAAAATGTTTAATGCCAAGCAGCTACACTGCTGGAGTGGAGTCGTGGTGGTGTTACACAGCTAATGTGCTGTCCCTTCTCAGCAGCCTGGCCACGGAAAAAACAATTTTAAGGACAAATGCTCTTTTCAAAACACATTTAATATTTTTTTACTAGTTGAACCTTTCACTTAGTGCACTGAGAGAAATGGATAGAGTTTTCTCTTGGTTACCGAAGATTTGTAACAAATCTTCTGTCTCCCTAGCAAGAGAACTTGCCCTGGTAGCATATGCAGGGGGCACAGAGTTTGTACACTGTTGGAGAAGGGAAACAATGTGCTCTTTCCCCACTTCTGCCCCTGAAGCTTTCCTGTTATAAAATTATACAGGTTTGATCTCTTGGGAGACTTGGCTGAGCCTGGAGTTCTTGTTAATTTAAAGGAAATTAAAAGAGCTGATTGCATTGCTGTGCTTATGTACAAATTCATTATTCTGTTCCATTCCTCTCAACACACTAACAAGCCAGTGGGTGACCAACATGGAAAAAAAATTGCCCAAGATGGGTTAAACCATTCTCAAAGTATGTAAAACAGTCCCTGCTTCCACAAACTCTGTTAATGAATTTATTTTCAATGAAAAGGTTATATAAAAATCCTAATGGGTTGTGGGTCATTTTCTTTTTTTCTGCTGATTGCTTCAGTATGAATTTTTCCAATTGTTTCATTTTATCTTATCTTTCTCATTTCTTTTCGACTATAGAATGTATTCTCCTGTGATTCTGTTTTTCTCTTAAATCTGTTGGCTGAGATTTTCAAAGGAACATAAAGCTTTGTCTACATGGGGAAATTGACTGGCATAGCTATTGTGGTATAAGGTATTCTGCAGTAGCTATTCCAGAATAGCTCCTCGTGTGGACATTCTATTCCAGAATAAAAGACTCTTTTATTCAATAATCTTTACTCCACTTTATGAGCTTATTCGGCATTAACTACACTGGTCAATTTCCCTGTGTAGACAAGGCCTTAGGGCAGAGGTCCCCAAACCGTGGGGCGTGCCCCCCTAGGGGGGAGCATAGAGGAATATTTGAGGGGGTGTGGTGGGGCCTAGGCCAGCCCCACAGAGGGCGAAGAGGGAGTGCCACCCAGCCCTGCTCTGCTCCCAGACTGGCCCCGCTCCCAGCCGCAGCCCCAGCCCCGGACCCAGTACTGCCCCCAGTCTTTTCCCCTGACCCCGACTCGCCTCTGCCTTGGCCCCTTTACCACTGTCTGTCTCCCACCCACCCCCCTGGAGTCCCAGGCCCACTCCCAGCCCTGGCTCCGAGGGGGGTGCAGACAGGGGCACACACAACCCTGAAAAGTTTGGGGACCACTGCTTTAGGGAATTACTTGCTCAACTTTCATTGGAATTCAAAAGGATTTAAGTGCCTACCTCCTTTACATGCCTTTCAGAATTCCAGCCTATATTTTCTCCTCTTGTTCCCACACTGTTTTTTCCCCTCTTGTTCTTTTCTTTTCATATACTGTGTACTAATTTTCTTTCCTTTACCTTATGCTGCTTTGTCCCCTCTGTTCTGGCAAACTTCTTGCAGTGCAGGCCCTTCCCTTTCACGACAGGCTATATAAGTCTTGTTAGAAAAAAAATCCCACCCATTGGGACCTTCTAGGCTAATGTCACCAAGGGTTCAGTGAAACTGCTAGGCATCAGTGGGAATTTTTTCTCTGAACTTCCTTGGTGCCCCTTTTTTCATCCCAATGTTTACCCCGCCCCTCTTTTTTCCTACTCTCTCTGGGTGTAGTCCTAGCCCCACTGAAGTCAGTGCGAGTTGTGCCATTGACTTCAAGGGGACCAGGATTCACCCTGCCTCTTTTCCTATTTTATTCCTCTCCTGTCCCCTCAATTTATTTCCTTGAACGAAGGATTCCCCCCTTCTCTTAATCTTGGCATCAACCGTTACACCGCTAAGGCCACTACTATTGCTGTCTCCTGGAGTTCCATTCTGCTGCATCTCCACTACCTGCTAATTATAGAGCTCTTGTTGCACAACCAGCTGTGACTGTGTTCTTTCTGATCCCATTCAAATCAAAACACATATCCAAGAATGCTTGTTACTTGCTTGTATCCAGCTCAATCTCTTTCTTGCTATTAATATGCTGAAACAAGGTCTATTCCAGGCAGGAGAGTCTACAGCTAATGTTGAGAAGGTCAACTTTTAAATCTTTCATGCCTGAAGCCAAGAGCTAAAACTATTTTCATTATTAGCCAAGAACCACTTTTTTGGGTACTGCCTATTTTGGGCAGACATTCAAAGGGCAGGTTATGAGGCTGTAGCAAAAATAACTTTGGCAGTTTAAAAAACAACGATATGAGGTTATCTTCAGTGGCCCCATTAGGCTGACCCTGAAATCTTTATGCGAACAAAAAGATTCAGCCCTAATTGTAAGTGCATTCCATGACAGTTAATTATGACCCTAGCTACATCACAGTCAAAGCTACCAGCTGTTGCTACTATTCTTCCAGATATTTAGCTATACTTGGCAGATTGTTTGAATTTGTATTAATGCCTTTTGAAGCAAAATTCATACAGGCACTTAGGTCAAAGTACAACATGAGTTACAGGAAGGTAAATCATTCATTTTAAAAACACTGCTCCATTGATTACCTTGACTTTGTCTACACTAGTGTTTTTCTAAAAATCTCATGGCCAATTAGACAGCTTAGCCAGAGCCATCCTCCAGACCTTCTCTGCACAGAAGTAAAGACTATGGTGATTAATATGCCAGCAGGTGCTCCATACTAATTCTTCTATTGGCACATCACCACTGGAGTTGCAATGGGAGCAGGGTAATAGTAAGAATTAAAAACAAAACAAAAAAAAACAGCTAGAGCTTTAAAGATGCCAACTCTGCAGTCAACACTTGGGGAATAGTAGCAGCTAATTGAATAAGGAACAAGTCAGGAAGGGAACGATAGGACAAAACTGAGAACCTCAGAGTGAGATAGTGTTTGCTGTGGATCTGGGCAAATTAGTATTTCTTTCCCACAAAACTGCTGCTCCAAAATTTGTTAAAGTATGGTGATAAGAAAATGTTCAAGATCTGCTTCAGGAGTCATCTGCTTGGTAATTCCACTTTTTATTGAAATACAAATTCTCCTTTCTATTCCCCACTCTACTCCAAGGTGTTTAGAGCATCAACCTCATCTAAGTTAATGTATGCTTCTCTTTCTTGCGTAAGCGCATTGAGGAGTTTTAAACATGTGACATCTTCTACGCATCTGTCACTATTTCCTAGTGAATATTCAATACTCTATTTCAGGGGTAGGCAACCTATGGCACGCGTGCCAAAGACGGCACACGAGCTGATTTTCAGTGGCACTCACACTGCCAGGATCCTGGCCACCGGTCTGGGGGGCTCTGCATTTTAATTTTAAATGAAGCTTTTTAAACATTTTAAAAATCTTATTTACTTTACATACAACTAGTTTAGTTATATGTTACAGACTTATAGAAAGAGACCTTCTAAAAACGTTAACATGTATTACCGGTACACAAAACCTTAAATTAGAGTGAATAAATGAAGACTCGGCACAGCACTTCTGAAAGATTGCCGACCCCTGCTCTATTTATTTAAAAACAATGAAAATGTGACAATGTACCCATTACTTATCTTCTTTATGCAGTTAACATCATTGGTCTAGTTTGGGGGGAAGTGGGGAGAGGTGTTGCCCCCCACAACAGGGCCTGCCTTATGGGTGGGCACTGTGGTTAAGGAGGCAAGACTCAGTGCACTTATCTTAATGCAACAGGACAGGCCTCTGCCAGCAGCCCACCTGACCCCCAACTTCCTCCTCTTTGACCCCCTGCAGCCTGGGGTGCTGGCTGTTTGGCAATCCAGGGTGGAGCCCACACAAGGAAGCAGGAGCCTGGCATGCAGCATCCCCTTGCACCATGAAATACAGCAGCAGCAGCCTCAGAGGAAGGCAACCACAGCAGGCCTGGGAGGCACCAGAAAGTCCAGCTGCAGCAGCTGGTTCCAGAGCAGCTGTAGCTCCCACACTCAGGTTTCATAGACTTTAAGGTCAAAAGGGTCCATCGTGATCATCTAGTCTGTGCACATTGCCGGTCACAGAACCTCACTCACACCTGAAACAGATCCCTAACCTCTGGCTGAGTTACTGATGTCTTCAAATCATGCTTTAAAGACTTCAAGTTACAGAGAATTCACCATTTAAGCTAGTTTAAAACCTGCAAGTGACTTGTGCCCCATGCTGCAAAGGAAGGGAAAAGACTTCCATGGTCTCAGCTAATCTGACCACAGGGAAAAATTCCTTCCCAACCCCAAATATGGCAATCAGTTAGACCAGGGGTTCTCAACTGGGGGTCAGGATGCCTCAGTGGGTCACGAGATTATTACATGAGGGGGGTCACAAGCTGTCAGCCTCCACCCCAAGCCCCACTTTGCCTCCAGCATTTATAATGGTGTTAAATATATAAACAAGTGTTTTTAATTTCTTGGAGCGGGGGGGTCACACTCAGAGGCTTGCTATGTGAAAGGGGTCAGCAGTACAGAAGTTTGAGAACCATTGATTTAGACCCTGAACACATGAGCAAGACCCACCAGGCAATTACCTGGGAAAGAATTATCTGTAGTAACTGAGAGCACTCCCTATCTAGTGTCCCATCTCCAGCAGTTGGGGATTTTTGCTAGTGGCAGTCACAGATGGGCCACTTGCCATCATACTATTCCCTCCAAAAACTTATCACGCTCAGTTTTGAAGCCAGTTAGGTTTTTGCCCCCATTCCTCCCCTTGGAAGGCTGTTTCAGAACTTCACTTCTCTGATGGTTGGAAACCTTTGTCTAATTTCAAGCCTAAAGCTGATGTTTATCGCAATAGTGGACAGCGGCAGCAGGGGCTCCCCTGCTAAACCAGCCCATCTCCCGCCACCACCAAGTAATGCACAGCCCATCACAGACACAGGAGCACCCGCCGCTCCAGCCAGGGAGGGGAAAGCCAGCAATCCAGGCGAACTGGCTTCAACATGTGCAAGATGTGCTGTGTCTGTGTGTACAGATACTCTCTCATTTTGCATTTCTTGTGCCCACAGGGACACACTAATACATGTATTAGACACAAACATACAGTTCCACTCGCTCCTGTCTTGGCCTGGCAAGCTGCACCCACATAACGAAAAGGGAACAGAGACTGAGTCCTTGCGGTCCCCGTGCGAGACAAACAACTTTGGGACAGGCGCCTGGCTCTGCAGGCCAGCGGTGACTCCACAGCAGGCCCAGCACTGCAAGCCTCAGACAGGAACCAAATTTGACCCCCCCCCACACATAGAAGTCAAACTACACCTCTGGTCAACATCTTCCCCAGGCTCATTTCTTTCTGGTAGTGGATTTTACTACCTGTATTCCAGACCAGATCACTTTGAGACTGAGATCTCAATATGTAATCCTTATATCCTTTAAAGAAGTTTTTCTATTGACATATCTACTTTTAGATGCATATACTCAAAAGATGAACTACAAAATAAAACATCTCTAAGCTGATATCACTCCTGTGTCAACTGTACACTGTTTTCAGGGCTGGCCAAGCATAAATGACAGTCATAGAAACGTAAGGCTGGAAGGACCTCAAGAGATCAAGTCCAGCCCACTGGAGAGGCAGGACCAAGTACACCTCTACCTCAATACAACACTGTTCTCGGGAGCCAAAAAAATCTTACCGCATTATAGGTGAAACAGCGTTACATCGAACTTGCTTTGATCCACCGGAGCGTGCAGCCTCTCCCCCCCGGAGCACTGCTTTACCGCATTATATCCAAATTCATGTTATATTGGGTCGCGTTATATCGGGGTAGAGGTGTATACCTAGGCCATCCCTGGCACAGTCTCATGAGCACATAGGACAAGTGCAAGAAATTTAGAAGAGCAAATTTTGAATGTGACCCACTTCATAAAGCTGAGCTTACTTTAGTTTTGGGAAATTGAATAGATGTCAGTTTATCCTCGGTTCAGGGAGAGAAACTGAGGAGGCAGGAGAGAACTAAAACAACGCAGGAACAGTTGCCCAATAACACATACTGCCTATCAAGCAAGGAGCAACACCATAATTTCAGAGAGACAACATACCATGGTTCACAGTATACTGAAAGTGATAGCTGTAACTTTTAAATAGAGACATACGTGGGTCTTAACTCACAACTACAATATTTAAGATTTTGAGTGTTCATATTTACTAAAACAGTTTTACATCTAAACAGAAAAAATTCTTTGGACATTACCTTTAATCTGGCGGTTGCATTGACTAATTAACTGAAGATGGAATTTACTAGTTGATCATTGTGATAAATATCTAATTTCAACTACAGGGAATACTATACACACACTGATAGCAGATCTGAATCTAGGCTGTTAGTTGTACACTTCAGCAGAACAGCAGCTGGCAACACTGACTTACTGGAAGAGCTACGTCAATAAAGTCTGATTAAGTTAGTGGGTCTAGATCTCTTGCCTTTTGAGTCTGTGCTCGTTCTTCCCCCATAAGCCCTGAAATTTTAGTGGTTTGCCAAGGAAGAATCCTTAGAACCAGTTGCCTCAGAAGCGCAAGCAGAAAAGGCCGAAGGGAGCAACTTTTTGAAGATGGGTGTTCTGGATTTTCAGTCCCAGCCACTCCAGGGTCTGAAGGACACATTGACCTTTCTAGAAGTAACTTCAGGTGAAATTCTCTAGCCTTTTGGGTTCCCTTTGAGGACACTTTACAGAAGTGCCCCCTCACTATAACAAAAACTGGCCAAACTTTGGAAGGCCATACATTCAACTTGTGGCATTTCTTTTGTCTGTATACGTGATAAACCTTGAATGGCCAAATCCAGTCAATTCCAACATTTTTGGGAATGTACTAGTCTAGGCATCAATGGCTGGAATCCTGATGATTTGGGCGGGGGGGGGGGGGGGGGGGGAACAAAAAAAAACAGAAAACCAGGAGAAAAATGGGGGACATCTGAAGCGCCTGCTGTCTATTTAGCATAGCCATAGCTTCAAGCACCTCTGCAATTGTCTATAGATCAAACTGATGGCACCCATTAATGCCTTCCAGCATAACAATACTCCAGCTCACCTCTGCTCATCCTCCCAATAATTAAGTTTGTTAAGGTGTCTCCATACTAATCTCCCACATAAAAAACTGTGGGGAGGGCACAGGGAGAAAATGCTGGTCCCTGTTATATGGGGAATAGGTACACAGAACCCTTGGCAAGAGGGCAACTGGAGGGTGGCACATAGGACATTTATGGGGTGGAATGGAGGAATGCAAAGAGCCCTTGGTATATAATAAACTCAGCTTACAGACGCTACAAAGTGTGCAGCCCCCTTACAAGCATCTGGTATGTCCATCATTAAGATGCATTGCTGCCTTACATGAAGGGCAATTTTCGAAGCCTAGAGATTTGTGAAGTCTCACAGGCAAAGAGAAAAAGTTTCTTCTTAAAAGTAGAAAGTAAACACTTGAAGTATCTGAAGCTAGCAGTTAGTTAACCATTAATGTTAGGTATCCAGGTTTAGAACTATTTACAATACAATGAATAGACCACAGAGAGAGGGAAAAAAACCTCAGACACTGCAAGTTCTGACTCATAACCACTGGCAGTGAGAAAGAACTGAGGAGCAGTTAAGGTGGTCTGGCCTTTTATGTCATCAGGTAGGAGGGACAAAGACACTCAGGTCACAGGTGTGGCCCAAAGAATCCAGAGTGCATTGGGCACATGCCCACCAACAGTGGAACACAAATGGAAAAGCGCTTGAAGCAGCATCTAAATATTATCTGACCACAAGACACAAGTTCAACTTCAGTAAAGTAACACTGAGGAGGGACAAAAACAATCACTATGGGGCCATGACAGTTGATTACTCAAGGAGAGTATTTAAAAGGGTAAGGGGAAAAAGTAAAACTAGTGTGGTCAGAAGATAAAGAAAAAAATCTTACATGGCTAATGCTGATGGAAAATAAATTTCACTCAAGTTTGGAGAAGTGGTATAACAATTCCTACTAGTGAAATAATTTCAGTGAAGCGGTTAATTTGAGTTGTACCTTACACAATGCAGCCACAAATTAGCTATAGCCCAATTATAATCTATACACTCAATCTATCAGAGAGCCTTTTGCAAATAAATTGGTGTTCATTGTTTATTTGAAAGAAAAACAGACAAATAGAGATAAATAGCATGGATTTGTTTTCACTGATTGGTTATGAATAGAGTGTGCTGCTGCCTCCTGACAAATCTGTGTTAACTACCACAGCCTAGGTTATACCTGGAACAAAAAAAAGTGTTGTACAGTTGGACAATTTGCACAAAGTTTCAAGGGACAAAAAGTGCACCAAGTCCTGAACTAAGAAAGAAACTACATCAGTGATTTGCTGGCTTTTTTAGTTTTATTAGAAATGTATTTACAAGACTTTAAACATTTTACATTGATTGCCCAAGTATCTTGGTTTCATAAACAAATTTATAAACTAATTCTAAGTTTTGCAATATATTAGAACACAAGCCTTTAAATAAAAATCAAACAATTACAAAATTGATCTCAGAACCAGGTAACACCCAGACTAGAGCACTTAACTAAATGTATTGAGTTTAGCTTATATTTAAGCATACATTTTAAACTTGTTCTTCACCTCAAACAAGGTTGAAGGGCTATTCACAATATTTTTTTAAGCTCCACAATAACTGCATTTTTCCCCAAGATGTTCTATGCAAAGTCGGGTTGTTTTTTTTGTTGTTTTTTTTAAAGTCTCCAGTAAAGAAAGTTAATAAATTCTGGCCAGCCCAAGGCTAGAATGCAGAACCTGCTACATTTAAATCCAACAGCTCAATGCCTAGCAGCACAGGTCAAGGGAAGGCTGTAAAAATAAAATGATGAACAATTCAATCATCATTTCTCCAAGAAAGTTCAGGGTTAGCTTGTTACGTTAGTTTTAGGAAATTGAACAGATGTCAGTTCAGCAGATAATTTTGGATGACTCTCTCAGATACTGGCAAAAGGGCTACCCAAGTTATACCATGATACTAGTCATGCCTGCTGAAATCCAAACAGCACTAGTCAGCTTCAGGAGAATCTATTTAACTACCCTTTTAAGTAGAAGTTGCCCAGAGCATGGGCAGGGAGACAGAAAAAAATATATATATATTTTGTATATGTATGTGTGTGTGTATATATATATATATATATATATATATATATATATATATACACACACACACACACACACACAAATATAATGGTAGCACGGATGTCAGTGGAAGGGAATATTTTAATTTTACATACACCATCCCACAAGTCAGTGTTTTATTCCATTAGAAAGACTGATGAAGTTTTTGTGCTATTCACTGGAAGGCTTTTGCAGCACTCCAACAGATTCTGGAGATTATGAAAGCAAGCTTTCCATGAAGTGTTCCCAGTAATAAGCTACATACATGAAGTTTCTTTCAGCTGTTATGACGTGATGCAAAACTTGATTCAACTACAGACAATCTTGCCTCCAGTGCTTTCAGTATGGTTTCTGCCTGTTAAATAAATTGGAAAAATAGTTTCCCAGAAATATGAATTTACAGAAGAAAACAAATCAACACCACAATGATAGCTACATAACTAGTATTGACCACAAGAGATCCATTACATTTCTGTTTTCAATCTTTACTCACCATCCTCACTAAAAGTAAGAGTTTACATAATGTTCAGAGCTTCGGTTAATTCTGACAACCTACTGTAGCGATGTAGCCACTGCAACTATCCTAGAGTTATCTGACACTTGGCTGAAAGTTTCACTGTGTTCATCTTTTGTAATACAAGTTTAGCTTCTCTCAGAGGTTTCGTTCATGTGTTCTCTTAAGTATTGTCCTGGCTGCAAGATTATGGAATGATAGGAGCCCAGACCTCCCCAGAGCTCAAAAAGAAGGCATTTCCATAATTAAAAATATTTTGTATAACACTGGAAATATATTTCAAGTTTGCTTAAATATGAAATTTTATTTTACTTTATGGCTTCAAACCAAGCTGGTCAGAAATTCAAAAATGCATCAGTGACAAGGTTTGTGTTTGTAAAAACTGCATCTAGAGAGAAATTCTGAAGTACATACACACAATAGGCTATAGTTAACTATATAAAAATGAAACATGACAATATCCATAAAAATTAAGATCAGTTTGGCTGAACTCATAGGTGATTAGGAAGATTTACAGCCAAATCAAGAATAAACCCACTTAAATTGTAGTTAACTCTGAATTACTTAAAACAAAATCTTACCCTTTCTATTGCCTCTTCTAAGCCAGCTCGACTTTCAAGAGTTAAAGGTTCATCGTCAGTTACAGCTTGTTTTTCTGAGGATCCTAGGATGTAACTAATATGGAAGAGTTACACGATTGTCAGTCATAATGCAAAACAAGGAAACCAACTCAGAGAGCTACTTTTATTGCTAAATGGTTCTTTATGACAGTGACAGTGTGAAGTACTGCAGTGATCAAAAAAGCGTATGCTATTAATCAATGTGAGCAAAATATTGATTTTTTTTAAATAAAAACAGAATTAAGTCATACTGGTTTATTTTAACTAAAAAAAAAAATTTAAAATTTTAATTATGACAACTTATGTTAAGGCCTCAACTTACTTAATCTAAATTAAAGTAATTGTGAGCAGTACATGGTTGCTGTGAAGTTTTAAAGAATGTCAAACCATTGAACTAGTGAAGTCACTGCATAAGTAACAGCCTGCTGAAATGCTAGACCACCTTTAACAGCAGTAGCTTCTTCTGCAGGTGCAGAGAACATTTTCTTCATTTCAGTTTATCAATCTAATTCAATTCAATGACTGATTCATTCAAAGTTAAGAAACTAGTTGGGAGTTGAAAAAACAAGGACACAGTTTTCCTCTTCCAATCTATTAATAAAAACTAGGTATGAGAGAATGAGATAAAATGGTTACTAACCTTTCTGTAACTGTTGTTCTTCGAGATGTGCTGCACATGTCCATTCCAATGTAGGTGCGTGCGTGCCCTGAGCACAGTTACTGGAAATTTCTCCCCTAGTGGTATCCATCAGGTCAGCTCTAATGCCCTTTGGTGCTGTATGCATACAGCACTGGTATAAAGGGGACTGCTTACCCTGTTCCCTTTCAGTTTCTTCTTGACGACCGCCTCCAAAGAGAGGACAGAGGGTAGGTCTTGGAATGGACATATGCAACATCTTGAAAAACAAGTTACGGAAAGTAACAGGTTTTTTTTTTTTCTTTGCATGCTTGCACATGTCCATTCTCACATAGGTGACTCAAGCAGTTGTATAGGAGGTGGATTTGGATAAGGACAGGCTGACTGCAAAACTGTCTGGCCAAAGCCAGCATCCTCTCTAGCCTGCTGAATAATGGCACAGTGCGTCGTTACTGCGTAACTGGACGACCAGGTCGCTGCCCTGCAGATGACCTGAATCAGAACTTGCACTAGGAAAGCCGTGGAGGCAGCTTGGGATCTTGTAGAGTGAGCTGTAAGGATAGCCAAGGCGGGATGTCTGCGAGCTTGTAAAACTCCTGGATACACAAGGTGATCCACGAAGAGAGTCTCTGTGCAGGGATAGGGAGAGCTTTTGTTCTTTCTGCTATCATTATGAATAGTTGAGAAGACCTGCAGATCAGCTTGGTCCTTTACACATAGAAAGCTAAGACCCTCCGGACATCCAATAAGTAGAGATGCTGTTCTTCTCTATTTGCATGCGGTTTAGGGTAGAATACCAGTAAAAAGTTTGTCTCAGTTCCACTGTAGTCAAGCAACTTTAGGAAGGAACAACTGGTGTGGCCACAGCTGTACCTTGTCCTTAAAAGATTGTGTATGGGAACTCCAATATGAGGGCCTGGATCTCGGCGACAATGAGCATGACGCTAATGGTTCAAACAGGAGCTCAGTGAGCTTCGATAGGATGAGGCTCAAGTCCAAGGCAGGATGGGATCTCTGGAGCAGCCCTTGATTAACCAGTCGTATAGATACAGAAAGACATGGACGCCCTTTTTTTCCTGAGAAAAGCTGCTACCACTGCCATACATTTGGTGAAGACTCATGGGGCAGCCGACAGGCCAAACAGGAGCACCGAGAACTGATAACAGGCTTGATTCAGTATAAACCTTAGGAAGCATCTGTGGCAGTAGAAGACTGAGATGTGGAAATTAGTTTCCTTTAGATCGAGGACGGCATACCAGTCCCCTGGATCCAGCAAGGGGATGGAGGCGGCCAAGGAGATCATGCAGAACATTAAGTTCTTGAGGTACTGGTCTAAAATGTGTCTGAGCCCACCCTTGGCTTTGGGATTAGGAAGTAAAGGGAGTAAGACCCCTTCCCTCTCATATTAGCCAGAACCTTCTAGGATTCCCATGCAAAGGTGGGATTGGACTTCCTGTTGCAACAGATGCTCACGAGAAGAGTCCCTGAAGGGGGACGGAGGGGAGGGGAAGAAAGAAATTGGATAGTTTAACCCAGTCCTATTGTGATAAGGACCTAGCAGTCCAACGTAAGCTGAGTCCAGGCATCCAAGAAGTAGGAAAGGCGATTGGAAAATAAGGGGGTATCTGGATCCGATGCAGGGGGATAGCGGTGCCAACCTGGAGCATCTTGTCAAAAAAGATCCCGAGTGCGTGGGTCCAGGTTGAGTGAGGCCTGCTGACAAGGTCAGGGGAGGAGGTCTGCGTCTAAACACCCTATATTTCCTCCTATGTTGGTCCTGCCTAGGAGGCAGACAGAAGTACCAGGCTGTCTGTTGTGGCCTGTACTGCTTTCTTGACCCTTCTGGCACATTAAGTCCCAGGGATATCAAGGTTGCTTTTGAGTCCTTGAGGCCATGCAGACTGTGATCCATTTGCTCCAAAAGAGTGACATTCCCTCAAACGGGAGGCCTTGAATCATTTCTTGCACATTTTTAGGTAGCCGTGAGGACTGCAACCACAAACTCCTCTGCGTTGTCACCACAGTAGCCATTGATCTGGCTGCAGAATCAGCAGCATGCAGGAAGGCACGAGCCAGTTTTCCCTTCCTTAAGAAGGGAGGAAAACTCCTACATGGAGTCCTGTGGGAGAAGGTCCTCGAATTTAATCATGGACTCCCACATATTAAAATCATAACGACCCAGCAAGGCTTGCTGGTTCGCTATGCAAAGTTGAAGACCCCCTGTGGAATATGCCTTCCATTCAAACAGACCTGGTTCCTTTGGTTCCTTTGCCTTAGGCATTGGAGCAGCCTTTCCCTGGTGGTCCTTCTTGTTGCAGCTGCAACAACCAGGAATCCCAGTGGAGGGTGAGGGGAAAAAAAAAAGGAATTCAGACCTCTTGTCCGGTGTAAAATACTTGTGCTCTGTGCGCTTTGCTGTCAGAGGGAGAGAGGCAGGGGTTTGCCACAGTGTCTTGATCGGTTTCATAGTGACATCATGCAGAGGTAGTGCCGCTCTAGAGGGTCCCACAGTTGATAAGAGGTCCAGGAGTCTATGCAATCTCAAGTTGGAGGCTACCCGCTTTCACAAGATGTACAAGGATTTGTTGTTGTCTTGCAGATGGGAGGCCCCTGGTGTCACTAATGCCTTGTCTGGAGAGGACATTAGGACAGACTGCAGAGCCTCTGTAGGTTCCTCAGTTTCTGCCAAGGCCCAATGGGCTTCCTACCAAGGCACAGTACTGCAGAAGATGGGTCCGTGGTATAGTACAAACAGCCCAGAGAACCGCAACGTCAACTTTGTCAAGGAGGGGAATAGGACCTGACCAAGTCTGACAAAGACCAGAGCAGTGTCATGCCACTCAGAGCCAGAGACAGTCTAGGAGGCAATCTTGTGGCTGATAACAGCGGCTTCCCCCTAGACAGTGGTCATAGCCCCAGGTGAGGCTCAGGGGGTGGCTCCCTGCCTCTCTGTGGCACTGGTGGTGCAGAGTTTTGATCCTCTGGCGATCCCAGTACTGGTAGGGTGAGAAGGTCCTTGGCTGCTGTGAACGCCTCAGGAATTCACTGCACCGTGAACTGGCTAGTGCGTTGTCTACTGTGACATTGCTCCTTTGTAAGTGTCAAGAGAAGCTTGCTGTGGCATCGGACTTGCTGACACCCGATGCTGTGGTGCGAGGGGAGACAAGTCCAGATCTTGTTCTCTACCTGTCTCCCTTAGATTTTGGCACCGGAGATCTGGTTCTCTCTTGGTGCTTGCAGTGCTTCTTTTTAGGCACGGAGGAAGGCAATCAGTGCCAAGAGTCCCAAGTCAATGGAGAAATGCTCCACACTGAAGCTGAGGTGCTTGATGCCAAGTCCAAGCACAGCTCCAAAGCCAGGCTTTAAGGCTGCATCCATGAGGACCTTCAGTTGGGCCACTCGCTCTTTTTTGGTCTGCGGCCTGAAGTCTCTGCAGATTTGGCAGCAGTCTTTCCTATGAGCTTCCTGCAGGCACTTGAGACAGCTCAAGTGGGGGTCATTTAAAGGCATAACTTACAGCAGGCAGCGCAGGGCTTGAAACCCGGGATGCCCCGACACTAGCAAGGCGGACAATCCTGCAAGCCAAGTGTGGAGGTGTCCGAGCTATCTAAAACTACTAAAAACTACTAACTTTAACAACTATTTACACCAAAACAAGCACGAAAAACCAATAGGAGAAAACTGCCTAAGAGCAATGAAGGATTCCAATCAACCATCACAGGCAGTAAAAAGAAACCGAAGGGAAATGGGATCGGCAGGGCCCTTTATACCAGCGTCATGCGCGTGCAGCACCAGAGTGCGCTAGAGCCAACTCAATGGATACTGCTAGGGGAAAAATTTCCAGCAACAGTGCTTGAGGAACACACACACCTATGTGGGAATGGACATGTGCAAGCACTCAAAGAGCTATTAGTTCTAAACTCATGAAGAACGTGGTGACCAGAACCAATCAGTTCAATTCACTAACTAAAGCTAATACTTCCTTTATTAGGGGAGTTGTAAGACATTTTTATTAAGAGTTTTTTGCATTTACATATCCAGCACATTTAAGGTAGTTTTATTTAACTAAAAGAATTCAAAAAGCTATTTTGTGCATCTTAACTGAATTTGAATTTCCACAGAAATAGTGCTTAAATCACAAGTAAAAAATTAACAATCCCAATAAATTTATATTAAGCTATATACCCAGTTAAACATATAGATAGCATATGCTGCTGGGTTTGCAAAAAGCACAAAAGTTAGCTGCAAATCAACACGTCTTAATGGTTAGCAATCAATGAGAATGAACCTTGCCTCAGAAAAAGAATTAAAAATACAAATGCAAAACAAGATTGAGAGATTTAAATCAGTCCACACCGTTAAACAACTTCGTCCAGAATTTAGATACCGAAGAATGTTTTAAATCAACTATTTAGCATAATGAAAAACGCATTTCAAATATGGTAGCTACGTTGGCACCTGAACTTCCAGCTTTAAGCACAAGGCCAATGCATCAGCACACCCACATTTCACCACATTGTCATCCTGCTAACTTTGTCCTTGAGGTTAGATGGAACAAGTTTTACTTAAAATAGATCTGAATCCATTTGCACTTAGTGACCAGTCACTGTGGTATCTATGTGCAGTGTCTTTGGAACAAGACTGGAAGTAGAGGCACCTTCTCGCTGTGTTGGGTACCTAGTGTAATTTTATACACTTGTGAGTTGTATTCTATAAAAGAACACCCAAAATATGTAACTATCAGGTCTTAGGCAATATTATACTGTACATGGAATGTTTTCACAATTTAAGTGCTGTGGTATAGGAGACATTAACAGAGAGCGCTGCTTTTGAACAAAAGGAATTTAGAGAGGTAATCCATAACCTTCTCCCAATACCCACTCCCATCCTCTCCCTCACACAAGTTTTTCACAATTATCTGATCACTAAAAGTGTTAGTAATGATCCCAAACTACTTGGCACTCAATCTAAAAGGCAAAAACCAATTAGCATATTTATCTGACAACTTGGACCATTAGGTCTCATCCTTACCTTTCAACAGAGTCAACACTGAAGCAAAATAAGTCTCGCTTATAGTCAAGATGTTTTGGGGTGCATCTGTAGATGTTCCCAAGGGTCATTGAACAGCCAGAGCAGAACAAAGTTTCAATCATGCTGTAAGCAAATATGTAATCACTTCTTTAGAAAACATTTAAATTGATTCTAATCCATTCACTCCGAGTCCTAGAATAGATTCATATATATCTGTGTTTCATTTGTATTCCAAATATACAACCTCTGAACCCCATCCAGGATCTTACCAAGGAACATCCCTCATCTATACAGCAGCCTACCTTACACTACACCCTAGATAAAACTGACGTCCAAACTGGCATTTCGGTTTAGGTTACCCTGGCTCCCTCCCAAGCAGTATTTTGTCATGTTAGGCAAGATCCTTCGCGCTTGCCCTATGCGGGTCTTTATAGGAGCGTTTGCTTCTTGCTCAACCGAGATTTGTTGGCCCTTTTTGATCATAAACTAACGGAACACAATTTCTTCCATGTTTGTTCCCTGCTTAAGATTTGCGCAGCAGAGACGCTGAAGTCACCGAGCCAAACCCTTCGGGCTGGGAGAGTCTCTCCCGCAGCAAGGCCCAGAGCCGCACCAAGGCTGCGCCTTCACCAGCGCTGCGCCAAACACAGCGCGCAGCGGCCCCGCGGGGGCGCCGGCCCGAGGGCTCGGACAGTGGCTGAGGCGGGGCCGGGCGGGGGATGACTCGGGGCTGCCGGACTCCCCTGGGCCTGGGGCGCCCCGCGGTCACTCACCACCCGCACTCGCCGGGCCGGCTGGAGAGTTTCTGCTCCTTCTCCACCGAGACGTTGGGGGAGGCGCCTGCAACAGACAGACGGGGACCAACCGTCACTAACGGTCGCGGGGCGCGGCGGGAAGGGGCTCGCACAGCGGCGGGGGAGGGGCTGCCGCCGGGCACGCGCCGGGGCACTCACTGCGCAGCAGGACGCAGCCGGTCTCCTCGTCGTTGGCCACCCAGCCCAGCGTGTCCCCCACAGGCCGCTTGCAGCCGGCGCACAGGAACACCATGGGCAGCTCCTCCGGGCCCCCCGCCGCCGCCGCCGCCGCCGCCCCGGGGCTGCTCTCCGCCTCCAGCAGCGACAGCGACGCGTCCAGCCCCGCGCCCAGCGGCACGTACTGCGCGCCCGCCATCCCCGCCTTCAAACCGCCCGCCCGCCCGCGGCCAGCGTCGGAACCGGAAGTGACGCGCGCGCGGGGCCCTAACGGGCAGAGCCCCGCCCTCCCCCGAAGGGAGGGGACAAGGAGGAGCGCGGCCGGGAAAGCCCCGCCCCTTTTTCTGTCTCAGAAGGGCGGGGACGGAGAAGAGCCCCGCCCCTTCCCGGCTGAGGTGTGGGGGCGGGGCTGCCTTGTGGCGTGTCTACGCTGCAGCTGCTGTACCCAGCGTGAGGTGGCGCCCCCTGTGAGCGGGGTTGGTCGGGCGCAGGCTGGGAGTGGCCAGTCTCTGCGGTGAAAACAAGAGGCGCCCTTGGGGCACCTTAGACACTAACACATTTATTTGGGCCTAAGCTGTAAAACCCACTTCATCAGCTGCATGGAGTGGGAAACACAGTAGGCAGTGCAGTGAGAGGCACAGGGAGGCTGCAGGGGGTGCCCAGCATGGACTGTCCTGCCAAAGTTGCTGCTCCCAGCTGCTGATCACCTCTGGAACATGCTTCCAGTCTGCTCAGGAACAGTGGCCTGTGCAGGAAGCTGCAGGCAGGGACTTTCTTTCCAGACCACAAGATCACAGTGGGAGATATGGAAATGCCCACAGTACTCCTGGGAGACCTGGCTTACCCCTTACAGCCCTGGCTCATGAAACCTTACACAGGACACCTGGACAGCAGTAAGGCGTGTTTTAACAACAGGCTGAGCAGGTGCTGCATGGTAGTCGACTGTGCCTTTAGCCGTTTGAAAGCTCACTGGCGGTGTCTCAGTGGCAGGCTAGACCTTACCGAGGATAATATTCCCAGGCAATACACAGAAGAGGGATTGTCACAGTCCAGCAAATGATTGAAACATTTCAGTTAGAAGGGCCTTTTGCAACATAGCAATCACTTTCTCACTGACTCTAGGCACACAGCTCTGCAAGCACCCCAATCACGGTGAGTGTCGGGAGTGTGGGGAAGGCAGTTGTGCGTACAGACAAAATGGTCACAGCTTGCAGGGCAGCTTTGCAGGGAATTCATTCTAATATTATCACACACTTTTTCACAGGTGGCCAACTTGCTTGCTGACATCTCACTGCTGCGGGTGAGGAGGGAAACCAGGGCACAACTACTGCATGCTTGCGACTTTCACCCCAGTCTATATGCAGCTCAATTATGTGCCGCTTTGGTCCCAGCTCCAGTGACTGCTAAATGGCATGGTACAGTTTCCTACAGTGGGGGAACTAACAAGGCTGCAATCCCTTGGAATCTGCCGCAGAGGATTAACAAGTACCTCTTGGAAACTTTCCAGAGCCTCTCTCTGGAGGATTCCCTGCAGGTCTCGATGTCCATCGACACCCTGGCCATGCAGATTAGCTACACAGGGCAATGTCCAGCTCACATAAAACACTACCTGCCTCCTACTTTTCGATTCCCTACACAAGCCACAGCAACTTATCCGACATCTCATTGGCTTCCTGCTTCCCATAGAGCACTTATGGAGTGGAGAAAAGTTCCTGGCTCCCTGCTCCACCAGGTCAGGTGACCCCGCTGGGAACTTCACATCCTCTTCTACTTCCACTTCTTCATCCAGAATTTCAGCCTCCGGGTTACCCCCTCTTTCTGCTGCCTCTGAAGTATCCACGGGGCTATCGGTGATGGAGGTGGGGTTACCACCGAGGATAGCATTCAGCTCCTTATAGAAGTGGCAGGTCTTAGGTGCACCACAGGAGCGATGGTTTGCCTCCCATGCCTTATGGTACGCCTGCCTTGGTTCCTTTATCTTCCCTCTTCATTGCTGTGTGTCCCGATCATAGCCCTTTTTGCACAAGCCTCGAGAAATCTGCCCATATGTGTCCCGATTCCTACGGTTCAATGGTAGCAGTGACTGAACAGACTCCTCTCCCCATATACTGATCAGATCCAACAGCTCAGCTGTGGTCCAAGCGGGAGCGTGTTTGGTGCAATAGCCAGCCATGCTTACCTGGGAAGCCACCTAGGAAGCTCACACGGGAAGCCAGCAAGCAGGAAATGAGATTTAAAATTCCCAGGGCTTGCGAAGGGGAAGGGCGGGTTGGCTGCAGGGCAGCGGAGTTCAAACCGCTGACCATAGCAGAAGCATGGGAATTGTGGGACACTTTCTGGAGGCCAATAAAATCGTGGGAAAAAGGCATGGTGCCTACACTGGCTGTTTGTCGACAATAAAGGGAAAAGGCAAAAGTCACTCGCAGGGGTGGAAGTTTGTCGCCAAAACTGGGCGGGTTTTTTTGACAAGTCCCATTGCAGTGTGTACGCTATCACTGTTTTGTTGCCAAAAGGCAGCTTTTGTTGACAAAACTTGCCAGTGTAGACAAGCCCTAAGGGGTGTAGCCATACCTCATGTGGGTCCAGGAGCAGAATGGGAGGAAAGCAGGGAGCCGTGAAGGAGCTGTGACATTGGGACTTGGGAGGGTTGGGGGAGGGAAACATTGTTTAAGTTTTTCTTCCAAATAAGCTGGCATTTTGGGGCTGATGGTGCAATGTAAATTTTAGGTTATTTTCTCTGTTTTCCCTTCTAAGCAGAGTGTAAGCTAACACGCACTAGAATGCACACAGAAATGGTGACCTCTGACTTATTTGAAGAATGGTCTGTGCACACTTTTTTGTATGTTCCTAACTGCTCAGTGGGACCAGGGCCGGCTCCAGGGTTTTTGCCACCCCAAGTAGCAAAAAAAAAAAAAAAAAAAAAGCCGTGATCGCGATCTACAGCTCTATGGCCACCACTTCAGTCTTCAGCGGCAATTTGGGGGCTGGTCCTTCACTCCGAGAGGGAGTGAGGGACCCGCCGCCGAAGACTTGGACGTGCTGCCCCTCGCCGTTGGCCACCCCAAGCAGCTGCTTGCTGGGCTGGTGCCTGGAGCCGGCCCTGAGCAAGACAAGAGCCTTACTATTGGGTGGGGAAAAACAGGCCTGACAGAAGAAAACTGAATTAAAAGGAACAAGCAACTTAAGAATCAAACTGAATCAAATGATTTTGCCTTCTCTTGTACGAACTACTTTACTGTAACTAAAAATGTTAGCGGGAAAATAATTCACTGTTTTTTTTTTCTTTTTTGCATACTTCAAGCATTTGATACAGCTTTGTTCAAAGTCACTTTCACTGCTTCTCCTTCTCAGTCAGTTTCCCCTGGGTCTTTCACAAAGCGGCAGGAGAGAGAAAACATCTTAAAGATAGCAGTACTAGTGGCACCTTAGAGACTAACAAAATTTATTTCAGCATGAGCTTTCGTGAGCTACAGCTCACTTCTTCGGAGACTAACACGGCTGCTACTCTGAAACCTATCTTAAAGATAGGACAGTTATGACTGTAAACTCATAAAAACTGGTAGGGAGAGTCTCAGGAAGGAAGAAAGGATCAGTGGTTAGAGTTCTGGCCTGGGCTGTGGGAGGTGTGCATTCAATTTTTGCTCTGCCACAGACTTCCTGTGTGACTCTGAGCTAGACACATAGGGTATGCCCAGTGGTGAGCTGGAGCCGGTTCCCACCAGTTCGCGGGAACCGGTTGTTAAATTTAGAAGCCCTTTTAGAACTGGTTGTCCCACAAGGGACAACTGGTTCGAAAAGGGCTTTTAAATTAAACAAAAGCTCCAGCAGCACCCTGCCCTTCCCCTGGCCCCAGCTCACCTCACTCCGCCTCTGCCTCCTCCTCTGAACACTCCCCCGGCTTCTCCTCCCCCCTCCCCGGCTTCCCGCAAATCAGCTGTTCGCGCGGGAAGCCTGGGAGGGCTGAGAAGGAAGCAGCGGCTTCCCGCAGGTGAGCTGGGATGGGGGGGCAGGGGAGCGAAGAGGGCTTCAGGCGCCGCATGGCTCCAGCCTGGACCCCGACCCCATCCCCAGGCAGTGCAGCTCCGGCCCGGCCCCCAGGCCCGGCCCCAACCACAGCCGGCCGGGCGCCCTGGCTCCGGCCCCTGGGCCCAGCCCCGGCCGGCCGAGCCGCTCAAGCCCGGCCCCGGCTGAGCGGCCCTGGCCTGCGGCCCTGGCCTGGTCCCCACCTCCAGGCAGCGCAGTAAGGGGGCAGGGAGGAGGTGTTGGATAGAGGGCAGGGGAGTTGAGGTGGTAGATTAGTGTCGAGGCGGTCAAAGGGCAGGGAACAGGGGGATTGAATGGGGGCAAGGGTCCCGGGGGGGCAGTCAGAAAGGAGCAGGGGTTGGATGGGGCGGTGGGGGGCAATCAAGGGTAGGGATTCCAGGGGCAGTCAGGGGACAGAGAGAAGGGGTGGTTGGATGGGGCAGGGGTCCCGGGGGTCCATCAGGAATGAGAGGAGGGGTTGGATGGGGCGGCAGGGGGCAGTCACGGGACAGGGAAGTGGGGGGCTGTCAAGGAACATCGGGATTGGATGGGTCAGGAGTCTCGGGGGAGTTGGGGGGGCACGACCCCCCTCTTGGGGTGAGGGGGAGGGAACCGGTTGTTAATATTTTGGCAGTTCATCACTGGGTATGCCCATGCTACAGCGCACAGCTATGGCACTGTAGTGTAGATCCTTCCTACATCAAGAGGAGGAGGTTTTCCATCAATGTAATTAATCCACCTCTCCAAGATGTGGTAGCAAGGTCAATGGAAGAATTTCTCCATCAGCCTACTCCTGTCTACATCAGGGTTTATGTAGACCAAACTACAATGCTCAAGGCATGAAATTTTTCACAGCCCCGAGCGACTTAGCTAGGCTGATCCAAGGATAGAGCAGGCCTCAGGCCTGGTCTACACTAGTAGGGGGGATCGATCCCCGAACACTCTGCTGTCAACTCCGGAACTCCACCAGGGCGAGAGGTGGAAGCGGAGTTGACAGGGGAGCCGCGGCCATCGATCCTGCGTCGTGAGGACGGGAGGTAAGTCGATCTAAGATACGTAGACTTCAGCTACACTATTCTCGTAGCTGAAGTTGCGTATCTTAGATCGAACCCCCTCCCAGTGTAGACCAGGCCTAAGATACGTAACTTCAGCTACAAGAATAGCGTAGCTGAAGTCGACGTATCTTAGTTTGACTTACCTTGCATCCTCACGGTGCGGGGTCGATAGCCGCGGCTCCCCCGTCGACTTTGCTTCCGCCTCTCGCCGAGCTGGAGTTCAGCAGTCGACGAGAGAGCGATCAGGGATCAATTTATCGCATCTACACAACATGCAATAAATTGATCCCCGATAGATCGATCACTACCCGCCGATCCGGCGGGTAGTGTAGATGTACCTTCAGTCTCTCTAGCCCAGATCCTCAAAAGTATTTAGGCACCTAACTCCCATTGATTTCAATTGAAGTTAGGAACCTAAATATCTTTATGTATCTGGGCTTCACTTATCCATCTGCAATATGCAGATAATGTTATTTCTCTACCTCTCAGGGTGTGTTGTAAAGATGAATGCATTAAAGATTATGAGGTGCTCAACTACTGTGGTGATGGGGACTATATAAGTACATAAAATAAATAAGTAGGTGTAGTACTTTGAAATGGACAGATTTAATTTTAACTAATCTGCCTCCTACTATTGTATTTGTGATTCCTACTTCAGGCTGACAACAAATGCTCCTCTGCAGTCTGTCTTAGAGCGAATCGTAGAGACCCTATGCTACACAGATATCAAAAGGAAAAATCTGGCACTATTCAGACAGCACATTTAGTATCTATCAAACTCCTATCACCAAATATTTGTCTTTTGAGATGAAGTTTTCTGGGACCTTAGTCTGAACAAACAGCCATGTCTGACTGGGACAACCATGATGTATAGTGTAGTTCTCAGGAATACATTTGAAAACTGGTGGAGGATCTGTCTTCCTGTTAATGTTAGTAATTTCTCTTCTAATAAAATGTTTTGCATATGCACATATGTGTTTGTGTAGGGAAAGCACTGAATCTTTCTACTTACATTCTGCCTGGGGCCTATTTTTATATCATTTGTTGGGGATGGCTGATGTTAAGGCAAATCATTTAAAATATTTGATACAAAATGTCCAGCTGTTCCAATACTGTCTTTTATTTAAGGAGTAATTGATCAGGCCCTCTAGGGCAGGGGTCCCCAACCTTTTTGGGTCCAGGGACCGGTTTTGTTTGCCGGACCATCCGCAGTCGTGCCTGCGGGAGGTCCGCTGCTCCCGGGGCTCAGCTGGAGCTTCCGCGGGCACGCCTGCGGGAGGTCCACCGGCTCCAGTGGAGCGGAAGCTCCAGCTGAGCCCCGGGAGCAGCGGACCTCCCGCAGGCACGACTGCGGAGGGAGCGCTCGTCCCGCGGCTCAGCTGGACCTCCCGCAGGCATGCCTGCGGAAGCTCCACTGGGTCGGTTCGCGGCCCGGTTTCTAAGAGGCCGCGGACCGGTACCGGGCCGCGGACCGGGGGTTGGGGACCCCTGCTCTAGGGTATATCTGTCATAGAGTCATGATTAATTTTTAGGAAAGCTCTTTTCAGTGGGTCAAGAATATGTGTTTCATGCTGAGGGCTTCACTGATGCTAGTTACTCATTGGGAATAGTTTATAACTCATTTTGGCTTTTGTCCATTCTATTACTGTTTACTTGACATCCATGTCAATACATAGCAGGGTGGAAAATAGCTAGTACATAATTGCCCACCAGCAACAGAGGTTGTTATTAAGTGTATGTCATAGTCTGACTTTCATTTCTGCTAAATGGTATCTAAGTAGTCCTTGAGTTGCAGGATATGAGGACTTTCAGAATGATTTACACAGGCATCAGTTATGCAATCTCTATATGAGGACACTGAAGTGTTGTAGAAAATAAAAGAGTATTAGACTGGAGTTCTGAGGTGATTAAAATGCGCTACTGAAATGGCTATCAGAACAAACTCATCTGAGTATTATTGGTCTTATGAATATTACTGGGACTATTTGGATCCAGTTCCTGTAGATGAAAGGAAGTTGAAGGCTAATAAATGTAAGTATTGCATAGTAACAGCTTCTGATCTAGTATGTGAAGAGTTAGATAAGAACAAAATAGGTGGAATAATCTCCCTTAATATCTTCACTATCATGTTTCTGTTTGTAACATAGACTATAATGGGTTATACATATGCAATTTGTATAGATGACCCTCTGTATTTCCAAACTCTCACAACACTTATTAGGTTCTAATGGCAGTTGATACTAATACTGCAATATTATTTAATTTACTGTACAGTGTATATATTTGAGAAAGATTTTTATACTAACCTATCTAATTGGAAAGAGATTTTTAAAAAAACAATTTACTAAATGGAAGCCTATTCTGAGACGTTAATCAATAGTTTGTTGTACTCCTAACTGTTTGCATAATAGAGTAACAAAATAACCTTTTGTTACTCTATCTAGTTTTTTGTTGGTGGTGGTTTTGTCAGTAATAGATGTTTTCTTCATGGAATGCCAGGCTTGCATTAAAATGTATATAAGTTTTTAGATCTTAATAGAGAAAGAAGTTAAATTTTGATTAATCAGTAACAAGAAGAAGCTGAACACACACACACTTGGTTTCTTATTTCTTTTATCTGACATTCATCTCTAACTAATCATACGGATGTTTATTACCATAACAAAAATAATGCATTATAATGGGCACCATTGGGTGCTGTGCGAACCTAAGACCAAGTGCTTGTATGAATCATATCTACAGTATGGCCATGGAAGTAGATTCCTTTAGCCTTTGATATTTATTTTCAGTTGATGAAGAAATAAGATGTCACTCATTTCATCCAATTAGAATAACTCCACTTGGAGAAAATAAGAATTTCCATGTTGAGCGTAATAAACATTAATGTAATCTTAAATTATTACTTAACATAATAGGTCAAATTCATTCCTAGTGTAACTGCATAGCTTCATCTTATGGAAGCCAAAGGATAAATTCACCAGGGATGAATTTAAAACCAATATGTATTGAACAGGTGGAATTTATGGTTAAGTGACAAAAGACAAAAATATATTATTACATTATTGGTTCCTGTTTAACTTACTGTTACCAAAGACATTTTGGAATATACAAGTACAATATTAAAGGTTCAAAAAACTTTTCACATTGTCATCTATGATCTAGTCTACAAAGAATAAATGATAGTCTTGAAAGACTTTTGCTTATTTGTATAACAGCCGTACAAGAAACACTCTCTGTAGCCAAGTAATTGATAATATTGAAACTGTAAAATTTGAAAAATCTGGGCTTAACCTCCAGGTGGAGCAGAGCAATTCTAGGTGCACCAGGGAAGGGCAGGGCCATAGGTGGCTTTACATCAGTTTTCAGCCTCTCCTGAAGACTTAGGGACTGCTGGGGGCTGACCACCCTTGCACAGGATAGAGAACTGCTGTGACAGACTGACAGTATCTTTCTATATCCCAAGTAAGCTTTCTTGAATTAATTTAAACCTTAATGAATTAGATTTAATACCTTTGTGTACATTGTATTAAAAATGCAATAGTGTATGTTTACTGTGGAACCTCTGTACCTTTTCTAGTATGGAGGGCGATGCTGATGTATTTCCTCTGTTATCAGCCCTTTGAAGTCACTCCTCTGGAGAGGTTTGCATAGACCAGTTCAAATTGGATTCTCCAAGGGCTAACAGACAAAGAAAGAGGTTTTGGATAAATAGCCTAATTTTAAACTGGCTCAGGCATTTCATCCTGATCCAGCAAATGGACAAGATCACTGGTCCACAGAGGACCCCAATCCTTAGGGTAGGGTTGGAAGTCTGGGTGCTTGTTCTGAGCTGCAGCTGTGATGAACGTGTAACCACAAAGAATCTCCTTGGGTGGAGAAGCTGAAGGAGTGCTCCTGCCAGAATCCCTGTTAGAGTGAACTGTGGTAAACATATTAGCATGTGTGTAGGGTCTTTTATTGTTTTCTCTATGTTTTCTCTGAAATGCTTTTTACCTTAAGAATAAAGTAGGCTTGCATAGGAAGTGCTGTGGGGTAACTTATAAGTGTAGCAATTACATCTATAAAGAGAAAGAAAACAAGTGTGTGTGAGCAACTCTGCACTGGGAATAACACAGTGAAGGCAGGGATGCATGTCTCCACTGGAGAGAGGCAACAGCTTGGGAGCTGGAAGCCTGAGAGTGGATGCCCTTGCTGGACCACTGATGAAGTTGCCTTGATCTGTGACAGCTGCTAACTTGTTAATAAAATGGGTACCCCATGTCAATTAATTAATGGCTCTAATTGCTGATACATTCCAGGTGTTTTCAGTAGAAGCACGTATTCATCCATGTTGAATAGAGCGAATAATACCATTCAGTGGTGGTGTGAAGTTTAATTAATTAAATGGTATAAAATGTTTTGAGATCATCAATTTTATCTGCACATTTTTTATTTGATACTGTATCATTGATGCTGTATGCTTCTCTTTTCTTTTTTACCAGATTCAATTGTCATAGCCTTTTGGGTTGGGCTTGCTGCATTTGTGGTGTTTCTGTTCCTTATATTGCTGTACATGTCCCGATCTGGGTCAACATCAGTCAAGTAAGTAAGGCTGTTATCCTGCGGATGAGGTACAAACGGATACGTTTAATTCACGTTATAATCAGCATGTAACACTTTTCACAGTTTCAGGGTAACTGCACTTGTATCCCACTTCCGTGGTCCACTCCAGGGGTGCTCAATCAGGTCTAAGGTTTCCAGCTGTCACTTGTCTCTGAGCAGGGACCTTTGTCCCACTTCCTTCAGACTGGGATGTAAAGACTGTTCAGTTCCCTGACATAGACTGACTTGCTGAGGATACCACAGAGTATCTAAATGCCAGCACTGGTCTGTGCTTTCTTTCCGAGAACAATGCCCAGTATGTACCAGCAGTTACAAGTATCATACAGCTCTTCCAAAGCAAAGTACATTTATTCACATGGCAGAACCACTACAGAGACAACACAACACATATAAAAAACAACACAAGTTCCTACATACACCTACTATATACATGCATAAACATACCAGAAATCACCCACCTTCCTCATGGTGAGTCTAGTAGGCCAACATCCCTTCCAACCCTTCGGCAAGGTTTGAGGTCTGCTTAGAACCTAAGGTCCTGTCTGCTGAATCAGAAGGAAGACCGTGATTCCATTTAACCCGTGGTAACCCTCCACCATAGAGCAGAACACTATCATACTAAACCATTCATAAATTTAATCCGATGGTCCCCAAAGATACTGCATGGGTTGCAATAACTGTCACAACCCTGACTCACCTTGAAATGATGGAATGACTACATTCTTAATTATATATAGCAGTGCATGAGCAGGACATGTTGTTTTTTATTAGCTAGCCTATGGTTCTCAGCCCAATGTTATTCAATATTTTTATCAATTGTCTGGAAGAAAATATAAAAGCACGATTGACAAAGTTTGCAGATGAGACAAAGATTGGGAAATAATGAAGAGAATAGGCCACTTGTTCTGAGCCATCTGGATTGCTTGATGAGCTGTTGCTATCATATAATTTGTATTTTAATAAAGCAAAATGCAAAGTCATATGTCACGCAAACAAAGAATGAAGGTCATATGTACAGGATGGAGGACTATATCCTGAAAAGCAGCATCTAAGAAGGAGTTAGGAGTCATGATGAACAAACAACTATAATGAGTTCACAGTGTGATGCTGTGGTTAAATGTTTGTGATAACTGAATGGATAAACAGGAGAATATTGAGTAGGAATATGAAGGTGATATTAGCTCTGCATACAACATTGCTTAGACCACTACTAGAATATTGTGCCAGTTTTAGAGTGCGTACTTTAAAAAGGATGTTGGAAAATTAGAGAAGATTCAGAAAAGAGCTATAGCAATGATTTCAGGTCTGGAAAACATGTCTTCCTGTGAGAAATTTATGAAACTCAATCCATTTAATTTATCAAATAGAAGGTTAAGAGGTGACTTGATGATTTATACGCACATACATAGTGAATAGGTTTCTGCTTGATTAAGGAGCCCTCTTGCATCAGTCAAAGACAATACCAAAATCTAGCAGCTGGAAGTTGAAGTTAGACATGCAAACTGGAAATGGCACACATATTTTTAAGTGAGGATAATTAATCACTGGAACAATTTACCAAGGGATGCGGTAAATTCCTCACCACTTGTTCTAGTTCACCTGCAAGTTATTGGGCTCAATCCTTGAAAATGGGTGAAATTTTATGGCCTGTGTTATGCAGGAGGTCAGATTAGATAATTATAGTAGTCTTCCTTCTGGCTTTAAATATATGAATGGGCCAGATCTTCAGCTGGTTTAAATCACTACAGCTGTACTGAAATCCATGGAGCTCTGTTAATTCACAGTGGCTTAAATTCTGGACCAATTTCTTTTGTTTTGGGGAAGATGTCTTCCACATGACCTAGTACAGATGTAAATCTCCCTCCCCAACTTCACAACCTACATCTCAGCTACTATCCTACACACTGAGCAGGCCTGGAAAGGACTCCCTCTTGAGGCAGTCAAAGATGGTCCGTAATCAGCTGGAGTGGTTGCTGTGAAATTATTTGAAGCACTTGCCCACCATAACCTTTGTTTCCCAGAAGCTGGGAATGGGTGACCGGGGATGGATCATTCAATGATTGCCTCTTCTGTTCATTCCCTCTGGGGAACCTGGCATTGGCCACTGTTGGAAGACAGGATACTGGGCTAGATGGACCTTTGGTCTGACCCAGAACGGCTGTTCTTATGTTCTTATAACTGGAGCTGAGTATGTTGCCTCTGTAGTATTCACAGTCCTGGTCAGCCTGGAAGTGAAAGGCTGCATTTCAAATTGGGTTTTCTTGCAAAAGAGTGTAGAAAACTAAACACTAAATCAACTCATTAGTAACCTCTAATGCTCAAAGCCCTGATTTTATCACCAGTACTCACTTTGAGTAATTCCTTATGTATGAGATGTCCCATTTCAGAGGGACTACTTGCAGAACAGGGTACTACTCGGTGTAAGAGAGGTAGAGTCAGGTTCTGAGCTAGTGACACAGCAGAACATAACAGCTTCCTCAGTCTCATGAGTCTGTGTGACATACCAGGATACACTGAGAGAGATCACAAATTGACTCATGGTAGCATTATGCAGTTCATCATTTGAGTCATGTAAAGCTAGACTTGACACAGTAGGGGACAACTCTCCAGGAAAAGTAGGTGGACTAAGGTGAAGCCATTCATTTCCACCTCTAACCTCTGTGACTAAAAGAAAGCAGTGCCCATTGACACACAGCACTGATTTGTTTAGTGGGTTCATAGACCTAACATTACTGGAGATTTTAAACTTTGCCCTAAGTAAGATTTTTGTTTGATGCAGTCCACATTTAGTTTGCTTTGCTTGCTGCTGGTTTCCTTGAGCAAACAACTTTGTGCAAACATGGATGAATTTGGAAGGCTGTGCCCACTGCTTTTCATAAGCTGATCAGGAGGCAAAAAATTCAGCCCAGCAATTAGGCAGAGAGAGGTTCAAGATTAGGTCACAAACAAGCAGAGACAAACAATAGTATAACATAGTAAAAGGGAGTAATAATACAGTCTAATATATCAGCACCCTAAGGCCTTTGGGACATTAACAAAAGGTAACAACAATACACAAAGGCAGCTTTCTCAAAGAAACCGCAAAGCAAGAGGCAAACTAATTTTCAAATAAGACATAAATAATACAAGAAACACAACCAACATAAAATTATATGGTTACAGAGGCAAATTCCCTTTAATTTACTGTGCCTAAAGAACTGGCAGGAGAAATTGTATACAAGTAATATTCTCCCAGGAAAGAGAGATTCCTCATTATAAACAGAGTACTTGCAAGACTTACACAGAAAAGAGCTTTTATACTGTGCCATTGAGAAAGAACACATAGGACATGTATTGTGCAGTATTACAATATTGCCATATTAATCTCTAGTGTAACTGGCATTTCCGATGTAACCCTTTGAAAGTGCTATGGTAACCAATTAAACCTTAGGGGCATGTTATACAAACCATAGGCGTCAATAATTGAAAGGAACACTGGATGACTGAGTGTTTATTTAGAGTTTGAAGTTCACCTTGCGTATTGTTTTTCTATATGTTAGAACATACCGTATGAAATTTTAGGAACAGGAGAGGCTATCCAGCCCAACACACCTGCCCTTTTTTGATTTACGTCCTGCCTGTTTTCATGCTGGTTCACCATATGCTCCAGTTCTTTCCAACTATCACAAGAGTTGGTAACAATAAGGACAAAGATCCTCCTGCTGCCACTGCTAGACCGTTAGGGTAAGGTTAAAAAAACAGCCACTAGCCAGGGGAAAAGGTAGCAGAAAACATTCTTTAGGGCCCAAGTCCAGCAATTGGATGGGTGTGGCACACCCCTTTACCTGAGTGGGGCTCCACTGAAGTCAGCAGATATCTCCACATAGGTGTAGGGTTTGCCTGCAGGCAGGCAGTTGCAAGATCAGGGCCTAAAGCTTCTAATTAATACAGAAATGTTCTCTCTCTGTGAGCAATAGCAGATATCCAGAGCCTTGCAGGCTGGTTTCCCCGTGGAGATGAAATCAGTGATATGGCACCTCAGTATGTGTTAAGAGTCACTGGTTTTATTTGCACATATACATCAATCCTGGAACAGAGGTGGTCAGACAGTTTTCAGGGCAATCCCTTCTTTCAGGAATCTCAGTCCAACACCAAAGTCAAGTTCCCAGGGGGCAACCCTGCCTCAAGGAAATTCTTGTGTTACTTGCACAGCTCCTTCTAACCAGAACAAAAGTTAACAGCAACACAGCGTGTCTTCCCAAGACCAAACGTTTACTTGCACACTAAGGAAAATAGTCTTGTAAGACCGTGCCACCTGCAATAACAGTATTTTTAAAGAGTGGTGCAGTCCTGAAAGGGAATTGTGTAGTAGGAAAATAGTACTGGGGAACATCAGAAGGTGCTATCCATTAATATTAATCACAAAACATCTTTGATTTTATTACTAACGTGTCATGAACAATTTCACTGTTTTTAAATATTAAGGTCCTGATACTGCAATCAGGGTCGGTTCCAGGCACCAGTGGAGGAAGCACGTGCCTGGGGTGGCACAAGCTAAGGGTCGGCATTCCATCCGTTCTTGGGGCGGCACAGTCCAAGCAGCTTTTTTTCGTTTTTTTTTGCTTGGGGCAGCAAAAATGGTAGAGCTGTCCCTGGCTGCAATTGCCAGCACATGTGCAGTCTGACTTCAGTTGGACTCAGCAGATGCAGCAGCAGGCCCTTGGTTGTCAGTTTCAGGATCACAGCCTGCAAAGACTTGTGAAAACTTTTGTCAGTAATAATATAAAGGTTTCCCCCAAAATCTATCAAGATAAAAATACAGCTCTCGCTTCCCCTTCTTGCTCTAAACCAATGCATTTTCCTTCCCTGGCATTTCAAGATATTGTTAAAACTTATTAGTGTTGTAATCGGTGCTTTGGACTTTGCAACAAGGTATAGAGGGTAGAAAGGAAGGGTTTGGACTTCCTAGGGAAGTGTACTACGTTTCGAGGCCTAATAAGGATATGATACTTGGTTTCTAATATTTTCAGTCCTTTCCTCCCCATCCTTCAGAACAAGACAGCAATGGTAACTGAAATATGAATATTCTTCTGGGTAGAAACATACTCTGAATCCGGATCCCTTTCCTTAATTTATTCTGTTTTATTTTTTCACAGGGATGGCAGGCTGAGAAAAATGTTTCTGTGGAATTATGCATAATATATCCAGTAACACTGAAATCACATACTACCCAGGGTTTCATAGAGTTTGTGGCCAGAAGGGACTATTAGATAATCTAGTCTGACATCTTGTATATTACAGGCCATTACTAAGGCTATGTTTTAGTCACAGGTATTTTTAGTAAAAGTCATGAACAGGTCACAGGCAGTAAACAAAAATCATGGCCCATGACCAGTCTATGACTTGTACTATATACCCCTGATCAAATATTGGGGTGGCCCGGTGCTCTGTGGGGAGCAGCTTGGGGGCACCATAGGTGCTCTAGGGGGAGCAGCGGGGGGTGCCGCAGGTGCTCTGGGGGAGGAGGCGGTGTGCGGCCCAGGACCCCCACTGTTGCTGGGGTTTTTTTTGGCAGGACTGGCAGGCTCCCTACCTGGCTCCTCGCAGCTTCCCCCTAGGCAGAGGTACAGCCAGAGGGCTCCGTGCACTGCCTCCACCCCGAGCCCCGGCTCTGCAGCTCCCATTGGCTGGGAACTGCAACCAATGGAAGGTGCAGGGGAGGCACCTGTGGATGGAGGCAATGTGTGGAGCCATCTGTTAGGAGCTGAGGGAGGGACATGTTGCCACTTCCAGGGAGCCCCCCCGAGGTGCCACCCAGCACCTTCACCACCACCTACACCCCAACCCCCAGCCCCCACCACACCCAAACTCCTGCTGCTGCTGGGGGGAAGGAAGGGTGTAGCGCCCCTCTCCACCTGATTACCTCCTTTACTGGCAATCTACTTACAGGTTCTGATGGACAGGTCTGGGTTCTTTTGGATCCTGCCACCCACTCAGTAGGGTGAATCTTTTTTGGTTATGAAATTAGTTGGCGGTGCTTCCACCCCCCTCGCTCCTTCCTGGCAGAGTCACCAGGGCAGCTTGGGCGGAAAATTCTAACTACAGAGGAATCCCCACTTATTTGCCAGATAGTTGGAGACTTCCAAGAAATAACACAACACATAAAAATATATTCAACACAACAATTATATTAAACAGGCAACAAATACAACATAACAGGGGAAACACTATTTTTAGGGTCACCGGTGCCCACACTTAAAATACCCGTGTCTGGATGTAACAAATGCAAAACTAGTGTCCTGTTGGTACGCGTACTTTGCTGGGGCCCTTGATGACCTATACAATTCTCTGCAGAGGTGTAGCAGTGTGGCTGACTGGGTTCAGTACAGCCCAAAAGACCCACAAGTGGGAGAAGGTGGTGAATCCCTCCACAGGTGTAATAAGCGGTAAATTATAAAATCCTCAAACCCTCACTCCCTGGCTTGAGGACACAGTTCAGGGAGTAGAGGGTCCCCAAAACAAATTCCCTGACTAACTAACTAAAGACAAGGCCCTCACGAACTCCACAAACGATCTTCAGGGTTGAGGATGACGCTGGACGATTCCAGGGGCTGCTGTCCGCTGGCAGGGATCCTCCTCAGGCAGGAATCAGCCCTGGACTAGCAGCGCTGACCATGTGGGGACTGGTCTCACCAGGGGAGCTGGAGGCGAACCCAGCCTGGCTGGGGAAATTTTTCAGCAAACGTAACAATTGGGAATCATCCGTGAGGAAGAAAAACCCAGTTGGGGAATCTGGTGTCAGGTCCCTAGAGGCCAGTTCTCAGGGGGAACCCTGCTTGCAGGCCTGGGACTCACCAGCTCCCCACACAGCCAGTTTGGCCTTTACCCTGGCTGGCTCTAGCCTCTTCTCAAAAATGGCTTCTCTCCCTCCTCAACTCCCTGGGAGGGGCATCTCCACTCCCTATTGGTTGCTGGGCAGACTCTGAGTTTGCCTTGGCTCCTCCTCCCTGAGCTGCCAGCAGACAGAGCTCCAGGAATCTATGTAATCTCTTTGGGGGTTACAAGGGGATGGCCTGAAACTTCCCCAGCAGCGGCTGATGCAGCTGGCCAAGGGGTTGCCTGACCTGCCCAGACCAGCCTCAGTGGCCACTGCAGAGGTGACAAACTCGCAGCCATAGCCATTACATCTCATCCAGCTATCCCTGTACTGAGTCCAATAAGATTTGTTTGACTAAAGCATAATTAGTATTTGGCTCAAAGTATATCTTCCGGAAAGGCATTAGTCTTGATTTGAAGACATCAAAAGAAGGAAAATCTATCACTTCCCTTGGTAGTTTGTTCCAACGGGTGATCACTCTCACCGTTAAGAATTCATTTCTAAATTGAATTTGTCTGGCTTCAGCTTCCAGCCCACTTCTTGCTATGCCTTTCTCTGCTAGATTAAAATGTCCTTTAGTAGCTGGTATTTTCTCCCTGTAAAGGTATTTATACACTGTAATTAAGTCCCCTTTCAATCTTCTTGTTGATAAGCAGATGGAGCTGATATTCTTTAAGTATCTCACTGCAAAGCATTTTTTCCAGCACTTGAATAATTTTTTCTCTCTTTTTTGCACCCTTTCCAATTTTTCAACATTCTTTTAAAATGTGGATACTGGAACTGTATGCACTATTCCAGTATCAGTCTTGCCAATGCCATATAAAGAGGTAAAATCCATCTACACACACACACTCTCTCTCTCTCCTATTCACTACTCCCATTTATGCACCGAAGGATCACCTTAGTCCTTTTTGCCACAGCATCACAATGGGAGCTCGTGTTGTTACATTCCCACTATGACCCCTAAACCCTTTTCAGAGGCACTGCTTTAGTCTCCCATTCTGTAAGTGTAGTCTGCATTCTTTGTTCCTAAGGTGTATAGCTTTGCATTTAGTTGTATTATAAAAGCATTTTGTTTGAATGGACCCACTTTACTAAATAAGCAGATTTCACTGTATGACTGCCCTATCCTCATGATTTACCATTCCTCCACTCTTTGTGTCATCCATAGATTTTACCAGCAGTGGTTTGATATTTACTTCCAGATCATTGATGAAAATGTTTAATAGCAGGCCCTGTACCTTTCTCTGTGGAACCCCAGTAGAAACACCCCCATTCCTTGAGGATTCTCCATTGACAACTACTTTTTGAGATCTAGCAATTAGCCAGATTTTAATCCATTTAATGTGTGCTTTATTGTTATTGTCTAATGCTAATTTTTTAATCAAAATGTTGAGTGGCAACAAATCAAAGTATATTACATCTGCACAGTTATCTTTATCAACCAAATTTATCATCTCATGAAATCAAGTGTGTTCCTTTTTGATTATTGGCAGATTAGCACTCTTCCAGTTTTCCGGAATTTCCCCAATATTCTAAGATTTATTTAACATCAGCAAACCGTAGTTCTCTTCAGCCAACTCTTTTAGGACTCTTGGGTGCAAGTTATCTAGGACTGCTGATTTCAAAATGTTTATCCCTACTAGATGTTGTTTAACATCCTCCTTAGTTACTAATGGATTAGAAAATACTTCATCAACCTCATGTGATATGAATACATCATCCTGCTTCTTTCCAAATACAGAACAGAAATATTTATTGAAAACGTCTGCCTTTTCTGCATCATCATTAACATTTGCACTATATTTACCTAGTAATGGGCCTATGCCATTGCTCAAATTTCTTTTGTTTTTAACAGCTGAGCCATGGATTTTTCCCTGCTGTCTTTAACTTCTTATTGTTTTTTTACACTTCATAACTTCTAACTTACATTGATTGATATCAATTTTCCCTTTTTACATTTGTTATATGTTCTTTTTTTATTTCTTACTGCTGCCTTTGCTTTGCCACTGAATTCGGAGGAGCTTTTAGCCAAAGTCGTCCTCTTGATTGTGGAATCATGGCTTTTGGTCATCTAATAAACTCTTCTTAAAGAACTTACTGTCTAAAATTTTCCTCTCAATCAATTTTGCTCATAATTTTCCTCCATTTTGGGAAATTAGCCCTTTTGAAGCACCAAGAGCATATATTAGTGGTTGGGACTGTCCTCTGTGCACCCATATTGAATGTAATCAGGTCATGATCGCTAGTGCCTAGACAACCAACTAACTTCCAGTCCAGTCATTAATTCATCTTTATCTATCATAATGAGGTCCAAAACAGAGTTCTCATGTTGGATGCAATACCTTTTGTGTTAGAATATAATAATGTATAATGTTTATAAACGCTAATTATATTTATATGAGATCTGCAGCATGTCTCTAACTACACATTTTTTTTTCTTTCAACACATTACAGACAAGTGCTTGCAGGTAACCGGATAGAACATCTGGAAGGAAGTAGCTCCAATGTTGAGCGGCTGCATTGTGATGATCTCAGCAGTCCGGACTCAGTCTTGATCGCTACTGAACCACGTAATTCTCTTTCAGATGAAACTGGCATTCATGGAAGTATCTCAGCTTGAGTGAGAACTGGAGACGGATTCCTTAAAAACCAATCAGTGATTATGACAGTGGGAAGATACAAGAATACCCTTGATACCTGTTAGGAGCTTTATAAAATTACCCCTGAAAACGAGAACAAAAATAATTTTAAAAACTAAGACTAAAATTCAAAATACTTAAACCTAGATGCCTAATGATTTAGGCTTCTCAAGCGATTTAGGCACCTAGCTAGATTTGCTGTTTATTAGAGGTGTTGAATAATCCCAGATCTTGCAAATGTTGACCATTGTCAATTTACTAATGTACTAGATGTAAGAACAACTTAAAAAAAATAATCAGGGACACATTCTGCTCTCACATTCTGGTTATAAATCTGAAGCAACGCTTCTGCTGTCAAGTATATTACTCTGATTTACTCCAGTGTGGCTGTGAGCAGGGGCTGTTCCTGCAAGTAGAGGTAGATAGAAGTGGTTCTCAATCTTTCCAGACTACTGTACCCCTTTCAGGAGTCTGATTTGTCTTGTGTACCCCAAGTTTTACCTCACTTAAAAACTACTTGCTTACAAAATCAGACAAATATACAAAAGTGTCACAGCCCACTATTACCGAAAAATTGCTTACTTTCTCATTTTTACCATATAAAATACATTGATTGGAATATAAATATTGTGAACAAGTGTAAACAAGTCATTGTCTGTATGAAATTTCAGTTTGTACTGACTTCAGCTAGTCAGCTAGAAAAGTTAGTGCTTTTCATGTAGCCTGCTGTAAAATGAGGCAAATGTTTAGATGAGTTGATGTACCCCTGGAAGACTTCTGCCTGGGGTTCGCATACCCCTGGTTGAGAACCACTGGTGTAGAATACCAAAGTAGATTCCAATCCTGCAAACTGTTATGAATTGAGCTTGCCTTTATGCACTAGATATCATCTTCAGCTGAGCTGTTCATGTGCATGAAGATAAGATGTGTAAATCTTTGCAGGATCAAAGGTTTTATTAATTTGAAGAGAACCCTTTGATTGTATTGGACAGCTTAGATTTAAATATTTTTCCTGCAATACCTATTCCTTATGAGCTCTATCATGACCATAGTCATCAATTTTATTTCCTCAGGCACCTGTCCTCAGCTCATCTTCTCATTGCCAACCTCATCTTAGCATATGGCATTTTCTTCTGGCCACTTTGCTGAGAAGGACAATTTTAGAGCAATGTCAAATTTAAAAGCCTTGTGACTGCAGAGCAGAGAATTGCACCTGGCTCCACCCGCTTCAAATTCAGCTATTTTTTTAAAGTATAACAGAATGTGTTTTATTTACTTTGTTTAGTATTTAAAAATTTCCGGTTACTTTAAAAAAAGTTTACCTGCTTAGTTTAGCAAATGGTCAAAAGCAGCATTTCTTACCACAAACTGAAGTGTATTTGTAAATAAAGCTGGCAAGTGACACTAATTATGACCCAGTAGCCACAGGTTTGCCTTCTGAAAGATTGTATAAACCAATTTCTAGTCTGTTTTAATACCAAAGTAATGACCAGGAGGAAAATGTTAACACTGAAACTCTGCCATTACTTGATTGCTACACTGGTGTTAAAGTCGGATGAAAACTTCGCAGTCTTTTACTTCTGACTGTTTTATCATCAGCGCAACAACTTGCAGTGTTGCCAACTCTTGGGATTTCTTCACAACTAACGTGATTTTGTCTGGCGATGACATGAGACGTTCCAACCCTCCATCTGGAGGAAAAGTAAAACCCCCTCCAACTTTCTTGCTGTCTGGGGAAGAGCAGCCAGTCAGAGCTGCTGCAGAAGCTAGGCATAGCTTTCACTCCTCCTCCTCTCAGAAGCCAAAAAGGTTTTTGGGTCAGGTAGGAGTGAGAGGGAGCAGCTGACACCATTCTTACAGGACAGAATTAGGGACAAGGGACCAAAAAGAGCCCTACAGCTTAGGGTAGCTCCACGTCC
Organism: Mauremys mutica; assembly: GCF_020497125.1. Classification (NCBI taxonomy): domain Eukaryota; kingdom Metazoa; phylum Chordata; order Testudines; family Geoemydidae; genus Mauremys; species Mauremys mutica. Next base: position 198,526,139 of record NC_059072.1, read on the forward strand.
TCTTTCCTCCTGTGAACAATGGGTCAGTCTGGTCTCGGCTCCTCCTCCTCCCTGCTCCATCCCTGCAACACCAGGCCTGGGAAGGAAAAGGTAGGTGAAGATCACTGGAGCTGCCCCACCCCCAGGCTTAAGAAGGGGGATGGGGAAAGACCTGGGAGAGAGAGGTGAAGAACTCCTAGGACTGCAGGATGAGCAGAGGCGAGGCTGGCAAGGACAAGAAGATGTGGGGTTAGGGAGCAGTACTGATGTGAGGGTTGCATAATTAATGGCTGGGCTGGGTGGGACACAGAATTAATTAATTAGAACTGTGGGGTTTGGAGAGAAGCTGGAAGCTCCGTACCCTCAGGCAGGTCACTGGATCACCATACTCTACAAATCTGGGAACTGGCAACACTAATTGTCTCTCACACACTAAGGACGGACAAGGGCAGTTCAAAAATCAGAGACCGAACAGACAACATAACCTTTAAAAACAATCTCATGTCTCATGAATTAATGTTGGGGGTTGGCGATACTGCAAATAGTATTGTAGAATATTTTTTTAAGCAAGTCTATCTACCAGCAATAGACTCAGAAACACCAGGGGTTAAAGTGGGTTGAGTCAGACTGAGTCATGAACCAGGTGGGTGGTTGTGGAAATGACTGCAGGAATTCAAGGCAGGTTATTAGCTAGGAAATGTCAAAGCACCTCACTTTCTAATAGGCAAATAGATATGGCCACAGCAGCCTTCTCCTTTTTCTCAAATATGCTCCTCTTTTATTAGATTAGAACAGTGGTTCCCAAACTTGTTCCACCGCTTGTGCAGGGAAAGCCCCTGGCAGGCCAGGCTGGTTTGTTTACCTGCCGCCTCTGCAGGTCTGACCGATCGCAGCTCCCACTGGCCGCAGATCACTGCTCTGGGTCAATGGGAGCTGCTGGAAGCAGCGCAGGCCGGGGGACTTACTGGCTGCTGCTTCCAGCAGCTCCCATTAGCCTGGAGCAGCGATCCGTGGCCACTGGGAGCCGCGATCAGCTGGACCTGCGGACACAAACCAGCCTGACCTGCCAGGGGCTTTTCCTGCAGAAGCAGCAGAACAAGTTTGGGAACCACTGGATTAGAGAGTACTGCATGAGATACTTGGCAGGGTTCATGGCTGACATAATAAATAAGTATTTGGGGTGAAATCCTGGCAAAATTCCATTGTCTTCAACAAGGCCAAGATTTCACCCTGGATGTTTTCCTGCTTAAGTGGCGCTAACAGATCATTGCACCAATTGCCCTGCTCAGGCCTTCAGTCTCACAAACACTAAGGTGGACATCCTCCTCATTGACTAATGATAGCCTGTGACAGACGTCTACTTGATATCAGAAACTATTCGCAATGGCTGCATTCCAAGGGGATTGCTGAAGTATGTTAATCATTATTAATCATTCCTTGATCACTGGAGTTCTCTTTTTTAGTTACAATGTGGCATGATTCAAGCACAGACCCACTGAAGTTACTTATACTTTTTATTATTTCCCTGACATTATATGTAACAGTTCAGCGTAATATGGAAATCAAAGCTGGATTTTTTTTTCACAAAGTCCAAAGAACAAGGAAATAAAATATGTTTTTAAACTACTGTAAGAAAACAATAGCTTTATATGCATATATATAATTGAAAAGAACATTCACATCATTTTAAATGGTTGTCAAAATTTAGGCCTAAATTATGTGACTGTACAACCCTGGATGGGCCCTTTGGAATAAAATATATTTTCACTGAACAAGCAAAGAGAATGTTTCTGTATTTTTAAAAATCATCTTCAAATAGACTGATACTATGAATAAAAACAAGAAAATAAATTATATTTCAGAATATATTAACATATAAAATATAATTCCATACCATGATGTGAATGTGAAATGTTACACTTATATTAAAAAAGGATTCTATAAACATTAAATGGAGTGTGTAATATCTGACTTTACTTCCAGTTAGAAATCTGTACAAAGCACCTATGCATAGCACATATGAGGCATTATAACAAACCCTGTTTTACATTTCAAAGCTTGAAATGCAGTATCTGCATGTTTGCATATCTGAAATGGTACATTAAATTGCCCCTTCCTGGTCTTGTTCAAGAAATCTTTAATTAGATTTCATGGACAACATGCAAAATAATACCATTTTATTTGATGAAGAACAATTTATTCAGGTCTTGTTTTGGTCAATTATATTATTTTTTGTCTTCATTTGAAGAAAGCAACCCTTGGATTTAACATAAGTGAAGCAGTACCATAGCGTTGTGCTTTTCCTGAGAAAATAGGCAGAAGGACCAATCATTATCCTATTGAAATCTGAGTCTTTAGACTGTCCCAGTCGGCAGTAACCTAGTGCATGTCACTGTTAACACAGGAGACTCAGGTTCACATTTTTCCCTCTCTCTATGATGCAGAAGTTGGATCTGCTTCGGAAACACTCATCCCCACTCTCTGGAAAAGCAGGGGTTAGGACTCAGATAAGCACATAGAAGACCATCCCTCATCTCTTCAGAAGTGTGAGAAGATAGGTCTTTGCCATAGTTATGTCTCCTCCTGGGCTCTGATGGCTAGGACTTGTGTTCTCTGGCCAATGCGGAAGTGAAAAAGAGTCTGGAGGCACTGCAGTAATCAGCAACTTTTCTTTTCAGTATTCTAGAAAGTAAAAAATGTGCGCAGTATAAATTACATCATAGCTCCAGTGTCCCACCTTGCCCTTGTCTGCCAAAGAAAGAGCAAACACTGGATATTCTACTGCTTGATTCTCCGTGTAAAGAATTCTTTTAAATCTTGCTCTCTTTTTCTGAGCTTGTACAAGTGTATGGAAAACAAGTTAGATTTGTACATAGTACAATTCAAAGAGGATTTCATGGTTACCAGCAGTGATGACACAGGATTTGACATTTTGAATATGAGTCAGTACAGAGAATTAATGCCCCAAAATAGCTAAATAAATGTCTTTGCAAAGAGACACCATAGCTTCTTCCGCTTGTTTGTGCATTTTCTTGTCATCACCATTTAATTTACCATCTGTACCGCCACAGATCAATTTGACATGGCTTATAAACATATCTGGTTCCTGTGCTCCAAGCCAAATGTCCCCAATGTAAACAGAAGCCAGGAATACACAAGAAGCTGTGAAACAAAAGTGAGGGAAAAAGGAATCAGAATACTCTGCAGTTTCAAAACAGTAACATGGAAAAATCTATTTTACCACAATTTCCCTTTCAAAACTGTTTTTTAAGCTAGCGTTTGCTAATCCTTTGCTTTAATGGGAAATCTAATTTTTTATGCTCATTTCAGACCATCCACTCCCCATCTCTAATAGAAAATACCCTCTTTTTAATAGAAACCTCAGACATCTTTGAATATAGCTAATTATACCCTTAGCAACCACTTTTGTCAACAAATGGACAGAACTGGTGTCATGCAAACCAGAACCTGTAATTTGACTTTTGGTGCAAGACTATTTTCCCCATACAACTTCAGATAACCATGTATATAATTCAGCAAGCCAAATTTAATCTAAGACGACAGCTTCTTTTGGGGACCCGGACTAATGTTATATCAAATATTCTTGTGAGGTGAAGACCATATTCTATACTAATTAATGACACTAGGCTATCTTCTGGGGAAGGACTTAACTTTCTGAAGTGATGATCCTCCATCTTAGCAAAGACAGATTTCAAAAACATTTGATGAATGAAAAATATTTAACTACACAACTAGTCAACTACTCCTCTGCCTTGTTACTAAGTGTAAACAAAAAAAGGACAAGTTACCTTTCTTGATCTCATCCGTTTCTTTCATTGCTGACAGGCAGAATGTTTTCACCACCTTATGACAACTGGCGTTAGTCAACCCCTGAGTATCCAGAAAGCAAAGCATGATTGTACTAAACAAACAGAGCTCTTCAATGTTTGATGACTTCTCTTCATTGGCTTCACAGATTCTGTTGTAAAGCTTAAAGATACTGCTCTTCAATGTGGCATCCCTAAGAATCTCCTGCACTACCGGAGGGTGTGGCAAAATGCTACTGTTTAGCCACTTGAGAGTCAAAAATACATTTTGTATATTGAGGCTATGATCAACCATGGATTTCACTAGCCATTTGGTTACTATGTAAGCAGTTGCACATGTAAGACTGATAGTTTCATTCTCTGGATCAGTAGATTCAAGCTGTTCCTCTGGAAGTTTAGCAAACGGGGCTGGATAAACAGGCTCCCAATGAACCAATATGGACTCCAGGTGGTCTCTGCATTTCTCTACGTTTGAGACCTTCAGCTCTGAGTCAGTTTCTTCTTCTCTTTCTACCACATCCTTTTTGCGAACATGGCGAGATGAAGGCCGAAATGGGACATGACCTTTGTTCTTTTCTTTAATATTTTCTGTAAATGGGAAAAATTAAAAAAAAATTTCAAGTCCTCCAAAAATTCTCTTGTCACTATAGAGCAATAAAGCAGGGAGCATGGCCTTGTGTAATTACAGCTGCTGGGAGGCTGCTTCTGGCCTGATTTAAAAAAAAAAAGACGTATTTGTGTGCTTAAAAAGTCAAGTTACGTGCTTAGGTACCTTGTTGAATTAAAGCCTCTAATTGCAAAGGGTGCATTTACTGCACTAGGGCCCTGATCCAAAGCTCAATGAAGCCAATCAGTGTCTTTCCATTGACTTCAGTGGGCCCCACATCCACAGGATGAAGTTTGTCACTGATCTTGTGAAAGCTTAGACTTTTATGTAACATTATGTAAAACTTTCAGTTCAATTCATTGCTAGTCATATTATCAAAGCAGTAAAGCTTGTAAAAAACAGCAATGCATTTATTCTACTGCATCACTACTGAATGGGGCATCGTCAGAGATGCTAATTTTGAAAAATCTGGAAAGTCATCAGAAATCCCAATTATTTTGCAATAAATGAAATGGATTTAAACCAATTTCGATTACTAAAAAAAATTAATATCAACCCCAGCAGGTGATTTCAACAGCAACATTTCGCGTCAAAGGGAATTTTTGTGACTCTTATAGACTGCTGAAGGCTGGAGGATGAAATTGGACACAATAACTGATTGTTAACTATACAAATGGAAACAAATACAAACATAATTCACTACACTAAAATGATATATATTAATAATATGGCACAGGCAAATATACAGAATCCCTAAGAAATATCTAAACAAAATATTTTAGAGCTCTTTTAAAATTTGGTGGCCTTTTAATATATTGTATATACTTTGTTAAGTGACAACATATTCTGTAAAAACTACAGTATCGCTGATCCTGGTGCACTGGATTAAAAAATATAGCCCTCTTCCTCCCTCCCCCACCGCCAAATCCTTATATGTTATTGAAATGGAAAGAGCGGTAAAAAGTCTAATTTGCCTTTCACTCATTGTGCTGTTCCTTTACTTTCTGTATTTCTCTCAGCATGGACAATGAAAATAGACTAGTCAATTTCATTTTTGATTTATACCCAGTTTCAAATCAATTTCATTTTTAAGTTCGCAAGCACTCTTAGAACTCTGCAAGGCTTTGGCTGCAAACGCTGCAGACCATTGTATGTTTGGTTATAACACTATTCCCACTGGCATTTTGTTTTTTGTTTTCTTTTTAATTCATAAAAATATTTGTATATAATCTTCAGTTTTGTTAAAACTTATTTTTACAAAATGGACATTTTGGAAAATGTTCAACTCTCCAGTGTCCTTTAAAACATGGAAAGAAATGCATATTAACCTATCCATAAAGTGTTGTATTCTATTTTTATTAAAATAATTCCTTAATGTCCTGTTATGAAAGCAAAAAGGTGAAAAACTGAAATCCACTCTGAAGGGAAAAAAAAAGTGAATTTAATACTGATATAAAAATAATTCTGGTGTAAGGTTCTTGAAAGGTATATACCAACTATCTGAAATGAGAGAACTTTATTAAATGGAGGAGACCAACCAGTAAAACTGTTTGGGTCAGAATTTCATCATTCCAGCTGATTAACCCATTGGCTTCTTGATCCGATATTTCTGTTGCAAGAAATAGAATATGCAACAGATACAAACAGGCTGCCAAAACCCCAGAAAATATTGTCCACACAATCTGCCACAGTCATTATGCCATTCTGTCAGATAGAACATTTTAAACATTTTTAGTTTATTATGGCAAGCTGATGACTAAGCCTCCACACAATTTTTTAAAAACTGTATTTACTTTCATGTTAAAATATAATAAAATATATTTTTACAAACCACAGTACCTGATTTATCACTGATTTTTTTTTCTTACTTTAAAACTGGATTCCTTTGGAAATATTTGTTCCTAAAAGCTCTCAGAATCCCCTTTTATTTGTTTAAACAAACTTAAAAATCACTGTAACCAATGCACTTTTAAACCAACATTTTTAATACTTACTAAGCAACTCTTTGACTTGATATTTTTGAGCAGTTGTTTGCACATCTTCTTGGAGCTGCAGATTTCTTTCAATGATGCTCCACTTATGCAAGAGCATTAGGACATCTTTGTTTGAAAGGACACTCTCATTTACAGTAAATCTGCCCATTTGCCTGAAGGCCTCAAGAACAGTAGCTCTGTATCCTAGCACAGAACTGAACGTACTGAAAAACTGAGTGAGTGTGTCAAAATCCAAGTTGGTCCTATTTCAAAAAGAAAAAGCAAATTTTAAAAAAATTAATAAAATATATTTTTCTACATGTTAATCAAAAGAAAAAAAGCTAGAAATACATGGCTATTTAAAGTCTTCTGATTTTTTAAATTTAGTTTCTTGGGATGCATTTATTCTCACTCAGGCTGAATTTCTGCTGCTTAGCGCTTGATGAAACAGACAAAAAACAACTCTGCTCTACAGATTACCTGCAGCCTGGAAAAGGTAACAGTAAAAGCCAGACAGCACACAATAGCGTGGGAAATGCTCTGGTGCTTCATCTAAAAGTATTTATTTTACATGAGTTTTCAAACTTCAAGAGGGAAGAACAATACATTTATTTTTCATGATGTGACCAACACCCATCTGAATGAATGGCTACGGTAGAATGAGACCACTTTTTAGTGTACCAAACATCACCAGTTTCCTTGTAGTCTCTCCTTGCTCACCATGACCTGGTTTGTCTGTTCTCTCAGCATAAATGTCAAAAGACAACAGGGGAAGACTGTAAACCCTTTGAGAAAGGGACTGTCTTTTTTATCACACCTGTATTCTACACCTCACACAATTACTGTTATTGGTTAAGATTTTTCAAAGCCAACTAAGTGAGTCAGCCACACTACTCACTGAAGCTCCACTGAGTATGGAGCTAACTCCCCTAGTGTCAGCTTTATAAACTTAACCATGACTGTATTTATTATTTGTATGGTAGCAACTAGAGCAGAGGTCGGCAACCTTTCAGAAGTGGTGTGCCGAGTCTTCATTTATTCACTCTAATTTAAGGTTTCGCATGCCAGTAATACATTTTAACGTTTTTAGAAGGTCTCTTTCTATAAGTCTGTAATCTATAACTAAACTATTGACATATAAAGTAAATAAGGTTTTTAAAATGTTTAAGAAGCTTCATTGAAAATTAAATTAAAATGCAGAGCCTCCCGGACTGGTGGCCAAGACCTGGGCAGTGTGAGTGCCACTGAAAATCAGCTCGCGTGCCACCTTCGGCACCCGTGCCATAGGTTGCCTACCCCTGAGCTAGAGGCTGAGATCAGTGCCTCACTGTGTTAGATGCTGTACAAATAGAGACAGTCCCTGCCCCTAAGGGCTTATGATCGAAACAGAGAAGACAAATGATAAATAATAGTAATAAATCCTCTTCCTCTGTCAGTCGGGCAGATGGTAGTCAGTCCAGAGCCAAGGAAATTTGCAGCCAACCCCTTTCCACCTGCCAGCACACAGACAGGCTTCCACAGGGAAGAACTGCCAGAGCTGGAGAAAAATTTTGGGTAACATTTTCAAAAGTGACTCAGGCACCTGGAACACTTTGTCATTTTTGAACATTTTGCATTGTTAGCCTATACCTCCCTATACCATTTTGCCTGAGCCCGATTCCCCTCACACAGACCACTTGCTAACCAAGGCCGCATCAGATAATGAATGCAAACCCAGTCAGTGGGGTCTTCAGATGCTATGGACCGACTCCCAGATCCTCAGGGGTATTTAGGCACCTAGCTCTCATTGATTTCAGTGGGAGTTAGGTATCTAAATATCTTTGAGGATCTGGCCCAAGCATCAAGTAGGAACCTAGCAGAACTCATTCACGGAGACGTGACCACTGCTCAGGCAGAGTGAGCTTGAAGCTTTTCAGGGAGGAGGCCTGCCAGAGAGCTGAAGTGCTGGATTCAGCCTCTGATCTAGCAGGAAGAAGACAAATTACATAATGCTGCCTTTTTAAAAACTATCTATCCAGTACTTAGAACATGAGTCACCTTACAGTCACCACTTCATTGTTAACATTTTTAAAAGCAAAATCTTTCTGCACAAGTTTCTCCACCCAGGTTCATTTATCACCATTTAAAATTAAGGGGAAAGAGCTAATTTATCAGAGATTACGTGAATTCAAGTTGGCCTAATATATTTCAAACTGAACAACAACATGATCACATAAGCCTGGAAACCTGACTGGGAATGACTTACCGAATGTGTTTAACAAGCATGATCAAAACATACAGAAACTCATTTATAAGCTGAAGAGGAAGGAACTTCTGATTCTCCTGCGGCTCTTTTTTGCAAGGAGTTTGAAGGGGCATCACCCTTCCTTTCTTTCCTAAATTTGTTATCCACAGAGTGTGGACTAAGGAGATTACATTGGTTAGCACCTTGTTTTCCAGAAACCTGAAAGACAAACAAAAATGCATTTGTGGAATGCAGAAACTGACCTGGTCACCATCCAATCCATCTCCTAGAGGGAGCCACATGTTAGCATTTGGGGCCCTGAACATGCAGGCAGGCCTGAAGTCAATGGAACTCCAAGTGGGCTATCCACATAGAACTCGTTGCAGGACTGAGGATTTGGTTGCTAGGTTTCACCCATATATTGGGAATTCCCAACATTTCCTGTTTGGATGCCACAGAATAAAAAACACCTCTGTGGGTGGCAGTGTAGCCTAGTGAATACAGCATTGTTCTGGAATTCTGGAGACTTAGGTTCTATTCCCCACTTTGCCACTGGCCTGCTGAGTGACCTCAGAAAAGTCACTTTGCCACTCCGTGCCTCAGTTTCCCCATCTGTACAACTGGGACACTGACCTCTTTTGTAACACTTTATAAGAGCTATGTATTATTAATTATTATTATTATTATGTGGAATTGACAGAGCTTTCTGGCAAAGGTCCATAAATAGAACTGATGATTTTTGACTCAACTATACCTTTCATTAAATCTGAATATTTTTCCAAAGCAATCCATAAAACTGCAAACTATACAACGGCCACCATTTGTTTTAGATCAAGTATGGTTTGTATTAAAGATTTTTCATTTGCAGATGACACCAAGATGGGAGGGGTTGCAAGCACTTTGACAGGATTAGAATTCAAAATGACCTTGGAGAATTGGTCTGAATTCAACAAGATGAAATTCAATAAAGACAAGAGCAAAGTACTTCACGTAGGAATGAAAAAAATCAAATGTACAACTACAAAATGAAGAATAACTGTCTAGGCAGTAGTACTGCTGAAAAGGATCTGGGGGTTACAGTGGACCACAAACTAGATATGAGTCGTCGATGTGATGCAGCTGCAAAAAGGTTAGTATGATGCTGGGGTGTATTAACAAGAATGTTGTATGTAAGACATAGGAGGTAATTTTCCCATACTACGTGGCACTGGTGAGGCCTTAGCTGGAGTAGTGTGTCCAGTTCTGGGTGCCACAATTTAGGAGAGAGTTCAGAGGAGAGCAACAAAAATTATAAAAGATTTAGAAAACCTAACCTATCAGGAAACCACAACTGGGCATGTTTAGTCTTGAGAAAAGACGAGTGAGGTGGGACCTTATAATAGTCTTCCAATATGTTAAGGGCTGTTATAAAAAGGACCGTGATCAATGGCTCTCCATGTCCACTGAAGGCAGGACAAGAAGCAATGCGCTTAATCTGCAGCAAAGGAGTTTTAGGTTGGATATTAGGAAAAATTTTCTAACTATAAAGATAGTTAAGCTCTGGAATAGGCTTCCAGGGGAGGTGGTAGAGTCCCCACCACTGGAAGTTTTAAAAACGGACAAATTGGCCGGCACCGCTTCCCATAGTTCCAGGAACGGCGAACCATGGCCAGTGGGAGCTGCGGGCGGCTGTGCTTGCAGATGGTCAATGTAAATAAACTGTCTTGCTGCCAGCCAGTGGATTACCCTGACAGGCTGCAGGCCACAGGTTGCCCACCACTTCTTTAGGAGGACAGGTCATCAATCTTTCTTTTTCCATTAAAAGATCTATTATAGGTGTCAGCACGCTGATCATCAATCGATTGTCTGCATTTTATTAACACAACAAAACCTATTCTTATGTCAATTATTCATTACCCTGGAGGTCAGTGACCCATCCCACATAATTAGAAACAATACCCCTGTTGCTTGATCATGGCAAGGAAGATGCTTTCTAATCTAATCACAAAATAAATATTGTGCATATTGGGTCAAATCTATGCTTCCAGTTCCAGACAGGTGTGAAGAAAGACCCTACAGGGTTTATACTCTGCAAATCTATCTGCAGGTGGGGGCTGGGAGTAGGTTCAGTCTGTTTTTAGCACAGATTCTCCTGATTCCTTGTCTGTAGCTGGTAAGAATTATCTATGCGAAAGGTAGGTGTGTGTCTGTGTCTGAGTGAGAGAGAGAGAGATTGAGATTACAGCCAGTTCAGGATAGAGGATCAAATTAACAGCCATGCAGAGGTCATTGCAGGATTGGGCACCTAAGGCAACCTTTGAAGAAGTGAATGGCTAATGCGCTATCCTAATATGTCATCTTGATAGTACCTTCCTGAGAAACTTCTAAAAAACATCCCCCAAAATTTAAACAACACTAGGAAACATTTTAGAGTTCAACAAGTTCTTTCACCCTAAGGATGGCATTTATGTGTGGAAGTACCACGAGTACTGATTGGATACCTCTATGTAAGTCTCTTTCACACACACAGATGGGTGAATAAACCCTTTTATTTTCATTTTCAATTGCACAAATACTCCCTTTATACACAAAGAGTACAATTATTTCTCATTACAACATCCCCCTTCTATGTACCTTTTCTCCAGAATATAGAATATCCAGGTTAAGAGGCTATGGTCTCGTATCAGTTCATAGGCAGCTTTAGTGATACGTGCAGCATTTTGCAGTATTTCCAGAATGTGACTCTGAAACAGAAAACAAAATATACTTTTATTTCAATAAACTACAGCTGTGGGCTAGTTCACTAGTATAAACATTTAGGAATGATAGAATGGTAATCTAATTTTTGGTAAGCTTTTATTCAAATGAAAACAACGACAAGACAGGGAAAATGCCAGACTGAACCCTATAACCTTCCACACAGACGTCAGCCGGAGCCCCTTAGCTTTGATGATCTATCGCAGAGACGTAGGCACCCGCTCCCCACTGAACTTAAACAGATAAGCAATATCAAAGCACGAGTCAGTGGGCCTACTGAAGGCTAGGTACATGCTTAAGTACTTTGCTGACCAGGGCCTGTAACAGGGTGCTGGCTAGGAGAAACAAGCCAGGCCCGTTAGCCCGGTTCCAGAGGGAAAAGGGTTAGCTGAGCTGGCTGAGGGGCCACATCCTAATTACCAGAGGGGCTCCACCTGCAGGCCTATAAAGCTGGCTAAGAGACAGGAAAGGGAGGAGCGTGGGCTCTAGAGCTCTGCTGGCTGGGAAGCTAGTGGTCTTCCAGAGTGTTGGTCTCTGTAAATACTTGTAAATAGTAGGTGGTGGGAACGGACACAAACAATAAAAGGACACGGTGCTGCACCTCGGTTGGTCCCTGGGTGTTTTGGGGGCCTAGGCCGGCGAGGGCCAGGTTACAGGGCCATAGAAAGGAAGTCTGTCTAGAAGTTAAAGAACAGATTAGGGAGTCAGGTGACATGGCTTCTAGGTTTAGCTTTTGCTATGTAACCAGAAGCAAGCTATTAAATTTCAGTACATCTCAGGTTTCCCCATCTATAAAATGGCAATAATGATACCTACCTTGCAGGGGTGTTGTGAGGCATAATGAGTTAATTTTTGTATAGTGTTCTGAGATTTTGTGAAGTGCCTGGACTGCAGTGTTATAGGAGTTCAAGGCATTTATTATTGCATCACTTATGACATTCCTCTACTGGGAATGCCAATTGTTATACATTTTGTGATGTGAGTAAACAAAAATGTTTTTAAAATGTATTTTTAGAGGGATAGCTAATAAAGGCAGCTATTAAAATACCCATTCATACAGGAGTAAATGGACAGTATCTAATCACAAAGACAAACACTGTAACAAAACATTTCAAGTTCTTCAGAACGGCCAAAGAACAGCAGGCTTTCTAATTCTGAAGCAGATATATTAGAATCATTAAAGAAAAGCAGTGCCCAGGAAACAAGATAATTTTTTATTTTTAGGCCAAGATTTTCAAAGGCAACTAGTGATTTTGGATACCTCCATTTCTGAGTGCCCAACTTGAGACACCATAAAGGACCTGATTTTCCAAGGGTGGATGCTCCACATTTTCTGAAAGTTAGGCTTCTTTAAGACTTTAAGACTCAAGTTGGGTATCCAAAAATTGAGGAAACAAAATCACTCAGTTTTAAAAATACTGACATAAGCCTCCACTATTCTCCATTGTAAGGATGCCCCCTATGTTACTGGAAAGAAGAGCATCTACATGTCCCTTCTTAATTTGCTTGAAGTTTTACATTTTTTTCCCCTTTTAATTACCTGGGAGGCTTCATCACACAGTGGACTATTGAAGAAGCACAAAATGACATGGAAAATCCTCTGATAGTTGTACAGCTCATAGCAGTGATTATCTCGCAGTCCTTCTCCAAGAAGCCTAAGAACCCACTCACGTTCTGTTTTGTGCTGGAAACCACACAGAAAAGTACCAGAGTCACCGATTTCGAAGTAAAACATGCTGGGAAAAGCCTCAGCACAAACAATACAGTTTCCTACAAGTGGCAATATCAACTTTTCCGGACTTCCTCTTTTCAGTTTTTACCACCACAAAATGTAACCAACAGACAGATTTCTGCAGGAATAATGGGTCAATGGGGCAAATGTGATCAGAGACAAAATGTAAAAGGTTGCTATTTCTAAAATATCTTCACTGAATTCAGCATTAATAACTAAGTTAGACTATCACTGTAAGCTCTTCAGGGCAGAGACTAGATCTTTATTCTGTGTTTGCACGGTGCCTGGCACAGTGGAGCTTTGATTCCTAATTGGGCCCACTAGGCACCACCACAAAAGAAATAATAAATATTTATCTGAAAATAAAAATGAAACAAAAATGCCAGTAAATAATTACAAGTGTTGAATAGAAAACTGATGGGATTTTTTTGGTTGATTACTAGACATTAACACCCTCAAGTCATAATACTGGCTAAGCCAGGCAATATATTGCTCTCTTAAGGTTTATGAAACATACAGGACATGAATCTCACATTACCTCTAAATCAAAGCTGTAGAAAAGCTGATAAAATCCCGGTACTTTCTTCAAGTCCAAGTACTGATGCGACAGAAGGAATTTATTTATCTTTGTGTACATGTGCTCCTCTGTGAACAGAGTTCAGTGGTTATTGCTGAGGAGGGAAATTTAACTGTGCACATTCACAACCTCACTGATGAAGTGGGATCTACACTTTATGTTGCCTCAGTAGATGTCAGAAATATTTCACTGTGTGGCAAGTATGATGTTCTCATACTGTAACAGTGACGGTATTGTTGTTAACTATTAATTTTACTTAAAACAAAAATACACAACCAGAGAACGCACCAAGCAAATGATCACATGAATCTTTAACACTGGTCAATTCTCAATACTTCCAAAGTTACCCTTCACTCAGAAATAAAAATCTACTGCAGAGTTAAAAGCGAACCCCACAGTGAAATTCACAGATAAGCCCCAGGGAATCTCATTAAAAAATACAGGATACTAAGCATGGTGAAGAGTGTTACAGGAAAAGCCAACTCAAAATCATGGACAAATTCCAGACCATGCAATCATCGGTTTAGCTTACAGGAAAACATCAGTACCAAAGAAACACATCACTGAAACATTATGCAGTTATTCCACATATTATATATTTGATAAAAATAGCCATTTAGGGCAGGGATTCACCAACATTTTCCATAGTGTGAACCGCTGCTTAGAAGAGACTGTCTTGTGGACACCTCTGATCCTATTTGCAATACTGCAGACCACCTCTCCTCCCACACATGATCCTATAAACATTCTTGTGGCAATTACAGTAACTAATCAAATGGAAAAGTAATACAAGGAAAGTATTTTCTTATATTTTTAGATGTAAACACAGAGGAGAGCCAGCACACCATGCAAATTGCCAAGTCTCCACAGACCACATTTTTTAAACTTTTGTATTATGGCCAAATCTGGAGATGCACGCATTAATGCCTGGATTTAGGCGTGCAAATATCCCACCTGGCTTGCACAGACATCAGGCTATTTGCATGACTAAGTCAGGCATGCACACACAGATTCTAAGTCCCAAAAGGACCATTAGAGCATCTTGTCTGATCTCCTGTACAACACAAGCCATTCATTTTCATCCAGTTATTCCTGTATTGAGCCCAAAATTTGTGAAGAGAATATTCACCTCCTCTGCAACAGATTAGATGGGATCTGAACTGGCAACTACTTGCACACAAAGCACGACACTTTCCACTCCTCATAAGATTTAGATTCTAATGAAGGTTTTTCCTCAAAACATTTGAAGGCATGCGGGATAGGGCACATAAACTCTGTCCCTGACTGGAAAGGGTTAAACAGCAATTTGAGGCTTAATTAGTCAAACCCTGCTACATCAGGGTTGGCTGTTAAGTCTGAAAGGGGAGTTTAAAGAAGGAAGTCCAGCAGCTGGAGGCCGGTGTGGAGGGAGTACAGCAGACAGGCTTTCCTGTGGATGGCAAGGAGCCTGACTGAAGACAGGAACCGTGATGACGTGTATGCCTGAACCCCTGAGCAGAACCGGTGCTAGGCATTAGCAGACTAAGCAATTGCTTAGGGCCCTAAGCAGCTCAAGGGGACCCCCATTCGCTTTTTTAGTATGTGTTGGGGAGGGGGGAATATTACTGCTTAGGGCTCCCAATGGCCCAGCACACCTCTGCACTGAGGGAGGAGAGGAGAGCGCCAGCTCCTCAACAGTGGGGTTGTTTGGGACACAGGAACCTGTCCCTCAAAACCTATAGCAGCAGAGGTGTGCCTGTGAGGAAGAGGGGGCCTGTTGAGCCTGGCCGGGCTATATATTTTTGTTGGCATTTTTGTAAGAGTCTCTAAGGCACTGGAAGGAGCTGAACTCCCTAAAGTGGTAGGGCCGGGCCACGCCCACAGCTGGAGCAGGTAAAAGGACAGTGGAGGAAACTGAGGTAGAGTTGCAGCATCGATACATCTGGCTTCCAGGGGAAATGCTGGAGTGGAGACCATGCTATAGCATGTCTCATGGTTGCTATGTTTACCAATATGCTTTGATTCTACAGTATCACTGAAACTAATCGTTCTATGCAATGTTGTTTTCCCTGCTTTAGCCCCAGAAGCTAAACCACAGAACATACAATTTAATCTACAATACCTGGCTTCAGCATTTGCTGCACCATTCTAGCAACGAAGAGGGTCAAAGAGAAAGTAAACCTGAGATTCGGTTGTCTGATTCCATTTTGCACAACATCCATAAGATAGAGAAGCTGTCGCACAAGAACAAGGAAGAGAAAGCTCTAGTATTACTCATCATCAGATAATACAGCAGGATGTTCCTCAATGGGAGTGTGGGAAAATAGACCTGAATTGTATTTTACAAGTAACAAATCAAGCCACAATCCCAGCAGAATGACTGTTCTAAGAATTCAAATGTGTTTTTTTTTAAAGCTCACTGATTATAATCATAATAAATACAGAAAAAAGAAAACAGAATAGGAAAGAGGATAACAGATCTTTTAAAATAACATTATATTAATTCATTCAGCTCTTAAGTACACATCTCTATAGCTGGGAATTGCTAACTTTGGAACAAGTGAAAGTGTGCGAGAAACACAATCCCATCTTTGAGGACAGATTAATAATACTACTAAACACTGAACCAAGGCTTGAGAAACCTGTTTGCTCACCCACCCAAGGGCAAGTGGAAACTAGAGGCTGGTGAAAGGGTCCCTTCCAGGAATTAATTTGTCCTAGTGTGCCTACCAAGGCAGGTTCTAATATCATGGATAAGTTAAATCTAGAACATTTGTACCTGTCTCTGTTCTCGAAAGCGAGCTCCTTCCAGGTGAGAACGAAAGGAACCCAGGACATAGTACGCTGCTGCTCGCATATTGGAATCATAGCTGCTAAGGGCAGCTACTGTTAGGCCCAAAGCATTCACTTCCACAAATGCATGGCATGCCACTACACACTCTGTGGAAAGGAAAGACGTTAACATTTGTAAAAGCAACAACTACAAAGGACATGTGGCAATGCAATTCTTCACATTAACTTCCATTTAAAAACATCGTTTCTGAAAGTTGAACTAGAAACTGTAAATTTAATTGACTGTAACAATGTGTGGTGAACACTCCAATACCCAGGTTAGGAAGGGGCATTCTGCACACACACATCTAAACAGGAACATTTCAGTTTCCTTGAAGTCATGTTAGCCAGTTCCTGGTGTGCTGTGATACACCAGAGCTCATCTTCAAAGACAACTCAAAGAATTCTGCCTGGTGCATGAAGCTGGCTGGGCCTGGGATCAGGTAGAGTGGCTTGTTCAGCTCATGTTCTTAGCTTGCCAAACAGCAACTGTAAGGAAGACCAGGCTATAGAACAGGGGTCGGCAACCTTTCAGAAGTGCTGTGCCGAGTCTTCATTTATTCACTCTAATTTAAGGTTTCGCGTGCCAGTCATACATTTTAATGTTTTTAGAAGGTCTCTTTCTAAGTCTATTATATATAACTAAACTATTGTTATATGTAAAGTAAATAAGGTTTTTAAAATGTTTAAGAAGCTTCATTTAAAATTAAATTAAAATGCAGAGCCCCCCGGACCGGTGGCCCGGCAGTGTGAGTGCAGAGCCCCCCGACAGTGTGAGTGCCACTGAAAATCAGCTCACGTGCCGCCTTCGGCACACGTGCCATAGGTTGCCTACCCCTGCTATAGAATAATGCAAAGAATAGGGCAGAATTTAACTACCAAATCAACTCTTGCCAACCCCTTTTTTTCTAGTGCTATCTTTTCTCTTCTCTTGGTCACCATTGATTTCAGTGGGTCTGGAATTGGGCCTCAACTCTGTAGCTAGGAATTGTAGCCTTGTGCAACAAGTCTATAGAGTCAGGTGAACAGTGTTTCAGTGTTTATGGGCACCTATCCATAAGAGGGCACCCCCAAAATCAAGAGGTATTACAGTTTCAAATGGCCTTATCTAGATTTAATTCCTTGCAATCTGCTGTACCTCTGCAGATTTTGTCATTTTTGGAATGATGTACTCACCGTAGCACGGTCAGGGCACAGCTTCAAGTTAGAGTTAGCATGGAGCTGCCTTGCTCAGGGGGAGCTACAAGAAGCTCTGCTGATGTCGGGGGGGACGGGCGGAAGAGGGGGCAGTTTGGGCCATGGCCCTGCTCATTTCAGAGTGTCATGCACCTCAAGAGCATGCAGAGGGAGCAGTCCAGCAGTTCCTACATTGCAGGGACACAATCTGTGCCCCAAGGCTGCACAAGAAGAGGGGGCTCCCCGTGCCCAGCCCCACTTGCACACTTAGAAAGGCAGGACACAATCCAGTGCTCATTATTTGGGAAGGATATTGCTGTAAGTGGAAGACCATGTAAAGTTATGAGTAAGTTCTGGGAAGACTCTACGGAGCTCAGTGTTTGATCCATGTTAACTGTAGGGAAAAAATAAACCTCTTGGGCACTCCCCATATCCTGCGTCTGAATGACGAAATAGTGGGGTGAGTAAAAGCACCTCCAAGATAAGCATCCTTTTACTGAAATGGATACCAGAATAAGACATGGATCCTCCCTCTTAAGCTACTAGCCATGGTCAAATAATCTAGTTTACTAGTTTGAACAACAATATAGGCCCATCAGTGACTTTAAAATGTAGGGCACTTTCTAATTTACACCCCCTTTAACTTTCTGAAGAAACCTACAGTCTGCATAAAACTTCTCTTGCGCAGTTCCTCCCCACCCGGGGCTGAATTTTTTAAAGGGATTTTGAGGTTAATCAAGCCATTTTTAATGAGGTTTTGAAAAAGTGGTGGCATTTCTATCCACTCATAACGCCACACCAACTTGATGTAAACACTCCAGGCTTGTTGTCTATGCTAGTCTTCAAGGAGAAACAGCAGCAACAACCTATGAAAGCTTTATTCCACATGACAGAGTGACAACCTGTGCAACAGCACTACTGGAAATGCATTTCAAAACCATCTGCTGGAGAGAGTCAACAGCTGTTCTCAGCACTCACGATTCCTGTACATTTCCCCACGAGCCTCCTGGCTAAGTTAGATCCATCATATTGAATTGGTAGTTCTCAAAATGCCTCAGTCTTCCCCCTCATAAGGGTCTCAGTCATGAGCCTGGATGCACAGCTGTGCAGGGGAGCATAAAGAGCCCCCTAACTCCTCTGCATGGGATGTCCACATCGCCAGAGTCTGTGCAGGGCAGGAACAGCAGCTGCGGCCAGGCTGCTCTCGCACAGGTTGGGAGGAAGTTGGTGGACCTTTGGCTCTTCCCCCGTCTCCCTCAGCACCAGGGGCACCAGAAGATAGCTGGCAGCACTTCCTTCCCTGCTGGATTCTCACTCACAGTCTGTTCTCTGCCCTCTTCCTGGGGTACAGTGGCTACGTGCCGCCCTTACTCAGGCTGGGTTGCAGGGTGCCAGTACAGCCCAAGGAAAGGAACCTTTCTTGGTGCGTTTAACTCACTCACACTCTCACACACACTCCAGAAGAATGATCTGAAGCCTACCAATCTGTGAAGGGTTCTCTATCCCTCCCCTTAGCAGTTGCTGATCCAGAGTTCTTGTCTGAAGTGCAAATGCGAGGCCAGAAGCTCTTTAGAGTAGGAACTGTGCCTCACTATATGCCTGTCCATAGCCTAGCACAATGGGGACCCAATTCCTAGCACAATGGGGACCCAATTCCCCAATGGGGAGTCTCTGGGCACTTCTATCATATACGAAAAACAAATGATAATTTCCCATGGTCATGTCCCATAATAAAATCCTATTTCCTTATTTCAAGGGTATAATCTATGTAACTTAGAGGAGGATTTATCTAGAAACTCCTCTTCCACTGCACACATGGCATGGAAACATTTTCAACCAAGCTGCCCTTGGAAACAGCAATCAAATAATTGATGTGAAATAACAAGCTATTGAAAAAAAAAAGTTAAATGTATGTTTGACATCCAGTTTGTTTAAAGAACCTTGGGAATCACTGTCGGAAAGCTTTTGATAAGATGCTTATCAGATCTAAAGTTAGAGAGAACTGGGTATTTGCACAATTCAAGGCCTTTACTCAGCAAGCAGTAATCATTTGTATGTTTATAGTTATGTACCGATGCACTACATAACATCTGTGCACATGATGCTGTACAGCAAGTGCAGGGAGCAGGCACAAAACAGTAGGGGTGAGATTTTTTTAAAGTGGCTTAAGTGACTTAGGAACATATTTGGACTTGGGATCCTAAGTCACACAGGCACTTTTCAAATCCCACCTTTAGTCAATAACAGCCAAAAACACTGGGCCATCTAACACTGATCCTGTTAGAACACAAGGGGCATCCTGAATTTCTATAGCTTTTTTTTTTTTTTTAAATATACACAGGATGACTGACTATGTTATTATTACTGTCAAAAGCATATTGGTCAATTTGCAACACCAACTTAAAACAGCACCTCCCTTCCCACCTACACAGGTATTGTATTACTCAAGTTTATATTTCCTCTCTCTTCATCTGCACTTTTTATTCTACCTTTCAAAGCAATTATATTATCAGCTTGCCGCTTGTTTGAGAAGATGTTATTGCTATAGCAAACAAAAGCCAGCTGTAGCAATCCAAAGTTTACCCAGAAAACAACATAATGATGGACATGGGAGAGAGGTGGTTGGTAAATTCGCTGTGATAAATGTTTCACTTTGATCTTTAAACATTTTATAAACAGACACAAAGCCTCTTCTGCAAGTATAGCAGTTGGGTGTACAGGGAAATTGTGTCATATTAAATTAGAAAAGTAATATTGAGCAAGTGGTTACCAGCACGCACAGAGATATAATCTAAACTTTCCATTGACTTGGGAACACAGGCATAACACGATGATGAGTTTTTTAAAAACACCTCCACTGCTGATGAATTACTTGGCCAAACTTACACTTAATAATGGACCACTATATGTGTAACTAACAAGTAAACACATATAGATTCTAACTCACAAATCATGCACACCAAGAGGTGCCAGTGATAAGTAGGAGGTGACTGGTGGCGATTACTTGTTACTTATACCCAACCATTGCTTAGTTTATGGATAGTTCTCTTTCTTTTCACATCATACACCTGCTTTTCTGTGAACTCTCAGCCTCTTTTGATTTGAATATTAGATGCTCTCACACATCCACATAGATGGATTTACTCAGAGGAGCTGATATCTGACAAGAGTTATTCTAAGACACATAAAGGGATGATCCTTCAGTAGCTGTAAACTGGTGCAGTTACACTGAGGTCAATAGAGATCTGTCTGTTCACACCAGCTGTTCACACTAGCTCCCCAAAAAAGCTGACTGCCATTTTAAAGATGGAGAGCTTCCTTCAACACAATGGGGCAGATTCTCAACCCAGGCCAAACTCTGCTCTTAGGGGCAGTGAAGAAGGGGGCCGAAGGGCTGTTGTTCCCTGATTCTCAGCCGCGCAGCCCTGGTGCAAATTAGAGCTGTACTGGAACAGCTCTATCTTATGCCATGGAGAACTGGACATAGTGAATATCTGTTCCACCATGTGCCCCACCATTTCACCCCTGCCATGCTCTGCTTTGTGCTGAGATTGGGGGGAACGGAGCACAGTGGTGACCACAGGAGACCTCTATGCCATCTCCACCAGCTTTACATCAGTGAAAAGTTCTCCTAGATTGGGGAATTCTCCACTGACCATCTCCAGCTCTTTCACTTGTGCCCCTTAGGTTGGGCATAGTGACTTTACACAATTTGGCCCTATGACCAGAGAGTATCATGCCTGGTTTGCCTCTTATGCCCTTTTGCCAAGCCACTTCAGGTTATAATTTAAAATCTTCCCACTACAAGCCCACAGGCAGCCCTTCCTCTGTATCCTCACCACAGCAGCAATGATTTCTCCCAACTGTCTTTTCCCCTTTCTTACCCCTCCCCCCGGCCCCTTATTTCATAGGGGCCAGTCATGGGCACATGGGTTTGCGTATATAGAGCAGCTTGCAGGATCATGGCCTCAAACTAGAACTCTATGTATGTCTCTCGTATGTCCCCAAGCCCCCATCACTGTGCGTGTGAGAACTGGAACGCCACTAAAACTAACTACAGAAACGATGGACTATTTAGGAAATTGCTTCACTGGCCCTAGAGCTTTTTCAAAATCTTTTCTAATTACTCTGAAAATTATTAAACACCACAATACTCTGGGTAAATAACGCAAATATCATAATCTCTCTCCTCTCAAAAATGGTGTAAACTCTTTCTTTGTAATAATATTGAATTTTTCCATCAGATGCATGCTTGCAGTTCCTGACAGTTTGGCCTAAAATGTGAGATGAATATATACTTTACCTGGTCTGGTCAATTCACTGAAGAGCTGAAGTAGAAAACAGGGATCATAGAGATCATCAAGATCCTTCTCACTTTTATCTCTATACAATAGCACTTGTCCTTCCTGAAACAAAACCCAAAATACAGAGATACTACTTGAATTTAAACCAGCTTCATTTCAAACTGCCCTGACAATATCATCATGGCCGCTCACAGTCAAGCTCTGAAAATACTAGGTGTAGAATCATGCTTAACCACTGCTGTGTTTAAATATGGCTATTGCTGCCATGGTTCCAGAATGTTTTTCCTTGACCAATATGAGCAGACTATACAAGAGACTAAACTAGAGAACCCAGTGCAACTGTACCGATGCACAGATATGGTTTAGAAAGTCAAACGTGGTGAGTCATTAGATGCCAAATTCTGATCTCGGTTATATTTTGGCAACCTCATTAAATTCAGTGGTGTTGCACAGCTTTAATTACAGGCAAGATGTGATCCTAGACTGCAATTAATAGGAAAAAAAATAAATAAATACTGGTTCAGTTGGAAATAGAACAGTAAAAACATGTTCTGTGAAGTGATACCAGCTAATTAATCTTAGCCATCTTGTTACGTATTTCTGACTGCAAACAATGGACTATATCACATTAACAACGGCATGATTATAAATTACTAAAAGGAAAGGTTTCAGAGTAGCAGCCGTGTTAGTCTGTATCCGCAAAAAAAACAGGAGTGCTTTTCCACATCAAAAGAGAATAACCAATAGTTGATCCAAAGCACCTCTGGTGGCAGGAGACGGCGATGTTGAGGGAAATGTAGGATAGTCTTCATCATCTTCTCTTTATCTAGCAGACACAAAATTTCCTCCATGCTTGGCTGCTGCCATAGTGACTTCCCCAGACTCTTGCAAGTCTTGTGATGTTCCACAGCTGCTGGTCCCCACAACAGTATCCTTAAATATTGTTAAAAGTAAGCCTTTAGTTAACAGATAATTAGTATGGAGAGAAAGGCAATTATAGAGATGGATTCAATTTATAAAAGGATATAAATTAGTATTTAAAATTTCCCCTCACTTGTGCTTATTATCCGGTGGGAACTTGAAACTAGAATCTGTTTCCCTGGCAACATCTTTCTCATCCTCTCTCAAAGGCTTTCGAAATTCAGCCTGATGGTGTCCCTTTAGCCAACAAATCAAAGTCTTTACAGGAGACTGATTTATTGACAGTGTCAGTGCCTACCACCACCACCTCCTCACACACTGACCAAGACTTGATCAAACTATACAAACCTCAGAATGTCTTGGAGTTCAATTAGTTTTTCAAGCCAGCACCAAAATGCCTCCATGACCCCCTAAACCAAGCCCTTTCACCCTCTCCTTAGAAATCCACTTATTGTGCTAAGGCTTATTGTTTATTATCTGGATAGACCTACAATACACTAAGTACTTTATGAAGTAGTAAGACCACAAAGACAATGCCACTAATCACTTACAAGCTATACAGGCTCCCATCAATGACTGGCTACGACTCTGCCTACTCCCAATCTCAAGCATGTTCCTTGGATTGGTCTGTATTCCCTGCATGCCAGGGCAGGGACCACGTCTATCTAAGGGTCTGACTACTAATTTATTTCAGAATGCAATATTAAAGTGTTGTTTCTCACCTATAAAGACCTAGATGGTTTATGGTACTAGGTACCTTAGAGGCCATTCTTTGCCCCTGTGATAGCACAGCAGCTGAGCGGCAGGAGACGACTAGTGGCAGGGTCCTTGACTCTAGAATTAACTTCTGTCCTTACTTCACCAAAGTTCAAATATGCCGACCCTCAGGACAGGTGACAATGCTTATCTGTTCCCACAGGCTTTTCCATGGGTGGGATGGGGTTGAATGGGTGAGAAAAAGGAGAGTCTTTGGTCTGTTCTACACTAAAATGTTAGGGTTACCCAGATAGGTCGCTCAGGGGGGTGAAAAATCCACCACCCTGAGTGATGTAGTTAAACCAACCTAACCCCTCTGTATAGAAAGCACTAGGTTGACAAAAGAATTCTTTGCATTGATGTAGCTACCACCCATCTCAGGGAGGCGGAGTAACCACAGCAACAGGAGAGCCCCTCCTGTCAGCATAGGTAGCGTCTATGCTGAAGTGTTGCAGCTGTGCCGCTGTAGCACTTCAAGTGTAGTTTTGTTGGCGACAGGAGGCGAGGGGGTTGGACATAGGTTGAATTTGTACTTTGTATGCACTTTGTTAGCAATGTTTATACAGGTGAAATGAAGGAAAGGTGCATTTAAAATAAACAGAATGAATAAGCAGCAAAATGCTAAAGGCAGCAGAGCCATTAAAAGTGCTAACTGCAAAGTGGGCTGGCTGAGCAACAGACCAAGGACTAAAAGATCTGGGAGACTAAGCAATCCTTTCACCCCGCAATGTGGTCTTCTCTACTCCAGTGTAGTGGCATGAGGGGGAGCTGAAAAGCTGCTGTCTGTTCTGCACCTGCTCTGTGAATAGTGCCCAGGTTCTATTAATCCAGCACCTTGCACCAACATCAATTTAATTCCCATTCTGAGTTTTGG
This sequence comes from Mauremys mutica, assembly GCF_020497125.1. Taxonomy (NCBI): domain Eukaryota; kingdom Metazoa; phylum Chordata; order Testudines; family Geoemydidae; genus Mauremys; species Mauremys mutica. Next base: position 198,550,636 of record NC_059072.1, read on the forward strand.
TCCTCAATTCAAAAATAAGGTGCCAGGCATATATTAACTTTCAGATTGCTTATATGGCACATGTGCTAGCAAAACAAAAGGCGGCAATCAACTTACCTAAAGTTTATAAGACTTAGATCATTCTTCTCATATAACTGAAGAAGCAGTAATATTTTCTGATCTAAAAAATCAGTAAGACATACATTAAGCATTTTAAAAATAGATCCAATGGAAAATATATTTAACACTCCAATACACTTACCGACATCACTCAGTGTTGCACCATAGGATCCTAGTAACACAGCGAAGTGGCTGCTCTCACAGACTGAGGGACTGAGTTTCACTATAGTTGACAATATATCCACTAATGCCTCTGAAACAAATACGAAACTGTATTTTTAGTTTTTGCATTCTCGATCAGATGGTAGCCAGAAAGAGAACATTTAAACAAACACCTTAAGATTTTGCATTAATATTTACACTTGTGACACGACATCGGCAAAACATTTCTCCATCAGCGCTGTAGGCCAGATATGATACAGTAGCTTCAACTGGAACAACCTTTCTAAAAGACAGCTTGGTATTTACCATCCTATCTAGGTATTTACATAGACCCCATCACTGCAGGATCTGATTGCATAACAAATGTTAGTGAATTTATCCTGTGAAATACAGAAGTGTTACCATCCCCGTTTTACAGATGGGGAGCTAATGCCCAAATAAATTATAGACAAACTTGCCCCAAGACAAACAGGAAGTCCGTGGCAAAGATGGGAATTGGACACACGTTTTGAATTGCAGTCCATTGCCTGAGCCAAAAGCCCATCCTTTCTCCCCTATCTGCCATGCCACATCATAAATCAAAGCAAAACAGTGACAACCTCTTCATTAGAGTTAGAGTTAGAGAAAGATAGAGGTAAAGACGAATGAACTCATGACAGTAAACTTCTGAATTATTGAGGCTAGCTTCTTTGAAAGAACCTGTCTCCTTGTTCTATGGAAATATGGTACAACTGACAAATGCATGAAATAACGGATATACTTTCATGAAAAATATAAGCAATCCCTTCCTCCTACTGCGTCACTGGAGCTTTCTCATCTTGCCAGGCATTTAAAAGCCTTAGAGTTTGCCTAGATTTTGCTCATGACTATCGGCGTTGACAGTACAAATTTGTCATCAAACTGTTCCACTTACAATTTCATCATCATCTCATATATAGCAATTTTTATCAATGTATCTCAAAGTGCTTTATAAAGGGCAGCTAAATATTATCCCCATTTTACAGTTGGAGAAACTGAAGTGCAGAGCAGGTAAGTGATTTGCCCAAGGTCATAGAGCAACTCAGTTGCAATGCCAAGAATGGAACCCAGGTCTCCTGACTCCCAGCCCAATACTCTATCATTAGACCTTGCTACCTCTTTCAGGTTAGGATTTAACTAGATTCCTCACAGGCGGATTGTTCTATCAAATATACAAGCTAAGAAATTAAAATTTGAAATACAACTAGCAAAGAGTAATATTAAATCCTCTATATCAGTGGTTCCCAAACTGGGGTTCGTGAACGTCTGGGGGTTCATGAAATATTACAGGGGGTTCTCGGGAAAACAATTCCCTAATAGTGGACAGAGCTGTCCATAGGGACCCCAGCAGCCCAGAGCCCCGGGGACTTCCCAGAGCTAAGCAGATCAAAGCAAGCATATCTATCACACCGAGGAGAGTTAAATTTCAAGACTCCAAATGGAAAGGGAGGTGGATATTTTTGGCTGTTTTTAAAAATAAATAGGCTGCTAGTGTTGTTTAAGCTTTGTTGTAACGTGCATTGTTTGCCTGGACTGTTCAAGACCTCAATGCTTGTGTAGGAGGAACTCTTTGAGTTGGCTTCTTAAATACCTACATGCTGTTTCACATCTGATACTCCTTGATGAAACATAGGAGCCAGCGGTGCCAGTACGGGGGGTGGAGGGGGCGCAATGAGAGTCATGTGCTGGCCCCACATCAGTGTGCACACACACCCCCACGGGTCCCTCCCCTTTTTTTCCGGCAGCCCCCGTGGACCCCCCCTACTTTTCCAGCAGTGCCCCCCGCAGACCCCAGGGTGCACAGAGGCTTTGCCCCCGCACCCCTTTTTTCTACTGGCAACTCTGATAGGAGCCTTGTCTTGTAACAGGCTTAATCAAATTTGATACAAGCTACAAAAGTGAGATCTTGGAAGAGTGGTGCCGTTTTCATACTGTAATAAAAATAATGTAATAATAAATAGTGTGTAATAAGCATGTCATAAAAACAAATTTTATATTTCCAAGATCACTGCTTTTATAATTTATGCTGAGGTAAGGGAGAAAATCCCTGTAAATATTCATTTTTAGGAAGAGGTTCACAAGACTAGACAGTTTAGTGAAAGGGGTTCGCGGGTTGTTAAAGTTTGGGAACTACTGCTCTACATCAACACAGATACCTATTTTAAAATTAATGTCTCTTATGTAAGCACATTTTTAAATAAATACTTATCCAAATAATATTTCTACCTTCTTGATCTAATCTACATAAAGGACAAAATTCTGGTCCTACTGAAATCAATGGCAAACTTCCAATGACTCCAGTGAAGCCAGGATTTCACCCCAAGTCTTCAGTAGTAAGAAATAACACCAAAGAATGGTCCTAACAGAGATTAATGTTTAAAACTGGCATTCATGAGGAAAAATACAACATTTAAATTCAAGTAGAAGAGAGCAGGCAGGCCTTGAAATGAAATGCTAATAACAATTTGGGAGTTATTTGAATAGCTTGGTAAATATGTAGATGGATAGGTAACTGGATGGATGGAAAACAAAACTGACAAGACACTATTACTATATATAGCTGAAGAAAAGAGAGATACCTCTTGTCTGAATCTTCGTGTTATCTTCTTCTCTTGACCTCAGCATGGTTGACAAAAATAAAGAGTGCTGCGTGATCATCATGTAAAGCATGGAGAGCTTGACTAATCTCTGACTAAGAGCGCTCTCTCTTGTGTACAACAATTGCACAGCAGCATTAAGAGTTTTCAGAAATCCATGATCACTGTAGCGATACCTTCAAAAACAACGATCAAAGGAAACTCAGATTTCAACCAAAGGCAAATTTGCTATTCAAAATAGTGAAACACAGTATGGAAAGCAAATAAAAAAAAAACATAGCCCAGTTTTTCCATTCAGCTTTTGTGAACTAACCACATCTTAAACTTCGGAAGAAAGGCCTATTCACAGTCAGAAAAGCAATCAGCTGTATTCACAGTCAGAACAGCAATCAGCTGTACAGGCTTTATTAAAGGTTAGCATTTCACAAATTTTATATTAAAACCTTCATTTGATAGAAATGTAAGGCTGAGGGATTACTATCTCCACATAAGCTAAGCCTCCCCCAAAATATTTATTTCTTCTCATCTTTTTCATTGGCAAAGGAAAAGTGCCTGATCTTGACTTCATACCAGAGCAAACTGGGAATATCTTTAATTAAAAATCACGGGTTACACTAGTAGTAAGAAAGTAGAAGCAGTTCCAGTAATTTGCCACACCACACTAACTGAAGGCCAAGTCTGGCCTCCGTTGTACATGAAGCCAATGGAGTTGTACTGAAGTGAATGGAGACTGTGCCTATCTATGGGGCTAATCCTAAAAAGTGACTGTCATCCTCAAGTCCCACTGATTTCTGTAGAAGTTGAAAGCACTTAGTACCTTTTAGGATGTGCTTAGTAGACTGTAGGATTGGGCCCTAACTGATAGAATATGGCCCAGTGAACATCAGGGCCGGCTCCAGACCCCAGCGCGCCAAGCGCGCGCTTGGAGCGGCATTTTGCCGGCAGGGTGGCAGGCGGCTCCGGCAGACCTTCCGCAGTCATGCCTGCGGGAGGTCCGCTGGTCCCGCGGCTCGGGTGGACCTCCCGCAGGCATGCCAGCGGATGCTCCACCGGAGCCGCGGGACCAGCGGAACCTCCACAGGCATGTCTGCAGGAGGTCCCCCGGAGCCGTGGGACCGGCGACCGCCAGAGCGCGCCCCGCGGCGTGCCGCCCTGCTTGGGGCGGCGGGATTCCTAGAGCCGCCCCTGGTGAACATTACAGAGTGCCTACCCCATCTTTGCTTCATCTCAACAGCAATACAAAATTACTTACTTAAGTCCCATCTTCACAAGACTGTTCCAGTCAGCCGGAACCACTTCATTAACAAAATGCTGTACGGGCAGTAAACAACAAGTAGTGATATGTAACATTCAACATGAAGCAGAGCAAAGTTTCCATAGAACATCAAGACCCCCATTTTCTGTTGAACACTTTGGAGCCATGATAGCAGAGTCCAACCTGTTTCAAGGGTTTCAATAGTACCAAAAGCAAAATACAACTGTTCTGCTTATGTCAAGCCTTAATGCCTTTTTTACTACCTGGTACTCACCGGTCTTCCCATGTTTCTCAAGCAGTTGTCTAAGGCTATGTCTACTCGACAGATCTTACAGCAGCACAGCTGTGCCACTGTAAGGTCTCCTGTGTAGCCGCTCTATGCCGGTGGGAGAGAGCTCTACTGCCGGCATAATTAAACCATCCCTAACGAGTGGCGGTAGCTATGTCAGCAGAAAAGCGTTTACTGCCAATATAGTGCTATACACACCAGCCCTTTTGTTGGTGAAACTTTTGTTGGTCGGGGTGTGTTTTTTTCACACTGTTGACCAACAAAAGTTTTACAGATAAAAATGCTAGTGTAGACATAGCCTACGCTGTTATTTTAGATAAACACAAAATTTCAAAGACACTTTATCAGGCCCAGGACTATTTCCATGAGAAATGCAATAATGTAAAAAAGCAAAACATTTTTAGAGCAAAATTACAGATATGAAGTTGGGACAACATGGCAGCTGCAGCCAACCTCTCCCAGAAAGAAACTCGGTGTCGGGGGAAGACTACAGGGTATTCCATCTTCAGCTGCAAAGCAATTTTCATACCGCAGCACTTCAAATACTAATTACACCTTTTGTTTTAAGTGATACGTTTCCTTGCCCAATTACATTGCAAGTATCAGAACCTCCTCTCACCTATTCCTTCTCCCTGGGACCCAAAAGAATAAAGGGCTGATGCTGTGAGGTGCCAGGTGCTCTCCTTTCCCGCTAATCGGTGGGATTTGAGGGTGTTCATCACCTCTTAGAACTGGGCCCTTATTTTTATTTTTATTTTTTTTACAGCTCAGCAAGAAGGAATAGGTGAGACATTACAATACTTGCAATATAACTGCGCCCTACAAACAGAAGCATAATCCAAATCACATTGGCTAACATGAGACAGCAGCAATTCTGATTTCCTTAGAACAGAAGTTTCCAGCTTGTGGTAATGTAGCCCACCACTATAATGCAGCACCTGCATTGACTACTGATATGAAATAACACTTCATTTTGCAGCGGGAGGCAGGATCTTTAGTCAATTTAGATAACAGAACATTACAAAGATACATCTGAGTTTATCTGTAGATCAGTTGTGGAAATCTTTAGGTGGGCTCTACAGTGGACATGGAGCGGGTATGTAATAATTTTATGAATGTCATGTGTGACAGTCATACAGACACAGTATAGAACTATGCTGGGTTAGTGGAATGTTTATTATATGCTTGTATTGCTTTAAGTCAATGGGAAATGTCTCCAGGAAGAAGACAATAGTTCCTGGATAACAACATTCCAGCACACACTTGAAAGACAATGGGGAAAGCTATTGGTTTCACGGAGGCTACATCCAACCTCAACTAAAGTTGCAAGTCTTGTTTTGCCAATGCTGGTAGCTAACAGTTAAAACGTTACATGGTGCCTGCAAAGGGGAGGACAAAAATGGAACAGGATTTCAAGACTCTGTCCCTGAAGTAGAGAGAAGAACTGGTTTGGGGGCTAAGAGAGCAAATTATGCTACTTGACACAAGGTCTCTGGGGGTGTCTGTAGAAAGTTTAGGCCTACCAGGATCCCAAGTGGAAGTTGGACAGACACCTGGTAAGCTAGATATACATGTAGTTTACTTCTTGTTTTAAGATATTTTTCTCTGAAATGTTTCAGTTCTAAATAAACAATATTTTCCTTTATAAAGCTGTCCAGTCACAGGGTAGCATGGGTCATAGCTCCAAGAGAGAAGTGCACTGCAGGTGCTGACCACAAGTCAGACCTGCTGAGGTGATCACCGTTAGTACCAGGGCCCTGTTTGAGAGTGGGAGAACTGTATATTTACACTCCCAGAGACAGGTGATGCCCGAGAGGGAGTGCACACAAAGAAACCAAGAGGGATAAGAGGGGCAGTTAGCCCAGCACCTGTAAAAGCATCTTTTACTTTTACTTAGGACCTGATCCTGTATTCCTTACACACCTAAAGAAAATTTGAGATGCACAGATGATTAGGAACTTATGGCATTGACCGTGCTGCCACTGAAGTCAACTGGATGATTGTCGTTGACTTCAGTGGGAGCAGATTCATGTACTTTGGAAGAACATTTCTACTTTTACAGCATTTTTTCTCTCTCTCTTTAAAAAAAAATAAATACCATCAGGGACTGATTTTGAGAGGCACTGAGTATCTCAAAATCCCACTAACTTCAATGGTAATTGCAAGTGTCCAGCACTTCTCCCAACAAGACCCCAAATTGTTTTGCATTAGAATCTTGCAAGGCCAGTTACATACTGTACAAGCTGCACACAAAATACCAAAGAAACCAAAACAAGTGCAACAACTTCATTTACATAATACAGAAATAGAAAAGCACAATAAACATTCTACTGCAATAAGAAAAGTCCATATAACCAAGGTTTAGATTAAAGCAAATGGAAAGGAGTCTCACCAATAACTCTTCTAGTCTCAACAGCATGGAACTCTCTGTTCCTTGGTTGTTTTCTTGCTCTTTACTGATGTTATATGTGGTGATTAACCACTTTATACAGGCTGCCAAGAGGCTTTTCTTCCAGGAGTGCAACTCCTCAGCAGAGTTCTCCAGCGCTCTCGATATGGAATCCGCCACAATCCAACTGCAGACAATTCAAATGTTAGTAGAATGTTTTTGTTTGTGTTAATTTTACCGTGATTTTCTCCACACATTTTTAATCATTTGATTTTATGCATAGGGACACCTAAGCCCCAGATGACCAAAGAATCACTATCTTCTAAAGCTCATGATAACCATGTAATAAGTTAGTCACCCAGGAATTTACATAGCCAGTCCTTCCCTCATGTTCTCTCAGAGATGAGTACTGTCAAATCTGTTATAAACCCAGCCACCATCAGCTTAAGCCGGGATAGAAAATGTTTCAATCACTTGCCCAAGAACAGAGCTTGTGAAAGTGTACTGGTCAGAAAAGTATTTTTACTGGTCCGAGCTAAGTACTTCCAGACCTTAACGCATACGTCCTTACAATATTTTTTGTCTCTCTGTTTATTATGCTATTGAATGTGAACTTTAAAAATGGCTCAAAAGTTCCACAAAGTTTAGATAAAACTTAATATGGGTATCTGTGCTGTGGCTCCCTTTCCCAGCAAGATATGTGAGGCTGTTGTAGCCTTATTCTGCTGTGCTATAAACAGTTATTTCTGAAGCACACCAATGAAATTAAATGGAGAAAACATCAGGCTTTGAATTCCTAATATTTCCACACACACATTTAATTTCACTGAACCACTGTACAGCTTCATGAATAAGGAATGTTTTATTTAACGTTTTGGGGGGCCTTCTGAGATTTTTAAAAATATTTTTACATGATATACATATAAATAAAAAAATATTTTTACATGATATATACACCCCAGCTTAAAAATAACATCACACATAAACAGTAGGTTCTTTGAAGCAGGGGTAACAATGTTTTGTGCAACAAAATGACAATTCCAGGCATTACATTGCTTAAAATGCAAAATCTGGAAATAGGACTTGCCTACCTCTCGTAATTTTCTGCTCTCTCAAGAGTTCCAGGTAACTGGTCGATTAGATTAGTTAGCGCTTCAATTTCTGAAGACTGTACCAGCTTGGAAAACACTTGCAACTTCACGGCTGTGAGTTCTTGCGATGGTTCTGTATCTAGAATGTTTTTTGACAGTTCTTTCCACAAAGCTACTCTCAAGACAGGCACAACAGCTGAGGAGACTGTAGGAAGAAAGAGTGCAAAGAGACACAGGGATATCATTGTAAGCTCTCTGGCAAAGGTCTCAACTCAAACTGCTTCATGTGTTCAGCGGAATGATAGAACAGGCTGTGGGCCTATTGTGAGAAAGCACACACTGTGTGGGACTGTAACAGATCTATGAAGTGTTTGAAAGACAAATGTTCTGTAAAGTGTCTGGTATCTCTTTCAAACACCTACTAGCCAGAGGATTAAAATGAGTCATTACAGGCAAATATCACAGACCTCCAAGGCACAGGGGCAACATCCTGATGCGAAGCCCAGCTCTGATCTGCTAGACAAAGGTAGTAGTAATGACTCAGATTCTTACCAAGGTGCTGAAACTGGACTCTGATCAGAGGCTTCTTCTTTTATTTCAGCTCTCAGATAGTAAGCGTCTGATAAAACTGAAGCTAGCACCATTCTCTGAGTAATGGAATAGAGAAAGATTTCTCTTCCTCTTCCAGCCCTTCACCAAGCAACACCTCTCTTGAACCTCCTGTAAGCTGGGTCTGCTACTCTACCCCTCCCAGGCTCCGTTGGCTGCTGCTGAGGATTCTCCACTATTTTATACTGCTTCCAGACATGGGTGTCCTTCCCCATCAACAGATACAGGTGTCTGCCTCTGCTGTTGCCTGTAACCTTTCTTATCAGTAGAAGAATGAAACAGGCATGGCCCCGGTTAGTTTAATTGCAGCACCTAATTTTCTGAAATGCCACGGTGAAACAGACCAGATTTTTGTCAGCTTAATTCTGCTGTTGATTGGGAAAATTAGAGCAGCAGCAGAGCTACTGGAGCTGTGAGAGGTTCAGGAAGGCATCACTGTATTGATTTATACTTGGAAATTTATTTTTCCATCTACAGGGCTAGAACTTTTTTTTTTTTTAAACATGACAGATAAAATTCTGCTGAAATGGATAGTTTACAACATTCCATTCACCAGATAAAATATTCTCTTTGCAGTTGGAAATAATTTTTTCACACCCAACCACTGGATAGATAGGGTTTATTCTACACTGAATAGATAATTATCAAGACAGATTTTAAGAAGTGTTATGCTTTGACCAGCTGTACAGGGCTCAAGAAGAGCCCGGGGCAACTAGCAGTGTTCTATTTGAATCCATTTGGCCCCACTTGGCTGTGGCCCTTTAAGCACTACTGCCATAATAGTCTAAAGAATAATCATAAAATGTCTCTGATTTTCATTATCAGCTGTTCCGTTCATGATGCAGACAGACTGATTCATAGACTTTAAGTCCAGAAGGGAATCACTGTGATCACCCAGTTCAATGTCCTGCATAAACACAGGCCACAGAATGTCACTAAAAAGCTCCTGCATGAAGTCCATGTTCTGGTTGAGCTAGAGCAGCGGTTCTCAAACTGTGGGTTGGCATCCCAAAGTGGGCCGTGTCCCCATTTTAATGGGGTCTCCAGGGCTGCCGTTAGACTTGTTGGGGCCCAGGACCGAAGCCTGAGCCCCACCGCCCAGGGCCGAAGCCCGAGGGCTTCAGCCCTGGGTGGCGGGGCTCAGGTTACAGGCGTCAGCCCCCGGCGGGGGCCTTTGGGCTTCTGCTTTGCCCCCCCCCCAGCCAGCCCAGGGTGATGGGGCTCAGGTTTTACCCCCACCAGCCACCAGGTGCAGTGGGGCTCAGGCTTCAGTCCCCCCTCCTGAGGTTGTGTAGTAATTCTTGTGTCAGAAGGGAGTCACAGTGCAATGAATGTGAGAACCCCTGAGCTAGAGCATACTGACTGTTATGGGTCATGTTACACCATTCGGGATGCAGGCAAATAACTCAGCTGTTGCTGGGATTCCTGCTCATTGATGGTACTCATCAGCCCACTTATTAATTTTTGTGTTATACTTTCATTTAACTTATTAGGTTGCCTTTGGGAAATTACTGCTACTATATGATGGAGAATTATGAGGTTAACTCTGCCGGGCAATGAGAGCACAAAGAGGGGCAGGGCCACTTTGCCATCAAAAAGAACAGCAGAAAGCCACAAAACAACCAGAGTGATCAATGTCACTGCACTGCCTTGTCATGAAACACATTTCTCACGTAGTGAAGCAACACTACAATGCAAAAATGACAATGAAACCTCATGGCTAGGGTGGACTGATTTATTCAAAGTGATTTAAATAAATGATTTAAATAACTATTTAGATCAGCAACCAGGAAACCTTGATTAACTTTAGAGAGAAGATGGAGGCACTACTTCTTCCCCTTCCTCTAAATCATTAAGTGTGTTTTGCATTTGTACTTTTTAGTTATTTGTCCAAAGAAAAGTTGATTCTCATTAGTTAGTAACCATTAATACATGCTGATTTGCAACTAAAATTAGTTTTTACAATAAATTTGGTACTACTTTTTGCTAACCAGGGCAATACACTATATGTATACATATTTATTTAAGCAACTATATAATTTAACATACATTTATTCATATTATTAATTTTTACAATTTATTATATTCGAACCTGATGAATTTCATTTGTACTAGATGATTAATTTTTATTTGCAATTTTTGTCAAGCTCTGTTCAGGAAACAAAACTGGAATTCTATAAATTCCAAAAACGGAGTTTTCATTTTTATGTTATCATTAAATAAAATTACCCTAACTGTGCAGGATATATTGAGAAAAAGTTAAGTTTATCAAAACAAGTTTTGCATTTAAAACTAACTGGTTTATTAAATAAAGGAATAGTTTAATATAAACTATTATCTGTAGTTTGGGAATTGAAGAGACTGCTTCTGGTCACCATATTGTTTAAGATTTTAGAACTAGTAGACCTCATCCTCTCACACCTAGTTTTTATTCATAAATTGGAAGAGGAAAACAAGCTTTCCTGATTTTTCAACCCCCAATCAATTTTTTAACTTTGAATGAACTAGTCATTTAACTGAACTAGATGAACGAAAAGAAAATGTTCTCTCTGCATCTGCAGCGGAGGCAACTGCTGTCAAAAGCTGGTTTAGCTCTTCAACATTGCTGGTTCCAGGTGCTCAGCCAATGGCTTCTACCGGTTCAGTGGTTTGATTTTCTTTAAAACTTTGACAGCAAATACGCACTGCTTAATTTTTTTTAATTTAAATTAATTTTAATAGATGATATAGTAAGTTTAGACCTTAACATAGGCTGTCCATTTCAAATTCAATTTTAAGGAGGTTTATTTTTAAAAACAAAAATGCATATAACTTATTAAAAATTTCTTTTTAAAAGTCCTTGATTTTTATCCACCCTGCTCATGACACTAATCCGAGATTACTTTATAGCATTCTACTACGCCATTCAGCACAATATTTCCACGCATTCCTGTAAGATAAGAGCAATGAAAGGTCTTTCCTCTCTGCCTCCTTCTTGTCACCTTGAAGAAACAGGGAAGTGAGCTCTGGGTCATCTGATTAGAATACCACAGGGGTCTCCAACGCAGTGCCCGTGGCCGCCATGGCGCCCACCGGGAAATCCATGCATGCCCGCCTACTGGCCGCCGGACAAGCAGCCACCGAAATGCTGCCAAGAAGTGGCAACGTCAAGAAGCCCTACCGCCAAAATCCCGCCAAATTTCAGCGGCGACGCCTCTTGACATTGCTGCTTCACGGCGGCATTTCGGCAGCTGCTTGTCTGGCAGCCACGGTCCTCGGCAGCTAGTCGTCAGCACCCGCCCCACGGAAAAGGTTGGGGACCACTGGAATACCATGTCTATGATGCCTCTTGTGTCCAGCCAGGGGGAGGCCTGCTCCTGCTTATCAGTACTTTAGTTGCTCTTCATGAGATTAAGCAGAACAAGAAGTGCACCAATCAAATCTTTGGATTCAGTGAGAGCCACAGCGGTGCTCCAAAGAGCCACATGCAACTCTCGAGCCACGAGGGCTAAGTATCACTAAGCTAATGGGACAATAAAACTTACTTTGTAATTTTCTATCAATACACCTTTGGAGCCATCGTAGTTCAGCAAATTCTACATGTTTTCAAACACTTAAAATTTTATTTACATGACCGGCAACAATACTCACAGCATTTGCTGCAGATAGCACTTTTTATTTCCTAAGTGCTGGACAATCAGTTAATACCCAACCTGGAAGGAAAGTTATCTGCATTTTAAAAAGATGGCAATGGAAAGAGGCCTGATGACTTGACTTCAGTGCCTTGTGCCTTGCCCTGGATATGTCAGTGATGGTCACATGATAAGCACCCATGAATCAGACAAGACTAGACAGAAAAGAGTGATTTTTGTAACTGGTTAATAAAGTGGGGAATCCTAGCTTTCCAGTGGATAACAAGTATTGATTTTAGCACTAAAGATTCACAAGATAATGGACTTCTAAAATGTCACTGGTCCTCAAGTCTAACCGTACCTTTTGGGGGGCTAGTCCAGCACTGAATGTAGCAAGTCCCTGACCTTAGGCCAGTGAAATGTTCATTCTTCCCAATGCAACCAGTGACAGACACGTCATTTTATCTGAACACTGGTGAGAACAGTTAAAAATCCCCAGATAATATTTACATCATTAATATTGATCAGTTGTTGGTTTTACCTTTTGATGGCCGTGTAAAGTCATACTGCTCTCTACTCTGCAAATATACATTGATGAGCGGGAGAAAGATGTCCATATTTTTCCTTAGGTACTTTCCAGTTGTACAATTCAGACACCACAGCTCAAACTGCAGCAGATGAGTCCTACAATGCCGGATCAGCAAAGCCACAATGGCAAGGGAAGTTTCAGTCATGTGGTTAAGGCAGTAAACGTGTACATCTACACCAACCGCATGGGCAAAGAGGGGCTCTCGAGAAAGAGCATGCAGGAAGACTTTTTCCAGATCCTCACTGTTCGATGTTGATAGCAGAGTCCCCATCCCTTTAATGTGCTCTGTTGATAACAGCAGCTCTCCTTGAATGGTCTGTCTTTGGTAGCTTTCTGTGAGGAGCTGCACCAGTGTCTTCCCATAGAAGCTTAAATGTTTCTCTTTTTTAGGGGAATTTTCAGATTTTTGAGTGGTCAGGCTTGCCGCAGGAAGCTGGAGCATGGTTAGCGTGACTTCTTTTAACTGAGCCGCATCCATATAAACATGTAACTGCTGCAGAGCCTCCAGCTGCTGGGACTTTCTGGGAGATACCTTGTTCTTTTCTTTTCTTCCAGCACGTAACTCTTCCAGGACGCTTTCAGTGATGGCTTCAAAATACTTAGACAGCATGTCTACGTGCTTCATATTTTGCAACATTGGAGCACTCATCTTCAGTAACTGAAGGATGCCATTATTTACATGAGCTGACAAAAGCTTCACCATGACAGGGTTTAAGTTGTGTTGGGGAAGAGAATGTTGCTCTAAAGCCAAGAACCAGGTCTCCAATGTAGGATGTTTGAAGATCAACATGAGCATATCTTCTAGCATCTGCAACATACATAATCATGAAGAGATCACAAAAAAGATAACAATTCAAAATAATTTAACTGCTTTTACCTATAGTGCATGCTTACTGAAACCTAAAAACCTGTAGTTTTGGACATTAAATTGCCTAGTACTGGTCAAAAGAATTAATGAAATACAGGTACATACAATAAAGTTTATGGTATGGTATAAAAAAAAATAGCCTTTGCTCTGTGGTTAAAAAAAAGATTCTAAACATTAAACAACATCTCCAAGTTATTCATATCAATTTCTATTCTGCTGCTTCTGGGATAAAGCCAAATACTTAATTTGTTCATTCAAACAAGCATGACTGAATCTTTCAAAGTCTGTGGCAAAATTTTACACAGACATTAGAATGACTTAGTCCTAAGTCAGAGTATCATGTGAGGGAGAAGACACCACTTTAACCTATCACAGAATGTAACTTTGTACATTTCCATAAGTTTTACTATGTTCCAAGGGGAGGTATCACAGGTTTAATCAACTAAATACATGATATTCTAATCTTTGAGTCCAGGAATCAGACTCAAGAAGGGGGGGGATAGCTCAGTGGTGTGAGCATTGGTCTGCTAAACCCAGGGTTGTGAGTTCAATCCTTGAGGGGCCACTTAGGGATCTGGGGCAAAATCAGTACTTGGTCCCACTAGTGAAGGCAGGGGGCTGGACTCGATGACCCTTCAGGGTCCCTTCCAGTTCTAGGAGATAGTTTTATATAATAATAATGGAGATATACCTAACATTAAGGGGAAAATTCACCCCTCCCTCCACAAAACGTGGGCAACAAAGATTTGTGCCAGGGTCTAAAAGGAATGGAGAAATAGCATTCACTCTCCCAATACGCAAGTGAGCTGAATATCTGCAGTGCAGCCATTTCCACAGCCACTATTCTAGCCTGTGGGTTAGAATAGTAGAGGCTGCTGCCCAGCCACACACCTGTATAGTAGTTCAGAGCAGTGGCTCTCAACCTTTCCAGACTACTGTACCCCTTTCAGGAGTCTGATCAGCCTTGCGTACCCCCCCAGGTCTCACCTCACTAAAAAACTACTTGCTTACAAAATCAGACATAAAAATACAAAAGTGTCACAGCACACTATTACTGAAAAATGGCTCACTTTCTCATTTTTACCATATAATTATAAAATAAACCAATTGGAATATAAATATTGTACTTACATTTCAGTGTATACAGAGCATATAAATAAGTCATTGTCTGAATAAAATTTTGGTGTCTACTGATTTCGCTAATGCTTTTTATCTAGCCTGTGGTAAAAGTAGGCAAATATCTAGATGAGTTGATGTACCCCCGAAAGAACTCTGCGTACCTCTGGCTGAGAGCCACTGGTTTAGGCACACTGGATGCATGTTCTCATAGATCCATTGGTCCCTCTCCCAGACCTCCTTCAATGGCACACCTCTGCATTGATCTATCTGTGTCTGATGCAAAGACCCCTCTGTGGAACACTATGTCTGAAGCCCACTATCCGTGCGGTGACAACCCACCTGCGTCCCGCCCATCACCCGACACAAAGCTACAGTAGTGCTTCCACTTAGTGTGCAGATCTTGCACAGGCCTTCAGCAAGTGATTGCATGTTTCACTATTAGACAGGCATCACCTTTAATCCTAATTAAATACCTTAACACAAATAAATACTAGAAAGAGTCAAATCCTCACATTCCACATCAGACTGTAGCATTCACTGAAGCCCCCTTTCTTTCTTCAGCCTCTATCACACTGTGTGTATCAGTAAGAATACAGGTCATCTCCATGCTCTATGCTAAAAGTTTATTTCAACTACCAATGACAATTAGTTAATACAGTTTGCGCCCGAGAGCCATTTGTCTGTTTTGCCTCAGTAAACAGTTCTCCAAAGCTGATGAAAGACTTCCTAGAGTCCAATTTAATTGTGCTGACTAATATGACAGCATTCATTATGAGTGTACCGAAAGGTTTATACCTAAGCTTGGAAGGATCAGATTTTTATCGGTAATTGCTGCTAAAAGTTGATTTCACCACACACACAGAAACCGACCAAAAAAATATATTTCCATCGATAGGCCAAGTAAAAAAAGTGCAGCTTAAGAACTTCAGAGTCTGATTTGATGATATTTACTTTGTGTACTTTGGCATGGATGTTGACAATTTATATTTTAAGGGTTATAAAGCTTTAATTTTTTTAATCTCAATGTCTATTGTTATTAAATAATTCTTGTATGGCCCTCCCCCTCCATAATTTTGCACACTTGTGAAAATTTAAATCAATACCAATTTAAAAAAATGATTAAAAATAAACATTGATATTATCTGTTAATAAATAAATAAAAATTGAATTCTGCCAAGCCTATTTATACCTTGTCATTTGCAGACTCCACTGTGGCCACAGACTCTAAATCCATAAAGAGATCCGATTCAGTTTGGGCCCCTTCTTGTTTCTGCTTGTTGCACAACTTCATCTGATCACATCGGCACAGCAAGCTGATCAGCAGGTCCATGTAGAGACTGAGAAGGCGAGGACCAGAACTTTTACTGAGCTGTGAAAGTAACACACTAGAGGATGAGGAGAAAAGTGGAGGAGGCTGGAAAGAAAACTATGCAAGAACAGGATTAAATTAATATCTTCTTAGATTGTAAGCTCTTTAGGAAAGGGACCATATGCAATGGCTCCCACAATAGGAGCCTGATCCTGATCAAAGCTTCTGGGAGGCTAACACAATATTCATGTATTTTAAGGGCAGAAGAAATCATCAGATCATCTAGTCTGCTTCCAACATAACATAGGTCAAAGAATTTAATCACAACTAAAGCATATCCTCCAGACAGGCATCTAGTCTTGATATAAAGACAACAAGAGATGGAAAGAAAGCTGCAATTCATTTGCAGTATACAAGACACACACATTCATAAAGAATCCTATTGTAAAGGCAGCCAGTCTCAATAACAAAGGATATAATTGCTACAATCTAGGCCAGATTCCTGAGCTGCTCCCTAACTTCAGTGGGGGCTGTGCACCTGGAGAGGCTACACAACCAAAGTGCATTTGCACCACTTCAGTGTGCTGTACTTAGAACCCAGCGTTAAGAGAACGTATTCCTTACACTGCCGAAGTTCTCCACTGTGGTTTTTAGATACAGCAGCACGTGCTTGACTGCTAGCAAAAGCTGCTGAAGTTGGAGCTGGGAAGCTGCCTCTCTCAGCTTTGCTTGGACACCATCTTCCAGCAGGACAGCGCCACCTCTCTCAAAGGCAATCTTCAGCATGGAGGGGAACGAAGAATCTGGTGGCAGGATGGGCTCCCTGCTTATGCATTCCGTTTGTTTCAACTGCTGAAAACCAAAGTAATGTGGAGAGGGGAAAAAAAAAAAAAGACACGTGTATGTCAATCTCTTAGGGCCAAACTGTGCTCTGACCTAGGCTGGGGCAATTCCCATTGAAATAAGGCATGTGACCGAACACAGAACCATGCTCTCAGGGCCCAGCCCTGCAACCACAATGCACAGTGCAATACTGCTGTATTGTTATCAGTGCGTACAGATCAATGCTGGCCGAAGTGCCCCTCATACGCTCTCTGGCTGGCTGAGGGAGCAATGCTGCAGCTTCTATCATGGATGGCCTGTGTGCTCCTAACCCGCTCCCATCTAGCCCTGCACAACCTCAATCACTGCCGCACCAGCCTCTCCTGTTGGGAGGAGATGGGGAGCACCCACAACCATTCTTCTCCTTGCCCTTGTGGAGATGCTCCTCATCCACCTGCCTCCCCATTTGGGGAAGGGACACTCGTGCCTACTACTGCCTGCTCTGAAAGGAATCTGAAATAATTAAACTTAATTACAAATTAGAGTTATAAACATTACTTATTCACATCAGTATGACACCTGCAATAGTTATAACTAACACAGAACAAATAAATAACAAACCCATTTAAAAAGCAAAACACAAAAAAAATGTTTTTAGCAGGATCTGAACTTGCAGCAGCCTCGCACTCCTGGCGGGCACCACAGGGCTGCCTGCGATTGCAAGCACTCCCTTCACAGGGTCTTGGCTGATCTGCTCACTCCATGATAGGAGCTGCGGCGATGCTCTTACTGGGGAAGAAGGATTGCCCAATGGTTAGGGCACTAGCCTTGGACTCTGGAGACCGGCTTTACATCCTTGCTCCACCAAAGACTTCCTTTGTGACCTTTGGCAACTCCCTTAGTTTCTCTGTGCCTCAGCTCCCCATCTGTAAAATGGACAGTTCCCTTCCTTCCAGGGGCCTTGTGAGGATAAATACATTAAAGATTGTGACATGCTCAGATACTACTGCAGTGAGGGCCACATAAGTACCACAGATACATAATAAGATGGCTACCGTCAAGGTATTACAGCCATTTCCTTACTTTTTTTGAAACTCAGGCCACTGGTGCATGTAAGTAACTTTCCTGAAACTTGCTAAACATGATTCTGCATATAAATCATTGTTGCAACTTGATAAGAAGTTGCGGCTAACGTTAAAGTAATTAAGGATTCAATTAACATTTCGACCTTGCACCAGCTAAAAAGTATTTGCACCTCATTTAAAAGTCTCCAATACCCTTCAATCCAGCAAAGGTTCTGCAACACATTAGAAAACGAGGATGCCTAAACTCAGGTTTGGAAGATAAAAGCCTAGATGTACTGCACAGTGGAAATGAAAGCCTTCTACAATCTACTGGTCTTTTAGCAACCCTAAAGCTAGCAATCAAATGATTTTATGCATCCCTTACCAAGGTTTCCTTAGCTTGCTGTGGTATCCAGAGACTATAGTATTGGTTAAACTGGTAGAGCTGAGGATACTGAGATGCATTCAGTGACTGGAGTTCTTTATCGAAGAGCTGAAACATCAGACAGAGGGCCAGGGGATCTCTCTGACTATGCAGGAGATCAGTAAAAACAGCAACAAGATACTCCACTATACTTCCTCCTACAAAAGCAAACAGGTTTGAGACAGAGTTTCTCTCACTGGTAAGAATCTGAGAAAATACAGTAACTCTAGCCACAATTCCATTCTCACCCACCTAACGTGAGCAGTATTTAGATAGCAATCACTTTGAGACTACAGCGTGGGATTTTCATAAGTGCCTAAGGAGCACAAATCCCACTGAATGTCAAATGGATTTATGCTCCTAATTTCTTGAGGTGCTAGTGAAAATCCTACACACTGTAGTTCTTAGTAAGGCAAATGGTGCCAGATTACACTCAGACTTGCTACTGGGTTCAACCCCCAACCTGGTACAAAACTAAGTGCTTTTCACAGTGTTATATTATACCTGTATTCTGGCTGGTCATAGGCCCCAGCACAGCTGCACATAGAAGCAGGCATAATCTGCATGCAGGAGTGCAGATCAGAGGGGAAGCTGTGTATAAATATGTAGATCTTGGCCGTTAGTCACTCTGGATACTCAACAGTTCACCATGTGCAGGACCTGGAGAATGCCAGCTTTGTGGGTGGGGCACAGGGAGAGAATCCTGATCTGTGCATAACAGTTATACCAATAACTACCCGTCGTGGCCATCTGTTTTCTCACATATATTGGCTGGGTCAGTCAGAATTTATACCTAAAACTTCTAACTCGCTGAAGTTGTATACAAACAAAAACACTTCTACCTTAAGTCTAGCATTTAACCACATTTTGCCAAGTTCTGTCCTAAAGTTACTAAATTCAGGTCTGAGCAGAGTTTAGCTCATTTTGTCATTTATGCTCCCAATGCACCAAAAGAGATAACGTTGTGATGCAAGGATTAATATGGAAGTTTTCTTTTTAAAAAAAAGTTAATTTCCTCCCCCATGGGTCCAATTCTCCAGTCCTAACTAACTGGTTTCAATGGGAGAGTTTCCCACTATTTGTTATACCAAACACAATCTTTTAAAACCATTCAGCTCTATTTCACTTAAGAACCTCCTTTTCCCAGTCACGGCTATTGTAACATAGTCGTCACTAAGCATCATCAGCGTGCTTTTAGAATGTGAACTTGCAGAATTCCTCCCCCAAATGAAATGTGTGTGTCGGGAGCAGAGGAGAGGTTTGGTTTTCTACATTTTCCATAAGGCCACAAATTGTTGTGAGCAATACTGCTTCCTACATGGCTACACTGCATAAGAGGACAGGAACTCCAGGAAGTTCCTTTGGGTGACTTTTGTACATGTTCCTACCTCAGGAGCAAGTGAGGAAGGCATGCATTCCTCTCTCACAAAAGAAACAGGGAGTAAAGGTTTATGCTGCAAGAATCTTGGGGGCTTCTCAAGCCAGGGCTATCTATGCTGAGGCACTTTGCCTCTGCCCTGGTCCCCAGCCCCTTGTCAGCAGAATTGTGCTTACAGGGGCTCCCTTCTCTGGCCACTGCTGTGGGTTCCACAGTATCAGAGGATAGGTGGGCTCTTTAATTCTGATATGACCTATGTAGCTTTCCCACAAGAGTTCCACAGAGTTGGTGGTGGTGGGACTAATGTTGTGAAGAGCAATCATCACCCTGATACTGCCCTCTTGGCTCAGGTTCTGAACTCCATGCATCTTCCTTGGGGTCAGACAAGGGTAGAGGCACCTTGTACGCTTTAATGCTTCTCTGAGCTAGGACCCCTTGGATCTGTGTTTTCTCCACTTGTAGAAGCAGAGGGTACAATAGGGCTCACTGATTTTCATACACAAAGCCAGAGTAACCACTGTATGAAAATGAAAGACTATTCCCCCCCTCTCCCCTCCACATACAGCATGAATCTTTTTAGCCACTCCCAGGGACATATATAAACACAGTAAGTACCCATTTCATTTTCAGTCTGAAGCAACAACTTATTCCTGGCTTCTAACGCTGCAGGGACAACAGCACTGAATGGAAAGGTGTGTAGAATCATGTCTTCATTTAAACTGAATCCAATTTCTTCATCTAGGCCTTCGCTGCCCTCCACAAGGACATCAACCATATCCAGGACATCTAGTTACCAATGAAAAAATGTCAGGGTTCTGAGTTCAAGCAGACACTACTTTTAGGATGCAAGTACACAGGAAATAAGTGGAGATTTAAAGGCGTGGGTAATTGAGGAGAAAATAAAGGGCACATCCAATGTTAGTGCTGTAGGCCAGGGCCGTCCAGAGGGGGGGGCAAGAGGGGCAATTTGCCCCAGGCCCCGAGCCCCACAGGGGCCCCCACCAGAGTTTTTCGGGGCCCCCGGAGCGGGGTCCTTCACTCCCTCCGGGGGGCCTGGAAAACTCTTGCGGGGCCGGGCGCAGGAGCTTCTTCTGCTCCCGG
This sequence comes from Mauremys mutica, assembly GCF_020497125.1. Lineage (NCBI taxonomy): Eukaryota > Metazoa > Chordata > Testudines > Geoemydidae > Mauremys > Mauremys mutica. The sequence goes on from NC_059072.1 coordinate 198,571,430, forward strand.
TCTTCGCCAGCGGGGGGTCCTTCCGCTCCGGGGCGGAAGGACCCCCCGCTGGCGAATTACCGCAGAAGACTGAGCGGGACCCGCCGCCGAAGTGCAGCCCGGTCTTCGGCGGTAATTCGGCGGAGGGGGGCCCCCGCCGCGGGTCTTCAGGGCACTTCTGCGGCGGGTCCCGGAAGGGAAGGGCCCCCCGCCGCCGAAGACCCCGGGCCCCCAGAATCCTCTGGGCGGCCCTGCTGTAGGCAAGTGAAAGGGAACAATTTAATACAGGTTTGGCGGTACAACCACCCAGGGATAATAAGATGTCTCTTTGAATATACATTAACGGTACAAATCAGACAAAGGGTGAAAGACAGGTCTATCTGGCTCCTAATGATGGTAAAATAGATGGCACTCATAGCATGTTTACACTGTGGGTGGCTTTCAAAGCTGATGCCCCATTAAGAGAAATATGGAGAAAGGGGAAATAGCACCAGCTGCAGTGGATGAAGGCATCGCACCAAAACATCTGCAGTCAGAGCACCTCTGGAGGAGACAGGTGAGCACTTACAGGGGAGACAGCTGCCAGGGTGGATAAAAATCAATGATTTAAAAAAAAATCAGATTTTTTTGATAAATGCTTTTTGAGGAAAAAACCTATCTAAAGATAGTTTTCATTAAGATACATTATAGTGCAAAGATATCTCATCATGGAATAGGGATTATAAATTCTAATTCTATAGTATGACACAATATATTCATGTAATGTTTAAGAAAAGTTTTGTAAATGAGTTCCAACAGTTCATGGATTAGGGACCCAATTTTATGGGGTTCCAGCAGCTTCTGTATAGATTATTTAGGTTAATCTTTCTATCGACCCAATGTGACTCAGTGCTCAGTCTAGAAGATATCATCAGAGATGCTTAGTTTTGCAGTTCTCAAACTGTGAATGTGTCTCTCCAGAGATAACATGCTTGTTAATAGCAAAAATGTTTTAAAATAAATAAATAATATATAGAGGTGAGAAATAACAGACCTCAACCCTATTGTCCATCTCCAAATTTGTGTACACAGAGTCAATCCCTTCCCTCTCTCTAAAAGTGCAAAGTTTCAAAAATTTCAATTAATAGAAGATTTTTGAGGGCGGAATAGATCTGGACAAGGAGATAAATGGAGAAGGGAGGTAAAAGCAGTAGAAATAAAAGTGAAACTGTTTGAGCAGCATATTCCAGAAGTCTTGAGGTCTTTCTGAGATATATGTTTGCTGATGATGTTTTAAAGGAAGTCACACCTGTGAACTGGTGGAAGTCACTTAAGCACTTGGATTCAGAGACTGTTGAAGTGATAATCTCACTTTTAACAGCAGTAGCTTCTTCTGCCAGTGTAGAAAGAATATTTTCTTCCTTTGGACTAATTTATTCCAAATTGAGAAATCATTTGGGTCCTGAAAAACCAGGAAAGCAGGAGGGTGAAGATGACTGAGTTAACTGCAGAAGGCAATATTTTAAGTTTCTCATGTTGACCTGGCTGATACAGTCGATTTAAAATTTTTTTTAAAATATTTCATTTAACTATTTTAGTTAAAACATTTAACAAAAATCTGATTTAAAAAAAAAACACTTGAATCTTCACCTAAATTAAAAAATTCATATGCTTGTTTTGTTAAAATATTGTATGTTTGCTGTTGAAGAAAAAAATCCAGAATACATAACGTTGTTGTTTTAGTTAAATAAAACAATTTAAATGTCTGTCTGGTGATGTTCTCCTCCTAATACAGCATGGCAAGAAAATCCTCCAAATATTAATGATTAACCTGTTGAACTGGAGATAGTTCACCTCCCAATGACTTCATAAATATCTGCTTCAATTACTTTTGGTAAATGAAATAACCAAACAATCATTCATTTTCTAATAATAGCTGTAAAACTAATCTGAAAAGTTTTCAAAATAAATCACTTTAAAAGCCTATAGTGTGTATCCTCTAAAAATGAAACCTACATCTATCTCTGAGTTGTGAAGAATATGTATTAAGGTTATAACAACCAACAAGGAGGAACTTTTATGTAGAAATCCATGATAAAATAATCTTCCTGACTAGTGATTTAAATCAAATCCTCCCTGGCAGCTGCTATACTCTTTAAAAAAAAAAAAGGAGAGGGGGGGGAGGGTGGAGTTGCCATCTGCTTTCTCCTGAGGCCTGAATTCCCTAAGTGGAACTAACACTCCCATGTCTGTATGCTCGCTAGCCAAATCCTGGTCCCTGAAGTCAATAAGAATTTTGACACTGCAGTCAATGGGGCCAGGATCTGGCCTAAAGAGCACAAGCAGCAAGATTCCAGCTGCCCCCTGTGTCTGAACACAAGAAGTGGGATGGGCTCTGGTATGATCCTTGCCCCTTGCTCATATATGCAGGGGGAGCTGGCCCTGTGGTTTAAAAGGAAGCATGACTGCAATGGATTTGACTTGGATTAAAAACTGGTGCTGTGGGACACTGAAAGCAGAACAAAAGTAAGATTTTACTTGCACTTTTAAAACTGCAAAACTGTGTCACAGATTGCCTTCTGGTGCGAGGATACATCCTGGTCATTTAGTGTTTACTTACAGAGCTGAATACAATTAAAAGGCCTAATCCTGTAGTTCCTTACTCAGGCAAGATTTCAATGGGCATCAGTAGCAGGTTTGCCTGATTAAGGACTGCAAAATTAGATGGAGCAGACATCACTTTGGGATCATCACATACCATCAATGTGAGAGATGGGTATGCTAACACTATCCACATCTTGTTTAAATAAGTTGACTTGGAGCATACTGGCTTCCTGGACAAGGTCTGCGGCTTTATCTGTGTATGGATAGGGGTTTGTCACCAACTTCATTAAAATCTGCGAACCAAGATAAAAGTCAGTCATAGACCCATGAACAAGCGCGCTCATTGCAATTCTATACAGAAAATGCTAGTTTTAGGGATATTAAGTGAAACAAATGGAAGGGCTTGGAAATTTAACATCCGGAAAAGGTGAGTAGGAAAAGAAATGTTTTCTTTTGAAGATTAGCTTTTATTGGAATTAGTTAATTTTATCTTGGAGTTTCAAAGGAGCCTAGCGGGTGGGATGCCTAATAATCTTAGCCTCTTTTCTCCTCATATCAGCAGTGCTCCAATAACAATATATCCTATGGGGAGTCAATTCCCCCCAACCCTTTTCATTCACCCCTTCACCAAGGACAACAGATATGAGTTCTGTGTAAAGGATTTAGTCACTGCCTTTCTCAGAATTCATTCACAATCCTTTGAAAAGATTTTCCTCAATAACAGCAAAGTAATTAGCTTCCCATTAATGCTATTCTTGTCATTGTTCAAATTAGTTAGATAAACAATTACCCTCTCCAAAAACTGAATCACGGCTTCCTTTTTGTCTTCTATTGTATTATCCAAGTGTTCCAGCCACAGTACAAGTTCCTTCCACGTGTACTCAAATACTCCACTGTCATGCAAAACCTAGCCAAAGAAGGAGCAGGTGAGAGAAAATAAATAGTGTATATTTATAGCTTTTTGTACAGCAGCTTTCATTTTTATTTATTTTACTAAAGACAGAATAGCAGCAAATTGCTGAACACCAACATTGTTCCCCTCTCTAACTTCTGACAAAAGGGACCTGATTCTTACATATACCAAGGTTGCTTTAGACCACCCTAGTTCCACAAAAGGGCCCCAAAGTGGATGTAAATATTATTTACTGCCGCTTTACATTGCCAAAGCTGTGTAAAGTGGCCTTGATGTAAATGAGAAACAGGCCCCATGTCTTTATTCATGCTGCCCCCTTTGCTGAAAGCAGCCATCTTCTCCTCCAAAACTTTTCCCAACACACACTTTTTTTTCTGCCTAGCTTTATACAGCTCTCAGATACAATTCTAATTTGTTCTTAGTCTTGCACTTATTTTCTGGGATCCATGCATTTTAAGCCCTGATCCTGCAAACAGCTACACGCGCAATTAATATTATGCACACAAGTAATGCAGTTGAACAACATGAAGCTACTCATATATGTAAAGTTATTCATAAGGGCAACTGTTTGCAGGACTAAAGTGTTTGTAACATCGGGGAAGCAGGGACCTGGCTAAACTACAGCCTGATTGCGATCTCACACCAGTATAAATCAAAAGTAATTTAGGACTGGTATAAACACAGTTTTTGTACTGATTAAACTATTTCAGTTATGGGTGTTTTTTTGTTTGTTTTTTTTTAAACCAAAATGATTAAATCAGTAAAACCCCTAATGGAGACATAGTTTTACCATTGAAAAGGTGCCTTATACCGGTATAGGTTATTCCCAGAAATTATGGGTAACAAGCTATAGGGACGCTATGGTGATCAGTTGCAAGCCAATATAGTGAAAGCCGTACAAAAACTGTGCAGACAAGTTCTAACTCCACTGAAGTCAAAAAAGTTAAACCAGAGTTAAGTGAAATCAAAATCAGACCTTTCGTGTTTAAAACAGCAGCACAGGTAATCATGTAATAAATAAACTAACTGAAGTTACTGAAAGAGAGAAGACACTATTATACCAAAACTCAAATAACAAGCTTCTATATAGTTTTATGAGCTTTGTCTTTTGCAAAACATATATTGAAAACAGTTCTCTTTCAGGGCTCAGTTTGTTCAGCTTTCACTCTGTGTGCTACACTGGCAGATACAAAAATAGCATCTCTGATTACACGAATCTGACATGACAATTCATCAAAAAAAATGATTCACTCTTAAATAATTAACTACTTCTGGCAGATTCTCAAAAAAGAACAGTACTTTCAGTCCTCATGAAAAGAGGCAGGAACTGAATGCAAAATTTGAAAACATACCTGCAATTTATATTCCATTATGTTGAAAAATAAAGCAAAAAAGGACATTAATGTCTTTTTTTTTTTTAAGTTAAGAATTTTGAAAAGCCCATTGGAACTGATACAATTGTCCAGACCTCACTGCTTATGTGTCCTTTTCAAAGAAAATAGAACCAACTGAAAGGAGAAAATGAATCAGGCAGCCTAAATCTCTGCTCATCAATCAAATATACCACAAAAAAAACCCCACACTATTGCTTTTAAATGTAAATATGTTTAAGCACCAGAGGCTCACACAAGAGGAGCTTACCCACCACCATTAAGGACTGCACATTTTCGAACCAGGCTTTTCCTATGCAGCTGGTAAGAGTAACTGTAACAGAAATTCTACTGGGTCCAAATTCCAGCTCTGATTCTGAACCCCATAACATCCGTGGGAGTTCTGTCATTGTCTTCGCTGGAAGCAGGCTCACTGTCTTTAAGCCTCTACAACATTTTGTACTGAATCCCAATGGCCCCAGATGTGGTGTTACCATGCTAGCATTAAAATCCAGAGGCTGCTGAACTCAGTGTGAAGATCCTCACTAGCTCCAACAGGCTTTGGATTGTAGTTTAAGTGCTTAAAAATTCATCTGTGATCTGGCACCTTGCTTTGCTGACAGTGGCAGCCAATGCTAGTGCCATGAGCAGGAGGAGCACACTAGTGGGTAACAGACTCATGTGCATCTCAGTGGCTGACATGAACTATACAACAGAACTCCTTATGTGATTTCGCTGATAAAAGCAGCTGTTTCCAGCTTTCAAAATGCAATCTGTGATAAAACCTGATAACAGTAATCACATGCCAGATTTAACTTTTAAAATCCATATCATTTTGGTTTGTGAATGATGTTACAACTGGGTACCCAAGGATAAGCTCCTGGACCTGTGCAGAAGTCACTAGTGCTATGCAGTCACAACGATCCACCTGCATGTACCTGATTTCAGAATCAGGGTCTAGGAACACCTAGGCCAGATTTTTTTAATTTAGGCTCCTAAATCCATATTGAGGCATCTAACTAGAAGTGACCTGATTTTCAGAGGCACCAAACTCCTGCAGTTGCCACTGACTTCAATGGGATTTGTGGGCATTCAGCACTTCTGAAAATTAGGCATCTTCTATTTAGGTGCCAAAATGTAGATTTTTTTAATTTGTTTTTTAAAGGGTAAATAATATTCACTGCTACCCAGAAAAGACTGTGGCCAATGGGACTATTTCATGTGAGCAGAACAGGCTGGCTGTGAGCCATGCTCCACGCAGGAAGGAGTGAATAATTATAGTCAAATTAAATCAGAGACTCTTTAAAATCAAAGTGCTAAAAAAAACCACCTTAGCGTGATCAACATCAACACACTGCTGTTGGCAGGAACTATATAAATGTGTTTAAGTAATTGAGGCCAAAGAAAAAAAAAACAACTTACCTTGATGATCAGTTCTTTTGTTGATGTTTTCAGTTGTGAATGGTTACTTGTTACAAACATTTTCATCAGTAAATAAAATACTGATCTTTCACCATGAACCTTTTCTGCTTCTGAGACATCCTAAAAGAATAATGGGTTTAAGCCTCCCTTGTGTGACAACACTGAACAGGAATAAGTTACACTGTGGCAGCAGAATAGCAAAAACTGTTTTGCAGGCCATAGCTTTTTTAGGCTGGCCAAATGGAAGTAGCATGATTTGAACAAATTCTGCAATTAGTGGGTGAGCAAGATGAGTATAATAGCCTTTGAGCAGTGGAAGGAGTGTGTCTAATAGGAAAACCAGCTAAGAGAAGGGTCTAAGTAGAGCAGTCTCTTCACCACACCCTTTAACTTTCACTCATCGTCAATAATCCTGATGTCATACTAACACTGACTCAAGGGGGAATAAATCCATTTATCCCAGGGCTGAATTTAGCTCCCGAAGAACAAGAAATCAGTGTAAGTCGCTTCTGTTCTGACAGGTGCCAAATTATTACAAATGTGCACTACTTTACGGCTTATTCTACTTTTCTGACCAACCCAATGTGCAAAATACAAAAACCCTTTGCATCACTTTTGAATGTGGCCTTCTAACTTTTCCTTTAAGCACTTGCCTAACACTAGTAGCGTGCAAAACAGAAAAATTACACTGCTGTTGAAACTGGTGTTGTCAGTAGCTACTGGTGTGGTGCTCTGCTCTTGTTCGATGATGATAACAGTCGTCCGTGTGCGTGTTCCCTCTGTGTGTTGCCCCAGTTCTGCGCAGAGAGCTGACACAGCAAATCCCGAGAGAACCCCCAAAGACCACAGGCTCTAGTAAGGTCTGAAGGAACCCGAGCCAGGTTTATTGTCAAACAAAGGACAGTAATAGTTTCTCGTTGACTCCAAAAGACATACTACAAATTTGTGCCCCCGGCAATGGACCGGCTCAATCAGTGGCAGGACTTTCCACTGCCCCCTAGGCCAGACAAAGATGTGCACTCCAAGACCTACTTTTATACAGTTACAGGACAGATTACTCATCCCTACTGACGTACTGAGGTACAGCCCTTTGGCTCATTAGGGTGCTGTCTCCCCCTTTGATCACGTTGTTTCAAACAGATCTATCCATCATGCTGTCCTTTTGACCCTGTCTTTAAGATGCATCTGCCTGTTCCTCATTATCTCTGTGGAGTGTTCTAATGCCATCTTGGCACAAGTTCCTCTTATTAGCACTTATGTGTGGATGCACCTGCTTCTAGCAACCCTCTTCCGCCAACTTCTGTGAGTGGGGCCTGCCTCTGGCTCACAGCCCAGCTTTTGCTGAGCAATGCCTGGAAGTACTTTGGTTCAGACTTCAGGCCTCAGACACAACAGTTTATGTTTCAGGGCTTCACCTTACTACAACTGGCAAGAAGTACATTTTTTTTTGCTAGTTTCAAATATCTTTCCTGCTCCCTCTTAAGTCTCTTCCCTGTTCTCTATGGCTGGCTGAATATGATGGAGAATCTGTTATCATGGAGGGTTTCAACCAGGGCAGCCTTGAGTCACTTCTTTCCCCCACTGCCAACTCTCACAAGGCAAGTTCACATCCTTTCTCCAGCCAGCTGTAGGAGGTTCTCTTCCTATATGTGCCTGGAGTAAATGAGAAGAGAGGGCAGCCTGTGAAAGCCTCCACTCGCATAAGCAAGGAGCCACCTAGGGTAAGGTTCTTCTCCAGCAGGTGTTCAGAAGCAGCACCCGAGCATCCTGCTCATCTCCTTGATTTGCTGCCACAATCCTTCCATTCCTCGGTGTCCAGAAGATTCTCACTCTTGCCTCTGGGAGCAGCAGATTTTAGGATGCTCCTTTTAACCTTACTTAGGAGAGGAGGGAATTTCTATTCCCACAGACAAAGGCCCTAAGCCTTTGTTGAGCCAATGGAAACAGATGCTCTTGCCTAATGGAAACAGATGCTGAAATTATAGGACTGGCACTAAAGACGTGCAGCATCAGAGACAAAGACATGAGGGCAACTGGCGAAAGAAACAGATAAACACATCTGCAATTCTCCTACCTGTACTCTGAACCAGGCAAATTTATTTGCCGGCAGTTCCAGGGCCACTTTCAGTATATGGTGCTGTAGAACAGGAGGGATCTCCTCTCGGAGTCCTTTTTCAGTGACAATACCTGGGGTTGGAAAACAGTTAGTAATAATATTACTTTGCATTTCTAGACATCAAAGAGCTTCACAGATATGCATTATTTAAGCCTCAAAACACTCTTATGAAGTGAGCAAGCAAGAAATTCATAGATTTTAAGGCCATGATTAATATCTTGTCTGACCTCCTGAGTAACACAATCCAAACGACCTCACCCAGTTCACACTGTAGGGATCATTAGGCCCACCCTTGACAACACAGCCCCTTGGGTTATCATGCAGCAACTCCAAACAGTAGTTTTACATAGCAAGTGAAAAAGAAAACCTAGGTGCAGTTCAGACTGCAGTGGGAAATTTAGCGAAGACTACAACGTGGAATTTGACCTAGGTGTCCGGACTGATACCCGTATTGTTAGTAAATATGCCATATCACATTTTGTAACTGCAAGAGAACTTTGGGCTTTTTATCATTTGTTTGCAACAAGTGGTATTTTTCACCTAAAGCAAAAAACAGACTGAGATGGGATACTTTATTTTTCTAAATTAACCAGAGATCAAATTCTACCCATATAATTCACAAAACTAGTGATGCTACCATTAGTTCACTGAGCACAGAGTGGGAGCTGCCTCGTATTTTAACTCCACTCTGGTATGCACTCTATAATCTCATTTTCTATGGAGCGAGCTCAGTGTTCTCTTTTCTTGTATTGTGTAATTTGTATATGGGACAGCATATTAAAAAAAGATAGCAGAACTAACAAAACTCCAAAATTCCACCAGTAGCAAAACCAAACAATACAGTAGGATCAGCTGGTAAACATACAGAGTGTTACAAGTCAAAAATAGACTGCCTGTCTTCAGTCTCACTGGCAGACTGCTCAATTCTGTGCAGGAGGATGGGAGATTTGTGACTAATTCTCAAGGTACTTTGCTGCCAAGAAATGTGAGGTGCTAAAGTTTTATGCCTTATGTCACATTATAACTAAACACAATACCAAGGGGTCATTGCCTTATCAAGATACATGTCCCTCCTTTTGTTTTTTGGAAAAATCAATCCATTATGATGCAAGAAATACTGGGGGACACGATTTTGTGAGGCAGCCACAGAATAAACTAACCATGGCAGTGCACTCTGATAGGGGGATGAGAAGCCCATGCATTAGTCTGTTTATTTTAAGATTTTTGGCTCTCCTTTTCTTGACAAACTTTTAATTTATGTAACTCCTACTCTTATATACCTTACAAGGGACTGCACATAGTACAGATAATTATTCTAGCGCTATGGTACAGAAAATTTATATATTCCTCTATTCAGTTTTGCTGCACAAAGAAACACTCCTTGGGCAACTGTTACATAGGAGACAAACCATCTCATATTACTGTTAATAATTCTCCTATTATGATCTTCCCTCAGAAGCAACACCATGTAGAATTCCATTCCTCTTCCCTTGGACTGCAGGAAGCATGAGTGAAAAAACAGAGCAGTAGAAGAAGAAAGGGTTACTTCTGACACCTTCCAGAAGAGACCACTGCATTGGCAAGTGATTTTTTTAAACCTCTAATGAATTACCCTGTTCCTTTAAGAGATTACAATGTTGCTGCAAATATGAAGAGTTCTAAAATAATTTATTTAGGCTGGGATTGTCATAGGGGCCTGACGGAGTTAGGCACCCATATCCCATTGAAAGTCACTGGGAATTAATAGGCAGCAGGCTTAAAACAAACAAAAGGAAGTATTTCTTCACACAACGCACAGTCAAACTGTGGAACTCTTTGCCAGAGGATGTTGTGAAGGCCAAAATTATAACAGGGTTCAAAAGCGAACTAGATAGATTCATGGAGGAAAGTCCATCAATGGCTATTAGCCAGGGTGGGCAAGGAGGGTGGCCCTAGCCCCTGTTTGCCAGAAGCTGGGAATGGGTGACAGGGGATGGATCACTTGATGATTGCCTGTTCTGTTTATTCCCTCTGGGGCACCTGGCACTAGCCACTGTCCAAAGACAGGACACTGGGCTAGATGGACCTTTGATCTGACCCAGTATGGCTGTTCTTATGAGTTAGGCACCTAGAAATTTCAGATTTTTGCAAGTAAATTTTCTGTAAACAACATCAAGAAGTAGATTAGAAGATTATTTTTAAAATTTAAAAATAGGAGCGGATGTGAGAAAACAGATACGGAATTTAAGAAAAAATGTCTTTTTCCTGTTGTGACACTGGCAGACCAGGTGCCAGCTCTTGCCAAGTCTGAAGGCATCCGCTGAGCACTGACAAATTCGTATCTGGAAACCAGACCTATATACAGTATTAGTATTGTTCAAGATAGGTGTTATCTAATGTCTGTATACCATGCTGTAAGGTAATATGAAAGTTTTGTTTTATAATTTAAAACATGCCTGCTATGAACTTGTGAACCTCAGCAGGCAGAGGGGTTCCCCTGCCCACCAAGGAGGATTATCCAGGCCATCGTAGGACAGAAACCTATGAAGAAGTTACGTACAGGAGCTCTTGTCCCATCAGTTTGAACTCTGGGGGAAGGGCATATAACTATTTCTTCTTGACAGCATCTTTATCTCTTTGCTGTTTAGACTCTTACAAGGGCTGGAGCTAAGAAACAAAAGCAGAGATTCCCCAGAGTCAACCTAGGTTAGCCCTAAAAGACATTAAAAGGACAGATGACTACATCTCTGTCACCCTTTGGAACCGCAGACTGTAACTCATGTGTGTTTATAAGTTGCCTGCTTTAACGTGTAAATAACTCACTTTTTCCCCTAGTTAATAAATCCTTTATTAGTTTATTACAGGATTGGCTATCAGCACTGTTTTTGGTGTTAGATCTAAGGTACATACTGATCTGGGGTAAGTGACTGGTCTCTTGAGACTGGAAGCAACCTGAATATTTTTGATGTTAGTGACCATTCATCACTAAATCCAGATTGCCTGGGTGGCAAGACAGACTGAAATGCCCAAGGGGCTGCCTGTGACTCCATGGAAACACTCTTATACTGATTCAGGAGTTCATATTTGTTACTGGGTTGGGGAAATCTAATTATAGAACATGGCACCTGCTTGCCCTGCTTTTCTGACAGACTGCCCAGAGGCTGGCCACTGACATCGTGAACCACTCCAGACAGCGACGCCCTGTAACTCTTAATATTTATAGTTTTAAAGCTAAATCCTTGGGGCAGCGATCTTGTCATTTTACATTTGTTTGTGAAGTGCCATGCCCTGCACAAACAGCAAAATGAAATGGTGATGTAATCAAGAGTCTAAAACAGGTTACTCTTTTGAGTTCCTTTTACTAAGTAGAAAAGCAACCTCTCCTGCTAGAGCAGTGGTTCTCAGACTTTTGTACTGGTGACCCCTTTCACACAGCAAGCCTTTGAGTGCGATCCCCTCCGCCCCCATACACTAAAAACACTTTTTAATATATTTAACACCGTTATAAATGCTGGAGGCAAAGTGGGGTTTGGGGTGGCGGGTGACAGCCCACGACCCCCCATGTAATAACCTCGCAACCCCCTGAGGGGTCCCAACCCCCAGTTTGAGAACCCCTGTGCTAGAGATTCATTAGTCAGCTGAAGAACATTTAAATACCCTTAACATACCTTTTAGCAGTTTGCTGAAATCAAAGTTGCTCTGAGCTACCAAATGGGGAACAACCTTCTGACAAAGGCATATGACCTGAAGTAACACAGCTTTTAGAAGAGTGGTCTCTGCATCATCTGAGCCTGAACACAGATAGAATTAATATATTTAGAATTAGTTCATTTTTCCTACAGACAAAGGAAACCCACAATCCCGCAATGTTTTAACACAGTGATACTCAGACTGAAGCTCTCAAGCCGCAAGTGGCTCTTTAGTGCGTCTCCTGTTTGCAGCACACGATATTAAAACACTGTGGGATTTACTTAGTTACCAGTCAAGGGCTTTTTACTATGTTATCAACCAATTCAGTTATCAACTTACACTAAGTTATTAACTTATTTGCTGTGAGAATAATATATTTTATTATAGTATATTTCAATATACACATACACTAAATATTTCCCCTGTCATTCACACTACTGTGGCTTTTTTGGGTAATGCTGATTGCTAATTTAGCTCCAGAACCACAGAGGTCTGACTATCACTGCTCTAACCTACTAACCAATACCATTGCTTTTTATCACTGACATTGGGTACACTGGTGTTGGATATACAGTATATACTGGAAATGTATCACTACTTATTTCAGCTAAGGTTTCTTTCCCCCTGCTGTTTTTTAGATAATAATCTCCAAATGTGAAGCTTTAGAATGAGACCATTTAGTGTCTGTAAGATGTGGAGCAGGTACAACAGAAACACTATCATTCATGTACAGCAGCCATCCACTTATAAGCAAAAGGCATTTCAGCAGCCTAAATTGTTTTTCTGGTTTATTGACAGCTGAATTGATGCGAGGCTGCATAAAGGCAAATTGTTGTACAGCTGCTAGTGGTAGTTAATAAATATAGTGTAAAAATAGCTGAACAATTCTTTAAAACATTTTTTTTCCTGTTGGCCAGCGTTTCCCAAAATGTGGAACATCCCCTCGCCGCCCCAAGACTAGATGGAAAGATGGGGACAGACCTCGTTACTGTTATCCACACGCTCAGCTTACAGCAGGCCTGCACAACTCGTTAAGCGGTGAGGGCCACATTCCTCCAAAGAAACCAGCTGAGGGCCGAAACCTCCCAGCCCGAGGAAACACCCTACCCCAGGGCCACCCAGCCCTGCGGAAACAAACCCTCCTTCCCCAGCGCCGCCCCACCAAAACAGCTGTGGGCCAAAAAGGAAGGTTGGGGGTGGAGAGGTGATACTTTATTTTAAATCAACCAGGGGCTCCCAGCTAAAGAGGTGGCTGGGAGCCCTCAGGGTCAAATTAAAGGGCCCAGGGCTCCGGCGGCTGGGGGAACCAGGCAGGGCCGGCTCTAGGTTTTTTGCTGCCCCAAGCAAAAAAAAATTTGGCTGTCCCCCTTCCCAGCCCTGGGCTCCCCCGGTACCCTCCCGCTGCCCCAGTCCTGGGCTCTCCCCCCACCCACACCCCCTGCCACCCCAGCGCTGGGCTTCCCCCTTTCCTCCCCACCAGTGCCCTCCCTCCACCCTGCTGCTGCCCCAGCCCTGGGCTCCCCCCCACCAATGCCCCCCCACACCTCCTGCCGCCCCAGCCCTGGGTCACTGGTAACGCTCCCAGGGCGGGTCATTCAGCCGGAATTTTGGATGTGCACAAAACACAGACAGGATTGGTTCCCATATGGTTACAGAGCTGCAGTAAAGTGGAACAATTTTCAGCTTGTGTGATTGGAGGATATCTGGATGCATATTATAAGACTGTCCTCCATAAATGAGGAAAAGTTGAGGTGCCTTTATTATTCTTTTGTTCCACTCTTTCTTTCTATGGGGAATTTGCCAATGCAACATCACTGTCTTCCCTTCAAACAAACAAAAAGGCAATGGCTGTTGAAAATAGCAATTCCAGTCCTAATAAGCATTTCTTGCTCAATTTTATCCTACTTTTTCTACAGCAAGTTACAGTGGATCAGTATATTTGATTTGGGAGAAATGAAGTAAAAGCTGCCCAAACCGAGCTTGAGCACTCCTGAATTTTGAGGTGTTCAAATCTGGAAGGCAGGTGTTGGGGATGGGAGAGGGCTGTGGGCTCCATGGGGGAGCAGGGCAGCAACTGTCTGGAGCTGCACTGAGCCAGACACGCTGGTCTGAGTGGCACGGTAAGCGGTTTGGGGGTTGGAGAAGGGGTAGGAAGTTCCGGGGGGCAGTCAGGGGACAGGCAGCAATTGGATAGGCATGGGAGTCCAGGAGGTTTATCAGGGGACAAGTAGGGGGTGGGGTCCTGGGGGGAAGTTGGGTGGGGTCTCAGGAGGGGGCAGTTGGGGACAAGGAGAAGGGAGGCTTAGATAGGGGCTGGGGTCCCAAGGGGCAGTTAGGGTCAGGAGTCTCGGGAGGGGGTAATCGGGGGACAAGGACCAGTGGTGCTTAGATAGGAGGTGGGGGTCCTGGGGGGCAGTGGGGCAGAGGTCTGGGGAGGGGGCAATCAGCGGCCAGGGGCTGGGATTCAAAGGGCTCTGGGCTACTGGCAGCCGTGGGGAGCCCAGAGCCCTTTAAATCCCAGCCCCGGTCGCAGCTGGGATTTAAAGGGCTCTGGGCTCCCCGCCACAGCAGGCAGCGCAGAGCCCTTTGATTCCCGGCCACGGCTTTTTAGGTGTGAACTCCCCTGTTTGTTATGATAGGTGCTCAAGTATCATCACTGGCCTCTGATTTAAGTGTCAATATTAACAACTGTTTCGCTGCTCACAAAACTCCTATGAAAGGAGAGGAAGTTTCATATTGTGAAGAGCTACACAAGCGTTTCTCTCAGCATTGGACATGCCACCCTGGGAGGGCACAAAGTAAGAGTGGGTGAACAGAAGACATATCAATTAAGACATGTAGGCCATTAGCAATACTTGGCTAGGCTGCAGGGGGCATGACTGGTTTCATTTTCCTGTAGAGCAGTGGTTCTCAAAGCCAGTCCGCCGCTTGTTCAGGGAAAGCCTCTGCCGGGCCGGTTTGTTTACCTGCCATGTCCGCAGGTTCGGCCGATCGTGGCTCTCACTGGCCGTGGTTCACCACTCCAGGCCAATAGGGGCTGCAGGAAGCAGCGCAGGCTGAGGGATGTGCTGGCCGCTGCTTCCCACAGCCCCTATTGGCCTGGAGAACCGCGGCCAGTGGGAGCCATGATCGGCCTAACCTGAGGACGCGACAGGTAAAGAAACCAGGCCAGCCCGGCCCAGCAGGGGCTTTCCCTGAACAAGCAGTGGACCAGCTTTGAGAACCACTGCTGTAGAGGGACTCAAGTTTTAAAAAATGTTGGAACACAGCTATAGACAAAAGGTCCTTGCCAAAGGACCAAACTGACTGAATACCAAATACCAAGGATAAAATCCAGGCTCCAATGAAATGGTGGCAAAACGTCCATTGATTTCAATGGGGCCAGGATTTCACCACAACTGTTTATATACATATAGGATGTTATGCCAACAAATATTTTCCTACCGTGCTGTTCATTGGTTTCTGTGATCTCGGTCATTTCCTCCTCAGTGGAAATGGTGTCTTCCCTTCTCTCCCCATCATGCTGTTCTTTCTCTTGTTTTAGAAGTGACTGCCAAACCGCCACTATGCTGTTCATGTCAGGTAAAAGCTAAAGGCAAAATATATATGCGAGAAAAAAAATCAACAGTTCTTCGGTGCTGCACAATGCTGTAATGATGCAAATATTCCTAACACACTGACAAGGAGAATTGCTTACACTATGCAATCTGAATACAGACTGAAATCAGATTTTTATTTTCAGCTCTGCAGAGAATAAACATATGAAAGCAGAACACTGTATTAAAAACAGATATGAAAAGTTACCAAGTGCTTAGCATTTTTCGGCTGTCTGGATTTCAATGTAATAAACATTTTCAAACCAAGGACCAGTTTCTGCTATAGATTAGCAGAGTGTAGATCTGGATGAACTCCACTGACTGCAATTTACTTAAAGTGAGAGTAGAATTTGGCGCCAAATTATTAAAAAGCTGTTCTTAATTTTAATAGTTTTCCTCAGTACTAGCACACCAGCTGCCAATGTTATGAATTCATCTTAGGACAGAATTTTATTGGCATTTCCACTGATCAGATTTATTAGCTACCATGCTGTACTACAGTACTGGTTATTAACACTTAATAAAAATGTCTATAAAATACCTAGTAACTTTTATGTGCTTGGATCCCAGGATACAATAAATCAGGGGCAGAGTGCCCTAATGCGCTGGAGAAGTTATCTGCTGCAAACCTGTAATTCTAGGCCCTGGCTGTTTTTTAATAACTTCTCTTTTGTACCTTGCTAAGGGCTTCTCTGTACAGCTGGACAAATTCCTGCATCATCAGTGGAGTGTAGATTTCTGACTTTTGCCATATTTCCTCATTCAAACAGTGCTCAATATTTTTCAGGGCTCTTCTCAAAATAGTTGACATAAGGGACAAGATGGTGTGTTTCACTGTTTTGCTGGGTAACTAAAAGAAAGAGAAGTAGAATTAACAATACAGTTACAGTGCTTCTTCCCTAGCCATTGTATTCAAACTACTTATTTTGGAGCATATGTTGAAACTTGTAAACAAGATATTTTTTTCTTAAAACTGGGTTGTTAGGTGGGTTCTTTTACCACATGCATTCTCATTGCATGCAGTAGAAGAAAAAATACCAGCCCTTACAGCCAGTGAGCAGTTGCACAGCGGTGGCTTACAAGAAGTTAATGAAAGCAACAATCAGTAGGACTTAAATACAGGTTTAAGCGCCTTCTTGAATTGGGGTCACAATTTGGAGCATTCAGCATAAAATCTGATAATTAACTGATTTTTAAAGTTACTTGGATGATCCCTTTCACACTCTTAACCGTAAGGAAGCTGTTTGGGAAAAGCCACATTGAGACAATAAAATGCTCTTACATTTAATCCTTGGGTGAACATAGTTTTATTGCACACCACAGGAACTGTTGTTACCATCACCATAGAAAGCAATCTAGGGAGTGGAATAAACTCTGCAGTTTTAAAACAGTTGGAAATCTCTGGTTGAGCCTCATAGATCTGAAATAAAAATAACAGAGTTTAACCAAGACTGATGTAATCATGCGGGTTTGCAGCCAATTCTACAGAATACATTACAAACACGATACTATTTGTCAAAGGTTACTAACAACAGTACTAAATGTCAGGTTCCACACAAAGAGAAGGGCACTCGAAAGTTAACCACAGAGCATACATACTTAAAACAGTCATTCTACAATGATGATTACTAATGAGTAGCAGTATATCCTGCAGAGCATACATCAACTTTATGTTCAGTTATACAGGAAACCTGCAGAAAATTGCCTATTATCCTCAGAAGCCCTGCTCTATTCAACAGATGGCACTGTATACACCACTCAGCTATTTTAAGATTAAAAAAGAAAGGCAGAGGAGTATACAGCAAGGACAAAAGGATTCTCTAGCCATTTGTTTTTGTGTCTTGAAAACCAAAATCCTCACTGGGATTTTTCTCACAGACTGTAATGCCAACTCCTTCTTTCCCAATTTAGCTAAATGTTTATACCTCTTTCTACTCCCAGATTGGCCTTTTAACAAATGACCTTCTCACTCACTTTACATCTACACTTCTCAAAGCTGCCATGGCTCCAAGCCACCACTCATTTGACTCAGCGTTCACAGAAAACAGGATGCTACTTTTTTCTTTACCATCTTCAACATTTATTTTACAACATCCTGCCTCTTCTTTCCTAACATAACATCAATTACTGAAGGTATTTCAGAACCCTTATATCCTTCCTGTTTAGGTCATTTAGACCACAACAGTTTACCTTCTTTGTAGCTGGGCCTTTGGATCTCGTTTGATTTTTAAAATAAATTAATTATTTAAAGTAAGCGCCTTGCTGCCTTTTTGGTGAGGGAACATCACTAAACAGCGTGTGTACACAGCTGGGAACACACTACATCTTCACCCACTAGAGCCTCAGCTTAGGCACATTCTCCTCTGACACCAAACTACTGATTCTTTCAATTAAGAGACCAGATCCTGAGCTGGTGCAAATCAGTTTAGCTCTACTGAAGTCAACATAGCATCCTCCATTTACACCAGCTCATGCCAAGGTCTTCAATTTGAAGTCACACACAAAACATTATTTCCACAATATAATATGATTGGGCCCATGTATTGCATGGCACCCCAAGAGCGGTAAATTTTGCACCGTACTAACAGTACTTAGAATGTGCTGCAATATTCAGCTGGAGTTAAGGGCAAGTTGTCCAATATAGCATTGAATTTCCTTGTTAAGTGGCTGTAGGTAGGCTATGAGTGTTTGAATTTTCTGTCATTTGTATTACACAATCATACAAAATAAGAGTACTTGTTTAAACAAAAAATATTGATCTTTAAAAAAAAAAAAAAGCCTCAAAACTGGGCTTTTCCGGAAAGCACACATTTTTCATCTCTTTCTTACCTTTTTTAGCAATTTGATATTGTCTAACCAGGTTGACTTCAGTCTGGGAATGAAGGAATACTGGGTTTCCTTAAAGTATTTATTCAGTAAATCTGGGCACACTTTAAGAATATTCACCATAAGATCAGCAACCATCTCATCCTCTGTTGCAGTTTTTAAATTCAGCAGAAAGCGCAGAAGCACCAAATTTCCTCCTCTGTAAAGACAAATTTTTGAGGGAGAAAAGTCACAATTTTAATATTTTTAAGTACTCCACTAGTTCAGTAACTCCAGTATTAATAATGTTATAATGCTAGAGGTCAAATTCTGCTCTACTCTCATTTTTGCTGGTGTAAATCCAAAGTGACTCCTCTGACATGAATATTGTCACTCTGGATTTACATTGGTGTAACTAAGAATAGAATATAGCTAAAGGTCTCTTACATGATGTACTGTAGCTAAAACAGAGCCCTCATCAACACAGTATCACTGAGATATTCAAAAAAATATTCTAACCAAATTTCACAAACTTGAAAACATAGAATTATAGCATTATATTAAACTGGAAAATATTTTTCTGTAGCCCCCCTTATGAAGATAGGTTATTTTAAAATCTGTTAAGTCGTGGCATTGCAGATGGCTTCTTCTAAACGACCCTGAGCAAAGTGAGAATGTTGCCAATGCCAAGGGAACAGCTCTTCAAATTTACCCCAAAGCAAGAAAACAATTTGTGTGAATATAAGAGTTATAAATGGACTTCAGCCAACTGGTTTGTCTAGCAATGAAGCACATCATCACTGTACCTGCCTCCCCCCATGGAAACATAAAAGTTTAGATTATTTTCCCTGTTGGTCATAAACTGGGTACATAAGTATTTTATCCAGTAAGCCAACAGTGACTGTGAGACAAATGAGAAAGCTGGGCAGGTGTTATGAACCAAATTCTGGTGCCACTGAAGTCAATAGCAAAACTTACATTAAATGTAGGGAGACAAGGAAATGTATTTGTAGTTCCATAAACCAGTAAGTTAAAAACAGACACTTCAGGGTGGCAAGGTCAAGATTAGCAATTTCATCTTTGTTACTTTATGCTAACATAAATGATCTGAGGTCTGGGAAAACCACCTTACAATGAAAGACTTAAGGTACTTAATCTATTTAGCTTCTCAAATACCTGATGGTTAAGAGGCAACTTAATCACAGTCTATAAGAACCAATGGAGGGAAAAGCTACCTGATCCTAGAGGGATCTCTAATTTAGCAGACAAAAGTATAATGAGATCCAATGGCTGGAAATTGAAGCTTAAAAAATTCAAAACTGAAAATATTTTTGAACAGGGAGGGTAATTCTTGGAACAGATGCCTAAGAGATGTGTTTTATTCTCCATTACTTGAAATCTTTTAATTGAAATTGGATGCCTTTCTAAAACATATGCCTTAGTTCCACCCAGTTATTGAGCTCAATCCAGAAATTACTGAGTGAAATTCTATGGCCTATGTTATGCATGTGGTCAGACTAGATGATTAGAATGGTACCCTTCTTGCCTTAAAAAAATCTATGAAATACAGACTGGAAACCCAATGCCCCCCTAGCCCTCCCCAAATGAATATAGACAAAAAAGCCCTGGTAATTCACCTGCCAGACGTGCCAAGGCTTCGATCATAGAAATTAATGCCATGTTTCAGAGAACAACACAGGTCCATTAAGAAGTTATGAACCAGTTCTCTTACCATGACCTTTCCTGCCTCTTCAGGATCTTGAGTAATCTACAATGTACAAGAGAATTGTAAAAAACAAACATTTTAATTGTTAGTTTAATGAAAGAAAAATCTTACAACAAATTCACTTTTATCTGTATTTTATACAGCTTGATTTATACACAGACAACTCCTACTTCACTCACTTTAATTTTTGGTTAAGTTAACAAGGCAAGTTTTAACCTGTGTATTAAACACATTCAATAATATAGGATTCCTTCTATTCATAGGACTCAAATTGCATACCTTGGGAGTGTTTTTATTAATTACAGGGCATTGCCACCTAGGGCTTTCTGGCAAGAAATAAGAACAGTAAAAAGAACCAGGCCAGATGAACAAAGAGAAAAATGAAGCTAAATAGAGATGTAAGTATGTTACTTTTATAAAGGAATTACGGCCAAACAATGTGCTGGCACCATAAACATTAAGATTTAAAAATTAATTTGAAATGTCTACTTTCAGCCTTACTACTAAAAATCAGTGCAAGAAAGCTGTCATAGAAATCACAGATGCAATCAGCATGAAGCATACAAAACAAATAACATGTTCCTTGGGCCAATTTTGGGTCAAGGTGTTGGCCACACTGAGAACAATTTTAATACAGTACATGAAAGATGGATAGCTAACAATGTCCTGCACATGCTAACTCTTCAGGGATGAAAAAGCACGAATTCCATTACAGATACAGCACAAAAATGAGAGGAGAGAACAGACCAGTAATATTTATCAGGTCAATGACTGGTTACTTTAACTCTTCAGATACGGCAGAGTAAGACTTCTGCAAATGCAAAATTCATTGGCAAGTTATTGTTGGGAAAACACAAAACCTACTGACAAAGCAGCAGCTTGATCCACACTGCAACAGTGTGAATAATTCACAGCTCAAATGCATGTAGAGTCATATGTGTGCATGGCTCTGTACTAAACAGAGAATGGAAACAGGTCCTTGCCAGGAGTTTACAGGCTTCTTATAACCTGAACTGCGTATACAGTAGGTACCAGAATAGGAGCTGACAAAGAGACAGCCCATTAATGGTAGAAGTTTTCATGGAGAGAGTTAGTTTTTTTAAATCTATGGATACTGATATAAAGGCCTGATACAAAGCCCATTAAAAGCAATGGGAGTCTTTCATTCCATTCCATAAGCTTTGCATAAGGCCCAAAGACAATTTAGATACAACACAACACAAAAGTGGAACAAAAAAATAACAACATGTGTAATTCTTGTTATGTAAAGTAAAAACAAAGTGACTTACACAGTAGCAATGCAGTGCTAGCAGGTACTAGGTTTCAGAAGAATGACTCTTAACTCATTAAAGAGAGTTTTATACAAGCGTAGCATCATTTGCTGGTGGAAGCAAGAGCAGAATCAGCCCCAGAGATGAGGCTGTTCTTTATTCTGGGGTATTATTTCAGAGTCAGTCCAGTCTGATGTATGGAAACTGGGTATATGGAGAGAGGCACTGCACATTCTAGTCTTTGCTCTCTCCTACTCCGTCTTGCCCTAAGGCAGGGTGCAAATTCTTCCTGGCAGTCAAGCAGAGAAGAATGCTGAAATATCAGCATGCCCCAAAGGCAGCACTTCTGCTCTGGAGCTCCAGAAACTGAGGGGCAGAAAAGAGAGCCCCCCAAAGCAACATGAAGGTAGAGGTCCCTCCATACCCTTCAGGCAATCAGAAAAAAGGGGCAGCCCTACTGCCACTTGTCCTAGGACTGAAGCACTAGTAGTCTCCAGCCCAGTTGGTTTCTTTAAAGCAGTGTATGGCATGGCTCTCTCCTCTTCTTGGGATCATAAATAGAGGTAGCCCTAGCCCCACCTGTCTATTCCTCCTGTTTGTAGGCTGCACAGCTTCAAGCAAGGAGAGTGAGGAAAGAGGTATGGGATAGGGAATTAGGAGAAACATCTTACGAAAGAAATTAGCAGACCTTGACATCCTCTGTGCTGACATCGGTAATCCCATTCCAACGGTAAAGAGAAGCAATGTGACTTAACACTTCCACAGTAAAAAAACGCACCTTCTGCGTCTTACTGATACTTTTATTTTGAATCACCTGAAAACAATAAACATGTATTGCAAATTACAACGAAATGGAAAATAACCGTCTCCATCACGCCTTGCACTGGTATTGCTTTTGCGCAGCTCCCTCTCCTCTACTAGAACAGAAGCGTTTCCCCTTT
Source organism: Mauremys mutica (assembly GCF_020497125.1). NCBI lineage: Eukaryota > Metazoa > Chordata > Testudines > Geoemydidae > Mauremys > Mauremys mutica. The sequence goes on from NC_059072.1 coordinate 198,593,821, forward strand.
TCTCCTTGGCTTGGGGAAGCAGCCCTCTCCCACCGTGCCCCTTCCTTCTTGGCTAGTGTACCACGGAGCAGCCTCTCCTGTTTCAATCTACTTTAAGCAATGAGGATATTAAGTGTTTGCAGGACTAGAGCCAGTTTGGACTAAGGAGCTTCCAGCACCTTTGGAATGCCAAAACCCCATTAGCTCCAGACAAGGAACTGGAAAGCTACTAGAAAAACTGGTAGAGCTTGCTAGCTGTAGAATCTGAAGAGGAGGGAGTGTTAGCTACACATGGAGTTTGTGTATGTTGGAGGCTCTACTCTCAATACAGGAACTGACAAAATCCACTGGGGGAAGCTGGCAAGAGTTGTTACCAAAGTAATCCAATGAATGTAACAAGCAGATGTTAGCAATGGCAAGAGATAAGCTTTGCAGAATCAGAGTCTTCTGCAGCTCTACAGGACCTGAGCTTCAATCAGACCTTCAGGGGACACGTCTGACTTTTGGAGAACCAAGAGTTTTGGTTAAGCAAGATTTGGATAGCTGAGGCTTGTTTGTAGCTGCAGTTCAAGGAATTTACAAGCTCTATGGGAAAAATCTGAGGAGCGTATAAATTTCACACAACAAACTGTTCCAGATGCCTCCTTCCCACTTCCCTATTGCAAAAATAACCACAACCTTGCAGCAAAAGTAAATGTAAAAAATTACTATGAATATAGCGTTAACCCTGTAACATCCAGCAAGGAAATTCCAAAAATTAATGGTTTTCCCCATGTTTTCTCGGCTTCATTTTTTTATTCCCGTTTTCCTTGTTATATTTTAAACCTCGTGTATTATGTTATGAATTCAACCACGATACATATCAGAATAAGATATGCAACACAGACAAGCTAACAGTGCAGGAGAAAAATTCATTTCCAGGACTCCCTGATTTCTAAGGCCCTGATTCTGCAATCACGGTGCCAGCTTTTTTAAAGTTTAATTTAATGTAAACAAAAGCACAGTTTCCATTTATATCGTCAGTTACCCCTTTCCTGTTAGGGTTCTTCCGTATGGAAAAGGGACAGAAGGGGCAACGGAGCTCAAAATGTGGAAGCTCCTGTTACACAAGGGGATATGGCCAAAGCAGCTGAAGACCCAACGGATTCTACAGCAATTCTCAATTACTTCTGTTATCAAGCTTCCATAGCAGCCTTGATGTAACTTAAATCTACTTTCCCCACCCCATGACAGACCCAGACGACATGACACCCCATCACAGAACCAACTTCTCCTTTCTCTTTCAATGGGTTTACGTGGCACATGGAAAGTAGTCCTCCCTGCAGCAGCTTCCCATGTAGCCGTGGGTTTTTACTAGAAACCTTCATTATAAAAACCACCGTTTTCCTCTTGTCCATCAAGAAACAGCTTTGCCTGGCAGACTACATCACTAGCCCCAAATCAGGATACTCCCAATCTCGACTGCAAGCAGATCCACACTGCAACAGTTATCTCTAGTCAGGAGGTCAGGATGAGGGATGCTACAGAACCCTATCAAGACTATGTCTTTAATTGGAAACCTATGGTAAAGGTGCTTCAACCACCAGACAAGGACAATTCTCTGCACCCCATTTGCCCCAACAGCCCCCAATATAAAAGCAACATAAAAGCTCTGTTCCTTCTGGAAGTGAGGCAGTGTGTTCAACAGCTAGATTTTCGAAGTAAGAGTAATAACTTATTGCGGATATACCACCCCGTTTCTCCTGGAGGTAAATGAGATGGGATGTATGAGAAATGTTACATACAAGCAGTAAGTAGCTTTTAAATTCAGCTGTGTGATCATTTCATTTAAAATTCTACTTAAAAAATATCACATTACAAGCTTTAGCCCTGAGACAATTTTATGGCCAACATATAAACTCCCGATGAACAAGCTTGGCAACAGAAATGCTGATGATTCTTTGCAGCACAATGCCAGAGTAATAAATAGGTGTATATTCTTTGGGAATGCATTGCAAAGCTGTCTTCAGTAGCAAGAAAAACAGAAAGCAAGAGACAAAGCCATTTCAAGGGCATACCAGACCTTTGTTCCCAGTGTGGAAAGCAGAAGATTGATAGTAGAAACTTTATCTTCCTTTAATCCGGTCCTAAGAATATCTGGAATGAAATCTAAGAACATATTTCAAATGTTAGAGTTGTGATCTGAAGACAAGCAGTATTTGAATATGAAATTAATTTCAGGGAATTTGTACTTGTTTGTCCTCAATGTCATGTCACTCATCTCTGTGTTGTATTTAAAGATGAACAAAAATACCAGTATTAGCATGCATGGTGAACAGATAATACAGTGATAAACAAACTGCTCTGATATTGCCTTTTTTTGAAATACCTATTGGAAGGATTATTAGGCAGTTAGTTAGCTCAGTTATTATTATTTAATATTTATATTGAGCTAGCGCCTAGAGACCTCAATCGAGTCAGAGCTCCATTGTGCTAGGCTCTGTGTAAACATATACTTAGTGACAGCCCCAGCCCAGAAGGACCTACAATTACTGAAGTCAATGGGATTAATTATAGGGTCTGATTCAAAGCCCACTGATATCAATAGTATTCCCATTAGCTTCAATGAACATTGGGTCCAGTTCTTAGTATGTTAAGTCAACTGCGTAGATAAGTCTTTTCAGAAGCAGACCCTAAATTAGCTAAAAACCCTGATTCCTTCTCTAGTGCACTTCTGTGAGCTATTCTATGTGGGGCTAGTACAGCTACCTCTTCCTCAGCATACGGGGGTTATACAAACACCCTCTGATGGCACTTTCCTGCAGATCCCAAATGAAGGGCTTACGGGGTAAAGCAGCCAGAGATAGTGGCCATTTGACCCAAGGACAACCCATTCTAAGGGCTTACACAGGCCTTGCACAGGCTATCTGCACAGGGATGAATTTCACTGTGTTCAAAAACTAGATCTTGCCTGATTTTTTAAATATTTAACTTTAAAAGAAGGCAGCACATCCAATGTTATTACATTCTGGAGAAGCTTAAACGCCATAAAGTCTCCTCTGTCATCTGACCTTTGTGGTTCTGAAGGTACTATAAGCTTATTTATCAAGAATTGGGTCATCTAGGCCTTCCTATTTATCCTGCAGTCTCTTTGCGGTCAGCATAAGCAATACCATCACCGTTATTTTCAGCCAGTACAGCCAAGTGTTTTGGAAAGCATAAGCTTATTTCAAATCAATTTTTAAAATTGAATTTCCTTTGTCTTGTCAATGCTGTTGAATTGGTTCATATTTTTAAACGTGATCTTTAAAAGATGCTCCTTTAACAAAAGCAGTAATTGTGAAGTACCTTTTAACTCTAGCACTTGTACTAAGATAGTGTTGTCACCAGCAATTAAAAAGGAGAGAGCAAACTGAATATATGCCATACGGACATCTGGTTTCCCCTAAAAGAAAATTAAAAGACACTTTTAGCATATAGCTTGTACACAATTGCAACATTTTTACAGCAGCAGTTTATCATAAAATATGCAATAAGTTGTACAGATATGTTTTATATAAACACATCCCCAGTATATTAATCTGAAAAACTATACGAGTTTGTCAACCACAGTCTATTAACCTGTGGCGATTACTTTCATATCTTAGCATCTAGTTAGGAAGGCTGGTTGGGTCACTAATTTTTCAATTTTGGATACCTGGGCTAGGTCACAAACAATAAGTGGTTTGGCATTCAGACTCTAATCCCCATTTATGCACATCACCAAACCACCACAGATTGTTGAGCTATTAAGACAAGCCAAGGACCAGACTAATAGGGTGCTATTGCTCAGGACCAAGGTATATTGGCAGTGTTACATAAACTGACAGGAGTTCTGTCTGCATAAGGCCACAAGATCTGACTGTAAATTACGATTATTTTTAAAGATTAATTATTTAACTTCCATCTGGAAAATGAAATCCCTAGCCCGTTAGTGTAGTGGTTCTCAATCAGGGTATGTGTACCCCTGGGGGTATTCAGAGGTCAGGGGGGTACATCAACTCATCTAGATATTTGCCTAGTTTTACAACGGGCTACATAAAAAGCACTAGCTAAGTCAGTACAAACTAAAACTTCATAGACAATGATTTGTTTATACTGCTCTGTATAATATACACTGAAATGTAAGTACAATATTTATATTCAAATTGATTTATTTTATAATTACATGGTAAAAATGAGAAAGTAAGCAATTTTTCAGTAACAGTGAGCTGTGACATTTTTTGTCTTTTTATGTCTGATTTTGTAAGCTTTTAAATGAGGTGGAACTTGGGGTACACAAGACAAATCAGACTCTTGAGAGGGGTACAGAAGTCTGGAAAGGTTGAGAGGCACTGTGTTAGTGTATGTCATTTAAGCTATATGTAAAAAACCCCAAATAAATATAATTACTGGGGTACAATGTGAAACAGCTTTCCCTTTAAAAGTGACTTGTAAGAAGGGGGAAAGAAAAGAAAAAGCAGTGGGGACATGAAAGATTTTGTCAAAAAGTTAGGTAGTTTGTTGGTTTTCTGCTTGATTTTTACATTAGAAATTCAGGCTTGGTTTAGCCTGAGACACTATTACAACTGGAGAACTAGTGAAATGATGACATCACAATGGAGTGAAATCTGAACAACTGAGAAGAGAAGGAATTTTCAGGCACTGTCTGAAACTCTGTTTTGGTTAATAATATCTAATTTGCTCCCATGACTAATGAACACGTTGTTAAATGAATATCCTGGATAAAGATTTAACACCCAAGTCTTTCAATTAAGATGTGAGAGTTCACAAAGGTAGATCCTGCAGCAAAACACCACACTTGACACTCCTAATAACTTAACATAAAAAAAAAACCAACCGATTTGCCCCCAAAACCATTAGTTACAATTTCCAAAGCAGAGTGTAGTTTTTTCAAAAATATTGGGTGAAATCCTGGCCCCACTGAAATTGATGGCAAAACTCCCACTGACTTCTACAGGGCCAGGATTTAACCTGTTAATTTTAGAACTGGACAATTTCCACCACTCTGAAACATAAATTAAAAGCATTAAAACATTGCCTTTGCCTTCATTCCATTCTAGCCTTAAAATGTCCTGTCTAATGGCAGTTCTTTCCTGTGGCCAACAAACCACATAATAAGGCATGATACAATTTCATAACAAACTAGGCCACCCAATACTATGGCAGCAAAACTCAATCAGTTTTCCCTATGGCATTATAATCTTCAGGCGCTCCACTTCATCAGGGTAGCAGAGATCAAGGAGGCATGGAAATGAAATGAGCAACTCCTATGGGTGCCAGGCTTATGTTACACAAGATCTCCCATAATGACAGACACTTAGAAACATCCATGACCCCTGGGTGTTTCCCATTTAAGTGAATGGGAAACTGTTCATAGATCAGCGAGTGCCTATTATAAACAATCAGACAGAAAAGGGGAAGGAAGAGGTGGAGAAGCAGTAGTGGATGAAAATACAGTGGAGTCACATTAGCAAGTTTACTTTAAAAATTAGCAAAAGTAAACCAAAGATACCTCCATGCCAGCTCATCTGACCCCTGCAGATACTTTACCTTCTTATCTCTTTTCTTCACTAATCCAGGCAGGAATTTATTATTAAAATCAAAATGACTATAGACATCCCTTGCAGAATCTGGCCCCTGTGCCACCATGGCCGACAGCAAGGTGAGGCATACTCGAGTCATCCTACATGAATAAATAGGGGGGGAATGCATGTTATTGCAGGAATGATGGTTACACAGACGTTATAATGTGAGAATTTATACCTCTCAAATCATCCAGCCCCAACTTCCACCAAAGTCAGTGGGAGCTGCAGGCACAGAACAGCACTCGGAGTCTGTCCCAACGTGCGTAAGCAAGCACAGTCAGGAAAGCTAAGCTATAACCACAATGAACCTGATTCTGTATTCCTACTGCATGCAAAGCTCTCACAGTCCATAGGAGCCACGGCTCAAGAAGGAATGCAAGATCCCGCAGCTTTACAAAGCAACCACTGTTATTCATTTAGGCTAAATGCATGCAACTTTTCCCTAATTCACACAGAATTCCGGCCAATCTTATTTTCATATTGCCTGTTTTTAAAAGTATGTTTCTCAGATCAAGGCCCTGAGCCTGCAAATTCTTATGCATGTGCTTAACTTTAGTATGGAAAGGAGAGCCATTGGAACTACCCCTGGCAGAAAAATTAAGCACCAACGTAAGTGTTTACAAGATCGTGCCTTCATTCATTCCTATCAAATTGTTTGTATTATTATTGCTTATTATTATTTTCTTTGTTAAAGAATGCAGAAAAAGAGCTGTATTCCTGTCACTGGACCAAACCCTGAAGTCCTTACTAGTTTTCATTCAAATTTTATACTCAGTCCTTACTCACTGACTGGAGTGGAAGTCTATCTGAGTAACGAAAGGAAAAAGTCAGAGGTACTGATGTAGCGGGAATAGGCACAAGGGAATGTACATCTACATTGTTCCTATCAACTCAGCTTACACACACAAATATACTGGGAGGCTGGATGTAGATGTTCCCGAATAAGGGGGAGAGCGCTAGAAATGAAGGCTCCAATCCCTGCATCCACTGATGTCAATGGGATTTTGCTGATAACTTCAAAACTGGGGCCATAAGGGCCCGATCCTGCAGCCCTTACTGATGTGTGAAGACGTGCCATTATTAATAGCTGCAGGATCAAGCCCTAAAGTTCCAATATTGAAATGTTACCATTCATAAAAAATCCTGAGAAGATGCATACAAAGCAGAGATCCTGCCTCCATATGCCACAACAACATGACCTCTTTATGCTTCAACTGTACAACATATGTTCTCAGCAAATTATTCTAATCATTATATTCTATGCCCCATGGGTGCAACTGACACATGAAAATAATTGTTTTGTGACTGCCAAACCCCTTGGCCTTTCCATTTGGCCAATGTAGCTATGAAAAGTCAAAACACCCTATCTGAAATTCAACAGGACTGTTTCCCTTAGGCAAGCTCTGGAAGGATTTCTCCAATAGCTGTATTTTGGGGTCATTATTATGAGGGTACATTATTTTGTTGGTAGTATTATTGGAGCCATGTTGATGCCAGGATATTAGAGAGACAAGGTGGGTGAAGTAATATCTTTTATTGGATCAACTTGTGTTGGTGAGAGAGACAAGCTTTTGAGCTTACACAGAGCTGACGAAGAGCTCTGAATGCCCAGACAGGGTCCTTGAACCAATAAAGCACCTTTCCTCATCCAAATGACACACTGGGATGTAAAGCAAGAACCACCCACCAAACCTCAACTGCCATGGAGGGACAAAGCAGAAGAAATGGTTGTGGAAGTACCTCCTTTGGACTTCGAATTTATTTCTTAATTTATTTATAATCTATCAAAACAATTAGTTGACACATTTAAGAGACAGAAAAAGGTGTTGAGAAAAAGCTGGGCTAATGGAGAAATTCTATTACAAACGTGTCGACATTTTGTGAAAAGACTAGGAAAAAGAAGCAACAATCAAACCGAACATTTCTTGCCATCACCATGGTGTTCTGCTCAGCTTTGGTGAGCAATAGAAAAGGAAACCTCTCTCTGCACCTCCCTGGCACCTAAAGCAGGTGTCATATCACAAATGACATAGTTAGGGTAAACAGAGCAAGCAGAGGAAGAGAATGGAAAATTACAGAGTTAGCTAAAGTCAAGTGCAGCACTACTCCCTGCAGCATTCCTGCAAACACTTATATGTATGTGCCTAAGATTATACACTGTGAGCAGTCCTCCTAAAGTCAGTGGGACTCCTCACATTGCAAACAGTTCAGCACACGCTTAGGTCTTTGCAGGATGGCGGCCCATGGTAGTATATCGGGACTATGTCAGAGCAACCAATACAGGTTCTCACTCTGGTATGCAGTAGACTTACCTGTGACTTTCAGAATACAAAGCAGCATAGATTAATCTCATATAGCTATTAATCAACTTCTTTACTATGTTCATCCCCACAACAGAAAAATGGCACAGGTCACTTGCTGTTCTCAACAAGATGGCTTCCAAAGCTTGAAAAATTAACAGCATCTGCAAAGTTCAGAGATATTTTAAAATATTGTTGCCATTACTTTCCTCAAATATCCCTATATAAGCAAATATAAATAAGAAAATTAGAACAGTAAACATCATAAATAATGAATAACTGTGCAACAAGAGGAAATGCTTCCAAATGTGAAACTCAAGGTAACACACTGATTCTCTTCCAGATAGTTAACACTGAAATAATATGCTTGGGCAGAGGCTTCCATACTATGGTCTATGGATCACTACTGAGCAGCGAAGAGGTGGTAGGTCACAAGGTACCAACTCTTCTCCTTGTTTCCAGCTGCAAAAGTCATGAAATTCAGTGTTGATAATGGCAAGATAAAGTACATCAAAGAGAATCATTTGAACTACTCATACACTTACTATATTCTAAAGTAGCTGTAACCAGTAACGATTAAGACCTAGGCCTCAATATGGACAGCACAATTAAAACATCTGCTCATAGTGCAGCAGCATTCAAAAAAGGAAGCAAGACACTAGGATGCACATGTGGATGGAATGGAAAATAATACTCAAATATACAGTAGAACCTCAGAGTTACGAACACCAGAGTTACAAACTGACTGGTCAACCACACACCTCATTTGAAATCAGACGTACACAATCAGGCAGCAGAGACCAAAAAAAAAAAGACAGCTACCGTACAGTACTGTGTTAAACGTAAACTACTAACAAATAAAGGGAAAGTTTTAAAAAAAACGATTTGACAAAGTAAGGAAACTGTTTCTATGCTTGTTTCATTTAAATTAAGATGGTTAAAAGCAGCATTTTTCTCCTGCATAGTAAAGTTTCAAAGCTGTATTAAGTCAATGTTCAACTGTAAACTTTTGAAAGAACAACCATAATGTTTTGGTCAATTACGAACAACCTCCATTCCTGAGGTGTTCGTAACTCTCAGGTACTACTGTAATGCCATTATATACAGAACTCAAAAACTGTACCTAAGCCCCAATACTGCACTGAGCTCCTCACAGTGAAACCCTACATACACACACACAACCCTACTGCAGCATCAGGGCCTTACTGTGTTTTATCAGTAGGTGGAAGACTATCTACACAGCAAGCAGCGGACAAAGCAAGACACAATGTATACATAGTTTTTCTGTTATGTAGCAGAGAGGATATTTTACTAAAGAGTGGTAGCTGTGTTAGTCTGTATCAGCAAAAACAACAAGGAGTCCTTGTGGCACCTTAGAGATTAACAAATTTATTTGAGCATATGCTTTCGTGGGCTAAAACCCACTTCATCAGATGCATGGAGTGGGTGCCACAAGGACTCCTCATTGTTTTTATTAAAGAGATTGTTTATTGGAAGTTAAAAGGGGCTCTATCCACTTCAATCAGTTGTAAACAAACTCTTCTTTACCTAAATTACTAATAACGCCTTAGATAATTAGCAGTAAGAGAATTATTGGTCACTATTTATGCTCTTGTTTATGTTTTGCATTTCTCTCGGCTCAGACAATAAGTTTTACCTTCAGATTCTTAATGCTGCAATAGCTGGATATCAAACACTACAAAAGAAGGCTTATTTATCTAAAAACAAGTACTTTTATTAGATTTGTGTGTGCACACATGTGTATAAACATTTCTATTGGTCTTGAGTTTTAGAAAAGCTTTTCTTAACAAAATTCAAAGGCCTCGGTACTACAGAGCTTGACTTCAATGGGACTATTCAGAATACATTAGGTTTAGTATGTGTAAGCGGCTTTGCAGGATGCCTTTACACTTTATGACAAACTTATAAGGCCACTAACAACTTAACCGATTTTTCTGCTCCTCAGATCTCCAAATACATTCTTTTATTCTGTGTTTATACTACAATTATTAAATGTTCTATTCAGTGCACGCTCTACTGTCCATTACAAATGCAATGCATGTGGGCAACTTACTTCACTTTCAGGCCTTCTTTCACCATCCAAAAGTCTGAAAATTTCAGCACACTCCACAGAAATTTTTATATATCCTTCTACTACATCATATAGTTCAGTAGATGGTAATGTCTTAGCTGTGGAGACGAAGTTTTCTAAACCTGAAAGAAAACAAGCATTTTCTTGTAATCAAAAGCATGCTTTTCAAATGACAGCTATAACCTGTATTCCGGCTTCACAAACTCTGTACACTGCATTATAATTTGTCAGGGTTCATGGGAGAGGTGTCTGGTATGGAGAACATGACGTTCAGCGGGGAAGAAACTTAGACCAATATCATCTACTCATTAACATTTTCTTTCCCGCTTTATGTTCATCTGAGTGCTAGGCATATTACGGCCAATCCAAGGGTACATCCACTAATATAGAATGGGAAAGTTACAAGAGCACAATGTAACCAACTACACTTCACTGAATAAATCCCCACAAAGGACAGAATTTATCCAAGAATATTTCTACCCTGAACACTGAATTACTTCATAGCATTTCAAGCTCATTTAAACATGCAAAAACTGAAAAATAGTTTGAGAGAGTAATAAAGATGTCCCCCCTTTTTTTTTTGCATAAGATACAGGAATACTTGTATACTAAAGAAAATACACATAATGCACCCAACTACATCCAAGGCTGCTTAGTGAAAAAGTAAAATATATATAGAGAAAATGCAAAATCTTTGTGAACAGTAACAGCGAGCGACTCACAGTACAAATGCAACAATAATTCATTTATTACTGGGGCACCTGCACTAAACAAGCTCCTAGGTGTGGGTCTCAATCCCCCCATCCCCACAGGGATGGGCCACAATGCACGAGATCCGCACGAACGGAACAGTAATGCACTTGGAGCAGCACTGGGAGGGGAGCAGTGCAGTGTGGGCGGACCTGGGAAATAATAAAAAGCAGGGGGGCGAACGCAACAGGAACTCAGCACACTTTGAAGAGTGCAAAGGCAGCAGCACGAGGGGGTGATGACCGGTGACAACTCAAAGAGCAGCAGGGGCAGGGGTGAGCTGCAGCGGGTTCGCACGGGTTCGCGCAAACCCGTTGTTAAATTTAGCAGCCATTTTAGAACCGCTTGTTAAGGGCTGCTAAATTTAACAAAAGTTCCCGCCCACTCCTCTCCTGCTCCGCCCCCTTCTCCTCCCCCTCCCCTGCTTCCCGCGAATCAGATGTTCGCGGGAAGCCTGAACAAGCAGCATGGAGGCAGCCAGCAGGTAAGCTAGGGCGCGGAGGGGGAGGGGAGGTGCGGCTGGCTCAGCAGCTCCCGGTCCCAGACCGCGGCTCCCTCCAGCCCAGCGCCGGCCCGAGGAGTCGGGCCCCGTGGCTGCTGCCGAGCGGCCGGGCCCCGGTGCCGGCCCGGCCCGGGGAGTCGGGCCGAGCGGCCCGGCCCGGGGAGTCGGGCCGAGCGGCCGGGCCCGGGGAGTCGGGCCGAGCGGCCGGGCCCCGGTGCCGGGCCGGCCCGGGGAGTCGGCCCGAGCGGCCCGCGGAGTCGGGCCCCGGTGCCGGGCCGGCCCGGGGAGTCGGCCCGAGCGGCCCGCGGAGTCGGGCCCCGGTGCCGGGCCGGCCCGGGGAGTCGGGCCGAGCGGCCCGGCGAGTCGGGCCCCGGTGCCGGGCCGGCCCGGGGAGTCGGGCCGAGCGGCCCGGCGAGTCGGGCCCCGGTGCCGGGCCGGCCCGGGGAGTCGGGCCGAGCGGCCCGGCGAGTCGGGCCCCGGTGCCGGGCCGGCCCGGGGAGTCGGGCCGAGCGGCCCGGCGAGTCGGGCCCCGGTGCCGGGCCGGCCCGGGGAGTCGGGCCGAGCGGCCCGGCGAGTCGGGCCCCGGTGCCGGGCCGGCCCGGGGAGTCGGGCCGAGCGGCCCGGCGAGTCGGGCCCCGGTGCCGGGCCGGCCCGGGGAGTCGGGCCGAGCGGCCCGGCGAGTCGGGCCCCGGTGCCGGGCCGGCCCGGGGAGTCGGGCCGAGCGGCCCGGCGAGTCGGGCCCCGGTGCCGGGCCGGCCCGGGGAGTCGGGCCGAGCGGCCCGGCGAGTCGGGCCCCGGTGCCGGGCCGGCCCGGGGAGTCGGGCCCCGGTCCCGGCCCGGCGGAGTCGGGCCGAGCGGCCAGGGGGGCCGGGCCGCCCCGGGGGGCCGGGCCCCGCGGCGCCAGTCGTGGTCCTGGCAGAGTGGACCCGGTCCCCAGGGAGTGTGGTAAGGGGGCAGGGAGGGGGTGGGTTGTGGGGGGGTGGCTAGGGGTCAGGGAAGTCAGAGGGCAGGGAACAGGGGGATTGAATGGGGGCAAGGGTCCCGGGGGAGCAGTCAGGAAAGAGCAGGGTTGGATGAGGTGGTGGGGGCACTCAGGGACAGAGAGAAGGGGTAGTTGTATGGGGTAGGGGTTCTGGGGGGCCATTGAGAATGAGAGGAGGGGTTGGGTGGGGCGGCAAGGGGCAGTCAGGGGACAGGGAAGGGGGGGATGGGTCAGGGGTCTCGGAGTGTGTGTGTTAAGGAACATGAGGGGTTGGATGGGGCACGACCGCCCCCACGGGGGGGGGGGGAAGGAGGGAACCCTGTTGTTAAAATTTTGGAGGGAGGAGGGAACCCGTTGTTAAAAATTTGGCAGCTCATCACTGAGCAGGGGGACACCCCACGCTGGTGCCCCGCCAGTGCCAGTTCAAGGGCGGCGGCAGGAGGGTGGTGGTGGTGGTTGTGGTAATGCCCCCGGCAGTAGGAGCACGGGGGGGGGGGGGATTAATGCCCCCAGCAGCAGGCTCCCCCGCGGGAAGCACGTGTAAGCCGAGCCCAGCTCCCGCCCCGGCTCACCCTTGGTCGCGGTCCCGGGGTCCCGCAGCAGAGATTTGAAGTGGGTGCCCGTGAATTCCCCCTCCGCGCCGCGGGCTCTCTTGGGCTGCGCTGGCGCCCCCGGGCCCGGCGCCGGGCTCCTTCGCTTGTGGGCGCCCATCGCGCCCGCCTCCAGGCTGCGCTCGGCGGCTACACGCGGCGGGCTGGTCCGGCCTCTGCTCTCCCGGAAGCGGCCCGGGTCCGCCTCCCTGCTCGGTCCTCTGGAAACTGCAGCCGGCAGCGCCCCGGCCCAGCGCCGGCTGAACAAGCCCCAGGCTCTCTCCCAGCCCCCCGGGAGGGGGGGGCACGCGGCCCTGCCCCCCCCTACACCCCCTGGACATCCAGCCCGCGCCCAAGCCCCCGCTCGGCCACCCACAGTCCGCCTGAGCACATCTGCCGAGGCCCGGGAGGAGGCAGGGAATTAGGCCCCTACTGCGGCTTTAGGCCCTCAGTGCCTAGTCCATCAGCCTGCAAAGGGGAGCCCAATGTGTGCTCACAGTCAGAGCAGCTCTCGTTGACAGGCATGATGGTAAAACACCAGCGGGCTGGCCCCGCTAGGGCTCGCCTCCGACCATTGCTCACCAGTGTAAGCAATTGCAGGACGTTTTAGAAAACGTTCCCTACAAGCCTCTGAGAACACGAGGGAAATTCCCCTAAAGATCCTGCTTTCTGGCTATTGGCTAATCCAACAACAACAGCAAAAATCAGTGGAATCCAGTGGGTGTCTGCTTCATTCTTCTTCAGTGAGAAGCGCAGGGCCATGCTTGCAGGAAAGGTTATCGCAAAAAAATGTGTCTTGTATTTCATCAGAGAGACATTTTGTACAGGCTGCTTTAATCTTAATTCCTAAAGGCAGGGCTGATACTTAGTATTGTTTTATTCCTCAAGGAGTCCAGCTAATTTCAATTGGACAACTCAGCAAGAGTAAGGGCAGCTAAATCAGGGAGTTGAAACATCTCTTGCTCATAAGTACAACCATATGAGAATGGGGGGAAGGGGGCATATTCCATCTGTCACTACTTCACTGTCCTGTAAATATCTATCTGTTAATACTCATCACTGTAGTATGTGAGCCTCTAAAGAAACCTGAAGGAGCCACTCCTGGATCCCCCCCCCCCCATCCCAATTTATTGTATGTGGCTGCATCTTTACTAGTTTCTCTCCCTCTTTTATACTGTTGTTTCTCTGGGACTCCTCTCCCCCAACTCTCCATCTTCATTACCCCTCTTTCCTAGGGTCTCCTAAACCAGTGGCTCTCAACCTTTTCAGATTAATGTACTCTTTTAAGGAATCTGATTTGTCTTGTGTACCCCAAGTTTCACTCACTTAAAAACTAATGCTTACAAAATCAGACATAAAAATACAGAAGTGTCACAGCCCACTATTACTGAAAAGTTGCTTACTCTCATTTTTACCATATAATTATATAATACATCAATTGGAATATGAATACTGTAGTTCCATTTCATTAAGTACATTTTCATATAGAGTAGTATAAACAAGTCTGTATGAAATTTTAGTTTGTACTGACTTTGTTAGTGCTTTTTGAGTAGCCTGTTGTAAAACTAGACAAATATCTAGATGATTTGATGTACCCTCTGAAAGACCTGTGCATACCCCTAAGGATATGCAGTACTCCTGGTTGAGAATCACTGTAAACCCCACTCTCACTTCCCTTTCCTCCCAAATTCTCTGCCCCTTTGGTCTTCTCTCTCCTTGTATTTCTCATACCCCTGAGTCTCCAACTTCCTTTCCTATCTTTTGAGGATTCCCACCCCTGGAATTCCCCCATCTAGGAGTCCTTCTCCCACCTCCCAGTTAGGTGTCCTCCCGGTTAGGTGTCCCAGCATTGATGATGCTTCACTTGTGTCTGCAAATAACTTTTTGTTCAGGCTCTGTTCATACAACCTGTTTATATGCACACTGCATTCATACATACACCAACTGTTACTTTAAGGAATATAGAAGCTACTGAGCAACCTATTAAAATGGATGATCTATTTCTATTCCAATACTCCTTTTCTTTTCCCTTACCCTCTACTTTTTTTCGAGGAGCTGGAGGGGTGCAAAAGCAGCACCTGAAATTTCCAGTGGTGGGTTATCACCCAAAGATGATTTTTATGTTGCTAGGGTTGGGAGCTTGGGAGCTCTACAAGGGAGAAAACAAAAATGCCAGGGAGTCATCAGCATATGTCCAGCATCAAGAAACATACAAGATCTGCTGGTAAAAAAAATGGCCCAACACTGTAGCATTTAATCTCAGAAAGGGGAACTACACACCAATGAGGAGGTTAGTGAAACAGAAATTAAAAGGTACAGTACCAAAAGTAAAATCCCTGCAAGCTGCATGGAAACTTTTTAAAGACACCATAATAGAAGCTCAACTTAAATGTATACCCCTATTTAAAAAACATAGTAAGAGAACCAGAAAAGAGCCACCGTGGTTAAACAACAAAGTAAAAGAAGCAGTGAGAGGCAAAAAGGCATCCTTTAAAAAGTGGAAGATAAATCCTAATGAGGAAAATAGAAAAGAGCATAAACTCTGGCAAATGAAGTGTAAAAATATAATTAGAAAGACCAAGAAAGAATTTGAAGAACAGCTAGCCAAAGACTCCAAAAGTAATAGCAATTTTTTTAAAAATACATCAGAAGCAAAAAGCCTGCTAAACAACCAGTTGGGCCAGAGAGCACTTCAACTTCCCTGGACACTCAATTACAGACCTAAAAGTCTCAATTCTTCAATAAAAAAAACTTCAAAAACAGACTCCAATGAGAAACTGCTGAATTGGAATTAATTTGCAAACTGGACACCATTAAATTAGGCTTGAATAAAGACTGGGAGTGGATGGGTTATTACACAACTAAAAACTATTTCCCCATGCTAATTTTTCCCCTACTGCTACTCACACCTTCTTGTCAACTGTTTGAAATGGGCCATCCTGATTATCACTACAAAAGTTTTTTTTCTCCTGCTGATAATAGCCCACTTTAATTGATTAGTCTCATTATAGTTGGTATGGCAACACCCATTTTTTTATGTTCTCTGTGTATATATATCTTCCTACTGTATTTTCCACTGCATACATCCGATGAAGTGGGTTTTAGCCCACGAAAGCTTATGCCCAAATAAATTTGTTAGTCTCTAAGGTGCCACAAGTACTCCTCATTCTTTTAACTGTCATCTGTAACCTATCATTTAAATCAGCTTCTGTACCAAATGACTGGAGGATAGCTAACGTGATGCCAGTTTTTAAAAAGGGCTCGAGAGGTGACCCTGGCAACTACAGGCCAATAAGCCTCACGTCAGTACTGGGGAAATTGGTTGAAACTATCATAAAGAACAGAATTGTCAGACACATAGGTGAACATAATTTGTTGGGAAATAGTCAACATGGTTTTTGTAAAGGGAAATCATGCCTCAACAATCTACTAGAATTCTTTGAGGGGGTCAACAAGCATGTGGACAAGGGGGATCCAAAGGATATAGTGTATTTAGATTTTCAGAAAGCCTTTGGCAAGGTCCCTCACCAAAGGCTCTTAAGCAAAATAAGCAGTCATGGGATAAGAGGGAAGGTTCTCTCACGGACTGGTAACTGGTTAAAAGATAGGAAACAAAGGGTAGGAATAAATGGTCAGTTTTCAGAACGGAGAGAGGTAAATAGTGGTGTTCCCTAGGGATCTGTACTGGGCCCAGTCCTATTTAACATATTAATAAACGATCTGGAAAAAGGGGTAAACAGTGAGGTGGCAAAATCTGAAGATGATACAAAACTACTCAAGATAGTTAAGTTAAGGCAGACTGATAAGAGCTACAAAAGGATCTCACAAATCTGGGTGATTGGGCAACAAAATGGCAGATGAAATTTAATGTTGATAAATGCAAAGTAATGCACATTGAAAACATAATCCTAACTATACATATACAATGATGGGGTCTAAATTAGCTGTTACCACTCAAGAAAGAGATCTTGGAGTCATTGTGAATAGTTCTCTGAAATCATCCACTCAATGTGCAGCGACAGTCAAAAAACCGAACAAAATGTTGGGAATCATCAAGAAAGGGATAGATAACAAGACAGAAAATATCATATTGCCTCTATATAAATCCATGGTACGCCCACACCTTGAATACTGCATGCAGATGTGGTCACCCCATCTCAAAAAAGATATATTGGAATTGGAAAAGGTTCAGAAAAGGGCAACAAAAATGATTAGGGGTATAGAACGGTTTCCATATGAGGAGAGATTAATAAGACTGGGACTTTTCAGCTTGGAAAAGAGACGACTAAGGGGGAGATATGATAGAGGTCTATAAAATCATGAGTGGTATAGAGAAAGTAAATAAGGAAGTGTTATTTACTCCTTTTCATAATACAAGAATATGGGCCCACCAAATGAAATTAAAAGGTAGCAGGTTTAAAACAAACACAAGAAAGTATTTTTCATGCAACACACTGTCAACCTCTGGAACTCCTTGCCAGAGAGTGTTGTGAAGGCCAATACTTTTATAACAGGGTTCGAAAGGGAGCTAGATAGATTCATGGAGGATAGGTCCATCAATGGTTATTAGGCAGGATGGGCAGAAATGGTTTGCCAGAAGCTGGGATTGGGTGACAGGGCATGGATCACTTGATGATAACTTATTTATTCATTCCCTTTGGGGCACCTGCCATTGGCCACTGTCAGAGGACAGGATACTGGGGCTTGACGGACCTTTGGTCTGACCTAGTATGGCCATTCTTATGTACTATTGTCTGTTATGAAGGAATACACGTGAGGATGCACCCTTAAAACTTTGTTGCAATTTTCAGGACAAGTTATAGATTCAGATACCGCTTCTGATCATGTTGACTAATATTGTCTCATTTTTTCCTTGTACACCCCATCTGTCTGTATCAATCTGTTATCTATGGTCTTATACTGAGACTGTAAACTCTTTGGGACAGGGATCACTTTTTTGTTCTATATTTCTACAGCACCAAACACAATGGGGTGCTGGTCCATGACTGGGGCTCCTAAACACTAAGGTAATAAAAATAATAATTAATCATAAATTTAATGTTAATTTAAAAAAAATCCAGATCCAGTCAGAAAACAAAGAAACATCTATTACAGCATGTGCCCTAGGCATTTTATAAATGCAGACACTGTGGCAAAACTACACTGTTCCCAGAATATAACACTGCAAGGCTGTAAGTGCTCATTGCTTAAAAATAGCCACATTAAAAACTTGGGATGTTGCACCCAACTTTAGAAACCTGTGCTAAGAGGTATGATTTTATAATCCTGAAAAGTCTGTGAAGGACTATTTGGTTCAGTCACACTGTGACTCAATTAGTAATACCCCTTTCAATATTCCTTCTTCTACAGTTAATCTAAAAAATGGGCAATATGTACTTGGTAGAAATGCTCTTATAAACTTAATTATTAAAGAATTCTATTAAGAATTTTAACACATGTAAAGAACACATTGCCATATACACATTGCCATATACACAATAGATGCCTTTATAGTTCCCTCCACAGTACATCAACAGGACTAAAATACAACTAAAAGCAATGGATTACTCCAAGAAATACATCTAGGAGAGCTTTTTGCCATTTTGGCACAAATTTTAATCTCTTTAATGGCAAACCTGTTTCTTTGAGATTTATTAAGGTTGAAAAGGTTAAATTATCATGCGTGCATGGTGTTCAGAACACAAAATCACTTCAAAGGGAGGCTTTGCGAATTCCTACTATGGCCACAATACCTTAGAATGTAGAAATATAGACCATGGAGTTATCTATAAATAAGAGTCAACTCACTCTTTGCTTCTCTATTCTGTTTCCCCTCCCCCTGCTGACCTGGTTATCCATATATATTTGCTTCAGGAATACCTCAAGCAAAATGACAGTATTTTTATTCCTCTGTTCCAGATAGATCCCAACCTTGCTACAACTGAGGTTGATTGAAGTCCCACTGACTTCAGTGGGTACAGGACTGCAATGGAGATCCTCAATGGGTGTAAATTGCCATAGCTCCATTGGCTTCAATGAAACAACAACATTTTACACAAGTAGAGACTGTTTGATGTGCCAAGTTACACATGACTGTTTGACATGCCAAGATTTTGACTAAAATAATTGTAACCTTCTTCCAGTGTTCTGGTTTTTGAGTGATGATTAAGAGCTAGATCTTGTAGTGCTGAGGTAGTCAAAATTCCTGTTTAAGGCCCAAACCCTGCAGACGTTTAGGCTTGTGGTTAACTCCAGTCATGTCAGTAAATCCCACTCACTTCTAGTGCTTAAAGTTAAGCATATTTTTGTTTGAAGGCTCTGTGGCTTAGTCAGTAGAACTATGACTGTGTAAGGACTGCAGGAATAGGCCCAAAGGATTTATTATAGATGCTGGGATGCAGTGTAGTGGAAAAAAATTATCCCTTCATTGAAACAATACAAAAAAATATAAGAAAGAACTTCCTATTTCTTCAGTCTTAAAAAAGGTGGAAATCGTGAGAGTTTGGTGCATGGGATAGTGACATAATTCATGCTGATCTCCTTAGTAACTTAATATTTAGTTGAGATGTAGCCAAATGTTGCTTACTTTGTTCAGTCATAGACTTCTGGGGGACTACATGTGTAAAGTGAAGTGAGCAAGGTGTATGACTGTACAATGATTGTCAAATAAAGTACAGTAATGTTTGTATATAGACTATAACTATGTACCTTTGGTCTTTTTTTACAAGACATTTGTTCTTAGGTAATTTTTAATTTTCTAGTTCTAGGCATTTATTATTTTTGATCATACCACTTGTAGTATTTCTATTACATTGACACTCCCTCTCAGTTGCTCTCGCTTCTGCTAAGGGAGCTATTGCTTTTGCGCTCCCATTTTACAGAAAGATCTGGTTTGATATACTGTCGATATAAAACATAGGGAGCTAAACCAAGGGTGAGATATATAGAAGATGTGATGTTGCATTATGATTGTACCGAAAACAAAAATTGTTACATTTCTGTCCAAAATGGGGTTTTTAATATTTAAAAGTAACTAATAAAAACCAAAAGCACTAATATTTTTCGATTTCTGTGCCAGTCATGTCATCCTTTCCCCCGAGTGCCTGAGCAGCTGCTGCAGTTACTGACAAAGGAGGCAAGGCAGATCCTATTAACTATAAGAGTTGTTTTCAACCCAGACCTCCTCTCTTGTTCCTCCATCACTGGTTTTCTCCACTCACACCTACACTTTCCTCTTTTCCACCACTCCCATCTGTACTTTTGGGTAAGCTCTCCAGCTCCTGTAGCATACTGGGTGAAATTCATCCCCATGAAGAAGCCCCACACAAGCCCTATGTTAAAGCTGATATTTTTAAAAGTGCCCACTAATTTCAGATGCCCACATCAGTCACCTAGGTGCAGATTTTCAGAGGTACTGAGCACCTACAATTCCAAGAAGAGCTGTAGCTGCTCAGCCTTTCTGAGTATCATGCCTGAGATGATTTTAGCCCTGCCCTGCACCCAGTTAGAAGTCATTTCTGAAAACATTGGCCTTGACACAGGGCTTTAGAAGTGCATAAGGCCTTGTGTGGGCCCAGGAACTGGGGTAAATCTCACTCTTTGGGAGTGCCAACCTGCAATTACATCCTTAATGTGTCTCCACTGCTGAGCCAATGCAGCCAAGCTGCATTTTCTGTTATTGACAAGGATAAGCAGCTGCAGCAATTTAGGTAAACCATCACTTGGTTTAATCTTAAAAAAATCAGTCTTTTAGCTGTTTCAAATTGAGCAGCACTTTTCTAAATAGCTAAAGGACTGCATTTTAAAATACAACTTATGGGGGTTTATCTTCCTCACTGTCACACTCGAGCTATATCAGTATCAAAGCAACCAACCTGCGGTGGTGTCAGCAGCGGTGGACATGCTAGGCTTTCAAGCCAGGACTCAGAGTGATTTGGGAATTGGCTGCTTGCTCAGAAAACAGAAACTGGGGGAAAGATCAGGATAGGAGAGGAAGCTGACAGGGGACCAACAAACAAAGTGAGCAAACCTGGAAGAGCGGGGAGCAGTATAAGATGAATCAATTGTAATCACTTGTAATTAATAGAATAAGCCCCTCTGCCCACTGGCATCTTTTGCACTGTAGTTAGGTTACAAAGGAAAAGGAAAAAGGGTAGCTTACACAAATACCAAAATCTCACTCACTTTATTTTAATAGAATAAGATTAAATTACCATTAAGCTTTAGCCACTTTGACTTTATAAAGTGATTATTTCCTCCAAATTCATCATTGAACCCTTGCAGTCCAGAGGGAAAGAGTATCAGTGCAGGCATCAATACAAGCAATGACAAAATGAGCATCAACATGTAGGCTGATTTTCATTTTCATGGATACCAGCAGCTCCTATTGATGTCCTTCCAGAACTGGTCTTCAAATCACATTCTCTCCTGCATTCTGATCCCTCCTGAAAGCCCACTGCTACTGTGGCACAAGAAATGATTTGACTAATAATGGCTAGACTGAGGAGCAATTAGGGATGATCTACACCAGGGATCGGCAACCTTTGGCACACGGCCCGCCAGGGTAAGCCCCCTGGTGGGCAGGGCTGGTTTGTTTACCTGCCACATCCGCAAGTTTGGCAGATCGCAGCTCCCAGTGGCCACAGTTTGCCACTCCAGGCCAATGGGGGCTGCTGGAAGCAGCACAGGCTGAGGGATCTGCTGGCCGCCGCTTCCTGCAGCCCCCATTGGCGTGGAGCGGTGAACGTGGCCAGTGGGAGCTGCGATCAGCCGAACCTGCAGATGTGGCAGGTAAACAAACCAGCCCTGCCCACAATGGGGCTTACCCCTGGCAGGCCATGTGCCAAAGGTTGCCGATCCCCGATCTACACCATCAATGCTCTGAATTATTGAGATATGGACAATCAAAACGTTGACCTCTCTATATCTATGTTTTACCCCTTTCTTTCTTCCTTTTTGTTTTGCTTTGTTCTTTTAGATTGTAAGCTCTTTGGGACAGTGGTGCCTTGCATGCTGTGAGTGCTATCAGAAAAAATATCTGATTACAGGAGAGCTGCCAATGACAGTGGCAGCATGATGGGAAGTGGGGAGGTTCCCTACAATGAGGGAGTAAAGATGGAATTTAGAGGGGAACCAAAGAGAAAGTGATTGGTTTAACTAACTGATATGAATGCACACCCTGTTCTGTCTTACTTCTTTCTTACAGAGTGGGCATGGTCATTAGAAAGTTATGATTAGCTGGGCAAGAAGCTGACGGTGCAGGGAACTGCTTTAACCACAAAGTGCAGAACTTTTTAGATCAATGGTTTTCAATCTTTTTTCATTTGTGGGCCCCTAAACATTTTTGAATAAAGGTGCAGATCCCTTCAGAAATCTTAGACATAGTTTGCAGACCCCTAGGAGTCTGTGGATCACAGATTGGAAACCACAGTGTTAGATAACTTTGTCTTTTCTATCACATCAGAGATCATTACTTCTGTGAAGGAGGAGTGGCAGGGGGATGGTAAGATGTTTCCCCTTCTTTTAAACACCCTGGGCCAAGATCCACTGAAGTCAATAAGAATTTTTCTTGAGTAGAGCATGCAGGATTTGGCCTGTTGTTTTCAAAGTCAAACTGTTGCAGACTTGAAGACCTTGTTAGATCCTACAGTTTTAATACTATATGAAAAGTAGAACTTGAGCAGTCAGAAAACAGCCACAGCTGAAATATACAAGAGAGAGTTCTCCCTTACTGGTTACCTTTTTTATTCTTGTTTCCATAGAAATGGAGGTTGAATCAGCAAATATGGGACACGTTATTTTAAATAACCACCATATAGTCATTATTTTCAAGCACTTACTTTATTTTAACTGGTCTGACATTCATTGCCATAGAAACCCAATGGACTATGGCAGCCCAGTTGTTAGAACTCTCTTGTAGATTTCATTTGTGTCAGAGTGCAAGAAAATAAAGTGTTTAAAAATGTCCTAAGTGGTGGGAAAATCTTGTTTTTTTTAATTTTTCACGCTCAGAATTTTCTAAAGTAACCAAACAAAATTTTACTAAACATTTCAAAACCCTCACTTTTGCTGCTGAGAACGAGCATGAAAAGATTTTTTCAAGGGGAGAAGAGTTGTATGTGCCTGAAAATAGGGATTTTAGAACTAAAATATCTCCAGTGCAGTAACTATGGTGTCACTGTCATGGTGCTGTAAATCTGCCTGGTTGTGAAGTTTTTACTAATAGTCTAATATTTACTAACTGACTCAAGATTCTTCTATTATTCCACACTGATGGCTTCTTTTCTAACTGACAACACTAATTTTATTTGAGTTTCCATACAGGAAACTGTGATATGAGTTTCAAATTGGCAGCGGTTCAGAGAAAATGAGTAAAACATAGATATAGTATGGTATGTTTCTTGCCTCGCCATTCCAATGGTAACTTCATACAAACAGCAATTTTTCCACATTTCTGACATTATGAAATTATTTCTGTTCTCCTCAGTGCAAAAGAAAGTAAACTGATTTGAGCAGACAGAGTACCCAGCTCAGATGCTAACTTCTGTATTAAGGAATAAACAGACTCAAGTGTTGCTGCTCCTAAGGAATCACTTAGGAAAGCAAAAGATGATGTCATTCCACTTGTATGGGTCTAGATTACAGCATCATGGGTTTGGGAAGTGTGTAAACAAACACATAAGCTGTGTTCTCCCTCTGACTAGTGGATATTGTCAGCTGGCAAAAACTGCTTTCATAGGCAAAGCGTTTACCAGAAGTGAAAGGAGAAAATACATTCTGTAAATTTTACTTTCTAACTATCTGTGTTAGGGTTTTATATTGCCATCAATGCAGTATCTGAACTCCTCCAACATAATAATGAAGTCCTACTAAAAAGGTTAGAGGTAAACTCTAACAAACTATGGCCCTGATTCAGGAAAGACAGACACTTAAATACATGCTTAACTGTAAGCATGTGCTTAAGTCCCATTGACTTCAAGTCCTAAAATGCTTTTCAGAATAGGGATGCTTTCCTGACCTGGGGCTTATATATCTATATTTGTATCTGTCTGTCTATCTAGACAGATAGATAGGCAGATAGATTCCCCCAAACACATCTGGTGGTGATATCCATATGATAACTTGCACAGCCATATAACATAGATATGAAGTTATCATACATCTTTGACTACCTCACCTTGCCCTCTGCCCACTCATCCATCTTCTCTGAGATCACTTGCAATATTCCAAACTCCTAGCAGTTTCAAACAGCTGCCATATTTAAAACGCAACCTTTCAGAGAATTGTTTCCTTCTCCCCTCATACATAGAATCATAGAATATCAAGGTTGGAAGGGACCTCAGGAGGTCATCTAGTCCAACCCCCTGCTCAAAGCAGGACCAATCCCCAACTAAATCATCCCAGCCAGGGCTTTGTCAAGCCTGACCTTAAAACCTCTAAGGAAGGGGAGATTCCACCATCTCCCAAGATAACCCATTCCAGTGCTTCACCACCCTCCTAGTGAAAAAGTTTTTCCTAATATCCAACCTAAACCTCCCCCACTGCAACTTGAGACCATTGCTCCTTGTTCTGTCATCTGCTACCACTGAGAGCAGTCTAGATCCATCCTCTTTGGAACCCCCTTTCAGGTAGTTGAAAGCAGCTATCAAATCCCCCCTCATTCTTCTCTTCTGCAGACTAAACAAACCCAGTTCCCTCACCCTCTCCTCATAAGTCATGTGCTCCAGCCCCCTAATCATTTTTGTTGCCCTCCGCTGGACTCTTTCCAATTTTTCGACATCCTTCTTGTAGTGTGGGGCCCAAAACTGGACACAGTACTTCAGATGAGGCCTCACCAATATCGAATAGAGGGGAATGATCACATCCCTCGATCTGCTGGCAATGCCCCTACTTATACAGCCCAAAATGCCGTTAGCTTTCTTGGCAACAAGAGCACACTGTTGACTCATATCCAGCTTCTCATCCACTGTAACCCCTAGGTCCTTTTCTGCCGAACTGCTGCCTAGCCACTCGGTCCCTAGTCTGTAGCAGTGCATGGTATTCTTCCATTCTAAGTGCAGGACTCTGCACTTGTCCTTGTTGAACCTCATCAGATTTCTTTTGGCCCAATCCTCTAATTTGTCTAGGTCCCTCTGTATCCTATCCCTACCCTCCAGCGTATCTACCACTCTTCCCAGTTTAGTGTCATCTGCAAACTTGCTGAGGGTGCAGTCTATGCCATCCTCCAGATCATTAATGAGGATGTTCTCCCCAAGATCATGTGGATCTTCTCCCAAAAATTTCATCTGCCTGAGGGCTAGTGTGCACCAGATTCAATCCTGAACCACTGATGGATTTAAGGTCCTTTTTCTCATAACTTTATAGGCAGGGTTTACACTCTCAAAGTATTTCCTGGGGCCCCCCATACTTTCCCCCAACATGCTATAAAAACTCCAGGTGGGTTGAAAATATTTACTGAAGCTCCACTCCAGACAGCTCCGGCTGAATTTAAGCCCTGCTTATAGTGATAGAAATGTGAGCTTTATCTCATAGGAAAGGGAAGATTCCCAGCCCAGGAAGGTCCCTACATATTAAATCATAAAAATGTGAATGGTTAAATATAGAAAAGCTATTTTAGGTCATTTTAGAAGTTTTTATGTCTCCCTCTGAGTGTACATTGGACTCATGATTGCTGAAGCACCTGGCTTAACAGGCAGAGGGATAAAAAATATGGTACTTAAAACATCAGTGTCTGCTGGTGCCTTGCCTATCTTATCACTCCCTTCATTGCTAACAGCAGCAGAGCTGAACCAGTGCAACATTTTAGGGAAAAAATCCCAGTGTAGACAAGGTTGTTGAGTAAGTCAGTCAATTGAGAGAAAGGTAGGGAGTCAGGCAAATTCCACAACATATTAGGAGAACTGGTTCAGTTACAAGTAGTTGCTTCAGAACCAACCACTATCAATGCCTTTCATGCATGGCTACCACTAACATATTTTTATCTTATTTAGCTGAATTCAGTAAAAATTAGTGGAGTGCTCACAACCACAGATAGGTTAATGCAAAATTTAATTTGCTTTTATCTGCCTAAGACCAGGGAAGCATGAATATCATGTATGTGGTAATCAACTGGTGTACTCTGTATGTGTGTAAGAAAGAATGAAAGAACGAAAGAAAGAATTTTCTGTTAGAGATGGGCCTGAAATTAGGATATGTATTCAGAGCCAAATACAAACTCTGACAAAGTTCAAACTGGTCAGAAAAGATGTTCCAGTTTGGCCCACTTCAGAGAGATGCCAGAGCTGGGAAATTCAATCTGGATCTGGTCTGAACTGCAAATATTGAGGTGTGGGATTGGAATACGATCTGCAGTGCTAGTTTGGTCCCATCTCCTATTACATATTCATCAATGTCATCTAACAAATAAGTTGTAGAGTGTTACTGTGCACACTAAGCTACAAACTGTGAAATGCTCATGCCTTCCCACTTTCATATTTATCTTTGAACACAACCTCAGTGCAGGGAGTTGATTGCAGATGCTTGCTTATCATATTTCCAATATTGTTTCTATTCTCCCTCATGGTGGCAAGCCTTAAAGGGGCTGGGGAACTAGTTCCCTAGCTTAATTATTACTTAATTAGTCCCAATAATGTCAAAAGGAGATGCACACAGACTAAGCCATTTTCAGCAATTCCCTACTGATGGGCTTAAAAGAACTGGAAAGAACATTTGAAGGCAGTATAGAACATTGTAAGGGCAGTTTTTGGATCCCTTACTTTCCACTAGTTTTTTTTATTCCTGCAAAAGAGACTGCAGTCCCCCTAATATTTTCCCGATGCTCATTTAAAACTTTAATGGGACAAAATGGAGGGGGGATTCTATCTGCGAAACTGGATATTAAATGAAGCAATACAATATTTGCTAAGAGAAGGATCTAAATTAGGAGAGAAATCAGGGAAACAAGATTGTTTTGATACGTGTGTTTGGTATTGTTTCTTAAAACTGATACATTTCAGCTGAATTCCTCCCATTCTGAGTTTTGATCCTGGGAGGAAATCTGTAGATTGGTTGGGTTTTCCTCAGAGACCCATAAGACAGGCTAAAAAGCAGTGATCTGCTGGGTTAGACCAATGAACTTGGCAGACTCTGCTTTGCTAATGATCGTGTCAAAAAGTCTGAAGTAGAGAAGGAAGAAAAGTGTGGTGCCCGCTTCGGTGCCAACTCCAAGGGAGGGGGCGGGGGGGGGGCTCTGGGAAGGCTTGATTGAGCTTGGTGAAGACACCAGGGGGACATGTACCCACGCGAGGTAACGCGTGCGCGGGCAGGGGGGCTCCTGTCAGACAGACGGGGACGCCGCGCACGGGTGTTACCGAGCCCGCCACTCCGTGGCTAGGAAGCAGCGATGTGTGTGAATCCGGAGGGAGGTGCCGGGCCCTAGAAATGCCCAGCCGGGGGTGGAGAGAAGGGCGCGGCGGGGGGGGCACTTCGGGATTGACTCCCGCAGGCTCTCACGGTAGCGGTGCCCTGGGGAAGGGCTCGTCCCTTCCCCTCACACACGCACACACACGGGCAGCAAAGCGCTGTGCCAGGGACTAGGAATTGCTGGGACTTCCTCTCGGGGGAAGCTGCGCGGAGGCGCGGGCTCGGTCGCGGCGGCGCTGGGCTCCCTGCTCCCGGCTGGCGCTGGGGCAGCGCGCTCTAGTCCCGGGAAGGACGGGGCGCTTGCCGGGGAGGTGGCTGCTGGGGAGGATGGGCTGCCAGCTGGGGGCCGGGTTCATCATGTGACTCCCCCGGGCTGCAAAGACCCCCCCCCTCCCCGCACCATGAGTGAACTGGATGCTGGGCAGCATCCAAGCCGGAGACAGGTAGAGCCCGGGCTGCTTCTCAATCTCCTGTACTGCGTGTTCCTAGTGGGGACCAAGGAAATCGAGGCTCTGACAGACTTCTCAGGTAAGGCAGCATGGCCATGCCCTGCCCAGGGCTGGCAGAACCCACCTGGGGCTGGGAGGAGACAGGGAGGTGGGCACCTCACTAGCATGCACTGGGGGGAAGAGAGTAGCTTGTCTGCCTGCCCAACAAGCAGAGTGCATGGCCAGGATCAGGAGGTGTGCCTAGGAGGTGCTCCTCAATGCAATGCGTGCCCAGCACTGGCTCATCAGCAAGGTGCATGTCCAGGATTAGGGTGCCCAGCTCTCAGCTCAGCGGGATATGTGCACAGGGCTAGGGCGGGGTGTGTGCCCAGCAGGGATGTGTGCATAGGATTAGGGTGCATGTCTAGGAGTAGTTAGGTGAATGTCTGGGAGAGGCTCCTAAGTAGAACATGTGCCCAGGCCTATGGTGCACCCTGGAGTGGTTCCTTACTAGGGTGCATGCTGGGGATTAGGGTGCATGCTCTGGTATAAAGGTATAATGATAGATAGATGAGAAGACTGGGACATTTTACTTTGGCTAAATTTCTGATTTGCATTTTCCATTTGAGCTATTCAGGTCATAAAGGATGATTTT
Organism: Mauremys mutica; assembly: GCF_020497125.1. Lineage (NCBI taxonomy): Eukaryota > Metazoa > Chordata > Testudines > Geoemydidae > Mauremys > Mauremys mutica. Next base: position 198,622,105 of record NC_059072.1, read on the forward strand.
GGAATCAGTGAAACTTCTGTTACCATTGCTTTGGAAATCACATTTAGGGGTTCAGTTTTAGCCTTTGGGCCTGCATTGGGCATAGATGTTAGCTGTACAAAGCTCACATTTAGACACAGAGCAAAGATTAGTCAAAGGAAGAACACTGGCTACCTCTTCAACACAGATCACTTAAAAGGAGAGACCCATTAACTGTAGCATCTAGCAAGACCATGCCCATCCTGACAGGCTGTTAGGCCAACACCACAAAAGTTAATAAGACCATGATTCAGACCTTCTAGTGCCGTAGAATTACTTAAAGAGGAGGACATAGGAAGAGGGAGTTAAGGGTTTCAGGGAAGTGGCATGGGAAGCAGTGTGACAAACTTTAACCATTCAGTACCATCAATCTTTTTTCAAATAAAACTATGAGAACACAATTTGGTAGTGAGTAAAGGCCTGTGCCAAAGTCCATGGGAGTCAATGGAAAGACTCTCACTGACTTCCATGGACTTTGGATCAAGGCCTAAGTGAAGATATCAAACAAGGTCAGTTCTGAGACCAGTGGACACACCAGTCCCCCATCAAAATGACATGTGGCTGATAACGCAAGGGAACTATTTCATAATGCAAAATTTACATAGCTTTGGAAATTGTACTGATGCTGCTGCTTATTTTCAGCAGAAAGGACAACATTTCTATTGAAGATTACTATTTCTGTTTTATTTCTTTTGTTATATGACATAGGACATTTCATTGTTGTTATGAAAGTACTTAGAAGATCAGCTGTTTGCCTTTGCATATTTAATAGTATGCTTAGTATTCCCCTCATAGTTGCAACCTTACGAAACTGTAAGCCAGTGTTTTCTCCTATGGCAAAAGGTAAACCTCACAATTAAAAAGCAGAGTCTAACTTTCCAAATCCTAATCAGGTGCACTGGGACAAAGTTAATACATCATCAATAATATTAATACATTATTATAAATATTAACATAGTTAATGTTAATTCTCTTTAAAATGCTGGTGGGTGGTTGTGCAGAGGCTGGACGTGTTTATTTTCTCAAATGTAGGAAAAATAGTTTGTACTATTGTTTCAAATTGAATAAAAGTGAAAATCCTTTTCCTGAACAAGCATACCTAAATTGTAGAGAACAAAATAACAGATTTATATGTTATATTACTACCCTTAGATTCCTTTCACATGTAAAAGGCTTTTAAATACTTGTTATCTTATTCTTAGCTGTTTTGTGGCTTGACTCCCAGTTATTGGTAGTAGTACTGGAGTTACTAACATAACTGTCTATAAGTAAGAAAAAAAAATAAGAGTTCACATTTTCCATTTCTAATAGCAACTGAATTCAAAAATATCCCTAGATCCTCTCACAAAAGACTATTCAAAACTTGAAATTAAGTTATTTAGATAAGGAAATCCAAGATAAATTTCAAAAGTACTTATGTATTCAGTATTTCATGTTCATAGATCTATCCAAATAAATTAAATTAATCAAGACAATTCCCCCCACCCCAAACCCAGAATCCAGCATTACAAATATGCCATTGAGACAACTGTGTAAGTAAAATGTAGAAGAGCCTCTTAAATTGCAATCTATTGCCAGCAGGAACTGGTGACATTTGTAGGCATTACTATTTGCTCACATTTTTTCTTAATGCAGGGATGTAATCCATAGTGATAAAGAAAAAAATCAAAATGTTAGCGATCCCTTTAAGGGAAAAAAGAATGCTATCCAGAACAATCCAAGCAGGTTTTTCACTAGCTCCGAATTAGTGAAACTTACAACAGGTAATGCAGGCCAAAAGCTGTCAGAAAATTCTCAAGAAGTAAGATGAAACCTGTAAATGCCATCCTGAGTCTGCTTAAAACTAATATACCTGTTAAGGAGCTGCAGGTTATGCAACAGCAAACACAAGTACTGAGCTTCTAAAGTTGCTGACTTTCCTTATACTTTCCCTTCCTTCCTCAGCAAAAGCACACAGTTGATTTTCTTAAGCCTTGTTGAGTTTGTGAAAACAAATCTGCCTCTTTTAAAGAGACAGTACACTATTGGCACAAAGACTAGTAAGAAACAAAACAATCTCTCTCTGGCAGAGGTGACCTGTGCCTACTGATAGGGCCCTCACCCTGCCCACATGTCCCCTCTCCTCTCAAGGACAGATGTTAAAAGAAGTTGTGCTGATTTACATCAGCTGAGGAGCTGGTTCTCAGTGTTTTATAATCCACATGCATGTTAACTTTTTGGAGAAGGTGAATCTAACAGCAAAATCTCCATGCGGCCTGGTGCGCATTTCCTTTTGAAAAGCATGTCACAGCAAAAGAAACTGAAAGAGTCAAGGGTCATTTAAGTGTGCCGTACAGTTGGATCCAGTAGTGAGAGATTAGTGATGCACACGGAGTTGGAAGGAAAGTTGCTTAAGCTTTTTCTCCTCTTCACAGATCTTGTGCTTTTATACTCAGATTATCAGGTGGCATACTTTCTTGGTTCACTGATCTTTTCACTCTATGTGATTCTAGCATCAGATCTCTACCTCAGCAGCCCCAAACTGAGCTGACTCTCTCTCCTCCTTCTCCTGGCATGCTGATGATTTCCCCTAATCACTTCCCAGCCTGCTGTGAGAGCCTGCATGAAACAACAGTACATTTACCCTTTCCCTTTTTAAATACATTAAATTATGCTGTCAGTACTAACCTGGAAATTGTTTAGTCCTTTGTTGGTCACAGAACCTAATTCTCCCAGCACATGCAAAGATTTGGAGCATAGAGTTAGACTTATACAATGGAGAGATACACAAAAGAACAATAAGAACGAGGAGTACTTATGGCACCTTAGAGACTAACACATTTATTTGGGCATAAGCTTTCATGGGCTAAAACCCACTTCATCGGATGTATGCAGTGGAAAATACAGTAGGAAGATATATATGCACAGAGAACATGAAAAAATGGGTGTTGCCATTCCAACTATAACGAGACTAATGAAAAGTCTCATTATACTTGGTATGGCAACACCCGTTTTTTCATGTTCTCTATGTATATATATCTTCCTACTATATTTTCCACTGCATGCATCCAATGAAGTGGGTTTTAGCCCACGAAAGTTTATGCCCAAATAAATGTGTTAGTCTCTAAGGTGCCACAAGTACTCCTTGTTCTTTTTGCTGATACAGACTAACACAGCAACCACTCTGAAACAAAAGAACAATGACATTTTAGGCAAAACAGGAAAGGTAGGGGTTTATTTTTTAAAAAGTGTTCCTGGTCATTTTCGAGAGGGTCACTACAGTAGCTCAATGGCCCGCAGAACTATCCTGCTTTCTCCGTACCTTACAGGACCAGCCCAAGCTGCTTACCACAGCCCTGATGTGGTGGAGGCCCAAGACTATACCAGGGTCAAGGCAGCCATCTCACATGTTTTTGATATCACCACCAAAATCCACTGGCAACGTTTCTACCAGGAAAATTTCCCCAGGGTGCCCGTCTGCAGGCTGTGGCCCAGCACCTTAAGGAACACTGCTGGAGGTGACTTCAACTCGAAAAGCAAACTGGGGAGCAGATCACTGAACAAGTAGAGTTGGAGCAATTTACACAGATTCTCCTCGCCAGCAGCTGGGAATGGGTGTTATGACACCAGTAGGGCCTTGGCTGATGCAATTAGGTTGGTGGAAAACTTTCTGGGGGCAGGTGGCACCACAAGTGCTGTGCAGTGACCAGAAGGCCCTAGACACAGGGTCTCCCTGCCCTGGGGATCCAGAGACGACTGAGGGCAGCATGCCTCAGTGAACTCAGGATTCTACCTGGACCTGCAACCCAGCCACAGCTTGGATGGGACCCTGGGACCCTGGGCCCAAGGGGCCGAGCACCCCAAGAAGAAACCCAGCCCTGATGGGGGAACCCATGGGGACACCCCACCGCCAATGCTGGGAAGGGATAGAGTGAGCCCCCTGACCAAACCCTGCTGCTTGTGTGAAAGGCCAGGCCATTTCTGTCAAGAGTTCCTCTACATGGACTGCTCCTGTGGGCAGGTCTGGATGGCCGATACCCAAGCCAGAAAGAAAGGGCCAGACAAAATGGTAATTCCTGTGCAGGTTAATGGGGTGGCTGTGCTGGCGTTGATAGGCTCTGGGTGTAGCCAGACAATGGCCCGAGTACACCTAGCCAGGCTGGGAGACAACCCACACACCATCTATCTACAATATGTCCATGGAGATATACGCCCATACCCCACTAGGGAAGTGCAGCTCATGATAGGTGAACACTCGAGGAAAGTGTGGGTCGGGGTAGCCTCTGCACTAGCTTACGCAGTGATTCTGGGTCAAGACATGGAAGATTTTAAGAAGATTATAAAATCCTGGGATAATGACCTGCTGAGGGAAGAAGACCTCCAGGGAGGGACCCCCAAATCCCTGGAGTCAGGAAACCTAGCTTGAGTCAGGGATAAAGAGGACCCCAAAGAGAGCCTGTCACAACCGGAACCACCACCAGGGAGGCAGAAGGCCCCCCAATCTCAAGACTGGGATTTGCTGATGTCCAAAATAGATTTTATAAGTGTGCAGAAGGAGGGCCTGACTCTGAGACGGGCATATGAGCACCTCACAGGCATGAACTGGGAAGTGGCAGACCCATAGCTGCTGCAACTATGTTCTCACTTTGAGCTATGGGAGGAGCGAATGTACTGGATGGCCAAGAATGCCCAAACAGGAGAAATACGGGTGCTAGAGCTGGCACATACAATACCCTTTGTGGGTCAGATTAGGCAAGAGAAAACCTTCAACTAGGTAACCCTTAGGTTTTACTAGCTGGGGATACATGGAAAAGTCAAGGATTATTGTGTGTCATACCCCGAGTGCCACCCGACCAGGTCCACAATACTCCTGAAAGCCCCGCTCATCACCCTTCCAGTGGTTGGGACCAACTTCAAAAGAATCGGCATGGTTCTGGTGGGACCACTCGAGAAGATGACAACTGGGTACCAGTACACTGAATGATAGTGGACTATGTCGAGGCTATCCCTCTTTGAGCTAGCACAGCCACTCACATCATCCCCGAGCTGCTGAAGCTATTCACCCGGGTCAGGGTACCAAAGGAGATCTTAACCAATCAGGGGAGCAACATGACATCAAAACTGACGAAAGAGCTATGTGATCTCTTAAAGATTAAGACCTTAAAGATGTCAGTCTATCACCCTCAGATGGACAGGCTAGTGGAGTGCTTCAATAAATCCCTAAAAGGGATGTTGAGGAAGTTCATCACCTAGGACCAACGACACTGGGATCAGTCGCTCCCCCTCCTTTCTACTATCCGTGAGGTGCCTCAAGCTTCCATGGGGTCCTCAACATTTGAGCTTCTGTATGGGAGACTACCCCATGGGCTGCTAGACCTCCTCCAGGGGATGTGAGATGAGCAGCCACCACTTAAACACAGAGTGGTCCAATACATAATCTGCTTGCAAGAGGATTTGGAGAGGTTAGGGGCATTTTCCCTGGGAAAACTTGCTGCAGACCCATGAGGACCAAGAATGAGCCTACAACAGAGGGGTCCAGATGAGAGAGTTCAGGCCCACGGATAGGGTCCTGCTGCTCCTTCTGACTTCAGAGTCAAAACTGATGGCTCAATTGCAAGGCCCATTCAAGATGCTAAGGAAAGTAGGGGCAGTTAATTATGAGATATGTCAGCCCAGAAAATGATGGGAGATACAAATTTACCATGTCAACCCGCTAAAAGCCTGGTGTGAGTGGGAAATCCTCCTCATAGCACCTCTCTGCCCAAGCTGGAACTCGGCTCACACATGCCCCCAGGACAAGACATTGGACTGATTCCACTGGGAGAAGACTTTCAGCCGGAGCAAGAGCGCCAGCTGTGACAGTTGGTGAAAGGCTTCCCCTCAGTGTTCGCTGCGATACCAGGGCGTATGCACCTGGCACAACATCACAGACACCAAGCCAGGGGAAAAGGTCCAGGAGAACCCCTGGCTCCTGCCAAGGAAGATGTGTGAGGCAGTCCACTAGGAACTGCTGACAATATTGAAGTTGGGGTAGTCGAAGAGTCCCATATGAGTGAAGGAACTCCATTGTGCTGGTACTGAAAACCAACTGGTCAATCTGCTTCTGCATCGATTTCTGGAGTGTGAATGTTATATCAAAGTATGACGTGTACTCTTTGGCCTGGGTCAATGAGCTACTAGACAGACTGCGGCCCCCCTAGTATATATTTACCCTTGACCTAACAAAGAGTTACTGCCAGATTCCCCTAATTGCCTAGTCACAAGAGAAGGCCGTCCTCTCCACGCTGTTTGGATTATACCAATTTAAGATCATGCCCTTTGGCCTACATGGGCTGCGGCCACCTTTCAGTGCCTAATGGATCAGGTGCTCTGCCTGCACGGGCAGTATGCTACTGCATACGTTGACAAAATCGTCATTTATAGTCAGGACTGGAATGACCATCTAAGCTTAAGGCAAGTGATGGTGATATTGCAGGCCCTCCAGGAGGCAGGGTTAATGTCTAACCCAGCCAAGTGCAAGCTGGCCAGCTGGGAGGTGACATATCTGAGCTACCTAGTTGGGGGCCGGCATCTAAGGCAGCTAGTCAGCAAAATGCAGGCCCTAGAGCAATGTGCCATGCCATCCACAAAAAAGCAGGTGCATCACTTCCTAGGCCTTGCCGAGAACTACAGATTCTTTGTGCCTAATTTTGCCACCATTGCAGCACCCCAACCGAGCTAATAAGGACACCAGCCTGAAGATGAGGTGGTCCGTGGCCTGAAATAAGGCATTCTGTGAGCTAAAAGAACAGCTGAGCCAAGAGCCAGTGCTCACACACCCTGACTTCACCAAGAGGTTCGTGCTACAAATGGATGCCTCTGAGGTAGGGCTAGAAGCAGTTCTTTCCCAGGACATTGATGGAGAGGAGCACTGGCTGTACCTCAGCCAGAAACTGTTCCCACGAGAAACATCCTACTCAGTCATTGAGGCGGCGGCTCTGGCAGTAAAATGGACTGTGGACACCTTGAGATATAATTTGTGGAGGAACCCCTGTCTCTTAGGGATGGACCATGCACTGCTACGGTGGCTACACTCTGTGAGGGTCGCCAACCCCAGGATCATGCATTGGTACCTCTCCTTACAACCTTCCAGATATGTCACAGGGCTAGGAAGGACCATAAAAACACAGACTTTTTTTTTCAAGAGGTGTGTGTGTGTAGGGGGGAGGCCCTCAAGGTCTGCAAGACAATACCCCAGCACCGGATCTGAGGGGGGGAGGCTGTGTGACAGTGTGTATAAAACCCTCTCTGGACAGAAAAAGGTTAAAGAGCAGCTCTGAGCTCAGGAGGGCCTTCCCCTTCCGCCTTTGCTGAGAATGCCTCACTGGAGGTGGGGGTTTAAAAGGGAGCCGGACAGCTCAGTTGGGCATAGACAGGGCAGGGAGAAGGACCCACTCTGTGAGTTGTGGAGGAGGAGGACATAGCCAGATCCAGACCGGGAGAAGGCATGCTGATGAGTGGCAGCTTTTATGGGTCGGAGGCAGGTAGGCAAGCCTTGAGGTAGCGCTTGCAGGGACAAACTGCCACATGCCCTGGGAAAGAGGAGGTAAGAAGTGGCCCAGGAAGTCTAACTTAAGGCACGCCAAGGTCAAAGATGCTGGACTGGCCTCACAGGGTCCTGAGTTGACACCTGGTGGAGCAGGAGGGCCTGGGTTCCCCTATCCATCCTATTGCAATCACTAGGTGGGGTGGCAGCCAGTGGCAGCAACCACTAGGTGGCAGACAGCAAACCCATTCACCACCCTCTTCTCCCAAATTCTGCTCATGTAATATTTTTGCTGGATCACCTCACAGTATGAAGGCAATATAATTTACACAGGATTTGTCCCTTTCTTTTTCATAAGAGTCACATTGGCCTCTATGGCTGTGGGTGGAATTTTCAATTTCCACACATTTTGTTACCACAAATCAAGTTTAGACATGGTTTTGCTTTTTCTGTAACCCCTCTAGGGTTAAGTAGTCACATATGCTTGTTCCCACACTATTCCTTAGTCTGGCTTTCAAATACAGAAATAGGGTTTCTCTAGGTATCTCTTCATTTTGTGAACAGTGTTATCTGAATAATACGTCGTGAAAATCCATGCCCCCAATGTCAGGGTTCTAAACCACTTAATTGGGTAGAGAAGGTTGAATATCAAAAAATTTAATGTCACATTTTGGAAACAGGACATATCTCATGTAGAAATTGTCCATATGGAGATGTCAGATACATTGGTTTAAAGATCTACATAGTCTGTACTTCTTTAACAATTGTTTGATGCAAACATGCTGCATCCTGTATGTAACATGAACTGCAAAATAGAGAATATTTGTTCTGATGTCTGCTATCCTAATGTCATTTTGTTTTTAGTGAAATCCCATCCATATATTTAAATACTGGGAACTGAATGCCCAGGGCTTGAAAAACAAATGTAGGGTCTGATCCAATGCCCAGTAAATATAACAGGACTCTTTCTTTCCATTGACTTGCACGGGAACCAGATTGGGCCTGTGGCTAGAGAGCTCTTTTCTTCCCTCTTAGCTATTCACCAGAGGAAGTGTAAGGCCCCAGTTCTGTAAAGTATTTAAGCACATACACAAATTCATCCCTATTCAGCAAAACACTTAAGCATGGGTTTATCTTTAAGCCCATGCTTAAATGCTTTGCTGAATAGGGATGATTTGCTGAATCAGGGCCTAAATCAGAGGTCCCCAAACTGTGGGGCACCTCCCGCTAGGGGGACACACAGGAATATTTGGGGGCACGGTGGGACCTGAGCCAGCCCCCATGAGGGGCAGGGAGGGGGCACCACCCAGCCCCACTCCGGCCCCAGCTTTGCTTTGCCCCCAGCTCTGCTCCGGCCCTGCATCCAGTCGTAGCCATGTTCCCATCCCCAGACCTGCCCCCCTCTGTGGCCTCAGCCTCGGACTCCTTACCCCGTCGTCCTCCACCACCCCTGGGAGCTACAGCCCTGCTCCTTGCCTGGCTCCCTGTAGGGGGGTGCAGACAGGGATAAGGGGTGTCTGTGTGACTGAAGAGTTTGGGGACCATTGGCCTAAATGCATATTATTTCATCAGTGGTAACTTGCAACTTTCATATCTGAGAATGGGTCAAAATCCACTTAGAAGTCTTCGCTTTTCTATTTTGCTAAACCATCCCATTTTTGAGAGCCACCATCACAAATACTTAGTTCTTTGCTCATTAGCGAATGCTGGAATTGTGGTGAGTCACAAGGGTTTCAGGAGGTTGTGGTCATCTGACCCTTATATACGGAATGACCTCCTTACCCTAGTTCATCAATCAACCACCCTCTCTTCATCCAGATTTATTCTGGAAACCCATTTCTTCTGTGTAGCCTCCAAGAAGTAAGTCTGTAATAAAAAACCAAAGGAATCTTAATGGAACCTCAGGATGTGCACACATCAAAAGGGAGTAGTCATGGGATCTTCTATCTGGGTTGGATAATTATTTGGGGGGTGGAAGAGGCAAAAGAAGCAGTCTGTAGTTTTGCTAGCTCCAACCTTTTTTGTCTTAGTTCGCTCACAAAGACATCTGGTTTTTCAAGAGCAGTTCAGGCAGAAATAATCACTGCTTTAACAAATTAGGCTTGGCCTTCTACTCCAAGAATAGAGAGCAAATGGAGTCAATGAAAAGTAAACAAAAACACTCAAGAAACATCAGCTGACCATGCAATCCTCTTGCACAATAAGTTTCCATTAATTTCCATTAATTAACACAATCCAGATTCTCCTAAACACAAAGAAAGCAAAAAGCAACAAAGAGTCCTGTGGCACCTTATAGACTAACAGACATAGTGGAGCATACACTTTTGTGGGTGAATACCCACTTCGTCAAACGCACGTAGTGGCCTACTACATGTATCCGACGAAGTGGGTATTCACCCACAAAAGCTTATGCTCCACTATGTCTGTTAGTCTATAAGGTGACACAGGACCCTTTGTCGCTTTTTACAGATCCAGACTAACACGGCTACCCCTCTGATACTTTACACCAAAGAAAGCAAGTGAATGACATTTTATTTGGGGCTTTTAATAAAGTGCTAAGAATTTCAATGGCCACATTGATGCAACATTTGTTCTGTTGACTTACCGTGATAGCAGGAGATAGAATCTTGTATAAATCCACTGAGTAAATTCTGTTGACTCATTGTGGTAAGTGATGCTTGGATCTCAACCAAAATATTAAGAGAGATAGTAAGAGATGTAATTTCTTGATATTGTTTGAAAAGGTTAGGTGCCAATGTTGGTTGCTATATTTAAAGGAAAACATTTGTTCCATGTCAGTAAGAAAGGGATGCAAACTTCAGAGTTCTGGTCTGAGCTGGTCTGAGGTTGTGGGATGTCGGATTTGGTTCTGTGAAACGTGAGGGTTTAGTTAGATGTGGGTGTTTTGTGTCAGGCCCATCTCTATATTTTTTAAGTCTGTGTTTTAGACTGTTAATTCCTTGAGGCAGGAACTTGCTTTATTTTTGTGTCTTCTAATGCATTGAGCATATTGTTGGCACATAACGAATTGTATATTCTGTAAGTCAAAGGAGAAGCAAATTTCATAAAACAAATTTGTTGATTAGCTCCTCCTGCCTTTATACTACAATTCAAGCTGATAAACTTCTCAGTGGGATAGGACTTCCAGGTGACCTCAGCTTTATTAAGAAAAGTGGGTACTAATTCCATAGAAATACTAATCCCATTTCTTATGCAATATGTTTCACATTTCTCAGTAATGTTCTCTAGGTTTATAACCAACCACTGCCCAAGAAAATGCACTTTAATCAGTCACCAACCATCAGACTTTTTTCATCTTCCAGCCAATCAACAATTATAATTAAAATATTTTTCTTTGTCACCAAATATAGAAAAAATATTGTATTGTCTTAGAGAGAGCTGGAGAGGCACAAGTAGGCATGGTTGTGCCTTATTTGTTCAGCATTGTGAGTCACTTCATCTAAATTTCTGTGCATTTTAAGAGAGTTGTTTAAAAGATCCATTGTGCAGCTTTTGGCAACAAAAAGAATACCAGCACTGTTTGGACACTAATTTAGAATTAATTTTAAAACATAAGTTGTAACATAAGGCCTGATGCAAAATCCATTGAAGTCAGTGGAACAATTCCCAAGGATTTCAGTGGGCTTTGGATCAGGGCCCTAAAGAACTGTAGAATATTTTTTTAAATGTATATTTGTTTTCTTTGTTCACACGCTGGAAGACAAAAGTTAGATTTTCAGAATCACTTTGCATTTTTGGACCACAGCAGAATTTTTAGTCTTTCAGTTTATCCAACCTAAAGTTGAATTGAGTAAAAAACTGTGAAGCCAATTGCTGTGCTAATGAAAGAAATTCAGCCATGAAGATAGCTTTTCGGCCTTGATCTAGTGTACTGTTAACTGACATCTCCTCTGCTGCGGGGACTGTAGGCCACCCTTGAAAGGGAATGGATTAAGTGATCCCATTCCTCACCTCTAACTCATGTGATCCTATGTCATGTGAATTTTAGAGGGTCAGATATAAACTAGGTCTGTTTAAACCCTGCAGGGTTTTGTTCACAATGGTGTTTGCAAACTGAACCCTGCATTGTGTTTCTTGAGGGATTGATCCCCGCAAGATTGCATGGAGATTCAAGTTCACAAACCCAAATTTTCAAAGAAATATTTTCCTCCAGACTCTAGGATCCACCTACTTAAAATCTTTTGGGGTGTAGTGGTTTCCTGCTATCTCCTGGACATGGTTGCCCCCTTCCTCAATCTTCAGAAGATGATGTCACCAGCTATGTATTTCTTTTATCTTTTATTTACCAGGGTTCTAGCCAGAGCTACTGCCCTCATATACTTGAGGGTAAGATTGAGGTCTTGAGGCAAGTTCATTCCTGATATAACTCCATTGGATCCTCTATTTTGACTTCAGTGGAGTCACACCCATGATGAATTTGGCCATCGAAGTTTGACATGTAATCAGAGTTATGATATGTCAGATAATTATGATCCACAAGACATGTTCATGAAATAAAGGAGAAGAAGTGTTTTCCTTTAGGAAAATGCATGTTGATAAAATATTTTACTGTAGCTAGTGACTATAATCTTTATCACTAGAGTCTACTTGGATTGCTGCACCTATGGTAAACCACTTATTTTTAATATTTGCTTATGAACAGCCTGCTACTCCAGCTCTCCTTGAGGTCAATGGCAAAACACTCAGGATCTGGGCCTAACAAAGCAACAGAGTCAGAACGTAAGATCTGGAACTAGCATTTGCTGGTTGCAACTCTGCTGAGTTCTGGACTAGACATCTGAGAACAGAGAATTCTATGGTCACCAGTTTACCATTGTGCTTTCAAAGTGAACATCTGCCTGTTACAAAGGGTTAAGATAACACCAACTGCTGGCACAATCCCTAAAATTAAAAATAAGATGATTATACAAGCATTCTTTCCCTTGCATGACAACACAGCCTCTCATGCTGCCACTGTGGGAATGGGAATCTCCAACCCACGCAGCTCTGGGGGACTCCATAGGGATTCCAGAAATGTTTACAATCCACAGTGAAAACAAAAAGGATAGAGTTAGCTCCGTGTTGCAAGTTGTGGAGAGGCGGGGGGAAGAATTGTATCTGAAAAACTAAGGACATGAGAAAACTTAAGTAAAGCTAATGAGTATATGCAAAAATAAAATCTAGCGAAGTGGGCACTCTGGCATTATGCTCAGTGCTGTACAGAATGTGGAGTAGACAAGGTCCCTTTCCAAAGAAGATTACCATATTAGACTAAGACTTTTTAGGGTGACTTGAACTATGCATCCTAGAAAACTGCTTTGGGGAACTTGGGGGAAGAACAGACAAATCGGATTGCTCTGAATTCCTGGAAGTAATGTTTTTCATGGAGGACTTCCCCCTCTGTCCTAAGCATTAATATTAAAGAGAATCCTCTATATCTATAGAAAGAGCTTAAAGAACCCCTGGGTGATGGACTAATAACAGTTACATTGACTCTTTACTAGCTGAGAGGTCCCTTTGTGAAGAATATTAGCTAATTTATAGGCAATGAGAAGGAAGGTCCCTCGCTGCATACATCACAATCAAAAAAGTTAATGTACACATATAGATCCTGATTCTCCTCTCACTTTCCCACCTGTACCAGTGTAAAACTGATCTACACTGGCATAAGTGAGAGATGAATCAGGCCTTTTATGTCTGCCACTACTAATTTTTTTTCCTGGAAACAGAGCTGATGAGAGGAGCATTCCCATTTTACCTGCCAAACCTGTACTAGACAAAGCTTTCTTTTATCACTGGACACACTGCTGCCATCTCCAGCACTCTCTTCTTGCATAAAGCCTACTTCTATAACTGGTTCTTTTTAAATTCGGGGGAGGGGGGAGGGAGGGTTTACACTGCAGTTCCTCTATGTGCCTGGCTGTTATCTTTCATTATTGTTATTAATATATATTATTTGTATTTGCAGCAGTGCCTACAACATGCTAGGCTCTATCTAGACCAATATGAAGACATCACTGTCCTTAACGAGAACCTTAACTTTGCTTTGATGGGCAGAAATCTTGAAGCCATCTCTAACCCCAAACTTTCTTTCCTTCTTGATTTTCAGACCAGGATTGCATGCCAGTTTCAGCCTGCTCAATTGCCACCTACTTTGCATATGTACAACAAGCATGTGCATGCACAAAAGCAGGGATTTTCATGCCCACAGAGTTAGATGGCAACTATCCATATAGCTATCTAGTGCACACGCTCAAGTCTTTGATTTACACATGTGTATGTGGTAGTGCCTGCCGTAAACTGTCACGCACTTGATCACATAATCTCAGTCTGAAAATCAGTCCTCTAATGTCTTGAGTATGATAGTTCCTTCTTTTACATTCTTCCTAAATGCCTCTTCTTCAAACTTCAGGTGTCCAGAACTCTGCAGCCAAATGACTTTCTCACTCCAGGAAGCAGGAACACTGTGTAACAACCTAACCCTCTGTCATTTCTAATGGCTTTGTAGTTTTTTCTAAATCCATTATATATTCTCTCTCCATGGACATGTTTCATGCTACCTCTCTGTTTGCTTGCCTATTTCCTGTCTATTTCACTCATCTCCTCCAATATTGTCTTCCTCTCTCTTACCTCCAGAGGTAGGGAATCACTCATTCATTTATGCTGACCTTTTTATGGCCCTTTTCCCCTCATTCATCCCCCTGAATGACTTCCCCACTTCAAATTTCACCTTAAATCCTTTGTTTTATTGTAATGAAGATTAACTTTCTCTGAAAATGGTTTTGTGACTTCATGAGTGGAGATCACTGTATGCTACAATAGTACTGTCTTGTTGCACAGTGAAACGGAGCTGAGTAAACCTTAGCCACTTTCATTTCAGCACTGCAAAGGGATGTAGCTGCAGCACATAGTCTGTGGTGTTAGCTGGTTAGAGCCACCAGAAATGGTCAAGCAGACTGTACAGAAATTATAATTCTTGGAGCAATATTAATCAATTATCTTAACACTGCTAAATAGCCCTGCACAGTATTCCTTGTGGGGCAGCAGTTGCCACTGCAGACCAGCTGAGAATCAGTCACTTTCTGGTAACTTAGTGGGAAAAATCCTGGCCCCTTTGAAGTCAATGGAAGTTTTGCCATTGACTTCAAAACGGGGCCAGGATTTCATCCTCTCTCTCTACATATCAATAATGGAAATGTCGCTGGGTAGCTTTTGCTAAAAATTCACCCATGGAATAGCAAGTGTCCAGAGATAATTCTTCAAGAACTGATTAATATCTCAGTTGTAGTAGAGCTTATCAGTGGCTTAGTCATCACTGGGAGAGTTCTCCTCTTCTGAGTCTGTCAGTCCTGCCCATACAATTTTTACTGGCTGTTGGCACAATTCTTGGAAAAACTGCAGGGGCTGATGGAGATTTATAAAATGGATTAGCTTTTTGGGACTCCAGCAATAATATGTGAGGTATTTCAGTTTATTTTGATCTGAAATGAATTAGCATCTCTTAAAAAATGGAGAACAAATTACTACACTAATCAAGCTACATTTAACTATGAATTATAACCAATATAATAAACTTATATAAAGGCTTGATTGAGAGAGCTACTAAATGCTGTGGGCCTTTCATATTCAGGCTCTAAAAATAAATGTTTGCAGAATGCATTCTTGATAAAAAGGCATTCTATTAGGAAACAGATTACTTTTAATATGTGCCAGGTATTATCCTCAGAACTCATGATTATGTTCTGACAGTGCCATTCTTCACTAAGGGTGAAATGCACCCCAGTGCAGTGAGCCTGCACAAAGCTTATGCATCACTTTAACCTTATTTCAAGAGAGATAAGTGGTGCACAGGTCTTATGCTGGCCACCTACACAGAGGTGAATTAATTCCAAATGGAATGATATTGTTCTGCATAAGAACAAACTAATGAATTCCAATGCTTTGTACTGTCAGTTACAGTATTGGTGCTATTTTATGATGCACTGGAGTTGTAAGTGAGTGTTTCCAGACTTTCTGATGTTTACATTTGTAAACTACAACCTTCCAATTTCCAGACCTTCAAACTTAAAAATAAAGTTCTCCCTGAATTTCCTGACTTTCAAAGTTTTTTAAATTCACTGCTACAGCAGTCTAAGAATGTTATTTTAAATTCAGAGATCTATTTACAATCTTAATTCTATTTAAGCAAGGTTGGTGGTTTTGGACTGGTATTGTCTTTATGGTTGATCAGTGCCATGTCCTCTTTACAATAAGAAGTGACAGTGAGGGGCCAACTTGCCAAATCTCTAATGATCTCTTCCTAGCTAAAGCTCAGACCCAGTATCTCACCTTAATTCTCCTCGACATGCCAGCCGCCTTTGACACCGTGCTCTTCTTGACATCTTGTTCTCTTAGCTTGTATAACTCTGTCCTTTCCTGGTTCTTCTTTCACCTCTCTAGTCACTCATTCAGCATGTCCTTTGGAGGATCCTCCTCATCTACCCTCCAGTTGTCTGTGAGGATTCCACAGGCGCTGATCTTGGTCCTCTTTTCTTTTTCCTCCAAACCTTATCTCTGGTCATTTTATTTGTAAACACAAATTTAACTACCATCTCTGTGCTAACTTGTAGATCTACCTCTCTACTCCAGAATTGTCTCCTTCTGTCCAAACTAAAATCTTGGCCTAGTCACAGCATACACACAGAAAAGCCTAGTTACGTTCACAGCATGCACACAGAAAAGCCAAACAAAAAAAATACTGCTTACAAAACTGTAACACTGCTTTATTTCTTAGAATGCAGGTAACATATGAGAACCCCAAAACCAAAGAGTGACAAAGCAGGCTGCTCCCTAAACCAACTCAGCTGTCTGGCTGCAGACTGATTGCTGCTCCCAGATCACACACTTCACTACAGAGTTCCCTAGCCTGCAAGCAGGACCAGGAACCCTTCATTCATTCCTCACACTCTTACAGTGATAGATTGCAATTTCAACACAGTCCTCAATACACCAGAGGCCTCTCTCTCAGACATCCCCTCATGGATGTCTAGCCATCAGCTCAAGCTCAACATGGCTCAGGTCAGGTGGAGCTTTGAGACTGCTGGATGTGGAGGCAAGAGTGTGACTGGGGGTGCTACAGCAGCTGTTGCAGCACCTGGGCTTGGCCTGGGGAGCAGGTAGGAACCGAGGTGATCAGGCTAGGGACGGGACCAACTACCCCGGCCCAAATCCCCAAGACCCTTCTTCCCAACCTGGTGCCAGCTGTCTCCCTCCTTCAAATCTTCAGTAGCTCCCTTCACATGCCATGCAGAGCACCGCTCTGCTCCCCCTCCTATCCCTGGCACCCCAACTGTCCCCGTCTCCCCACATGGAGCACCCATCCTAATGTTCCCTGACATCCCAACTTCCTCCCATTCCCTCTGAGTCTCCCCGCTCCCCATGTTAGTACATTTAGGTTTCCATGTGCGCCTCCACCCCTCCCATTCAAAGCAACCTTCTGCCACTTTTAGATGGTTTTCCTAGTCCATTGCTTTGACTATGTCACATTTCTTTGAATCCCTCCATTGGGTCCCCTTTCGCAATTGCATCAAACATAAGCTGCTTGTTGTCTTTTTCAAGGCTTTTCACAATCAATCCCCCCTATCCATCATCTCATCCGTCATCATGGTGTCGATCCTTGCCTCCACTCGCCCCATAATAACAGCCTTCACTGCTGACTTGTTACATTGTCAAACGAGCACCTTTGTGCTTTCTCCCATGCTGCCCTTCTTGCCTGGGAGGTGCTCCCCATGAATATTCACAAAGCTACCTCATTGTCCCCCTTCAAATCGCTCCTTAAAACTCTCCTTTGCCATGATGCCTACATGATTAGGTTGCTGGTGTGCTAAGACCATACCTGTTCATGCTGGCCAATACTGTGTCATTATTTATTTGTGTTCCCTCATCTGTCTGAATCCAGCGGGTGTCTCTAATCGTATACTTAGACTGTAAACTCTATGGGGCATGGATATCTTTTTGTTCTGTTTGTACAGAGCCTAGCACAGTGGGGTCATGGACCATGGTTCATGTTTAGAGCTCCTATGGTAAAAATAATTAATAATAATTAAGAATAATAACAACATAAAAACAACATAATACTGTAGCTCAATCTGCATGTATTTCATGCTTTATCTGTGTATTGTAGTGAATTTTAGTCAGAGTTCTTTGTCAACACGGTGGACACTGTAACTGAGCTGGTCAATTCTGGAAGAAAGGATTCAGCTTGGATTTCACATGTGCCTTTTGAGTCCTAGTAAAATGTTGCATTCAGTTACTGACTTGTGTTACGCAGTAGGTCACACTAGACCAGGGATGGGCAAACTATGGCCCGCGGGCCGGATCCGGCCCTTCAGGGCTTTGGATCCGGCCCGCGGGATTACCCCTGGTGGTGCTGCAGGCCCGGCGCTGCTCTCAGAAGCAGCCCCCGGGCCGGGAGGCAAAGGGCTCCATGTGCGCACGCAGAGCCCTCTGCCCCCCCCCACCCAGGGGCCGCAGCACTTCCTGGAGTGGCGTGGGGACAGGGCAGGCATGCAGGGAGCCTGCCCTGGCCCTGGTGTGCGCCACTGCCACCCTGGAGCCACTTTAGGTAAGCGGCACTGGGCTGGAGCTCAAACCCCTCCTGCCCCCTGCCCCCCAACTTCCTGCCCTAAGCCCTCTGCCTGTACCTCGCACCCCTCCTGCACCCAACTCCCTGCCGAGCCCCTTTCTGCCCTCCTGTGCATTCCAACCACCTGCCCTGAGCTCCCTGCTGCACCCTGCACCCCGTGCACCCCAACTCTCTGCCCTGAGCCCCATCCTGCACTCCGCACCCCTCCTGTACCCCTTCTCTGCCCCAATCCCTTGTCCTGAGCCCCTTCCTCCACATCCCGCACTCCACCCGCCCTGCCCCGGCCCTGCATACAATTTCCTCACCCAGATGTGGCCCTCGCCCCAAAAAGTTTGCCCACCCCTGCACTAGACGATCACAATGGTTCCTTCTCATCTTAAAAATCTTTGAACCTATAAATCAATTTATGATGCTGTGATTCGGGCTTAACTTCTGAGTAGGTTTGTTATAGGTTTTTAGGTTACTTTATACACAGTGTAGCCCATATAATGCTTATAACTATGCTTTGAGCCAACGGGAAAAGTCATTTTCCTTAAAGCCCCAGCTGCTGAAGTCACATTATTACATTGGACTCTCTACTTTCATTTGTGGGAAGGGGGAGGGAGGGAGGGAGGGAAAGGAAGTTTCTAGCTCTCATGTTTCAGAAAAAAAACTTGAAAATGTGAACCCTGATGTCTCAAAAACCAGAAGACAAATCAAAAGATCCCAACATTTATTATTTTTAAAAATCTTGATTTTTAAGCATCTCTCATGATTTTGGGGGCCTGACGTGTGAGTTTTGTATGTTTGGGTTCTGCAATACTATCCCTGTCAGGTTGGCTATGTCTCCCAGTTTAGATTTGTTTGTAAAATATACTTTTATAGAACATACGACCAATAGAAATACTTCCACCATATTAAACAAAAAAGAGACATCTTATAACACAAATAAACATTCCCCTGTAATGTTCGTAATAGTTCAGACAACACTGCAGAGCCTGTATCAGAACCCAAAGTGAAACAACTTGACTCTAAAGCAACGTGAAACTGACCAGTTGCCTACCTTCATTGTCCCAGTGCAGAGAACTGCAGAAAAGTAAACAGAGATCATAAAGACTGGCAAGTCCATTCAATTGCTAAAATGTTCTCTCTCTGAATAATCCCAGCTGTTATTAGTTACAGAGATAAGGACATTTTTTCTAACCTGACATTGCCCTTTGGTTGGAGTAGTTGCCTTTAGGAAAATTGGTCTCTGCACAGGATTATGTAAACAACACAGAAGCACATTTTGTCACTGAGGCACAGGCCTGCATTGGAGGTGTTATGAAGTCACACTTCCTGGGGAAGTTGAAGGAAGCAATTGGAAACTGCTACTGTCTGCATGGCCCACCTGGGAGACAGCAGCTTTCCTGGGAATGTTATTCCCCTCCATGAGCAAGTGGATGGAAAGTGCGCAGAGCCGTGCCCCCCAGGCACAAATCAGTGGAACTGAGTCAGCTTGAGGGAGAGGTCTGCTGCACTTTGTAAAGGACTGCAGTGACTTATTTCCTCCTGGAGTTAAGGAGAAGCAGAGAGATAATTGTGGCTTTCTGAGTCACCATCCCTTCCCAGGGTTGCTGTGTGTACCACCCCTTACACAAGGCGAGACATTCAGTCTCAATATAGCCCTCTAAGAGGTGAAAGGCTGTGTGTGTAGTACTCTGTGTAATAATAAAAATGCACGTCTACATAGTCTACCATGTGAGTAAAACAATCCAGATACCAGTACGTCACCACTTTTCTTATCAAAGGTTAGCAGCCAATTTCCATGACTATTTTTATCCTTTATTGTGTGCAAATATACAAGCATTTTAAATGCCACTTTGAAGGCTGGAGAGCAGGATTTCTTTTTGTGTCAGTCTCCTTAACATTCTTTTCTGAGAGAAATCCACCTGCTTATATAAAATCAGAGCAGATTTTAAAAAAAGCATTTTTAGAACTGAATAGTTGTGGTTGTTGCCGAAAGGTGCTTAGATCCTGGATTAGGAATTTGCAGGATCAAAGTGGCAGTTAAGATGCCAGGGAACTCATCCAAATCACATCATCACTGATATTCTTTAGGGAATACTGGGCTGTTTTGTATACAGCACATTTGGTTCCAAGTAACTTAAAACCTAAAGGATTGAAATGATTACACTATGGAGCCAAATCTTTCATGGTGTTGAGCATCCAGGATGCATGTTGGGCCAGATACTCATTTACACTATGGCTCCTTTACACCACTCTGGTAGTGTAAAAAGTCCTTAAAGTAGCAGTAAATTACATTTAAGGCCCCTTTACAATATTAGAGTGGTTCAAAGAAGCCACAGTGTAAATGATAATTTGGCCTATCCTCAGTACAAGCCCAGCACCTCTCAGGTGGCCTCAGCACCTTTTGGCATTGGGCCCACAGAGAAGTGTCTTGGACAGGGACAGTTGTACAGTTTGAGTAGAGAAAAGCTCTTGTTTAACGAGAATGTTTTAAACGAGAATGTAGAGCCTGATCCTGACAACACTTTTTCATGTGAGCAGCCTCGCTGACCTCAAAAGGACAGCTCACACAGGGGAGGGGCTGCAATGATGGGGTGAAATCCTAGGCTCCCTGAAGTAAATGCCTAAGCTCCCGTTGACTTCAACAGGGTCAGGATTTCACCCCATGTCTTTGGTGCTATGGGAGATGCCAGACTGACAGCCTAGCAGACTCATGCCCTCTGTTTACCTTACAGTAAAGACAGTGCAAACTCCCCCATGCCTCAGACTTTTTCTGGACTTACCAACTCTAGGCATGAGAGGGTAGTTGAGTCTTCATGTCCCTACAGGCCTTGGCTAGTATGCTGATTGCCAACAAAGGTGTCACTTCAGATGTTTGTTCTTAGGAATTAGATGAAGAATGCCAAATCATTTCACATAAACCACCACACAGCCAGCAGATAGCAATAGCTACATTAGATCTGATGCAGTGACCTAGATGTGAAGGGTCTCATATCTCTTCTATAAGCCATCTATTCCCTTATGAAATCTATCCCTAGGGCAATTAAATATAGAGGTTTGATTTGTTTCTAACCAGGGGTTTTCTACCATACGCTCTGATTCTGCTCTCACTGAAGTCAGTGGAGCTTTCAATGGAAGCAAAATTGGGCCCTTAGTGAGTTCTAAGGGTGAAAAAAAGTCAAAATTAACAAGACTAGGGGAATAAAACTTCAGAAAATACCAAATCAAAACTGTTGGCTATTTTTAGTGGGTAAAGAGATGACAAATCAAGGAAACTTGATGACTTAGAAGTTTTCAGCATATGAGAATATCTTTTTTTGAGTGTAACCCTCTTTAATATTAGGAGTACTTGTGGCACCTTAGAGACTAACAAATTTATTTCAGCATAAGCTTTCGTGGGCTACAGCTCACTTCTTCGGGTGCATATGCATATGTAGCCCACGAAAGCTTATGCTGAAATAAATTTGTTAGTCTCTAAGGTGCCACAAGTACTCCTGTTCTTTTTGCGGATACAGACTAGCACGGCTGCTACTCTGAAACCACTCTTTAATATTATAATTCCTGTCTTTCTAGAGGTGCAATTGTTAGTCAGTAAGTTTTCTCATGTGTCTCAGGGGTGGCTGCATTTCAGTAGTAAGGTGAATCCCTACATAAATATAGGTTAATATTTTCAAAAGTGTTTTTGTGCCTTAGAAACCTAACTCTCATTTACAAAATTGATCAAAGCGCTGAGGAGCCTAAACCTCACTGAAAGTCAGTGGAACTCTCATGGTCATAGTCCCTCCACCGCACCTCCCTGGGATTTGATGGGGTCCTCTACTCAGTCTCTTGTCATCCAAATCTGGAAATGGAAACTCAGCCCTCTGGTTGGGGTCCGCCAGAGCTTGCTCCTTCCAGGGTTTAGGAGAAAAGGAGCAAAGGAAAGGAAAAACAAATGAACAGGCTCAAACATCTCGCAGGCCTCCCTTCCTTAGAGGAGCCTCTGGTGAGTTGCAGTCAGCATTTTTGAAAATCAGTTAAACGGCTGATTTAAAAAAATGTTTTAAAATAATTAATGCAAATTTTGGAAAAAATGGTCATGGAAATTAAAAACGTTAATGAAATTTGACACTAAAAAGAATTTGACTATCTCAGAGTTGATTGAAAAATACACCAAAAATAATAAAAAATTCCCCCCCCCAATTTTTTAAATTTTGATGAAAAATGACAAAATTAAACTTTGGTAAATGTTGTCCAGCTCTGTCTAATATTAAAGTAGAGCCCAGATGCTCAAAGGTATTTAGGCACCTAACTCCCATTTAAATCCTTGGGAGTTAGGCACCTAAATACCTTTGATGATTTGGACCATAGGAGCCTAATTGTAGGTTCCTAGTTTTAAAAATCTTAGAATCATTATGTTTACAATATCATTGATTCTCCGTGACTAACAATCACAGTGGAAGTTTCTCCTTAGCACTCTGACCGACAACATGTCACTGGACCAGTCGTTAATACTCATGTTGTAACCACTATTATATATTTGCAATAAATCTTGTACAAAATGTGGCATGTAAGATGTATATTAAAAGGTTATGATTTGCTGGTTATGATTATGCTATCTGTATGCATGTATCATTTTTGTATTTGAAGTTATGAATATTAGCTCTATACCTGGATTTCAAATGTTTGCTCTTGGGGTAATACCCAGGACAGTGGTTTCCCCAGGAATTGAAATTAGGGGGGGTGTTCGAAATTACAGGGGGGGTGTCAGGACCAATGAGATATATAAAAAAGATATGAATAAAGTAAATGTTTTGTTAAGATTATGCAAATTTAACATAAGAATAATGCAAGTTACACCAAAACACATAACAGGTCTAGATTTCTAAAAAAATATATAATTTAAAAAAAAGTATTTAATTTAAATTGACTTTTGAAAAGTAAGCCATCATGGGGTAAGAGGAAAGTCCTCTCATGGATCAGTAACTGGTTAAAAGATGGGAAACAAAGGGTAGGAATAAATTATCAGTTTTCAGAATGGAGAGAGATAAATAGTGGTATCCCTGAGGGGTCGGTACTGGGACCAGTCCTATTCAACATATTCATCTGGAAAAATGGGTAGACAGTGAGGTGGCAACATTTGCAGATGATACAAAACTATTCAAGATAGTTAAGTCCCAGGCAGACTGTGAAGAGCTCCAAAGGGATCTCACAAAACTGGGTGACTGGGCAACAAAATGGCAAATTAAATTCAATGTTGATAAATCCAAAGTAATGCACATTGGAAAGCAATCTCAACTATACATACAAAATGATGGCATCTGAATTAGCTGTTAACACTCAAGGAAGAGATCTTGGCGTCATTGTGGATAGTTCTCTGAAAACATCCACTCCATGTGCAGCAACAGTCACAAAAGCAAACAATGTTGGGAATCATTAAGAAAGGGATAGATAATAAGACAGAAAATATCATATTGCCTCTATATAAATCGTACGTGCACACCTTGAATGGTGTGTGTAGATCTGATCACTCATCCTAAAAAATATATATTGGAATTGGAAAAGGTACAGAGATGGGCAACTAAATGATGAGGGGTATGAAACAGGAGGAGAGATTAAAGTGACTGGGAATTTTCAGCTTAGAAAAGAGATGACTAGTGGGGATATGATAGAGGTCTAAAAAATCTTGACTGGTGCGAAGAAAGTGAATAAGGAAATTTTATTTAATCCTTCACATAACACAAGAACTAGCAGTCACCCAATGACAAACAAAAGGAAGTATTTCTTCACACAATATAAAGTCAACTCAGGGAACTCTTTGCCAGGGGATGCTGTGAAGACCAAAACTATAACAGGATTTTAAAAAGAGCTAGATAAATTCCTGGAGAACAGGTCCATCTGTGGCTATTAGCCAGGATGAGAGGGATGCAATGCCATGCTCTGAGTGTCCCTAACCTGTTTGCCAGAAGCTGGGAATGGGCAACAGGGGATGGATCACTTGATGATTCCCTGTTCTATTCATTCCCTCCGAAGCACCTGGCCTTGACCACTGTTGGAAGACAGGGTACTGGGCTATATGGACCATGGGTCTGACCCAGTATGACCATTCTTAAGTAAAAATTAATTATAATAAAAATGTTTAGTACAGAAAAAACTCCCCAACATAATGACCTCCCAAGATGCAACAATGTGAGATAACAACCTTGACAAATTATGCATTTAAAAATCTTGGCCTACTGGGAAACATATTTTACATAAGTCTCCATTCCCAGTCACAAATCTAGCATTCTGGAGCAAAGTGACTAAAATATAGTCCAACAAACAAATGTTTATTTAACATGCCCCTCACTTTTCCCCTCCACCGCACTCCGCTCACCGGTGTTGTCCTTGGTCAGTGGAGACTCAGAGTTCAGAGGTGCTTTCACGTGAGTACACCTTCCAGGTGGGGGACAAAACACTGTTTGCTCTGGCCATGGCTGTTCGTTGTGCCACCGTTCACTCCACCGCTCTGTTGCCAATGGCCCTGCACAGTCACCTTCTGCTATCACCTACCACTGTGACCTCTGCGAGTTGGTCTCTTGAGGTTCCACCAGCTCTCAGTGATTTCAGCTGAGCTCTCAGTGCGGGAACCTCGCTGCTAGTGCAGTCTGGGCTGTCTCTTACACAAAAACACTGTACCCACAGGAACACTGTCCCCACAACAGGACTAAGCACTTAGATCTGATTGTCAGTGATTTCAGCTGCAGTGGTCACTTAATATAATATAATTGGAGATCTACCAATCTCCTAAAACTGGAAGGGACCTCAAAAGGTCATTGAGTCCAGCCCCCTGCCTTCACTAGCAGGACCAATTTTTGCCCCAGATCTCTAAGTGGCCCCCTCAAGGATTGAATTCACAACCCTGGGTTTAGTAGGCCAATGCTCAAGCCACTGAGCTATCCCTCCCCCTTAACAGAATGAAAGACTATCTATTGGAGCCTAATCAGCTCCAGTGGAGAGGGACAGGTCCCCACCCTCTCTCTTGAAGTCTTCAAATCACAGGCTAAGTACAGTTCTACTGCCCTTTACTCATACAATAAGAACAACATTTCATCCCCCCTTCCCCCCACATTCAAGTGGTTTGTAACCCAACCCCAGCCAAAATCTATCACTTGGACAACACAGCTCTGTTTGCTGGATATCTAGGTAGATTAGGTGTGAATGTAAATATAATCTGGCCCTGAAGCCTTAGCCCCCAGCTCATCACTAGCTGTCAGGGAGAACTCATTTAGACTTTGCTTACAAATCATCATTTGAAATTATTAGGTTGGCCAACATCACTGAAATGAATGCACTGACATCATAAAAAACAGCTGTATAAGGAAGCAAGAAAGCTAGTCTATGTTCATACTTTTCAAATCTATTATACTTTTTCAGATACACATTTTATCATACACTGTATAAGATTTTAATGTGTGTATTAATGTTTCAGTTTAAATTCAGATTTCCAAACAGTCACTAAATTGGTATGTAACTAGCTCACAAAACTGGGGGGGGGGGGGTGTTGGGAAAATTCAGGGGGGGTGTAGGAAAATCACTGACCCAGGAAGTAGTTAGCCAGCACATCTTGGAGGGACTATTCAGATTGAGTGGCCCATCAAAAGGACACTTAACTCACAATGGACCATGAGAGATTCCCATCTACACTGTCTGGAATATAGGTAATGGCTTCCTGCAAGGACTGAGCAAAATTGGGCATGAACATGTGACTTGCCAGGTGACTCCAAACACTATCTGATCACCTGTGATTCTCCACTAGCTGGGTTGAGGTTTTTGTTTGAAACAATGAGTTTTCCTCCACATGGCAGAGAATATAAATGGCCCTGGAAACCCCTCTATTTTGCTTCTTTCTTGCCCAAACCTCTGGACTATACTAATGGGAACATTCTAACCAATGGACTGAGGTCCTTCCAATGATTTGGAAGCAACCAGAGACTTATTAATTCAGCAGTTTATTCCATAACTGCGACAAGCCTGAGCCCAGAACTTTGCAATTACTGTATGCATTTGATAGGTTTCAGAGTGGTAGTCATGTTAGTCTGTATCAGCAAAAAGAACGAGGAGTACTTGTGGCACCTTAGAGACTAACAAATTTATTTGGGCATATACTTCCATGGGCTACAACCCACTTCATCAGATGCATGCAGTGCAAAATACAGTAGGAAGATATATACACACACACACACACATACACACAGAGAAAACATGAAAAAATGGGGGTTGCCATACCAACTCTAACAAGAATAATCAATTAAGATGAGCTATTATCAGCAGGAGAAAAAAAAACTTTTGTAGTGATAATCAGGATGGCCCATTTCAAACAGTTGACAAGAAGGTGTGAGTAACAGTAGGGGGGAAATTAGCATGGGGAAATAGTTTTTACCCATCCACTCCCAGTCTTTATTCAAGCCTAATTTAATGGTGTCCAGTTTGCAAATTAATTCCAGTTCTGCAGTTTCTCATTGGAGTCTGTTTTTGAAGGTTTTTTTTGTTGAAGAATTGCATCTTTTAGGGCTGTAAATTAAGTGTTCAGGGAGGCTGAAGTGTTCTCCGACTGGTCTTTGAATGTTATAATTCTTGACGTCTGATTTGTGTCCATTTATTCTTTTGCATAGAGACTGTCCAGTTTGGCCAATGTACATGGCAGAGGGGCATTGCTGGCACATGATGGCATATATCACATTGGTAGATGTGCGGGTGAACGAGCTCCTGATGGTGTGGCTAATGCGATTAGGTCCTATGATGGTGTCCCTTGAATAGATATGTGGACAGAGTTGGCAACGGGCTTTGTTGCAAGGATAGGTTCCTGAGTTAGTGTTTTTGTTGTGTGATGTGTGGTTGCTAGTGAATATTTGCTTCAGGTTGAGGGGCTGTCTGTAAGCGATGACTGGCCTGTCTCCCAAGATCTGTGCGAGTGAGGGATGGTCCTTCAGGATAGGTTGTAGAACCTTGATGATGCGCTGGAGAGGTTTTAGTTGGGGGCTGAAGGTGATGGCTGGTGGCGTTCTGTTACTTTCTTTGTTGGGCCTGTCTTGTAATAGGTGACTTCTGGGTACTCTTCTGGCTCTGTCAGTCTGTTTCTTCACTTCAGCAGGTGGATATTGTAGTTTTAAGAATGCTTGATAGAGATCTTGTGTTTGTCTCTGTCTGAGGAATTGGAGCAAATGTGATTGTATCTTAGAGCTTGACTGTAGACAATGGATTGTGTGATGTGGCCTGGATGAAAGCTGGAGACAAATAGGTAAGTATAACGGTCAGTAGGTTTCTGGTATAGGGTGGTGTTTATGTGATCATTGCTTATTAGCACTGTATGCATTTGATTCTTTTAACCAATTTTAACTCTCACCTTTCTTTCTTTCTTTCTTTCTATGAATAAACCTTTAGATTTTAGATATTAAAGGATTGGCATCAGTGTGATTTTTGGGTAAGATCTAAGTTATATATTGTCCTGGGTGTGTGGCTGGTCCTTTGGGATCAGAAAAACCTTTCGTTTGACGAGACTGGTTGTAAAGAACCACTCGTCTCTGAATCTAGTGTTTTTGGTGGTGATATAAGAACTGGAATGCCCAAGAAAACTGCTTTTATGACTTCTTGTTAGCCAGTATGATGAAACAGAAGTTAACTTTTGTGGCTGGTTTGGTATATCCTGTGGGGGATTAGACACTAGTCTTGGGGTGTATCTGCCCTATCTCTCAGCAGTTCGTCCTGAATTTGGCATTCTCAGGTGTGACCCACTAAGGCACGGTTACAGACGTACTCATATAGAGTACAGAAAATGCAACATGGCTTCAGAGTTCTCACCTTTTAAGAATGTTTTTCAAAAGTAGCAGATTGGTGAGAGTGGATAGTCTAGGTAACAACATCGTCTGTGTGTCTGATAATCTGCCAGGTAAGGACTCATTAGCTCTCCTCAGTTTCCTAGAACTATTTCTGTGTTTCTAGTGAATGGACACATGATAGATAGATGATAGCAGTGGCTGGGATTTTCAAAGACCCTAAGGGAGATCAGCACTGAACTCCTACTGAAAATCTAGGGGAGTTATGAATATTTTAGGGCTCTTTGAAAACCCCAGGCCAAGTGCATATAGTATCATGCCATTCTGTCTATTTACTATAATAATTTGACATTAAACTGTTAAAAATTAGAATAATAAAATCCCATACTAAGTCTCTTTTGTTTCTTGTTCCTTCTAGTCACTTTTTTCCTCTTCTTTACTGTATGTCATGGTGTATTATTTTTCCTCTGATTGTTGGTTTTTCCTTCCCCCCCGCCACCTCTCATTCCTTGCACTGTGTTCTTTCCCTCCTGACCCTATGTTCATTCTCTCTCTCCTCTCTCAATAATCTCTCACATCTCACTGCACAAGCACATAAATCCTTTTTCTACACATACCCTCTCTTCCCCAAATCTGCTCATTGTTTTAACAAGCAGACACACATCCAGATCCATCCCTTTGCTTAATCTCCTTAAAGAAGTGTGAGTAAGTTGATTTA
The DNA here is from genome assembly GCF_020497125.1 of Mauremys mutica. Lineage (NCBI taxonomy): Eukaryota > Metazoa > Chordata > Testudines > Geoemydidae > Mauremys > Mauremys mutica. The sequence goes on from NC_059072.1 coordinate 198,650,751, forward strand.
GTGCTGGCCTTAGCTGGTGTGTCTGGCTTATAAGGCTATGTCTACCCTACAAGTGCTACAATGGTACAGTGCTGTAGTGTATGTAGACTTTTACTACAGTGATGGAAAAATTATTCTGTTGACCTTGCTGCTTCTAAAGCAGGGGTTAAATTGTCCTAACTACATCACACAGGGCATGCAGTTCTTCACAGACCTGCATTATGTAGCTGGGTTGACATAAGTTTTAGGCATAGACCAGGCCTGAGAGTCTGTTCCCCAGTTCCTTCTGTGGAATGGAGAGGACCCAGAAGCAGAAGATGTTTTTCTATCAGTTCTCCCAGAGAGGATGGGGAATCTTCTTTCCATCTTCTCTGGTGCTTCATCTCTCCTTCCACTTCCTCAAAGGGCGGGTCTAGTAGGGCTCTTTCTTCTCTCTTCTCTGCACAGACTAAGATGAGGAGGCCTCCAGGAGCTATGGACACTTGAACAGATTTTTCAAGTTGGGCTTCAATGTTGGAAATTTAAAATTCCCCATGCTCTTTTTAGTTCACTCTGGAGCACAAAGCCCTGGAGCACATGATCTTTGAACTGAGGGCTTGTCTACGTGGGAAATTGCCTGGAATAACTTTTGAGGAATAATTATTCTGCAATAGCTGCTTATATGGTCACTCTTATTTACACTAAAAGTTTCTTTTTATAGTTTAGCTTAATCCACTTCCGAGTCTGTTTTGGAAGTAGATTAAGCTAAACTGCAAAATGGCACTCTTAGTGCAAAGTAAATGCGTCCACATGGGCAGTTAGTACAGAGTAGCTGTTGAGCTTTACATTCACATCCTTGTTTATTTTGCACTAGCTTCCCCCATGTAGCCAAGCCCTTGCATGCAGATCAACAGAATTAAGGACAGGGAGAGGTATGAATAAAGACAGAGGGAAGGCATCGGTGCAAGTAGGCCTCAGAATGATTATAATCATTGTTTCAGTGTGCGTTGCTCCAGATATCTACTCACAACATGTGGGTAAATCAAAAGCAGGGGATCTCAACCTGGGGTTTGTCACCATCTTGCCCTTCTCATGTTGCTAAACAGGAGAGAAGTCTCAGCATGCAGAAGTTGAGAACCACTTATCTACAGTTTTACACCTCAGTGCATGCCTAAAAAAACCAGTGGCAAAGTAATATATTGTGCATGTTCAACACATTCTGTTGAGACTTACAATTTGGTTATTCCTAAACCAGACTTCTTTAATCATGTCTTAGGCGTGTGTGTTTATTGATATCTAGAGTCGTGACAAATGTGAACTTTTAAAATAAAGCTGTTTATGAGATATAGAGCACAGAAAGCATCTGAGTAACTTTCTTAATGTGTAAAATCCACCATTTGTTGTGCTCTTGTAACTCAAAAATGGCCAAACTGAATTTTACCAAACTTGCAGAAAGAAAGAAATGCTTTTGAGTTAGTAACAAGAATGAACATTTTCAACCCAAAGGGTCATTATTTTCAGATTTATAAGCATGTGAAAATGGGCTGATAATTAAACTTTCTTCGTCTCATTCCAAACTTAGTGCTGCAAGTGGAGTTCTATAAGGGCTTAATCCTAAATTCACTGACATCCGTGACAAAGCTCCCACTAACTTTAATGGTGCAGATTCAGAATTGTAGTCGGGTTTTTGTAACAGTTACTTTCTGGCATTCTCAAATTTCCCAAGTAGGACAGAACATAAAAAATGGGGCTAGCTGCTAGATGTGGCCTAAACTCACCAAATCTGTACATCATCTATGAACAACCAACCTTAATTTTAACAACAAAATATCTAAATGTGGAAAGAAATATCAGACTGTACTAACATACAGTATTCAATTGTTATTATGGTAAGGGATTTCCTGTTTTTCCCCTGAAATTTCTTAAAAGTTGTTTGTAGAGAATTGAATTGTGTATTGAAGATTAAAATGACTCTGTTGTGCTATTTAGCTTGATTTTTAAAATTCTGTTTCTCCCAGTTTAAAACAAATAACTCACTGGAAGTGGTCACTCATTATTAAAAATGTTGCAGATGTTTTTGTCAGGAATATGTACTATTTTGTTGCCATAGGGTTGTAGGTTTTGATTTTTTTAGGGAGCAAATATATAGAATTTCATGTCCATATAAAGATAAAAGTTCAAATGTTAGGCTTACAAACTTCCAAGTGCTCCTTTAAATACCACTGTTGTATACACATTGACATAAGGGTGTGTTAAGACTGGATAATTAAAATAGAAGAAATTGGAGATAATTTTTAAATGTAGCAAATGGGACGTTAATCAAACAACTCTTTTTAAAAAAACCAACAACTGTGGTTCTGATTTCTTGGCCATTTCATTGAATGATTCCCCTAATTTTATAACATTTTCTTTGTTTAAATTTAAATGTGAGAAGAAAAATACTTAGGGGTGTTGAGTGCTGAACATGCATTAACTTTCAAATGTGTGATGTGGAAGGTTTAAAAATACAGGAGTTTGCTGCATTTTAAGACAGTAGGGAATGTGGTCATGCATATTACCTGAAATCACATGGTAAATGCAGCTATTATGACTAGGGTTGCCAGGTGTCCAGTTTTCGACCGGAACGCCCAGTCAAAAAGGGACCCTGGCAGCTCCGGTCAGCACCGCTGACTGGGCATTAAAAGTCCAGAGGGCAATGCAGCGGGGCTAAGGCAGGCTCCCTGCCGGCTGTGGCTCTGCACGGTTCCTGGAAGCAGTGCCATGTCTTCCCTCTGGCTCCTACACGTAGGGGCAGGGGCTCCACATGCTGCCCCCACCCCAAGCACTGGCTCCGCAGCTCCCATTGGCTGGGAACCGTGGCCAATGGGAGCTGCGGGGGTGGTGCCTGTGGATGGGGCAGTGCACAGAACCTCCCTGGCTGCCCCTGTGTGTAGGAGCCAGATGAGGGACATGCCGCTGCTTCCGGGAGCAGCCTGAGATAAGTGCCGCCCGGAGTTTTTACCTCTGACCCCCTCCTGCACCTCAAACCCCTCATCCCCAGCCCCACCTCAGAGATCATACTCCCAGCCAGAGCCCTCACACACACACACACACACACCCAGTCCCAACCCCCTGCCCCAGCCCTGATCCCCCTCCTGCCCTCCAAAGCCCTTGCTCCCAACCCAGAGCACCCTCCTATACCCAAACTCCTAATCCCCAGCCCCACCCCAGAGCCCACACCCCTAGCTGGAGCCCTCACCGCCCCACCCCAGCACTGATCTCCCTCCCGCCTGCTGAACCCCTTGGGCCACAGCCCAGAGCACCCTCCTATACCCAAACCCCTAATCCCCAGCTCCACCCCAGAGTCTGCATCCCCAGCCGGAGCCCTCACCTCCTCCAGCATCCCAACTCACTTCCTCAGCCCAGATCCCCCTCCCATACTGTGAACCACCCCCCAACCAACAAGATTGCCTGTAGCATCTGGATATTTTTGAGACCTGATCTTGAGGCTGTAAAGGCTGATGTCGTGTAGTATGGCCACGCTTACAATCCTGATTTTATGCCCTTTCCAGAAGATGAACCCAGTTTTCATATTACCTAAAGAGTTTATCATTGCCTGTACTAATTGTAACATAGCTAAATATTTTCTAGGTTACCTAACCAAACTTCTGCAAAATCACTCGGTGTATGCCTGTGATGGCGATCGTTTGAGCCTGCAGTGTCCTCGACATTCAACAATAAGTGTCCAATCAGCATTTTACGGGCAAGATTACCAAATGTGTAGTACACAGCAGCCTGAAACCGCGATGAAAGACCCCTTAAACTGTGTGGCGTCTACCACTTTGCAGGTATCACATATTGTAGATGGTTTTTTAAAAGCAGAATGTTTTTAGATCAGATTTCAGTTTTCAGTATTCTATGAAAATGCCAAGTATTCGCAATGTTAAGTGAATTCCACAATGTTTCAACTGTATATAACACAAAATGGCAAGCTTGGAAGCGCTCATTAGACCAGCAGAGATCTCAGGCGAATAGGTTATATTATTCCTGTAGGCTTGTAAAAGATTTTCAGGGTTCCTTCTACACTAACCTCCCCATTTTTCCACACTTAACCCCCCATTTTCAAGGCCCTACAGCACCCATCCTTTTAGCCAAGCCGATCTAGTCAGAATGGTCTTAAGGACCCCTGACATGAGGCACTCCTTACCCCAGCAGCTGAACGTACTGAGCCAAATTAATCACCCAGAGTGTCAGATAACAGGACTTGAACCTGGATCACCAGCATGGCAAGGCTGAGAAAACTCTCTGGCCACAGCAACCTACTTTATCATAAATTTGACAGGAATACTGAGGTTTACCAGTAATATCCTAAGAATTGCTTCACATACAGAGTAGAGTATGGCTTACACTGCAGTTCATTACTTGCTGTCATGGGAATTTCTTTACATAAGTTGAGGAAGTCCACCCTTCGAGTATAGTCAAGAGCTTGTTTCATCACAGTAAAGAAGATCTAGAGTTCCTCTGTTAGGTTATGCTTCAGCAAAGCATTCTCAATGGGAACTCAATGGGATTTAAATATATGCTTAAAGTAAAGATGTGTTAAAGAGCTCTACCAAACAGGGGTGCTTTGCAGAATCAAGGCCTTAGTGCTTACAGCTGTTCTATTGCTTCATGTCAGCAGGGTATCTCCATTCCATCCATTAATAACCATATTAATAAGTGATTTTAGTACAACATCCTTTTATAAAAACAGTGTTGTGACACAGAGTTTTAAAAACGTGACTTGTCCATGCCGTACTGCAACTGACATCCAAAGATATTCCATGAATGACCTTGGGGCCATGTGAAAGTACAGCTGTCCACTAAAAAAATGTGGGGCCAAATGCATCCTTGGTGTCATTTCATTGACTTCAGTGGAGTGACACCCATGATTAATTTGAGTTCTTGAGTCCTGAGGGTCTCTGTGAGATTTCCATGAACAATTTTTCTTGAGTACACAACAAATCTCAGCTGACAACTGCTTTGTAAAATAATATAAACTTTAACAGATATTTTCCTTTTTCACTGTTCAGAACTACAGATATGAAAGTTAAGTGTCTGGCTTTGCATCCCAGAAAGCTCTGACTCTGTCAAATAGAAAAGACACATACTGTAAACGGAATTCTTGGAAAAGAACGCTGATGATCTTATTCTATCCCTCTCTGTGGAACAGAGTCTGAGATTTGCATAATCAAGCATAGTATTATTTTACAGAAAGGAGAAAGAATAGCTGGCATTTTATACAGTAGCCTCCTAGTGAAAGGATAAAGGCAAAGTTAGATCTGTCCCAGTAGGTTAATAACCTTACTAATAATGCTATCGAATTATGATACTATAAGGAGCTGGATGTTTTTGCACAGCTGAGTCAGTGCGAAATGTGAGGACTCTTTGTATAAAGAGATACCACTATAAAGAGATTTACAGCTGATGATTCAGCTCAGGTGTAAATGGATGCAATGTTCATTGAACTCAATGGGAGTCACTTATGCCTACTTGTTCAAGAGCTAAATTTCTCCTGATTTTAACTGACTCTTTCCTGAACAAGTCCAATGAAGGTTTGCCAGGTTGGTAGTGATTATTGATTTGACTTGAAACATTTTAAAAGAAGAATTGAGTGATCAAACTAAGTTCTCAGTCCTTTTGCTCCCCTTTTAAACAATTTAATAGGAATGTAATGCTCATGAAAAGTGTTGGATTTAAGTCCTTTTTCTCCACAAAAGGAACAAAAGGGGCCAGAACTTTATAGGCTCATTGTGATGTGCTGCCAATGTGCATCATTTCTGTTCTGGAGGGACTGTGTCCAAGGATGATGATAGTTCAGCTATTGGCATCTTTTCTGAAAGTGGAAACAAGAGTGTCAATTAGTGCAATTGTTGTGATTTGAACACCTGGTTTAAATTCATCCCTGGGATAAATACACTGAAGTTGGTAGAGCTATGCCAGGGATGAATTTAGCGCCTTCTAACTAGAAACTAGACAGTAATGGCCAACACATTTTACGTTGGCACCTACAGCTATCAGAGAATAATGCTTTTCAGTCACTACTGTCTGGATTAAGATTGATGACATAAGGAGAATATACCAAATATCACAATTTGCTGTGTTATTAAGCATAAGAAAGCATGGAGATAATACAGATGACTCAGAAATAATGTTTAAAAATCCCTGTCTACATTGGCTTTTTTACCATGTTTTGAAAACTGAGTTTTAAGAATATAAAAACGGTCATACTGGGTCAGACCAAAGGTCCATCTAGCCCAGTATCCTGTCTTCTGACAGTGGCCAGTGCCAGGTGCCACAGAGGGAATGAACAGAACAGGTAATAATCAAGTGATTCATCCCCTGTTGCACACTCCCAACTTCTGGCAAACTGAGGGTAGAGACACCATCCCTGCCCATTCTGGCTAACAGCCATTGATGGACCTATCCTCCATGAATTTATCTAGTTCTTTTTTGAACCCTGTTATAGTCTTGGCCTTCACAACATCCTCTGGCAAAGAGTTCCACAGGTTGACTGTGCGTTGTGTGAAGAAATACTTCCTTTTGTTTGTTTTAAACAAACTGCCTATTAAACTTGGTTTAAACACAGTTACACCCAAACTGTTTTCAGACATGATTTGGCGTGGCAGAATTGTATTATTAAAACTGGATTCAAAACCATCTTTGGTGGTGTTTACACTATCTTTTTTTCCTTAAGATTTCCCACCATCGCCTCCACTGATACAGCTCCAGCTCCAGCAGCAGTAGCCAAGTTTAAGTGCTAGTGTAAATAGCTTCTGGCCTGCCGACCACCATGTTCTTTCACCCTGCTCAGAGCAGGTCTAGTTGGCAACACGGTTATAACATTGTAAGCCTTTCTACTCTACTCCTCTCACCCTCACAATTACTGATTACTTGATGGAGCAGCACAAAAGGAATAGCAAGATATTATTAGAAAAACAAATCGATGTAGATAAAAGTCTGCGTTTTTTAAAAATAGTTTTAAAGTAGCTTGGTCACATCTATACTGGCTAACCAAATCATGTCTGAAATGGATTTAGGCCCTGATTGAGGAAGATATTTCAACATGTGCCTAACTCTAAGGACACAAATAGTCCCTATTGAGTCTACTCATGTGCTTAAAGTTCATCATGTGCTTAAGTACTTTGCTGCATCAAGTCCTTAGTTTGAACTGTGTTTCAAATGAACTCACCCAGGATTTTCAGCCACCAATCAAAGCCCAGCGTGGACATGGTCTTATTCCTGTAATATATCTTTTTTTTTTTAAATGCATCTATGACAAAAACCCAGTACCACTGAATAATTTCTTTCATGTATAGAGAAAAATACAGCTAAGAGTTTTGGTTGCTGTATAGCTTCATATCTTGTTTTCAAGACTATCCTTTTTGCCCGTTGTTCTAGAAAGTACTGGATGAATGCCAGAACCAGAGAGCCTGCCAACTCCTTGTCAATAGTCGGGTTTTTGGACCTGATCTATGTCCAGGAACCACTAAATACCTCCTTGTCTCCTTTAAATGCAAACCTAGTAAGTAATTTCTACAACAGGCGAGTTCATTTTTGTGTTTAATTTGTTTTGGTTATAATGCCAGTGCAGAAAGCTTTGCATAAATCTACATGAAGTTTTCAGATTTTAAGATTAATAGCAAATTGTATTTCTATTTTATCTTAGCTTTCCATCTTGTCTGCAATATTCACATGCTTGCTACCAATGTAACTGCTAGTACAGTTTGTCAGAATCTAAGACATAAAGTTAAAAAAAAAAGCTGGAAAAGCTCATACTTTAGAGAGGAATATTATGACATTTTTCACAAAAAGTGGTTTGGATTAAAAGCATACAAATGTCAAAAGGCTAGATACCATGGTGATGAGTGTGGGAAAAAATGCCTAGATAGCTGGAACAAAACCTCAGAATCTTTTGAAGTTCAGCCATAACCAGTTTTTGTGCACAACAGAGATTTGTTTTCAGTTGACATGTAAGAATAAATATACATGATAATTTATATTTCAGTAGAACCTCAGTAGGTTCTTACAACAAATGCAAAGGGACAGTCATTGCCTCAATGGGCACTCATTGTACAAACACAAGAGAAAAATAGGAAGGGTGGAGAACAGGGAAACAACAATCAAGAGTTTGGATTTTTTTTTTTAAGTTTTATCTTATTAAATATAAGAGTGAATTCCAACTCCCCAGCACCTAGCCATTATTTGCTGGCAAATTTTTTGTATAGTGAAAATGGGTCTTCAAGAAGGTATTTGCATTTTCAGAGAGTAGTGACTTTGCCACACAGAGAAGATATTCCATGTATAGGGGGAGCATCATCAAAGCACAAGGGGGATTGTGGAAGGAGCAAGGAAACAGAGCATCAAGACTGGCAATAAGGAACAGGAGAGAGGAGGGAGGGGTGATACAAGATACAAATAGGTGAAGAGAGACTGAATTGTGTAGGACCTCAAAGTCAAGGACAGGAAGCTCAGATAAGGAATCGCTAACTTTGAAATAGCACCAACACACTGACTCCCATCACTGATATTAATAGGTGAACCTGTCTTCAGAAAAATAAATATGTGCCTGCATACTTACTTTCTAGGATTTCTAGCCGTTATATTTGTATATATTCTGGATATTATATTTAGGTCTGTGTCATTAAAAAGCTTTTTCGTTTTATGGATCTCAGTGGATTGGGATTTTCTTTGTTTTTTTAAAGTCACTTGATACTTTTCGTCTACTGTAGCGCAGATATTTCATATGTATGACTGACTTTGTGATTTCACTTTTACAAAAGCTACCCAAAGTATATTTAATGGAGATTCCTGTCTGCAGAATTACTTTAAGTAATAGGTTTCAAGGTTAGTGCGAACAATCTATCTCAACATAAGGTTTATATTTCTCAGTATGATATTAACATTCTTAGTTAGGCCTGATTTTGGAAAACATCCCTATATTCAGGAAAGCTCTTGTGCATATGCATAACATCAAGCCCCTTGCTCTAGTCAGGGATAAATAACCTCCCTCTAGCCCAGGTCAACTGACTCAGGCACCGGGGCTGAAAAACTGCTGTGAAGCTGTTTGGGCTCAGATTGGAACCCAAGCTCTGGGACACTGCAAGGGTGGAAGGTCCTGGACTTCGGACTCCAGCTCAAGCCTGAATCCGAATGTCTACACGGCACTCTTTAGCCTTGCAGCCCAAGTCAGCTGACCTGGGCCAACTGCAGCCGTGCCAGGAGTCTTTTATCCCTGTGTAGATGTACCCATTGTCTTAAAGCATGGTGCTTAGGTACTTTTCCAAATTCTTAGATTTCAGCTTCATGTAGTTTTTAGGCTCATTAGGAATGCTATTTTTTCTTTATTAGTATGGTATAGCTACAAAAGTCTTCATTATATTCTTATCCTAGGCAACTGGCTTGCCTTGTCCTGTAGTATAACAGCTTCTGGTTTCTTTATTATTTGTATTGTGGTAGCCTCTAGGAACCTCATTTATGGACCAGAATCCCATTGTGCTAGGTGCTGTACAAATCCAGCACATAGTTTTAGGCTGTTAGCCTCCCAGGTCAGAACATTTTTTGTTTGCTTCACACAACTTTCCTGTTGTGCAGCAACATTTGCACTTCTACACAACTAATAATCAGCGAGTCAATACAAAGAATGTTTAAAAGTGACTACTTTCTGTCTGCTCTTATGTGGGGAACTGGATTATTCCCAAGGAAATCAAAGCTAGTCTCTTGTCTTTCAGATGAAATGATTAAGTTTGTTTTATGAATAGATATGAAAGTTTTACTCTCTCCAGTCTGATCTTAGTACTTCTCATCAACATCCCCAATAACAATAGGGTTTCCCTTCACCCCTTTTCAGCTGTGTAACCCCCTTTTCCTGTTTTCATGACCCATTTTGAAAGATGTTCAACAGAATGGGCTAACCTCCGCTCTCAGTCAGACCTGTGCAAACCCGTTGCCGTCACTGGAGTTAAATGGCTGTGGCCATTTATACCACAGTGCCTAGAATTTTTTGGTGCTCACTTCAGCTGCATGTGGTGGCACCAAGTGATGCAGACCATTTGTATTACTAATGCATGGGCTGAGCCACTCAGCAACGAAGCAGTGGAGAATGTGGCCATGTCCTTTGGAGAAGCAAAGAGAGATTAGATTTATGATGAGTATTTTTATTGCCAGCCATAGAGGATGAGCCAGTGGGAGAGAAGACTTGGAAAATTATTTTTTAATTAATTTAAAATGAGGGAACAATCTTGGAGGAGTTAACTTTTCCCTCTGCTATTTGGTTGAGTTCCTCCTTGTAGGTATGCCACATTTAATTAATTAACCATTAACAGTCCACCTCGTAATATAGCATTGTTATTGGTTTCTATTTTAGCTGAACATAAAACCAAATCAGCGTGTGAAAACGAAGAACTGAAACTCCACTGTAAAGAGTCAAAGTTTCTTAACATCTATTCTGCCACATATGGCAGATCAGCGCATGAGAAGGACATCTGCTCTACAGAAGTGGGCCATGCCCCTCAGTTTGGTAAGTTTTAGTGTGTTTATACAGCCTTCTTAAAAGAAATGTAGAAATTTAGAAAACAGATAGAAAAGTTGATATGCAAGATCCATGGTTCGTTGGAATAGCATCTGATCAGCTGTTAATGAGAACTAGTGTTTTTAAAACACAGAGCGTCCAGGCTGAAGAACAAAAATGAGATCAGAAGTGTAGCTGAGATATAACACTTGCAGTCTAGAAAGTGGTCCAGCAATAGTTTAAAAAGTTCTACTCCTGATGTCTGTTGTGAATCTAATTAACTTGTAGTAAATATCCCTGTTTGCTTTCCCTTCCCCCCTAACCTCTGACTGCTTCTGACAATGGTTAGGCAGCCAATGTGCTGTGACAGCTGCTTATAATGCTTGCCTTATCCTTGCCCTGTGCTCCCTGTCTGTCTGTACTCACTGCTGGCTCTTGTCTTATACTTGGCTTGTAATGTCTTTTGGGCATGGGCTGTCTCACTGTTCAGTGTTTGTATAGCGCCTAGCAAAACTGAGTCCAGGTCCATAGTAGGGGCCTATAGATGCTACTGTCATACAAATAAATAATCGTATTTGTCCTTAGACTGTGAAATTCTTTCAGGTAGGGACTATACCCTTTTCAAATGTATAGAAAGAAAGCAACCTATGGGTGCTACTATAATTAATAAATAATAACCGGTCAATAACAAACTCATAAACTCAGCTGATGCATGGCAGGAAATAGACCATTTAAAGTATATTACTGCAGCTGCCTCTAAGTTAGGTAACCTTAAACTGTAGCTATGTGAGTGCTTAAGCCTAGTACAAACCACTGAATAAATGAAAGATATTCAGTGGGTGACATTCAAGATGTTTGGAGAGAATTTCACTCTGAGGACTAGCACAAGATCTGTGCACCAGTCGAGTCCCACTGAAGCCCTGTATTGAGGGGTTCAGTGGGATTTAACTGATGCATAGAATTTGTGCTGGCCCTCTGCACAGAGGTGTATTTCATCCAGTAGTGAGAAATACTTACAACATTAAGAGGGGATCAATAATTATTCTACAAAACCATTTGTCTGCAAGCCAATATTTCTATTTAGCTTTATATGTACTATTAAAAAGTGTATTAGCTGAAAATTATATACAAAAACTCAGTATAAAGATCAGTACCAAAAAAGCAGATAAAAGCTTATGATTATTTTTATGCAAATGGTTCAGATCCTCTGGTGGTACTACAAATCGGCAGTGCATGCAAGGTCATGTTGTGTGGAGGATGCCATTTTGCTCTTCAAAATGGCATCGTCCGTGCTGTCTGGGATTCTGGGAGGAAATAAAATAGTGTCATGCCAGCAAAAAGTCTGGGAACCCCTGGTCTACATGCAAACTTGCACCAATGTAGTGAAATTGATTTCCTAAAACTGATTTTGTTCTGTCAGTGCACAGCTATGTGTAACTACACTAATGGCAGAACAAAAAAGGCTACAGTCAATTTAGCTAAAGTCAATAACAAAATGATTTTGGCTCAATTTATTTTTGCTGTTTTTATTAGAAAATAAGAGTGCCTGCAGACTGACTTGCATCACAATAATTAAATTAGTTTTAATTCACACCTGTTATCTCTGTGCGACTTTGTGTGCAGATCAGCCCTAAGACCTTTGAATCCTACAATTACTTTCTTTGCCTCACAGTGCAGACATGAGAATGTTTTAGTTTACATCAGGGAAGAAATTACCTGAGGTGAAATGCTGCCCCCACCGAAGTCAATGGCAAAACTCCAGTTGATTCCAATGGAGCCAGGATTTCACCACCGTTCAGTACTGGGTCAAATTGCCAGTGGTGTTGGGTACTGAATTAATTAGAATCTTTTCTAGGTTTTGGTGACCTTGTATCCCATTGAATAGAGTTGATAAGTAACTCATTACAAGAAGCAGCTTAGAACTGACACTATTATAGAACTATTCTAAATTCTCCCTAAAGTTGTAAAGCCGATTGACTGATTTTCAGAGGCTTGATTCAAATGGGGCCCAGATAAAGTACATAACACTTTAAGAATTAAAAACAGATGCAAAAAATGTATTCTCTCATACATAAATACAAGCTAAGAATCCTCTAGGCCATGCTGAATGTTCTGTTATTGTTTAGTTTCCCCAGCCTTGAAGGGTGAACATGAGATCTAAAGCTGTTCTTGTTCCAAAGTTTGAGATGTTATTGCCCTGATTCTTTGAGTTGCTGAGCCCCTTTACTGATCCTGCACTGCCACTTCTGCTTCTGGGAATGAGCCCCCCTGAGAGCCAGCTCCAAAGGCACTACTTGAGCAGGAGTGGCAGGTGGTCAGGACCTCTGAGGATTTGGCCCCAGCTGAGTTGATGGGAATGCTCCAAGTCATGCTTACCAGTCCAGTTTAGCTTCCTGTGCCTTTAACAAGGGAACGTAGGAATTGCCATAGGTCAGAGCAGCGGTCCTGCTAGTCCAGTATTCTGTCTCCAACATTGGCCAGCACCAGGAAGGTGCAAGAAACCCTGCAGAAGGCCATTGTGGAATAACCTGCCCACAGGAAAAGTTTCTTCCTAGCTTCCATTAACCAGATGTTGGCTTATACCTTGAAGCCTGAGTGTTTATACCCCATACATCTTCAGTGGGACACCAGAAGCATTGGCCTAACTCTACCTCTTGAAGGTCATGGTCCCACTGACTTCAGAGCAGAGTTAAGCTAGCACTGAGTGCTTTTGAAAATCCTACCCTTCATGTGTTCCAAGAGTAGAGTCGGTTCAGATATGAGGGAGGAAAGCAGTGCTTAATTTGTAATGAAAGAGGTGCCTGGGCTCAAGCAATTTTTTTTATATTCATAACTGATGCAGCAAGCCCAGAAGTGCCGGGGCTACGAACTGCCAAGCCTCGAGGTGCCGCGCATATTAGTCACTGGAGGAAAGGGCACAAACTCCAGAAATATTTGAACGTTGTATTCAGAAAAAAAACAAAGATTTTCATTTCAAGCAGGACTATTCAAACTCCATATTGATGGCAGTATTTAACTTAGATACCCAGGGACCATGGCGAGATGCATGGTATAAAACCTAGACAGATATTTTGATTTAGAAGTGTGTGTGAATGCCTATATCTTCAGATGAAGACATGATTATCTCTCTTTGTCTGCATACATATCAAAGCATCTGAATTGACAGAAGAAAGTTAAATCCTATTTTGTGAAGGAGTGGGGAGTAAGAGTGCATGAATGACCTGCTCCCATTGAAATAAGAGTCCTGCCCTGGATCGTGGGTGGAGCAATATCAGGCCTTTATTTTTATTTCTTTATTTTCTTTTTAGAAAAATGACAAGTCAAAAGATATATAAGACGACAAATACTTAGAACTTGTGGGCCCAATCCTGCATTCCTTGCAACCCCAACATTTCCATTGATTTCAACAGGAGCTTTGGGGGTATAAGTAGGTTGACCAGATGTCCCGATTTTATAGGGACAGTCCCAATTTTTGGATCTTTTTCTTATATAGGCTCCTATTACACCCCACCCCCTGTCCTGAATTTTCACATTTGCTGTCTGGTCACCCTAGGTACAAGGAACATAGAAGCAGGCGCTATATATGATGCCCATAACAATGGGGAGGAAGGATGGTCTAGTGGGGTAGGACACAGGGAAATGGGAGATGTGTGTTCAGTCCCTGTCTCAGATATTGTTTGTGACCTGGGCAAATCACTTAATCTAACCTGTTCCTCAGTTCCCCACCTGTAAAATTAAGCTAATACGTCCCTATATTATAGGGGTGTTCTGACAAGACAATCCATCCGTGAATGTGAGGAGGTAACATACTGTGGTGACATCATTATCCAGATAGAAAAGAAATGTCTGAGCAAATGCGTTTTAATTATCTTTAACATGTTCCTACATTGTATGGCAAATATATATTGAAAGTCACTTCCTTTTTGCACAAAGATTATCAAAAGCATCATAATAGAAATGAGAACTTGTTGAGCTCAATTTAGTGAGGCACAATTTTGCTTAAAAATTCATGGTGCCAGATATTTTTAAGATACTCTAACTGGGCTCAGCCAATCCAGACGTTTGTAGCAGTTTCTTTCTGTATACAGCATTGTCTTTTCTAACATGTTCTGTTCTTTTCTTTTTTTTTAAATTCCTAGTAACATGTGAATGGGAACAAGATGTAATAGAGAAAATTTATTAGCCAAAGGAAAATAAAGCATTGTGCCAAAATATAGGTTACCATAGAGAGTGCAAGGAAGCTTCAGGTCAACAAACACTCCTAAATTCATAAATTACTCTTATTAACACATGAAAGTACTTGAAAGAAGGGTTGGTGCATAATAGATAGCCCCTAGCTGAAATTTTCAAGGTAAGATACTAAAATGTACTTTTACACAGATTACATCTATTCTCCCTTATTGATCATACACATACATTTCCTGAAGCACCAACAACCTAATTATGACCTTGGATATGTGTGCTCAATTCCCACTAAGGTAAGTGGGAGTTGTGTGAATGTTGCTAAGGGAAGAACTTGGCCCTAAATCATTTATTCATTAATAATCGTCAAAAAGCTTGTGGCTTACATAGTAAGGGGTATGTTGTCCTCTTGGTGTGAGGGATTTCCACATGTAGCCCTCTGTGCACTGAGAGAAGAACAACCCCTAAAGAAGTAAAAGTACAAATCACTGCAGGCAGCTCAAGGAATACACATACATCGTTGTAATTATACCCATTATTAACTATACACTTTTAATTTCCAGAAATCATGAACAGTTTAATGCAACCAGAATCTAGGAAATTGCTAGGCATTTAAATACCAGCAATTCAGGGATCATTCAATGTATTAAGGGAAATCTTCAACCATTTTGCTGCAAATTCAAAAGCACTTCTTGTCAAGAGCTGATGTACAGAGCTATGTAAAGGGAAGCAATTTATAGTACACAGGTATTATTGCTCCTACAAAACCCAGGGACCATGCTACCTATTTTTGAGTGCCATCTACTACTAATTTATGTATTAACTAATTATTTGCATACACATAGACATGGAGCACTCTTGGAGCACTTCTCACCATAAACAAACTGGGAAAAATACTTAATGCTCAGGGCTTAGTACAGAGACTGCCAGGAACTTCTGCATGCCCAAAATCAGATTGTTTCATGAGAAAGCTGTAAAAAGGGAAAGAGATTAAGAAAGTTGTGAGGAGAGAGAGATCCACAGTACTGGAGGGAGATTAGTGGTGTTATTTAAAGGCAGGAAGAAAGCAGCAGCTGTTTTTGAATCCTCTTCCGCCCTCTCAGTGCTGGGAGTTGGAGAGGGAAAGAGATGAGGAATTATTAACCAAACTTTTTGAACCTCAAAATCAGTTTGAGAGAGAAGCAAAAATTGGGGGCCAGTTTTCCTTTTATGTGAATCAGTTTGCACATCCCTAGTTCTAAAAGAGATATTGTTTCTTGTTTTCAGTTGGCTATACATGTATTTCAATATGTTTCCCTTCAAAAAATACTGTCATTGCAATCCAAGCAGAACTACTGAGAGAAGGAAATCCAATCCACACTCTTACCTGTTTATTTTCCAGACAGTTCCTCTTTGATCTGTTTTCCCTCTGAATTTAATTATAAAGTCAGGATTTGCACTTTTTGAGGTGAGAGCACCTGGTTAACTGCTCTTGCTGTAAACCCAGGTTACAAACTCAACTACAGTATATGGATGCTAGCTGTGCAGTAATGTGTTTCATTAATATATCAAGGCTTTCACTAGGAGGAGACCAGCTTGAGATTTTGTGGGGTTACAACTACTTCCTCCAGTGACTACAAGTTTAAAGAAGTGGTTTCCTTCAGTAGCCTCCTGTACTAGCCTAGGTGTCTTGGTTTATGCCTCCTCCAAGAAGCAGCAGACAGCTTGCTGCATCAGCACCGTTGTTTGCTGTCTCCAGCAGGTGGAATCAATCTTGATGCTGATTCTGCTGTAGGCAGCCAATGAAGGTTAGGCTTTGGGACTAGCACAAATCTGCACCATATCTCAAGAGTGCTGGATTTTGCATTTGAATTGCAGCACTCTCCAAGATGTATGAGATCAGAAATATGAAAACAGCTTCCTATTGCCTATGCTGTTTTGTGTGGCTCATGTAGTATGTTAGATGTGAATTTGCCACCAAAAGGCAGGAGAGGCTTTTGATATGGGGAGGAGATACATCTTCTCTTTCCCTTCCTCTTTTGGAGTTGACTTTACTTTTGGAAGTTGCAGTGAAGGGGAATGTATTGAATTTGTGTCCCATCCCACCCCAGCAGTCATAGCCTGTCCCACTGCAACTTGCCCAAATGCCTGGTGATACATCCAACCACTGTGGAGAAGTTTCTGCTGAAATAATTAGCAGTAAAACAGTTAACAATGATAATATTTAAAATGTCTCATTAGGCTTCAGAGTTGACATCCTGTTGAGTTGAATGGGCAGATTGCATCCCTCAGAGCGATTGTTTCAAGTTGTCTGCAGACTCAGGCAGACATAGATGTATCAGGTAATGTCCATATCCTTGCAACCATAAAGATTAACAACTTACTGTAGGTTAGGTTAGGTTTTTTTTAATGGAAGCTTAGATTTCTGAACTACTTGAAAATGTATTCTGGGTACTGTAGTTTAAAATAAAATAAGAAATCCCTTTAACCAATCTATGTACATATGGAGCTGAATTCTGAAAATTTTAGTGATAAGCATTTAAGAAGTTTGCAGCAAACAAATTCTAGTTTATCAATACTCTGTTATCACCCTACAAAGAATGAGGAACTCCACATTTCTGTCCTGCACACTTGTGCTGGTAAATTTCTGTGTCTCAGATAGATAAAAATTTTGCTAAATCTGTAAGGGCTGGATTCTGAACTCGGGTCCACTTAAACATAGGACCAAAATGTTGGAGGCTGTTGCTGTCTGCATAAGCACATAAACTGTTTCTCTGTAAAGAGAGAGATCAGTCTTTCAGTATTGTACCTACATCCAAGGAATGGTTTGAGTCATAAGTGGTATTTTAACCTGATTTAGTGCTTTGTTTACTCACATACTTGGATCTGAAACTGAAAGGTATCAGGAATGTTTCATGCAGGGGCGGCTCCAGGCCCCAGCACGCCAAGCGCATGCTTGGGGCAGCAAGGCACGGGGGGCGCTCTGCCGGTCGCTGCGAGGGCGGCAGGCAGGCTGCCTTCGGAGGGTCCGCTGTTCCCGCGGCTTCAGCAGACCTCCCGCAGGTATGTCTGCAGGAGGTCCACCAAAGCCGCGGGAGCAGCGGACCCTCCACAGGCAAGCCGCTGTGCTTGGTGCGGCAAAATGCCTAGAGCCGCCCCTGGTTTCATGAACACAGTGTATTCCATGTATTTGCTACAGTTAGCAACCTAACTGAGTGTCTTCTGATGCACAAGCTGGGCCTCATGTAATATGCTCCTGCATAAATGGCCATGTTATTGTCCTTCTTTTTGAATTTCCAGCATTAATGTGCTCCTGAATTGCATTGTTTCCCCCAGTCAATTCCTATCCCCAGAGTGACCTTTGGGCTCTGCAAATCATGAGCCATCCTGATTTGATAAACTGAAAGCAGAGATTTCACACTATTTACAATGCAAGTCCTGACTAGCTTTTTTTATTGAGGAGACAGCCTTGAAAACAAAGTCATGAAAACCAATGATCAGGGATGAAAGGAACAAGCAGCTGGGCTCTATTTCTGCAGTAGGAAGTTGGCAAGGACCTTCTCTTCCCATACACACATATATTAATTATTATTTGTATTATCATAGCACTTAGCACTCCCAGTCATGAACCAGGAACCTATTGTGCTAGGGGCTGTACAAACACAGACCAAAAAGACAGTCCCTGAATGCAAAAAGCTTACAATCTAAGTAAAATGGGTCTATGTTTGAGGTGCATCCCAAAAAACCATCTCATTAACCCTCCCCATAGTTGCTAGGCCAGCTCTGTGCAAGGCAGTAGGATAGTACTGGACAGCAATTAGTAAGGAGTGACAGAACATTGTTTCACAGGCTTGGCTAAAATTGCTGCTACAGTCAGCTCTGTCCATTCCATTGAATTGCAGGTTTTGTGTGCAAGGCAAAAGAGAGTACAGGCTGAAATGTGAGAAGCTTTAAGAAATCAGAAGAAGAATTGCTACTAATTAAATCCTGAATAATTTATGGCTACGGCAGCTAGATGTAATTTGCATGCCAAAACATTTCTGACTAAAGCTAATTACGAGCTGAAAGAGCCCTTCCTCCGGAAACAAGACTTTCTAATTTGTTAAATAACTGAGGTCAGAGCTGATATTTTCCTCCCTTTTTGAGGCACCATATTCCTCAGCTCCACTCAGCTAAGTGTCCGCTTCACAAAATCCACCACCCAACACTATTGGCACCTAGTTGGCAATCTCAGCAGAGAGGCCTGGAGAATTAACTGTCTTCTCTCTCTTGAGAGGGACCCCTCAGAGAAGAATGAGGTAAACTGGCAGTGTGGGGATGATTATACTGCTACTTTCTATATTGTCTGTGTTCTGTGGATAGAAGACTTCAGCCTCCAGCTCCATCGATCAGCCACCTTTCACAAGCAATTCATTTCAAGCATTTAAGTACCGGTTCAGCAAGCTATGCAAGCACATATCTAATTTAAGCATTAAGGCATTCCAGAAAAAAAATTAGTATGTGCTTACCTTCAAACCTGAGTGTATGCTTAAATTCAACTCTGTTCAGGAAAGCTCTTACACGTGTGCTTAGTTTTATGTACACACTTTAGTCCTGTTGAGTTCATGGGATTATTCACTCGTATGCTTAAAGTTAAGCACTTGTTTAAATTTCTTGCTGAACTGGGTCCTCAAAGAAAAACTCTTTTTGAAGTAATGCTCTTTAGCTGGAAAACAGATCCTGTTTGCAGAATACAGTCTACTTACTGTGTTTAAACCATTGTTGCCAGAAATATCATAAGGTTGCACAATCTTGAATTAATCTCTCTCATTTGAAGAGTGCGTTATTCTCTGCTTTCCATTATTGAAGGAAAGTTGATTTATTTTTCTTATTAAATAACATGGACATAGAAATGAATTTTTCAAGTATAATATAATATACAGGTCAGACGAGGCAGAAATATTTTAGACTGTATTTTACTTTATTAAATGTTCCCTTTGAATGACAAGTGAACATATTTATTTATACGCACACCTACCCATCACAGATGTGGTAATATGATAAATTGCATTTATTATGTATCTTTGACTGACTCACCTGCACTTTGCCCACTAATCCATCTCCCCTAGGAATACTTCTCATATTCCAAACCTCCTTTAAGCTATGCTTATTCTTCCCCTCCCTTGAGTGGTGCTAGATGAGGGTGATCCCCGTAGTGTTTGTGACAAGAGACATACTGCAAAGAGCCCTGTAGCACTAGTGATTCAGGGAAAGAGAGGACTTGTTTTCACTCCTTAAAAAGGTGTGTATTTTACCTCAGGATAGCTAACACTGTGACATTTGGGGGTTCACACAGGCCAGTGAGGGGGTCGGTCACCATTTGTCTTGTAACCCTGGGTGCCTTGTGGGACTTACTGGCCATCGCTTCCAGCAGCTCGCATTGGCCTGCGGCGGTGAACTGCGGCCAGTGCGAGCCACAATCGGACGGACCTGCGGACGGGGCAGGTAAACAAACTGGCCCGGCCCACCAGGGGCTTTCCCTGCACAAGCGGCGACCCCAGTTTGAGAAACACTGGTCTAGGACAGAGCAGTTTATCACCTTTTACCTAGGCTAGGCTGTCTGGTTCTAGTAACATCATGCAGACAGAATTCTTAACTTTACATATAATGTTAACATATGCATTGTAAAATTATATTAATAACCAGCATGTTATTAGTTTTCATATTGCACCTCACAAGGCATATTTTGCACAAATATTATTGCAGTAGTGTGGAGGGTATGAAAACAAGGGGTATCTAGGGTCACAGATGCATATGATCCAAGGGTTCCCACAACAAATTTTGTGGTGGCCTCAGAGTGTGGCCACCAATTCTTGCTGGTGGCTGCTCTGACAAACCCGTCTCTCTGTCCCTGCCTCCCTTGGCCCTTCAGCAAGAGCCTGCCCCAGGGAAGGTGGGTCTGGAACTCACTGGCTGCCTGTGGAATCCCAGGCTCCCAATGCCCTGGCCAGGTGGGAGTGGGTGAGCTGCCAAGGGAGTGTCCCAGCAACCAAACACCATAGCCCCTCCAGCGCTGCACACACCAGCCCCACGTGTGTGCAGACATGCTGCCTGGAGCCCCCAGGGAGGCTGCGTGGTGCAGAGCACCAATCCCTGCTGGCGATGCCAGCACAAACACCAAGGCAACAAATCTCGCTGCCCTTGGTAACAACAGGGTGCTGCAGGGAGAGGCTGTTGCTTTGCCCCCCCCTCCAATCTCCGCCCAGGCTTTGGAGGCTGTTGTGGCAGCAAAAAAATCCGCAGCTACAGTGCCCTCATTTGAGAAACGCTGATATGAGCTATCCTGTAGTAAATGCACAGTGAAGACCATGAGGTAAACTAGTTGAGGGATATAGAATTAGGGATATAGAATTGACTTCATCAGGTTTACCTCACAGTAAAGCTAAAGTTCCTGGTCTCTGTGCTTTTACTTTAGGATAGTGCCTGCAAGTTAGCTACCCTGAGGTAAAAAGTATACCTTTATTAGCAGTGAAATAAGGCCTGAGAGAGAACATATAGCAGTGGCAGCAGAGAGGGAGGGGGAAAATGACAGACTGAAGTGGGGGAACTTGGAGACAAGAGGAGGACAGAGTGGAATGAAAGGGCTAGCATAAAAAAATGAGGTAAAGGACAAAAACAAAAATGAAGGATAGAAGACAAAACTACTCGAAATATACAGGGGGGAAAAGAACACAGAGAGAAAAAGGCTTAGAATGGACAGTGGAGAGAGAGAGAGGAAATAGGTGAGACAACCAAAATACAGTGTGATACATGGCGGAAGAAGAATAACTAGGCACCAACTCCTACAAGTTGGTGCTTCAGTCAAGAAGAGGGTGGACTCACTCACTTGGGCCAGATTTCCAAAGATACCTCAATCCAGTCCCATAATTTGCACCTGCTATTCTGTGTATTCAAAAACCTGAATTTGAATGTGAGAACAGCAACTGCTTATGCAGTTCACCTGGTTAGGCATCTCTTTGTTTTTCTGTGTAATTTCTGCTTGAGGAGGTTTGCATGAGCAAAATTGCAGGAGCACATTTTGAGCCTGTTCTTGAAAATGTACTGTTTAATATTAAGTATACAGACTTCCTGCCAACTGAACCACATGTTTGCCAGCACCCTAACTGTGGGGAGTTATTGGAAAGATTACAAGCCCACACAAAAAGTATACATGAAGTTGTAGAACATTTTGAACTGAATTGTTTCGCTGTTAGACATTGGATAGCCTATAGGGAGCAATTAAATAGTTTTCTTTAGTTATAACACTGTGCATGTAAGGCCTAGAAAAACTATACCTTCCTGTAAAAGAAAAAAGGACAAATAATTAGCATGAAAGGTTGGAATGGATCCACCCAACATGAAACCAGGCAGATTCTGGAATTTCCTCCAAAACATTTAGATGCCAAGAGCCTATCAATCTATGTGATGTGCCAAGAATGGCTCAGGTAGAGGAGCCTAACCCAAAGTCAACATGAATATGGACTAAAAGGAGCTATTAACTTGAACAGCAACATGAACCAACACCTAAAAAAACTGAAATAAAACATGTCCTCATTATATCATTGTACTTGAATGAAATAATCAGGCCAACAGCTTGAGCCTCATATAAGACATGATTCATATAAATAAGATTAACAGCAGAGCAAGAAAGGTAGTAGAAAATATAATTAAACTTTCAAGGACAATATTATTATCATGATCAGTTCCCGTATGGATCATCTGATAACTCCTCTACAGAACGTTCTTTAGATTCTTTCTTACTTGCCAAGATAAACTATTTAGCTGCCTAAAGAATCCTAAAAATGTCCACCTAATCTACTCAAAGGGTATGTCAACATTATGAAATTAGGTTGAATTTATGGAAGTCGATTTTTTAGGAAGTGATTTTATACAGTCGATTGTGTGTGTCCCCACTAAGCGCATAAAGTCGGTGGAGTACGTCCATAGTACCGAGGCTAGCGGCGACTTTCGGAGTGTTGCACAGTGGGTAGCTATCCCACAGTTCCCGCAGTCTCCACTGCCCATTGGAATTCTGGATTGAGCTCCCAATGCCTGATCAGGCAAAAACATTGTCGCAGGTGGTTTTGGGTACATGTCGTCAGTTGCCCCTCCCTCCGTGAAAGCAAAGGCAGACAATCATTTCGTGCCTTTTTTCCGTGCGGATGCCATACTGCTTTCAGCAGACGGTGCAGTAGGACTGCTAACCGTCGTCATCCAACCACCACTTCTGCTGCAACTCTGCTCTCCTGCTCTCCTGGTGCCATAAATCCACTTTGCAGGTCTTCTCATTGTTCTTTATAAATATCTATTCTCATGGCATCCCGTCATCATCCACTGCTTCTGCTACAACTCTGCTCTCCTGCTCGTGTATCGATAGTGAATTTCTCCATGTTATCTGTCATGGGCTCCCGGGAACATGTGTTCTTCCTTGGGAAATGTGCGCGGTGCTAACTGTCGTCCTCCACTGCTTCCTCTGCAACTCTGCTCTTCTGCTCTCCTGGTGCCATGAATCCACCTTGCGGGTCCTCTCGTCGTTCGGTATAAATATCTATTCTCGTGGCATCCGTCGTCTTCCACCACTTCCGCTGCAACTCTGCTTTCCTTCAGACGCCATACCACAGCAAGCATGGAGCCCGCTCAGCTCACCGCTGCTGTTGTGAGCATTGTAAACACCTTATGCATTATACTGCAGTATGTGCAGAACCAGAACCTGCAAAAGCAGGTGAGGAGGCGATGACAGCACGATCACGATAGTGATGAGGACATGGACACAGACTTCTCTCAAAGCACGGGCCCTGGCAATTTGGACATCATGGTGGTAATGGGGCAGGTTCATGCCGTGGAATGCCAATTCTGGGCCCGGGAAACAAGCACAGACTGGTGAGACCACATAGTGTTGCCGGTCTGGGATGATTCCCAGTGGCTGCAAAACTTTTGCATGCATAAGGGCACTTTCATGAAACGTTGTGATTTGCTTTCCCCTGTCCTGAAGTGCAAGAATAGCAAGATGAGAGCAGCCCTCACAGTTGAGAAGCGAGTGGCGATAGCCCTCTGGAAGCTTGCAACGCCAGACAGCTACCGGTCAGTCGGGCATCAATTTGGAGTGGGTAAATCTACTGTGGGGGCTGCTGTGATCCAAGTAGCCAACGCAATCACTGAGCTGCTGCTATCGAGGGTAGTGACTCTGGGAAATGTGCAGCTCATAGTGGATGGCTTTGCTGTAATGGGATTCCCTAACTGTGGTGGGGTGACCGAGGGAACCCATATCCCTATCTTGGGACCGGACCACCTTGGCAACCAGTACATAAACTGCAAGGGGTACTTTTCAATGGTGCTGCAAGCACTGGTGGATCACAAGGGACGTTTCACCGACATCGATGTGGGATGGCCGGGAAAGTTGCATCTTCAGGAACTCTTGTCTGTTTGAACAGCTGCAGGAAGGGACTTACTTCCCAGACCAGAAAATAACTGTTGGAGATGTTGAAATGCCTATAGTTATCCTTGGGGACCCAGCCTACCCCTTAATGCCACGACTCATGAAATCATACACAGGCACCCTGGACAATAGTTAGGAGCTGTTCAGCTATAGACTGAGCAAGTGCAGAATGGTGGTAGAATGTGCATTTGGATGTTTAAAAGCGCGCTGGCACACATTACTGACTCAGTTAGACCTCAGTGAAACCAATATCCCCATTGTTATTGCTGCTTGCTGTGTGCTCCACAATATCAGTGAGAGTAAGGGGGAGACATTTATGGCGGGATGGGAAGTTGAGGCAAATCGCCTGACTATTGATTACACGCAGCCAGACACCAGGGCGATTAGAAGAGCACAGCAGGGTGCGCTGTGCATCAGAGAAGCTTTGAAAACCAGTTTCATGACTGGCCAGGCTACGGTGTAACAGTTTAGTTTGCTTCTCTTTGATGAAAACCCGCCCCCTTGGTTCACTCTACTTCCCTGTAAGCCAACCGCCCTCCCCCCTTCAATCACCGCTTTCAGAGGCAATAAAGTCATTATTGTTTCAAAATCATGCATTCTTTATTAATTCATCACTCAAATAGGGGGATAACTGCCAATGTAGCCTGGGAGGTGTGGGGGAGAAGGGAAGTACCGGGTGGGGTGGTGGATGAGGGGGAGGGAGGAGGACAAGGCCACACTGCACTTCAAAACTTATTGAATGGCAGCCTTCTGTTGCTTGGGCAGTCCTGTGGGTGGAGTGGCTGGGAGCCCCCTCGCGTTCTTGGGCATCTGGGTGAGGAGGCTATGGAACTTGGGAAAGGGAGGGTGGGAGGTTACACAGGGGCAGCAGGGGCGGTCTGTGCTCCTGCTGCCTTTCCTGCATCTCCACCAGATGCCAGAGCATATCAGATTGATCCCCAATAGCCTCAGCATTGCATCCTGCCTCCTCTCATCACACTGCCGCCATCTCTCATCTTGCTCCCGCCACCTCTTATCTCATTTGTCCCTCCTGTCCTCGCGTTCATTTTCTGCTTTCCTGGACTCTAACATTGTTTGCATCCACGCATTCTGCTGAGCTCTTTCAGTGCAGGAGGACTGTATGAGCTTAGAGAACATTTCATCTTGAGTGCAATTTTTTCGCCTTCTTATCTGCACTAGCCTCTGGGACGGAGATGATGGGGGAGCGTTGAAACATTTGCAGCTGTGGGAGTTAAAAAAGGGAGAGTGGTATTTAAAAAGACACATTTTAGAGAACAATGGGTAGGCTCTTTCACGGTGAACCAAGCTGTTAACATTACATAGCACATGTACTTTCGGTACACGGTCACGGTTGCCTCTTATATTGAGGGCCTGCCGGTTTGGTGTGAGAGATCACACATGCAGGGTCGGGCAACAGAATTCGGCTTGCAGGCAGTCATGATAAGCCACAGTCTTTCAGCTTTTTCAGCCTTCATAACAGGTGGGAATGGTTTCAAACAGCAGTGCCCTCCTTTCCCATACCAAGCACCCCTTTGGGTTGGCCATTTAAAAGGAGGGGCTATACTGGCCACGAATGCATCCCAAGTCTTCAGGGCAAATTAATCATTAAACACACTTGCTTTTAAACCATGCATTATATTTACAAAGGTACACTCACCAGAGGTGCCTTCTCTGGCTTTATGGTCCGTGAGCCCACCTTGGGAAGATTGGGAGGGTATTGGCTCCAGGGTGATAAATAGTTCCTGGCTGTCGGGGAGAATGGTTTCTCCACTTGCGTGCTGTGCGCTATCCTCATCCTCCTCCACCTCATCTTCCTCATCCCCAAAATCCTCATCCCTGTTGCGTGAGACTCCCCCCTTGCAGGTGTCCATGGACAGGGGTGGGGTAGTAGTAGGGCCCCCCGATAGAATTGCATGCAGCTCATCATAGAAGTGGCATGTCTGGGGCTCTGACCTGGAGTGGCTGTTTGCCTCTTTGGTTTTTTGGTAGGCTTGCCTAAGCTCCTTAATTTTCATGCGGCACTGCTGTAGGTCCCTGTTGTAGCCTCTATCCATCATGCCGTTGGAGATTTTTTCAAATATTTTGGCATTTCGTCTATTGGAACGGAGTTCTGATAGCACATATTCGTCTCCCCAAACAGCGATCAGATCCAGTACCTCCCGTTTGGTCCACGCTGGAGCTCTTTTGTGATTCTGGGACTGCATGGTCACCTGTGCTGATGAGCTCGCCACGCTGGTCAAACAGGAAATGAAATTCAAAAGTTCCTGGGGCTTTTATTGTGTACCTGGCTAGTGCATCTGAGTTGAAAGTGCTGTCCAGAGCGGTCACAACAGAGCACTCTTGAATAGCTCCCAGAGGCCAATACCATCGAATTGCATCCACACTACCCCAAATTTGACCCAGCGATGTCAATTTCAGCGCTAATCCCCTCATTGGGGAGAAGTACAAAAATTGATTTTAAGAGCCCTTTAAGTTGACAAAAATGGCTTTGTCGTGTGGATGGGTGCAGGGTTAAATTGATCTAATGCTGCTAAATTCGACCTAAACTCGTAGTGTAGACCAGGGCTAAGTCTTCCAAAGTTCAAGTTCACCAAAGGGAGACTAAAACAGCTGAGGCCTGGTCTACACTGGGGGAGGGGGCGGTGTTGATGTAAGATACGCAACTTCAGGTATGGGAATACTGTAGCTGAAGTCGAAGTATCTTATCCCGACTTACCTCCCGGTCTCACCGCGCGGGATCGACGTCCGCGGCTCCCCCGCCAACTCCGCTACTGCCGCTCACTCCGGTGGAGTTTCGGAGTCGACGGGGAGCGCGTTCGGGGTTCGATATATATTGCGTCTAGATGAGACGCGATATATATCGATCCCCGATAAATCGATCGCTACCCGCCGATACGGCAGGTAGTCTGGACGTACCCTGAGTCATTGAATCAAAACTCTTCCTTCTCTTTGTCAGCTTTGAGTTTATAAAATTCCACTATGACAGATATCATATGTAATGTGGTCAGAAGATTTTGAAAACTAAAGTATTTTGTTTCTTATAGTTTTCTGACTTGCATCAAAAGTACAGTGCTGGAGTTAAGAGTCACCAGCTTTTTTTTATAGCTAAGAATTGCTTTCCAGGGAATATGTATCTCAAGATTACCAGTCACTAAGCCATTTGCCAAAAACAAACAAATAATGCAGTATCCTCAGACTGGCTACTCAGATTTACAAGTTACTCATTTTTGCTTAAGTCTAGTCTGCATTTAAAAGTATTAAATCTATAAATTACACATTTGTTCCATCTCTGGACTTCAAATTTAGAATTTTTATTTTTGTCAATAACCTCAATATGAAATCTGTTTTCTTTTCAAAAGTGACTGATTTTTGCCTTGTGTTAAATCTATTGTGAATCCTATTTAAACTCATTGTGATCATTAATATGTTTCTTCTGAAGTAGCACTAGCCAACCCAGATGGAAATGAAGAGGAAGAAGATAATGAGCTGCCTTCTTTGTCTGATATTTGTGATCAAAAGGTGTGAAATATATTTCTTACCTCTTAAAAGTCTCCAGCTGGTGACTCCAAAAAGAAAGCATCCATCATTCATGGAAAGCCACAAAGGAAATGAAATAATATTGGTTGGGAGCAGAGAGCTCCAGAAAACAATGACCTTCTTCTCACTTGCAATTTCAGAAGGTTTTGTATTTAAAAAACAAGACAAAAATGCATTTTTTCCTGTTGGATTTGTGTTTAGTGCATATGAGAAATTAATAGCATTTAAAGTTATTCTGCCTTTTCTGAAGTAGATTAAAGCAGGTAGGTACAGTACATAACCTTTCCTATTCAGATAATTTCACCTTCGGTGTAGAATCCAGGTGGATGAGTTTATTTTTATAAAATTACTGCGCATGGCATGTTATTGAAACAGGGAGCACATTTTTGACCTGCAACAGAAATATACAAATCCCATCTCCTAACAAACGCAAGGCAAATGTAGAAGTTAGCAAGGTAGGTTTATAGTCAATGAACAAACCTAAGATCTAATTCTGCAGTCCTACTCAGGGAAATTAATGGGAGTTTTGACTGAATATGGATGACAGGTTAAGGTTCATAAGTACCCATGTAGTAGATACTGTCTTTGATAACATAAGTATATGTATATAATCAACATTACAGATTTTTTTCTTTCAGACTGTTTGTCCTATACAGCTTTAGAAGTATTATCAAAGAAGTGTTATGGGAAACAGAGGTGTAAAATTATTGTCAACAACAACCATTTTGGAAGTCCATGCCTGCCTGGAGTGAAAAAATATCTTAATGTCAGCTATGCATGTGGTAAGAGCAAATATGTGATAATTTTGAAGCTCTCATTCTACTTGCAGAGCATAATAATGCAAAGTTGTGTATACATCTATGAACACACACGCCCAGAGCTGGATTCTTAAACCTGGCCTTCCTGTTAGCATCTGTAACCTATTATAGTTACATGACAAAATACCTGAGATGTAGGTACAATCACATAGCTAGAGATCTAGATAACATAAATTGCAATAATTAAAATAAGTGCTTGACAAATGCTCTAGATATTAAATTGTTTTCCACATAATTCATCTACAGCAAAGCTAAGTAAAAAAAATCCACTATTGCATTGTGTTAGCCTTTATAAAGCACTTCAACATAATCAAAGCACTGTATAAAGGCTTTGATCCTGAAATATGATCCACAGGGGCAAACCTAAGTTCCTCCCCCTACAGAGAATTTCCTTACTCTGGGTAAAGTCTCAGGCCAGGGCTATACTACAGACTTATATGGGTATAGCTACGTTGCTCAAGCATGTGAAAAATCCACCCCCTGAGCAACATAGTTATACCAACCTAACCCCCAGTGTAGACAGTGCTATGGTGACCAGAGAGCTTCTCCTGCCAACATAGCTACTGCCACTCTCAGAGGTGGATCAACTACGCTCTCCTGTCAGAGCAGTAGCATCTCCACTAAAGCATTACAGCGGAGCACCAGTGCAGCTGCACCCCTGCAGCCAGAGGCGGATTAAGATTTAGTGGGGCCCTGGGCACAAAGAACTTTTGGGCCCCCCACACCTCCCACCTGCCATTGGACCCCACCCCCTGCTCCTCCTCTCCCCCTCCCCCCTGAGCTCCCGCCCCTTGGCCAGGCCAGAAGTCAGAGCCAAGCTGTGGTAAGAGCCACCCGTGGGGAGCTGTGGACCCTCCACTTGCCCCAGGGAGCGGGGACACGGGCCGGGGGCTGCTCACAGGCAGTGTCTTTCTTCTCCCCTTCACCCTCACAGTATGCAGTAGCAATTCTGCTGTGGTTGCTGCTCCCTGTTCTGTTGTGGAGATATAGTTTGAATTGTTGAACTGTTTGCCAGGTTTTGGGATTAGGAAGGAATTTTTCCCTCAGGGCAAGATTGACAAGGTTCCTGGTGAGTTTTTCCACCTTCTGGAGGCCTGGTTTTAGGTAAATAGGGAGAAAAGACAGGATTTAAAAGTTGTAAGTTTATAAATGAGTTTGTAATTTTGACACAGCTGTGGCCAGTGTCCAGTGTGGATGAGAAGCTCTGAGGGGCCAGCTCTCAAAGGTGATAAGAATAAGAGACCCATGAGATAACTGGGGGAAATTATTAGGCTGGTGAAAAATGGGGAGACCATAAGTCTTCACAGACAGGTGCCCACATGTGTACCCTCATTCTCCCTCACAGGGAAGAGAGCCAGAGGATGGGGAGGGAGGCATGAGCCCTAGGGGAGAGGCTAAAGAGGTCCTACCCTGAACATTAGATATTTGGCATAGAGGTCAATTAACGCCACATTGAACCCAAATACATTTTTGGTATTGGCATTAAAGTTAAAAATTGATAACGTAACATCCTTCCACTTTAAATTCCATCCCTGTGTCTGGGTTTTCATTCTCCTGTATGCCCTGATCAATAACTGCTCTTGCCCAGTAGTGGGTTTGTTTTAATGGTTCTGCTCACAAAACACCAGAGGCTCCCAACAGTTGGTCAGGGTGCTGGGCAGAAAAGCCCCCAGACCAGAGAGGGAGCATGCTCTGTGCCCCCTTGAAGCCTGCACATGTAATTGCACCTGAGCACCAAATAACTGGGGCTCTGCATTTTTGGCAGCCGGGTAAAGGTGGCATCTAGCCAGAAGGGAAGTAGCTAGCTCCTGTA
Organism: Mauremys mutica; assembly: GCF_020497125.1. Taxonomy (NCBI): domain Eukaryota; kingdom Metazoa; phylum Chordata; order Testudines; family Geoemydidae; genus Mauremys; species Mauremys mutica. The sequence goes on from NC_059072.1 coordinate 198,681,020, forward strand.
GGCAGCCTACATAGTCTGATCCAAGTCTTTCCAATGACTTCTTCAGAAGGCTTTGGATCAGGCCCCTGCTGCTACACTACAGAAACTGCAATAGTATCATTAACTCCTCCTAGGCCTGCTCTTTCTTATCCCCTGGCCTGAGCACTGAGGTAAGACACTGGTATAAATGGTGAAGCCAACAGCAGCAATCTGTGCTGCCAGTCGAAAGGAGGTGTTAACTCTTGGCAATATCACCAGAGATCCTTGGGCTTAATAGGCTTGACAGCTGTGCACCCTGCCCCTTCCTCTTTGTGCAGCTGCAATCTCCTCCCCTCCCTGTGAGGAATATGCTGAATTAACTCTATGGGGAAACACTGTGGAGTTTTCTAAGTCTACCTCTGGCAGGTCTTTCCATGGGAGCGGCCCAAATAAGCAGTACTTGGAGTTTACTTGCACGGTTGGTAATAAATAGCCATTTTGGGATTGATTCTTAACTTAGTTCTACAGTGTCATATATCTGAAGATCAGAGAAAACAATGATAATCTATGGATTATCTAGAAGGCAGGTTCCTTGTAGGCACAATAGGGGATTTCTCAAGGTATGTTTTAGAGCTTTTAAGAATCTACCCTCTTAAAAGAGGGTATGTTAGCCTTCAGGTGAGAGGAATTACTAAGATTGATATTTATTTTTATAAAGAAGGAGCTGGAGGCTTGCCATGGAGCTAATACATAATATGCTTAGACAGTAAATGCTGTATTGTTGGTCCTTTCATAAAAGTGAGTTATTGGAATTCCCTTTAATTACTCTATTAATAATTATGACACCTTGTTCTTTATTTGTGGGCCGAGGGGTGTGTATGTGGTAAGATAACTCATACTATTAATCATTGTAGTGGTTTTGCAAAGACACATACACCAGGTAGTAGATAACATTCTTCTGTGTTGCTGGCACATTTTGCAGGTTTTTACTGCCAAACAATACTAAATTGTTCAATCTGAAGCATTAGCAAGTGATTTGCAGCTCTAATTATTTTATAGATCATCTAGTAGCCATGAGAAAAGAAGAGTTTTGGAATTCTTGAAATTCCACACATGGGGTGGGAGCTTCTGTTGATAAAAGACTCCAAGTGGATAGGTACAGTCATATGTTTTTAAAGCAAACCTCTCCATAGAAATTTCTGATTATGGCAGTAAATCAAGTTTTACTTTGCTAAAGCAATTTGCCTCTTGCAGCCAAACTGAACTGAATTGATAGCACATCAATGATAAGGAATGCCTACGTTCTCAACTGTAAGCCCACTAAGAATGTACTTTGAGAGATGTTCCTGATCTTGCCTCAGAATTTCTTCTCACCTCCTCCTCCTCTATGAGATGGTGGTTTCCCCAACCCGAGATTTGGATTTTAACATAGACAATATCTGTCCCGGTTACAGGGCTAGCTGCACCTCTGTCCTCTTTCAGATCTCTCTGAGAGCACCCACCTCAGGGTTTGGTCCTTTAAGTCTTTCCCTGTCTCAGGGTGGAATCTTGTGATTCTGCCTCTCTTTGGCTGGGACCCAGGTACGCTACTCAGCTTGTACCAACTTCTGATCATCCGACATTGGGAACCTGTGACCAGTGATAGCAATCAACAGTCTTCTTTTAAAAAGTATTTTTATTTAGCAGTTGTACCAAAGTATCAGAGAAAAAGGATTTTTAACACAAGAAATTGCCTATGTGCATATACAGGGTTTGTCTTAACTGCATCATTAGTGCAATCTATAAGTCAAGTTTTGCACCTATCTTAACTCCTGTCCACACATAAAAATCTCTAGCATGCCTGAAACTCATGCTAATGGCGCTAGAGCAGTAATGCTGTGGGGGATGCTACAGCCTGAGTTCCAGTTGCTCGTCCAATCATTCTGCTAATCCAATCACTCTGTGTAGCTCAAGTGTTTGTTTGGGTTTTTTGCCGTGTGGTCACTCTCACTCAAGATAAACTAGCTCAGGTGGAGCCACGGCCATGTCTACGCTACAGGGACTATAGTGGCATAGCTATGTCGGCATAACTCGATAGTGTAGACGCTGCTTACAGTGACAGTAGTATTTCCATTGCTGTAGGAACACCCCCTCCCCAAGCAATGGAGCTAGGCCAACGGAAGCTAGGTACCCAAGGGATCGGGCAGGCTCGTACTCAGGTGGCTATCCTGAGCTGCCAGCCATGTCACCATGGCCACCCTGTCTGTCTACCCACACTGGGAAGCACCCTTGCAGCTGCTTTGGAGACATACACTAATATAGAGGTGAATTGACATAGGAACAAAAGGAGGAGGTAGTATGAGGGCCCCATTGTCAGAAAAGAAAGTTGGATCTGAGGCTTTTCAGTAGAAATGACTGTTGGTCAGTGATGTGGGAAACTGAGGTGATTGCCTCAAGGGCAAGGTGAAGGAGAGAAGTTTTCTGCAGAGGCTTCATGAAGGTTTGAAGCAGTTAGCAGGTTGGTTAGAGAAGAGCTGAGGTTTCATGTTGGAAACTGTTTTGTGGAGACAGGAGATCTGAGAGAGCCTCGCTATAGAGCCTGGCCTCTTAGCAAAGTCCAGTGGAGCCAAGACTGAGACCTGATTCTTAAGACGAGTGAGTTGGAGACATTTATGAAACGGTTAAGAAGAAACTCTGGAAGTGCTTTGCTGGATGCTTGGCTAAGCAATGGGAGCTTGATGGTCTTCTTTATTTTTGGAACTTAAGTGCCGGGTTTACTGGTATTACTGCAACGATGAATAGAACTTTTGATGTAGCACAGGCTTTGATACTGGTATGGTTGCACTAACAGAGAAAGATGAGGAAATGGCTTTTCCTTCATGCACTTTTGTTGTAGTAATAATTAATGCACATTTTATAGGACCTTTGATCCCAAAATCCTTCACAATTTTCCTACTTAAATCCCAATACAGCAAAGCACTTATGCACATGCTTAAAGTTAAGCATGCCCATAATGCAGTGCTGAATAAAGACAGGCTTAAGCAAGTGCTTATGCACTTTGCTGAATCAGGGCCTCCTTATGTACTTTGCTGAATGAGGGCCACACTGCTTATGCTGACAAAAAGGAATGGGACAAAATATTATCCATCTTTCTTCCCCTACTCAGAGTCAGCAGAGAGAGAGAGAGAGAGATGGGACTTGGGCTGTGAATTACTTTGCCTATTTTAGAAAGAGAAAGGTTCCCAAACTAGGAGAAACCAAAGATTGCTGATGGAGAGATCCTTCACTTGTGATTTTCATTAGATAAGGCATCTCAGCATGATCAAATAGTAGTATACATTGTATTAGCTTTACACCTCAGTTCTTTCCAGAGAATCCCAAAACCCATTTTCTGTAAAACCCAAGTTTTACAGAAAATGTAGACCCCCCTTTTCTGAAAATTTCAAGATAAATGATTTATGCTGTCATAAAATCTTAATGGCTGATCTCTGAAATAAAAATGTAATACAATATGTGATTTTTTTTCTGTCTCAGCAGTGCTGGGTCTTCCCTTTAGAATTGTTCCATATTTCCTTCTTTCTCACCACCTGAGAGTCTCTCTAAAAGAAACAGAGAAAAATACTCCCTACAGATGCATCCTTTGTGGTAATAGACACCACAAGGCCTTTGGCCCCTTTGATCATAAGTGTTATCCCAAGAATGTCTTGCCAGATCTCATTTAAAATGCACTTGTACTTTGAAAACTGAATTGATAAAACCAGAAGCCTGGTGTTCCTTGTTTAGTGTCTCTCATTATTTCCAGACCAGCTATTACAAATGAATAAGGCTATGTTTCAGTCATGGGTATTTTTGGTAAAAGTTATGAACAGGTCATGGGCAGTAAACAAAAATTCATGCCCTGTGATCTGTCCAAGACTTGTACTATAGACCCCTGACTAAATCTTGGGTGATGGCAGGGGGCTGGCCTGGGGGTGCCACAAGTGCTCTGGGGGTGGCCCAGGGGAGCTGGGCATCGCAGGTGCTGGCGGGAGGCAGCGAGTGGCCTGGGACCCCTGTGGGTGCTTGGGGGAGGGCACAGTGGCACATGGCCCAGGGCCCCCACTGGTGTCGGGGTGGGCGAGTGGTGGTAGCCCAGCCCCTACTGCTGCTGCCGGGGGAGGGGCCACAGCGGCCCAAGACTGCCCCAGCAATGGCCAGAAGTCACAGAGGTCCTGGAAAGTCACTGAATCCGTGACTTCCGTGATCTCCATGACAGACTCACAGACTTTCAAATGAACACACAGATTTTTTTTTTTTTTTTTTTTTTTTTTAACATGTGCCAGCCCTCCAGATTCAGCCTGGAATCTGAAAATCAAGCTGTTCATTTTCTGGCTCACACATCAATAATAAAAATTCTGCTTCTGGAACTCAGTTAACAAATCTGATGATGCACAAGCCAAAATAGAGGCCAAATTACGCTCCCATATCCATGTTGGCTTTGCAGTATTTACAGGAGTCAAAAGTACTAAAACTTACTTTAAAAACTTTACCAGGAAAGGAAACAGATGTGACTTTTATCCCACACCTATGGAGAATGGCTGGGCAGTAAGAAGCGCCGTTTTTACAGTTATTTTTCAGAGTAAAACTGTACTTCAACCCCTTGGACTGGACCTCCCTCTGTTCCTGTCAATCTTCTTTTACACAGTTTATTGGCAAACATTTGTTTCATACCTGAAATGTCTTCCATTTTCCAAATCTGTGTGAAACTCCATCAATCTGTCTTTGTATAGTACAGAGAATAGGTGCCAAGATCAGGATAACTGAAGGACCCATTCATCTGACACAGGAATTGTGTGCTCTTAACATGTACACAATGTGCCTTCCTTTTAGATCATTTTAATCCCTGTAAGAAGAGTGTGAAAGCCTCCAAATTAAATCCACTAAAATGCACCAGAAGAAAAAGAAGTTAATTAAAAGGAAACAGTTCTCTGGCTACTCAGACCAATGCTTAGTCTACACTTAAAATTTCGATCAACCTAGCTGCGTCACTCAGGTGAAAAGTTCACACCCCAGAGGGCTGTAGTTAAACTGAAATTAGGGTAACCAGACAGCACGTGTCAAAAATCGGGACGGGAGGGAGGGAGGGGGAAGGGGAATAGGAGCCTATACAAGAAAAAGCCCCAAATATTGAGACTGTCCCTATAAAATTGGGACTTCTGGTCACCTTAGCTGAAATAGCTCCCAGTGTAGCTATGGCTAAGTCAATGAAAGAATTCTTCCTTTGACATAGTTACCAGAACTCAGAAGCCTGGTCTACACTAGGCGTTTAAATCGGTTTTAGGAGCCTAAAACCGATTTAACGCCACAACCGTCCACACTAGGAGGCACCTTATATCGATTTTAATGGCTCTTTAAACCGGTTTCTGTACTCCTCCCTAACGAGAGGAGTAGCGCTAGTATCGGTATTACCATATCGGATTAGGGTTAGTGTGGCCGCTGATCGACGGTATTGGCCTCCATAGCGTATCCCACAGTGCACCACTGACCGCTCTGGACAGCAATCTGAACTCGGATGCAGTGGCCAGGTAGACAGGAAAAGCCCCGCGAACTTTTGAATATTTCCTGTTTGCCCAGCATGGAGCTCCGATCAGCACGTGTGGCGAGGCAGTTAAAAATCAAAATAAAGAAAGAGCTCCCGCATGGACCATGCGGACGTGATCGCTGTAAGGGCAGGCAAATCTGTTCTATCAGCGCTCCGTTACAGAAGACGAAATTCAAAATCATTTTTTTAAAATCTCCAGACAGTCGCCATAGCAGGGGCTCAGCGCACTGCTGCGTGACAAGCGTAACGGAAAGCCAAAGAATCAAATGGACGCTCATGGACTGGAGGACTCAAGCTATCCCACAGTTCCTGCAGTCTCCGAAAAGCATTTGCATTCTTGGCTGAGCTCCAAATGCTTCTAGGGTCAAACACCGTGTCCGCGGTGGGTCAGGGCATAGCTCGGCAATTTACGCACCCCCCCACCCACCCTCAGAAGTGAAAGGGAAAACAATCCTCTCTTGACTCTTTTACATGTCACCCTATCTTTACTGAATGCTGCAGATAGACGCGATGGTGCAGCACTCAACACCAACATTCTTGCTCCCCCCACGCTATGGATGGCTGATGGTACAAAATGACTGGTACCCGTCCTCATCATCAGCCTATTGGCACATGGGGCAGTGCAAAAGGACTGGTAACCGTGCTGACTAGCATCTGTTAGGTCGATCAAGGGCGCCTGGTCCTAATTTTTCCTGGTAGATGGTACAGTATGGCTGATAACCATCGTCATCATAGCAACAGGGGGCTGAGCTCCATCAGCCCCCACCCTTCATGTGTAAAGAAAAGATTCAATTGCCCCTGAACTAGCAGAGGGATGCTGGGCTCCTCTCCTACACACTCCTTACTGTCCTGTCTGGACTATCATAGCAGCTGGAGGCTGCCTTCCACTCATATCTCACTAACAAGTCATTGTGTCTTATTCCTGCATTCTTTATTACTTCATCACACAAGTGGGGGGACAATGCTACGGTAGCCCAGGAAGGCTGAGGGAAGAACGGAATCAACAGGTGGGGTTGTTGCAGGAGCACCCCCTGTGAATAGAAAACAGCTCATAATTTCTGCAGGATCTGACACAGAGCAGCTGTGCTCTCTGGTTCTCTGATACAGTGGTTCTCTAGTACACTTGCCCATATTCTAGGCAGGACTGATTCTATTTTTAGATACCAAAAAGGAGGGATTGACTCAGGGAGTCATTCCCAATTTTGGCTTTTGCGCCCCTGGCTAAGAGCAGCCAGGGGCACTTATGACAGCAGCAAATGGAACAGTGCAAAAGGACTGGTAGCCACGATCATCTTATTACCAATTTATGGTATGGTAGATGGTACAATATGGCTGATAACCATCTCTGCTATCATGCAAAAGCAAAAGCATGCTGCTGTGTAGCGCTGCTGAATCACCTCTGTGAGCGGCATCTAGTACACATACGGTGACAGTCACAAAAGGCGAAACAGGCTCCATGATTGCCATGCTATGGCATCTTCCAGGGCAATCCAGGGAAAAAAGGCATGAAATGCTTGTCTGCCGTTGCTTTCCCAGCGGAAGGAGTGACTGACGACATTTACCCAGAACCACCCGCGACAATGATTTTTGCCGCATCAGGCACTGGGATCTCAACCCGGAAATTCCAAGGGGCGGGGGAGGCTGCGGGAACTACGGAATAGCTACCCACAGTGCAATGCTCCAGAAATCGACGCTAGCCTCGGACCGTGGACGCACACCACCGATTTAATGTGTTTAGTGTGGCCGCGCACACTCGATTTTATACAATCTGTTTTGTTAAACCGGTTTATGTAAATTCGGAATAATCCCATAGTGTAGACGTACCCAGAGAGGTGGATTAGCTGCAGTGATGGAAAAACCCCTTCTATCGCTGTATGAAGCATCTACACTACAGCAGCACAGTTGCAGCACCATAGTGTAGACATGGCCTAAGAGCTCATTCCATCTGGAACACTCTCCAGTTACTTACCTTGCCGTAACTGGAGTTCTTCAAGTTGTGTGGTCCCTATATTCCACTGTGGGTTCTCTGGCATATGGAGTGCACGCATACCCACAATGGCATACCCATAGGGTCCACCACTTGAAGTAGAACAAAAACTTCTAGTCAGGAAAGTTACAGAGCACATCACACAGGGCTTCAAACATTTCTTTACTGACCGTTACAGACTTGATCTATTCTCCTCATCAAAAGCAGTGATTGGCACAATTTAAGGTCTATCAAAAGTGTGCCTCATTATTTCCTGTTCATTGGTATTTCCTTTTGGTCCAGAAAGCTGGATGTAGCTATTAGATAGTTATGTCTTATGGAAACTATGCCCTGTGAGACAGATCTCTGGCAGGAGTCCAGACCCTTGCTCTCACCTGGCGCTAAGGGATTTAACAAGGACCTGTTTCTTTTATCATCTATTACTTTTGACTACAAGTAGGAACATAAGAAGAGGAGCAGAAAAAGCAAGATCTTGCCCCTGAAAGAAAGAAAACTTCTGCTCTCCATTTGATTCATCTTTTGTTAACAAGAGAAATTTAGCTCTTTCGGTACCTGTGGCTTTGGGAGCACAAACTCTGGCCCTAGTCCTTCAGTCCAACCCAGAAGAGCAGACCCTAGCACCCTCATGCAGCCACATTGGCTGCACTTGAGCTGCATGCAGGCACAAGGGTCTGGCTGTGCGAATCAAGCTGCAGGACTGGAGCCTCTGTATGAATGTTCTTTAGTAGACAAGGCCAGCAGAGAATTACAGCCCTGGTCTTTTGTGTTACAATGATCATAAAGGTGTTGCTTGTGCACATTTAAAATGTACTAATAATGGGTTTGATTATTATTCTGGGCCATAGTTTATAGTTAATGTCCCCTATTTGCAGTGTGATTAAGATAACAACTCAGATAGTGTAACAGTCTTAAAATTGACGGTATACAATTTTTCTTTTTTCTTTTTAGTTCCCAAAATCATACTTACAGCAGTTGATCCGATGATTTCTAATCTAAATCCTTCCCTAAAGCAGAACAATGGTAAATATGGTAATTTTTATGGTTTATTACCATCATTTGTCTTTAAGTCAAAATAGGAAATATGTTTGATCAAAGATGGACATAGTTGTATTAGAATAATTAGAGGGGGAAGTAGTAAAACCGTGTGTTAAAACTGGCTCTGACCACTGAAAGTTGTTAAAAAAAAAAAAAAGTGTTTTATCATCAACAGAATGAGTTCTACACAATTAGATTCTGATGATACTGTAATGTGGGAATTTCACAATGAGAAATCCATTCAGGAACAAAGGCAAGATTCTGGGCCTGATATTAAATAAGTTATTGTGGGCCAAATCCAGCAGTCCTTTTCTCAGGTCAAATGCCTGTAAAAAATGTATGAGATGTTAGCTTGAGCAAGGATTGCAAGATTTGGCCCTAAATTTGAGAGGTGAAGCGGGTAAGCTTGCAGCTGCAGGGTTATGGCACTCCTCCCACACCTGTTCCTGTGGAAGAACCTGTTGACTCAGTAGATGCTCAGTGGCTCTGGTAAGTGAGGAGCTACTCATTCTCTCCAGGACCTTAGTGTGCCAATCGCTGCCTCATTCTGGCCACCTTTTACAGAGGCACAGCCTGGAATTTTGTGTCTACTCCAGAACGCACATGCCCAATGTGCGGTGTAGTTCACTGCCAGCGCTTCTGAATATTTAAAGGGGTGCCTTAAAGTGTGGAGAAGACATTTGCCTGAAACTGCATGTTCAAACCAAACAAGCTACACAATGTGGTTGTTTGTATGCAGAGCTAAAGATTTTCTGAAAAAAAGCAATCTTGATCAACGTTGTGTTTATACACACAAGATTTCCTCAAGAATCAGAGTGGCAACACTTGAACTGTTAATTTTCATCGCTGGTCTCCTCAGCTGCTTCTCAGTCTGGCCACTTTCATTCCCTGGGAAGTAGCCATGCACAGTATAATCTTATTATTGTCTTGTCTATTAATTTATTAAATTTGGAATAAGGTGGAGGGGAAACTGCAAATAAAAAACAAATTATCTGCTAACCATCCCCTTACACTACATACTATGAGCTGTGATCTTTAATTAAGTCATTGAAGTCACTTTAAACAGAACTTTAAACGTATTGCATTTTGACATTTCCATTGCTGGGACATTGGCACATCATGGTCATCCATAACTATTGTACATCTTTCTTAACTGTGGTCAAGAGATGTGAACAGTAACAGTGAGTATATGATTGTTTCAGACTGGATAGCCATGTATGAGTAAGGCTGAAATGTAATTTTGTGAACAGCAGAGAAAGTGAATGGTGTGGCTAGCACACATCCTCTCTATTGCCACCATTTCTAGGATACTGCAGAGATTGCTTTGGGAAGTGATTCATTTAGGGTCTGATTGAAAGCTCAGTGAAATCATTGGGAATCTTTCCTTTGGCCTCTTTGGGCTTTGGTTCAGGCACTAAATGGGATTGGTCATAGCTGCTGTTTAATAACAATTTTGTAGTTTTCTAACTATCCATTATGTTTTGTTTATAGATCATGGGTTTGATCTAATGTTTTGCAAAGTCCCTGAAACCATAACACTGGCAGTCCTAAATTTTTCCAGGAGTTCAGTTAGATGACCTGTTCGATTTAAAATTACACCTCTACCCCGATATAATGTGACCTGATATAATATGAATTCGGATAAAATGCGGTAAAGCAGCGCTCGGGGTGGGGGTGGGGGCTGCATGCTCCAGCGGATCAAAGCAAGTTCAATATAACGCAGTTTCACCTACAACGCAGTAAGATTTTTTGGCTCCCAAGGACAGCGTTATATCGGGGTAGAGGTGTACTTGTAAGAAAAATTAGAATTTAGTAGCATTATCAAGAGTAACATAATCTAATTGCATTTGTCTTGTATTTTCACATTACAGATATAAACATTGACCCCAGGGAATCAAGGCTTCCAAAGAAAGATGGAATTATTATTAGCAACTCTTTGGCTACATTTGCTTACATTAGAGGTAGGAAAACGTTGGGTTTTTTTCCTCCTTATATTGTCTTTGATAATCCTGTTACTTCTAGTAATTGTGCTGATAGAGCATTACCACACTGCCGGGAGGATGAGACAATCATAACATAGCAACTGACATCTATGTAATATGTTCCAGCCCGAAGGATCCCAAACTCTTTTAGAGGTTGCAGACAAGATTTTTAAAATGAGTGATTTCAATCGGAGCAGCTGGGTGCTCAGCACTTTTGAAAACTAGGCACTTATGTAGGAGCCTATCTTTAGGAATCCATTTTTGGAAATTTTGGTTTGTGTATATAAGGATCATTGAAGCACAATTTAAATTCAGCCACCTATGGGATGGCACATGACAGGAATTCTGACCCATTGCCACCACCCACCATCAGTCATCAAGGCAAATCCCAAAGGGACGTGGCCTCCTTGCAGATTAAGTGCCACCCAGATCAACCTCTAGCTAGATATTTAAGATGGTCTAGCTGGATGTTCAGTCTGTGTCCACCATTGGCGATGTGGGAATTCTGACTCAGCAACACTACAGAGCAGGATTTAGGAAAATTAATATAAGATAATGTTGCCCCTTTTAGACCTGAATGGCTAGTCAAAGTTTGGGGCCCTATAGATATTCCAGTTAGAAGCAGAAATTGGTGATAGGTGTTTCTTTGGTCCAGTTTTTTTTTATTTACAAAGACTGTACAAAGTCCTATGTCTCTGAATGCAGAGGGGATCGAATAGCAAGAAACAGCTTCTTTTGCTCCCAGGAACAAGAGCGCTCTTTTAGCCTGCACCCATAACCCAAAAACCTCTTCCCAGGTTTCTTCCAGGGTGAGCCACCTTCAGCTTTCAGCTGCTCCTTTCGGTTGTCTTTCATTCTCAGGGCTGATCTACACTGAAAAGTTAGGTGACCTAGCTACATCACTCAAAGGTGTGAAAAATCCACAACCTTGAGTGACGTAGTTAAACCTAAACCATAGTTAAACCTACACTGACCTAAACCCCAGTGTAGACAGAAGAATTGTTCCATTGATTTAGCTACTGCCTCTCAGGGAGGTGGATTAACTACAGCGACTCTCTTCTCACACACACACCCCTACCCAAAACAGTATTCTGCCAAAAACTCCTGAGTGGGTTCACACACACTTTTTGCCTTCGGTGGGGCTTATGCTTACAGTTATGTTAAATGAAGGATGAGTTCACACCTACCACTCTCAATGGGCTTTTAACTCAACCCATAACAAGGTATCACCCAGCTCATAACAATAATATCACCAGCTAACCAAAAACGCAGAAAAAGATGTAGGCAGACACAATATAACACTATGAGTTGAAATTTGAGAGCAGCCCTGGAGCCAACATTTCTACTCTTTCAGAAGAAGTCATGGGATCTGTAAATGAGCACAAGCAATTACAGCTTTGGTTTTACAACACATTTGAAACATGACACTGCTGCAGCACAGTGTCCCCTAGCACTGTACTGGGAAAGTCATTAAATAGTGAGTCAGACAGAAGAACATTGGCTTGCTAAACCCAGGGTTGTGAGTTCAGACAGAAGAGTGTTCGCTACTGAGTCACCATCACACCTTCCTGTAGCACACCTTTGCTTTAGAGGTCTGCCATACAAGCACTGACCTGACGTGATGCTCCTCAAGGTTGCCCGGGTGTGACTGGAGGCCTCAGGGTCCTGCCACACTCCATCCCAGAGAGGAGCAGAAGAGGAGTCCTCCAAGAAGCTAAGAGTGGTTGCGGAGAAAGAGCCAATGAGAGAGACTGCAGGGAGCAATCAGTCAGGGCCCAGCAGGACCATATAAAAGGAGCTGCAGAGCAGAGCAGCAGTCAGTTGCTGCTTGGAGTTGGAGGAGAGAGGACTGTGTTCCTGACTGTCTGAAAGAGAAGTTGGACCACAGACAGCTGAGTGTGGGAAGGGACCGGGGGTGCAAGAGAGAGCTCCTGGGTCGCTGCTGGGGACTGAGCCCAGTGAGGGCCACAAAAAGTCAGTGTCTCCAGGGATGAAGCCTTGAGGGTACGGCCCATATCATATCTGGGGTAAGCTAAAGACTGTATACCCTGGAGGGGGTTTGTTCTGTTTCACATACACAGTGTGTGTGACTCGACCAGAGGGCTGAATCACTAATAAACCACCTGAGACACTATTGATGGGTCACTATAAATGGAAAGACTGCAGACACATTGTCCCCAAAGGGGGCATATGTGAGAGGTGGATGCCAACCCTGTTACACCAGGGTTGTGAGGCACCTCGCCAGCACTTGTCCTTAATCATGAAGCAGCGTCTCTGCATGCTGTGCATCAGCTCCCTGAAACCAACAGCCTCTGGCAGCACAAGCATTACCTTCCAGGCCTCCACAGGCCTTAGTCTCGCTGTACAGGTGGGGACGGCACACACCAGCCCCCTGAGTTCTCAGAGCATTCCCAGCAGCGTCCAGCCCCTTATCCACTGAACACTCACAGAATGACCAGACTTGCTGTTCCCAAAGGAACAGCTTGCAAGATTCAACTAAGCACCAGCATTTTTCTTTACACCCCAGCACTTAGTTACAGTGAAAATAAGAATGTTTGTTATCAAAGAAACAGAGATTTAAGTGATAATGAGTAATAGTAGCAGAAACAAATGGTTACATATAAAACAAAATCATAACACACTTTCTAGAGACGAAACTTAACCTTCTATCTAAAGACGCTTATTTCACCCCAAGTTCACTCCAGAGTTTTCAACCTAACCCAATTGAGACCCCTTTTTTTCCATGAAGCAAAAGTGCTGTCCTTTTCTTCCTCAGTGAAGGGTGCCCAGGCGTCTTCTTTCCCTCCCAAATATAGTGGGGCAAACATTTGATGTGAACCTGCAGATGGAGTTCTCTGTGCTGCTCCCTCCACCCACACCACATGCTTTTCCTTCCTGGTTAGTTTCTTTTTAAAATTCTTGCACTCCTTCATTTGCATTCAGGCCAGACTGGTGATAGGAGACCCATTGTGAAACATATCACATGTAATTTACATGAGAACAGTCAGATAGATAAACCTTTCTGGAGAGAACCTGTTTTTCACCTGTGCTGGTGACTAATCTCTAGACACAAACTTAAGAACATAGTTTTAGTATCTACACGTAACGCCTTACATATTATCTGTACATTCATTTCACAATGCTATTGCTGACCAGTGTGTCACAAGCTTTTATTTGAGACCTCACATGACATTCTTTGGTGAACCAGATTGTATATACCAGAATCAGGAGGTTTGGGTAGCCCTCTGCACCCCCTTGTACATTGGCATTCTCAACTCACACCTGGCCTTCACTTATGACATTTGACAAGATCACAGCTGGAGCTGGAGTGACTGCTGCTTATGGCTTAGATCCTCAGGACTTGCCATTTGGCATGTGACAGCTTGGGGGATGGGAAAGCTGCAATGAGTAAGATACCTTTGTGTTTCCCTGATACTCAGATTGCAAGTGTTCATCTGGTCCTGAGTGACAACTTAGAGCAGTCTCAGGACTGCTTTACAAATGCATCTATATTTGAGCTAACGGGTGCTATTCTCAGCTGAGACAGATGTACCCACATTAGTGCTGCTTATGCCAGAGCACTAAAAAGAGCAGTGTATCTGGGGCTAGCAGGGCCATGGTTCTGGCTAGCCCCCAAACATGTATCCAGGGGGGCTGGGCAGGTATGTACTCAGGCAGTGAGCCAGAGCTGCTGCCCTTGCTATCCTGGCTGCGCTTCTATTTTTAGCATGCAAGCTGGAGCAGAGCTAGCATGGGTACGTCTATGCTAGCTAGGAATCCCAGCTCACATGTAGGTGTACCCTTTGTCTTGAAGGCAGCAACAGCCTGAGAGACTATTCTGGCAACCTGAGTTCGCCAGAACCCAGCACCTCTCTGCCCATGCCCCCTTTTCTCCAGGCCATGCCCACTATGGCAAGAGGGCTAGAAAAGGGAGGCATGGCCACCAGCCAGTGGCTAAGAGTGCTAGTAAACTATTCATAAAATACAGCGTAACACTTTTAGGGCAAGTCTTTTTGCACAGTCATTAAAGAAATTGCCTAGGCAGGATTTAGATGACAAGTACACAAACTTTTTGTTGCATGGCAGATAATGCCAAAAAAGCACCAAACTTACTCAACATCACGTAGGGCTCTTTGGAAACAACCGCTGGCTTTTATATCTGTTCTCGGCTTTTGTTTACAGATGTTTTAAGTCTGGCTTTTTGTTTTGAATTTTAGATCACCCTGAAAGAGCTGCTCTCCTGTTTGTGTCTAGTGTGTGTGTGGGCCTAGTCTTCACACTGTGCGCATTGGTGATACATGTGTCATGCACTAACGACTTCCCAAAACTGCACAGAATGAAAGACCATTCAGTGCTGGAAAGCGACAAAGCAGATGATCACAGTGATGATGAAGAAGAGGAAGATTCTTCAGATTCAGATTTGCCAAATGAGCTAACAGGATTTTATAGGACCTATTGCTCGGGTTATAATTCAACAGAAGCAGCTGAACTGGCTGAAAGGATAGAGCGCCGAGAACAGATAATGCAAGAAATTTGGATGAACAGTGGTTTGGATATGTCTCCTACTAGAAATATCAGTCCGTTTTATATTAATGAACAACAAAGTGTTTATTTTGGATGACAAGCTTTTTGTTTTTAATGTACCTTCTGTGAAGGGACATGTGTAACTATATATAATTATTTGTAAAGTAAAATATATATATATAAATAATAAAAGGACTGTTTCAAACCCTTGACTATCTTACTCAGTGTGGAACAAATTCTGCAAGGATTTATAGTTTGTTTGGTTTTTTAATGGCCTACTTGAAGATGAATTCCTGTAAATAACTGGAAAACACACACACCTTTGCAGAAAGAAAAGTAATGAAGCAGAATAATAGAGGATTAGGTATTTGTGTTCCATAAGGACATGGCATTTATTAGTTAACAGTTAATTAGGGCAGGCTTCTACAGTACTTTGGAATTGCCATGTGCTATAGCAATGTAAAATAGTTGTATTATTAATGAGGAAGGCAGGGCTAGACAAAACCATCCAGGGCTCCCTGAGGCCCTTCTGCTAGTGCTCCAACCCAACCCAACCTTGCCCCCCAGTAAACCACTATATAACTGAGCTCACTATAGCTGGAGCTAAAATCCTGCTAGCGTTAGGCAGGTTAACAGGTTTGGTTCTTGAGGGTTGTATGCAAAAGAGGTACAAAATGTGGGAGCCCTTGCAGTTAAGCCGCAGCGAAGTCATGTTTTTTCTCAAACCTGTGTTGTATTCGTTCAGAACCAGGGTTAGCCAAACCCCACTTAATGCTCATGCAGAATGCACACAGGCCTAGAGCACGAGTCCCTGATGTATGCTGAAGCTTTACTCCACACGTAGGCCCATTGATTTCAATAGCAAGAGTAAGGTGCTAGTCAACATGAGTAGGAGCATCACAGTGTGGCTCTTTTTTCTGCATGCAGGTAGCACGCGCATACGCCCTCCCCACTGAAAAAAAAGAATCCATTTGCAGGGAAGAAGTGTACATGGGTAAGAAGTGTAAACTGGCATCAGGACCTTTACTGTCATGTGCTGTTGAGAAAAGGCTTAAAAATTAAAGTGTCATAGAGCACTTACCTGAGGCATATTGAGTTGTCACATCTGTCTGTCCTTGAGTTTAGCAACCTTTTAATTCTGTAAGAGCCAAAATAACACCCCCCTTCCCTCCCGCCCCTTAGGATTGGTAGCATGTTAGACAAATATTTTTGTGACTCTTGTGGCCATTTATTTGACCTCAGTTCATTTTTGCTAATGTATATTTTTAGAGCCTGATAACTTGATTTCAAGTTATTCTCCATGAGGCTCTTTGATAAAGGTCACAATCTTCACTTCAAAAGTGTTCATGGGCTAATCATGTTTGATTTAGTTCAATCACCCAGAAAATTAAATCAGAAATTTATCTACATTGAAAATGCAGTCTTCCTCCCTTTAAGTAGAATGTCTCCAATATTTAAACTACAGTCTGTAGGGACCTAGCAGAACAAAAGGAGGAAAAATGTCACTTCCTAGTGCTAATACTTATGAGGTCACCATGCTGTCCCTGTTCAGTCCCCATGTACAATGTAGTTATATGAATCCTCTGAAAGAAAAAAATATGGCTTGTTTTAAACTCAAAATTGAGTTTGGGGGAAAAATTATAAAAGAGAAGGGGGACTTGCTCAACTGGCTTAGCAGCAATCAGATGCTGAACTGGAAAAGCTGAACGCTGATTACTGTCCTGTTAAGGGAAGGAGCACAGATTAAGGAGATGGGAAAGGATGACATTAGCCCACTTCATTGAGCTAGGCCACTTTTCCAAATTACGCACATTGTGTTAAGCATGCAATACAGGGTACATTTGAGATCGCACTAGTTTTTCGTTAGCTGGGACTTGAGAGCCCCCTTGCCACAGCAGAGTTATTATGGTTAATGCATTTCTTTAACAGGTTTTGGTTTGGAAAAGATGTAGTGAATTACTTGGTCTTTGCAAGGTGAACTGCAAAGTGGAAGATTTTTTTTATTTTTATTTTAGCCCGAGAAGGCCAGGTTTTTCTGTTGACCCACCCTGTAAGTAGGAGTTATCCCCACAGGGAAGTGCTGCCTGAGTCCAGCTGACTCAGGGCGGCAGCTGTGGTTCATTAACTTTACCCTGCCTATGAAGAGATGGGAGTAGTTCTTTGACCAGATTAAGGCCTACCCTGCATTACGCTAGGAAAGATCTGTGGGTACAGCTATTCTGGTACAGCTACATCAGCAAAACCTCCTAGTGTAGAGGCACACGATGCTGGCAAAAAAGTGCTTTTGGCGGTATAGCTTATACCAATTTCTCACACTAAATAAGCTGTACCAGTGAAAGCATTTTAATGCCAGCATAACTGCGTCTGCTCTAATGGTTTTGCCAGTACAAAAATGTCTCTACATATCATACCATTAAGAGACAGTACTCTAGCAATAACAGTTTCAAGTGTAGACCTGGCCTAAGAGAGAGATGCATCTGCAGCGAAGTGTAAGGAGAGAGCTTAGACCCGGGTTTATGTTTTCATTGTTGTTAGTTGACTCAGCCCTAAAACCAGTTCCCAGGAACAGCTTGAAGTTTGGACTAAAGACAGGAGGCCAGATCCTCAGCTGCTATATATATATATATCAGTGCAACTTCACTGACATCAGTAGAGCTATGCTGATTTATACCAGCTGCAGATCTGGCCAATGTGCTTACATCGTCCTTTTCTGCTGTACTGCAATGCATAGACTGCCTCAAAGCAGCCCCACAATCCTTTGGAGCCTTTCTCCTGCTGAAGCGTTTCAGCACCCCGCACTTCCTTTCCACAGCTGTAATTTAGGCTACTTTAGAAATGAAACCCCCTCAGCCCACCACATTTTTCATGACAGTTGAAGATTCTTCAAACCTTTTTACTTCCCAGCCTCTCGGTGTCTCTTCCTTTGTTTGGCCCTGTACGTGACTGCATTTGACAGCATTCTAAAGCTCTGGGCTTAGTCCTTCAACCCAGATTTTTACTTATCAGCATACTTGAAGGAGCCCTGTTGACACATCTGACTATTGTCTCTTTATTTCTTCCATAAGCATTTGACTTTTGACCACACATTTTCCTATTCAAGGATATTTTGTACATTAAACACAAACTAGGCCAATCTCTCCACAACTCAGCTGGCAGCCATGATCATGCTTGACAAGGTAACATCCAAGATGGCAGCAGACAAAGGAAAGCCAATGTGTTACCTGACAACGCCCATGTGAGTCCAGCAGTGGGCATTTTGAAGTTCCAGTTTGGCTAAGCAAGATCTTAGCTTCATCATCATTGTGCTTAGTTAACCTCTTACCAGAATCAAAATTTGGAGGTGGTTTATTTCTTCCAGGCTGCCAATTCTCTGCTCTGCTAGGGTGAAAATCATCTCTATCAAAATGAAGGTTAGTAATTTCTTCTTCACTCTGGCCTGGTCTACACTAGGCGTTTAAATCGGTTTTAGGAGCCTAAAACCGATTTAACGCCACAACCGTCCACACTAGGAGGCACCTTATATCGATTTTAATGGCTCTTTAAATCGGTTTCTGTACTCCTGCCCGACGAGAGGAGTAGCGCTAATATCGGTATTAACATATCGGAATAGGGTTAGTGTGGCCGCAATCGACGGTATTGGCCTCCGGGAGCTATCCCACAGTGCACCACTGACCGCTCTGGACAGCATTCTCAACTCGGATGCACTGGCCAGGTAGACAGGAAAAGCCCCGCGAACTTTTGAAATTCATTTCCTGCTTCCCCAGCGTGGAGATCTCATCTCATCAGCACAGGTGACCACGCACAGCTCATCAGCACAGTTAACAATGCAGTCTCCTGAGAATCGAAAAAGAGCCCCAGCATGGACCGCTCGGGAGGTAATGGATCTGATCGCTATATGGGGAGAGGATTCAGTGCTAACAGAACTGCGTTCCAAAAGACGAAATGAAAAAGTATTTGAAAGAATTTCTAAGGCTATGACGGATAAAGGCCACAGCAGGGACTCCGTGCAGTGCAGAGTGAAAGTTAAGGAGCTCAGACAAGCCTACCAGAAAACCAAAGAAGCAAACGGAAGGTCCGGGGCAGGTCGAAAAAACATGCCGCTTCTATGATGAGCTGCATGCAATTTTAGGGGGCTGCGCCACAAGTACCCCACCCCTGACTGTGGATTCCGAGGTGGGGGTTGTAATCTCTGCCATGTCTGAGGATTATGCAGACGGGGAGATGAAGAGGAAGAAGAAGAGGAAGACCTCGCAGAGAGCACACAGCACTCCGTGAACCCCAGCAGCCAGGAGCTTTTTATCACCCTGACGGAATTACCCTGCTCCCAGCCCTCACAAGCAACTATTCCAGAGAATGACGCCCTGGAAGGGAGCTCTGGTGAGTGTACCTTTGCAAATAGCAAACAGTGTTTTTTAAGCAAGCCTTTTTTAATGATTGATTTGCCCAGAGGACTTGGGATGCATTCGCAGACAGTATAGTTACTTAGAAAAGTTTGTTAACATGTCCGGGGATTGAGAGGAAATCCTCCAGGGACATCTCGATGAAGCGCTCCTGTAGGTACTCCAGAAGCCTTTGCAGAAGGTTTCTGGGCAAGGCATCCTTGTTCCGCCCACCATGGTAGGACACTTTACCATGCCATGCATGTAGCAAGTAATCAGGTATCATTGCGTGGCAAAGCATCGCAGCGTATGGTCCCGGTGACTGCTGGCATTCAAGAAGCATCCGCTCTTTATCTTGTTCTGTTATCCTCAGCAAAGTGATATCGTTCAGGATAACCTGGTTAAAAATCAGGAATTTAAGTAAGGGGGGTGGCCATTTTTCTACTGGGTTCGTGGAATGCAGCAGCTTAAAAAAACCACTTTCCTGCACGTAGCGAAGCGGGGGGAGGGGAGGAGTGAAATGCCGATGATCTTTTCTGTTTGGTCACTGGCGAGGTGATCTTCCCCAAGCTACCGGACAAGCAGTGGGTGGGGGGGAGGGGGAAGGTTGTTGATTAGCAGGGAGCTAGCGTGGTATTAGCCATGCGTTGGTGGGGGAGGGGTAAATCACTGAGACAGTGGCTTACCATGGCCGCATGCAAGCTGAATCCTGATGCCTGGACCTGTGTCTGAGATCTGTAACCCCAGAGATGCAAGCAGTCACTATTAAGATGAAAAATGCGACCTTGTAGGGAAATCACATGTGCTATGTAAGGTGAATAGTGCTTTTCACTGTGAAAGAGTATAACCATTGTTCTGTAAAATGTATCTTTCTAAATATTTATCTCCCTCATGCAGCTGCAAATTTTTCAAGCGTCCCTCCTCCATCCCAAAGGCTAGCACAGATAAGGCGGAGGAAAAAGAAGACGCGAGATGAGATGTTCTCGGATATTATGGAAGTTACACGCAATGAAAGAGCTCATCTGAATGAGTGGAAGGACGTGGTTTCAAATTACAGGAAAGAGGCCAGTGAACGTGAGGACAGGAGGGATGAACGTGAGGACAGGAGGGACAACCGAGATGAGAGGTGGCGGCAGGAAGACCGGCAGGAAAATCAGCGGTGGCGGCAGGAAGATCAGCGGTGGCGGGATGCAACTCTGGGGCTGCTGCGTGATCAAACTGACATGCTCCGGTGTCTTGTGGAGCTTCAGGAACGGCAGCAGGATCACAGAGTGCCGCTGCAGCCCCTGTATAACCACCCTCCCCCCTCACCATGTTCCTTAGCCTCCTCACCCAGACGTGTAAGAACGCGTGGGGGGAGGCTCCGTGCACCCGCCCACTCCACCCCCGTGGACAGCCCAACCAGAAGGATGCCGTTACTCTGAATTATTTTTTAATGGCCTTCTCCATCCCTCCTTTCCTCCTCCCAAAGCACACCCTTACTTCTCTCCCTCTTTTTATAATGAATCAATAAAGAATTCATGCTTTTTAAATGAGAGTGACTTTATTTGCATAAGTAAGCTGTACTCGAAGGGGGAGGGGGAGTTGCTTACAGGGACTGAGTCAATCAAGGGGGTTGGGTGTTCATCAACAAACACAGCAGTCACACTGTACCCTGGCCATTGATGAAGCTCGTTTTCAAAGCTTCTCTGATGCGCACCGCTTCCTGGTGTGCTCTTCTAATCTCCCTGGTGTCTGGCTGCGCGTAATC